>NC_062982.1:22974194-24361694 GCF_023078275.1 Leguminivora glycinivorella
ATGAATCTGCATAATTGAAATTTGCATACTATTATTTCGTATAACTTTAATTATCCTAAAATGAATTGCCATACTTACTAACTGTATGGAGCAAGCGATTGGATCAATCAGGGGCTGATGTTCCAATTTCGAGCGCTCGATTTTGAGTGTTTAATTTTATACTGTCTCACTTATTAAGCATGAAAAAAATAGGGGTAAGTAAGGTACAGCGGGGCACATCTCGAGTGGGGGGCAAATGTAACTGGTCAATTTCTTCCATGTTTAATAATGTTTGCATTATTAAAAAAAAACTGTTTATTTTTAAGAAATATACATACATTTATGAACTTATCTGCTAATCTTAAATTAAAAAGATTATTTGAGTTAAGAGTCTTTATTTTATTTATACATTACTTATTAAGTTTCTTCGTTTTTCATAAATGTTTTTCAGAAAATAGAGTATCTACCAGTTATGTAGTAAGCGTGTTCAGTGGGTACATGTAATAATGGAATAATGGAAATAGTGTATGGAAAAAATGGATTAGTTAAAATTGCCTTTTAGTCTAGATTTGCCCCGCTGTACCTTACTAAAGAAATTGAAAATGGATAGTATTTAAATAATATTATTTCATCGTTCAGATTTTCACTGATCGCACGTGCCGATACTGATACCCGAGCAAGCGGAAGATTCCAATAGAACCGCGAGCGTAGCGAGTGGTTCAAAAAGTGGAATCTTGAGCGTTGCGAGGGTTTCAAGGCACATTAACCTTCGTACGGCACGTTAAACATTGCCACCGAGTTTGAAAACCAAAATGTTAACCACCCCAACACGAACAAAATACTGACTATAAAACATCAAACTAAATCAAATCCATCGATTTCTTCAATATTTATGATTCAAAATCATCATTTATAGGTAAAATTCTATCAGCTAGCTTAAGATATCAAGTTAAAATATGTATGAAATTACTTTGCACTCTTGTGGATAAAATGCAATTTTGCTATCTGTTTTCGAACAGAAAAGTAAGCCGTTACCCGTTAGTGTGGTGAAAATATAATTTTCTTGTATGCCATTTAAACATTCTACGAAACAATGTTATGCTTATTATACTTATACCAATTCATCGTTATAACAATTTACATTATGCGCATTAGCATTATACGAAATCTGTTATGCGAAATAATGATATGCGTATTAAACGTTATGCGTAATAAACGGTATGCCAATTCATATTAGGAGTATTCAGTTATGCGAATTAATATAGACCCCATTCGGCTACGGGGCCTGATGTGCTTGTCACACAAATAAATGCCCTTCGGCTTAGCAGGCAGGATCACTACGTGCTAAGCCAGTCTGGTCGGAAATAAATGGTTATTTCTATTTATTTTTAGTTGTATATATTTATATTATATACACCTATATGCTGACATTGCTGACTAACCTATGTGTAATAACTAGCTTTTACCCGCGGCTTCGCTCGCGTTATAAAGAGACCAAAAGTTGCCTATATGTCACTCTCCATCCCTTCAACTATCTCCACCTAAAAATCACGTCAATTCGTCGCTCCGTTTTGCCGTAAAAGACGGACAAACAAACAGATACACACACTTTCCCATTTATAATATTAGTATCGATTACATGCATTAACTCCGACTAAAAGTTTACCACAGGGCTGATTTATTTTATAATGTAGATTATTCTATATAATTAAAATCGGCAAGACCCCAAGACATTTGTTACATACCTACACACACACATAGACATACACAAAACGTAACCAAATGGCCGGAAAAATGAGGTCGGCTTGTCAGTATTGAGTGCCTTTGGCCTCAAAAACGGGGGGCCTTGCGTACCTACTCGTACAGTCAAGGTAAAAATATAGATGCGAACAAAGTGTTAAAAAGTTGTATACACGACTTTATAGCTTATACCTTAAGGTTGTCGATACATATTTTTGCACTTTGTCCGTATCTATATTTAATACTGACGACCGGTTTGGCGTAGTCGGTAGTGACCCTGCCTGCTACGCCGCGGTCCCGGGTTCGAATCCCGGTAAGGGCATTTATTTGTGTGATGAGCACAGATATTTTTTTAATATATTGTATTTAAATATATTGTATGTATGTATATTATTATCTGTGTGCAAGTATGTTTATTCTTTTATATACTACATATAGGTTAGCTTAATAATATTGTGCAAATAACTTAATTATTTTGTTCTTAATATAATTTAATGTTGCACCGCCTACAATTTCTCTGTTTTTCCCGACGGTTGACTGGTAGAAAATGCCTTATAGCATTAAGTCCGCCTTATGTACAATTGTATTTTCTTTGTGCAATAAAGATTAAATAAATAAATAAACAAATATTTGTTCCTGAGTCATGGATGTTTTCTATGTATATAATTATATATATCGTTGTGTGAGTACCCGCAACACAAGCCTTCTTGAGCTTACCGTGGGCCTCAGTCAATCTGTGTAAGAATGTCCTATATAATATTTATTATAATATTTAATACTGACTGTCCGGCTATAATCATGGCTACGTCTCTGGATGAACTGGATATTTTTATATCCGGTAAAAAACTAACTAGGGCACTATAACATGTAGTTTTAGGTGCTGATAAGTTAATTGCTGAGTTAGTTTAGTATATTTAAATTAGGTGGTCATGTTGGCTTTCTAGGACGGATAGTTTTTAGGGTTCCGTAGTCAACTAGGAACCCTTATAGTTTCGCCATGTCTGTCTGTCTGTCCGTCCGTCCGCGGATAATCTCAGTAACCGTTAGCACTAGAAAGCTGAAATTTGGTACCAATATGTATATGAATCACGCCGACAAAGTGCAAAAATAAAAAATGGAAAAAAAATGTTTTATTAGGGTACTCCCCCTACATGTAAAGTGGGGGCTGAAATTTTTTTTCATTCCAACCCTAAGGTGTGATATATTGTTGGATAGGTATTTAAAAATGAATAAGGGTTTGCTAACATTATTTTTTGATAATATTTATATTTTCGGAAATAATCGCTCCTAAAGGAAAAAAAAAGTGCGTCCCCCCGCTCTAACTTTTGAACCATATGTTTAAAAAATATGAAAAAAATCACAAAAGTAGAACTTTATAAAGACTTTCTAGGAAAATTGTTTTGAACTTGATAGGTTCAGTAGTTTTTGAGAAAAATACGGAAAACTACGGAACCCTACACTGAGCGTGGCCCGACACGCTCTTGGCCGGTTTTTTTTTTCTGTGTGTACACTTACCTAGTAAAACACACTTATTCCATTCGAGATGTGCCCCGCTGTACCTTATATGCAAAAGATTTGGGTCAAATTCTCAAAACTGCCCTCAATATCTTAACCCTATGTCAAAAGATGTCAGTCAATTGAACTTGGCGATTTACTTTCACAAAAATCCCTTATGATCCATTACCTATAGATTAGTATAGATCTTTAAATTAAAACTTAGTCAAGTATATGCATAGAAACAGGACTTATGTAAAGTACCTATAGTTCTATTTAAATTGTAATTACAATTTAAAACCGTATCATCTCCACCATTGTTTCACCTCAAACCTTAAATAGGCGGCCATGACTACGTCTGACCTAGAGACACACAATAAAATGTTGCGAAAAATCTAATAAATTCTCAATGGTATCCAACCGGCTTTACTCGTCTATACAGTTGCTAGGCGGATTCGACTTATTCATTTGCCAATCGTGACATGGAAGGGATATGACTTTGAAAGTGATGTTGATGTTGTAATTGTTATGAACTTGGACACATAACTTAAACTTATTACTTACTAGCTTTTGCCCGCGGTTCCTCTCGCATTAAATTCGAAAATTACGGAATGCTCCATAGAAACTTCCATCAGGGAAGTCGAAGGTTAGAAAGAGACAAAAAGTAGCCTATGTCACTCTCCATCGCTTTAATTATCTCCACTTGCAAAATTCCGTCAATTCGTCGCTCCGTTTTGCCGTCAAGGACGGACAAACATGACAAACACACCTTCCTATTTATAATATTAGCATGGATTAGGTAACGCTTAGAAAAGTTTGAAAATGGAAAAGCTCAAGAACCGGACCATTTTAGGGCCTTTATTCGCTATAATAGTGGCATTATAGTGGCATAATAGTGGCATTACACGGTCAGTGCTGCCCTCATTTTTGTCGGCTTTTCCAAATTAAATTGTATGGTGTCAAATTAGTTGTAACGGCCACCGCTGGCGTTAATGTCGTATATACCCATATGACGTCTATTTATGACAATCAGCGCGACTCTGACACGCACGTTACCAATAAAGTAATTTTCGAAAAGACATAAGTAGTGGCTAAAAAAGAGACATTAAAATTTTCGCTATGAGAAGAGTAATTGATATGTAAGTAAGTAAGTTTATTTGCAAAGAATGAGTAGGCACATTAGCGTCTTAGGTGGTAGGTGACATTTGGTTGCTTATTCTGCTATTTGTACTATACAGGTAGTACTAGCAACACTAGCATTCAAAATCTTAAATTAATAACTACTAATAGAAACTACTACAGATACTACTACTATAGATACTATAGTCTATAGGTACTATAGGTACTATAGATACTATAGATATTATAGTGTATTATGGAAAGCTCTTGATTGACAATGACACATTTCCTAACCTAACTGATCTGCTCATAATAAAATGGCGGAAAGTAAAATCCGCATCGGAGCCCAACGACCGGTTTTCTATATTCACAGCCGTCTTAGCCGAGGTGACAATCGTTGACGTTATGTGGCGGTCCAAACTCGCGCTATGACATGGTTCTTCAAGGACAGGTATTTAGGGTTCTGAAAGGTAGGCAACGCATAAATGGCTGCCCTGATGTTGCTTAAGATAAGAGTCTAGAGATGGGCAGAATATGGACTTTGCCGAATACGAATATTCGGCCGAACATTCGGGTCAGATCTTACCGAATCGAACATTCGGCCGAATATTCGGTTACACATATTTTTAAAGGGGATGTTCATTAAAACTATTAAATGATTGATAATGGTTACATATGTTACTACAACTATGTTTTTATGATTTGAGCAGTTCCTGGCAACTTTGTACATAGCCACGTCAGCAAATTTTAATTGATCTTCATTAGTTCTACACTTTGTTTATTCGGTAAATAAATATTCGGCAATGCAACCGAATTATTCGTCCAAACACGAACAATTAAAAACTTGCCGAATACCGAATATTTACCGAATATTCGGCCCATCTCTACTTAAGACCAAGGGCGGCGATGACTGCCTCCAATCAGTCGGCTCGTCTGCTCGTTTGCTGCTTATATCATTAAAATAAACGCTGTCGAGCTATATTAGTAGAAGAGCGATAAGGAGAGATAGATACGAAGCGTAACGGTTGTGACGTTGGCTATACTGATCACGAGATCACGCAAAGCACGTGCGTACGATTTTGCCCTTCACGAAGTCGCGTGCTTTATTTCCTATTGTCATGCCCTTAAAGGTTATATTTGTCAAAATTACACGTCAAGGATACAATCTATAGGTATATGTTAGCACGCCATTTTCTGTTGCTAGGCGGTTGTGGGCCCAATTCGACGTAGTATAACGGCAATTCGTGACATGAAAGGGATATGAGTTATGAAAGCGGCATTTTGCAATCTTTGTACCTAATATATGAATTAGTTATGGATGTTTTAGAAAATTATTAGAATTGGTATAGGATTGCGATAACTTAAGTAAATAATAAAAAAATCAAGTATAAAATGTCGTTGAACATACTTACTAGTTTAGGTAAAGTCATGTTTAGTCACTCACTTATTAGTACTTGAAAATAAAGATCTAAGCTTTCAGAAACACGTTTTTCGTGAGCGACAAAATCACGAAAGAAGTAACACACGCATATTAACAGAATCACGTCAAAAGTAACACACGTAGGCTACTTTCCTGTTAGTCAAATCAACTCCCTTTTAAGAACTGTCAAAACGAATTTGAACGATCTGCTAAAACGGAATTTAATATGAAATCGAGTTGAGTGACGTCACAGTGAACTCATTTACTTGAAATTTTAATTTTTAATTTGAAATAAGAGGAAAGTAGATTATTTACCATCTTTTTAAATTTTGTTAAGATTTTTTTTTTATACTACGTCGGTGGCAAACAAGCATACGGTCCGCCTGATGGAAAACGGTCACCGTAACCTATGGACGCCTGCAACTCAAAGAGCACATGCGCGTTGCCATCCCATTAGAAACTTGTACACTCCCCTTTGCTGTGATAAGTATAAGTACACAGCAAAAAGGAGTGTACAAGTTCAATGGAGGGTTTGGGTTGCCGACGACTCAAAGGACAATAGACGGAACAAATTAGTTCCGTAAGTCCTCCCGTCGTCAGCACCCTGCACCCTCGTTGAGCTCTGGCAGCCTAGATGCTGGCTAGATGATGGCTGGGGTTGAGATCTAGGGGTAGTTTCGGAACCTAGAGACTAAATTGTAATTGAGTTAGGTCCCAGGCAATTAAAATAAGTAAAAATACCACTAAGGGTATTTCAGTTTTACCTCAAAATGAAACAAGCCCAAAAGACTAGGTAGGCAAATAGTTATTAGAAATGTCTAGACTGGAAGTTTGGTCTAGAATTTACATAGGTATGTTTGTTTATCTAATGTAAAAGAAGTAGGTATTTGTTTAGATCTAAAACTCCGTGTGTTGAGAAAATCATTGCTCTATCTTCAAAAACCAGGGAGGAAATAGTCGAGAGCGTTTGTATGGAGATTTGACCCCTCCTGTAGCGTCTTAAGGCGTCTCCAGATATATTTGCGCGCCCCGGTCGCGCACATATATCTGACGCCGACCGTACACCTATAGTTCTACGCACTTGGACACCTTCGCGCCCATTTTAATAAACGCGCAATAAAAAGAACTCTAGCGACGTAAAAGAACGTACCTATCCGGAAATATGTAAACGATATTGAACCTTATTCAGTGGACGTAAGTGTTGAAGTGTGTAGTTATTTTAGAACGTGGCCGGACGGTGTATAATCAGCTGAAACGTGAATCGGGACGAGCCACCACAGTAGATAGATGCGGAACAGTAAACTTATGATACAGAAGTGTACTACTAGAAACCATAAGCAAATTCTAAATACATACATACATACAATCACGCCTGTTTCTCAGAGGGTTAGGCAGAGATCACGGATTTCCATTTACTACGATCCTGACAAATCACTTTCGCTTCACACACTTTCATAAATTCTTTACTTTCACTTTCATAAATTCTAAATAAACATCAGATATTGTCATATATCGATGGCATTCGGCCACTTTTGGTAGTTTTTTTCATGAAATGAATGTTTGCGTTCAAAACTCTAAAAAAATCATGATTTGGAACCGAATTCTTTATGATTCAAACATCGATGGCCAGTATTACCCTACGAATCAAAGTAGGTACAGTTTATGTACTTAATAGCTAATAATATTTGAAAGAGTTAATCTTTATTTTATTCTGTAATAGTGTTGACATCGACACATCACTACTCTTTATAAAACAAAGTTTTCCGTCGCGTCTGTTTGTTCTGATATTCGCGATTACTCATGTGACGATATTTACTAATCAAGTTGGAATGAATCACAGCGGCTAGGTTTAATCTAAATACTGCTCATATTTATGATATAACAACAAAACACAATGTTTACCGTTTTTCATATTTGAGTGTCAAGAAATAAAAATATGTTTCCTATAATAATGTAGTCTAAAAATGTGCACTAGATATTTTTACCTTTTGTAATGTCTACAGGAGAGACATAACCAATCAAAAATAGAATCTGTTTGACCAGTCTACAAAAAACTTCAGGACCGCATATGTTTCTCTTTTAACGAAAACTTACTATAGGTACCCATTTACGCGTCGCTAGTACTGTATAAATAAATAAATAAATATTCTAGGACATTCTTACACAGATTGACTGAGGCCCACGGTAAGCTCAAGAAGGCTTGTGTTGTGGGTACTCAGACAACGATATATAATTATAATATATAAATACTTATATACATAGAAAACATCCATGACTCAGGAACAAATATCTGTGCTCATCACACAAATAAATGCCAATGAAAGTACAGTTTCAAGCATTTTAACCATCATGCTTTACTGTTTTCCGCATGTCCACTGTGCTTTGCGCAAGCGCCGAGGTCATGAAAATTTTCTGGTCCCCCGGCCTTGAACCAGCCGATAACGTTCGCTAAAATTACGATTCTAGATGTGTGCCAATCCTACACACTGTGCCAATTCGATTATACCTACTTGTGCCAATTATATGCCTACTGCCTACTGGCACACCTCGGACACTGACGATTAAATATATGATAGAAGCGCGTTCCTAGCACACAGTCTAAAGCTCGTGTAGGTGAACGCGTACTATGCTTGTATGAGTGAGATATGACAGGTCGACTGTTCGCGTTTTTGACAGGCGGTAACTGTGAGGTAACCGAGAGGGGGTGGGCGGCACTTTCAGCGGGGAGCGGGAGTGGCCATACTGTACGATAGTACTCTTTATTATACTGTACTACTGGTCCAGATGGGGCTATAAAGTTTTATTATAATTGTCTAGGTTTCCGGTTACACAGGCCTGTTCGAATAAAGCTTAACAAGATTTGTAACTGATAATCCATTATTATAAGGCCTTAGCGTCTATTTCAGACGATTTATGGTGCAATGTCCGAAAGACATCGCTTTTGATGACTAAAGAGACCTATGCGAGAGCGACACATTTTGCCACACATCTGACAAGGAAAGCTTCCAACCGATTGCGACGTTTCGCTATGGTGTCTTCTTTCCCTTTTGTCAGCAAGTGCCGCAAACCAGGTCTCATCGACGGACTTGCGACCATCTCCAACGCACTTTCGCCACTCCGTCCGCTTCTCCGCAAGCTTCTCCCAGTTTTGGTAGTCGATTTTAAAGGCTGCCATGTCCCTCTTAGCGCAGTCTTTGAAGCGAAGCAATGGTCTCCCAACATCTCTTTTAGCATTCGCTAATATTATAAATGGGAAAATGTGTGTGTCTGTTTGTTTGTCCGTCTTTCACGGCCAAACGGAGCGACGAATTGATGTGATTTTTTAAGTGGAGATAGTTGGAAGGATGGGGAGTGACATAGGCTACTTTTTGTCTCTTTCTAACGCGAGCGAAGCCGCGGGCAAAAGCTAGTAAGTTATAAGCCTTTTATTAATTAAATTTAGTATTACCTACATTCACAATAGCAAAGCCGCGGCTTCACTCGCGCTAAATTCGAAAATTGCGGAATTCTCCATTCCACCCTCCAATTTAGGGAGGTGGGGGGTTAGAAAAAGACAAAAAGTAGCCTATGTCACTCTCCATCCTTTCAACTATCTCTACTTAAAAGATCACGTCAATCCGCCGCACCGTTTTGCCGTGAAAGACGGACAAACAAACAGACACACACACTTTCCCATCTATAATTAAGTATGGATAATGACATAATGGACACAACAGTGTTTGCACACGTTTCTAACCGGAATACAAAAGTAAATACATTTATGGCAAAATCCATTATCCAATCTGTATAAATTTTGCACAACTCGAAGCATATTACAAAATACTAAGGTACCCGTAAATAAACCTCCAACACTGAGAAAAAATACAACCAGTTTTCATGTTCGTTCAACAAGTTTTTTGGTTAAAATAGCGCCTACGTGCTCTTTGGTTCATACAACAAGCTACTTGTCATTTGAATCGGCAATATATTTGAATCAACAAGTCGATTTTATAAAAACAACCTGACACATATTGTTTTAAACATACGTTTGGCTGATTCAAACGGATAAACCGCAACAAGTCGAACTTGTTAAATTCACAATGCAAATTTCTCTCAGTGAAAAGGGGCAGGTAGAATACATGGAACTGCTCGAGATCCAGTGCCACTTTAACAATTAAAGGATTAAAAGCAGTTTGAAAGAAAATTACATACTTTTAAATCGAGACTTAAGCGCGTATGCCTACATAGCTCCAACAAGATCGAGAGTCTTTTCCGAGACCACGGGACAACGCCGTCCCTGAAACGTTGGAGGTCAGTTTAATGTAGTCATACGCGATTAAGTCTCGATTTAATAGTTATTTGTTATACAAGGGGACAAAGTTGTATTTTAACGCCGAGTGTGGAATTAAAAAACGAGCAAGTGAAAGGATTCTATAGTTGAATCACGAGCGAAGCGAGTGGTTCGAGAATAGAATCCTGAACTTGCGAGTTTTTTAACACACGAGAAGTAAAATACATTTGCACCCGAGTGTAACACAAAACTTTTTCCCTCACTATAGCGAGGAAACTACAACGCAAAAAATGCGTTTATCACTGCTTCCAGTAGTTCCACAGGTGGTAAATCATCTTTATTACTAGATTCACCTACTTTTATCAATTTTAAAGTAGTTAATTTGACTTTATTCAAGATCAACTTACTTTACCCACTAGTGGATAAAATGCGTTTTTACCCGCTGGTATTAAAGGACAAAACACGTGTTTCCGAGCTAGTGAGGGGAAATAGTTATTTGTTATACAAGGGGGCAAAGTTGTATTTTAACGTCGAGTGTGGAATTGAAAAACGAGCAAGTGAAAGGATTCTATAGTTGAACCACGAGCGAAGCGAGTGGTTCGAGAATAGAATCCTGAACTTGCGAGTTTTTTAACACACGAGAAGTAAAATACATTTGCACCCGAGTGTAACACAAAACTTTTCCCCTCACTATAGCGAGGAAACTACAACGCAAAAAATGCGTTTATCACTGCTTCCAGTAGTTCCACAGGTGGTAAATCATCTTTATTACTAGATTTACCTACTTTTATCAATTTTAAAGCAGTTAATTTGACTTTATTCAAGGTCAAATTACTTTACCCACTAGTGGATAAAATGCGTTTTTACCCGCTGGTATTAAAGGACAAAACACGTGTTTCCGAGCTAGTGAGGGGAAAAAGTAATTATGTGTAAATCGTGAAAGTTTCAACCAGAGTTTAAAAGTAGGTACTTGCCTAAACGAAATGATGATGTAGTGACATTCCAATCACACAACAATTGAATTTTTTTTTTTTTTTTTTTTCAATTGAATCCATATCCCACATTAGACTTTTACGACATCCATGGAAGGAAAAGGGGTGGTGAAAATCTTAACCCGTCACCACACTGGGGAAAAAAGTTTAGAAAAGTTCATTTAAAAAAAGTTTATCGTACATTCAAATTGTTAATATAGATTTTTTAACCCCGCCCCGACGCAATTATAACGACGGGGTGTGTCTGTCTGTGTGAGTGTGTGTCTGTCTGTGGCGTCGTAGCTCCCGAACGGATGAACCGATTTTGATTTAGTATTTTTTTGTTTGAAAGCTGAGTTAGTCGGGAGTGTTCTTGGCTATGTTTCATGAAAATCGGTCCACTATGTCGGATTTTTTTTCAAAAAAATAAGTTTGTGGTTATTTTAAGTTTAATAGAGCCTTTATGAACGTCGTAAATACACTATGTAACATAATTGCCGAAGATAAATCCTACGGCTTATAAATTACCTTCTATAGTACCTTTAATTTTCATGGTGTTTATTTTAAAAAAACCGGCCAAGTGCGAGTCGGACTCGCGCACCGAGGGTTCCGTACAAACCTAAGGTTTTCGGAATTTTTCCTTTATGTGTGCTATAAAACGTTGCTTCATGCCAAATTTCAAGATTCTAGGTCGACTGGAAGTACCCTTTAGGTTTTGATTCCCTTGCGAGTACTTGCGAGTTTCAAAATATGCAGCTTAAATTGCTGTTTCTTTTGATTGCGTTGACATAGAAGTTTGATTTTGTTACAGCTTAAAGGTATTATAGACCTGAGTATTTGGTATGAATTTCAATTTAATACCTCTACACGTTTATGAGGAAATGGGTAGTAAGGTTAAAATTATTAAAAAAAAATATATTATGTGATGTAACTAAAAATTTATGGTTTTCGTAATTTTTCCTTTATCTATGCTATAAGACGTTGCTTCGTACCAAATTTCAAGATTCTGAGTTCACGGAAAGCACCCTGTAGGTTTTGATTCCCTTGCAAGTGTCGAAAATTTGCGGCATAAACGGCTGTATCTTTTGATTGCGTTGGCTTAGAAGTTTGATTTTTTCACAGCTTCAAGGGACAGTAGACCTGAGTGTGTATGTTGCAAGAATGTTTGGCACCACAGTTGTTTCGCCGACAAACTTTTCATCGAATATCATTTCATCGACAACAAATCATCGAAAGTTTAGTTCGAGTAAAATTGTTTCGAGTAATTTTGTTTCAACTACTATTTATTTGAAATTTTCTTAGTTATTATAAATACTATTCAACGAATATTGTTTCATCGCTGATTCGTTTCAAAGTACTTCAAATAGCAGAACTACAAAACATCGCAATTCATTTATTCGACGTATTATTACAATACTTTCTCATTTGTCGTACTACACGTTAATAGATGTTTCTATTCTAGGAAACTTCAAATTGTCGATTTTATCGTGGCACATCACATATTTACGTCCATAATTAAACTATGACCATTGGCTTAAATCCTAGAGTAGGTTTAGGTTAGGTTATAACTGTGACCACACACAAAAACGACCGGCTTACAGAGTAGGTTTAGGTTAGGTTAGAACTGTGATCACACAGAAACAAATGGCTTACCGAGTAGGTTTAGGTTAGGTTAGAACTGCGACCTACACTACAACCAATGGCTTTTAAATTAGGTTTAGGTTAGGTTAGAACTGTGACCACACACAAAAACGACCAGCTTACAGAGTAGGTTTAGGTTAGGTTAGAACTGCGACCTACACTACAACCAATGGCTTTTAAATTAGGTTTAGGTTAGGTTAGAACTGTGACCATACACAAAAACGACCAGCTTACCGAGTAGGTTTGGGTTAGGTTAGAACTGTGACCAAACAAACAGTTTACAAATTGTACAATTTTAGAAAGAAACATAATTGAAATAATATTATGCGTAATGAATTGTATTTAATGTAAAACAAAATGAAATGAAAAAACACGAAATGAAATACCACGATGTAAAGTATACTCGGAATAAGTTATCTACGAAATAAAAGTCTACGGTTTGATTTTACTTGTGTCGATTGTTCTATGATATGAACTGTCGATGAAATGAAATTATTTGAAACGTTGTCTTTGAAATAATATTCGAACAAGTGTCTGTCGGCGATTCAAGGGTAAACCCCAAATTGATTTCTCGCAGAGGTGACATCCCATGGCCGCCGAGGAGCCCCGACCTCACACCTTGCTATTTTTTCCTGTGGGGATATCTTAAGAGTCGAGTTTACGTTAACAAACCAACGACTATACCTCAATTAAAGCAAAACATTCGGGATGAGATATCCGCGATACCCCGCAGCATGTGCCAGCGAGTTTTTCAAAGTTTGCGTAGCCGATTGCAAGAGTGCCAACGACGAGACGGAGGTCATCTAGATGACGTAATTTTTAAAAAATAAATTGCATTTCATTATGTTGAATGAATTAGATTTTAAATAACACATATAGTTTCATTTCTATCGATGTTTCAAATATGCAAGAATTTCTGGCCCACCCTGTTTATGGCACGCGTGTGCATTACACGTGGAATTCAAGTTTATCGTGTAATACTGAAAATAATGGATCAGTCACAATTGACCCCCAGTCGAGATTTGCCCCGCTGTACCTTAGAGGATTTTTGTCAAAGTTTGTGGGGACTATAGACCGAGCCCTCTATGCGTAAGGAGGCCTGTGCCCAGCAGTGAGACGCATATCAATTTTTTTTTTTAATTTTTTTATAATAAAATTTGGACTACCTTGGGCCTACTGTGGCACGTATACGTAACCACGGCGAATGTTTGTTTTCTAATGGTTGCTAGGCGCGGTTTCTAAATGAAAAGAGAATAGAGGATTTTTGTAAAAGTAAACTTCAAGTCAGTGACTGGCAAGAGGCTGCGCAAGATCGGGACAGGTGGCGAATTGGCGGTCTCTCGTTTCGGAGGACATGATTCACTTTGGATCACCGAGCCAAAATAGTTAGTTTTTTATTTCTGCACTTTGTCGGCGTGATTGATATACATATTGGTGCCAAATTTCAGCTTTCTAGTGCTTACGGTTACTGCGATTATCCGCGGACGGACGGACGGACGGACGGACTAGACATGGCGGAACTATAAGGGTTCCTAGTTGACTACGGAACCCTAAAAAGGACGGCACATTACAGAACGATGTTGCCACTTTAATTTCAACTCTGAGCTGTAGTTAAATTGGAGTGATTGCCATCTCTCATTTAGAACATAATAATATTCAATTATTTATTAATATTAGCGCCATCTAAACGAGCGTATCTTGTCTTCATGGTTTCGAGGTAGGTTTTGGCTACATATTTACTATATCACATCAAAGTAATGTCCTGAAGTTTCTTTGAACCATACTAATACCTATTATAAAATAGGAAAGTGTGTGTGTCTGTTGGTTGGTCCATCTTTCACGGCAAAATAGAGCGAGGAATGATTTTTTAAGTGAAAATTAAATGAAAATGAAAATCGTTTATTGAGGCAAAAGCATCAACAAGGGTTAAGACAGTGGTTCCTAAACTAGGCCGAGCCTGTATCTTAGGAGCCATAGAGAGAGTGGAGATAGTTGAAGGGATGGACAGTGACATAGGCTTATTTTTGTCTCTTTCTAACCCCCCATATCCCTGAAATGGGGATAGAAGTTTGTATGGAACATTTCGCAATTTTCAAATAAAACGCGAGCGAAGCAGCGGGCAAAAGCTAGTCTGTGGTCAAGAGTAAGCCCATTTATAATTAAAAAAAAAAAAAAAAATCATGTAGGTAATGTAATTCTCTGATCTGTCTCACACTCGTCTATTTCCGACACAAAATGGGGTCATTAGGCCTATTTCAGGGCCACATGACCCCGAAAAACTTACCACCATTGAACCTTACATCTCTGACTTAAGGTTTAATATGAGATAGCTAGATAGCTTCGTGACTCGTGGCTAGGCGCGAATCTTCGGCCCAACAAGGTCCGATTTCGAAATGTGTTAAGACGATACAGGAGGGGTCCAATCTCTATACAAACGCTCTCGAATATTTCCTCCCTGGTTTTTGAAGATAGAGCAATGATTTTTTTCAACACAGATTATTATAATTTTTATCTGTGTCGGATCGTTTTGATATTCTTATCTTTAAAGACGCTAGAGCCCATCAACCATTTCCAAAAACGGCCTTATTGATTATGGCGCAAACTAAACGGTCCGACACAGATTATTTCAGTGTTGTTCAGATTCTCAAATTTTCTTACGATTGAATATATATTTCGTCACTTCATTTTTCAGATTATAAATTTATATTAACCATGTAGTTTCCCTAAAGAATAATAAACTACATGGTTAATATAAATTTATATCTTCAAATGAAATGACTCATATAATTTCGATCGAACTTCACTTCTGGAAGTTCGTTTGATCATAAAAAGTTTTAAAGGAGAAAACAGCCGAGAGCGGAACCTCGATTTTAAAAATATTTTCGCAATATCTTTTACCTGAGTTGTTCTAAATGGACAATTTTTTTTCGATAAATCTAGTTAATAACACTAGTATATTTCACTAAAATTCCCAAATTGAAAAGCTCCTTCCCATTATAGCATTTTCGCTCCTGTAGCGTCTTAAGTCTATATAAATATTCAAATACTTTGCGAATGCCGCGATCCAATGTTGATTTTTACCGTATACTACGAATTCTCGGCTTTACTCCATTGAATTAAAGTATAGTAATGGCCAGACAGGATGTCAGAGGTAAGTAGGCCGTATTGTAAAAGGCCTATTACAATTTGATCTTGACCTTCATATGAAATCGAATTGAATCATGCTTAATGTGTTTGATAAAGAAAATTGGCGAGCAATAACTTAATAAGTTGCTCTGTGTTTGACAAATCTTCGGGTTTCTGTCATGAGTCAAGATAGAAAGACACTTTTGACTAGTACATTCAGTGGGCCTATTATATTGATAGGCCAGTGGCCCAGTTTTCAAAACTGAAAGTTACAAGTTACAAGCGGAAGTCTCTTTTCAACTTGTCATATTAGACATTGACAACCAGTTGAAAATTGTAACTTGTAGCTTCGAGAAATGGGCCCCAGGGGCCGTAGGGCCTTCCTTAATCCTATACCTAGATTTTTTAATGCCCCAGATTATTGAAAATTTCTTGGCACGAAAAATACACTCACAAGTTTTTTTTAACATACATATATGTAGTGTAGGTACCTACGCTGTTTTTAGTAGGGTTTATGATGAATATGATACCAAATGCCAAACTTATGAGCGCTTGCAACTTTAGTAGGCATAGGAAATAATGGATTACAATTTACAATGTTCACAAAATTTGTGGAGATAATACCTAAACTTTTTAAGCGCTGGTGGCCTAGCGGTAAGAGCGTGCGACTTTCGATCCGGAGGTCGAGGGTTCGAACCCCGGCTCGTACCAATGAGTTTTTCGGAGCTTATGTGCGAAATGTCATTTGATATTTGCCAGTCGCTTTTCGGTGAAGGAAACCATCGTGAGGATACCGGACTAATTCCAATAAGGCCTAGTTACCCTTCAGGTTGGAAGGTCAGATGGCAGTCGCTTTCGTAGAACTAGTGCCTACGCCAAATCTTGGAATTAGTTGTCAGACCCGAGGCTCCCATGAGCCGTGGCAAGTGCCGGGATAACGCAAGGAGGATAATGAATACCTAAACTTTTTAAAGACTATTGAATAGGGCCGAATTTTTTTCAGAAACTGTCCCAGAGACGCTGTTAGAGAACAGTAAAAATATAGACGACCTATCTTCGCCCCGCCCCGCAGAGACATAAAAATACATACATACATATAATCACTCCTGTATCCCATAGAGGGGTAGACAGAGCACATGAAACTACTCAAGTTTCAGTGCCACTCTTGGCAAATAATGGGTTGAAAGGAAACGAAACTGTGACATTGCAGTGACAGGTTGCCAGCCTATCGCCTAGAAATAAAAATGTGCTCATAAAATGCGTACCAAAAATTTCTGGTTTCAGCGAATATCATCAATGGGCCAAAAACCGGCTAAGATAACCATATGCGTAATACTCTCACGTGCTGTGTATACATTAATGTACACGTGACGACAATGCCGATATTTAGCCATTCATGCGGCCTTACTCAAGTCCATTGACATAACTAAAGATAGGTCATTAATTGAGACTGACAATTTTATACCGGCAGAAGGAATGTAAGTACTTATCGAATCCACTTTGTAAAATCTATAATGTTACGCAGGCAACGCGAGAGATACAGCCTAGGGCCACCCAGGATACCAACTTGTTGTCCAAAGGCACACTTAGCCAGTACTTTTACCAGTCCTTACTATTAACCAATCTTTACCGCGGCCTTCGCGTTTCGTCTATTCGCGAAACCTCTTGAATATATTATATTCCATCTGCATGTCTGTCTGTCCGGCCTCGGCTGGTTCAATAAAACGCTATCGATATTAATCTTTATGATTATGATGAACGTGAGTACTTTGTATGGTCCAGCCCTAATAAGTAGAAGTAAAACTTTTAACGTACTTACGTAATTAGTTTGTTGTAAGTAGGCCAGTGAAAACTAACACAGTAGGACCAAGATACAATACAATACAATACAATACAATAATTTATTAATAACACCAGGCCCCGGAGCCGAATGGCATTTCTCCGACGCCAAACGAAAGCGATACGCCGCTGGCTCTGTCGCGCCAATACGCAAGCGCGATAGAGATAGATATCTACTAGCGCTTCGTTTCGTGAGCGTTTCGTGAGCGATTGTGCCATTCGGCTAGCCACCCTGATATGTAGTTGAAAGCGTCGATCTCATTTTAAGGGCGTTTTCTGCGCCAATGACCTTCGATTTGAATCCATTGAAATTATGATAGTTTGTAAAGCCTATCATTTTTTATGGGATAGGAGGCAAACGAGCAGACAGCTTGATGGTAAGCGATCACTGCTGCCCATGGACACCAGAAACACCAGAGGTGTTGGAGGTGCGTTGCCGGCCTTTAAGATGGGTGTACGCTCTTTTCTTGAAGATTTAAAGGTCGTATCGGTCCGGAAATACCGCTGGCGACAATTCATTCCACAGTTTAGCTGTGCGGGGCAGGAAGTTTCTGGAGAAACGCACAGTTGAGGACTGCCAGCCATGTAAATGATGGAGATGGATTAGCAGCATCGTCTTTAAACAAAATAGTATTTCATAATTACTTCACAGCTCATTGTTTCTGTGATATTTGGCATCAAAGTTGAACAATTTTAGAGTCAAAAACCGGTTTTTTGGTCCTAACTTTTGTTTGAATTACTTTGAAATTAAAATCTCTCTTGATTTTTTGAAAAGTCAAAGGTAAATCCAAAAGTCGATTTCATGTAAGTATGTAACACCCTTCACTAAAATCAAATTTCAATACAAGTGTTTTTTAGACCAACTTTAAAAAAATCATAAAAATTAAAGGTACACTTACGACGGCTTGACGGCGACTAGTTTCGTAGTTTTAAACATAAAGTTTCAAGTTGCAGGCGTCCATAGGTTACGGTGACCGGAAAGCGGTCAGGAGGACCATACACCTGTTTGCCACCGACGTGGTATTAAAAAAATGCGTTTCTTAAGCTGCTATCCTTACCTGAAACAAAACACACAATTTAAAATAAAAATTAGGTACTTTATAATAAAATTGACCAAAAATAGGTAAAAAAATACTTTTTAACTCTAGTGAGGAAGATGGAATTATTAATTATTTTGTAAAATCCTATGCCAAATAAAGAAATAGTTAAGACGGTTTTAATCCCCATACATAGTATGATAGTAATTGCGACGAATATATATAAACTACTAATATATGGGTTACATTTAAACACACTTTATAATAAAATGTATAGCAGAATATATTTACTTATTTAGCACAAGATACAGGAATATAGAAAATCAACAACGATGTCAATCAATATTGACATGTCATCTGTACTCGCTAGGCGGCCAGGATTACAATAAGAAGGTTTATACTATAGACATAAATTAAACCTCTAACAACTACTCGGTAATCGCCCATTTTGGCCAATGTTCAGTAATTGGTCAAAATCACTATTAAAGGCATATCTAGTTTGCAAAATCGGATCCGTGAAAGTTGTAGATTGTTTTCTGTATGTAACAGACCTCGCTTTCACAGCAGCCAAAATGTTTTGGGGTTTACCTAAACAACGTGCAACGTGGCCTGCTTGCATATTGTGCATCTTTTGGCCAAAAAAGCTCAGAAACCGGTCATCCATTACTACTGTAATAATTAAGGATTTACAAATACAATAATAGTTTCATAGTAACAAGCAAACCCGAAGGACAAGCTAGGCAAAGCCCATCGTTGTATGCAAATGGCATACGCGTACGCCCTGCGAATATACATACAAACACATAATGTACATACAAATATGTATGTATGGTAATCCGACACGTATTCGGCAGGAAGGGAACAAGGTTACAAGGTTATGGGTGTGTATTTAATACCTAAAAAAAAGATAATATTACGATACTAGTGCGGAAAAGAGAGTGGAAAAGAGTGGCGACAAATTAAAACACTCCTTCGACACGAATAACGCCGTGTCTTGCGTGGGCGACGCGACCGTCGCCGTCGCGTCTCATACTTCCATTTCGATAAGGTTTGATTTCGTATGCGTCGCATCGCCGTCGCCCACGCAAGCCACGGCGTAAGACGAAAGAAGAAATATGGAAGATAGAGGGTCACAACTGGATGAGACTAGCCCAGTACCGGGAGAAGTGGAAGTGGCGTAGGTACTAGAAGAGAGGCCTATGCTCAGCAGTGGGCGATAAAGGGCTGATATGATGATGATGAAGTCGACACGAGTTACGAATTCTCTCTTTGCACGTGTATCGCACGACGTTTTTCAGTACTGATGGCCTCGGCCCTCTGAAGTTTGCGACCTGGCCAGAAATGAACCACAATGCGCACTAGTGCAGGCAAAAAGCACTATCTGTACCGAAAATAATAATTTTGATTTTCATCCTCCGACGCAAAAACGACGGGGTGTTATAAGTTTGACGTGTTTGTCTGTCTGTCTGTGGCATCGTAGCTCCCGAACGGATGAACCGATTTAGATTTCGTTTTAATTGTTGAAAGCTAAATTAGTCGGGAGTGTTCTTAGCCATGTTTCATGAAAATCGGTCCACTATGTCGGGGCTTTTTTCAAAATTTTAATGTTGTGGTTAGTTTAATGAAAGTTGGATGTGGGAGAAACAAGTGTGATAGAAGAAAGATCCCTGGGTGGCTAGCCGAATGGCACAATCGCTCACGAAACGCTCACGAAACGAAGCGCTAGTAGATATCTATCTCTATCGCGCTTGCGTATTGGCGCGACAGAGCCAGCGGCGTATCGCTTTCGTTTGGCGTCGGAGAAATGCCATTCGGCTACGGGGCCTGAACTGCTGTTCAACTTCGATTTTGTAGGAACGTAGGAAGTGTCCTTCAGTACGTTAGGGCCGTATCACACTTGCGATTTGCGAGCAAGTTGAAAGCGAAGCGAACGCGCCGAAAGTTCGCCGCAAGTTCGCCGCGAGTGCGCCGCGAGTGCGCCGCGAGTTCGTCGCGAGTGCGCAAAGATTTTGCCTCGAGTGCGTTACGATATCCATTGCAACAGTGTTTGAATCTTCCGACGGTGCCATTATTGTTGCTTGTCCATGCCCACATTCGTGGGTAGGTATAATAAACTACTACAACTGTTGATAAGAGTTGATACTTAAACTAAAGTGGGTAGAAAATGTAGAAATGCATTTTGCTGACTAGGGTTGCAAATAAAAAAAACCAAATGTTTTTTTTTTCAGAATTTTGAAAAAAAAAACATGAAAAAAAACCGAGCACCATTGTTTTTTTTCTAAATATGTTTTTTTTTTCAGATGTACAAATAATTCGACAATAACGGTTTTTCGTCAACATTCAGTATACAAACGTTTATTGGGGAATCCCCGATGAGGCGTGCAGCGTGGAGAGACTGTGGTGTTGCCAACAGTAAATAGTGATAACTACCAACTACAGATTTCGTAAATATTACTTTTATAAGACCAGAAATTAAAGTTATTTGATTAAATTCGTTTAATAGTTAAAATGAAGTCTAAAAAACCGTATAAAAGTATTAACTGCTTTGCAAATTTTGAGATTTAGTACTTTAGAAAAAAAACATACTCCAGAAAAAAAACTGTTTTTTTCATGTTTTTTTTTTTCAAGCCAGAAAAAAAAACCGTTTTTTTGCAACCCTATTGCTGACGAATATACAGCATGATGTCTCAACTCTAGATGCGGCGAACTGTGATAAGGCCCTTAGTACTATTATCTATTGTGTGATATATTTAGAATTTTAGACCTACATAAATGCTCCATTAATACCGTTGTTTCCTTAGTTAAAAGCCTAAATGTGCGAGCGGAACTCTAAAAGCTTGTACCAATTAAGCACACCTTGGGTTCCGGCATACAGGGTGGAGATTTGGTGAGACAACTTTGTGCAGTATAATTTCTTTTTTTTATTGTCCTAAAGTCAAAAAGTTTGCATATGAAATAAATCATTCTAGGAAAGTTCTGTCTTCGATGAAATAACCTTTAAGACCTAATGTGTTTAAGTTTTTGAAAGCACCAGAATTGAAGTTGTTCTTTCAATTTTCAAACAAAACAAGAAAAAGAAGAAACGATTGAACTATGCCTCATTCGCTATACAAGTCTTGTGGTCCGCGTAGTACGATTTTTTTCGCAATCGTGTGGTTGTCCGTTTCTTTTCTTTCATTCGTGAATTATGTAGCATTTCCCACCACCGTTTTTGGTACCTACTCTGAGAATATTGAGTAAAATTTGTCTAAACCTCAATGCTCTCACACGTCGAGCGCCTGGTAGCTTCATGTAAAATTTTAGAATCCATACTAATATTATAATTGGGAAAGTGTGTGTGTCTGTTTGTTTGTCCGTCTTTCACGGCAAAACGGAGAGACGAATTGACGTGATTTTTTAGGTGGAGATAGTTGAACGGATGGAGAGTGACATAGGCTACTTTTTGTCTCTTTCTAACGCGAGCGAAGCCACGGGAAAAAACTAGTACAGAATATGGCTAAAGAAAATTTGTTTCCAACTTCCATAATTACCGATACAATCTACCTCTATCAGGGGCGGCTCACTCCGCGTTTCTATCGCCGCGCTGCAAGTACATGCTGGCGGCCGCGAGTTCGCGGCCTAATCAGGGGTGGCGCACGTTCTCACGAAACGCACTTTCGCATGTTCTATTGTTACTTTAAGTCTCGAGTTTTTTTTAAGGTTCTTATGCGATGTCCGCTTGTGGAATGGCTAATAATGCTTAGTTAAATACATATCATGAATAAAATAAATACCATAGGGCATTTTTACACAAATCTACTATTAATAAGTACCCCGGAAAGCTTCAATAAGGCTTGTGATGTTGGAACTTAAACAAAAATATATAAATACTATAGAAATACCTAGAAAGTACCCAAGACTTGAATATAATAGTATAACATTTTATCTGAGTATTAATTCGTTTTAATCCATAGGCAACCCTACCGCCGGACGCCGCGCACGTGCGGCTCGTTTCTTTGTAAGAATTTTGTAGGCATTTAAAAAGGCGGCATGTCGTGAACATCAAAGCAGTGAGCCTTCTATACTTGTACTATTATATATTCTGTGCCTCTATAATCAAAATGGAGATAGGGTCACTTTGGCCCCGTACACGACACACCCTGTATGAACATGAATTTGTAGGCATTAGAGGAATGCAAAGCTTTCACTGCTTCGTTATAACGAGCTACAGTTTAGTGTGTGTAACAAGTTATTAGCTTTTCGCGATTTGAGCCTCTTCTTCTTCTTTACATCCTGTTACACTTTGCTGAGGCGTATTCGACAATCATATTCTTCCATTGACTCCGGTCTTGGGCAGCTTAGGTAGCCTTAACCTTCTCCCACACCCCATCCCTAAGACCCTGAGCGTGGTCTCCGCTTGCCGGGTATATTCCAGTCCAGTCCCTATCGCACTTACAAATAGTGCGATAGGGACAGCCTGCTATTTTATCGTCTATCGCGCGACCATGCTTCCCGTGCAGGTGATATTGGATAGGTGGGTATCAGGTTTTCTGGAGATTTGAGCCTCTGCCAAGAGTTTTAGACCTTTTAGAATACGGCGACATCTATCTTAATCGTGTTTTCATTCTAATAGGGATGACGACTACATAAAAAAACCGGCCAAGAGCGTGTCGGGCCACGCTCAGTGTAGGGTTCCGTAGTTTCCCGTATTTTTCTCAAAAACTACTCAACCTATCAAGTTCAAAACAATTTTCCTAGAAAGTCTTTATAAAGTTCTACTTTTGTGATTTTTTTCATATTTTTTAAACATATGGTTCAAAAGTTAGAGGGGGGGGGACGCACTTTTTTTTCCTTTAGGAGCGATTATTTCCGAAAATATAAATAATATCGAAAAACGATCTTAGCAAACCCATATTCATTTTTAAATACCTATCCAACAATATATCACACGTTAGGGTTGGAATGAAAAAAAATTTCAGCCCCCACTTTACATGTAGGGGGAGTACCCTAATAAAACATTTTTTTCCATTTTTTATTTTTGCACTTTGTTGGCGTGATTGATATACATATTGGTACCAAATTTCAGCTTTCTAGTGCTAACAGTTACTGAGATTATCCGCGGACGGACGGACGGACGGACGGACGGACGGACGGACGGACAGACAGACATGGCGAAACTATAAGGGTTCCTAATAGTTGACTACGGAACCCTAAAAATGGCATTCTGTTTAGTCCGTTAGTTAGATCGTCTAAAAATACTGAACACATATATTTCGCTTTATCTAATTAATGAGAAAATACAAAGATACAGGGCATCAAAATTCCGGAGAGGGGGCTTGTGACTTGTGACACAGTATAAAACCAGTAATAAATCTTCTAACAAACGTACGCCGCGCGGGGTGCACTTGCGCGTCGTGTAAAAAAAAAAGGGGGTGGTAAATTTGCTAACCCGTCACCACACGTTAACCAACAAACTGTAAACAAACAAAATCGCTATCTCTTCTACCTTGCACTGTAAATGCGCACGCAATAACGCTCGCATCAGTAAGCCGAGGCGACTTATAAAATGTTTGACACGCGCCGACAGAACAAACAGGTGTCGAGATAACCATGTTGTCAGGGAGGTTTGGGACAGTCTTATTTTACTTTTGTCAGTAGTTGTGCCTACATAATATGTACCTCAAAGCATATAATACTAGCACACCTCGGGCACTGGCAATCGGTGTACTTAAGACGATACGGTAGGGGTCAATTCTCCATACAAACTCTCTCGACTATTTCCTCCCTGGTTTTTGAAGATAGAGCAATGATTTTTTCAACACAGATTGTTATTATTTTTATCTGTGTCGGACCGTTTTGATTTTTTTGATATTCTGCTTTTTAAAGACTCTAGAGCCAATCAAAAATTTCCAAAAACGGCCTTTTTCATTGTGGCGCAAAAAAAGGTGTGATACTCAAGATTGGTAACAATTAACCAAAAAAACTAAACGGTCCGACATAGATTATTTCATTGTTATTCAGATTCTCAAATTTGGTTCCGATTG
The DNA here is from genome assembly GCF_023078275.1 of Leguminivora glycinivorella. Classification (NCBI taxonomy): domain Eukaryota; kingdom Metazoa; phylum Arthropoda; class Insecta; order Lepidoptera; family Tortricidae; genus Leguminivora; species Leguminivora glycinivorella. Next base: position 22,998,854 of record NC_062982.1, read on the forward strand.
ATTAAGTTATGAAGGAGGAAAGAGTCGAGAGCGGAACCTCGATTTTAAAGATTTTTTTGAAATATCTTTTGACTGAGTTGTTCTTAATGATCATTTTTTTTCGATAAATCTAGTTAATAACACTTGCATATTTAACTAAAATTACCAAGTTGAAAGGGGCCTTTCCATTTTAGAATTTTCGCTACCGTATCCTTAACAGAGCAAAAGGGAGCGTACAAGCTTCTAATGGGTTGGCAACGCGCATGTGACACTCCTTGAGTTGCATGCGTTCATAGGTTACGGTGACCGCTTTCTAACAGGCGGACTGTATGCTTGTTAAAAAAAACTGGCGATCGAATATATGAAAGAGGCGCGTTCCTAGCACACAGTCTAAGCTCGTGTAGGTGAACGCGTACTATGCTTGTATGAGTGAAATATGGCAGGTCGACTGGTCGCGTTTTTGACAGGCGGTAACTGTGAGGTAACCGAGTGGGGGTGGGCGGCACTTTCAGTGGGCAGCGGGAGTGGCTATACTGCCGCAGTTGTTGGCTCTTTGACCACACAGTTGTCGTTGTGTGCATGCGTGATGACTGATGGCACAACTCACTGATCGCTCGCATGTAAAGATAAAAGAAATTTATTCGTGACATTCACAACACGTACGTACATGTACAAGCAACAAGAAAACAAGAAACAGAACAGAGCATTAAGTGCGCATCACGAAATGGACCCAACTCAGCATATTGCTAGCTGAAAGCCAGCGCTGGTCATCCCTTAGGGCTCATTCGGTGATGCGACGACAGATAGTAGAGTAGAGTAATTTTGATTAATATTTTCAATGTATCCTAGAAATACTAAAATCTTGGTGACCCCAGTTTTAAAGCTCACCGCACCGCTGCCCCGCATTAGACGCACTTCGATCCAACCTGCCCGACCATCCCCATCAGACCCGTTTTACCCTACACTCCCCATACAATTACCAACTATTGCTAACAATATCGATAAGTTAATTTGTTTTCAAAATTGTTGTCACTTTAAAGGAAAAAAGGCGTAAAAGTCAATAAAATATAAAATATTTTACCTTTTTTTATTTTGAAGTAATAAAAGTTATGGTTGATACACAATACAGTAGTTTTTGGGTGTTGTTGTAAATAATTGACATGAGAACAGGCTAATTAGGCGATTTTTGGATTCATGTTGAAATGTACAGGTACACAGGTATTAAATATATAGATACGGACCAAAAATATCTATACACGAAATAAAACTATGGAAACGGGTTAAATCGCGTATAATGAATTTAAAATACATCCCGACGTTTCGAACTCTTTACAGCGTTTGTGGTCAACGGGTGTCATGTAAATTCATTATACGCGATTTAATCCGTTTCCATAGTTTTATTTCATGAGTAACTATCGCGGTAACCGAAGACAATATTATATCTATATTCTATACACGACTTAATGGGCTATCGCGTATGAATTTGCCACTAGAAGCGCTGTTGTCGCGTGAGGTCCAAAAAACTACTACTACTGGCACAGATTAATAATAAGTTACTAACTACTGGTTTTGGCGGGCTTCGTGATATAAATTATAATCAATCAATCAATCAATTCTTTATTTTTGTTAAACATAGGTTACAGAAAAGGTGATAAATACATTAATGTCAGCGCTATTCTATGTTTTACCCACTACGCGGGTGTACAAAATTGTGTTGTGCTATTATTAAGCTAAACGCATGCATATCTTTACTAAAAAGAAAAAAAATATATATTTAAGTTACAATCACAATAAATTTCAATAATGCTACTTCAAAGGAAATAATGGCAGATTAATTATACTTTCTATTATTTACCTGTTGAAAAGTGATCTCCTTCGTGAAATCATCGCAAATATGGATTTTTTGGCGATGAATGTGAACGCTTTGAAAGCGGAATTATGAAAAAGAGGTGCAAAAACATGATGATTAGTTATTTATAATTAATAATTTCGATATTATTTACAATTTTATTAATTAATGAGATTCAAAACTTTGTTTCGGCCCCGATATTATAAGCCGCCTTTAACTTTGACAGCTATATCTCTGGACCTTACTCAACAGTGGCGCCAACTGGTGAGCAAAAAAATAACTCTTACGCGGTAAGGTTGTGGATACATCTTATCTTATCTTATCTTAAATCTGCGGGGGCCCTTACGGATACACTTCGACCCATCGGGATCTTTTGTGCAATTACCCCCTACGATCCTAAGATCCTTCAGCTATTCAGGAGCTTCTCGACCATCTCCACGTATCGGATGATGAGGCTCATGGGTAGCTCTCTGAAGTCCTTCGGTGCCAGGTAGCCTGCTCCAAAGTTCTTCATTCTTTGTCTGGCGAGGGCGTGACATTCACACATTAAATGTCTGACGGTCTCTTCCTCTTCGCCACACATGCGACAATCAGTGTTGTCGGCGTGTCCCATCTTGGCCAAAATTCCTTTGACCCCGTAATGGCCTGTGAACACCCCCGTTATAATTTGGAGTTGTCTTTTGCCTAGCTTCCCTAGCTTTTTGCTCCATCCAGAGTCTACCCTCTGCATAAAGAGCTTTGAATGCTTCAGACCAACCAGGGCATCCCACTCTTTTTGGTGACTAGCCTTTGTTTGGTCTTTCATAGCCATTCTGATGGTTTCTTGTGAAAGGCCCACATAAGGTTCCGGACCTATGAAGTTGTCTTCAGATCCGGCCTTGGCAAGTTCATCAGCGTTTTCATTGCCAATGAAGCCTTCGTGCCCCGGTATCCATACCAGTTGCACCTTGTTTTGCCTTCCAAGCTTGTTAAGAGCTTGGATGCCGTTTAATACCAGTCTAGAGGTAACTCTGGGCGATGTGAAGGCTTTGAGTGCCGCTTGACTGTCGCTGAGTATATAGATAGTCTTACCTTGGATTTGTCTAACTATATTCTCATGTACACAGGCAATTATTGCATATGTCTCGGCTTGGAAGACCGTGGCATAATTGCCCATGCTGATACTACCACTGTAGTCATTTGCATAAATGCCTGCGCCCGTACCAGATGCCATCTTGGACCCGTCTGTATACCAGATGATGGTGTTGTCATCAGGGGTGGGTGTCTCCAGACCCTCCTTCCATTCGGCTCTAGTATGGACTTTGGTTTTGAAGTTTTTGTGGAAGATGAATTTCGGTTGCATTTTGTCGCAGCCCATACTCATCAGCCTTCCCATAGAATTGTTGTATTCCATGCTTGTGTGTTTAGTCTTGGGCATGCTATCGCTCCAGAGGCCTGTTAAAGCCAGCCGGTGTAGCGATTTCAGTGCCTCAGACTGTATCACTAGATGTAGCGGCGGGAGATCCAATAGTACCTCCAATGCTGCTGTTGGCGTCGTTCTGAACGCACCCGTTATAGCCATGCATGCTGTCCTTTGTACCTTCATGAGGACATCCTCTCATGTGCTCAGTAATGTCCTTGGCCACCAGGCCAGGCTTCCGTACAGGATTATAGGTCTCACCATCATGGTGTAGATCCACCTTAGTACCTTTGGGTTTAAACCCCATGTTTTGCCGTAAGCTGACCTACACATTCCAAACACTCTAAGTGCCTTGGCTGTGGTCAGTTCGACGTGTCTTTTCCAGTTCAGTTCTTTGTCTAGTGTTACCCCTAGATATTTCACTTCATTGGAAAGTTCAAGTACCCTTCCATAGAGCCTTAGTTGCTCCATGCCAGTAAGGGCCCTTTTCCTGGTAAACGGTACTACCACTGTTTTGCCTGGATTGATGGAGAGTTGTTGGTGGTTCTGGTTACACCACCTCTCCACTTGCCTCAGTGCTGTATTCATGATTTCTGACACCGTTCCCGGGAATTTCCCGTTTATGAGTATCACTAAATCATCTGCATAACCCACTGTATATACTGGGCCCTTATTTAGTTCTTCCAAAAGTGAGTTCACTACCAGGCTCCATAGAGTCGGAGAGAGAACCCCACCTTGTGGACAACCTTTTGTTGCTGTGGCTAGTAATTCTTCCCCCATGAGGGAGGACTTAATTAGCCGGCTGTTCAACATATTACCTATCCAGCGGCAGATGGTAGGTTCTATGCCATGTTTGAGTGCAGCATTATTGATTGCACCATATGTGGTGCGATCAAAGGCACCTTCGACATCCAGAAATGCAGCAAGACATAGTTCTTTGTTTTCTATGGCCCGCTCCGCTCTAGTTGTCACCAGGTGTAGTGCTGTCTCCGTGGACTTGCCCGGCTGGTATGCACATTGCAAGCGGTGTAGTGGATGTCTCTTGAGCGGACCATCCCTGATGTGTCTGTCCACCAGTTTCTCCAAAGTTTTAAGGAGAAATGATGATAGACTTATGGGCCTATATGATTTGGCTTCTGTGTAATCCTCTTTGCCTGGTTTGGGCAAGTATGTTACCTTTACTAACCTCCATGCACGTGGTACATGTCCGAAGGCAATACACGCTTTGTACAGTCTACTCAAGTGGGGTATAAGTACGTTAGCGCCTTCTCGTAGTAGTATGGGGTAGATTCCATCTGGCCCCGGGGCTTTATATGGCTGAAATGTCGATAATGCCCATTGTATTTTGTTGTGGTCTACTACCTTTTTCGACGTGTCCCAATTATGCCTGGTCGTGCGAGTGCACTGTTCCGTAACACTAATTGGTTCATCGTCTGGTACACTCTGATTTATTATCGAGCCTGGAAAATGTGTGGCACACATCACCTTGAGGGTCTCTAGCCCCGTTTCAGTCATTCCACCATCACTCCTTCTAATAGAGGTGAGTGGGACTGACTTCGTTGTGGCTAGTGCCTTCGTGAGTCTCATGCCTTCCGGAATGGAACCGATTTGATCGCAGTGGTTTTTCCACGCTTTCCTTTTCGCTTTCCTCACTGCCTTGCTATACTCTGTGAGTTTTCGCGCGTAGAGCTCAAAATCATTACTTCTTTTGGCATCGTTGAAGACAGCCCTAGTTTCTTTCCTGAGTTTTGCTATCTCCGGATTCCACCAGGGTACCTTCTTCGCCAGGATTTTCTTTTCCGGGCAGTTATTTGTCCAAGCCGTATGGACGGCTTGCCCTATTTTGTCAGCTTCAAGTTCTATGTCAATAATAGAGTTTAGCTTACCATTGGGGTTTCCCAGGTCCGCCTTAAGGTCATCCTTGAACGATAACCAGTTGGTATTCCTGGGATTCCGTTTTAGTATAACTTCTACTTTGATTTTAGTGGTATACCTAAAGCATATATATCTATGGTCCGATAAAGAAATCTCCCCAGAGACATGCCGTATATATGGATACATAGATTTGCCTCTTTGTCCGCATCATCATTATGGGAGAGCTAGACTGGAGCCGAAAAGGAATCCAAATAGGTTCAGAGTTCCTAAGCAACCTTAGATTCGCGGACAACATCGTTCTTTTTGCAAATACAGCACGACAGCTTGAAACTATGATAGGAGAGTTAAGCAACGCCAGCAGAAACATAGGCTTATTATTGAACCCATCAAAAACGAAAGTTGCCACGAACAGTAGAAAGAGAGCCCTATTATAGTAAACGATACAGTTATTGAATATGCCGACAGCTATATTTACTTGGGGAAACAAATCTCATTTAAAAAAACCAGGCACGAGGACGAGGTAGAGCGCCGGGTCAACATAACATGGAAGAAGTACTGGAGCCTCAAAGAAATTTTTAAATCTAAACTTCCATTAAAACTCAAAAAGAAAGTTATAGATTCGTGCATAAATATTACCTTGCCTATCATACGGAGCATAAACATGGGTTTTCAAAAAGGACATAAGAACGAAAATACAGTCATGCCAGCGAGCTATAGAGCGAAGTATCATGGGCATAAAAATACGAGACAAAATAAATAGTAAAAAAATTCGTGAAAAAACAAAACTGATAGACGCAGGCCAACACGCCCTGCAACTTAAATGGAGATGGGCGGGACACGTAGCTCGCATCACAGATGGAAGATGGACAAAACGCGTAACAGACTGGCCAGGCCCAGTCCGAAAAAGAGGCCAAGGGAGACCCAGGGATCGCTGGGCCAACGAAATTAAGAAAATAGCGGGTAGAGACTGGAAGCTTAAAGCGCAGGACAGAAAATTATGGAAACAAATGGAGGAGGCCTATACCCTAAGCGGGGCCATGTAGACCGGATTATTTTTAAGTACTTGTTTGTTAACCTTTATGTTTGCATGGAAATAAACGGCTTTATTATTATTATTTGTATGTCCTTTCCAGTTCTCGGGACCATGGGGTCCCGGACTTTTGGGAGGCGTGCGTGGCGCCGAAGCCAAGCCGGCCCTTTAAGACAGTTTAATTTAAAAAGTAATGTGACACTAACCGGCGATTATCCCTGTCTGCACTATAGTAATGCACCCAAGGACAAGCCCCGGTTAATGTAGAACTATTGTAAGAAAATGGTACAAAAAGAAACCGGGCTATTAGGTTGAGTTGCTGGTGGATTGGTAACGGTACTATCGGAAATACTATGGCACCTGTCTTGCTCATATGTTATAAAACATGAAAAATAGGCAGGCGGTGACTCGCCAACTCACTATATGGGTCCCCGAAAACGGCCGCTCGCACGGAGCGACAAGGGGACAACATTTCGTGAGCGGCTCAGGGTGCGGAGAGGTGTGCGCCGCTTTCTACCCAGTCTGTACGAAACAGCCACTGTGCCAACTCGCGTCTTATGCATATTTCACTTCCACCCTGCAAGCATATAGCTCTGGCACCCCACTCTGGACGGCCGGTTAAGGCAAGCCAGAGGTGAGAGTCCTGCGGTCCCTGCTCAGTGTTCACTCCGGCCGGCCAGTGAAGGCAAGCCGGAGGGAGGGGCCTGACCGACTCTCGGGGGCATGGGACCCAAGGGACGCCACTTCCCATTCAGCTCGCCACAAGCTGCCCTGGGGGCTTATTATTATTATTATTATCTTTGTCCGCATCTATATTTAATACCTGGACTGTACATACGTTTTGAACCCTTTAAATTTTAAATAGACGTTTTTGAGATTGAAATCTTTGGACATGGTTTTAAAAAAATCGAATTAATTTATCTAATTTAGAGCTTTTTGAAACGTTTAACCTGTTTAGAGAAATCAACATCCAATGGTGGGAATTTTTCATGAAATATGTAAACTTTACAGACAGACAGACGGACAGAATCGCAAGTGTAGCAAAATAAAGTACCCTTTTGGTAAGGAATCCAATAAAATAAATTAGATAAAAAGTACATTGCGCATCGTGAGGCGGAATCGGAAGTGACTCCGAGACTCGAGTTTGCAATATTCTTACGCTCCGAGTTACACACAACGTTTTTCATCACACTTCGTACTAGAAATTTCATATTTTCCTAGGGTGAACGATTTTTTTTATAAATCCTGCTCCGCCTGCCTGCTATAACACATTTAGTGCCAATGTGACGAAAAGAATGTAACTACCGTCATACTTAATAGGTAAAGTAAGATTTTAAAACTTTTCAATTTATCCATACAACTATCTGATTAGCGAGAACCGTTACCATTTTTAAAATACAAGCAATTAGTTCGAACATATTTCTTAAATATCCAAAGTAATTTGTAAACTCCAATTCTTTATTTATTTATTTATTTACTTATTTGCCTATTCATTTATTTAGTAGTACCTTTTTCCGGTTTTATTTATCTATTTATATATTTATCTTCTGTATGTAATGTCAAGACACACAATTAAGTACGCTATTACTCACACCTTACACCGCATACACTACACGCACAAACCCCACGTACCCTAAAAAGCACAGAAAACCCTACTTTACACACGCTAGCAACGACCGTCCCCACTCCGTCCGGGACCAGTCTGAAAACCAGCGCAGAGCCGTTGGCGCTGCACACGCTGAGACTGGGACCCTTTGCCTCATCATACATATTATAATAGGTTAACGATAGTTCTTAGGTTAAGTTAATAAGTTTGTCTTGTTTGTTATCCTACTTTGTTTGTTATTCTTACCTTTTAACTGTATAATGTAATGTTGTGTATAGGTACTTAGTATTAAGATGTGGCAATAATAGTACATTACATCAGAGGCCGGGAAAATGAGGATTTCCGGCCAAGTGGGTATATACGGCCGAGCGAGCGTGCGAGCGAGGCCGGATAGGGATACGAGGCCGGGAATCCGTTTTCACGCCGAGGCATGTATAGTGCTTTTCTCAAACATACAATGAAATTTAAAAAAATGCTCTAAAGGACAATATTTTACTTATTAAGTGACAAAATACAAATACACTCAAACGTCAAGTGTGACAAGTATCCAGGTCACACAAAAATTTAAAAAAAGTGACATGACAGTACTGACAGCTTACTTAAAAAAGTTACTTTGCAGGCCTAGGCCTAAAAAATAATATGAAATCCCTTTACAGTCCTCTCGAGTTGTTGCGCCCAAAAAGCGATACTTCCCAGCCCATTTTAAGGAACGTAAAGACAATATTTCATTGCATGTTTGAGAAAAGATTATTTTATTATTTTATTATGTTTTCTTATTAATGTATTTTTATGATAATATGGTCATATATGACAATTACAACCTTCGACATATATTATGACTAGTTGTGTAAAGATAAAGTCGAATGCTGCTTTTTACATATTTGTGGGGAAGCGTATAGTTACCAAATTATCGTAAATTATAGTGAATTACTACCTAATATGGAGATTTATGGTAGTTTTGAATCTTTGCAAGGAATAATTAATCTTTTTATTACCAAGTCTAATTAATATAGGTTCTTAAATTGTAACATAAAAATCATCAGCTACCTATATAGGTATTGTACCTAACCAAACGACTCTAGTTTTTATCACAGTACGAAATAAGATGGATTGGATCAGAAAACAACTACACATTTGATTATATTTTATTTCAATAACAAATCTCTTTCATTCAAATATCAGTTTAGATATGGAGACAATTGTCTAAAGTCAAAATTAAAGGGGTGCGAAAAATAACATAAATTGGTCCCTTAAACATAATTATCTTTGATCCCCAACAAATATAAACAAAAAAGAACGAAGGAAAAAATCAAAGGTTTTCTTTGTTCTTATTCGTTTATTAAGGGTAATCAAATCATTTCAAATAAAAACCCAGCAAAAGACCTTTAAATAATAATAAAAAAAAACAATAAAAACTGTCGCACTGTGCATGCAACATTTAAACTTTAAGATGCAACAGGAGTAAAAAATCCAAAATCGAATCGAGCTCTTAAGATAGTTTAAAAAATAAACCGTCGCGCTGCTGTCGAGATTATAAGTACCTACTGCGAAAACGGCGACTCATGTGTATTGAATAAAAATCGTCGATGAATGCTCTCGTACTCTACTGTTTCCTCCTCCAAACTCAAAACTTGCTTTCAGATTCAAATTCAGATATTTATTTATAAACATTCAATAAAGTTTACATGTCAGATATCTTATAGATAACTAAAACGTGTTATTTTACAGAAATATATTTTATATACAGGTACATACTCGTATAGGCATATTCAAACTACTCAGTACACGATTTCAGTGAGTGCAACGACCCCTATTCAGAAATTCGTTTATATTGTAGCATGCTAATTCAATAAGCATGTTTTTAAGTTTTTTAGTAAATATAGCATCACTCGGAGCATTCTTAATGTCAGTGGGTACACAGTTATATAGGTTAGGTCCGACAACATCGAGCATCTTGCGGGCCTTTGCTAGTCTGCGTCGCGGTGGCACTAGGAGGTTATGTCTGCGTGACAATCTTTGACTTGCTTCACCGTATGTTTTGTAGTCATTTAGGTTAGACCGGACATATTTGCAAGCTGATAGAATAAAGATACAGGGCAAAGTCAGCACTTTGTGTTTCCTAAATAGGTCCTGAGCCGGGTGATCTGTAGGTTTTCGGTCTATAATGCGTAAAGCTTTTTTTTTGTAAAATGAGCAGCCTGTCCCGGCCAGCGGATGCCGCCCAGAGATCTACACCTTGTATCAAAATGGAGTGAAAATAGCCAAAATAGGCTTTCTTTAAGTTTTCAGTTGATAACGTTGGTGCCAGTCTCGAGAGGGCATAGCACGCCGAGGACAGCCTGCCGCACGCGTAGTCAATGTGGGGAGACCACGTCAGCCCGGCGTCGATCAGAAAGCCCAGGTACCTGGTTGCGTCGACCTGAGGGACGGTACAACTATTTACTACTATGTTTAGTGGAATGTTACTTTTTCTTAACCTGAAATGTACTATATTAGTCTTTTCAACATTAAGCAGCATCCCGTTTGTCGAAAACCACTTAGTAATCTGGCCCATTACATGCCCTAGCTTCAATTTCAAGGCGTCAATACTAGCCGCGTTCACTATGAGACAAGTGTCGTCGGCGAACATCACAAACTCAGGGTCACCACAGGCAGTAGTAATATCATTTACCAATAATAAGAATAGGTTATTTCCCATTACCGAGCCCTGTGGTACTGCACAACTTCCTATCTGCTCAAGGTCAGACTTAGTGTCGAGGACATATGTGCTTTGTTTGCGGCCACTCAGGAAGGAGGCGATGACGTCATGGAAACTTCCCGAAATATATTATACCATTTCACCCAAGCTTTTTACGGTGGTACTAGAAGACTCTAAGACCAAATTAAATTATTTCATAGGTGGTATATACTGGGGAAAGGCTTTCTAAGGACGGCGAATGAAACACACGTAATTCGAGACTGACATTTATTTTATCTGCCGGTAGGCGGCAGAAAACCAAAGTACCTACATTTCATACAATATATAGCATTCTCCCTTCATAGTTTTTTATAATTTTACAAACAGCTGTAGCAATACACAATTACATCTGCTTAAGTTACTTAACAAAAAATATCTTAAACTAAAAAAAAATATATATATAGAGGTATTTACTACATACTACAGGCACCTGTAGTTGAGTTGGTAAGCAATACAAACCATGTGTAAGAAATAGTACGAGCAGGTACCTGAGTATTAGATTAGCGGTATACAACATAGAACCTTATCCGTTATGAGCATACTGTCTAAATTTAATCATTTAACAAATACTATACTTAAATCTACGGTAAACTAATACAAGTTTTATGTTACTTTTGCATTAAACAAATAGGTAATAAATATGACGTATATATGGGTGCTATGGGTCTAAAAAAAATGAAACCGAACGGTTTAGTCTATTTCGAAACCAAATCTTTTAGGTGGGATGCGAGTCCTTTTAGGTCTCGGCACGTCGTCTGACCTCGGTACCTCTGGTGGACGGGGCGGGGAGCGCGCTTCCCCGGCCGCCGCTGGGCTAGCGGGCGCGGGCGCGGGCGCGGACGCGGAAGCGGGCGACCCGTTCTGCTCCTCCGGCGCAAGAGATGACTCATTGGGGGCCGCTCCAGTTGCATAACCATCGATAGCAACATCGTTAGATTCGTTCGTCTCGTCTGACAAGATCGAGTAATCGCGGTGCAGCTGGTCTATGTGTTTTTTAAATACTTTACCGCCGCTTTTGATATAATACGTCAGTGGACCGACACGATCGCATACCGTACCGGTTTCCCACGCAAAATTATTATTTTTGTAAAGTTTAAAATATATTCGATCTCCTACGGCGAATTCTCTCAAAAAACCTTTCTTATGATTAATTTGCTCGATTTGCTTACGTCGTACCGTCTCGCTCACACTCGGCCGCAGTAGGTCAAAGGTGGTACGCACCTCCCTCTTTAACATTAGGCTCGCCGGTGTCCTGCCAGTAATCGTATGAGGGGTTGCTCTGTAAATAGATAAGAAATCTTCCATTGCCGTATCTAGGTCAACCTTATCGCGTATAGCTTTTTTTAATGCTGTTTTCACAATTTTTACGCAGTTCTCTGCGGATCCGTTGCTACAAGGTTTATAAGGTGTCACTGTTATATGATGAACCCCATTGTTTTGCAAATAACTCTTAAACTCATTGCTATTGAACGGTGGCCCGTTATCCGATACCAGTTCGAGCGGGAACCCGAATTGACTAAAAATATGGCGCAATTTCGAGATCGTAGTTTTGGCGGAGGTGCCCGGCACGCGGAACGCTTCGATCCATTTCGAATGAGCATCTACAATAACAAAATAATAAAGTGTATTATTCGTTAATGAGAAAAAATCGCAATGTACGCGGTACCACGTTTCTTGTGGCCATACCCACGGGTGCAGGGGCGCCGCCGCGGGCGCCGCGCGCTCGCGCGCGCACGTGTCGCACGCGCGGCACACACGCTCGATGTCGACATCGATGCTAGGCCAGTACACATAGTTACACGCCAAACTTTTACATTTCACCATACCTTGGTGAGTTTCGTGTAATTGATTTAAAATTTGTTCTCGTAAACTAGTCGGAATAATTACACGATGGCCATATAAAATGCAACCTTGCTCGATATTCAAATTTTGCCTAATATTGAAGTAAGGCTTGAGGTCTACGCTGTTACAATACAACCAATTTGTTTTAATCGCGTTGGTCAGTTGTTGTAAAATTTTATCCGTCGCGGTGTTCTTCGCAATTATTTTGTAATTTATCGGGGCCGAGTCTTCTACAAAATGTAGGTACGTATCGACACGTGATCGAACATTATCATCTGGAACCGGTATTCTAGACAAACTATCCGCTAAGCAGTTATGTTGGGTACCAATGCATTTCACTTCATAATTATATGCGCCTAATATTACCGCCCATCTTTGGAGTCGGCTCGCTGCCATAAGCGGTATTCCTTTTTTTTCGCTAAATATGGACGCTAACGGTTTACAATCTGTGACCAGCGTAAATTTCCTGCCAAAAATATAATCGTGAAATTTAGTGACCCCAAAGATAACCGCTAAACCCTCTCGACAAATCTGCGCGTAATTCTTTTCGGCGGCGCTGAGCGTGCGCGAGGCGTGCAGCACGGCGTGCTCGCGGCCGTCGGGCCCGCGCTGCGCCAGCACGGCGGCCACGCCGCCCGGCGCCGCGTCGCACGTCACCGACGTCGGCCGCCCCTCGTCAAAGTGCGCGAGCACGGGAGCCTTTGCTAATGCCCGTTTAACTTTATTAAATGCCGCGTCGCACTCCGCGCTCCACACAAACTCGTTCTCCGTTCTTAAGAGTTCATATAGCGGGCTTAGTAAGTCGCTTAGGTTTCTCAAAAATTTACCATAATAATTCACTAAGCCTAAAAAAGCTTTTAATTCTTTCACGTTAGTTGGCAACGGCGTATTATTAACTGCATCGACTTTACTTATCTCTGTGTGCAGCCCGTCAGCGTCAATTATATATCCCAGATACGATACCGACGTTTGAAAAAAACTACATTTGTTCGGCGCAACACGTAAACCGCAATCTGATAAAATACTAAAAACTTTCAACAATCGTTTCCAATGATCTTCGAAGTCTACACCCGACACGTTCAAATCATCCAAATAACACGTAACATATCGCATTCTAAATAACTTATCCATTATTCTTTGAAACTTATTCGGTGCGCACTTAATTCCGAACGGTAATCTATTATAGCAAAACATCCCGTGTAACGTAACTATAGTACATAACTTATATTTATAAACACATAACTTTTTTGAATCTTCTTCTAACTCAATTTGTAAATATGCTTGACTAAGGTCAATTTTACTAAAATATTTTCCGCCTTGGAGTGACGAAAATATATCATCTATTCGCGGAATAGGATACTTATCATCGACTAAAACCGGGTTAAGGGTTGTTTTAAAGTCTCCGCAGAGCCGAACGTCTCCATTTTTCTTGAGAACTGGCACCACGGGAGTCCCCCAGTCTCTCCACTCCACGGGCGAAATGACGCCGTCGCGCTGCAGCCGCGCTAGCTCGGCCTCCACGGCGGGCCGCAGCGCGAGCGGCACGGGCCGGGGCCGCCGCCACACGGCCGTCGCGTCACTATTAATTTCTAATTTCAATTTAGTTTTGTTAAAAGTGCCAATACCGTCCGCAAAAACGTTAGGAAATAACTTCATTAATTTGCTGCAGATATCCTCGTTACTTAATTTTACGTTCACCGAATTTACGTTGTTGTCATCTATGTGTGGAAAGTGTATACCGAAAGCCCTCAACCAATTACGGCCCAGCAACGGCAAACTGGTATTGTTATCGTAAACGATCAATTTCAATCCGTTCACCGTTCGGCCACCGAGTTGGACCGAACACATAATTTGACCTTTAGGTTTCACCTTTTGACCACCATACATTGTTAAATTCGACTCGCAAGGGTATAATTTACAATTTTTAAAATGTGTTTTATATGTACCAAAGGATATAATACTAACAGCGGCACCGGTGTCACCTTCCATCACTAACGGAACATTATTAACGTTTACCTTAACCATCCACTTAACGTCCGGTTCAGCATCGTCGTCGCTCAGCTGATACACCTGCAGGCACCCGTCGTCCGAGTCGGACCCGTCAGATAGCCGTCCGTCGGTCACAATGTTATGCACTCTCTTGGGATCTTTTCTAAAACGACACATTTTGGCGATATGGCCTACGTCACCGCACACATAACACTCACTATTTTTAAACGAACACTGCTGCTCCGGGTGCCGTCCACCACAACGATAACAATGTCCCCCTGACGACGACGACCCTCCTCGGCCGTAGTCGCCGTTGCCTCGACGCTGAGGCCCGTGGCGCGAGCCTCTCGCCCGCGCGCCGCCGCCGCCTCGCTGGCGCGGCGCCCCGCCGCCGACCGCGAACACAGGCTCCGCCTCGCCGCGGGAGCCCGACGCGGCCGCCGGGGACTGAGCCGGCCCCGCCGGCGCCGAGTCTCGAACGGCCGCCTCCAGCGACAACGCCAACTCCGTGGCGCGTTTGAACGTGAGCTCGTCGTCCTCTGTTAGCATTCGCTGCCGTATGCGCTCACTTTGTAGGCCGTAAACAAATTGATCCCGTAAATTTTCCTTTAAGATGCTATTATCCGTAAACTTACAATGTTTACTTAATTTCTTTAACTGCACGAGGTACTCGCTTATCGTTTGACCTTCGACTTGTTTACATGCCCTAAAAATCATTCTCTCGGCGATCACTGACCTTTTAGGTGAGAGATATTCTTCGACTAAGGTTACGATTTTTTCAAAACTAACACTTTCGGGAGTTTCCGGGTAGCACAAGTCTATGATAAGATCCAGCGGCTCGGTGCCCACTACCGCAACAAGGTATTTTGGAAAATCCGCAACTTTCACATCATGTATAGTGAACCACGCCTTCAATCTGCTCACGTAAGTCGACCACACGTCAACATTCATTTTAAATTCTTTAAGGGCACTAAGGTCAGGTTTTTTATCTTCCGACATGATTTTAGCACTAAAACACTTCTTAGATACCAAATTTATTCACTGGACTCGTCGCCAAATGGTATATACTGGGGAAAGGCTTTCTAAGGACGGCGAATGAAACACACGTAATTCGAGACTGACATTTATTTTATCTGCCGGTAGGCGGCAGAAAACCAAAGTACCTACATTTCATACAATATATAGCAATAGGAAATATTTTAATTTGTGTTTTTTAGTAGACACACTACTATTATTTAACTATAAACTGAAATAAATGTCATATGCAAAGAAAAAATGACCAAGGCCTCCAAGTGTCCGATGCTGGATTCGAACCAGCGTACTCCGTTATAGCCACGGATGCCTCAAACCACTCGGCCAACCGGTCACGGCGGCAAGGGTCGAAAATTTTCAAGTATATGACACAATTACCGAAGGCTAAGGCACCCCCTGCCATCTCTGAGGTAGAACCGGAACTAGTTCGACCTCCTAACTGAATCAAACCATGTGATTACGAGTTAGCGAAGAGAGATGGCGCCACCGACGGACGGACGGACAGACAGACATGGCGAAACTATAAGGGTTCCTAGTTGACTACGGAACCCTAAAAAAAGCCCAACTTCCTTTAAGCGTAGCCAATTAACGCTTTCGTTTATTAATTTAATTAAAAAGACATTAATAACGTTATTTCACGGTCGAGTTAAGAGGGAAGATTTTGATAAACGCTCATTAAGGGTTGGTGTTCATGTAACTAGCACAACTTTCGGTTCTTGCGAACTAATAGTATGTAGTAATGTACTTATATTGACCGGTATATAATCGTGATTACCTTTGCTTTTTTGTGCGTCAGTGTTGGCACTGAGAGCGAGCGCAGCCGACACCGACGCGCGCGAGGGAGGGTAGATCGCGCGCTGATGTCTACGCAATTTTGACATCCACCCGCCTTCTTCAGTTTTCCGTGATTATGATACATGCAACTGCGTCGAAATATCGGGAGCTCGACAAAAATCAAAAAGGTATCACGGTCTATATCCCGGTCAATATAAGTCTAATGAAAGTAACCGTGTATCATTCAAAACTCTCATTAATAGTATGTGATCTCCAATTACACATACACAGATATATACACATTTTATTACCTTATTGTAAGCACTACCAATCACGGAGAAATTGTGTTCCGGCCCTTGATTCCCTGCCCACTTTTCTTTTATAAAAATCGGGAAAAATACAGTTCGCACAAGAAACAGTTCCGACTCTTTATTGTGACAACACAAGTCTATAGAAAGATTTTTCACCACACCAACTGATATAAAGGCTTACTTTGCTATTCGAAAACAGATAGCAAAATTGCATTTTTATCCAAAAGAATTCAAAGTAATTTCATACATATTTTAACTGATATTGTTGCTGATCTTGAGCTGGACCTATGAATGATGATTTTGAATCATAAAACTTATATTGACCGAGATATATATTTGTATCTTGTCAAACTCTGTTTTTGCATCGAATAAGTGGATCGAATATAACAAATAGACACACTTGTTCTAACATCAGTATCAGAATTAAACTATTTTACGATGCATAAACTTTTGCGCATTCTACGCACGCTAGCGTATTTTATTTAGGTAGATTTTCTGTGTTCGAAAGTGATGTTATGTTTCATAATATCATATAATAATAATAATAGGTTTCCAAGTGAACGGTAGCCATTGTAGTGAAGCTTTCTAGCCCGCGGATGATCCATTGTGGTAAGACCCTGACATTTACATCTTGCCCCGAACGTCCGCTTTGCGCGGCATTCCCCTGCCGCGTGAACTTATGTACCTATCTGAGTTTAGGATCTCAATTATAATACGGCTGCAATATTTTATTATTAATTCGCAAGAGTATTACAATGAATTGTAAAGACACCTAGACCACGACTGGGAATTTATCGTATTTATGTTAATACATTTTTTTTTAACTTTTTCAATTTGATGAAAAGAGCGTTCCTATCTTAAAATATTGGTATTGCACGTTTGCGAGTGTCCATGGGTGATGGTTATTGCTTTCCGAAAGGCGATTCATCTACAAGTACAGTCACAGACTTTTGTTGATCCACTTCTAGCTCATTTTAAACTGGGAAGTCGTAGCTTAACAGCTATGCTTATCTCTGAAATATCCAGTTCAAAATAAGCTAGAAGTGGATCAACAATTAAAGTCCGTGACCGTACGTGTAGACTCATCTTAATCATAAAAAATAATACGAAACGACAGTGTAAAATAAAATATCTATATATCTCGTCATGCATTTTCATATCTTCATTTATTTTCAATTTCATTAGTTTTAGGTACCTATCAAATTAAATTATTTACAATATTAATTGTAATATGTTGCCGGACCTTGACAGAGTGTCTTTTGAGATCGCATTAGAATTAGAACACTATGAACCATGTGAGTTTAAAGTCCCTGTTACTAAACCCCACTATTACGTAGAAAAATGGCTAAGGAAGCATTGATTGTACCCAGGAAAGTTAATTATTATGGAAAAAGGTTTCAGATCTTATCTTGTACCTAATATTTATAAAAATATACTTACCACTAAGCATTACAAAAAGCACCAGGAAAAATGTATTTAAATCGAAATTTAAAAAGTTTATGTTGAAACAATTTGAAACTGATAGTAACTTTAGTTAAATATTTAATTAAAATAAAATAATTTAGTAAGTAGTATTAAGTAATTCTAACTATGTTTGTAACTTGTACTAACACTTTAGCACCTAAGTTTAAGAAACAACAGTAAATGTAATGAAAGGGAGCCTATTCCTGCCAACAAACTGTTCTACAGTTTGGCGGAAATTGTAATGTAAAAAAACTATTTTTTATTGAATAAATAATTTAAAATTTAATTTTTAAATCAATTTCATTAGTTTTAGGTATTTGAATAGGTACCTGCTAGGTAAGAATACTGAAAAATAAAAATCACTAAAAACTTTTTAGGATTTCTTATTTTTAAGCTATGATGACACCTAATCCCAGTTTCTCTGCTACCTACACCTCTTAATGATAAAAGAGGCAAAAGATTTTTTTACTCAAAACTTCACAAAAATACTATAAAATAAAAATAAAACTAGCATTCGACAAAAAAAAAGCAAAAATTTAATCCACCTTAGGCCCCGACGAGATTCGAACTCGTGATCTCCTGTTTACTAGACAGGCGCTTTAACCAACTAAGCCACGGCGCCGCTTGTACGCAGCGGCGAAATTGTGTATCACTTCATTGGAGCGCGGGACAGCGACGTTTTGTCCTTATGATATCAATAGTGACGTAAATGGTGATTATAATAAAGTAGATTATGGAACTTATGGACTGTAAAATGTAACGAATGTTATTTTAAGTCTGAAATACTTGTTATACATAATTTTTTACATAATTAATGACATAAACATTCCCAAAAGGGGTAGCCAGGGCACATGAAGATAGGAGGATAAAATGATAGGAGATAAGATAAAAAAATAGCAATTAAATATTTTTTTACACTTACATAATTTGAATTGTACTAAAATTTTCTACGCTGTGGACACCCGAAACACCAGAGGGATAGAAGTTGTCGGCTTTTAACATGGGTGTACGCTCTTTTGAAGGATATTTGTTAACAAATCAGTAATACATATGTATAATGATGGTTTCTAGTACAGATTACCGGTTACACAACGTATTTAAACGCAAATATTAGCGCTCGTCCTTGACCGCGGTTGACCCCGCGGTGACGCACGCTTCCGCCCAAGACGGGCCCTTAATATACCTACTTTAAGATTGGGTGTACAATGTTCATTGTGGCCAGTACGTTGACTTTATCTATGTACCTACTGGAAAACGAACGTATACCGGGTGTTTCTGTAACACGGGCAAATTATTAAAGCTAGAGATGGGCCGAATATTCGGTAAATACTCGGTATTCGGCAAGTTTTTCAATGTTCGTATTCGGCCGAATAGTTCGGTTACATTGCCGAATATTTACCGAATAAACAAAGTAAATAAATAGCGTAAGTTATTTCGTTTTTCATCGGATAATGTCATTCTATTTCAGCATTCTAAGGAACCACCAAAGGGAGATAAAATGCGTTAAAATATATACTACAACAATTATGTAAAAAAGTAAAAATAACGTAGCTTAAGAAACAATAATCAAAATTTTCTTATGCACTGAATTATAGGAACATTAAGAGCCTTAGTACCCATTACCAATCATTGAAAGTTTTTAACTTTAAGCCAGGATTTAAAATATGGCGGAACCGAATATTCGGCCGAATGTTCGGTTCGGTAACAGCTGAACCGAATGTTCGGCCGAAAATCCGTATTCGGCAAAGTCCGTATTCGGCCCATCTCTAATTAAAACACATACATGATTTTGTAAGTACTCTAGCCAACCTTTGCACAGTGACTTTTGAGGTCATAATTAACAAATTTTATTATAGGATCTCGAAATCGATCTCTAAATCGCGAAAAAATGTTGGGCCTTTTTGCAAAACAAATACATATGTATTACAAACCTGATGGAAAGTGAACACAGTCTAAGATGGAGATCACCGATTCAGTAATAGCCTATTCACTCGACTTGCCGACTCACCGAACCGAGGTCGTATTTTTCAGGGAACCGATGATGGCAGCGCATATAGAGGTACAATATTACTAGAGATGGGCCGAATATTCGGTAAATATTCGGTATTCGGCATATTAGGCAAGTATTTTCAATGTTCGTATTCGGCCGAATAATTCGGTTGCATTGCCGAATATTTACCGAATAAACAAAGTAAATAACTAATGAAGATCTTGTACGTATTCCATTGGAGAATAAGCTCGTATTTTAGTAGCTTTTCAAGGAACTGCTAAAAAGAGAGAAACCTATGAGTCAAAATATAAATACTATTGTTTTGTAAAAAAGTCAAAAAATCGTATTTTAACAGTTGAGAAGAGTTCAGAGTCGTTTTAACTAAGTTTTAGTTATCCACTAAATCATAAAAACATAGTTGTAGTAACATATATGTAGATAACCATTATCAATCGTTTAATAGTTTTAAGGAACATCCTCTTTAAAAATATGGCGTAACCGAATATTCGGCCGAATGTTCAGTTCGGTAAGAGCTGAACCGAATGTTCGGCCGAATATTCGTATTCGGCAAAGTCCATAAATATTCGGCCCATCTCTACATATACTAGTACATATTCCAATCCTCTGCAGTCCGCATCACATGAGGCGAATCGGTGTTTGCTGTATTAGTACTTACCTAATATTGAATTTTTACAAATTATTAGACCTAACTCCTAAGTATGGCGAAATGAACTGCCTACCATATGAAGTCGCGAGGTGGTCGTCATATTTTAAGACGGTTAAAAATTTTAGACTTCGCTCATAATATGGCCATTAATATCATCAATAGTTAAGTGTTCAGCAAAAAACTAATTAATGGGTATCACATTTTTACACCACACATATGCCAAGTGATACAGATAATATTCCAAAGTCTTACCAAGCACGCCAGATTCATAGCTTCAGAAAACCAGTGTAAGAAGTTTTCTGTAGTTAGCAAAGTATTTTTCTCCTCACTAGTTCGGAAACACGTGTTTTGTCCTTTAATACCAGCGGGTAAAAACGCATTTTATCCACTAGTGGGTAAAGTAATTTGACCTTGAATAAAGTCAAATTAACTGCTTTAAAATTGATAAAAGTAGGTGAATCTAGTAATAAAGATGATTTACCACCTGTGGAACTACTGGAAGCAGTGATAAACGCATTTTTTGCGTTTTAGTTTCCTCGCTATAGTGAGGAGAAAAGTTTCGTGTTACACTCGGGTGCAAATGTATTTTACTTCTCGTGTGTTAAAAAACTCACAAGTTCAGGATTCTATTCTCGAACCACTCGCTTCGCTCGTGATTCAACTATAGAATCCTTTCGCTTGCTCGTTTTTCAATTGCACACTCGGCGTTAAAATACAACTTTGCCCCCTTGTATAACAAATAACTATTTCTTGTAAGATCGAAATTTCAAAGGGCCGTACTGATAAACGTCGGAAGATACACGTGCGAAGATGGAATTCGTAATTCGTGTCGATTTTTAGTCTTCGGTTGTGTTTTAATCTATCGCCACTCGTGTCGAATTTCCTCTTTTCCGCACTTGTTATACTTACTTAGGTACTATGTATTTTAAATACCGTCTGTAGGTATTTAGGTAAGGGTGACAAAACAGAGATACTACTATTGATGTGCCGATGGAAACTTTCCAAAATTGCGAAGTTTTCAACATATAAAAAATTCTGAAACTTTCCTCATTTTTAACCCCCGACGCAAAAACGACGGGGTGTTATAAGTTTGACGTGTCTGTCTGTGTGTATGTCTGTCTGTCTGTCTGTATGTCTGTCTGTCTGTCTGTCTGTCTGTCTGTCTGTCTGTCTGTCTGTCTGTTTGCCTGTCTGTCTGTGTGTGTGTCTGTCTGTGGCATCGTAGCTCCCGAACGGATGAACCGATTTCGATTTAGCTTTTTTTGTTTGAAAGCTGAGTTAGTCGGGAGTGTTCTTAGCCATGTTTCATGAAAATCGGTCCACTATGTCGCCGTCGGGGGTTTTTTCAAAATTTTAATTTTGTGGTTAGGTTATTATATGGAGATTAAAACCTTTCCATTTTATAAACTTAAATTTTCCTATATTTACTTATTTAAATTTTTTGCGCGTTACAGGAAACACCTGGTATACCTACTGGTCAGCAAAAAACCATGGCGCTGTAAGCATTGTGAATACAACGTCGCACAAGTACCCATTTATGAATGAGCCGTCCTTGACAGGGCCTCAATGAATATTCTCGTTCAGGGTGACGGTGACGTCACATTTACAAGCATCTGGCCGCATTTCGTGTATTAGAAATCGCTCGTAAGTACAAACATGCATACGCATGCTTTCAGATTTCCGTTGCGTAAGCATTTTCATACTAACGAGCGATTTCTCATACACATAACCTAACCACAAAATTAAAATTTTGAAAAAACCCCCGACCGCGACATAGTGGACCGATTTTCATGAAACATGGCTAAGAACACTCCCGACTAACTCAGCTTTCAGACAAAAAAAACTAAACCTATATCGGTTCATCCGTTCGGGAGCTACGATGCCACAGACAGACACACACACACACAAAGACAGACAGACAGACACACACAGACAGACACGTCAAACTTATAACACCCCGACGTTTTTGCGTCGAGGGTTAAAAATCCGGCTTAATGCTGATAGATGTGACTTCACCTTCCGTCGCCACCAGAAACATCCGAGCGGACAAGGTGCTCATATATATCAGAACATGCCCTTATCACTTTTGACGACCCGTCTAGCCTAACGCGTGACAAGGCCTGCCTAGCTGCGGTCCTGGGTTCGAATCCCAGTAAGAGCATTTATTTTTGTGACTAAAAAAACAGAATTTAGGAATACAATGACACTAAGTTTAGCAACACGCGACCCAACAGTGTTTTAGCAATAGGAAGACGAGTTTGAAGAACATGTTTTGTATCACGTTCATTGAAACACCCTGTATATTTAATACCTTGACTGTACTTTTGCTAAGTCTAAATATATAAAAGAAGAAACTGACTGACAGACATATCAACGCACAGACGAATCCGCTGATCCTAGAGATTCCAAATTTGCCATATAGGTTCCTTATAAAGTGTAGAGGAGCACTAAGAAAGAATTTTTCAAAATTTACCTCCTAAGGTGAAATGGGGGTGCAATGCTTGTATGGGAAAACAAGATTAGGTTAAGTACGCGGTCGAAGCCGCGGGGAAAGCTAGTAATGTATATTTAACTGATTAGTTAGCCAAATGTTTTAATAATGTCTTTTCACCCGTTGACCACGAACGCTGTAAAGTGTTCGAAACGTCGGGACGAATTTTGAATTTATTATACGCGACATAATCAGTTTCCATAGTTTGCAAAATATGTACACACGACTTTATTGCTTACACGTTAAGGTTGTGGATACTTATTTTTAGCCACTCTGTCCACATCAATATTTTTTAATAACTTGACACCGACCAAGTTTTAGCGTAAATTTAAAACCGGTTAAATGTCAAATAAATTTACATAATTAAAGTAAATGACATAGGTGTGTGTATAGACGAGCGATATCGCCCTTTTGAAATTTTGGTTGAAATTATCAATTTACGTCAATCGTTAGTCATTAATTTAATGATTAGCGTTATACAATATTTCCGCGAATGATAATTATTAACGTTATCGTTCGGCGACGAAATGTCAACGACCTCGAATAAAATAATTAGGAAGGTTTATGTTAGCGATATTTCACTAGGGTACTAAGTAAAGCCTGGGGGCCGATTTTTGAGTCTCACGGCGTTCGAATTCAGAAAATTGTCACTGAAAATAATAGGCAATTCACAGTTTTCAACCGGTATTTTAGTGAAAGTGAGACTCAAAAATCGGCCCCCTGGTCCCGTTTTCGTTTCCGTTTTCGTCGGAGAAATGCCGAATGGCAGAGCGAAACGAAAACGAAACGCCGCGAAAGGTAGTCTGGCTCTGTCGCGCTAATACGCAAGAGCGATAGAGATAGATATCTACTAGCGTTTCGTTTCGTAAGCGTTTCGTGAGCGTTTGTGCCATTCGGCTACGTACGCTGGCCAGAAACAAGAATGTACGGAATTTCATTAGAACTATTTTGAACCCCCGACGCAAAAACGACGGGGTGTTATAAGTTTGACGTGTCTGTCTGTCTGTCTGTGTGTCTATCTGTGGCATCGTATATAGGTATACTTTCGCACACAAGTTCCGTAAAACTCATTGGTACGAGCCGGGGTTCGAACCCACGACCTCCGGAATGAAAGTCGCACGCTCTTACCACTACATATTACACACACAACCGATCTCACAATTAAAGTATAATTTAAATTCGCCTTATCATTGGGGAAAACCACCCCCTTCCACCCTGCGTGACTCAGTCCTTGAAACGTTTATTCTGAGCAATGACTCATCGAGTATTTTGGACCTTTGGTTAGTCAGTGTATGAATGAGTCCAAAATTTGTATGATTCAGAATAGTATTACGAATATAACCTATGAATCAGTTTTAAAAAAAAATAAGTTAACCAAGTACGTGCCCTATTTCACAACAGTGACAATTGACGAAAATTACTATACAAGTGCGAGAAATAGGAAATTCAAAACGAGTGGCGACTGGCGATATATAACACGAACGCATGGAGAGTTTTAAAATCGAGACGAATTGCTATTTACCTATTCGCGCATGTTTGTATACAGTAATTATGGTCATTTATTAAATAAAAAGTTAAAAATAAATAAATATTGGGGACACCTTAAACAGATCAACCTAGCCCCAAACTAAGCAAAGCTTGTACTATGGATGCTAGGCGACGATATACATATGTACTTAAATAGATAAATACATACTTATATATATAGAAAACATCCATGACTCAGGAACAAATATCTGTGATCATCACACAAATAAATGCCCTTACTGGGATTCGAACCCAGGACCGCGGCTTAGCAGGCAGGGTCACTACCAACTATGCCAGACCGGTCGCTAAAAAAATATTTAACATATTTGCGTAATGTAGGTACAGTCGACTACAAAGATATGTATCCACTTTTTCACCTTATTGTATTGTAATAAGGTGAAAAACTGGATACATATCTTTTTATTTATTTTATTTAAACTTTATTGCACGACATAAAATTGTAGAAATGGCGGACTTAATACCTTAAAGCATTCTCTACCAGTCAACCATTGGATCAAACAGAAACTTTAGTTAGTGCAGGATTGTCAATATAGAGATGTGACAAGAAATCTTTGTAGTCGACTACTAATACTCGTACTGCTAATTATCGCACAAGTGCCGTAATATAGCGCCATATGTTTTGTAAAGAATTATAACTATGAAAATTTAAAGTACCTTCAATAACTTTTTTTTTAAATATGGAATAAAGTACAGTGTTGCATCGTTCCCACGCCCAATGCCTGCAGTGTACGATCACAACGGACCACAACGGACAGACAGCAGAACAAACACAACAGATATTTTTCAGTACAGGTGGTAATCGATGGAATCAGGCGTTACTTTGCGGAAATCCATGTTAATCGTAAACTAGAACTTTCCTTTGCTAATCCGCGAATAGATAACGTGCAAGTCAATCAGTGCTAACCTGTTATAACGCAAGTAATTATAACAGGTTAGCACTGATTGACTTGCACGTTATCTATTCGCGGATTAGCAAAGGAAAGTTCTAGTTTACGAGTACAGATGGTGTTTTTACGCACTAGTGCGAGACGAGGTCAAATCAAAAACAAATCAAATCAAAATCAATAGTTATTTGTTATACAAGGGGGCAAAGTTGTATTTTAACGCCGAGTGTGGAATTGAAAAACGAGCAAGTGAAAGGATTCTATAGTTGAACCACGAGCGAAGCGAGTGGTTCAAGAATAGAATCCTGAACTTGCGAGTTTTTTAACACACGAGAAGTAAAATACATTTGCACCCGAGTGTAACACAAAACTTTTCCCCTCACTATAGCGAGGAAACTACAACGCAAAAAATGCGTTTATCACTGCTTCCAGTAGTTCTACAGGTGGTAAATCATCTTTATTACTAAATTCACCTACTTTTATCAATTTTAAAGCAGTTAATTTGACTTTATTCAAGGTCAAATTACTTTACCCACTAGTGGATAAAATGCGTTTTTATCCGCTGGTATTAAAGGACAAAACACGTGTTTCTGAGCTAGTGAGGGGAAAAATTCTTTATCTAAATATATAAAAGAAGAAGCTGACTGACTGACTGACTGACTGACATATCAATGCACAGCCGAAACCGCTGGTCCTAGAGATTTCAAATTTGGCACGTAGGTTCCTTATGTAGTGTAGAGGAGCACTAAGAAAGGATTTTCCAAAATTCACCTCCTAAGGGGGTCAAATGGGGGTTCAAAGTTTGTATGGGGAAACAAGATTAGTTTGACTATTTTATTCGAAAATTCACAGGAAGATTCCTTAAGACATATGACTGAATACGTGTTTCAGGTTTTTTGAAAATTTAACTCCTAAAAGGGTGAAAATGGGGTGATAAAGTCAAAAAATCAATATGGGTATCGTTTTTATGGTTTATCGGGTCGCTGATCACGATAAATACAACGTTTTTAAAATCTAACGAGGCGGAAGTGAAATACCTTCTCCCCTGTTGTGTTGCAATGGGGTTTAAATATCAAAAATATATATAAAAGAAGATATTGACTGACTGACATATCAACGCACAGCCGAAACCGCTGGTCCTAGAGATGTCAAATTTGGCACGTAGGTTCCTTATACAGTGTAGAGGAGCACTAAGAAAGGATTTTTCAAAATTCGCCTCCAAAGGGGCTCAAATGGGGGTTCAAAGTTTGTATGGGGAAACAAGATTAGTTTGACTATTTTATACGAAACTTCACAGGAGGATTCCTGAAGACATATGAAAGGATAAGAGTTTTGAATGATTCACGGTTATTTTCATTAGACTTATATTGACCGGGATATAAAAAGGTAATCACGGTCTATATCCCGGTCAATATAAGTCTAACTAAGAAAGGATTTTTCAAAGTACACCTCCTAGCATGATAATTTGATAGGGGCAAGGACAGGGACAGGGATAGGGACAGGGACAGGGACAGGGACAGGGACAGGGACAGGGACAGGGACAGGGACAGGGACAGGAACGGGATAGGGTTACGGTTAGGGTTAGGGATAGGGATAGGGATAGGGATAGGGATAGGGATAGGGATAGGGATAGGGGACGGGGACGGGGATAGGGATAGGGGAGGGACGGGGATAGGGATAGGTATAGATAGGGATAGGGATAGAAATAGGGATAGGAATAGGGGACTGGGACGGGGATAGGGATTGGGATAGGTATAGGGATAGGGATAGGGATAGAAATAGGGATAGGGGACGGGGACGGGGATAGGGATAGGGGAGGGACGGGGATAGGGATAGGGATAGGTATAGATAGGGATAGGGATAGAAATAGGGATAGGAATAGGGGACTGGGACGGGGATAGGGATAGGGATAGGGATAGGGGACGGGGACGGGGATAGGGATAGGGGAGGGACGGGGATAGGGATAGGGATAGGTATAGATAGGGATAGGGATAGAAATAGGGATAGGAATAGGGAACTGGGACGGGGATAGGGATTGGGATAGGTATAGGGATAGGGATAGGGATAGGTATAGATAGGGATAGGGATAGAAATAGGGATAGGAATAGGGGACGGGGACGGGGACGGTGATAGGGATAGGGGAGGGACGGGGACAGGGACGGGACGGGGACGGGGACGAGGACAAGGATAGAGATAGGGACGGGGATAAGAATAGGGATTGGGGTCGGAATAATCGGTCGGCAATCGATATATAGGCAGTGTAAAATGCAGGTGGCTCAGTGGGAAGGGATTAGTAAGTAGGCATCGGCGAGTATCCTGCATCCGTGATAACTATTATATTCAATGTGCTGTAAGAAGATCGTTGTTTGCTTGCCTTTTATATGTTTACATTTGCAATAAGTATAAGCAAAATGGAAAAAATTGTAAGCGATAATGCAAGGAAGAACTTTTTACCCTACCGACCATAGCGTCGAGATACTGGCTATGTGGGTTGTATGAAGTTTCCCCAGTATAAATATTTATATAGGTAAATTCATACATATTCGTACCTACTACCTACGCTGTGGTCGCTGTATAACAATTCTACAATCATTGCAAGAATTTCTTTTAAAACAATAGTAGAATGTGTAAGGTACAGTCAGCCAAAAAGCAGTGTAAGGTTCTTGGCTGACCGTACAGCAAATAGATCAGTTACAATGGCCCCCCAGTAGAGAATTGCCCCGCTTTACCTTAATCGAAATAATCGCGGACAGATGTACCTACAAAGAAACCTACGGATCCAAATGAAAATCTTATTTTTTGTAAACGTTTCAATAAGAATACTTTTATTACGCGGGCGAAGCCGCGGGTACATTTACACAGATTGACTGCGTCCCACGGTAAGCTCAAGGCTTGTGTTGTGGGTACTCAGACAACGATACTTATAATATATAAATACTTATATACATAGAAAACATCCATGACTGAAACTGAAACAAATGCCCTTACCGGAATTCGAACCCGGGACCGCAGCGTAGCAGGCAGGGGCACTACCGACTGCGCCAGACCGGTCATTTGTTCCTGAGTCATGGATGTTATCTATGTATATAATTATTTGTATATTATATATCGTTGTCTGAGTACCACAACACAAGCCTTCTTGAGCTTGACCGTGGGACTCGGTCAATCTGTGTAAGAACGTCCTATAATAATATTTATATTATACGAGTACGTCAGGTCGACACTTCGGAGGGCTATCTGTACTGAAAAACGTCGTACGACACACGTGCGAAAAAGAAATTAGTAACTCGTGTCGATTTAAAACACTCCCTTCGGTCGTGTTTTAATTTATCGCCATTCGTTTCTGACTTCCTTTTTTTCGCACTTGTATCTTAATGATCTATTTTAATTTATCTATAAGTTAATACGAATGCCTCTCTGTAAGAAAGTAGGTCGACTCGACTCCCTGACTTAAAGAGTACCTAAATACTTTGAACAATTTCAAATTATCCGAGCTAATCCTCTTATACGTAGTCTGAATAGTCCTTGAAGAGATAATGAAGGCTAAGAGCTTCTAACCTACTTCAGTTCTAGAGGAAAATTATAGACATTTAATGAAAATCCAGACTTTACTGAGAATAAAGACAGACTCCCGAGTAGTGACAGGTAAATTTCACCACCTTATTTCCTCCAGCAGTGTTGTAGAAGTCGGCTGTGGGATATTTGGGGTCAATTGTGGTGTGGACGACGTGCTAGCAATCTGTCGCTGCAATATCACAATTTCGTTTTATTTCAACCTTTTAACTCCTATGAATGGCAGTGAAATAAAATTTTCCCCTCACTAGCTCGGAAACACGTGTTTTGTCCTTTAATACCAGCGGGTAAAAACGCATTTTATCCACTAGTGGGTAAAGTAATTTGACCTTGAATAGAGGCAAGTTTTCTGCTTTAAAATTGATAAAAGTGAGTAAATCTAGTAATGAAGATGTTTTACCACCTGTGTAACTACTGGAAGCAGTGATTAAGGCGTTTCTTGCGTTGTAGTTTCCTCGCTATAGTGAGGGGAAAAGTTTTGTGTTACACACGAGTGCAAATGTATTTTACTTCTCGTGTGTTGAAAAACTCGCAAGCTCAGGATTCTATTCTCGAACCACTCGCTTCGCTCGTGGTTCAACTATAGAATCCTTTCGCTTGCTCGTTTTTCAATTCCACACTCGGCGTTAAAATACAACTTTGCACTCTTGTATAACAAATAACTATTGTTGCATGTGCGCTGCCTACGCCTTTTCGGAGTACATGGGTGAGTTTTTAGGGTTCCGTAGTCAACTAGGAACCCTTATAGTTTCGCCATGTCTGTCTGTCCGTCCGTCCGTCCGTCCGTCCGTCCGTCCGTCCGTCCGCGGATAATCTCAGTAACCGTAAGCACTAGAAAGCTAAAATTTGGTACCAATATGTATATCAATCACGCCAACAAAGTGCAAAAATAAAAAATGGAAAAAAATGTTTTATTAGGGTACCCCCCTACATGTAAAGTGGGGGCTGATATTTTTTTTCATTCCAACCCCAATGTGTGATATATTGTTGGATAGGTATTTAAAAATGAATAAGGGTCTACTAAGATCGTTTTTTGATAATATTAATATTTTCGGAAATAATCGCTCCTAAAGGAAAAAAAAGTGCGTCCCTCCCCCTCTAACTTTTGAACCATATGTTTAAAAAATATGAAAAAAATCATAAAAGTATAACTTTATAAAGACTTTCTAGGAAAATTGTTTTGAACTTGATAGGTTTAGTAGTTTTTGAGAAAAATACGAAAAACTACGGAACCCTACACTGAGCGTGGCCCGACACGCTCTTGGCCGGTTTTTTTAATGATAGCGAACGATCCAAAACCGGTTGTCTATACAAAACTATTCCCCATTATCCCCTTTAAATATTATGACATTTTGCAATGTAGGTGTTTATGACATTTTGCAAATAAGCGTCTAATTTTTACGAAAGATTTTTTCCGTGTAAGATTTCAATACAAAAACTGCGTTAGACTGTAATATCTTCTTCAGTACAGATGGTGCTTTTTTAACGAACTAGTGCGAGAAGTGGTTCGTTTCTTGTCAGGTCGAAACTTTGGAGGGCCATCTGTACTGAAAAACGTCGTACGATACACGTGCAAAAAGCAAATTCGTAACTTGTGTCGATTTAAAACACTCCCTTGGGTCGTGTTTTAATTTATCGCCACTCGTTTCGAACTTCCTTTTATTCGCACTTGTATCGTCATGTACTATTTGTAAACTAGTTACATATTTGCGGCGTTTGGGGCCGTGGGGGCCAAGTGCGCGTTGCCGCTTATAGACGCTTCTGGTGACCAGAGGGCTGGTCAATACCTTGCTCAGCGGATCAGCATTGCTATCCAGCGGGGCAATGCGGCCAGCCTTCTGGGCACCTTACGCAACGAGCAAGACCTGGGCCAAATATTTTATTTATAAGTTTTATTGTAAGTGTTTATTGTATTATTTTATATGTTGTTTTTAAATAAAAATTCATTACAATTTGTAAACCTACCTACCTATTTGAATACCCTACATTACGAAACACAAATGAAATGAAATGAAATATTTATTTTCCAAGTAGGCATATTACAGGTAGGCACACACGTAACAATAAAATATGCTCACGAACAACCATACCTCGTAACCATGGCAACCTCTTGCGGATTCCGGGGTGTTCCGAGTTTATGGGACAAGACACGCCCAAGGTCAGGGCCGCGACCTCGGCGCCATCTTGTTGCCATTCGACATTAAGGGGTTACGAGTTTTACGACCCGATGTCCGATCCGATCCAAGTCAATACAATCACAATTTCGTTTTTTTAACCTCTTAATTTCTTATGTGTGGCACTAAATTAGCAGTTTCATATGCTCTGCCTACTTCTATTGGGAGTACAGGAGTGAGTTTTTTAAGATGATGCGGAAAACTTGAAACCGATTGTCCATAGAAGTATTTCCCATTTTCCTCTTTAAATTTTAATATTTTTTACTTGACATTTTACACAATGTAGGAACAAAAAACATTTTTTTTATTATTAAATCGCCAAACGTCACGAAATATTGTTTCCGTATAAGATTTTAATAAAGAAACGCGTTAGCTTCTAACACATTTTTATTTTTAAACTCACCTATTGAAATATCAAATACCCCACACATGAAACACAGCCGTAACAATAAAATATGCTCACGAACAGAACAACCATACCTCGTAACCATGGTAACCTCTTGCGGATTCAAGTAATCCGAGTTTATGGGACAAGACACGCCCAAGGTCAGGGTTGCGACCTCGGCGCCATCTTGTTTCACTCGGGCCGCGGGACATTAAGGGGTTACGGGTTTTACGTTACGGTCCGATGTTCGATCCTTGCGAGAGTTGCGAGGGCGGTACTTGAAAATAGTTATTTGTTATACAAGGAGGCAAAGTTGTATTTTAACGCCGAGTGTGGAATTGAAAAACGAGCAAGTGAAAGGATTGCCCTGAACTTGCGAGTTTTCTAACACACGAAAAGTAAAATACATTTGCACCCGAGTGTAACACAAAACTTTTCCCCTCACTATAGCGAGGAAACTACAACGCAAAAAATGAGTTTAACACTGTGCTTCCATTAGTTCCACAGGTGGTAAATCATCTTTATTACTAGATTCACCATTTTTATCAATTTTAAAGCAGTTAATTTTACTTTATTCAAGGTCAAATTACTTTACCCACTAGTGGGTAAAATGCGTTTACAATTACAAATGCGCGTACAAAAGGGCTGGGCTGAGAGGATTGGAATGGCAACCATTATTAAAATTAGGTACCTTCAATGAGCTGCGAAAATGCATAGATAAAATGCATAGAAAATGCATAGGTAAAATTAAGAGGGCCGCCTCCCATACAAAGGTACAGTCCCTATTTTCGTCTGTCTTCAATATGGATTTTTTTTTAGAGAATTTGATGTAACACATAGGTACAAACCATAAAAGCGACCGCCGCGAATATCCTCAACCTCGAAGAAGAGTTATAAGTATAGATATTTTCAAAGAAAAATTAATAATTGCTTCAAAGAATTGACCTTGAAGTATTATCATCATCTTTCTTGCGATATCCCGGCATTTGCCGTGGGAGCCTGGGTTCCGCTTTGACAACTAATCCTAAGATTTGGCGTAGGCACTAGTTTTACGAAAGCGACTGCCATCCGACCTTCCAACCCGAAGGGTAACTGGGCTTTATTGGGATTAGTCCGGTTTCCTCACGATGTTTTGCTTCACCGAAAAGCGACTGACATAACCACAAACTTAAAATTCTGATAAAACCCCCGACCGCGACATAGTGGACCGATTTTCATGAAACATGGCTAAGAACACTCCCGAATAATTCAGCTTTCAAACAAAAAAAAAACGAAATCTAAATAGGTTCATTCGTTCGGGAGCTACGATGCAACAGACATACACACAAACAGACAGACACGTCAAACTTCCGTCGTTTTTGCGTCGGAGGACAATAATATCAAACGACAATATTTTCGCATATAAATTCCGAAATTGACCTTGAAATATATTAATGGATTTTTCCCCTCACTAGCTCAGAAACACGTGTTTTGTCCTTTAATACCAGCGGATAAAAACGCATTTTATCCACTAGTGGGTAAAGTAATTTGACCTTGAATAAAGTCAAATTAACTGCTTTAAAATTGATAAAAGTAGGTGAATTTAGTAATAAAGATGATTTACCACCTGTAGAACTACTGGAAGCAGTGATAAACGCATTTTTTGCGTTGTAGTTTCCTCGCTATAGTGAGGGGAAAAGTTTTGTGTTACACTCGGGTGCAAATGTATTTTACTTCTCGTGTGTTAAAAAACTCGCAAGTTCAGGATTCTATTCTTGAACCACTCGCTTCGCTCGTGGTTCAACTATAGAATCCTTTCACTTGCTCGTTTTTCAATTCCACACTCGGCGTTAAAATACAACTTTGCCCCCTTGTATAACAAATAACTATTATTTCATTAGTTAACATACACATACATATATACATATAAAGCCTGTATCCCATAAAGGGGTAGGCAGAGCACATGAACTACTAAGTTTCAGTGCCACTCCTGGCAAAAAGAGGTTGAAAGGAATCCAAAATTAACATGTAGATGTAGATGTACGAGGTGCGGTCCAAAAGTTTCCGGCCTAACAAAGAAAGGGCTTACATATCTTTACAATTTTATTTTTATTTTTTAATATAGTCTTTCTCTGTCACAACGCACTTTTCAAATCTCTTTATAAGCTTCTCCATCACCTAATAAAAATAATAAAGATTTTTGTCCTCAAAATCGCCCTAAACCGCACGGGTCACTTCGTAAAACGAAGATTTTTTTTTCTACTTCAGTCTACCTTAAGTTTTTAGAACAAATAATAATCACTTGGGGTCACGTCTCGAATATAAGGTAGGTGCCTAATATTTTTGAAGACACATTTCGTCAAAGCAACCTTGTAAAATGAAGCAGCGTGAACGGGGAAATTGTCGCGGAGATGCCCTTGTGCCTCTGCTAAGTTTTTAAAGACTATTCTGCATAATCTGCTATCCTAATTGCACAAAAAATATTGCGTAGCATCTGCTATTTACCGTAGTCTACCCTTCTTTTATGTAAATCGTTAGAATTTCGTGACAACCCTAGAATACCGTAGCCTTTATCTTTTTTCGTGCATTTTGTGACAGAGGTTGTTCTAGGTGCCTTTTCACCATGACGTTGTCACTCCATTAATTTTCTTTTGTACAGAGTATCGTCTTACATAACCATGGTTTCATCTACAGTAGCAATTGCATTCAAAAAACTCGCTACGCGGTGTCTATGCTGGTCTCAAGTTTCATGAACTCACGGTTTTTCACTCATCTCGCTGTAAGCACGATAAAAGTTTGGGCACTAACCTAGCACTAAACACCGTAAAAAAACCTACAGCCAACAGACACCTAAAGAAACTATACACCAAAAAAGTGGAATAAATGACGAACACAATGATATCCATACTTTTTTTAAACTCTTCCGCCATATTTTTCGGGCCGGAGACATTTGGACCGCACCTCGTAGATGTAGTGTAGGGACGCCTAGCCGGATACAGGCGGGCTGTCGATCGCTGGTGCGTTCATTCAGCCCAATTCCCTGGAGTTGGAGCTGCAGGTTACTGTCCCGGCTGCTCTCCCACACTTCTCTCCTCAAATCTTCTTGTTTTCCTGCAGAACAGAAGGACATCTTTAAGTTTGACATCCTTGAGTTCATCTTCTCCCAAATTGTCTCTACCGAATGTTTCATGTCGCGGTGCCGCATACATGATACATTCTGCTAGTAGGTGCAAACTAGTCTCCTCCTTACCACAGTGTGGACAGGATTCGTCACTACTGATACCTATTATCTTCATATGTCTGTTAAGAGTGTTGTGTCCCGTTATGATACCGGTCAACATTCTTAGACTGTTCTTACCTAGTTTCAGAAGATACCTAGCTCTCCTTTGGTCTCTACCTTCTATCATCATCTTCGTTTGTCTGCAACTGGTCTCTCTTTCCCAGGCTCTTTGTGCTTCCATCTCTTTTATCCTCTCAATGACTCCTTTCGTGACGTCAGCTGACATAGGCAGAGCCGGTTCCGGACCCAAGAATTCCGTCTCCGCCCCCGCCCTTGCCAGCTCGTCCGCTTTCTCATTACCTGTGACTCCCTGGTGTCCCGGTACCCACGCAACCGTTACACTTCTATGCTTGCCTATCGAGTTGAGCTCTTCCCTGCATTCTCTCACCAGGGACGAGGTCACCGATGTTCTCTTCAGAGCCTTTAGTGCCGCTTGACTGTCGGTGTATATGACCACGGCTCCATCTTGTTTATCGCTTTCTTTTAATATACGTGCACAGCGCGCTATTGCACATACCTCTGCTTGGAACACGCTAGTGTATCTCCCTAGTGGTATCGACACCTTTTCTCCTAGTTTCGGGATTACTATTCCCGCCCCTGCTAGCTTTGTAGAGCTTCTCCTAGAGCCATCTGTGAAGCATATAGTCGTTATTAACATAATCCTTTTTGTTGTGTAGTACACAGCAAAAGGGAGTGTACAGTGTACACGTTTCTAATGGGTTGGCAACGCGCATGTGACACTCCTTGAGTTGCAGGCGTCCATAGGTTACGGTGACCGCTTTCCATCAGGCGGACCATATGCCTGTTTGCCACCGACGTAGTATAAAAAAAAATAACATAACTGAAATTAACGGTTTTTATCTCATGCCCGCTCATAAAACGCAACGCACGTTGCACTGTGTGAATGGCGTGCGTGCGCGCACAATACTATAATACCTACTATAGTACTACAGACGGATTGCACTTGCAGAGCAGACGGTGAATCACGATTGTCATGTGACTGCTGCGCTCCGCTTGGCGCTGAGGCTGACAATTTTTTTTAATTTATAATACTTATACACTTTTTTTTTTTATATAAATGGGCTTACTCTTGGCCACAGACTAGCCAAATGCAAAGACGTGGCCTACGATGGAGTGAGCTCGCCCAGAAGATGCCTGTTCACTCTTGATGTGAAGGTCGCCGGGTAATATGCTAATATGAGCTCGGAAATAAAAATATAGCCGCCGGCAAGGAATTCCACTCCTTGGCAGTGCAGCGCATAAGAAAAAAATAAGAAGCAAAGCGCTTCGTGCGAACTTGCGGAATATCTACCAAGTAAAATGAAATTCATTTGGTTGTAGAAAATATCACCTATATGGCCTGGTTGTATTAGTCTACTTTTTTAAAACCTTTTATTCAACTTGCCCTGTTCGTATCATAATTTGGGTCAAAATTTGATCCACTTCCCGGTTTCCGATTGAGTTGAAATTTTGCACACAAATGTTTAAATTATTATTAATAAATTACGTGACAATGCAATATTGTGGTATCATGGAGCTGATCTGATGATAGAGGCAGAAAGCTGGCCATAGGAATTCGGTAATGAAATGTCGTAGAGTCGGCGATAAAAGTTTTTGCCAAAAATGAAATTTGCCAGAATAAATTTTCGAACCTAGAAACTACATGGTAGAAGGACCAAAATGTTAACAGACTGGTGGCCACTTTCGGATGTAAGAAGTGCTTGGCCTCCGTTAGCTAGTTAAACGGATGGCATTCGGGAAAACTGCGCGCCATCACTGGATTTAAGTTGCGTACACGATTCCATAGGCCATATGGTATATAGATTGCACTAAACGTGACATGCACGCCTTCAACATCCCCATGGGAAGAGCTTGCCGAGGACAGGGACAAATGGCGCAAACTGGTGTTCGACGGACTCAAAATCCACGACAATGCTTGGTTTGCGACACTCGCAAGAGTCGCAAACTAGTAAGCGCGGCAAGCGTCATCGCGATACGTGTTCGCCGAGTTCACACTTCACCTGCCCGAGTTGTGGTCGTGTTTGTCGCTCCCATATTGGCTTACATAGCCATGAAAAACGCTGTCAGCTGTCACCCCTTAAAACTGCTTGTATAGTCTGTTATAGACTTTGAGGCCAATGATACATAAAATAAATTTTTATGACCAATCAGTTCAATTTATATTTCATGTATCATATTCACATTACAGATGTAGTGCGAAAAGAGTTTCCTTCGTTTTCTTTCCGGAAACGTTCGTATATTTGTCATGCTATTTATATGTTTGTAAGTATACATCTTATACTGAGACTGACTGAAATAGCATGACACGTTCGTACGTTTCCGTAAGAATACGAAGGCAAATCTTTTCGCATGTAGTGTAGGTAGCCACAACCAGACAAGCAAAGGTTTTCAACTATGCGCAGTGCGGAGCGCACCGTACGCCTATTACTTAATCTTATGGTGCTTTATTTAATGCTTGCTGTGATTTTTTTTTAATGTAGTCAAATACTTTCTTCATATTAATCGATATTAGCACGCCAATGCACACGCAATGAGTTTATTCCTTTATTGTCCATCTTTTCCCTTCCATATCTCATGAACGATTGGTCCCAGATAAAAAGTGTATAAGACTTTTTTGTAGAGAATTTTATGAAGATTACTTGTGTTTCAGAACATTTTTTGCTATGTGCCACAGTTTAAGAGTTATTCGCGAAAAACTAAAAAAAGGGACCTTTACACCCCCCTCCACCCGTTAGCTCCTCCCCTACCCATCAGTACTTTGAGTATGTGGATTAGAACACCATTCCCTACAACTATGCCAAAATTCGCCTATACACGAATTATTTCCCGCGAGATAGGCTTCATTGAGTGTGCTATATCGTTGCCAAAAAAGCAATGATTTTCATCTATGCGCAGCATCTGGCGCAGTGCGGAGCGCAGCTCACGGCGAAGGGTGCGCGCGCGGCGCCTCCGTCCGCCATTACGTGACGTCACATCCGCCCCCATTCACCGCCCGCTCATTCATAAACTACACGGCCACACTACACTACCTCCATTCACAACTCTGCGTCCAACGAATAGGGTTACGTTTCGTGTGATAAAGTTTTTGCAATTAAAAAAGTTGTTTTGAGTTTTTTTGCGCGGTATTGAGCACGACATGGTTTGTTAAGAAAGAAGAGTTATTTGAGGCGTTCAATCATTATTCTTTTTTTTGTAACTATGTGCGTTTCGGCGGCTGAGCGCAATAATTCAAAAACCAATTTAACTTTGATACTTGATAAGGTAGTGTTGAATGGAATTTTCGGTTCAATTTATGCTGGAATAGATTTTGACTGGGTTTAATTTAAATATTTTTTCTACTCCCGAACTGTTATACGTCATTTACACGGTCGTGCATAGATCTTTAAAACCCTACATAACGGTCTATTCCCCAAAGCCAGTGTCCGCCGGCTTTCCGCGCATGCGCGCAGTATCGAAAAACTGAAAACGCATTGTTTGGCTCTGTAACCATGGCAACGCCTTATAACGACACTGCGCGAGTGCGCGGAAAGGCTTTGGGCAGCTGAGCTGACAGTGCAAACCTTTGCGTCAAAATACAGGAAGCAGTGTGAATTTCACGAAAGTTATTCAAGAAAACTATTAAAAACTAAGTGCATGGTCGTAGAAAAAGTATTGTATGCAACGGTGTTTAACTGGGTCAAAAAATACTCGTGTCGTCTCAATAACAATTTTCGGCTTCGCCTCAAATTGTTACCCACGCCACTCGTCTTTTTTGACCTCCTTTAAACGCCTGTTGCATAAAATACTATTGTGAATTGTGTACGAATTAATTGGCAAATAAATTAAGCAAGAAAAAACGGTTATGATTTTTTTTAATGGAGGTTTGGTGAATGAGAACGGCCCGCGGCCGCTTGTTTAAGCAAACGTTGCTTAGTTCCAATTTTCCTCTCTATATGTACTTTGAAATAATGGAAAACACTTTGACATAATTTGAAGTAAGTTTGTATAAACCATAGCTAGGTATGACTTCTCTAAATTTCATTATTATTGTGTAAAATAGGAGCGAGCAAGCGAGCAAGTTTGTACATTTGGATCAGATCTCTGATTTTGATAAAAATTGGTAGGTTGATAGAGTCCATGATGCTGAGCAAGATCCACTAGGTTTCCCAAAATGTCCTATGTGGTTTGAATGAAACCTTCCTTTTTTGTTACCAGATTTCTATACATTTTCGGTAACAAAAAAGGAAAGTTTCATACAATCAACCTAGGACCTTTTGGGAAACCTAGTGGATCTTGCTCAGCATCATGGACTCTATCAGCCTACCAATTTTTATCCAAATCGGTGACGGGATCCAAATGTACAAACTTAACGGGAATTGCTGAAATAATGTTAATAGGAAAATGAGGCCCTCATTTGCCTGAAAAGGTGGTTTCGCGCAAGTTTAAAATTTAGAATTTTGATAAAGTTTTTTCCCAAGTTGTAGTATTATTACTTTGTTTAGTTCTACATACGTTACGGTAACTGAATGCGCGGACCCATTGATTTTATTACAAGGTCTAAATTACTCTAAATTAACTATACGTTGTGAGTTTAATTAGGTAGAAGAGACTAATAGCCATTTGTAATTTTTTTGCTAACTTTGCTGGCAGACGAGGTTAAAATATGTTTTAATTATATGTTGCAAAGCAGTTTTATAATAATTATAATAATTATAATTTTTAAGCGTATTATTAGCAGCTCACTGTCACTCACTGTCCAGAATGGCCCACTTTTGTGTCACAGGAAGCCTATTAAAAACTTCGCTCTTGCTTTTTTAGGGTTCCGTACCAAAAAGGTACAAAAGGAACCCTCCCTCTGTCCGTCTGTCTATGTCACATTTCTAAATATCTCGAGAACTACTTATACTATTGATCTGAAATTTGGAACAGTTATGAACATTTTTTAAAACTTGGTTTTGTTTGTAACAAAGGTACAATAATGACAATGTACCTGTGTAGGTAGGTATAGGTACTGAAACCACTCACATCCTCATATCCAGTTTATTATACAAGAGATGCAAAGTGCCATTAATATGTACATGATATAACGGGACAAATCTCAACTGGGGGGCAATTGTAACTAATCCACTTTTTCCATTATTACACTATGATGTTGAGTTCTACATGTATCCCCTGAACACACCGGTGGACACTATTAAATAATGTAAACATTGTAAAACATGGAAAAAATGGACCAGTTTTGGTCAAACGATAGGACACCGACTTCTACGACAACCACTGTAAGAAATAAAAGGAAGTGGTGAAGATCACGGGGAAAAGGGCGTATTTCGTATAACTCCTGAAGTACCATCACTACAATGTAACCTCCGATTTACTACTTCACTTCAAGACCAATAAATAAACCGTAACCGAATGAGGAGGTTCGCAGAATACATAACTAGACGCCCTAGACGGTACATTTGTACAATGCCACCCAAATGTTGGCCCATAAACTAGTGCGGGGCCTTAGGAGCGAATAGACATGAGAGTTTTGAATGATACACGGTTACTTTCATTAGACTTATATTGACCGGGATATAGACCGTGATTACCTTTTTGATTTTTGTCGAGCTCCCGATATTTCGACGCAGTTGCATGCATCATGATCACGGAAAAACTCCCGTGATCATGATGCATGCAACTGCGTCTAAATATCGGGAGCTCGACAAAAATC
Source organism: Leguminivora glycinivorella (assembly GCF_023078275.1). Lineage (NCBI taxonomy): Eukaryota > Metazoa > Arthropoda > Insecta > Lepidoptera > Tortricidae > Leguminivora > Leguminivora glycinivorella. The sequence continues at coordinate 23,039,425 of NC_062982.1, forward strand.
AAAAAGGTAATCATGGTCTATATCCCGGTCAATATAAGTCGAATAGACATGGCATGATTTTTTATGGAACATAATAATAATTCAATTCCCTACCTATCTACATTTAATCACATACCTAAAGGTAATCAAACAATTCTCTACTTATACATTGAACTACTTCTAGTATACAAAAAATAACGCAGAGGTGGTTCGTAGAATTCATGACTAGGTAGGTAACGTAGATACGAATTTACCGCCCTATTAAATTATTTCTAGTCACTTCAAAACTTAAAAGGGCCATATGTACACTGAAAAATGTCGTGTTTTAATGAAAATGAAAATGAAAATGAAATATTTATTTTTCAAGTAGGCATATTACAATGCGCATATGAACGTCAAATAAAGCTACGCCGGCTCTAACCCTACGCCTCAGCCTCGAGAAGATTTCAGTCCCCCCTCAGTTGGGAGGGGGGTATCCACTATGGGACCGGCAAGAAACTCGGCGGGCAACTTCTTTTCAAAACATTACATCTTATAATTAACATGCATTAAATAACAACATACAATTTAACATGCAAAAGTATTCATCAAAGAATATGAACAGACTAGGTACTCTATGGAAATCAATTTCAATAAATTATATTATTGCTTAATAATACGTCGTTCTTCTTCAGAGAAAACATATCAAATTGTCATAGAAGAAAAAGATAATATGAATCTCAATATCATTAAATATGTAATTTACCTACACAACATAAAATATAAAATATTTGATGTGCTTTCTTATCTGAACTGTGTCCTCTATACATAATACAATTATTTTAATTGCTATTCGTTTTTTGTAGTTTCTGGTTCGGGCCATGCATGTTTGTCTGTCAAATAGTCCTCGACTCTGTAATAAGCCTTTAACATCAATGATTTTTTTAAGTAGTTCTTAAGAGCTGGGAGGGGTAATCTCAAAGCAGTGTCAGGTAACTTATTATAAAAATGAATGCATTGCCCAACAAATGACTTCTGTACTTTACGGACACGAAACTTCTTTATGGCAAGCTTATTTTTGTTTCTAGTGTTATAATTATGGATATCAGAATTCTTAGTGAAACAGTCTAAATTCTTAACAACATAAATTATACTATCATAAATGTATTGGGAAGCTACAGTTAAGATATTAATTTCTTTGAAGAGTTCTCTTACTGATTCACGTGTTCCTAAGTTGTAAATAGAACGAATGGCTCTCTTTTGTAATACAAAGATAGTCTGTATGTCAGCTGCTTTGCCCCAAACCAGAATACCGTATGACATTACACTGTGAAAATAACTATGATACACTAGGCGAGCTGTCTCAACATTAGTCAGTTGCCTGATTCTCCTAACGGCGTATGCGGCTGAACTTAATTTGCTTGCTAGTTTCTTTATATGAGGACTCCATTGTAGATTTTTGTCCAATGTTAAACCAAGAAACAGTGTTGTATCTACCATCTCTAAGCATTCATCATTCAAAAGTATTTTTGTATCGATTGGTTTAACATTCGGCAGAGAAAATCGAATACATTTGGTTTTCTTAGAATTAAGAAGTAAATTGTTGACAGTAAACCACTGCAGTACATCAGCTAACGTTAGTTTATCTATACTCGTTTAGAATTTCCCTTTTTCCGCACTTGCATTAGTAATGTATGTATTTTCAACGCTACTTTTCGAGGACGATGATGAAAAATATTCTGTGATCTGACTGATCTGGCCCCGTAGCCGAATGGCATTTCTGCGACGCGAAACGAAAACGAAACGCCGCGAAAGGTAGTCTGGCTCTGTCGCCCTAATACACAAGAGCGATAGAGATAGATATCTACGAGCGTTTCGTTTCGTGAGCGTTTCGAGAGCGTTTGTGCCATTCGGCTGCGTACCCTGGGGCATTTGCGTTGGCAAAAAACGATGTTTTCCTAATATACTCGTATGTAGATATAATATACTCTTGTATAATATGTATAAGGAATCATTTAACCACTCAAATAACTTTGGCCAACTATGCTGCCGCGTCTAAAAGAATGCTAGCTCTACGCCTATTCTCGGCATTATAATGGTAATAAATAACTCAATATTGGGCACATTTCTGAGCCAGTAGGGCCATTCTGAAACTATTGCCATTAGCCGTAGGACGAATTATCTCGAAAGAACATAGAACAGAAAATCCGAAGGGAAATATTTGTATGATTACTATAGGTATTATTACGGCGATTACTTATTTTTGGAACTTTGGATGTTTGCTACAAGGAAAATTGAATATGAGTAGGTATACCTATACCTACTCATATTCACCTACCGCAAAAGTACCTTTGCGGTTTTGTCCTTTGAAAATAACATTCTTGAGGAAGGTCTAGCTCTAGGTACAGATTTTTGCTATTCAAGTCAGAAAAAATTGCGATGGCATACATGCATACAATGCATACAATCACGCCTGTATCCCATATAGGGGTAGGCCGAACACATGAAACTACTAAAGTTGCAGTGACACTCTTGGCAAATAAGAGGTTGAAAGAAAACGAAACTGTGACATTCGCGATCGCTTCGCTTCGCTTCTTCATTCGCGATTTGTGAATCGCGATGGTTCTGAGCTTTAGTCAAAATCGAAAAATCTGCCCAAGAATGAAGCCGGGGCTGGTCGCCAGTACCTACCTATAATATATCCTATTACCCAGAAACCACGAAGTGGTATATTAAAACTAGTCAGTTAATGAATATACTGATCTCTTATTTTTTTTACACAGACTAGCCCTTTAATCGCGCATTAACAATTCAATTTACGACTCATGGCCGAAGGGCAGCGCCCGCGCTGAAGTACTTCAGTATTAGCTACTATGACGTCTGTCGTTAGGAATTTGCGAACCCGACCTACCACCACATTTGTGCCCACTTCCTAATGGGCTATTGCGTCATGCTAGGGCGGCCCTTTAGTGCCACGTAGTGTGATATCAACCAATCATGTTCATCGATTTAAGTTAGGGATGTGCCCTTTAAAATAGTGCGCCATGTGAGTGTTTGCTCCGTATGTAATAACAGTTTTAGCCCATATATGATCCACATTTTATTTATGTAAATATGTAAGTAGGCCGAGGTAGGCCAAAAATGAGATCGCGGAAAGACCTGGACTCATTTTGTGGCGATTGGCTCGCATGCAAAGAGCCGTGACGAGTGGCGGAAAACAGGGGAGGCCTTTGCCCAGCAGTGGGAAACAATAAAGGCTATAAAAAAAAAAGTAAGTAACCTTCAGTGCTAATATGACGTGTGTCGTTAGGAATTTGTTACAGTCCCGACCTACCACCACATTCTGCTTCCTTATGGGCTATTGCGTCATGATAGGGCAGTCCCTTTTCTAAAGGCGCCAATGATGTTCATCGATTTGCAGGTTAGGGCCCAGACCCCGTATCCGAATGGCACAAACGCTCACGAAAGGCTCATAGATATCTATCTCTATCGCTCTTGCATATCAGCGCGACAGAGCCAGACTATATATACCTTTGGCGACGTTTTGTTTTCTGTATATGATCCACAGTTTAAGTACATATATAAAGCCTGGTGCCGTAGCCGAATGGCATTTCTGTGACGCGAAACGAAAATAAAACGCCGCGAAAGGTAGTCTGGCTCTGTCGCGCCAATACGCAAGAGCGATAGAGATAAATATCTACGAGCGTTTCGTTTCGTGTTTGTGCCATTGGGCTATGTACCCTGATCAGAAATATTATGACTACGTGTCATGTTGCGGAATTTCATTAGAACTGTTTTTAATCTTCATACTATATGAAGTGTCACCACAGAATAATAGCGCCCTCTTGAAAATAGTCATATATTCCTGGTCAGGTTTTATGTATGTAGGCAACCAGAGCGATTTGGTCGCGAGTTGCGTAAGGAATCTGCGACAGACCCGACCTACCACAATAAAATTGTGCTTCCTTATGGGATACTGCGTCGTACTGCGCCCTTTCCATAAAGGCAGCAGATGTTCATCGATTTTCAGTTTAGGGATGCGCCCAGGGGGGTTACCATGATGTACTAAAGTCGCTCAGTTTAGGTCGATAGAAAGAGACAGTTATAGCAGTTACATAGCTCCTTCTCTCTCAACCTAAACCTCTCTTCATGGTAATCCCCTGGAAGCTACTTGCGTCATGTGTGTGAGCGTAGGCTCCATATGTAGCATTGTTTTAGCCCGGAACGGTTTATATAGACGGTGGCGCCACTACTACTTTCGGATTTTTTTTGCCAGTGGGCTATTTCCCACAATGACATTGGCACTTGACACTGACAATTCTGTGCCTATCTCTGGGTTGGCAAGTAACATTGATTCTCAGCGTTAATATATCCTTATTGAACAAGAAATTAACGGCGAAATGTCACTGTCGGGCGCCAATTGTCACTATTGTCAAATAGGCCACAGGCTGTAAGCACACCTCGGACAATGGCGGTCAAATATATGAAAGAAACGCGTTCCTACGCACACAGTCTAAGCTTGTGTAGGCGAACGCGTACCACGCTTGTGTGAGTGAGATAAGACAGGTCGACTGGCGTTCTTGATAGGCGGAGTGGCCATACTGTACGATAGTACCCTTTATTATACTGTGCTGTAAGTATTTCAGTGCGATTAAAGCCCCTGACGAACGAGAGGAATTCGCGATAGACCCGACCTGCTACAATTGAACTCATTTCCTTATGGACGATTGCGTCATCGCTCGGAGAGGAATTCATAAAGCTTTTTAGCAAAAACTACACGTAACTACAGATTATGAATAAGAAAGTAATTATCTGTATATATAATGGAAAAATACCCATTTTAGAAACAGCGTACCTGTTTTATTTTATCCTTCTAAAGATTTTAATTAGGTAAGCTTTTTTTCTTATAGGTAATACTAGCTCAAAGATAAATATAGTGTCTCAATGTCCAATTACGTTAATTATAATTTATATTAAGCAGTTAAAGCACGCGTAAGTAAGCCAATTAAGTCCAATTAAGCAGCGATTTTGATAGCCTAGCCTGAACGAGAGTTAAACGTTAAACGTCATAATTTCAAAAAAGTAGAACGTATAAATAAATCACTCAGTAAGGCACTGGTCCCACCGCGAGCTAGTAAGCTATGAGCTATCGGCTATAAAAACGAACAAAAGATAAGCACCCCCGTGCAAAAAAGAGACACGGCGATTTTGATAGCTCACCGCAGGGCGAGTAACTACATACATATAATCGCCGTGTCTCTTTTATTTACAAGGGAGTGAGCTCTCATTGGGACCAGTGCCTTATGCTACCAAAATCGCTACCAACTTCATCATCATCATATCAGTCCTTTATCGCCCACTGCTATAGGCCTCTCTTCTAGTACGCCACTTCTCCCGATCCGAATGCATAAACGCTCACGAAACGCTCACGATAATAGCTATCTATCTCTATCGCTCTTGCGTATTGGCGCGACAGAGCCAGGCTACATTTCTGCGGCGTTTCGGTGGCGTTTCGCGTCGCAGAAATGTGTTCCGCAATTTTCCGGATGTCGTCCACCCAACGAGCCAACCAATGCCAAGCGCTGGTTACATCTGTTAGGCCCACTTGCACCAACCACTTAACTCAGGGTTAGTGGGCTGTCAACTGTCAAATTCCATATAAAATGGTGGGTTAACCCTCGGTTTAACCCTCCATTTTCGTTGGTGCAAGTGGCCCTAAGTGGCCAACATTCCGTAAACATTTTATTTAACTGTCAACTTATATAGATCTAATCTAACTCTATAGCTCTAAATAGACTTTACACTGGTCCACATGTGTACACAGTTGTTGTGAATACCGCAGGACGCGCCGAAGGACGGCCAACGTATTTTATGATTATATTTTGGGCGTACTTCGAATACATGGGTCGTATAATAAGATACCTTTAATAAGGAAGACATAATACACCATAACATACCTAAGATATAACTCATAGCGCCATGTATATTGAATAATAATAAGATCTATACACACAGGTACAGTCAACTGATTTTGATCCTAGGCATAGATTAAATATTAGAAGATCATACCATCCCATACATTACAATGCGACCGCCTAAGAACGCGCATACACCACACATAGATGGCGCCATAAAAAAATGTCTTGTTGCCATTGATTATTTATAGATTGGCGTTAAGTGTCACTTTCGAGACAGAAATCTATGTCAAAAGTGACACTTAACGCCATCTACAAGTATAATCGAAAGCTACGTTTTTTTGTGGCGCCATCTGTGTGGTGTAGTGTATGCGCGTTCTTAGGCGGTCGCATTTTAATGTATAGGATGGTATGATCTTCTTATATTTAATCTATGTCCTAGGCCACTGCAGGACTTTTTCACAGTTATCGTCAAAGTGACTTCTATGGGGAATAAAGCATGATGTCAATAAGACAGGGTTCTAGAGTAGTCTAGGATTCAAATTCGTTGACCGTACAATATATTTATGCATGTATTCTCAAAAGGAATAGGCAGAGCATATGGAACTACCCAAGTTTCAGTGGGATTCTTATAGGAATTAATGGGTTGAAAGAAAACTATGTATTCATATTATGATATTGCAATGACAGGTTGCTATAGTCTGTATCTTAGGTAGGTGGGTACTTGGGTAGGTATTTCAATAAATGTAAACAAAATCTACCCTCAAAAGAGATTACACGACCAAATAAGTAGGTTAAAGAGAAGTCTCTCACTGACAGAACCTCATTCTTTTGTAATTGGTTGGTTAACCGCCCATACAACCATTTCAGTCGCAAAATCTTCAAATCAGTAACTAACTGTCAAATGTGACATAACGCGTGGTAACGGCGTGCAAACAATGCGACCGTATTGATACAATAACAAAATGTAGTCGTCGTGTGCACTCGTTACGGTAACAAAATGTGTACGGATTTGTGGCTGTCAATGTCACTGTCAGAATGACTTTTAACGACACTTTATTAGTCGACGTTTGCACACATAACGGTAACAACATGTGGACGAATTTGTGGCTGTCATTGTCACTGTCAGAACGGTTTCTGACAGTGACATTGACAGAATTTGTACACACATGTGTAGGTCTGATTACCGAACTGCTCCTAAACCACTGTATCCGCAAATGACAATCTGAAATACGAAGGTTTCTCAAACTGTCTTGTGAAGTTGTGGAGTGGTTGCTTTGAATCATTTAAATATGAGCGAATTAAATAATAATAAACGACGACGACCATTTAAGCACTCTTCGACATTTTATAGAAATGTGGGAAAGTTAAGAAAAGTGCAGAATGATAATACAAATAGATAAGCACTTTATAGTTACTTAATGTATTAAATATATAATTTTTAATTCTTATTGATAAAAATGAAGTGTAGTGTTGCTTTACACAATAAAAGTAGGAATCAAATGAAATAGAGTATTTACTGTGATATTAATAGAATTTCTGTTGCGCAATGATAGTTTTTTTCAGTACAGATGCTGCTTTTTTTAACGCAGTAGTGCGAGCAAATCAAGCAATGATTCATTTCTTGTCTGGTCGAAACTCTTAGCTTAGATTTAGGTACTGAAAATCGTCGTACGATACACGTGCGAAAAGGACATTCACAACTCGTGTCGATTTAAAACACTCCCTTCGTTCGTGTATTAATTTATCGCTACTCGTATCGATTTTCCTCTTTTCCGCACTCGTATCTACAAGTATTTTGTTTGGGTTACAAAAAAAACACATTATTTACTCTACTACGTTTTATTTATGTCTCTTTAACATTACAAATTTGTAGACACTTATCTATACAAAAATCTTGACAAAAGAAGTACAGCACGGGAAGCATGGTCGCGCGATAGACGATAAAATAGAAGGCCGTCCCTATCGCACTATTAGTAAGTGCGATAGGGACGGCCTGATATTTTATCGTCTATCGCGCGACCATGCTTCCCGTGCTGATCGCTGAAATGAATGTTGATAGTAATATTAATGAAGACTACTTCAACAAGTGTCAATTGTGAAATGCCGCACAATACTAGTTGCTCTATAGAAGACCATAATAATATGATCCCCGATCCTTTACAACCCAGCAGCTCGGTACGCACGTTACAATTTTTTTTTAATCTTCTTTAGTGAGGGCAACTGAGTACGACGGCATATTTAATTGTTTATAAAGTTTGAGGATACCTGAAAAAAATGAATACAAGAAGCCATTCTGCTTTCGGTCACGCGTGTACGCTGCGACCATTTTGCGACCGTTTGTTGACCGTTTGGTGACCGTTTGGCGACTGTTTTTTACATGGAATATTACCGTCTTAATCCATATTTTAACAACTTTATTGGTTTTCTAGGCATTATTTTTATTATTTCAGTATAGTATATGCACCAGAGCACTAAAACTTCACCAATCAATATATATAACACGCAAACACAGAGTAGTCAATAATATTATTACTGGTTAAACTGAGGTAAATTGATGGCGCGTTGATAAATTTAGACTTATTTTATGAAATCACTCGAGCAATTTAATTGGCCATGGTAATTAGCCCACATTATATTACAAATGCAAACAATATTTATCTTTAACAAATTCTTACGCCATTACATTTTAATGTCAAATGATTTTATTTCTTTTTTACTTTGACGTCTCTGACAGTCGCCATTTGAAAAGAATGAAATGAACGAATGATTTTGGGAAAGTAGTCGCCAAACGGTAACAATGTGTGCACGCGTAGTGCACACTTCTGTCACTTCTGTGACCATTTGTGCCTGTTACCAATCGTCCCCATTTGGGTCGCCGCGACTAAACGTCGACCGTACTGCGACTAAGCATTGAGACCCGAAGACCTGTGTGTACACAAAATAGGAGGATTTGCGTAGGAACGGCGACCGATTATGGTTATATGGGCGACAAATGTAACTACCCGAAAATGTACATATTATTTGGTAACTTTTATTTAAATACCTAAAAGTACTGAGTATGTATAGTCAATCGCCCACATCATAATCGAAAATCGAACTCAGCAGTTTAATAGGTCACCCATACGAAAAGAAAGCTAATTTCAAAATCCCAGTATAACAATAGACGTTGTATGCTATGCGTGCCCCCAATTTTATGCCATCCATTGTGTCACTCCGCGAGTAGGTACCTCATTATCAAACACGGAACACGTGGTCCCAGTTATGCCCATCTTGACCCCATTTTCCCACAGTGGATCGAACCCGGGACGTTGCGTATCGCAGGCGGAAGCCCGATAAGCCGCGATGCCGGCATGGCAACAGTAAGGCTGTGGCCGGAGTGACGCGGGCGCGGGAGCGATGAAAGCATATATAACCAACAACAAATACAACAATCAATAAACATTCCATCTGGCGACTGGCTCCATATCACACCATCCCTTTTCCTCTCGTGGGTGTTGTAGAAATCGACTGTGGGATATGGGTTCCATTGTGGCGTAGGCGATGAGTTAGCAACCTGTCACTGTCACTGCTATATCACAACTTCGTTATTTTTTAATCTCGTAATTGATAAAAGTAACACTAAAACACTTTTTTTTTACTTGAGCAGTTTTATGTGAGCGGCCTACCTCTTTTGGGAATACAGGCGTGAGATAAAAAATGTAAGTGATATAAATATAGGACATTACATATTAGTATTCTTGCTCAACCTTTTGTAACTTGTGTTCTACAGTATACAATGACGTGTGAATTTTACATTCATAAAAAAACCATGTCCCTAGCGTATCTTTCCCGCATCTTTTCCGTATCTTTTCCGTTTGCAGCTCAAGTGGCTCCCTATCCGTCTTCGCCGTAACTTTCACATTTTGTCTCTTCTTTATTCTATCCTATTTAACCCTGCTACTCCCCGCTATCTTAAAAATCGCTTTAGTTATCTCTGTTCTACAAGGTGCGCCCAGAATTTAATTCTTTCTGTCCCCTCCTCTACTTCAAAATTCTATAATCATTCTTTTACTTTTCAAGCTGTGCGACTTTGGAATTCCCTACCTCATGACATAAGACGTGCTCAGTCTCCTAACTCTTTCAAGAGACTACTTAAACTCCATTTTTTATCTCTTCCGTAATATTTTTGTCTGACTACTCCTTCTAAATAACCTGGTACTGTTATATGTGTATTTATTTATATATATTTTATTTATATATTTATGCATTTAGTTATTTATCTTTATATATGTATGTTTATGTATAATATTTAATTTTTTTTTGCCTATATTGTGCGATAAGTTTATTTCTTCGAATTTGCTGACACCTACTGACATTATATAAATTTATCAATTTCCGCTACCTTAAGGTTGTCTGGAAGAAATCGCTCTTTAGCGATAAGACCGCCTGTTGTTTACCTTTGTTCGTGTTTCTTCCTTGTTTTATATTGTTGTATTTTATCAAGGTGTGCAATAAAGAGTATTGTATTGTATTGTATCTTCTAATAAGGTTTTTCTCAACTTTACAGGAAGTGCAAGCTAGAAAAGTCAGTCGTCACAAAGACATTTACCAACAAATACGAGTAACTTACAAATCCTACCCATTTAATTAATATTTGACAATTTTAACACCTATCAAGTTAAGAATATGGGCCAAATTGTCAAAACTGAGATTCATAAGCCTGTGTCGAGACTGTCGAGAGATGGCGGTCTTATGCACTGTGACTGCACATTTTACTTTGTCAGTAATTCTCTATATTAGTCACTACTTTTAAAAAATCTCGTATCTCACGCTGTTCCTCAAAGTTAAAAAGCAGTAAGTCTATATGCATTCCATACATACTTACTACAATTTTCTTTTCATTGACAGACGAAGATACAAGTTTTTTTTAAAGTAGTGACGATATACTGCTATGTCTGAAATCATCTTGTATCTGGCCACAGCCTTACTGGCGCCATTGCGTACTACAACGCGGAATAAAGTAGGTACGCACTGAATTACTCAAACGACACGGTAGGGTTGCCTCAGCTGGATTAGATACTGATTTTGACCTCCTAAGTCCCGAGCTCCCGTGGTCCTCTAAAAAATAAAATTCGAATTTTGAACTAAAGCCTGTGGAAAACGACGTAATACTTTCGAACGGCGAATTCATGCGTTCGAGATTGAAAAATCGGTCCCCAGTAGGCCTAGCACGTGATGGCCGCGGGAGTATGTCGCCGCGAGATAGATGACACGTCTTTGTCTAATTGTATTAATGACATAAGGACAGGTAGTCTATCTCGCGGCGACATACTCCCGCGGCCATCATGTGCTAGGCCTGCTGGCCAGAAATACAGGGTGAAATAAAAAGGACCGTTCAAACTTTGCATAGCGACTTTTGAGGTCATAATGAAAAACTTTTATTATGGGACCAATGCTGAATTCGCGAAAAAAAATTGGCGGCTCCATAGAAATTAGCGGCGTCATAACAGCCAAAATTTTTTTTGCGATTTCAGCATTGGTCCCATAGTAAAAGTTGTTTATTATGACCTCAAAATTCACTATGCAAAGTATGAATGGTTCTTTTTAAATACACTAAAAAGCAATAAAAGCATGTCACTCAGTTCTGCCTCTCTCTGTAAGTACATAAATGTAACACAATCCGTTGGGTCGGTGGCCTAAATTCTCTTGACCTACGACACTACACTGCTCTAGTTTTCTGTTTTTGTCCAGTGAATATCATTTTTATTACCTACATGTTTTGGAAACGTTCAAGTAGGTAGATTACGGAAGATTGTACATTAAATATTTTTGTAACTGAAGAATATAGGTACACAAATAATATTAATAGACGACAACTCGCCTTAGCTTTGCACAAACCAAACCAAGAAAAGAGCGAACACCCATCTTAAAGGCCGGCAACGCACCTCCAACACCTCTGGTGTTTCTGGTGTCCGTGGACGGCAGTGATCGCTTACCATCAGACGACCTGTCTACTCGTTTGCCTCCTATCCCATAAAAATACCCTAACAATGATAAACCTCAAGATTCTATTGATCGGTGAAAAGCGCATGAAAATTTGTTCAGTAGTTTTTGAGTTTATCACGAACATACTGACGCGGGGGACTTTATAAGCTGTACAGATATTAGACTTTTGGTAATTTTATAATGGAAACATTTACAATGGCACACACATACAGTGACATATAAAAAAAACAGCATTATACCTAAAACAGTCAATACCTTGGTAATATATATTTACCTATTACAGGAGATGTGCTGTCTTTCTGGTCTCTACAGGGTGTAACATTAATGCTGGTGATCCATTTAAGAGCATAACCGGTATCGAATAGCGGTTACGAATACCACTTCCTCTTTTTAAAATAAACACCATGAAAATTAAAGGTACTATAAAAAGTAATGTATAAGCCGTAGGATTTATCTTCGGCAATTATGTTACATAGTGTATACACGGTGACATAAAAAGGACCGTTTAAACTTTGCATAGTGACTTTTGAGGGCATAATGAACTAGATGTATCTACTATTGGATTAATGCTGAAAATGCAAAAAAATTGGCTATTTCATATATTTCGACTGTCATGATACAGCTCATTTCTATATGGGACATGAAATTTTTTTTCGTAATTTCAGCATTGGTATCCCCCCAGTTATAACTTATAAGTTGTTCATTATGACCTCAGAAGTCACTATGCAAAGTTTCAACGGTCCTTTTTACCACAGTATAATAAAGAGTACTATCGTAAAGTATGGCCACTGCCGCTCCCCGCTGAAAGTGCCGCTCACCCCCTCTCGGTTACCTCACAGTTACCGCCTGTCAAAAACGCGAACAGTCGACCTGTCATATTTCACTCATAAAAGCATAGTACGCGTTCACCTACACGAGCTTAGACTGTGTACTAGGAACGCGCCTCTTTCATATATTTGATCGCCAGTGTCCGAGGTGTGTTCTTACTTCGCCCTTTAGAAATATTTGGTTATCTACATCTACAAGCAACTTATTTTTTTTTTCGCGGTTATCTTTTGAGAATGGAAGTTGTGGCAACCCTGCCAGCCCTGTAGGGCTGTCTGTTTAATAATCGCATAATAAATAATTCGGGTTATCGCGCCCGTCTCGGGTGTCCACACATCTAACGCTTATTTTCGTGGTGTTGAACACATGCTAATTAGTAAAATAATGTGGGACGTATACCCTATACACAAATAGTAATAAAATGTTATTACAGATGTTGTGCGAAAAGGTTTTCCTTCGTATTTTTCCGGAAACGTTTGTATTTGTCATGCTAGTTAGATAGATAGATAGATAGATAGATAAATTCTTTATTCAACCACAAACTTACATGCTTTGCAACACAAAACAAAATAAAGAAAGACGAAATACTAAAAAGACTTAACATAACTGAAGTATTGGTTGTGGAATGTGAGTTGTGGTATAGAATAGGCGCTGACTCAGCATACATGCTACGGAAGCCGCAGCGCTGATCTTCCGTCAGAACCTTACAAACTTAATACTAAGGGAACGACCTAGTGCAGCGCAAGTCGATATATAGAGAGTTCAGATAGAGTCAGTACTTACGTCTTGTACTGAGACTGGCTGAAATAGCATGACACGTTCGTCGTTTCCGTCAATAATACGAAGGAATTTTTTTGCACTACAACATCTGTAAGCTCATACTAGCTCATTTACCTATATAGTGCCTCTGTTTAAGTATTAAATGTCTTTAAGAGGCATCTCTCTTGAAAGTATTTAATTGAACATTAAATCATACTAAATATCGTCACTACTTTTAAAAAATCTCGTATCTCACGCTGTTCCTCAAGTTAAAAGTTAAAACGCAGTAAGTCTATATGCATTCCATACCTTACTACAATTTTATTTTCATTGACAGACGAAGATACAAGTTTTTTTTTAAAGTGGTGACAATATGTATATTATTGTATAATACTCGGTTTTATAGTCTCTTGGAACTGTAAAACAGCAATTCCCGAATAGTTTGTACATTTGGATCACGTCTCCGATTTTGATAAAAATTGGTAGGCTGACAAAGTCCATGATGCTGAGCAAGATCCGCTAGGTTTCCCAAAATGTCCTACGTTGTTTGTATGAAACTTTCCTTTTTTGTTACCGAAAATGGATAGAAATCTGGTAACAAAAAAGGAAGGTTTCATACAAACAACGTAGGACATTTTGGGAAACCTAGTGAATCTTGCTCAGCATCATGGACTCTATCAGCCTATCAATTTTTATCAAAATCGGAGACGTGATCCAAATGTACAAACTTAACGGGAATTGCTCAAAAATACTTCACTTCTACGATAACACGCAAAAAAAAATAAGTTACCTACGTCTACAATTAGAACGAAACTCTTGCTTGATATGCAAGTCCGAGTCCGACTCATTGTTTCACGGTTTTTTTTTAAATTAAATGTTAGAGTAAAAACACCAGGTCACCACTTAATCATACAGTTTATTGAACGGAATCCTAGAATTCAAGAGTAAACCACAAGATCAATGACAATCGATATGTAGCGACGCGACAATTCGTCGGGACGACGCCGACGACGCCGACGACTAGAGATGTCCTTACATAAATTAAATTTGTTTATTTCTGAAAAAGACTTGAACATCATGACCCCACGATATGAAAAACCCGTTGTTTATTTCTGTAAATATTTATTTTCTTATTAATAGATATCCTATCAAAAACCCCATTACATATTCCGAGCCTGGCCTATTTTAAATAAGAACACTCCCGACTAACTGAGCTTTCAGACAAAAAAAACTAAATCTAAATCGGTTCATCCGTTCGGGAGCTACGATGCCACAGACAGACACTCACACAGACAGACAAACAAACAAACAAACAGACAGACAGACAGACAAACAGACACGTCAAACTTATAACACTCCTTCGTTTTTGCGTCGGGGGTTAAAAATGGCCGCCAGCAAATTGCGAAGGATGCGGCGACATATAATGAAAGTGACAGATGGCGAGCGCGCCGTGTGCTATAATGACATTATTAATAACAACCTGTTTGATAGGTTAATATAACATTGGGATTTGAGAAATGTATGTAAAAACTAAAGATAGTGAAAAACGAATTAGGAGATATGAAATGTTTCGTAAAATTTAACAATTAATTAATAAGAACGAACAATTGATAAGAAATAATATCGAGGAATGAAGAGGGGGGGGGGGGGGGGGGGTGACCCAAACAACGTTCTATGGTTCGTGTGAAAGAGGACATGAGGAGATGAGGAAAGATTGAGAAGAATTGAAGAGAAAGGCAAGTTGTATCGACCCCACATAACGTGGAATAAGGGTAGGAAGAGTTGAAACTTTTGAAAGCTTATATTATATTTGAAAATATGCCAAAATGATGAAAAAGAGGAGGGAAAAAAGGCGCAAAGGATTTTTTTTCTCGAGTACGGGTCCTGTATAGTATAACACGGAAACAATAATAGTATTACACGGTACCACAGGATACATTTCGGAGAGTGCGCTGAGGAACTGTACAACCTTGTTCCTCCGTCCCCATTTCACCTTAGGACCACCAGACAATCGGCAATGCGACATCGCTTCACGGTTAGTATTCCAAAAATACGCACTAAACGTTTCGCTTCAACATTTATTTTGCGAACCGCCAAGGAGTGGAATGCCCTGCCTGAGTCTGTGTCCCCACATGAGTACAATCCAGGTCTCTTTAAAGCAAGAGTAAATAGGTATCTCATAGGTAAGCGTGATCCACCGTAGACCGCATCATCACTTACCATCAGGTGTGATCGTGGTCAAACGTCTACCTATTCATACAAAAAAAAAAAAAAAAAAATTACACGGTTAAAAAAACTGTATGTTGATTATTTATGAGTACCTATTCCCGATAGGGCGAACGATGATATCTATCACAGTTAGTTTTTTATCGAATAACGTCAAAGCTTCCGTAGACTTTGTAATAGGTATTTTAACATACAACACTTGATTAGGTAATACAAAAACAATAACAAAACCGTTTTTATTAATTGTATCCTAAAGCAACTTGAAGAAGTCAGAAATCTTGACATGGATGACAGAACAGAATGAGGACAGACGAGTAGGGATGAGTATTTACCCGCTTACTAAGCTAATGAAAATAAACTATCTCTATAGTCTATAAAAAAATCTGATACTATACTAATTTAAATTTTTACAGTCGGTTTATCGTAAATATCAAATGTACTAGATCATTTTTATTTCAACATAAAACCTACAACATTTTATTGAACGATTGATTCAAAGATCAAAGCGTTGGAAAAAACATAAATTGAGACTACGTGAATAATTTTAGAACACATAATACGATTAGGAATATAATAGGAATCATACATGATATATATTTGACTAGGTACTGTATGTATCAAATAAATGCGCAATATTAATACAGGGTGTAAACCTAATACGGGCGAACCTCTTAACGGTGGTGAGTATAGGACATAAAAAATGGAATAAGATATCTTTTACTTAAAATTGACATATTTTTTTAATCCATACAAAATAATTCGGCCCGCAACGTAATGCAAACACACTCGCGTTAACCGCTCGTTGACAGTTGTCATTGATTGTCATCGCAACCACGTTTACAGTACATTGCTGCTGGGAAATTTTTCAAAAATTAATTATGGGCTGAAAATTAAGAGTAACTCAAAAACACCTCTTAATTAATGATAACAATATTGAATTATATGCCTGGTTTTATTTATCGCCCTTATTACGTTTACGCACTGTATATTCAATACAAAAAAATCATGATTCATGACCAATTAGGTACACAAATGTAAATGAACTAATTTTCTTGTACATATTAGTTCATTACCTACGCCAACATAAAAAACTTGTCTATTAGTTCCGACACAATATAATATTTCCCAACACTTAACCATTTAAATATGGCGAACAAAAAAAACATACAGGTTTCGTCTTTAAACATTTTCGTGTGAAATCCATAAGAATCATGGTCACACAAGCGCCTAGTAGTAGAGCCAAGGTCACGATATACAGCAGACCACTAGGGTAATATTCCTACCGCTTCATCAGTTTGCAGACACAAGAACCAGTATTAGTATCCTTTTGAGGCTACCCATAGTTGTTACGGAGCTTGAGTTCTTTTTAAACTGGTTATTTCTTTTATCTCGATTGGCCACCGTTTGCGATTTTGTCTAGAATACGCATCGAGGGCCTTGAATTCGGGCAGAGACCCGCGGAAATGGTATTCGCCGCCCGGCATATTTTGAACTACCAATAGCTTGCAGTATTAGGTGAAATGTAGTTCAAATGTACTAGTTTTGTATTTTATGTCACCGTGGCACGCGGCCTTCGGCTTTAATAGCGTATTAATTTGATTGTATGGATATATTTGGTAGGTTTCCATTAAGTTTATTTAATTCGTGATCGGTATATCGGTAGGGTTGTGATGTTTGTATATGCTTGTTTCTGATTGTTTGGAGATATGGTAGCAGGTATAACTAAAACATTGAAAATTTTGACATTTTTCCTTCCAAAAAAGTATCAAAAGTATCAAAACCTTAACTCAGAAGCAGGGACCGGAAAACCCCTTTTTAGGCTTAACTTCATCAATTTACTTACCCAATCAATTTTCTTACTAAATAAAACGGTAAGCTTTTTTAAAGGTAACCTTTTAAAACGGTAAGCTTATTGAATCTGTTACTTTGAGGTTACCATAACTACTAACTAAGTTAACTCCGAAACCCTATCGCGATAGGGTTTTTAAAACCTGTTTTCATTGAGTTATGGTAAGCTTTATCCGTTCCTTGTTGTCTTTCTACATTGAAACTGGCCCCGTAGCCGAATGGCATTTCTCCGACGCCAAACGAAAGCGATACGCCGCTGGCTCTGTCGCGCCAATACGCAAGCGCGTTAGAGATAGATATCTACTAGCGCTTCGTTTCGTGAGCGTTTCGTGAGCGATTGTGCCATTCGGCTAGCCACCCAGGGTTTGCTATAGATAGAGCTTGTCTCAGACGCATGCACTCGAATTTGCGTAGTTATTACCATTTGACATGTACGTCATTTAGTTTATGTATTTGATAGTACAATTATTGACCTACTCGTACTCATCAGTGTATTATAAGGGAATAAAATGAAGTAGGTTTTTACAGCAAGCAAGGTTTTGTACCTACTTTTAGGGTTCCGTAGTCAACTAGGAACCCTTATAGTTTCGCCATGTCTGTCTGTCCGTCCGTCCATCCGTCCGTCCGTCCGTCCGTCCGTCCGTCCGTCCGTCCGTCCGTCCGCGGATAATCTCAGTAACCGTTAGCACTAGACAGCTGAAATTTGGTACCAATATGTATATTAATCACGCCAACAAAGTTCAAAAATAAAAAATGGAAAAAAATGTTTTATTGGGGTACCCCCCCCTACATGTAAAGTGGGGGCTGAATTTTTTTTTTATTCCAACCCCAACGTATGATATATTTTTAGATAGGTATTTAAAAATGAATAAGGGTTTACTAAGATCGTTTTTTGATAATATTAATATTTTTGGAAATAATCGCTCCTAAAGGAAAAAAAATGCTTCCCCCCCTCTAACTTTTGAACCATATGTTTAAAAAATATGAAAAAAATCACAAATGTAGAACTTTATAAAAACTTTCTAGGAAAATTGTTTTGAACTTGATAGGTTCAGTAGTTTTTGAGAAAAATACGGAAAACTACGGAACCCTACACTGAGCGTGGCCCGACACGCTCTTGGCCGGTTTTTTACTTTTAATTTTTATTTATTTTGAACTTCACTATCAGTCTCATAAAAATAACTATAACAATGCATGTGCTCAAAAAGTGCGTTTACAATGCATGTGATCGAAAAGTACGTTTTTTACGAAGCAAAATCGTGCAGCAAGTAGTAGGTACTTTTAAAGTAGTACTTTTCCATACTAGTTCTTTTTACTTTAAGTTTTGAACTTCACTATCACTCCCATAAAAATAGCTATAACAATGTGCAATGTGTGTGTATTACAATGTATGTGCTCGAAAAGTGCGTATTCTATGAAGCAAAATTGTGCGGATAGTAGTACCTACTTTTCCGCACTAGTCACTAGTGCTTTTTACTTTTAATTTTTTTTTAAATTTTGAACTTCACTGTCTATCCCAGAAAAATCGTGCGGAAAGTAGTACTTTTTCGTACTAGTGCTTTTTACTTTTTTTTTAATTTGTTACTTCTCTATCAGTCCCATAAAAATAGCACTGTATGTGCTCGAAAAGTGCGTTTTCTATGAAGCAAAATCGTGCGGAAAGTACTTTTCCGCACTAGTGCTTTTTACTTTTCATTTTTCTTTAAATTTTGAACTTCACTATTAGTCCCATAAAAATAGCTATTAGAATGTATGTGCTCGAAAAGTGCGTTTTCTATGAAGCAAAATTGTGCGGAAAGAAGTAGGTACTTTTCCACAATATTCACTGGTGCTTTTAACATTTTTTTTATTTTGCTTTTAACTTTAACTTAACTAATGACTGGGACTGATAGTGAAGTTAAACTTAACTTTAACTTCACTATCAGTCCCATAAAAATCGTGTGGAAAGTAATACTTTTCCGCACTAGTGCTTTTTAATTTTCAATTTTTATATTTTATTTTGAACTTTACTATTATAAGTCCCATAAAACCAATGTCTTTCAAATTCGAAAATTGTACTAACATAACTTTTAATTTTAATAATTACTAAAGTATTTTGTCTTATTATGTTTTTTTATTTACTCGCACAATGCAAAGTAAAGCATTGTTTGAAAACTTTGAAACATGTGTGCAAAGATGATTTCCGAAATTCCGACTCGTATCGGCTTATATGACACTCATCAGAAATCACCTACTTTCCGCACTTGTTGCATAAATAGCTATTTTGACATTTTTAACAAAGCCCAATTGAGAAGATGTTTTCAATTATCTAATCGTAAGATATCGATATAATTATTTGCTTTGTTCTTTCACAATATTTTTTTTAGTTCTTTACTAAAATTTGCTCTCGAGTATGAGCGACTTTGCTGAGATGGTCCGACGGCCAAACAAAAGGTTGATCTTTAAAAAGCTAAAACTAGAATTGTTCGGAAACGCACAGGTAAGATAGATAAACAATAGAACGACCCGGCGCGCGCTACGAATGCATTCAATGTCGAAACACACTATGATAATTCAGGTCAGTTATGTTTTAAATTTTAGTGTAAGGTTTTAAAGTCCAATATTGTTTGAATCGACATAAAACTACGTTATTTGAATCGACATAAACTTGTTTAGAGACGATACGTATGAGCTTGTACTCGCTATGGTTATTCAATAATAAGTTGAATTTCAATGTGCGCAGAGATTAAAGTTGCTTAAACGGTTTAATAATTAAAATGATAGGGTAACCTTTAAGACTGGGTTTTGGTTTTCGTTAGAGGTTATTTAAGTTAACTGTATCAGATAGGCTTACCCTATCAAACAGTCACCCTTACAAAAGGTTACCATTATGGTTGGGGTTTTTAAAACAACTTCTAAAATAAGCCTATGAAAAACCCCGGTTATGGTAAGCGGTTCCGGTCCCTGCTCAGAAGAAAATATTTATTAAATTATTTTTTTTTCTATTGTAATAGGTACTTGTAACTACTAGAATAGACTATAATTATGACGGACAGGCAGAGAGAAGGATATACATATATGGATAAAAATATGATTAAAAAAAGTGCTGATAAGCTAAAAAAGGTTGTTTAAATAATGTGACGTAAATTGAGACGATAATAATATAAACCTAACATCATACATTTCACAAACGCTGTCGACTGTTTTATTCAAGACTTTTTTTCAACACAAATTATTATTAACAATATCTGTACCGGAGAATTTAGCTTGAACAAAAATTAAAGGCGTTAGAGCCCTTCAATTGTGACATTTGTTACTAAAGACGTCTTTAATTATGCCATATTTTTTACTAATAAAATTGTAATTCAGATTTCCAACTTTCCTTACGATTGGTTAAGTTTTGGAGGTCTCGGTTTAAAGAATACCTACAGTTAGTACTGTAAGAGGTTTCATAGACAAAATGAAACCTTTTACAGCATTTTGATGTTAGCTGACTGGCAGTCCCCGATTTGAATTTGGAATAATAGATAAACGTCAAGGAGAACGAACACTTGACGGGGCATTCAGATAGAAGCAGCGATTGAGAGCGGTTGTTTGTTATTTAACTCCCGTAAAATAAAAAGATATTGAGAAGAAGAGCGTTTTAAATATATGGATGCCCTTCACCAATTAGGCCGTCTCTCTTACAGTACCATATGTAGGTATATTTTACTTAAATTTAAAACTGAAATCTTTTCGATTTTGGCATATTGTCAACGACTGTTGTAAAATACTATCTATACAGAAACAATTGAGTTGAGAACCATACCTAAAAGCCGGTTGATAACGATAAAGTGTATAAATAAAAACAAACAACAAAACAAGTAATTGTGTCAACATTAGGTATTAGGCAACAGGAAATGGAAACGATACAACCCGTATCACACCAAAACAAAAGAAAACAGATGACGCTGAATAAATAAAACATTTCGAAAAGAACCCAACTCACCGTGCTATCAATACTGAATATGTTACTTACTGTCGAAACTATTGAATACATTGAACTTTGACATTTACGTCTAATTAACTTAGATAACCAAATAGTGATACAAACATAAAATGACACATCTGAAGAACTTTAACTCGTAAGAAATAAAGACGATGATCGTGAATTTGAGCCTGTCGATAAGTTTGTATTGTCAGTTGTCACTCACAGATTATTCACGAAACTAGTTACAATGAAGTGATTTATGAAGAATAGTCTTGTGAATGAATTCGTCGCGGAAGCTTGGTTGATTTGCGTATCCGTATTTGGGTTATTATTATTCAACTATAACGTTAGATTAGATTAGAGGTCTCTCGAATTCGTATACTGTGGCTACGTACGACCAACGATACATGATATGTAGTGTAATAATTTCATTTTTAATAGTTACAGTACCTACAGTATTTCAGTAGTTTGTCACGGGATATGCATTGCCTTATTGGAGATGAGAATAATATTCAGATTTGTTTGATAGTTCTACAATGTGTGCATTTTTAAACAAGCCCTGAAGCTATCTGTTTAGGTATTGATGGCTGTAAAAAGTATGAGACCTACGCTTCAAAAACATTTTAGTTCCAGATTCAGCCGTTTTTACTGTGAATATTCAAAAGAGCAACAAAACGAGTAAATCATACAATTTCAAAAAGTACCAATAAAAAGATAAATAAAGATCAAAAATCCATAATTTGTGATGCCCACAATACATGACATCAATCTTCATGAAAAACAAAAATTTGGGGATATATTGAACAGTCACTTACCTCAGCATCTTCCGCCTGTTATTAGGGTGCAACCTCTCCGCCATCACCGGATCTATGCTCATCAATCTCAAATGTATATCTTCGTTCGTCAACAGTTTTTCATTATCTACTTCATATTTCACTTTTTCTTTATCTACATCATCAGTTATTTCAATTTCTGTTTTAGTTTTACTATCATCTTTGTTAGATTCTGTTTCATCGACATGTTTTGCTGCATGTTTTGCATTAGGTTCATCGTTACTAGGACCAGCGTCTTCAATATTTCTCTTCATTGTGCTTCTATTCCATAGAAGTTCTTCAGAATCGGACTCTTCTTCTACAAGGATGTTGTAAATGATAGATTCCATGTAATAATTTGTGCCGCCGACGACTATTGGGATCTTCCCTTTTTCTGTTAACTCTTGGATCTAAATGATTATGTTAAGGATTTTAATTGTGGGATATGAGCCTTGGGAAGGCCTAAGCCTTGTTTTGATTTTATAAAATGCTAATATGCTTTTAAGCTTAATCTTCTAAGCGATTAGGAGATGATATGGTTAACTCTTACAATTCCAATCCCTGTCAAGTAAACATGAACAATATGAAAAGCAAATTAACATTTATAAAATCGGATAAATACAAGTTGCTATTTAAAGTATATAATTTACGTGAGAAATCTTGAATAAGAAATTCAAGTTCGCAGCGTCTGCATTGGACTTCTTATTTCGAGCTAAATAAAGCAACTTTTGACAAGTTAATTTTAGCTTGTTTTCCGATATTTAGGAAATCTTTGGCGCATAATATTACATCAGAGGCCGGGAAAATGAGGATTTCCGGCCAAGTGGGTATATACGGCCGAGCGAGCGTGCGAGCGAGGCCGGATAGGGATACGAGGCCGGGAATCCGTTTTCACGCCGAGGCATGTATAGTGCTTTTCTCAAACATACAATGAAATAAAATAAAAATGCTCTAAAGGACAATATTTTATAAAAAAAAGTTACTTTGCAGGCCTATTAGGCCTAAAAAATAATATGAAATCCCTTTACAGTCCTCTCGAGTTGTTGCGCCCAAAAAGCGATACTTCCCAGCCCATTTTAAGGAACGTAAAGACAATATTTCATTGCATGTTTGAGAAAAAGCACTTTTAATACAATAATTATAATGTATAACAGAGCGTATTATGAGGAAAACGTAATGGAACATCCGTGCTTGTAAATAAAGGTAGCATTAGGCACATACCTATCCATACTTAATATTATAAATGGGAAAATGTGTGTGTCTGTTCGTTTGTCCATCTTTGACGGCAAAACGGAGCGACGAATTGACGTGATTTTTTAAATGGAGATAGTTGAAGGGATGGAGTGACATAGGCTACTTTTGTCTCTTCCTGACCCCTCCCCCCCCCCACTTCCCTAAAATGGGGGCTGGAAGTATGTATGCAGCAATCCGCAATTATCGAATTTAACGCGAGCGAAGCCGCGGACAACAGCTAGTTAACTAATAAGTTACTAACGTAACAGATCCTTCGGTCAAGCGATGCGAGGAAAAATGAACTTAAAAGCTTTGACTTAACGAAGCGTTTCAAGCGCGATCACTTTTGGCCTGTGTGAGAATACATTATTGGTCCAATGAAATAAATCCCTTTTTTTTGTAAAAGATTTATTTTATAAAATGGTCAATTTGTTTCTACCTTCGCTATACCTTGCATTTGTGAATTTGATACAAGCGAATATTTGAAACCTACTAAAAAGTTAGTATATAGTCACGAGAGGCGTTGTCTCTCGCATTCAGACGCTGCTTAAATCATCTGTCAAGATGTAAGAGGCCTTATGATGATGACTAAAAAGTTTAACCGAATAGATAAATAGATAGAATACTCTTTATTGGCACACCTCAGCAAAAGATACAGAAAAAGTATACAGTGGAGACAAAACAAATGATTATAAATAGAGGCAGACAACAGGCGGTCTTATCTCTAAAGAGCGATCTCTACCAGACAACCTTTGGGTAGCGGAAATAAAAAACATAATCAAAAAGAGAAAAATAATAATATTTAATAATTATCAAATAATTATGTGATAAGCATTAACACAAACAATTAATTGATATTAATTTTAATATACGATATAATTTGCTCCCAGGCCGTTACATCAAATTCGATGAAAGGTTTTCTGTAGATGTAATTACTAATCTTCTTAATAGTCTTTGCGATATGTTTGCTGACTGACGTAATGCAAATTCAAAGCAAATTATTTAAACTAGAGATCATGTCTGTTTCCTTATCAACTACTGTTTTATTTATTTTGCTATTCAATCAGATTGCAAAATCTTTTTCTGATATAATCTCCAAACTCAAATGTAAAACGAAAAAAATCCTGATATCTTTCGACTGCTTTTTTTATTTTTCTTCTTCTTTTTTTATTTTTGTCAATTCAATCTCTAGTTTTACTTCTTTTTTCAATTTCGATTGCTGTAAATCCTTACAATGTTTTCTTTTTCTCGGTGTGTCCTGAGCTGTAGTTTGAGTGTTTTCACTTTGATCGGTTTGTGTAGATTTTGATGCTTGATCTGTTTTTTCTACGGACGTTATATTATCTTTAGTTTGGGTAGTTTGGTCGCGCGTAGATTCTTGGGTAAGTTTTCTAGGAATTGCGTCTGGCATTAATTGAGGTACGAACCTCATTGAGGATTTATCAAAATGTTTGTTACAGACACTGTAACTGCTAGGTCTTATATCAGGTCTCATCAGGTCATGTCTGTCGATGATTTCTAACCATATCTTGCGTCTGAAAAAAAAAACAGCTAATAATTACATTTACAATGGCAAATTATATCCTTACCCCTATTCATAACCGTTCACTAAAGTTATCAAGCCGATAAAGTTACGAACTTTATCGGCTTGATAACTTTAATGAATTTATGAATAAGGAGGTTAGTATTTTGTTTATACATAACTCTCAAGTGCATTATTATGATTATAATCTACTGAGATTATGAACTAACGAAATAAATAGTGAACTACCGTACAGTACAGTTTTTAGATTATAACAACGGAGTGAAACCGTCAAATTGTAAACTGTCATGGCGTCGAAACAAAGCTCGCGCTCCGATTGGTCGATTCACGGTAAAAAACCCTTACCTTTCCTCGTCTTTCGGCAATGAGAAAAACGACAATTGCTTATTGGTTCTTTGACTTTTACAACCGTAAGCCGCGCAATATTGTCGTGTCTTCGACATTGTTAATGCGTGTGTATATTATATTATAACACTGATCACTAATAAGTTACTTCGGCAGAAAAGTAATACGTGCTGCGCGACTACACAGGCGGGCATGGGGCGCCCCTCTGCCACTTGTGCGTTCGACTGCACAGCTAGCGGGTCGCCCCGCGCCCCACACCCCTCTCTTCGGTTTGAGGTGGGCTTAGGCTATGCGCGCACTGCAGATTTCTGCCGTGCGTTTTTATCCCGCAAAGTCTGTATGGAACCTCCTTAAAGTGCGCGCACTGCGGAAAATAATCTGTATGCGGATCAAAATCTCTCTCCCTCCAGATTTAGTGACTGTCCAGAAATAAAAGTCATAGTTGCGTCATGCATTTCCCCTCTTTAAAAAAAAGTACGAGTATATAAAGAGGCCCTGTACATCTTTCTTGTGACTAATCTCTTTCCATACATAGTCTATAAAAATAAGAAGAGAAGGTAAATTAAAATCTCGCTATGTATAAATACAGAGTGAGGCCTGTAACAAAAGCAAAGAATTAAACTGTAGACTAGAGATGGGCCGAATATTTGGTAAATATTCGGTATTCGGCATATTCGGCAAGTTTTGAATTGTTCGTATCCGGCCGAATTATTCGGTTGCATTGCCGAATATTTACCGAATAAACAAAGTAAATAACTAATGAAGACCTTACGTACTCCATTGGATAATAAGCTCTTATTTTACTAGCTTTTTAAGGAACTGCAAAAAAAAGAGAAACCTATGCGTCAAAATATAAATACAATTGTTTTTAGGGTTCCGTACCAAAAAGGTACAACAGGAACCCTTATGGTGCGACTCTGTCCATCTGTCTGTCCGTCTGTCACATTCCTAAATATCTCGAGAACTACTAATGCTATCAACTTGAAATTTGGAATAGTTGTGAACATTGTAAACCTCTACAAATAGAAAGTATAATTTTTTTAAATATATTAATTTTAATTGTAGAAAATGGCCAAAATGAAAGGGGGGCAAACTGTAAATTTCAAGTTACTAGGTCAAGTGGGGTATCGTTGGAAAGAGCTCAAATTGAACGTAAATAAACTATTTTTTATCATTTTTTTGTTGTGGAAAAAAAAAAGAATTTTGAAGGAAAATGTAAAAAAAAATACCGTTCCCCCCTTATCTCCGAAGTTTACCAACGAAAAATTATGAAAATTTTAGTAAACATTGGTTTTATGCTATATATTACAGGAAAAATATAATCATGTTTGTATTTTGAATACTTTTTTTTAATTCACAAAAAACTTTTCAGATTTTTACTTTCAATTTACCCACCCTTGCGGATGTATATCGTACTTAAAATTAATACGAGATGTTACGTAAACCATCTTCTGTCCAATAAAGTAAAAACTGTTTAAATCGGTTAACATTATAAAGAATTATCCCTGAAAAACCAGGTCGCGCAAATTAGTTAGCAAATTGACCGGGAGATGGCGCTATACACTATAATACTCATTAGTGCCTATACTTTTGTCTTCTAGTCAAGTCATTAGAGTTATATGAAAATATGAGAATATTTTTACTAGGTAGTTTGAAAGAAAGTTTGTACGGAACCCTCGGTGGGCGAGTCCGACTCGCACTTGGCCAATCTTTTTTTAAGTTAAAAACCCGTAGTTTATTAGTTGAGAAGAATTCAGAGTTGTTTTAACTAAGTTTTAGTTATCCACTAAATCATAAAAACATAGTTGTAGTAACATATGTAAGGATTATCAATCATTTAATAGTTTTAATGAATCCCCTTAAAAAACATGGCGTAACCGAATGTTCGGCCGAATGTTCGGTTCGGTAAGAGCTGAATCGAATGTTCGGCCGAATATTCGTATTCGGCAAAGTCCATATTCGGCCCATCTCTACTGTAGACTATATGCCTTAAACTGACTAACATTTGTTCAGCAACTTTTAAAAATTATGAAATCTTTAATTTTCATACTTAGAAAATAAATATTAGTTTCAATGGACGCCATTATTGTTGTCATTGATGTTGTCTGTCACGCTTAAGACCTTTGTTTAGACTTAACATAATTCTCAATACATACCTCTTAGGAAAAACTTTCAAGAGTGATAAAAATCAAAATACAAGTTAAGGTACAGCGGGGCAAATCTCGACTGAGGGACAATTGTAACTGATCCATTTTTTCCATTATTACACTATGATGTTGAGTTCTACATGTATCCACTGAACACGCCTACCATATATAACCGGTGGACACTCTATTTAATAATGCAAACATTGTAAAACATGGCAAACATGGACCAGTTACATTTGCCCCCCCAGTCGAGATTTGCCCCGCTGTACCTTATCTGTTTTTAAAAGTCGCTTAACAAAATGTTGGTATAAGGAGTATCATCCCACAATTTAATTTTTTGCTTTTGTTAAAGGGTCCACCAAGTACCTATGCTTTTCGCAAACCTACAATTGCGTAAGTATTGAACATATACTTACTTCAATGTTTATACTACATCATATCTATGTTATATATTTCTTTATCACTTTTGCGACTCGTACTTTGACCGATTTTTATATCTTAAGACTATGTATGACACACACACCAGATCAAACTAGATAAAGTAAATTAGTTACCTGTTACTGTCAGCTCCACAATTTCATCATGCGACAGCGGTACACTTCATTTCAATGCACACAAGAACTATTTTCCAACGATCGTGCGAAAAGGTGTGGTTGTAGATAAATCGTTGAGTCTAGGATTAGATTAAAAGCCGTCATATTAATAGAGATAACATCTATTAATTAAAATTAAGTAGTTTATAGCAGTCGTGGTTACAAAAAGTGCCGGTGTTTTGCTTTGAGAGGGAAAAATGTCAAAACTTTTGGCTTTTTGTGCCAATATTTTCTTGTAAACTTTAACTAGGCACCATCCATCATATTACTTGACATAATACTAAGGACAATTTTGGCGGTTTACTATTCCAAACGACTGCCAAACGACCTGTGGGCCAAGAAAAGTACCGAATGGACACCAAACATAGTGCGGCGTGACGGCAGACCGCGAAGGAGATGGCGGCACGATCTTGACGTCTTTCGGAAAGATTGGCCGAACATTGCCTTAAACCGAGAAGCGTGGAAGAAAGAGAGGGAGGCCTTTGCCCAGCAGTGGGACACAACAGGCTAATAACAAACAAAAAAACTATTCCAAAGATAGGGGAAATCCTAGGGGTGAATAAAGTAAACTAGAAACTTAGAGAAAAAAATAACTTTTTAATTAACTTTCTTTTTTAAAATGGTAGTTATTAAATACTTAAGTAACTTAATATAACCTGGTTAAAAAAAATTATATAGTAAGTATATTTATTTATATTTGCATTTATTTATATTTATGTATTATATAAGTATTTTATGAAGTTAATCAGTTGTTTTCGATTATTCTACCATTGTCATTTTTCCTTCTCCTTGCACCATTTTTACATGTCTCTGTTTAGCCCGATGGTTGACTGGTAGAGAATGCCATTAGGCATTAAGTCCGCCATTTGTACATTTTTGCTTTATTTGTGCAATAAAGTTTAAATAAAAAATAAATAAATAAATAAAACGATAGCTAGCTCAGTCTATTTACTTAAAACACAAATACCTAATATTGTCTTCGGTTACCGCGATAGTTACTCATGAAATAAAACTATGGAAACGGATTAAATCGCGTATAATGAATTTAAAATACATCCCGACGTTTCGAACTCTTTACAGCGTTCGTGGTCAACGGGTGACTGAGGAAAAATTACAATGTGCAAAAGCTACCCACATACAAGAAATATTAACGAACCATGACCACAATTTAAAATTCATTAATAATTCATTAATTAATTCATTAATTTTAAATTCATTATACGCGATTTAATCCGTTTCCATAGTTTTATTTCATCACAAATACCTATTTAACTTTAGAGCATAGAGGTGAGTCAGTGGTTCTGTTACTGGAAGACCGGGTAATATCCAATAGGACACACGTAACACAGTACTTGGTAAAAGTGTATTGTCAGTTTCCAAGATGGAAGAACTCTTTTTCCTTGAGGTCTGAAAGAATTAGTCATATTGGTCCTGCAGTTCTTGGAATCATCTCTAGGGGCTCAACAAACCAGCCCTTTATGTAAAGTTATCCAATTAAACAATAACAGATGACTGGTGGCGCTGGTGGCGCTGGTGGCCTAGCGGTAAGAGCGTGCTACTTTCGATCCGGAGGTCGCGGGTTCGAACCCCGGCTGGTACCAATGAGTTTTTCGGAACTTATATGCGAAATGTCATTTGATAATTGCCAGTCGCTTTTCGGTGAAGGAAAACATCGTGAGGAAACCGGACTAATTCCAATAAGGCCTAGTCATCCTTCGGGTTGAAAGTTCAGATGGCAGTTGCTTTCGTAAAACTAGTGAATACGCCAAATCTTGGGATTAGTTGTCAAAGCGGACCCCAGGCTCCCATGAGCCGTGGCAAATGCCGGGATGGGATAACGCAAGGAGGATGATGAGATGACTCACATATTTTACTCCACAGTCCACATCCGACTATTTAACCTCTTTATCTATTATACCTATGTACACGGAGAAAAAAGTCTCGTCCATGATACCTGAATAGTGTAATCTGAACGAGAAAATCTAGTAAATTCTGGGACAATTGTTCACATAGTATAAATAACTAAACTAGTCTGTTTAAATGCGTTGAGCTTAGTGAACTAGTTATCTTGTAATTGCTACACATTAAAATAGCGTGTATTACTAGAATATTTAGTAATCATAACACGTGGACCGTACAAATAAATAATATTTTCTTGCAGAGCTTAATAAATGAAATGTGACCTTGACAATATATTCTTGTAAAGGTAATATATACATTACGTATCATAAAATAAAAATATTGTAAGGGTCACACAGTCAAATTGTGTGTATTACTAGATTATTCAGTATTTATAACAAATGGAGTGTCTAAATAAACAAAATAATGTAAACTCCACAAGAAATTCTTGTAAAGGTTATAAAACTTTAGTTAGGCCAATAATAGGTATCGTTAAGAATACAAGTCATCTGATATATATTACATTCTCTTCATTTATGTAAACTTCATTAAATGGTTGATAGAACAAGAAAGTTAGTTACAGCAACTGCATTTATGGTACTCTCTAATAAATATACAATTGCGTTAACGTGTTATATTTTTATCGGTACCTATGAATTTGTCTGTGCACTGTATAGACAACTAACATTTCTTGTAAATGTAAAAAAAGGTTTGTTGTCTATACAAGGTGGTTCAGTAGGATTAAAGGCCGAGCCACGCCAGATACGTGTACGTAGACGTGTGCGTGGCGTACGCGCTGTAAAGTACGAATCTTCAAAAGAGATGATACACCGCTAGACACACACGGGAAACACGTCACACAAGCGGTGTAATCTCTAATGAGGATTCGTCATTTACACCGCGTACGCTACGCGCACGTCTACGTACACGTCTCTGGCGTGGCTCAGCCTTTAATCCTACTGTACCACCTTGTATAGACAACAAACCTTTTCTTACATTTACAAGAAATGTTAGTTGTCTATACAGTGCACAGACAAATTCATAGGTACCTACCGATAAAAATGCAGGTTGCTAGGACCAGTTCCAAGAGACAGAAGCCTAGAGTTGAAACTGGGATCCGGAAACCTGGGTCACCCAGCATATGGAATGGATGCTATGAGCGGTGAAAATTGGTGAATCTGAAAGTAAATAAAATAATTATATAATTTGTTAAAAAATATATTTCAACGATCCTTAGTGCAAGACTTTGTTCATATATTCGTCAGTGTTAATAGAACCGTCCTTCATTTCGTCCAAAATTTATATTTTGCAGAATTTTTCCACTTTTGTTCCACAGTATGGCATGGGTCACAGGAAACTTGCAACCATTGTAAATCATCTGAAAAAGACATTAAAATTTCTATGAATAAATTTTACATTAAGTAATATTCTACGTCCACTTCAGATATATATAAAGACTGTCCACGATAAAAAGTGGTCATATATAACATGGTAAATCTTGAGAATAATGAGAATTTATAAGCAGCATGTTTGTCAAATAATTTGTAGATATTAAACTACATTATAAAAATACAAACAAATTATAAACTTTAGGTGGCCTATGAATTTTAGCAGTATGTATCTCATGATAACAATATTTTTTTGTACAGTGTCTTCTTGCAGTCTTTAAGTACAACAGTTTTAATGACAAAAATATTTTTTTAATGTTTAATTATAATAGCCAAAATATACCCTATTACATACTGATTTTACGATAGTAATAATTTTTCTCATTGTAATCAGATTAAGAAACTACTGAGATTTTCTAACTTTGCTGAATTCGAGTTTTTGACACTTTTTGGCTCTCCATACAAAAACAACTGTCAGTGCTTGGAGTAGAAAGTCTTCCTGACTCCCAAAAGTCGAAATGAGTTTCAAAAAGTATTTTTTTGTCTGCTAAGATGTCATTCTAATGTGTGTAAAACAGCTTATAAAAATATAAGTATTTATAAAATTGTGCCAGGAAGCGTGTGAAGTTTGTTAAAAAACACTGTACAAGAAATGAAATGCTTGATGGTATACATTCGGCGAAACCTCAGACACACTAAAGCATTATAAGGAATAGCTTTAATTATTATATAGTTTTATGTATACAGATTTATCAAAATATAATATTGCTTCAAAATGTGCATTCAGGAAGAAAGATTTATCATGTTATGTATGACCACTTTTTATCGTGGACAGTCCTTATTAGTTCAGTATTTAGATTTTGCCCACGTAATGTCGTATGAATTTGTATGCAATGTAAAATGAATACAACATTAAATGCCTTTTTACTCACCATTCTAATTATCTACTAAGTTCTACATGATGTACGGTATGTGACTCACCTGCTTTTGCCAACTCTGCCATCTCCCATCCTTGCAAGAGTTTTTGCACCTCTTCATCCATTTCCTAAAATGGAAACTACCAAACGAATGGATAATACGTAGTGAGTACGTTTAACGATAAATAATATAACCTATTGCGATCCGCGTCCACGCATGATCTCTCATGACACGTAAATGGCCGCCGACCACGCCGCAAAACATTGCGTTTCGTTACACAAGCAAAACATTTATTTATGCGGACAATATTTTTGTTATAACAATTATTTTTCGGTGTGTATTACGAGAATATCATTGTTATTTTTTACAAGAGGCGCAAAGTAAAATCAACTATACTGCTATAGCATTCACTACGATATACAATGGTACTTAAACATGGCGTTTCGTTACAAAAACGAAACACATATTTATACTAACTAAATACTTTTTCAACAGAACTATTTGTTCACCAGTATACATTACGAGAATATTATTGTCATTATTTACAAGAGCTGCAAAGTAATACCAACTTATAAAACAGTCATATCAACTATACTGCGATGGCATTCGCTACGATACAAATAATAGAGTTGACAGCGATGCGTACATATTTATACAAACTTAATATTTTTAAATATAACTCTTCGTTGAGTTTACATTACAAGAATATTCTTTTTATTTCTTTACGAGAACTACAAAGTAATGGCAACGTATAAAAAAGTTACAGGAAGTATACTGTGATAGTAACCGCTAAGATTAAGATTGTAAAGATAATTTTTATTTTTTTGGCATTACAAGAAGCTTCTTGTTAATAGAATTATCGTAACCTTTATTCTATTAGTTGTAAATAAAACTAGAGTTCTCGTATATGTAATTCAAACAGAACTGTTTAGTGCATATTAATGTTTGCTTAGTTCTATTGAATTCAAAATATAGTAAACGTAACAATACAGTTGTTTTTATTACGAGATTGTAGTATCAGTTACGATAAATCTATTTTACTAAACGTTCTGGTAGTATTGTTAAAATATTTTTTTTCCGTGTAGGTTGTATGGTATTCACATATTTTACTCCACAGTCCACATCCGACTATTTAACCTCTTTATCTATTATACCTATGTAGGTTGTATGGTAACTGTGGTATGTACCACAGTTACCATACAACCTTGAAATTTTAGCAGACGTCAAATATTGGCATAATTCATGTAATACCTACAATTTGTTCGTAAAAACGTATTGTTTTACCCAGCGTGGATGCCATCATGCCAGACTGTGCAAATACCGGCGGCGCCAGAGGCAAATAGAGTTTTGATAGTGATACGTTTTGCGATTTTTGCTCGAGGAAATGTGTATCAAAACTCATGTTATTTGGGCTAGTCAAGTTTTTGACCGATAATACTGCGTAGACGGCCAATAGATCATAAGATGACTAGCTTTTGCCCGCGGCTTCGATCGCGTTAGAAAGAGACAAAAAGTAGCCTATGTCACTCTCATTCAACTAGTTATTTCCACCTAAAAAATCACGTCAATTCGTCGTTCCGTTTTGCCTTAAAAGACGCGACAAACAAACAGACACACACACTTTCCATTTTTTTTTTAATAAATAAATATAATAGGACATTGTTTACACAGATTGACTGAGCCCCACAGTAAGCATATTTAAAGTCACACACAGGTCGAACGCGATTAATTAACATTATTTTTATTTTTACCTTTTTTCCCAACGTTTCGGCCAGGTTGCACTGGCCGTGGTCGCGGAACTCGCGGAAGACTCAATATGTGTACAAAGCGAGTGTTATACCCCACAGTAAGCTCAAGAAGGCTTGTACTCAGTGGGTACTCAGACAACCGATATATAATATTACGTGATATTACTAGGATTTATAATATTAGTATGGATTTCACGATTTGCTTTTTGTATGTTTCAGTATGATGTTGATGATTTCCTCCTAAACGTATCCTTAGTAATAATAGCCGTTAACATGAACGAGGAACGTAAGTTCGCTTAGTTCCATTGAAAAATGTTACTAAATATAAGTCATTTTTGCGAATAATCTACCTCTATATTTTGAACAAAACGAAACAGAAATGAGTTTATTTGTAATATTCAAACGCGCTCACACTATTTCAAGAGATTTGGTAACTCCTTGCAGCGGCAGTGAGTGAAATACGTAATTTGAGTTTTTTTCTTTTAAGTCCGACTTACGCTTTACTGTAGATTTCTAATAGGTTTTCCTGTAATCTATAGATTGAAAACTATCTCGTGTATTTTTTTGAAAATTTTACGCTTAGTAGTTTCGGAGATAAGGGGGGGGGGTGGACATTTTTCCTATTTTCTTAAATTACTTTACTAAAAAATTATTAAAAAAAATATTTTTGAAATACTTTTAAAAAGCTCTTTCATTTGATATGTAATGTAACACAACATAGTTCTAGAAACTTTGATTTTTAATTTCTTACTTTAAATTACATGTCCGTCTTTGGGTCACAGGTTTACATATATGTGCCAAATTTCAAGTTAATCGGTTCGGTAGTTTCGGAGAAAATTGCTGTGAGAGACGGACAGACAGACACACGAGTAATCCGTTTTTCCTTTTTGAGGTACGGAACCCTAAAAATAAAATAAGGGCGACCGGTCTGGCTCAGTCCGGTGACCCTGCCTGCTAAGCCGCGGTTCGAATCCCGATAAGGGCATTTGTTTGTGTGATGAGCACAGATATTTGTTCCTGAGTCATGGATGTTTTCTATGTATACAGGGTGTAACATTAATGCTGGTGATCAATTTAAGAGCATAACCGGTATCGAATAGCGGTTACGAATACCACTTCCTTTTTTTAAAATAAACACCATGAAAATTAAAGGTACTATAGAAGGTAATGTATAAGCCGTAGGATTTATCTTCGGCAATTATGTTACATAGTGTATAATATGTATTTATCTATTTAAGTATGCATATCGTCGCTTAGCACGCATAGTACAAGCTTTGCTTAGTTTGGGGCTAAGTTGATCTGTGTAAGGTGTCCCCAATATTTATTTATTTATTTATAAAGTCAGATTACTCGAAAAAAATATGAAATATATTCCAGGACTGTTCGTAAAAGGATACAATCTTCAGCGCCCGGTTCCTAAAGTCAACCACCGTGAAGTTCTGTTGGGGCTCCAGAATATCCAGCAGGTGGTGGGGGGCTAGGGCCCTCTCTGCAGCTGTAGCCTTGGCTGTCACCACATCCAGCCCTTTGTATACCTGCAACAAAGGATACAAACTTCAGCGATCCTGACATATCCAGTATCCACCACACATACCTAAGATAAATTTTGTGGTTTCAAAATTTAAATTTTGTGGTTTCAAAATTTAAATTTTAATCGTGGTTTCAAAATTTAAATTTTGTGGTTACAAAATCCCGACTTAGTAGACCGATTTCCATCAAACATGGCTAAGAAAACTGCCGACTAATTTAGCTTTCGAACAACAAAAAAAAAATCGATGTCGATTCATCCCTTCTGGAGCTACGATGTCACAGACAGACACACAGAAACATAGACAGACAGACTAGTCAAACTTATAACACCCCGTCGTTTTTGCGCCGTGGGTTAATAAAATGAAATAGTTAACATATATTATGAGTATGACATTAAATTTTCAGTCTTTATCAAGTCCACCGCAGTATAGTTCTGCAATGACATTTTGACATTCATTGTGTGGAAAAAGTGACAGCGCCTCCAAAGGCTTACTTAATATGTACCTACCATTTTTTTTTTACGTTTACGCTATCTAGTAAAGTAGAATAAGTCAAAACTCATGGTTACAAGAGAATCGACATCAAGTTTTATAACGTCAAAACTTTTTTTTCACAAAACTAAAACTGTCACAAAACTAGAATTTAAGCCTTAATTTTCTAAAGTTTACAAAAAGGAAGAAAATATGATATTTTATATGTATTTTTTTTTAGACATGACCGCAAGATTTTCAGAGCAAATGAGTTCGCACGTAAATCTTTGAGGTTGGAAGCCCGATGAATATGCGGGGTGTCCCTTTTACATACATTTCATACTCTTTAGCTGCATTTACATAATTGTACCATGACACCGACGACGCAGATTTATGCTGAGCCAGAGACAGGTTAGGAATAGAGTTTTTCAATATGTTACTTCCCATAATATGTAAATTATTGTCAAGTGTAATATAGTTGATTCAAAGATTCAAAGAATTACAGTTATAAGGTGTTACAAAATAAATAAATCCGTGCATTCAGTCTGCATGCAGGCGTGCAAATATTTAAAAACAGGCAATTAATATTTACAAAAGCATGTCAAACTAATAATTAAAAAATCGAGAGTCAATACTTATAGACTTGCACAGAAGTTGCTCAAAATTGTCCGATAGCTATCGTAAGTCGACAAATTTTGACTGTGTTAATTACCACCCTTTTCTTCCCGTGGCTTTAAAAGTCGACTATGGGATATGGGTTAGATTGTGGCGTAGGCGAGAGGCTGGCAACCTGTCACTGCAATATCATACTGTCCGTGATTGTGGACATTAAAATAAAACAGAGCGAAATACCAAACAGCCGGCTTCCAGACAAATTATATATTGACAACTAAACAATCAAAATGAGAAACAAAATATGTCCATACCATACATGTCATTGCAAAAAATATCGTATAAAAAGTACAATCATTATATCAAACCCACATCGTCTACGACACATAATTTCGTTTTTTTTTTCAACCCCTGACTTGCCAAGAGTGGCACTGAAACTTGAGTAGTTTCATGTGCTCTGCCTACCCTTTTATGGGAATACAGGCGTGATTATATGAGCATTTTCAGAATTTGGGACCCCCCAATTAGCGTAAGTTGTTAACATAAATTAACTCGCTGTCAGTTTTGTGACGACAATTAGGCATAAAATCTATCTAAATATTTACTCTTTTCACATTCTGAATATAGATTATAGCTTAAGTTTATGTAATTAACACAAAAACAATATTTTGCTTGAAATTTCATGCTTAATTATCGTCACAAATCTGATAGCGAGTTAATTTTTGTTAACGACTTACGCTAATTAGGGGGTCCCAAATTCTGAATATGCCCACATGCATGTAGTTATGTGGTGCATACTATTGAAACCATACAACACTCGTAGACACCACACTTAATGGCTCTTCAACAAAATTAATGTGAAAACGCGACCTCTTTTTCGCTTAAAAATACAAGTACTTAATAAAGGATCATGATCCTTTACACGTGCCAAAAGAAAGACCCGTGTCAAAACTTTAAAACAGATTAAATTTGGTCCTTGTGAACGTATAAGTTAATTTAACCTAAAGGTCGCATGTCAGAGGTTTATCAGGTTATCATCTCATGACGTAAGTATATCTTTATTTCCTTCTATAACTCACTAGATGTCGACACAGGTAGTCATAAGTCGATACGCTGTAAAAAAAGATGTTACCTCTGCGAATACGACAATTGAAAGTTCTTGTTTTTGTCTAGTCTTTGCTTGTACTAATACCTTATTGATGTGTGAGCGTTGAAAATAGAACTGCCCTCTTAACACATACTGGAGCTTCCCCGAATTTTCATTATACGTATTTTTAGAGTCAAGAGTAGAATATCCAAACATAAGAAACCATTTTTGCCGGAGCTGAATCGGGAACTACTAACCGAACGCTTAGCCTCAAGATCATCTACTCGATATAGGAGAGAAGGAGATCGGAAAAGACGAAGGAAGAAAGGAGGGTTTTGACACTTTTGACATGCCGCGTGATTTGTATTTGTTATTGTTGTAGTCCTAAGGCACCCCAGAGGTGCAAAGGGCCTTCACAAGCTCGCGCCACGCCTTCCTATCTTCAGCGACCCTTGTGGCCTCGCTCCACCTCAAACCAGCCGCTCGTAGCTCATTTTCGTCGGACCGCTTCCATGAGTGGACAGGGTGCCTGGGGCCACGGCTAGCATTCTGCGGTTTCCAGTCGAGAGCAATGCTCGCGTTATTTCGTTCCCCTCTCCGAAGAGTGTGTCCAATCCATCTCCATTTTCGTGTCGCGATTTCCTCGTCAATGGGTGTTTGCATATACTCCACAGGTCTTGATTTCGGATAGTGTTTGGTCAGAAAACGCGAATTTTGTATTTGTAGGTACTGAATATGTCTCTCTGCGTAGCGGAATGCACAAACTCTCACGAAACGCTCACGATAATATCTCTTTCGCAGCTATGTATCTCTATCGCTCTTGCGTATTGGCGCGAAAGAGCCAGACTACCTTTCTGCGGCGTTTCGATTTCGTTTCGCGTCTCATAAATGCCATTCGGCTACGGGGCCTTATGTAAGTTTATGAACCCGCACACACACATTTGGACATTTGGCATTCGGACGCTCCTACTCCACAATACACGCGCATCATTTCTATGTCTGTGTACATGCGAACGACTAGCGAGTTGTAATCACGCACACAACAACAACTGTATGCTCAATGAGCTAACAAACGCGACACGTCCGCTGGCGGCTAGTCCGCTCTCTAGTACATACCTCTATTATATGATCTTAGTTCTTTTTTTAACCCCCGACGCAAAAACGATGGGGTGTTACAAGTTTGACGTGTCTGTCGGTCTGTCTGTCTGTCTGTGTGTGTGTCAGTCTGTGGCATCGTAGCTCCCGAACGGATGCATCGATTTAGATTAGTCCGGAGTGTTCTTAGACATGTTTTATGAAAATCGGTCCACTATGTCGGAGGTTTTTTCAAAATTTTAATTTTGTGGTTAGGTTATTTACATTAAACTACTTTTTTTTTTTGACGCTTAGTTCTTAGAGAGTCCCAGTTAGGTAATATAATAAACATTAGTTAAGTAGCTGGACTTTTTTCAAAACATCTTTCTACATCTGGATTCTTAATATCGCCAAGATTTGAACGGGCAAGAAATCACAATCTATATGAATGTCAAAGAACATAATTATCACATTTGCGTAAGTGATCCCAAATAAACATTTGGGGGTTATCGGGGGACCTGTACCTTAAGTTGGGGCCAGGGCTGCCAAATAGTCTTGTTATATAATACATTAATATTTTTACGATAAGGGAGGTAAATGAGCAGACGAGTCAATTAGGCTTGTGTCGTTCACGAACTATGAACTGTTAGGAATAAAATCCCATCAATGACCGAAATGAACTGAATCTTTCCGTGCTCTGTGAATCGGTCTTTGATCATTTAGTTCAGTATAGGATCGGCGAGCGCGAACGGTTTGGATCGAGAACGAGTGTGTGATTGCGCCGAGCGAGAGCGAGCTATTTAGCAGAGCAACACAAAAACGTCAAGTTTTCATATTAAGTTTCGGTTACTTACAACCTTTCGGCTCGGAATTGTTATTATCTGTGGACTATTCGTATCATTTGACACTATTTAGTCTCATTCGTTCTGATCTTTCCGACCGTAGTGGTCGCCTGGTCGCTGGTCTCGCTGAACTAAATGAGCAAAAGACCTAAAAGAGCGAACTAGTTCGTGGGAGCGATCGAACGAGATCCGATCAACGAACGAAACGGCACAAGCCTAGAGTCAATTGCTGGTAGGAGATTACTTTTGCCCTTTGGCACAAAACACCAGAGGTTGAGAGGCAAAGAAGTTCGTTGATGGCCTTCTTTTCGGAGGTCGAATTAGTCCGAAAATGAAGTATTTTAGAGCTTCTTAACGAGAACGACAAGGAATTTAAAATTCCGAGGGGACAGTTTTCCAAATAAGTGACTCGGTCTCTCCATACAGTAGGTATTAACACCTACACGTGAACCCCAATTTTAACAATTTGACCCATATCCTTTATTCGACATGTGTTAACGTTGTCCAATATGAGTATCAGCGCCATCTACCGAACATCAACCGATGGTTTGGCGACATCTGAAGTATCTGAACAAGCCTGTTTCTTGGTGTTTGCGGGGAACTTTTTTTTCTTAAACTTTATTAGTCTTATACAATCTATATTTTTGATATTATTTATAAATATTGCAAAGTGCCACCCATAGATATCCTTCATTCATAACTATAAAAACATCTCTTATCACTGAGGTTTACGTAACTCAATAAAAATGCGTAAATTAATTCATATCTAAATGACAGCGATATGCAGCACTTATTTAGCTAAATTTCTTTCTGAGATTTGAACTATTTTGTTACTTGCTAGCTGCTTATAGATAAGACTTATAGAAGTTACATCTATAAAGGAACACGAACAAAAATATCTCAAGTTTTTCTTTGCGTACATATTAACTGCACGCGATTGTACCTAGGACCTAGGCAATTTCTTCAGTGAGAAAATACCTGATTGAAACTTAAGTATACTCTAGTATGTATATCTTTGTTGATCAAATTTTTGACGTACCTACCTATTTATTTTTTTGAGCCTATAATTGTGTCCCACTGCTGGGCAAAGGCCTCCCCTTTCTTCCGCCACTCATCACGATTTGCCGCCTACCTATATTATAGTTTTTTGATTTTGATTTAGAAGCTAAAAGTGTCAAAAAACTGAGAGGTCGCTGCCGTCCGACAGACTGATAGTGATTGCCCCCTTCATATATGTATTTATTTATTTAATCTTTATTGCACAACAAAATAAGGTACAAATGGCGGACAATGCCTCAAGGCATTCTCTACCAGTCAACCAATGGGCTAAACCAGAAAGATTAAGTAGGTACAGTGTCTTAATAAAAAGAAGGAAAAGGAAACTAAACTATTTAGTAATAAAATAATATATCTGCGCAATCTGCACTGAGAGAAATTTTGCATTGTGAATTTAACAAGTTCGACTTGTTGCGGTTTATCCGTTTGAATCAGCCAAACGTATGTTTAAAACAATATGTGTCAGGTTTTTTTTATAAAATCGACTTGTTGATTCAAATATATTGCCGAAAAAACTTGTTGAACGAACATGAAAACTGGTCGTATTTTCTCTCAGTGTGGCAAGATGTACCTAGCGAAAGTTATTCGAGCTAAACGTACGTTGACGTCTACGAAAGGGAAATTTCGCAAAGATTTGTCTTGTTTGCAGCACGTACTATTTACAATATTTTATATTAGTATTCTTCAAAGGCTTCAAAGCTAGACTGCTGAACATATGATAACGAAACTTATGCCATAGGCCATATTAGGGCCATATGTACCGAAAAATTCACACATTACATACAAATTCACAACAGCGACAGAGAGGTGGCGCGAATGGTGATAATCCGTAAAATATTTCGACAGGCGGAACTCTTGATTTTCATCAAGGAACGCAGAATCTTGTCTTGTCAGTACTATGCTCAAGTAGTTCTTTAGTGTTTTAGTTTGTGGGCGAAAACAATCAAAAACGTCGGCATCACTTGCTAAACAAATGTCCAATTAAGACAAAAAACATGTAGTGCGGTAGGTCTAACATAAACATTAAGAAAAACGTTTATTATAACTACGCTACAGTATCGGTAGGAAGTGCGTACCTAATAGTCGAAATAGGACGGCCTTGGGCGCTCGGTAAACATGTAAGGTATTGCGGTAGGGCAAGGCAGCCGTCCAACGTTACTTGATCTCAACCATTTGAGCTGGTAAGGGTCGCGTGCCAACGCACAGTAAGGAAATCTCATAAAAAAATGACTTTTTTTTTAATGAAATGAGTTACTGGAATTTAGAGCGAGACTCTATCATATCCATAAATGAACGCCGGGATGTCCCGGGGAAATGAAAAGAAAAAGAGGGGGGGAGTAAATGCCCAGTCCCTGAGGGGGGCCGGGTCTTAGATCCTTAAATGGATGTTGAGTGTTGGTAGTCGTCTGTTAGTTTGGTCTGGAGATAACATTTCTGTTCGTGTAAACGTTTGTCTGTCAGTCATGACAGGAGGGTGCAACGGTGAGCTGGGTCAAACCCGAGAGGAGGAGGTGAAAGCCGATGGCGTTGCTAGAGGTGTCAAGTCTATGTTTAATTTAAATGTTGCTCAGAGCAACGGCCTCCGCAGCCTGTCTCTGAGCGGTTCTAGCCGCCTGTAGGAGGTCATTTTCAAAGTTTAAGGGTACGCCCACCCTTTGACCCGTTTTATATCGGAGAGGTTAGTTAGGTCTATTTTAAACATTAGGTTTGTGGGGAAGTCTCTGTAGGGATCATTCTTTAGCCTAATAGTAAAATCATCATCGGGATCGTCTAGTACATTTTTGGGGCGTCTCCTGCCTGCGATTGGGTCAGGTAGTGGGGTGTAATTTAAAGCTGCGCTAATGAAGGCGTTTGGGTGGTGAGGGGTTTTATCAAAGAAGCGCCTCGAGGTGTCCTGAAAATGTTTTTTAACTGAGGGAAGGTTCCAGTCATGATGGATGTCAACGTTAGTGATATACCAATCTGCGTTCACTGCTCGTCTTAAGAATTTATTTTGGAGTGTTTGCAGGGATTTTAGATTTCTCTTGGACGTGTGGGCGAAGACAACTGATGCGTATAAAAAGACTGGTCTAATGCATGTTTTGTATAGATTTATTTTACTATTTGTGCTGAGGTAACTTTTATGGTTGAGCATGGGGTGCAGGCGTCCCATGATGTATGCCGCCCTGTTTTTAACTATTCTAATGTGTTTGATGAATGTCATATGCGAGTCCAGTGTTACGCCGAGATATTTTGCAGAATCACTTTATTCGATGGGTTTCCCCTGGAGCCTAATATTGGGGTATTTTTGCTTTATGTAATTTAGCCCCCCCACCGTTTGTTTGCTGAAGATGACTTTGACTGCGACACTCTTATCTGGGTTCACCTCTATTCTCCATCGGTCAAACCAGTCACCTAGTGTGACTGATGCCCGCTGGAGAAGAGAGGTGAGTAGAGCTGGAGATTTTGAACTGGCATAAAACGCTGTATCGTCTGCGAACATAGCATAGTGGACGCCTTTTATTTTTAGGATGTCATTTACATACAGGGAGAACAGTTTGGGAGACAGGACCGAGCCCTGCGGAAAACCTGCTTTAATGGGATGCGGAAGGGAGAGAGAACCCTCCACTCTGTAAGCGAAGCTCCTACCCGAGAGGAAGCCTCTTATAATGTGCACCAGCCGGCCTGGCACACCCATCCTAATGAGCTTACATAATAGGCCAGTGTGCCAGACTTTATCGAACGCTTTAGCGACATCTAAAAAGATTGCTCCAGTGGGTGTGGGTCTTCTCCCCTCCGTCATGCCCCTTAGAATGTGCTCGGTGATCCTATGGATCTGATGGACGCAAGAATGGCCCTCCCTGAAGCCAAACTGCTCGCCCTGCATCAGTTTGTTTGTGTTGATATACCTAGTCCAGAAGACGACTCAGGACACACCGCTCAAAAAGCTTGCCTATGGTGTTCAAAAGGCTAATCGGTCTGTAGCTTGTGGGGGAGTTGCTGGGCTTACCGGGCTTGTGAATACCTATGACCACTGCCACCTTCCAGTCCTCTGGGAAGTGGCAGCTATCAAGGGCGGCGTTAAATATTCTCAGTATTATGTGGATAATGTTGTCGGGTAGCATTCTGTAAATTTTGCCGGGGAGCCCATCAACTCCCGGTGCTTTTTTAGGTTTAATTTTCATGATCTGCCTTTTCAACTCCATAAAGGTGACATGATTGATCGGTGGGTCCGAAGGGGGGTCTTTAAAGAAATCGTTTACTTCGGTTTCTATCTGTGGGATATGATTTGGGTCCGTTGGAGCTTTACCAGGGGAGCATTGCTCCTCTAAACTATCTGCCAGGCACTGGGCTTTTTCTGTGTCCGTAAAAGCAGTTGTAGGGGTGTCAGGGCGAACAAGAGGAGGCATGGACGCTTGCGTGTCCGCTTTTAGAGATCTGGCCAGTTGCCAGTACGCCTGGTGACTTGGCCTGATCTCTGCCAGCATGCCGTTCCACCTGTCCTCCCTAAACTCCTTGAGCCTCTCTTTAATCTGTCTTTGCAAACAATTTACTGTATTTTTATTTTCTCTAGAAGGAAAATAGTCGTGCTCCTTGAGGGCGATG
This sequence comes from Leguminivora glycinivorella, assembly GCF_023078275.1. NCBI lineage: Eukaryota > Metazoa > Arthropoda > Insecta > Lepidoptera > Tortricidae > Leguminivora > Leguminivora glycinivorella. Next base: position 23,083,775 of record NC_062982.1, read on the forward strand.
TCTTTCTCGCGCATCATTTCGGCTATTTCGTGTGGCAGTTTAAACTTGTTAAAACTATCTGCAGGGATTTCTCTAGAACAGTCTTTTATCTCTCCGAGAACTTTTTGATGGTATCGTTGATGTCAAATTTTGAATTTAGGGGTGCATTTGCCAGGGCCAGAATGGCACAGTCCTCTTTTGCTAAGGCCACCCCCACATTAGCCCAGTTAGTGATGGTTTTTGTGTTTAATGGATCTGTTGGGGGAGGCCCCAGCCTTAGAACACTGTTGTTCTAAGGCTGGGGCCTCCCCCAATTTTAGACTCAGACCACAGACCTGTGTCTGTGGTCTGAGTCTAAAATGTGGGCAAATTCTATGGAACGTATCCTTAAAGATACGCCCTTTAGCAGAGCTATGTCCAATATATCCGGAAGAAAGATGTTATTGCCAGAGTAATGGGTGGGTTCCAGGGGAGCAATGATGTCTATGGGCGGATTGGCTAAAAAAAAAAATTGACGGCGCTTCAAGACCGTGTTTTACCCTGGTTGCTGACATGCGCAGAATGCGTGTCTCCGAAAAGGTACTTTTTCTTTCGTACACTGTGCAGTATTTTACTCTTTTAGTTCACTAGTTCAGTTTAGTTCAGAAGATCAGCAGATTCATCTGTATCAATGTTACAATCGCCTCCGCTCCTATCGTTATTGTAACTAGTTGGCTCTGAGGCGCCAATGGTATGTAACTTTAAAATAGACTTGGCTTACTCTATATAAATGAATATAAATATTATAGAACGTTCTTATTACACAGATTGATTGTTCCACTGTAAGCTCAGGAAAGCTCGTGTTGTGGGTACTCACTCAACGATATACATAGTTAATACACGAATACGTATCTACTTTAGTGTCAAAACTATGACTAAACATGTCAATCGCATTTTGAACACACAAAGCCCGTTTCTTATTGATGTAACATCTATCGCAGTATGGGATTTTTCAAGAAAAAGTTACGAATTTAAAAAAATAACTATTTTAAATATTCTGTTTTCTATAATGGAACTAACAATATGCCGAAGTTAACGGAATTAAATAAATACACGGTGTAGAGAAATATGCATGTTTTCTATGTATATTTTTTATTATTTTTTCTGTTCCATGACTCAGGAACAAATATCTGTGCTCATCATACAAATAAATGCCCTTACCGGGATTCGAACCCAGGACCGCAGCTTTGCAGGTAAGGTCAATTATTATGCGCTAGGCCAGACCGGTCATCTCTATAGATTGACGACCGGTCTGGCGCAGTCGGTAGTCGGTAGTGACCCTGCCTGCTACGCCGCGGTCCCGGGTTCGAATCCCGGTAAGGGCATTTATTTGTGTGATGGGCACAGATATTTGTTCCTGAGTCATGGATGTTTTCTATATTTGTATAAGTATTTATATATATTATATATATCGTTGTCTGAGTACCCACAACACAAGCCTTCTTGAGCTTACCGTGGGCCTCAGTCAATCTGTGTAAGAATGTCCTGTAATATTTATAATAGATAAAAATATGGTAGAAAAAGTTGTCCTTAGTGCAATCTATTTTCCATAAATCTACGTAAACTTAAAAATGCAATGCTTATGTAGTTTTTACAAAAACGGTTCGTTTGAATGACGATAATAGTGACGCAGTTCGAAGTCGGATAGGTCAAGTTTTCATGTTAGAACATTGCATGTGTCTGAAAACAGTTAATTTATTCTTGGGAAAAGATTGTTGATTTATTTTTGGTATTTCTACCTACTTACGTGAATGCAATGCTTGTCTGAATCATTTTAACTATAAAACTCCCGTGAGACTCATACATATTTAAAAATATTTTAAGCGGGTTACTCACGTATTAAGTCTATATAGCGTTCGACATGTTTATATCGACTTAATACGTGAGTAACCCGCTTAAAATATTTTTAAATATATTCTGTCAAACAAGTCTGTCAGTAAATAAGAACAAACAAAACTATAGGTATCCTTTTCTATAGCACCCTAAAGAAAAGGATGCATATAGTTTTCTTTGTTCTTATTTACTGATAGACTTGTTTGACAGAGTATATGTATGAGTCTCACGGGAGTTTTATAGTTAAAATTGCAAATCTGTACGGGGGAGATTTGGCAAAATAACATGTCGAACGCTACATATATCGACTTAATAGGTGAGTAACCCGCTTAAAATATTTTTAAATATGTCTGAATCATTGTTAATTTATTCTTGGGAAAAGATTATTGATATATTTTTGGTATTTCTACCTACTTACGTGAATGCAATGCTTAGCTGTGTAAAATACTATGTTTCAGTAGGTACAGATGGTGTTTTTTTTACGCACTAGTGCGAGAAGTGGTTCATTATATGCCAGGTCGAAACTTCGGAGGGCCATGTACTGAAAAACGTCGTACGATACACGAAAAGGAAATTCGTAACTCGTGTCGATTTAACCACTCGTTTCGAACTTCCTTTTTTACGCACTTGTATCGTAATGTACTATTTTACCAATAAACGCTATCTGTCTATTCATCTAATCTACCTATAGCTAATTATAGTTTCAGATTGTTGAACGCTTTAGTCACCGTCACTGCTGCTTGATAACTCTTTAGATTACAAATTGCTACTTATCTTGGATTGACTCTAATAGTTTAACATTTATTTTATCAAGTTTGTAACTAATCTATCGAAGTGGAATTTCGAGCTCTAATCTCATCTAAAACACAATATTAATCTCGCGGCTCTATCGAAGATAATATTTATAGCATTATTTTAGTCTAAATAGCAGTAGATAACTTATACTTCAGTATCTTATCTATTCAACGCGACTGGCATCTACGTTGTAAAATTCATACTTACTTATATCCATACTAATATTATAAATGGGAAAGTGTGTGTGTCTGTTTGTTTGTCCGTCTTTCACGGCAAAACGGAGCGACGAATAGACGTGATTTTTAGGTGGAGATAGTTGAAGAGACGGAGAGTGAGATAGGCTACTTTTTGTATCTTCCTATCCCCCTACTTCCCTAAAATGGACGGTGGAAGTTTGTATGGCGCATTCCGCAGTTTTCGATTTTAACGCGAGCGAAGCCGCGGGCAAAAGCTAGAATAAAATAAAACAATTCTTTATCTTTTTATTACTTGCGATTGCGACGGCATTATTATCTACTGACAAGTCACAATCTTAATTTCGCGCCTTTTCGAATTGACACGTAGTATAAAATGGCGCGGAATTAAAACAGTCTATGAGAAGTCATTTTTTTTTTTCGCTATTTTCCTTTTCAAAGTTATCCCTTCTTCATAAATACATACCCAGCTTTCAAAGCTATTCTATAGGTACTACATTTTTTCTTTCGTAAATTTATCGACGTACCAGAAAGTACCCATTGATGGGTAAAACTGTAAATGTTTTATAACTAAAAATTTTAATCAAACTTTTAATTAAGTAGTTATACTCTAGTTCGTTACTTTCAAAACCTTCGAACAAAAGTACCAACTACTTTTATCTTATTTAATTAAAACAGCAAGGCACTTTGTGACCTAGAATCTTCTTCTTAGCCTTTTTCAATCTCGATGTAGGCCCGCATTTTTTTGCCACCCTGTATTATTGGGCTTTCTTGAACCACTGTGAACAATTGAACACTGTTCTTTTAACTAAGTAACTTCCAACTACTTTTAACTACTAAATTACAACATTCACAAAAGACTAAGTCTTATCAGCCAATGATCACGGCCAGTGGTCAAAACGTCAGAAAAAGGGGTAATTCCCGTGTGACCCGTAAGTGACGATGCAAGTGCGAAAAAAGGAAGTTCGAAACGATTGGATATAAATGAAAACACGACCGAAGGATCCGAGAGCTACGAATTTTCGCACGTTTTTCAGTACAGATGGCTTTCCGAAGTTACGAACTGACAAGAAATGGACCACTTCTCGCACTAGTGCGTAAAAAAGCACCATCTGTGCTATAGTACATTACGATACAAGTGCGTAAAAAAGGAAGTTCGAAACGAGTGGCGATAAATTAAAACACTACCGAAGGGAGTGTTTTAAATCGACACGAGTTACGAATTTCCTTTTCGCACGTGTATCGTACGACGTTTTTCAGTACAGATGAGCCTCCGAAGTTGCGACCTGGCATATAATGGACCACTTCTCGAACTAGTGCGTAAAAAAACGACCATCTGTACTGAAAAATAATTATGTTATTTTAATGTCATCATACCAACGCATTTTTGTCGGAGTACATTCGTTCATTTCTTATTATCTACCCAATGTTTAACCTACTTACCACAATCAGTATACCTATCGTTTTATCACCTCATAAACTGCTGAATAAATTCATAAATTAACTACATAATATTCACGTAAAATAGTACAACGCAAAAACTTACATACAATTACTTAAAGAATGCAAGAGATAACAAATACATTAAGAAATACTGTGAAACACAAGGAAAAAACGCCTTAATTCTCAACGAAATGCAGTCTAGAATCACTTTGAACAAGTTGCAGTTCAAAATTTCATTCCTCGAATCGACCGGTTACAATAAGCAAGCGAAAAGCGATCTTATGTCAGAAGGAAAAGGTTGAAAATGCGGTGTGCGCCCGCGCATGTCACGTGATCGACGTGGTGTCGCAGTTGTTATAATGTAACCGTTCAATTTTAGATATATGAATACTGAGATATCGGTTGCCATGAGAACGGGAGGCGGTGCGAGGCATGAGCGGTGGCGATACTGATATGATAACGGAAAGTTTCACAAATTGGGAAATTTTAAATAAAGGAAAACTTCTGCAACTTTCCTCAATTTTTTTGGAGATTGAAACTTTCCATTTCGTAAATTTAAATTAGATGAATTAGGGATGGAAAATTTGAGCTTCGTACAAACTTTCACCCCCCTTTTAACCTTTTTATGGGATGAATTTCCATAAAACCGCAAATACTATTGTTTTGCGTTCCTAATGCCTTAAAATAAGTATAAACTTCAAACTTCAAAATTTTGTTATTGCTTTAATAACTTACTAATACATATAAGTACTTAACTAAACTTATAAACTAACAAATAATAAACTTATAAATACTGTGGAGCAATAAGGTCTCCGTCTCAGCATGTGCTGAGCAGAAAGCTCAGCGCTGGTTATCAGAGAGAGCCTTTAAATGTGTGTCGGTCCCAAACAAACAAGTTTACAACATTTTTGGTGGTGCATAAGTAACTTATATGGCCATATAAGTTACTTAAGTGGCCACTTATAAGTAACTTAGTTCCACAACTTGTTCCTCCATCAACCACAAACGTTCATCCCTGTTTAAACCCCTTTAGGGGGTGATTATCCAAAACTCCTAAAAGTAATTTTCTCTTGTTATTTATTACCTTTTCAATAAGTTTCAAGTTCCTAACTGAAAATACCATTTCATCCCCATACAAACATTCGTCCCACTTTTTACCCCCTTAGGGGTGTAATTTCTTTTATAAATACAATTCCTAGTGTCGAAATTCAACTTCCTAGCTTTTGTACTTTCTACTCTGTGTTGATGAATCAGTCAGTCAGGATACTTGCTTTTATATGTAGGTATGTATAGAAATATATAATGACTAGCTGGCTTCGCTCGCGTTAGAAAGCGACAAAAAGTAGCCTATGTCACTTTTCATCCCTTCAACTATCTCCACTTAAAAAATCACAATTCGTCGCTCCGTTTAGCCTTGAAAGACGGACAAACAACACACACACTTTCCCATTTATAATATTAGTATGGAAGTATGGATAATACATGTAAGTATATAATAATAAAATATTTGAGGCATCCTTGACGACTGCCCCTTGCGCCAGCCGCCAACGCATGAAATTCGCTGATAACACCAATCAGCCAAGGCCACCTTATCACACATTTAATACTATTACGGCATGCACGGTTCACGCGCACATAAGTGGCATGCGTGGAAATCTGCAAATCATGGTCAGCTAAAACTTACTTAAATAAATTAAACTAACTATGATAAATTCAACTCTAGGTCCATGGGGTCCCAGCGCGAACAAGTTATTCACAGAAATCACGATGCTTCTGGTTGAGATAACTGGTGACCGAAGAGCTGGCGACTTCCTCGCACAACGTATCGTATTAATTAAAGTGTGTTCATAATAAAATAAAATAAATAAATACAAGGTGCTCGCGAGGAACCCGCATAACTTGAACCACGCGTTTCTGAGGCCAAAAGAAAGAAAAAATGTTATATGAATTTGAAAATTTTTCGCCAAAAATTTTCCTTTTTTTAACTTTTTGAACGTATTTTCACATAAAAAGTAAATTTTATCCATAAAGTTGGCAATTAAAATGAGTTTCTTAATTTCTTTTTCTAAAAACCAATTTTTTTATAAGTTTTTCTTGTCACATTTTGACATCTATCAATGACGACTGTGAGACTATGCTCCACAATTGCGCCGTTAAGAGTTAAGAAGACCTTTTGTACTGAGTAACAATACGGAAATGTTTTTTTTTTTACTGGCAATAACTCTGAAACTAGACGAAATCTAGAAAAGTTTATATGACATTTTAGTCTTAAAATGAGACCAAGAATACGCCGTTAAAGTTATTTGGGTTCCTCGCGAGCACCTTGTATTATAGGACATTCTTACACAGATTGACTGAGGCCCACGGTAAGCTCAAGAAGGCTTGTGTTGCGAGTACTCAGACAACGACATATTATATAATATATAAATACTTATATACATAGAAAACATCCATGACTCAGGAACAAATATCTGTGCTCTTCACACAAACAAATGCCCTTACCGGGATTCGAACCCGGGACCGCGGCGTAGGAGACAGGGTCACTACCGACTGCGCCAGACCGGTCGTCGCACGATTTCACTATCGGTGACAGTGTTTCGGTTCGCTTCGACATTATTTATTAATTTTATGAGGGTAGTAGGACAAAACTATTACTGGAATCATTCCTTCTAGGATGTTGGCTATCGCTAATATCGCTATAGCCACCACAGATAATGAAATAGCGTGACCCTTTTTGTCCACCTAGATCGGGGTTTCATCGCACTGTGCGTCGTTGGTATGTATTGGGTTGGTAAGAAAGTAATGAGCGAAACATAATCAATATTGTATTTTTTATTTAATTTATTATTTTAATCATTTATCAAAAATATAACGGCCTTCGTTATCTACTACTTGTCTCCATCGTTCTGGTAAAGAATGAATAGCATCGGCGAAGAAGTTCTTAGGTTTATATTCAAAAAACTCAGCTATGTACTGTCGTAGATGGGCTTGATCATCGAACTTTTTTTCATTCAAGGCATTGCTTAGCGATCTGAATAACGCGTAATCCGTAGGTGCCAAGTCTGGAGAGTACGGTGGATGAGGTATCACTTTCCAACCTAGCTCCAATAGCTTTAGCCGAGTCACTTTTGCAATGTGTCGGCGAGCATTGTCGTGTAAGAAAAAAACTTTAGCATGCTGTGGACGATTCTGACAGATTTTTTGGTTTAAATTTTCAAGCTGATTACAGTATACTGATGCGGTAACAGTCATTCCACTTGGTAGGAGTTCCCAGTGAATAATACCAGGAATATCCCACCAAACGGACAGCATAACTTTTTTCGGCTGAGGCTCTGTTTTTGGTGCCTCTATTCCTTTTTCGTTTGGAGCTAGCCACTGACGTTTGCGTGTGTGATTTATATATAAGACCCATTTTTCATCTCCAGTGATAAGATGGTCCAACCAGTTGAATGTGCGGCGAAAAGACAGAAGTTGTATGCAGATATCGGCACGGCGGTTTAGTTGATCTCTATCAAGAGTATCAAGTTCGTGCGGTATCCAAACACTGTATTTGTAGTTTTTTCCCAACTCGTGTAAATGTGTTTCTATGGTAACATGAGAGCAGCCTAACTAGGTAGCAAGAGTACAACTCGTTAGCCTCGGATCTCCTTCAATTAAGGTTTTTAATTTGGCTACATCAATCTTCACCGGTCGACCAGACTAAGGTTGATTTGATAATGAAAAGTCGCCACTACGAAACCGCTGGAACCATCGTTTCGCCGTGGCCTCAGACACAACTTCAGGAGCAACACGCTGACATATATTACGCACTGCTTCGGCGTCTGAATGGCCAGACTGAAATTCATATAGTAAGCAATGCCTTACATGCACTTTTAATTCGTCCATTTTCTTCCTTATATTAGCTCGGCGACAGCTAGTGAATGACTGACGAGAAACTGTGCGACTCGCCCTTTATATACTTTCGACCATAGAAGATTCTAGAACTCTCTCAAAAATTTTATGTGGAATTCAATCGATCGCTCATTACTTTCTTACCAACCCAATATATTTTTGTACTGTACAGTATATACTGCAGCGTATACTGTACTATACAGTCGAGTTCATAAATATGTGTACATTTCTTCACCTTCTCGTTTCAATAAGGTGAAAAAATGTACACATATTAATGAACCCGACTGTACAGTGAGAGCTCTAGAGTGATAACTACAAAATACGTATACTCAGCTGATTGAAATCGATCCTTTAATTCATTCACATTTTTATCAATGGTAAATGAAGCTTATCAAAAAACAAGAAGCTGAACCCCTCAGAACTTGAGTTAAAGCTAAAAAACCGGTTCAGTGGGATTAGACCCATCGGAATGGAGGCAAACGGAAACGGATACCAATCGCTATTTCGGACCAGTAGAGGTTTCGGGGAACTTGCGGGCTTAAAAAAATACACTCGAGCTTATTCTGATATCGATATTTTACACTTATTTTGATACAGCTATATAACAATCATCATCATTATCCTCCTTGCGTTATCCCGACATTTGCCGCGGCTCATGGGAGCCTGGGGTCTGCTGTGACAACTAATCCCAAGATTTGGTACTATATAGTTTTACGAAACCGACTGCCATCTGACCTTCCAACCCAAAGGTTTACTAGGCCCTTTTGGAATTAGTCCGGTTTCCTCACGATGTTTTCCTTCACCAAAAAGCGACTGGTAATTATCAAATGACATTTCGCACATAAGTTCCGAAAAACTCATTGGTACGAGCCGGGGTTCGAACCCGCGACCTCCGGGTGCGAAGTCGCACGCTCTTACCGCTAGGCCACCAGCGCTTTTTTATACAGCTATATTATGACAATATCAGAGGAAAACTGTTCGGCTTAGTATGATTTCCTCACCATGTTTTCCTTAACCGTGAAGCGATTTACAAATTGCTTTTACTACTTGGCCACCAGTAGATCCACAACAGTGATAAATTGATAATTGACATCCGAAAGTGACTCTTCGCCGTCCATTGCTTGTTCAACAAGGAAATATTGACGCTGAGTAACAATGTTACTCATCAACCCAGAAATAGGCACAGATTTGTCAGTGTCAAGAGTCAATGTGGTGGAATAGCCCACAGCTTTTCACTTACGTTTTCAGTTAGACCCAGTATTCGACACTGCGGAATACTATAAATACGATAGACGTAGTTACTTGTCCTCTGGTTATCAAAAGTCACCGACGCATTCGTTATCATTACCAAAATTATGCTTCCATTATCATGTTTTATTTGTTTTTATCTTACTTTGATGTGCATTAAATTACATCATTTAAGACGCTGACAAACACCCAATGACCTTGACGCTAGCGTACACTGTCTATTCGCAAGGGAGTAAGTGAGAGCGCGATGCGATGTCACTAAAACAGGGCGGCTAGGTACGAAAAGTACGGAAAAATATTAAAATAAAATAGAAAAATGCATTATTTGTGCAATCTGTTTCGTCAGTGTTTTAGATATGTATATTTTTGTTATTGTAATTTTAATTAAAGACAACTAAGTGAATAATTGAACGACATAGAACCGTTAAATGACGAACTCGAGACCAATCTTTGCAATTTTTTTTTATCAAGACAATTCGTCGCTCCGTTTTGCCGTGAACAAACAAACAGACACACACACTTTCCCATTTATAATATTAGTATGGATATAAATACTTATATACATAGAAATGGCTTAGGAACAAATATCTGTGCTCATCACACAAATAAATGCCCTTACTGGGATTCCAACCCGGGACCGCGGCGTAGCAGGCAGGGTCACTACTGACTAGGCCAGACCGGTCGTCGGTTGTCATATTGACGTGGAATCGGCTTTCGACGACCAAAACTCGCTCGTTAGGATGAACATGCGTACGGCTGCGTTCAGGATGACGACGCGTAAGCGTCTTGAGCATCTGAAGCATCTTCATACTAACGATTTTTGGTCGATATGTTTGGAGAGACCCTAAGTTATGACCGAGCCACCGAAGTCTGTGCCTTTGGCACAAACCCTCTTATAATGGGGGAAACCTTTACATCGGATGGGGAGCGATCGTGTAGTGAAGAGAGCTTTACAGGGAAAGCAGTCAGCTCGCTCGGCCGGCAGGCGTAGATACCGATGGGAGGATGCTGTGGGGGGGGGGGGGGACCTTCTCGAGCTCCAGGTTGAAAACTGGAGAGGCACTGCCGAGGATCGGGGCCAGTGGCGGGCAACCGTATGCTACGACAGAAGTGTAAGTAAGTAAGAGAGATTCCATACAAACGTCTCCAATTTTTCCCTGGGTATTGGCATTATGGAGTATATTTTTAGATAAATCTTTAGCTTCTTTCGAGTTACCACGTCCCATGAGAGCCTGGGATCCGCTTTGACACCTAATCCCAAGATTTGGCATAAAAACTAGTTTCACGAAAGCGACTGCCTGATCTGACCTTCCAACTCGAAGGGTAAATAGGCCTTATTGGAATTAGTCCGGTTTCCTCGCGATGTTTTGTTTCATCGAAAAGCGACTGGCAAATATCAAATGACATTTCGCACATAAGTTCCGAAAAACTTAATTGTACGAACCGGGATTCAAACCTGGGCCTCCGAATTGAAAGTCGCACGAGGCCACCAGCGCTTATTCCTTCGTGAGTGATATTCCAGTTAATAACCCCTGGTTCTTAAATATATACATATGATGAAATAGACAACCTCATTGATGCCTCACAACTGATAAAGCCAATACGTATGATAAGGACCATACTACTCGCACGTGTGCAAGATAACGTCTCCGTATAATCTCATTCATATCTTTTGCGATTCGGCATAGTAAATGTCACATTGATAGCTGACCCTTTCAGTAATTTAAATATCGTCACTACTTTGAAAAAATCTCGTATCTCATGCTTCTCCTCAAAGTTAAAACGCAGTAAGTCTATATGCATTCCATACATACTTACTACAATTTTGTTTTCATTGACAGAAGAAGATACAAGTTTTTTTCAAAGTAGTGACAATATCTGTCAAAAGCCTTGGCACAATACGCAATATATCATGAATTACTTCTTAAATTTTCGGCAAAAATACAGGATTATTTTGTATTCAAATACGACATACTCGTAATATAAGGCTCTGGAATTTCTCTATGTTTTTAGTAAAGGGTCTAAAGGTTGTAGACTTGCACAATCTATTCAGATGTGATCCACGGCAGTGTAGGCGTAGCGCCTACGCATCCTACGTGTATTGTTTAACCTCTGTCACGATCCTGAAAACGCTATTCAACTGCAACTTCCGGGTTCGAATCCCGGTAAGGGCATTTATTTGTGTGAGGAGCACAGATATTTGTTTCTAAGTCATGGATGTTTTCTATGTATATAAGTATTTATATATATCGTTGTCTGAGTACCCACAACACAAGCCTTCTTGAGCTCACCGTGGGCCTCAGTCAATCTGTGTAAGACATGTCCTATAAAAAAAAAAAAAAAGCCTTAGATAATTCAAATTTTGCTTTTATGATTGATTACCTCCTGGCTGTAATATCCATATTTTTTTATGATCGTAACATTCGTAACATAAATGAGCCTTTTTCAGAAAAAGTGTATATTTACATCATGTCTTCAAAAAATGACTTTTAGGCTTTTTTTTACTTAGAATCGTTTGTACTTTCAGTGCTTATATGCATGAAGAAATATTTAAACGTTCTCAAAAACGTTCAAATTATGCTCCGCTCGCCTTAGAAAAAGACAAAAAGTAGCCTATGTCACTCTCCATCCCTGCAATTACCTCCACTTAAACAATCACGACAATTCGTCGCTCGTCGGACAAACAAACAGACACACAAACTTTCCCATTTATAATATTAATAATTAGCAGAATAAGAAGAATCCATCCATTCTTCTTATTCTGCAAATAATTATAATAAATTGGTAATTCTAGGACATATTTTTTATGGCAGAGGACTCTGACGATTCTAGAGTAGAACGAATCCAAGAAAGTTCAGTTTTATAAGAATCAGATTTTTTGTGCCTACCTAGGAAAAGTGGCATTCTAAAATACTTCGGTACCTTTGTGTCAGATGACAGTCGCTTTCGTAAAACTACAAAAACTAGTGCCAACGCCAAATCTTGGGATATGTTACTAAGGAGACCAAAGTCTCAAATATACCTACCGCAAGGACTTTTTTAACCCCCGACGCAAAAACGCCGGGGTGTTATAAGTTTGACGTGTCTGTCTATTTGTCTGTTTGTCTGTCCGTCTGAGTGTGTGTCTGTCTGTGGCATCGTAGCTCCCGAACGGATGAACCGATTTAGATTTAGTTTTTCTTTTGTCTGAAAGCTGAGTTAGTCGGGAGTGTTCTTAGCCATGTTTCATGAAAATCGGTGTACTATGTCGCAGTCGGGGGTTTTACAAAATTTTAATTTTGTGGTTAGATTATTTAGAACAATGTCCATATTCATGTTTCAAAAGTATTGTGGTATGGGAAGTTAATGGATATATCTATTGTATGGGAACAGCTTTCGGCGGTTTCGAGTGACGAACACATTGATAATATTGATATGATACGGTTAACTAATGGGACATCCGCTACTGCACGACGCGAGAGATAACTCTATGATATGACGCTTCATCATCATCAATCATTTAAGAGTTGGACTCTTGTCGGTGGAGCAACTTCCATGCGTGCCGGTCTTCTGCCTTCCTTTTGACTTCCTGATACGACACAACGTTGATTTTCCTTTATTTGGGTGGGTTTATATGACGCTTAAGTGGCTGAATTGATGACGCGCGCGATCTCTGTAAAGCTTTAGGCTTAGGGCTAGTTCAGACACGGCGGAAACCGCGCGGATGCAAACCGCGCGGATCAACCGCGCGGATTTTGTTTCAATAGCATAGTACTAGAACGTTCACACCACACCGCGCGGACTATGCATCCGCGCGGTAGCCGCAACTCGACCGCAAGAAAATGAAAACGCGCGTTCGCCGCGCGGTCCAAATTCTATGACGTTGCCTACGCGTGTTCAGTTGCTTCGCGGAATCCGCGCGTGCCGCACGTTACATGACGATGGAGTGCTTTGACACCGAATTATTTGTTGACGAAATTTAAAAAAGACCAGCACTATGGGACATCCAGTGTGCAGATTATTCCAGTAAAATAGTCAAAAACAGAGGTAGGCAGGAGCTGGTAGAGATTTTAGGTGACAAAGAGGATTCGTTGGCGAAAAAAAATGTTTGGTTAGTTGGTACTTTATTTACAATTTTCTACAGTAGTTACATGTAAATTCTATATTTTTATATCTTGCCATTCTACGCGACCCATTTACAAAGTAATGAGCATTATCTATATTTTATGTTCAAAGATGACGGTGTACTTCTTCCTGCGTACGATCTATTAAGATTTCTCATGGGTGCAGAGTATAAAGTGTCCTTATACCGCACACCATCTCTTGTTCTAACAAAATTGTGTATCATTGAACTGAGAGGCTGTCACGTCACCTCACCTCGCACCGCACGATAACCGCGCATGTCTGAACACTTTCGTTTGCTCGCGGATTGGATCCGCGCGGATTAGGACCGCGCGGAATCCGCCGTGTCTGAACTAGCCCTTAAGGTCAGTGCGGGCAAGACCGGCATAGTTTATTTGAAATAAAGTTTGAGTGGATAAAACTCTATAATTAATGTAGTCTGGCGTAATGCGCATGGTCCTATGAGATAGCAAATATTATATTTTACAAAGCTTTTATAATATTTTGGTGAAATAAGGTACTTTTAAGTCATAAAAATCACATTTTATAAGGCTCGGCGGGTTGACCGTCCTCCCGCGATGACTACAGAAAGACCGTCTAGTGCTTGTTGTCGCGTAATTTCATATGAGACTAGGTTCCAAAATCATGATCATTGTTATTTTACGTAATAACAGGGCAGAATGTGCTAGATAATTAATAAAATAATGTTAAAATTATGAACATATAAGCATTTTTCTATTTATAAGGCAAGACCGGCATAAGTCCCGTAGATGGGGTTCATAACCTTTTCTTTTCAGGTCCAGATATTGCATAATACTGTTTTTACAACGAACACCTGCGATACAATTTAGTCACGATTTTACAGACTCATATAAATCCAACTACTTATCTGTTTTTGAAACTTTTTTATTAAGAAAAGGTAATAGGATATTAAGATGTCGTGAATTGGTTTGGTAACATTTCTTAGCAATGCTTGGTTTTTCTATAGTTACTACCAGAGTTACCACCTAGCTGAGCTACCACCCCCGAAAACCTATTGACGACACCCATGACGACTTTTTGTCAAAGTGGCAGCCAGCAATGTCAATTAACGGTCGGGTAGCCGTAAAATAGTCGGTCAAAAGTGTCAAAACCGTTTTAAAGGGTACCCATACGGTCCCTGTTGGGTAATGCTGATTATAAAAATAATAACCAACTTGAAACCCTACTCTCTTTTGAAATATTTGTCGCCGCATGTTGCACAATCTAAATATACTTAAACAATAATAATAAAACACGGTTAGAGCTTACGATAATTCTACCAACTTAAATATGATGATGAATAATGCAGTGTAGGCTTTCTTCTGTTCACCTCTTATCATTGTTCACAACCATGTCACATATATTTTATTTTTACTTAATACTTTCGAATGATTTTAGTAACACCATACGAATCATTATCAAAACTATATTTCGAAGTTAAAATCAAAAACGGTACAATTAACTATTATCATAAGCCAAAAACGTACCTATATATTGATATTGTTTAGACTCGACTTATTTCCAATAAAGCCTAAAAAAGGTTGGCAACTCCTTGTTTATCATATGCCGGTCTTGCCTTTCTCTTTTATGCCGACTAGGCACAATTTCTGACTAGGCACAATTTCTAAGTTACATATTTCAGAACATAAAACTAGAAATTGAGCGCGTTTTGAGTAGAATAATAGTACTAGTCAGACAGAAATAACGGTTATTAAATGACTGCGTTACATACATGATATACAAATATTCCGACTGCTTCTATTTTATTTTATTTTTTTGCGGAACCATGTTGAACTTGATGTTCGAGTTCGAAACGAGAAACAAGTTTATTGTTAACTAGCGTTCGTCCTAGGGATATGTATTGAAGACCAATGGATTAAGGATGAAAAACTGCTATACCTCCAGACGTGTGAGAGGCGTAGATATATAAAAAAAAAGTTATAGTCAATAGACGGTCTTTCCGGGTAGACGGTCTTCCCCACACTGACCTTAGTGCATTTTCATATTCGCGATCTGATATCGGATGTAGGACCGATATCCTATACATTAAACGCTCCACCTTTGAGACTTTGACATCCTTCCTACATCCGATATTGGATTGAATAATTTGAAAACGCGTTTACTTAAGTCACACCTCGGACACTGGCGATCAAATATATGAAAGAGGCGCGTTCCTAGCACACAGTGTAAGCTCGTGTAGGTGAACGCGTACTATGCTTGTATTAATGAAATATGACAGGTCCACTGTTCGCGTTTTTGACAGGCGGTAACGGTGAGGTAACCGAGAGGGGGTGGGCAGCATTTTCAGCGGGGAAGGAGTGGCCATACTGTACGATAGTACCTTAAGTTCTGTAACTCTAAAAATCATTGTAACGCCAAAAAAGGCCACAAAACAGAGCCCTTTTTTATAACCAATAAGTCATATGTGCCGTTTTCAAGTCCTTATGTTTAACCGACAGAGTAGTACAGTCAGCATTTATAGTAGCAGATGAAACAACGTACCAAAAGTATCCTTCTGTCTTTCCTAAATATAGATCAATCTGTACAAGCGGCCTAACTGAATGACAATCGTTGACGTTAGACGCCGATCGCAACGCTCTGTCGCGCCAATACGGAAGAGCGCTAGCTACACTACTAGGTACGCTAAATGACATTATCGTAAGCGTTTGTGCATTTGGCTAGGTATCCTGTTCGCGGTGAGAAATGTCAGTTTTATCAAAGACATTATATAACTCCGTATAGACAGATAAAGTCTAAGAAAAATACGTACCTCAGTCAGTACCATACAGAAAAAGGTACGGTGGCCTAGATGGCATTAATTACACCTTTGGAGTACGCTCAGCTAGATGGCGCTAATATGAATATTTGGCATTTTAACACATATCAGAATTACGCACGTGACAGGGTTGAGTGGCAGAAGCGAGGGGAGGCCTTCGGCCAGCAGTGGGACACTACAATAGGCTAATAAAAAAAACACATATCAAGCTAAGAATATGGGCCAAATTGTCAAAACTGAGGTTCAAAAGTTTTAAGCCTGTGTCAAAAGATGGCAGTCTATGCACTGTAATTACACATTTTACTTCGACAGTAACTCTATAACACTCGATCCTCTTTGGTTTTTTTTTTTAATGTAGACGCACATCCGATTTTTGATCCGCTACTTTTGATGCTCACTGTACAGTCGGGTTCATAAATATGTGTACATTTTTCACCTTATTGCTACGAGTTAAGGTGAAGAAATGTACACATATTTATGAACTCGACTGTACCTTTAGCTTGAAAACGGTATATACCTATATCAATATCTCAGCATACCACACGGCACACGGTAGGTCAGGGTCCGACTCAAAGAAAACGGGTTCCGGTGACCTCCAGACGAAACGGCCGATGTGACCCGGAACGAATGACGTATGGGACCACACTTATAATGGAGATACGGTCTTCTAAATCAGATCAGTTTGTACACAGACAGACAAACATCTCATTCAATTAATACCTTTATAGTATAATTTAATGGACCTAAGTGATAATGAGTACTAAAAAAAGCGCTAAAGGCCTAGCGATAAGAGGTCGCGGGTTCGAACCCCGGCTCGTACTAATCAGTTTTTCGGAATTTAGGCCAAGTTTCTTTAACCTACGTGCCTTAAAACCCTCGCAAAGCTCAGGATTCCACTTTGCTTTGTGAACCACTTTTTACGCTCGGGGTTCAATATTGGAATCTTTTGCTTGCTTAGGTATCAACATTGGCATTTGCGGATAAACAACAACTTTGCCCCCTTGTAAAACAAATAACTATTAAATGAGATCAATTTGTACAAAGATATACAAAAATCTCACGAATTCGGTACTTACATATTTTGCTTTGTTAAATATTTCCTACCAATAGGGGCGGGAATATTTAAGAATCCAGGCATATTCTAAATCATTCACCCCGTCAGACCCGTCTGAACACCACAAATGACATTTGTGCCTAATTCAAGTGTAAAAGAATGGATATACGATGTTTTAGATGAGACAGTTGGTAGACAGACAGACAGACGTCCCATTCAATAACGTACTTCCTATACTGAGAGAAATTTGCTTTGTGAATTTAACAAGTTCGACTTGTTGCGGTTTATCCGTTTGAATCAGCCAAACGTATGTTTAAAACAATATGCGTCATGTTGTTGTTATAAAATCGACTTGTTGATTCAAATATATTGCCGATTCAAATGACAAGTAGCTTGTTGTTTGAACCAAAGAGCACGTAGGCGCTATTTTAACCAAAAAACTTGTTGAACGAACATGAAAACTGGTTGTATTTTCTCTCAGTGTAGAAACCAACTTGAATATTTTTGTACGCATGAATCACAAGGAGTTAGTGCCCCACTACTGGGCAAAAGGGCCTCTCCTCGTTTTATTTTCACTCGACCCTCACCCCTCACATTGACGTCTTTTTAACCCCCGACGCAAAAACGACGGGGAGTTTGACGTGTCTGTCTGTGTGTGTGTCTATAACATCGTAGCTGCCGAACGGATGAACCGACGTAGATTTAGCTTTTTTTGTCTGAAAGCTGAGTTACTCGGGAGTGTTCTTAGCCATGTTTCATGAAAATCGGTCTATTACCATGTCGCGGTCGGAGGTTTTTTAAAATTTTAATTTTGTGGTTAGGTTATTACCCTTTTGGGTAGTATTTGTCTCATGTCGACGCTCCATCGCCTGTTTGGAGAGTTTGGTCTACTAAATAAGAACTGTCACTTTCTGTTTCAATATTTAGAAACATTCAGCTATTACCTTGTCTAGAGCAGAGAGAGCCCAACTGGGGTAGTACTTCCGCGCCTTACAGAAGACCGCAGCCAAATAGCACTAGACCCTACTCATAGTGTTATGTTCCTGTCGGTGAGTAAGGCTGCCAGAGCTCAACGAGGGTGCGGTGTGCTGATGACGGGAGGACTTACGGAACTAACTTGTTCCGTTTATTGTCCTTTGAGTCGTCGGCAACCCGAACCCTCCTTAGAACTTGTACACTCCTTTTTGCTGTGTACTTAACGCAGCTAAAGGGAATGTACAAGTTTCTAATGGGGTGGCAACGCGCATGTGACACTCTTTGAGTTACAGGCGTCCATAGGTTACGGTGACCGCTTTACATCAGGCGGGACGTATGCTTGTTTGCCACCGACGTAGTATAAAAAAAAAACCCATTTTATTTAATGATTGGTTTAATTATATCCTGTTTAGTTTCGATACACGTCTTATAACTTAGAACATATTGTAATTCTAGTAATATCACGTCTGTTTAGACATGTTAATATTTGAACATGTACAAGGCGTTTAAATAATCTATACAAATTAGCAAATATACAGTTCGCGATACTAGAGAGGTGTTTGATGGGGATTTTACCTGTTAGTATACATAGGTACACATAGACTAGAATAGAATACTCGTAGAATAGAATATACATACTTTATTTAACAACAAATTGAAAAAAATGGACATTTTCAGAAATTGGGACCCAAAATTAGTGACAGTTGTTAACAAAAATTAACTCGATGTCAGTTTTGTGACGACAATTAAGAATAAAATTTGTCTGAAAACCAACTTTTTTCATGTTTATATGTAGATTATTGCTTAAAATTTGTGTAAATAACACAAAAGCAATATTTTTGTCGTCACAAAACTGACATCGAGTCAATTTTTGTTAACTTTCACTAATTTTGCGTCCTAATTTTTGAAAAGGCCCAAATACAGTGGCACTGAAACTTGACCAGTTTCATGTGCTCTGCCTTCCACTTTGGGGAAAACAGACGTTAGTTTATGTATTTTTGTAAATGATACTACTTGTGTGCGCAAAGGGGTTCATTTCCGACAAGACAAGGTTGAAACTTCAGAGGGCCATCTGTACTGAAAAACATACGATACACATGCGAAAATTCGTAACTCGCGTAATAAATATAATGCTTATACATAACATAATATGTTATTTAAATGTGAATAACCTCACAGTGTCAGGTGCACCGGAAACAAAACGAAACCTGCATTCCTCATATACCAAATAGGCAAAAAACCTAACTAACAAATACCAGACTTATGCAAAATAGCTTTAGTTTTAGTTTTAACTGCATTTGAAAGGCTATTAAAAGGGTAAAGTGCAATTGCATGTGCATTTTGTAATTGAAGACGATTGAAGTAAACAAGTAATGGAAGATTTTTATGTATACTGACTGGCGCCAATTAAGTAGAACGTCTGTGCCTTTCCATTAGAAAAAGGTCCTTGGGTAAGGAAGTCACTGTGAAAATGAGCAATTTGAAAATAGTGTCTTTAACTGCACTTCACGCTCAAAAAACCCTTGTCTGTTGCTGGATTTCTGCCTTCTGTCTCATGGAGGGTATTAGGTGCCTTTTCCGGGAGAAAGCTTCACAGGCTGTGGGGGCCCACCATCAACGCGGGGACCCGGTTTTAAACATTTGAAGACGGTTGGGCATCTGCCGTGGGCCACGCACGTGCACGTGGGCTTTGTGACTATTTTACGTCATGATTTTATATATTACACAACCATAATAAAATTATTGCATTCTAATAAGATGAAAAAGTGGATACATCTCTTTGTACATATAGTCGACTGAATACGTCACATATTTTTGCGGCTTCGAAGTGTAAAAAAAAAAACAAAATTATCAAATATTATTGCAGATAATAATAATAATATATTGTAACCTGAAGGACGGTACGGTCGACATTTGTCGGGCATGCCGCCGTCCCGGAGAGTCACTCAGGCATATCATCTCCGGTTGTTCTCATCTTGCTAACGGCGAGTACTTGCACAGACATAATCTCGTAGCCAGGATTATTCACCAGCAGCTTGCTCTTCAATACGGCCTTGTGGACCGCGAAGTACCGTACTACAAGTACTTACCTGTGCCAGTTCTCGAAAATGGACGTGCCACGCTCTATTGGTATCGATCTATTATCACTGACAGGACTATTGTAGCCAATAAGCCTGACATTGTGATAATAGATCGACCGCAACGCCGGGCCGTGCTCGTTGACATCACCATCCCCCATGATGAGAATCTCGTGAAAGCCGAGAAGACACGGCGCGTATACTCCGACGGTTCCACTCTCTGCAGCCCTAACCACCGGCAGCTTGGGCCCTGCCTTGCTGCTGGCGGCACCCTAGGTTAGGTTTTTATAATGTGTTTATATATTTTGTAAGTGGTTTTGTATTTTACTTTTATAACCTTATTATAAAATAAAATAGCCTAACTTAAGAAGGAAAATAAATAAAGGAAATAATATGTTGCAGATAATTGTGCAAGTGTATATAACAGTAGGTACATATCTCTTATCAAGGATCTACTAAAGAGTAGGTAGTAAAAACTTTAGGGATAGTCTCATCCGCTATTTTTTCTAAAACTCATATTTTAGCATTTTTTCAAAAATCTATCCCAAACAAAATAAATTTCATTAAGCCGCATATAATCTTAGTCGAAAGAACCACTTTAACTGTATTATATCTAAGTCGTCAAACTGACAGAGGATAAACGAATTTTAGTAATACCAAAGCTACAAAGACATATATAACTCCGTATAGACAGATAAAGTCTAAGAAAAAAACGTACCTTTTTCTGTATGGTAATACAGAAAAAGGTACGGTGGCCTAGATGGCATTACACCTTTGGGGTACGCTCAGCTAAATGGCGCTAATATTAATATTTGACATTTTATAACATATCAAGCTAAGAATATGGGCCAAATTATCAAAACTGAGGTTCAAAAGTTTCCTGTGTCAAGAGATAGCAGTCTATGCACTGTGATTACACATTTTACTTCGACAGTAACTCTCTATAATACTCGATCCTCTTTGGTTATACTTAGATGAAAGGCATTAACGTTAATGTAGCTAAGTAAAATACTTGAGCTAATAATGTATTCTTCAGATGTTCGTAATTTCTCACTTTGCGCTTCTAGTTTACAAATAAGATTTATAAACTAAAATATTAAAAATGTCTAGAAGATATAACAGCAAAAGATATGTACTCCATTTTAAAATGTTAATAATTCCAAACATATAATAAAAGACACTGTCAGAATGTGCCAAATATACATACATACATACATACATACATACATATAATCACGCCTGTATCCCATAAAGGGGTAGGCAGAGCACATGAACTACTAAGTTTCAGTGCCACTCTTGGCAAAAAGAGGTTGAAAGAAATCCAACTATTGACATTGCAGTGACAGGTTGCCAGCCTCTCGCCTACGCCACAATTTAACCCATATCCCACAGTCGACTTCTACGACACCCACGGGTAGAAAGGGGGTGGTGAAATTCTTAACCCGTCACCACACGGGGCAGAGTGACGAAAGCAGAATTGTATGAATTTAAAAAACTTAATAAAACAAGACAGAGGACAGACCACGACCACGACCACGGGGCAGAGGACGACCAAAGAAAAGATGGCGGGACGACCTCGACGTATTTTGCAGAGACTGGCAAGAGCGGGCATCAAGCGGGGACCGTGAGGACTGGAGAAAGGAAGGGGAGGCCTTTGCCCAGCAGTGGGACACCATATAGGCTATTAAAAAAAAAAAAAAAACAAGATTAGGACGATCCGAGACACACAATTTCAGATAAGTCAAATAGTAAAATATCCCAACCTTTCCGAGCTCTAATTTATACTAAATTAAGTTAAATAAAATGGAAAATAAACCATTTTTCCCTTTAGACTCATATTTCTAGTATCTATACATTCCAAGATCTGGAGTTGTATCAACTAACCTCTGTCTCAACTCTCCTCGCTCTCCCCAATCCCAAGTCTTTTCTCTAAAATAAATTCCCATTTCCAACAAAGTTAACAACTCAATTGGTTCTTATCAATATCGTTATATCTCACGGAATTAATATCATATATCATATTTGCCGACAATAAGTGAAATGATATATTAGTGTAAGTAGCCAACAGCAATTGCTTAGGTAGGTTGTTTTAGAGAGGACAGACTGTTTGCTATATTTAAAACCGGTCGTTTTTAGGGTTCCGTAGTCAACTAGGAACCCTTATAGTTTCGCCATGTCTGTCTGTCTGTCCGTCTGTCCGTCCGTCCGTCCGTCCGTCCGTCCGTCCGTCCGTCCGTCCGTCCGTCCGTCCGTCCGCGGATAATCTCAGTAACCGTAAGCACTAGAAAGCTGAAATTTGGTACCAATATGTATATCAGTCACGCCAACAAAGTGCAAAAATAAAAAATGAAAAAAAATGTTTCATTAGGGTACCCCCCCCTACATGTAAAGTGGGGGCTGACATTTTTTTTTCATTCTAACCCCAACGTGTGATATATTGTTGGATAGGTATTTAAAAATGAATAAGGGTTTACTAAGATCGTTTTTTGATAATATTAATATTTTTGGAAATAATCGCTCCTAAAGGAAAAAAAAAGTGCGTCCCCCCCCCCCTCTAACTTTTGAACCATATGTTTAAAAAATATGAAAAAAATCACAAAAGTAGAACTTTATAAAGACTTTCTAGGAAAATTGTTTTGAACTTGATAGGTTCAGTAGTTTTTGAGAAAAATACGGAAAACTACGGAACCCTACACTGAGCGTGGCCCGACACGCTCTTGGCCGGTTTTTTTCTGTTTCGTTGGTAGTTCTTGTATACCTAGAATTATTAATATTAATCTATTGTATGACGTATCGCTTAAATCGATTTATATTCGGTTACTAGCCACATACTTAACGATTTAGGTGTTTACGTTAAGGTCCAAGTAATACAGAAATATTAGGTACTTTACCATGAGCAGGCAAGCATGGTCGCGCGATAAATGATAAAAGGTCAGGTAAGGGACTTGTATGTAAGCGCGACCATACTTGCCTGCCAGGGCGCGTACTTTTCATGCCAGTCAAATCAATTGACGTAAAGCTGCATATGGGATGATCCAAAATAGTTTAATTGTAATTATTAATCACTAGCTTTTACCCGCGGCTTCGCTGGCGATAAATTCTAAAATTGCGGAATGCTCCAATCAAACTTCCACCCCCCATGTTAGGGAAGTGGGGGGTTAGAAAGAGACAAAAAGTAGCCAATGTCACTCTCCATCTCTTCAACTATCTCCCCTTCAAAAATCACGACAATTCATTGCTCCGTTTTTAACCGACTTCAAAAAAGGAGGAGGTTCTCAATTCGACTGAATGTTTTTTTTTTTTTTTTTGTATGTATGTTACTCGATATCTCCGAGAATCGTGGACCGATTTTCAAAATTTTTTTTTTGATCGAACCGGTATAACCCCGAGATGGTCCCATTGGCACCAAGTCAGGGTCTGATGATGGGATCCTGGAGAAGTCGAGGGAACTCTTCAAATGTTATAGGCACATGTAATGTTTTTAGTCTATTTTTCAAAGGTACACCAGTATTTACGTCTGATGGTAATAATTTTATGTGGCTGAGCTGATGATGGAAGGTCAACTCCTCAATGGTTAGGAGTTTAAGGATAATTCTTTCACTACTGTACATGTATTCGGACTGATACATATAATATCACTAGGAACCACTAAAAATCAACTGAGCTGATGATGGAAGGTCAACTCCTCAATGGTTAGGAGTTAAAGGATAATTCTTTCACTACTGTACATGTATTCGGACTGATACATATAATATCACTAGGAACCACTAAAAATCAACAAATAAATAAACTTTTTAACAAAAAATAAAACCGCCTTCAAAAATAAGCGCGTTACAAAATACGGAGAAACTAAAAAGTCAAAAATAATAAACCTTTCAATTCAGATTTCTTATCGTATTGCAATAAGCTAAACATCCAAATTATAAACAAATCAATTATTTTTGGAGTCGGTACCAGCCTGTGTATGGTTGGGTGGGGCAAACAGGCAATAGCAAGGCGACGAACAGGTCTGGTACCGACTACAAAAATAATTGATTTGTTTATAATTTGGATGTTTAGCTTATTGCAATACGATAAGAAATCTGAATTGAAAAGTTTATTATTTTTGACTTTTTAGTTTCTCCGTATTTTGTAACGCTTATTTTTTTCCGTGAAAGATGGACAAACAAACACACACACTTTCCTATTTATAATATTAGTATGGATATGGATTACTCGTCAATCATTTTAACATGTACAGTGAGCTGCAAAATTGCATGGAAAAATTATGAATGAATTCATTGATAAAGCCATGAATTTTTGCAGCTGATAGTACATACTTCAAAAGTAATCTATCGTACCTAACAATAGTTTCGCGTGTCAAGAATGTACCATTTATTCCAAGTGTGAATAGATTACTTTTAAAGTCATTTGTATATGAATTAAAAATTAAATGATTAACGACTAATGATTAATAAAATTACTGTCGCGATGATCTAGGTGCCTAAGCATGCCAACTTTTAAGTATCGACGAAGATGACAGTATTGTAAAAACGATCTCTCTTTTGCAAAACTGACTAGCCTGTCCTCTCTGCCCCCTCGTATGGTATGTAACTTAACGGGCATACGAACGTCCAACTATAAATCAAAGTGCACTCTTGCCCTTAACTTATACGGAAAGAGACGCACTTACACGACACGTATAGCTCCATCTCTATCTTTAAACAATGCGGCAATTTTTAAGGGTTTATTTCGAAGCGAGACATGTTTTTCCTTGAGCCGGGGTATTCGTTCTGCCTTTATGTTCCAATATGTATACTTGCAGTTATGGTACACTTGTACTATTATATATTCTGTGGTACAGATACACACATCGCGGTAACGCGAATATTCGCATTGTGACGATGTGTGTAGACGAATATTCGCGATACTACGGCACTTCGGCCGAAGCTACAGCCCCCTCGCTTCGCTGTCGGTAATTTGCGCACATCAAAGGCGCATTTGAGTGCTTTGTGGGCTATTTCACCACAGTGACATTGACACTGACAATTCTGTGCCTATTTCTGGGTTGATGAGTAACATTGTTACTCAGCGTCAATATTTCCGTGTTGAACAGGCAATGAACGGCGAAGTGTCACTATTGTGAAATAGGCTACTTCTCTGCGGCATTTCAGTGTGGCCATGCACATTCGCCGTAGGGCGAAGACCAAGTTGTATCACGATAATTCTATCGCGATGTATGCAGCCGTACCATTAGTGCAATATTATCTTGGAGAAGCGTGCGAAAATATCTAGTGTTTTATTAACTACTGCATTTAGACCAAATTAAGTTGGCAGTGATTGTGATAGCACAGACTGAAAGGGCTTAACCTCGAATTTTTTCATGATTTTTTTTTCAAATATTGCGATATTATTCAATAAAAACCGGCCAAGAGCGTGTCGGGCCACGCTCAGTGTAGGGTTCCGTAGTTTTCCGTATTTTTCTCAAAAACTACCGAACCTATCAAGTTCAAAACAATTTTCCTAGAAAGTCTTTATAAAGTTCTACTTTTGTGATTTCTTTTCATATTTTTTAAACATATGGTTCAAAAGTTAGAGGGATGTGTCCCCCCCACACACTTTTTTCTCCTTTAGGAGCAATTATTTCCGAAAATATTAATATTATCAAAAAACGATTTTAGTAAACCCTTATTCATTTTTAAATACCTATCCAACAATATATCACACGTTGGGGTTGGAATGAAAAAAAAAAATCAGCCCCCACTTTACATGTAGGGAAAACATTTTTTTCCACTTTTTATTTTACCACTTTGTCGGCGTGATTGATATACATATTATACATATTGGTACCAAATTTCAGCTTTCTAGTGCTAACGGTTACTGAGATTATCCGCGGACGGACGGACGGACGGACAGACAGACATGGCGAAACTATAAGGGTTCCTAGTTGACTACGGAACCCTAAAAACGTGTTCAAGCTCTGAGGTTAAATAGTTAATTTATCCGTTATATCCGTTAAAAGTAGAAAAATACTTCGTTATTTTTTAAGTTTTTACGTGTATCAAGCTTAATTAAAGACCCATCTACATATTCATATAATTTTATGATTACTGCTATATTATTACGAATTTAATTTCACGGCGCAATTACTCTATAATAACACTCTGGAATTCTATATAAAAATATAAAGTTATTCTACGAATATATCTGTGACGTTCTATGTCCAAAGGATCCATCTCCACAATAAAGTCGAAATTATCTCGCCACTTTAGATAAAAATGTCCTTATAAACTGAAATAGAGGTAGATACTATACACGAAAAGCGACTAAGTCCACCGGTTGCCGAGCCGGGGATCCAACCCAGGCCCTCAGCTAACAAGGCCCACGCTTTAAACTAGACCATAGATAACATTTAAAACAGCCAGTGTGGGAGAACCAGAAGAAAACGTATTTTGTGACAATCAGCACCACTCTGTCACGCGCGGTGCCAATACTTTAGAGAATTTTTGAGGATTTTTGCCTGCTAAGCCGCGGTCCTGGGTTGGAATCCCGGTAAGGGCATTTATTTGTGTGATGAGCACAGATATTTGTTCCTGAGTAAATACATATTTATATACATAGAAAACATCCATGGATGTGTGTGTTCCTATGTACATTTCTGAGGTTATGCAATAAAGTGGATTTGTATTGTATTGTATTGTAAGTATGTATATCGTCATAAATTGAAATAGATATCATATTACAAGAAAGAAAAAACGACAAGGCCCACTGGTGGCCGAGCCGGGCCTTCAGCTTACGCGGCTAACATCTTTACCACTAGACCACCCGCCCGCAAAAAAAAAGTAGTAGTGGTAAAGACGTTAGCCGCGTAAGCTGAAGGCCCGGGTTCGATTCCCGGCTCGGCCACCAGTGGGCCTTGTCGTTTTTTCTTTCGTGTATGATATCTATTTCAATTTATAATTTATATATAGTAGTGTGACTACTTCAAAAAAAGAACAAATCAAAAATATTCAATAAAATAATTTGATTTGTTCCCTAGTTGTGTATGTATGTATATCGTCGCTTAGCAAGTTAGCACCCATAGTACAAGCTTTGCTTAGTTTGGGGTTAAGTTGATCTGTGTAAGGTGTCCCCAATATTTATTTATTTAATAACGATATACAATGAGAGATAGTGCTGCCTTCTATCCAACTTTAAAAAAATAAACCAAAAAATATTTCACAAAATAATTTTATGTGTTCCTAAGTTGGTTAAAACTAGGGATGTTACGAATATTTGCATTCGCATTCGCATATGCGAAAGATTCGCATTCTTTTAAACATTTGCATTGACATTCGCATTCGCTTCAAACGATGCGAATGTTTTGCGAATGCGAATGTGTGCAAGTCGCAGCTTGTTCCTCGCCCGCGCCGGCCGCTCCAATTGCTACTTGTCGACTGTCGACTCGCGCGTGCGCAGATAGCTCAAATTCGTACGGCGTGAAGTTCGTACTCGGCATTTTGACCAAATAGTAAGCATTTTTACCTAGCGGGTTGTTGGTGATTGCTTGGTTTTTATTTTGGTTTTTTATGAAATTCAGCGATATTCGCATTCGCATTCGCACATTCGCATTCTGAATATTCGCATTCGCATTCGCGAATGTGACACATGCGACATTCGTGACATCCCTAGTTAAAACTGTCCTTGGGCCATTTTTCAAAGTTGTCCACCCCACCTTTTTTGTAACATGGGTATTTTTTACGCGATTCATACTCAGAATCGAGAGCTCTTTCGATCCTGATAGGAGAAAAAAAATGTCCCAAGATTTCCATACATTTTTTCGAACCTTCCATTCCGTTACCGCCATACAAAATGTATGAAAAAATGGTAACGGAATGGGAAAAAACCTTGGGACATATTTTTTCTCCTATTAGGATTGAAAGAACTCGCGATTCTGAGTGGAAAACACATTAAACATTTCCAAATCCAAAAAAAGTGGGGTGGACAACTTTGAAAAAAATGGCCCCCTTATTGCATTAGGGCCCTTTTGAGCTGGCATGGCACACTTAAACTCGTCAACTTTTACGATCCCGCTGAAATCGGTATTTAACCGACATTCCCGAAGGTTCAATATTTTATTTTTTAGTCATTTCATTTTGATAATACAACTGTAATTATGTCATAAAAATATCTCGTGGAGGCACTGTTCCCATCGCGAGCTAGTAAGCTATCGGCTATAAAAATTAACAAAAAATAATCACTCCCGTGTTTACAGTGGTAGCATGTAAGTCCCGTGGTAAGGCACGTGGGACTCCCGTGTAAATAAAAGAGACACGGCGATGTTTACAGTTACTCGCCCAGCGGTGAGCTATCAATATCGCCGTGTTTCTTTTATTTGCACGGGAGTGCTTATCTTTTGTTCGTTTTTATAGCCGATAGCTCATAGCTTACTAGCTCGCGGTGGGACCAGTGCCTGAAGCATAAAGGGCAGATCATATTAAAGTCTTTTTCACTTTCTGCGGTAAATATTATATGAAAGTGACCGCAGCCGAAGGTTGACCGGATTCTTAATGGACACATAAATGAACTCACGCCTGTACACCCAAACGGGGTCGGCAGAGCACATGAAACTGCTCAAGTTGCAGTGCCACGCTTAAAACTTAAATTGTGATGTTTTTACTGGACTAATATAGTCTGCAGATTTAGGAAATGCATTATTTTTGTCACTATCCCGTGCGGTGACGGGTTAAGAATTGCACCAGTTTCACCACCCTTTTCCTCCCTCCTAGAAGTCGACTAAAGGATATAGATTCCATAGTGGTATGCGCGATGGCAACCTATCACTGCAATATCACAATGTCGGTTTCTTTCAATCTCTTAATTGCCAAGAGTGGCAGTTTCACTTGAGTTCATGTATTCTGACTTCCCCTTAATATAATTTCTGTTTTTAACACCCGACGCATAACGACGGGGTGTTATAAGTTTGACGTGTCTGTCTGTCTGTGTGTGCGTATGTATGTGGCGTCGCGTTGTAGCTTTCGAACGGATGAACCGATTTAGATTTTTTTTTGTATGAAAGCTGAATTAGTCGGGAGTGTTTTTAGTCATGTTTGATGAGAATCGGTTCGATGAAAAATTATGTAAGGTACAGCGGGGCAAATCTCGACTGGGGGACAATTGTAACTAATCCATTTTTTCCATTATTACACTATGATGTTGAGTTCTACATGTATCCACTGAACACGCCTACCATATATAACCGGTGGACACTATTTAGTAATGAAAACATTGTAAAACATGGAAAAAAATGGACCAGTTACATTTGCCCCCAGTCGAGATTTGTCCCGCTGTACCTTATAGCGGTTATGCTACCACACAATAAATGTTATTAAGCATGATAACTACAATTTCTTTTCAACTTAGTGTATTTTTCTCATTCTTTTTTGTGTGCTATAGTTATGTTTATCCTATAACTATGTATATAATTATTTGTATTGTTGTTATCCATTGTATTTCTGGTACATTGTTGTACAAATTGCTAGATTTTGTTACCCTCTTTATCTTTAACTCTTTCCTCTCATTTACTCAAAGGTTAACTGGAAGAAATCCCTCTAAGGAATAAGTTCGCCTTTGTACTTCACATCTCAATGTATGTTATTTTTAATGTGTTTTTGTACAATAAAGAGCTACTACTACTACAATTACAACACTGCAACATAATGTCATTTCGGCAGGCAATGCACGGTTCGTAATTTACACTAGTGACCCGATTAATAATTGTAACAATGCACAATGCGATGCATCCAAGGCAGGTGACCTTTATGAAATATCATAATCACGTTGACATAAAGCTTGCAAATAACTGCAGGGTTGTCACATCGCGTCGAGCTGATACGGATAAAAACTTTTTAAATATGGTAGGTAAGTTAAGATTAAGACGATACGATACAGGTATTATTTCCTCCCTGGTTTTTGAAGATAGAGCAAATTATTATTATTTTTATCCGTGTCGGACCTTTTTGATTTTTTTGCTATTTTTATTTTAAAAGACGCTAGAGCCAATCAAAAATTTCTAAAAACGCCCTTATTCAATATGGCTCAAAAAAAGGTGTGATACTCAAGATCGGTAACAATTAGCCAAAAAATCTAAACGGTCCGACACAGATTATTTCATTGTTATTCAGATCTCAAATTTCGTTCCGTTTAAAGCGTTTGTATGGAGAATTGACCTGTATCGTATCGTATTAACTTTACCGTTTACCAGGAAAAGGGCCCTTGATGGCATGGAGCAACTAAGGCTCTATGGAAGGGTACTTGAGCTTTCCAATGAAGTAAAATATCTAGGGGTAACACTAGACAAAGAACTGAACTGGAAAAGACACGTCGAACTGACCACAGCCAAGGCACTTAGTGTTTGGAATGTGCAGGTCAGCTTACGGCAAAACATGGGGTTTAAACCCAAAGGTACTAAGGTGGATCTACACCATGATGGTGAGACCTATAATCCTGTACGGAAGCCTGGCCTGGTGGCCAAGAACATTATTGAGCACATGCAGGGATGCCCTTATGAAGGTGCAAAAGACAGCATGCATGGCTATAACGGGCGCGTTCAGAACGACGCCAACAGCAGCATTGGAGGTACTATTGGATCTCCCGCCGCTACATCTAGTGTTACAGTCTGAGGCACTGAAATCGCTACACAGGCTGGCATTAACAGGCCTCTGGAGCGATAGCATGCCGAAGACTAAACACACAAGCATGGAATACAACAATTCTGTGGGAAGGCTGATGAGTATGGGCTGCGACAAAATGCAACCCAAGTTCATCTTCCACAAAAACTTCAAAACCAAAGTCCATACCAGAGCCGAATGGAATGAGGGCCTAGAGGCACCCAACCCCGATGACAATACCATCATCTGGTATACAGACGGGTCCAAGATGGCATCTGGTACGGGCGCAGGCATTTATGCAAATGACCACAGTGGTAGTATCAGCATGGGCAATGTGTCTTCCAAGCTGAGACATATGCAATAATTGCCTGTGTACATGAGAATATAGTTAGACAAACCCAAGGTAAGAATATCTATATACTCAGCGACTGTCAGGCGGCAGTCAAAGCCTTTACATCGCCCAGAGTTGACTCTAGACTGGTATTAAACGGCATCCAAGCTCTTAACAAGCTTGGAAGGCAAAACAAAGTGCAACTGGTATGGATACCGGGACACGAAGGCTTCATTGGCAATGAAAATGCTGATGAACTTGCCAAGACCGGATCTGAAGACAACTTCATAGGTCCGGAACCTTTTGTGGGCCTTTCACAAGGAACCATTAAAACGGCTATGAAAGACCAAACAAAGGCTAATCACCAAAAAAAGTGGGATGCCCTGGTAGGTCTGAAGCATTCAAAGCTCTTTATGCGGAGTGTAGACTCTGGATGGAGCAAAAAGCTAGGAAAGCTAGGCAAAAGACAACTCCGAATTATAACGGGGGTGTTCATAGGCCATTACGGGGTCAAAGGAATTATGGCCAAGATGGGACACGCTGACAACACTGATTGTCGCATGTGTGGCGAAGAGGAAGAGACCGTCAGACATCTAATGTGTGAATGTCACGCCCTCGCCAGACAAAGAATGAGGAACTTTGAAGCAGGCTACCTAGCGCCGAAGGACTTCAGAGAGCTACCCATGAGCCTCATCATCCGATACGTAGAGATGGTCGAGAAGCTCCTGAATAGCTAAAGGATCTTAGGATCGAAGGGGGAATTGCACAAAAGATCCCGATGGGTCGAAGTGTATCCGGAAGGGCCCCCGCAGATTTAAGATAAGATAAGATCGTATTAACTTACCATATTTAAAAAAAATATCCGATTTTAAAGATTTTTACGCTATCTTTTAACTGAGTGGTTCTTAATGGACATTTTTTTTCGATAAATCTAGTTAATAACACTAGTATATTTAACTGAAATTCCCAAATTGAAAGGGGGACTCCTTTCCATTTTAGCATTTTCGCTCCCGTAGCGTCTTAATAAATATTCAACTAATTGATGAATGTATTTTCCGTGTTTTACACTATTGAATTGAGTTTCATATGTACTCTCTGTGACTCTGTGACTGTGGACACGTGTGTCTTAGTGGCCAGTGGTGTAATGAAAAAAAAATCGATTAGGTCGATTTGAAATTATCCAGTATCCACCAAAAATGCCCTTATTGTACCTTAAAACTATTTACACATTATAAAACAAAGTTTCCCGCCGCATCTGTCTGTGTGTTTGTTTGCTTGTATGTTACAGAAAACATCAAAAAATACTGAACGCATTTTCATGCCTTTTTAACTAATAATATACATAGTGAATTTTTGAGGATGATTTAGGATAATTTGTTTACGAAAGGAACAATAACGATCATTGTTGATCAAGTTGGTTACTAGAATAGTACATCTTAATTTTTAGTTTATTTAAATGTCTTTAACATAGCCTGCTTTAAAAAAAATACAGTAATTAACAGACTCTTTAAAAGAGCAAATATAGGTTTTTTTTTTACCATATCGCAGTTCCTTTGCAGCCCGGCCCCAGTGTACAAAAATCATCCGACCTTTTAAAACTTTCAGTGTGTTTTTTTATACTACGTCGGAGGCAAACAAGCATACGGTCCGCCTGATGGAAAGCGGTCACCGTCACCTACGCACGCCTGCAACTCAAGGAGTGTCTGTCACGTGCGGCATTCCCATTAGAAACTTGTAAGGTGCATTAGGGTTAATTCCGAATGACAGATATGCTCGGGTAATTCCGAAAGGGGAATCTTGATATGATGGAAATAATGGTGATTTATGCGACTTTCGTAATTACCCTAATGCACCTTACACTCCTTTTTGCTGTATTAAGTACACAGCAAAAAAGAGTGTGCAAGTCTTCAAAATAGACATTTTAAATTATCATGTTTAGTGACAACCCTGAGATGACATACGCTCTATTAACTAATGTAAACATTGCCATTGTGAATCCTGAGTGTGGGAACTGCGATAGGGCTATCGCGGCTTCCTTTGCGCGCCCAGTGTCCCGAGGATTTGACAACATAATATTATTGCTGCGTTGCGTTGTAAACTTGGATACACGTGTTTGAGGCTGTCAGGAGATGGAAAATATTATGTTTTGGTGCGCTGAGAGAAATTTGCATTGTACAAATACAAATACAAATAATTTATTAATAAAAACATTGTGAATTTAACAAGTTCGACTTGTTGCGGTTTATCCGTTTGAATCAGCCAAACGTATGTTTAAAACAATATGTGTCAGGTTGTTTTTATAAAATCGACTTGTTGATTCAAATATATTGCCGATTCAAATGACAAGTAGCTTGTTGTTTGAACCAAAGAGCACGTAGGCGTTATTTTAACCAAAAAACTTGTTGAACGAACATGAAAACTGTTTATTTTTTCTCTCAGTGTATGTTTATAATAAATCAGCAATTTTACTTCGGGTCATTTTATTTCAAGACTTTCCTTGCGTAGCGTAGGAGGTCGGGCATAGCGAATGATATTCCGCTTTGTGTGGCAGGGCACAGCACAGCGGATATCATCTTGCTCGACTTTAGAGCAGAGCTCAACTGGGGAAGTACCTTCGCCTTACAGAAGACCGCAGCCAAATAGCACTAGACCCTACTCATAGTGTTGTGTTCCTGCCGGTCAGTAAGGCTGCCAGAGCTCAACGAGGGTGCGGTGTGCTGGTGACGGAAGGATCTACGGAACTAATTTGTTCCGTCTATTTTCCTTTGAGTCGTCGGAACTAGAACCCTCCTTGGAACTTGTACTACACTGAGTTAAGTACACAGCAAAAAGGAGTGTACAAGTTTCTAATAGATTTGCAACGCGCATGTGACACTTCTTGAGTTGCAGGCGTCCATAAGTTACGGTGACCGCTTTCCATCAGGCGGACCGTATGCTTGTTTGCCACCGACGCAGTACATATTATTAAAGCATGCATATTATAAGCTTTACTATTTTGTAAAGCATGTTAGTCTAAGCACATATTCACATAGTTGTGTATTTACTAAATTACTATTTAATGTTAAATTTAGGGTAAGCATTATTTAGAATTATAGCAACTTAAGAACGGTACATAGCTTTGTAAAAAATGAGCGCTGTCTCGCCAACAAACTGCATGAGCAGTTTGGCGAGGAACTTTAAAAATGTAAAATGTATGTTACCTTTAAATAAATAAATGAAAAAAAAAAAAAAAAAAAAAAAAAAAAAATATCTAAAAAAAAAGCGTAATCCTATTTTTACTCAACTAAGGCAACGCAAAAGAAGGGTTATGAGACCGGTATGTGAGAGGATACATGTAGGTATTGTAGGTACAGTGAATGGAAAAAGTGCATGGCGAATTTATCAATGAATTCATTCATAATTTCTCCATGCAATTTTGCAGGTCACTGTACAATGTATTACTAGCTTAGTTAAATTCGAAAATTTCGGAATCCTCCATACAAACTTCCACCCCCTCCCTTTTAGGGAAGTGGGGGGCTAGAAACAGGCAAAAAGTAGCCTATGTCTCTCGTCATCCCTTCAACTATCTCCACTACGAAATCTCGTCAATTCGTCGCTCCGATTTGCTGTGAAAGACGGACAAACAAAAGTCACACACACTTTCCCATTTATAATATTAAGACGATACACGAGGAGTCAATTCTCCATACAAACACTCTCCACTATTTCGTCCCAGGTTTTTAAGATAGAGATTGACATTGATTGACAAAGACGCTAAAGCGCATCAAAAATTTCCAAAACTGCCTTATTGATTATGGCGCAAAAAAAGGTGTGGTATTCAAAATTGGTAACAATTTGCCAAAAAACTAAACGGTCCGATACAGATTATTTCATTGTTATTCAGATTCTCAAATTTCGTTAGGATTGATTAAGATTTGAAGGAGGAAACAGTGGAGAGCGGAACCTCGACTTTAAAAAAAATGTGAATGGAGTTTTTTTTCGATAAATATATTTTTTAACTGAAATTCCCAAATTGAAAGGGTAGTCTTAAGTATGGATGTATGACCACAGAGGCGTCTGTATGGTCATCTCACATGACCTTTAAAGTACTGATTTCTTCACAAATCAAGCATCCTGCATAAAGTCTAATGAGTAGTACGGTTTGGTCGCAACACTGATATTCCCGGAGTCCCGAGTTTTCCTTGTACAGTCGAACTCATTACCTATTAACTACATTTTAATGTCTTCATTATTTTAGTTGTTTTTGTGTATATTTGACATATACACAGTAAGTTTTGAATGATTCACGGTTATTTTCATTAGACTTATATTGACCGGGATATCGGGAGCTCGACAAAAATCAAAAAGGTAATTACGGTCTATATCCCGGTCAATATAAGTCTAATATACACAGTGTCACGAAAAATTCAACACCAATAGAAATATTCATAGTTTTCACGATTCAAAATTTGAAGATTTAGAGAAATTTTACATGGTGTATTCTACGTGAACCGGCCCTACTAAGTAATACGATATGCATGGATTTAATTTTGTAACTTGGTGATTTGAAAGATAATGTCAGGGTACCCACAACACGAGCCTTCTTGAGCTTAGCGTGAGATAAGTCTGTAAGATATCGTCACTACTTTGAAAAAATCTCGTATCTCACGCTGTTCCTCAAAGTTAAAACGCAGTGTCTATATGCATTCCATACATACTTACTACAATTTTCTTTTCATTGACAGACGAAGATACAAGTTTTTTTAAAAGCAGTGACGATATATTATATGTAACTAGATTTTTTTCCGCGGCTTCGCCCGCCTACTAAAAGTAATCTTATTGAAACGTTGAACATTGGACCCCCATTTTACCCCCTCAGGAGGTGAATTTGGAAAAATCCTTTTTTAGTGCTCCTCTACACCTTATAAAGAACCTACGTGCCAAATTTGGAATCTCTAGGACCAGCGGTTTCGGCTGTGCGTTGATATGTCAGTCAGTCAGTTTATTCTTTTATATATTTAGAAGATATTTTAGTAATCCGTCGTCTAATAAATCAACAAGCTATGTATTTATAGATTATTAATTGGCAACCAGTTCACTGGACTGGAGTATATTTTAATGAAGTACTAGATATATAGCGATGTAGTAACTACTTATATAATGTGTAAATATTTAATAATATCTACCTTGTTCTAAGATGTTGACATGTAAAATTGTTTTTACCAATAAATATTCTGATTCTGATTCTGATTCTGTAGAAAATAAAATATACCTATTACTTACTTATTCATTCTTAATTGAACTTCTGTGGCCTCAAAGCGTTCGAAGAAAAAGTGTCATTCATTAACTTATGTAAGTTATTTTGGTACTTGTATCTACTCATATGCATTTAAAGTTGTGTTACAACTTGGAAAATTCAAGTTCAAGCATCAATGAAGCCATCCGGTTTTATTCTGGTTCCAACTGTACAGTCAGTAGCAATAATATGGTACACGATGAAGGAAGAAAAATATCTGAACCACAGAACTTAATTTAGATAGAAGAAACATGACATGAACATGACATGACATGAAGAACAAACATTTGATAGTGATATATAGTTATAATATTTATTTGAGTAGAGTTATATAACTTTATAAGAAATTTATGTGTTTATCTCTCCTTAAAACAGTGTATATTTAATAAATAGCCTTAAGCCATAGTCATAACTATCACTATGTATTTAGATAAGTTAGATTTAAGTCATATTGCAGTGCCCTACAGGGTTTCATAGCTGAACTAACGAAATGTAACACCATGTATTTACCTATGGAAGCAATAAAGATACTGATTACTGATTAAAAAAAAAACAAATTCATATATTTGTATAGGGGCCGAGCGTGTCAAATTTTGTACTGAAGTTGATTCTTGCCTGTAATTTTAAATATGTCTCAGGCTCTTGATTGTTCATAATTTTTGTGTTGTTGCAATTGAATATCACGTAACGAGGCATTTTTTATGTTTTGGTTGACTTCAACTTACAAAAATTGACGCCCGAAAGCTGCAAGCTGCGATTAAAGACGGACAACTCAGTGGATTTCACTGAGTTCATTTGACACGCTAAGTAGATACGTTTGCTTGATCTGAACCTCTGGATGACACTTAACAGATGCGTTGCAACCACAGATGTCATATACTTATACCATAGAACAAGCAAACGTATCTACCTACTTAGCGTGTCAAATTAACTCAGTAAAATCCACTGAGTTGTCCGTCTTTAATCGTAGCTTGCAGCTTTCTGGCGTCAATTTTTATAAGTTTAAGTCAACCAAAATTTAATTGCATCAACACAAAAATTATGAACACACAAGGGCCTGAGACATATTTAAAATCACAGGCAAGTAACAACTTCAGTACAAAATCTGACACGCTCGGCCCTAGTTCTGTCCTTAAATCTAGTTCTGTGGTTGCAATACAGATCAGATGCGTTCTAAACCTATATAAAACACACACACACACACACACACAACATATATATTATAACCCATCTAAAGGCAGGCCGCCCGTACTCCTAGCGAGGACCGATTGGCCCTCACAGAGTACTAAATTTAGTAAAAAAAAACCTCGGATATCGGAGTCGCTTTCGTAAAAACTAGTGCCTACGCCAAATCTTGGGATTAGTTGTCAAAGCGGACCCCAGGCTCCCATGAGCCGTGGCAACTGCCGGGATAACGCAAGGAGGATGATGATGATTGGATATCCAGCGATACGTAGCTAGGTCACCCTATCGCGTTACTGTAGTGGCGCGAGAGATAGACTGCGTTTCGATTGCCACGAAGCGTCAACGATTGTCACTTGGGTAGGCTGGTAGGACCGGGATAAGTGGCGTGCTCAGCTGTGGGCGATTGAAGCGAAAAATGATGATGATGTTGAAATATCTAACATGATCTTGTTTGTAGAGCCATTAGAAGCTTGGATATTTTTGCGAGAAGAATCACCAAAAATATTTTTCTACGGTATGTAAATTTCATGCTTTTCCTACTCAGAATTAGGGATGTTACGAATATTTGCATTCGCATTCGCATATGCGAAAGATTCGTATTCTTATAAACATTTGCATTGACATTCGCATTCGCTTCAAACGATGCGAATGTTTTGCGAATGCGAATATGTGCAAGTCGCAGCTTGTTCCTCGCCCGCGCCGGCCGCTCTAATTGCTACTTGTCGACTTGCGACTCGCGCATGCGCAGATAGCTCAGATTCGTACGGCGTGAAGTTCGTACTCGGCATTTTGACCAATAGTAAGCATTTTTACCTAGCGGGTTGTTGGTGATTGCTTGGTTTTTATTTTGGTTTTTTATGAAATTCAGCGATATTCGCATTCGCATTCGCACATTCGCATTCTGAATATTCGCATTCGCATTCGCATTCGCGAATGTGACACATGCGACATTCGTGACATCCCTACTTACTCAGAATCACGAGACCTAAAACGAGAGACAAAAAAATGGTCCAATAATTTTCTATTATTTTGCATACTTTCCGCTTTGTAACTGCTGTACAGTTTTAAAAATGATAACGAAGTGGAAAAATTAAATTTGGGACGCTTTCTTTTTACCTAGTAGGACCGAAAGGGCTCGCGATTCTGAGTTGGAAAAACATTAAATTTACTTATTTTGAAAAAATAAAAGGTTTTGAATCTTTTTTCGCGAAAATGCCCAATTTGAGCTATATAGGTACTTTACCTACCTGATACTTACTACACTGGCTCAGCGACCGAACAAGGATTATGACTTCCGACACAAGTGATCGCCACTCTGCCCTATCCTGCGCCACTTCACGCCAGTTGGGTACACCGAGTGCGGACAGGCCCCGTAGCACATGTCATTTCTGCGACGCGTAACGCCACCGAAACGCCGCAGAAATGTAGTAGTACTCGTAGTAGTAGTAACAGTACAGTAGCTCTTTATTGTACAAAAACACATTAAAAATAACATATATTGAGATGTGAAGTACACAGGCGAACTTAGAGGGATTTCTTCCAGTTAACCTTTGAGTAAATGAGAGGAAAGAGTTAAAGAGGGTAACAAAATCTAGCAATTTGTACAACAAGGTACCATAAAGACAATGGATAAAAATATATATAAAATAAAATATATATAAAATATAAATAATATATATAAATATATATATAATGTAATCTGGCTATGTCACGCCAAGAACGATACAGATAGATAGCTACGAAAGAGATACCTATTATCGTGAGCGTTTGTGCATGTGGCTACGCACACTGGTCTTTCAGGGCTTCCTCGTACCTGATACGAGTGTAAAAATTGTTACATATTATTAACGTCATCTAACTGAGCATCAACGAAATGTGTGGCGCCATCTAAAGAAGCATTAATTTTTCTTGGTTCCGAGGTACGAGGCATGTTTGTATAACATGTTTTATAGCATTCGACTGTACAGATAACAACACGGGAACACTGCGGTATATTATCTAACGTACATCCGTCTAATTAATATAATTGGCTGTTTTACGAATTATCAACGGGTATTTTTTGAAAAATAAATTAATATTATACGAGGAAAAAAGCCTTATTTAAACCCACTAATGCTGCTTTTAAGGTATTTTTTAAATGTAGTTAAATTAGTCGGAAAATTGTGGTTATCGGAGGAGGAATTTTTTAACGCGTTCTTAATTAGTCGAGAAATATGCATAGGGATTTTAAATTGGGATTTTTGGACTGATAAGAGTAGGCATACCTTATCACGCTTTAGTTAATACATAATGATGCTAATAACTACTTTATAGCACTAGTACGCAAAGTAGGGATTTCCTCCCGCGAACGCTCCGACCACACAACTAGATTTATTATAGAAGAAACAGGTTCATCTAAGGTACAGCGGGGCAAATCTCGACTGGGGGGGGGGGGGGGGGGGGCAATTGTAACTAGTCCATTTTTTTTTCATTATTACACTATGATGTTAAGTTCTACATGTATCCACTGAACACGCCTACCATATACAACCGGTGGACACTCTATTTAATAATGCAAACATTGTAAAACATGGAAAAAATGGACCAGTTACTTCGGTAGTGTTGACATTTAAAATTTAAAAAGAATCCACTTTTAAAAATAATCCTCTTTATTTAAAAGTACGAAAACTGCTGTAAGGATAAATATAGAAGCCATAAAACTGACTAATTACAGATTAAAATGAACTCCCTAAATTAAAACTCAAATATTCCGTAGGTACAGGGGGTTCCACGCCATAAATTTCATATTTAAACAGTTTGTTTCGAGAAATGTTCTATTTTTCTGCCGGACCGGCAAAGCGTTTTGCGGCGCGAAATTAACATTCAGGAAGGCCAAGGGCGGGAAACCACTACTTGTTGCTTCGGGTTCGAGGGTAGAATGTTCGAGTTGTTCAAGTATGCGTTTTACGTAAATCTATATAGACTTATATTGTCCAGGATATAAAATTATAGATAGACAAAAAAACCGGCCAAGAGCGTGTCGGGCCACGCTCAGTGTAGGGTTCCGTAGTTTTCCGTATTTTTCTCAAAAACTACTGAACCTATCAAGTTCAAAACAATTTTCCTAGAAAGTATTCATAAAGTTCTACTTTTGTGATTTTTTTCATATTTTTTAAACATATGGTTCAAAAGTTAGAGGGGGGACGCACTTTTTTTCCTTTAGGAGCGATTATTTCCGAAACTATTAATATTATCAAAAAACGATATTAGTAAACTCTTATTCATTTTTTAATACCTATCCAACGATATATCACACGTTGGGGTTAGAATGAAAAAAAATATCAGCCCCCACTTTACATGTAGGGGGGGTGCCCTAACGAAACATTTTTTTCCACTTTTTATTTTTGCACTTTGTTGGCGTGATTGATATACATATTGGTACCAAATTTCAGCTTTCTAGTGCTAACGGTTACTGAGATTATCCGCGGACGGACGGACGGACGGACGGACGGACGGACGGACGGACGGACAGACAGACATGGCGAAACTATAAGGGTTCCTAGTTGACTACGGAACCCTAAAAATCGTTATAAGACATTGGTTACTTTATTTTGCTGCTGGAGTTGTTATTTTTAAACCATTAACAATGAAACTAGTTTGAAATTAAGTACAATGTTATATACTTATCTGCACATACAATCACGCCTGTATCCCATATCCCATAAATAAACCTATAAAAAAACCACTCAAGATTCAGTGCCACTTTTAGAAAGAGGCTGGAAGAAAACGAAATTGTGACATTGCTGTGACAGGTTGCCAGCCTCTCGCCTACGCCACAATTTAACCCATATCCCATAGACTAATCTCTCACCCTAAACGCATATACTTTCTCCGTGCCGGCGTGGGTAA
The DNA here is from genome assembly GCF_023078275.1 of Leguminivora glycinivorella. NCBI lineage: Eukaryota > Metazoa > Arthropoda > Insecta > Lepidoptera > Tortricidae > Leguminivora > Leguminivora glycinivorella. The sequence continues at coordinate 23,125,509 of NC_062982.1, forward strand.
AAAATGTCGTAGAAGTCATATGTTTAGGGTGAGAGATTGTGCGTTTCTTTGTTTGTTTGTGCAAACGAATGTTACCGATTATCTCCTAAATGTCCTAAACTACTACTTATAGACCGATTTTAATGCGGTTTTCAGTAATGGGTTTGTGGTTCATGTTGTTAGAAAGATGTTACGGTGGTAACTCACTAGGGGGCGCTGCAGTAAACATGTCCGCAAGGAGAGTATATAAGGCGCCGCACCAATAGTAGGGGATTTTCGAAACACGATACCAATCTTCAAAAGCAGTAGTAATTTTGTTTTAATAAGTTTGTAAGTAAGGGCTTGTAATTTTCCAACCGCTTCATAATGCATGGAAAGCGATAAACGCTTACGTGTTTATTAACCCTTAAATGCATGAATTTTTCTTTTAACGAGATATTAATATATGTGATTGATAGACAACGGTTTTCTGACTCTGGAAAAAATAATAAAAAAAATATTTAAGATCGATTTTTATACTAAATCAGTGCGAGAAGTTAAAAAGGCCAAATCATATTTATATAAACATATCGTAATTGGTAAGTTTTATTTAAAAAAAATAATGACTACTTTTAAAAAGGTACACTATTTGTGGAACCTCTATGACAAAATTTTTAAACATAAACTAATTACTAGCTCCGAAAAAATCAGCCTAAATCACATACTAAAAATCGCCATCGTCCTGTTTTTCCACACTTTTCCGCCATTTCATCTTAATCCTTAAATAGCAAATAGTAAAATATTATTTAATTTATTTAATTGTTTATTAAATAATAATAAATAATAAATATCACTGACAGGACTATTGTAGCCAATAAGCCTGACATTGTGATAATAGATCGTCCGCAACGCCGGGCAGTGCTCGTTGACATCACCATCCCCCATGATGAGAATATCGTGAAAGCCGAGAAGGACAAGTCCAGTAAGTATCTAGACTTGGCTCACGAGATAACCGCCATGTGGGATGTTGAATCAACGATCATTGTTCCGATAGTCGTTTCAGCGAACGGTCTCATAGCGAAGAGTCTCGACCAAGGTGGCTGGATCAAGGGCCAGATGCAGAAGGCGGTGATCTTGGACACAGCGCGGATAGTCCGACGGTTCCACTCTCTGCAGCCCTAACCACCGGCAGCTTGGGCCCTGCCCCGCTGCTGGCGGCACCCTAGGTTAGGTTTTTTATAATATGTTTATATGTTATTATATTTTATTTTTATATACGTATTGTAAAATACCCAGCCTAAGAAGGAAAATAAATACTGAGAATAATGAATAGCAATAAATGTGATTTTCGATAGCTATACATATCGAGCCACGGGCCATCAAATATATGATGCATATATATACACATCACCATGCATTTAAGGGTTAAGAGAGGACATTTTTATTCTATTAAATATTACGTAATTATGTTTATTATTATAGTGCAGGTGGCCGATCTTGTCACTTGAAAAACGGCAGTAAACGGCAAAATGCGGCTTTGAAATACGAGCGCTCGCAATTAGGAATTTATGATAGTAATAATAACTGATGTGCATAAAAATTTAAGTGGCTAGTTGGAGATGTCATTGAACGTGTTAAGACGCTACTGGAGCGAAAATGCTAAAATGAAAAGGAGCCCCCCTTTCAATTTGGGAATTTTATTTAAATATACTAGTGTTATTAACTAGATTTATCGAAAAAAATGTCCATTCAGAACAACTCAGTTAAAAGATATTGCGATAAAATCTTTAAAGTCGAGGTTCCGCTCTCGACTATTTCCTCCTTCAAAACTTAACCAATCGTAACAAAATTTGAGGATCTGAATAACAATGAAATAATCTGTGTCGGACCGTTTAATTTTTTTGGCTAATTGTTACAAATTTTGAATACCACACCTTTTTTTGCGCCATAATCGATAATGCCGTTTTTGGAAATTTTTGATGGGCTCTAGCGTCTTTAAAAAAAATAATATCAAAAAAATCAAAACGGTCTGACACAGATAACAAATCTGTGTTGAAAAAATCATTGCTCTATCTTCAAAAACCAGGGAGAAAATAGTAGAGAGCGTTTGTATGGAGAATTGACCCCTCCTGTATCGTCTTAAAAAACGATGACAGTATTTTACTCATACGAATTATCTATTTATCTATAGCGGTCTCGTTTTCAGACTTGGGCTCCTCTTCATTCCTCCACGCCTGTCGTCATACTAGTTATGAAATAGATTATTACACACACATGAAATTTTCCATTTAAGACAATACAAAAGAAATAGAAACGTAACAGTAACTGAGCATGATCAATATTCTCATTACCGACAATGGTCAAAAACAATAAGAATTTCCTTTTACAACTATTTGTATGCGACGTCTATTTTACGCGAAAACCGCTGTCGCCATGGAGAATAGCGGGCGATTAGTGACAATGCCGAAACGTAAATAGACAATGGGGCTAGAAAGGTCTGTTATATTCAATAGGATAAAATTAAGTATGGGAATCCATATTAATAAATGGGAAAGTGTGTGTCTGTTTGTTTGTCCGTATTTCACGGCAAAATGGAGCGACGAATTGACGTGATTTTTAAGTGGAGATAGTTGAAGGAATGGAGAGTGACATAGGCTACATTGTGTCTCTTTCTAACCCCCCCAATTCCATAAAATACGGGTGGAAGTTTGTAGCGAGCGAAGCCACGGGCAAAAGCTAGTGTTGAATAAATTAATATTTTGAAAGAAAGAAAAATATTTATTGCAACCATGAAAATAAGCAGTACTAAAGTTCTTAACATAAAGATTTAGTTACATAAGTTTGGTTTCCGTGGTAGCAAAAGGACACAGATAATGCACAGCGCTGGCCCTAGTGCAATACAGTAAGCTTAGAAAACGATCGTAGACAGGTAATTTAAAAATAATATATAAGAAAATTTGTAGCAATTTTAACAAGAATATAACACTTATATTCATATTCATATTCATTTATTCATAAAATTAACAATTTTACATGTCAAAGTTAAAGTTAAATTATCATAAATAAATAAATAAATAAATAAATATTGAGGACACCTTACACAGATCAACTTAGCCCCAAACTAAGCAAAGCTTGTACTATGGGTGCTAAGCGACGATATACATACTTCAATAGATAAATACATACTTAAATACATAGAAAACATCCATGACTCAGGAACAAATATCTGTGCTCATCACACAAATAAATGCCCTTACCGGGATTCGAACCCAGGACCGATAATTAGGGTACAATACAATATTACATTTTAAAAATAGAAAATACTCTCAAATAAATTCAATAATTAATTTAAAAAAGAAATAGATGTTGAACAATAATTACAAAAAATAATAATAATAGTATGTGATCGTATTGAACATTAAATTGCATTATTATTATAATATTCTGAGATGTCATAAAAAGCATTAATAGTCAGCCATTTCCTTAATTTACTATAGAATGTGGCTTCATTTTTAATATTTTTTATGTTGTCGGGTAGTTTATTATAGATACCTGGTCCCGCAATAAGAACCGTTTTATTTGATTTCGCGAGTCGACAACATGCTGAGTGTAAGATGTTTTGATGTTTTTGTGTGATACGTGAACTTTTAAATGTCTTTATTGGAAATAGTTCAATGTTACTTCTAATATATTTAATCATTTAATCATGTATTCCGTAAATATAATATAACCTGGATGGATAACCTTAGGAGCTGGACGGGAATAGACGGTGCCGCGCTAGGCAGAAAAACTGCAAATAGAGAGGAGTTCCGGACTGTGGTAGCCGACATCCAAAGAGGATATGGCACCTGAAGAAGAAGAAAATTTCTTCTTCTTCAGGTGCCATATCCTCTTATATTTAATATAATATGACTCGCTATGCACGCGGTTCAATATTGAAATCTTTCACTTGCTATTAGGGTAGGTATCAATATTGGCACGTGCGGTTAAACAACAACTTTGCCCCCTTATAAAACAAATAACTATTGTTAGCGAAAGATTCCAGTATTGAACCGCGAGCATAGCGAGATGGTCCAAAAAGAGGAATCTTGAGCGTTGCGAGGGTTTCAAGGCACGAAGGTTAAACAAACTTTGCCACCGAGTGAAACACAAAATTTTTCATCACACCAACACGAACAAAATACTGACTATAAAACATCAAACTAAATCAAATCCATTTATTCAATACTAGCTTTTTCCCGCGGCTTCGCTCGCGTTAGAAAGATACAAAAAGTAGCCTATGTTACTCTTCCCTTCAACTATCTATACTTAAAAAATCACAATTTGTCGCTCCGTTTTGCCACGAAGGACGGACAAACAAACAGACACAGACACTTTCCCATTTATAATATTAGTATGGATTTATGATTCAACATTATCTTTTATTTGTAGGTAAATAAGGTAAATCTACCAGCCAGGTTAAGACATCTAGTTAAAATTTGTATGAAATTACTTTGCACTCTTGCTTGTGGATAAAATGCAATTTTGCTATCTGTTTTTGAACAGCAAAGAGAGCCTTTACCAGTTGGTGTAGCGAAAATAACTATTATCGATTCCCTATCGGCCCTATTCGAATTCGGCCCTAATCGTTTAAAATTCGTCCCCGCCAGGACGAATGACGATGACGTCAAGCGCATTCCACTATAAGGAAAAACGGTCGCTTCGCAGAAACGACCGTTGCACTATTTATACATTCACAAACTTATACTACAGTCACTAAACTCACTCTACAAACTAATTCACACCTTATTTCTTACTACTTAAGGGCCCATGGCGCTATTAATCGATGGCAATCGTAAAATTGTGCGCGGGAAAACGCAGTGAGCAATGAATGGGATGCTAATTACGAAACGTCGTATCTACATATAAGTTTCGTGGAGAGATACGGCTTTTTGAAGGTTAGTTTTTAGATTGCAAGCATTTACACGGATTTAGGATATGGCATATCAATTAATGCTAGGTACCGTTTGCATATAGGAAAACCCTTTGCAAGTGAGATAACGTAATTATGATTTTACGAATGTCAGTGACATATTGACTTGAAAATCTTGAAATTCAACACTCTTAAACATACTAATGCTTAATATGAATACTTGGTTTCAATAGCCACTATAAAAAAATTAAATAATAAGTATAAAAAAAAACCGACACAGTGGACCGATTTTTATCAAACATGGCTAAGTACACTCCCGACTAATTCAGCTTTCAAACAGAAAAAAAAAAATTAAATTGATTCATTCGTTCGAAAGCTACGATGCCCCAGACGGACACACACACAGCCCGACAGACAGACACGTCAAACTTATGCAACCCGTCGTTTTTGCGTCGAGGGTTAAAAATGGGCTATAACCAATATAAGAACTTTAAAAAGTGGAAGAAAACAAGTGCAGTGTCATAAAAAAAAAAGTATAGTTAAAGCCAGACCAGAAATATTTGACTATTGTCAAGAGGGCGCTGTTATTCTGATGTATGGGGTGACAGTTCAGTTTAGTATGAAGAAAATAGTTCTAATGAAATTCCGCAAGATGGCGCGTTGTCATATAATAATTTCTGGTCAGGCTTTACGACTCAGCCACGACATTGGTCTAAGCGCGACAGCGGTGAGCGGCGGTCATACATTGGAGCGAGACACAGCGATGGGACTTTTCATTCGCACGTATGGCTGCCGCTCACCGCTGTCGCGCTTAGACCAATGTCGTGGCTGGGCCGTTACAGTCTCTGTTACAATTAACAACATTCTTACATAAAGTATTTTTTATTACGAAGCATCCACAGGTATTTTAGTAACAATATAATTAATGAATCCCTCGGTATGTCTGTTCGAGTCTCTGCTGTTGTTTTGCCAACCGCCGTAGAGGCATACTTTCAGCAACTTTGTATTGTTGGGTTGTGGTGCAATTTAAAAGAGTTATCGACTGAGACACTGGTCCCACCAAAAGCGAGTGAGGCGATAGAAATAAACAAAATATAGTCGCTCCCGTGTACATAAATCAGCAGTTCTCGAATAGTTCGTACAAAAATTAAGGAAAAAGTTAAATTTGTTTTTATTAATTCCTATTTTGTTACCAAGATTTTGTTGATGAATTGAGATTTTATTAAGTTTTATTTCGTCATTAAGGTTCTCTAGTAAGTATCTATATTTTCTTAATTATATTTAACAATTAACCTCTGTATATATCTTACGAAAGTCGACTTATATTACTAAATGTTGGTAACAAAATAGGATCAATTAAAATTTGCTGACGTGGCTATGTACAAAGTTGCCGGGAACTGCTCAAATGCAGGTTAGACACTAAGGCCCACTTGCACCAATCACTTAACTCAGGGTTATGGGCTGTCAACTGTCATATTCCATATAAAATGGTGGGTTAACCCTTGGGTAGTAATATAATGCCAATTAGCAGGTACGGTTAATCTGTCAGTGCCAATTGATTGAAATAAATGAAAATTGAATTGAATAAAAGAGATGCAATGATAGCGCGAGCGACTTATAATTCGTCGTCGAGATCGTATATATCTAAACCTAATAGACGTATATTATAGTTCCAATCAGGCCGCTCATCTATTTAATAAAAAATATATTAACGGAGCGCTCCATGGGCTATCCTGTAGAAACGCATTAGGTATATTTCGTAGGGTAAACTCGCCTTATTTGGTGACACGCCTAATTCGGTGAAACAACCAAAAATCGTCTTTCGGAATAGTGCTTCAAAGCTTGTATCATCGAATTAGGCGTGTCACCGAATGAGGCGAGTTTACCCTATGTTGCGAATTTATTTTTCGGCGTTTGCAAGCGATATTTTTTCTGCACATTGCCTTAGAAAAATATCCTCTTACACCAGCCAATTTGCCTTTTTACGACCAACTTACTCTGAGCTTTGTAATTTTTCTCTTTTTTTTTTCATGGAATGCTTCAAATATCCTTGTATCTTGTGACTTGGGACACACGTAACGGATCGAAACGCTTCACAGGCATCTGGGTGAAAATACCGTCATATATATACACAAATAAATACACGCTATTCCTGATTGTTATTAGTTCGTTGGCATTTTAATTGTAATGTTTTGGGATAATAGTAAATGTGCCGATTTTAAGCAATGGTAATTATCATAATATACAGATACGAGCAAATTTCGTCTTTATGGCAAGCGCCAATATGGTACCTTTTGCATGGGAACTTCATAAATATTTTCGGTCATTTACTTAGATTTTTGAATGCTTTTCCCTCCTCTCTGCGTTGAGTCCTCCTTTTTGCGTTGCGTCGATAACGATATAATCGCGAATCGTGATTTGCTTTGGGGTAAATTGTGGCGTAGGCGAGAGGCTGGCAACCTATCACTGAAATGTCACAGTTTAGTTTTCTTTCAACCCCTTATTTGCCAAGAGTGGCACTGTAACTGCCTACCCCTTTATGGGAAACAGGCGTGAATGTATGTTGTTGTTGTATGTGATTTGCCTACTGACCCAGGATGTGCGGCGTACATATATGTCAAACAATTGATGCTCATATACAAGTGTCCTGAGTCGACGCTGCATAGGGTGGACGCACGCTCGCCCGCCCCGCTGTCCGCCCCGCCGAACGCTCCGCTCCGAGCGTCCACTCAGGCCTTACACAAGGATGGATTATTTGCTTGGGTCCAAAAACTGCTACTTATAACGTCACTAGCCAATACATCTCTCTGTGATGGCAGGTGGACCAAAAGTACCATGAGGGTGCCCTGGTCAGGGCTGCTGGAGAGCGCAGTGGTGAAGGGAAAACGTTCCGAACCCAGTGCGCTCTCACAACGGAAAAGACGGTAAAACGCCGGAGTGGGTTTAGTGGGTAGGGCCATTTCTCCCCTTCTCGCCAGGAGAAAGGAAAGCAACGGCGAGTCCCACACGGCGTGCGCAACTGCATTCCTACTCCGAAAAAAAAAAGGTGGACAAAAGTGACAGAATGGCGGCCGTTTTCGGATGTAAGCAGCGCCTGGCATCCGTTGGCTCGTTGGGTGGACGACACGACATTCGATAAACTGCGATTCACCTCTAGACGAGTCCGGATGTCGGAATGATTTCAATTGATATCGCGCCTGTAATGTATGGCTAGGGTTGCAAATAGAAAAAAAACCAAATGTTTTTTTTCAGAATTATGAAAAAAAACATGAAAAAAAAACCGAGCACCATGGTTTTTTTTCTAAATATGGTTTTTTTTCAGATGAACAAATAATTCGACAATACCGGTTTTTCGTGACTTGTAACTTGTTTCAATAACAAAACATACATTTTAATTCGATTAACATTCAGTATACAAACGTTTATTGGGGAATCCCCGATGCTGCGTGCAGCGTGGAGAGGCGGTGGTGTTGCCAACAGTAAATAGTGATAACTACCAACTACAGATTTCGTAAATGTTACTTTTATAAGACCAGAAATTAAAGTTATTTGATTAAATTCGTTTAATAATTGACATTAAGTCTAAAAAACCGTATAAAAGTATTAACTGCTTTGCAAATTTTGAGATTTCGTACTTTAGAAAAAAAACATACTCCAGAAAAAAAACTGTTTTTTTTTTTCAAGGTTTTTTTTCATGTTTTTTTTCAAGCCAGAAAAAAAACCGTTTTTTTGCAACCCTATATGGCATATCGGTCCTACATCCGATATCGGATCCGATAATGTGAAAACGCTCTGAGACTAGCCCAGGACCGGGATGAGTGGCGTCCACGAAGGGAGGCCTATGCTCAGCAGTGGGCGATTAATGGCTAAAATGATGAATGATAGCCACTACAATGACAAGTACATCTCGAAGGCCATCTCCAAGAAGGGTCACATTAGCATACCCTTACTGGGCCTTCCGTTACGTGCGAGGACCACACGCGGGGGGCCCTGGGGGCGTTAGGCCTACTTATAGACAGCCCTATTGATCGAAATGCTTAATTGTTAGTCGCCTGATTCGATATCAGGCGTTACTTAGGCCGATAGTCCACTATCATAGAAATATTATTAAAATCATAGGCAACATGCCGCCCTTTTTCTTCACGCTGGAGACAAAGGGAGGCATACAGACCTATGATCATATGCATATATGTGAGTGTGTTTAGTAAAACGTCCCACTTTGTCGGTTACCATTAAGGCGAGATTTACTTGTATTTTTATATGAATATTTAAACTGACAAAGCGGCTTTATAGCAATCGACAAAGTGGGACGTTTTCCCGTGCACACTCACATATGATCATACACACATGAGCATGACATAGATAGATAGATAGATAGATAGAATACTCTTTATTGGCACTCCTCAGCAAGAGATACAGAAAAAAGATACAGCGGAGACAAAACAAATGATTATAAATAGAGGCAGACAACAGGCGGTCTTATCGCTAAAGAGCGATCTCTACCAGACAACCTTAGACATACCTATATATGATAGGGTACTTTCGGCCTTAGGCGTTAGGCGCTAATAGCCTAGCGGTAAGAGCATGTCACTTTCAATTCAGAGATCGCTGGTTCGAACCTCCGCACGTACCAAGAGTTATTCGGAATTTATGTGTGAAATACACATACATACATACATACATACAATCACGCCTGTATCCCATAAAGGGGTAGGCAGAACACATGAAACTACTAAAGCTTCAGTGCCACTCTTAGCAAATAAGGGTTTGAAAGAAAACGAAACTGTGACATTGCAGTGACAGGTTGCCAGCCTCTCGCCTACGCCACAATTTAACCCATATCCCATAGTCGCCTTCTACGACACCCACGGGAAGAAAGGGGGTGGTGAAATTCTTAACCCGTCACCACACAGGTAAGAAAGGGGGTGGTGAAATTCTTAACCCGTCACCACACAGGTAAGAAAGGGGGTGGTGAAATTCTTAACCCGTCACCACACAGGGATGTGTGAAATGTCATTTGATATTTGCAAGTCACTTTTCGGTGAAGGAATACATCGTGAGGAAACCGGACTAATCTTAACAAGGCCTAGTTATCCTTTGGGAAGGTCAGAAGCTTTGGTGGAACTAGTGACTACGCCACATCTTGAGCGGACCCCAGGGTCCTATGTGTCTCTCTTTCTTATAATTATGCCTAGGTCCCGGGTATCGTCGACCTGATATGATAGCCAGTAGCCATCCCCTCCCTTCAGACACCTCAGTACGTTAAATAAATATATAAATAGATAAATATTGGGGGACACCTAACACCTTACACAGATCAACTTAGCCCCAAACTAAGCAAAGCTTGTTCTATGGGTGCTAAGCGACGATATTCATACTTAAATAGATAAATACATACTTATATACATAGAAAACATCCATGACTCAGGAACAAATATCTGTGCTCATCACACAAAGGGCATTCCCTTACCGGGATTCGAACCTGGGACCGCGGCTCAGTAGGCAGGGTCACTACCGACTGAGCCAGACCGGTCGGTTATACATAGAATGCATTGTCATGCCATGCAACCTAATTCTGAAATCTAATTGGTATTCAATTTGATACTATTCGTCACGCCTTACTAAATGGTCAAATAAAAACCCGAACATCTTTAGATCCGTCGAATTTTATCAAACATTTCCTTATCTACAAAGCTACTCAAATAGCACAAATTACGGCAGTAATTATGCGACTAGATTTCCCTTCCTATTCAGGGTTCAATGACCTCCGCCAAAATAAAGAACTGATCTGCCGCATTTCCATAGGTTCGATAGACTAGGCGAAGGCTATCTTAGCTAAAAACTACACAAAGTTATTACAATCTCTATTACAATGTCTTAAGGCTTATATAAGTATTTTATTGTGAGCAGAAAAGCCTTACAAAAGGTCAGCATATTTTGCTCTATTCATATTAAAATGGGCTTAAGTAATGGACAGCGAAGAAAGAGATTGATAAGTCGCGATGTCCGATTTATAGTGTCTATTTTCATCGCTAGATGGCGTTGTACCCGTTACCTAACTAATGTCATGGGGTGGTAATTGGTCAGAATCTACCTCCTTGTGGTCCACCCCGGGCAACGGCTTCACTCTGAAGACGGCTGAAAGATTCCGACTGTTCCTGGCAAGCTGGATTTGCTCCCTCTGAGCCTCCCAGCTATTCCTGTGTTCCTAACTCTCAAGAAAATTTCAATGCGCTCAATGGCTCGGCCCTTAGTGGGCTCATCGACAAAAAGTTTAGGACCTTCTGTCCTTATACTGCAAATTAACATCGAAGGAATGTCACAGTCTAAATGCGACTACCTTGCGCGACTTGCTCATGATAATCATGTTGACGTGATAACCGTCCAGGAACATCACATAGACAATATAAATAAATTTGACAACCGTGGTAACATCCCGGGTTTTAACTTAGTAGCCTATACCCTTTCACCGGTTTACGGTTCGGCTGTTTATGTAAGGTCTAACATCTTGGGTGCTGAGATAGTGGAAGTGTCAGACCACAATAACTTTGAAGTTATTTCTTTAAAAATTTGCAACATCTCCCTGACATCAGTGTACAAGCCCCCCAACAATGCCTTTTTAAACCCTCCCTTAAAAAGCTACCCTCACCCAGCAATTTACCTGGGGGATTTCAACAGCCGACATCCAGCTTGGGGATACACATCCAGTAATTCTAACGGCGATACACTTAATAAATGGTGCACGGAGGAAAGCCTCCATCTTGTCTTTGACGCGAAGCAGCAGGGTTCATTCCGATCGGCAAGGTGGCAGCGCGATACAAATCCAGATCTTTGTTTCGTCTCTGAGGATGATCATGGAAACATACTTCCTGTTAGCAGAGTTATCCTAAATGATTTCCCACGCAGCCAGCACCGACCCGCCCTAATAAAGATTGGACTGGAGGTTCCAATTGTTAACTCTTTGCCAAAACCTCGCTGGAATATGACCAAAGCTAACTGGGAAGCATACAAACACCAAGTGGATGCAAACGTAAGATGGCTGAAACCAGAAGCAGCGAATTACAACCGATTCTGTGGCATAGTCATAGGTGCGGCTAAAAGGTGCATACCTAGAGGCTTCCGAAAAGAGTATATCCCTGGTTGGTCTTCGGAGATTGAAGCGAAGTATCAGAAGTACCTCAAGAATAACGATGCCACCACTGCTAATGATCTCCTGGCTGCCCTGGGCGAGGCCCGTCGAGAGAAGTGGATGAACAGCGTCGAAGGCATGAGCTTTACACACTCGAGCAGGAAAAGCTGGGCTCTACTGCGAAAACTAGGTGGCGGAGCAGGAGCACCAACGAACACTAGCACTGCTGCTGTACATCCTGATAACATCGCGACACGCCTCAAAAACATTACAAAAAGCGCGCACGTCGACAAAGCCTTTGCTAAAACCATCAGACACGAAAACAAAGCATTACTTGATTCCAGAAATAGATGCGAAACTTTCGATTCACCTTTCAGCACCGACGAAGTGAGTCAGTCTTTAAAATATGTTAAGTGCGGGAAGGCGGCTGGACTAGATGACATGTATCCGGAGTTCCTAACCCATCTGGGTAAGCGTGCAGTACGATGGTTAACAGACTTTTTCAACAACATATTTGAAACAGCCACGCTACCCACCATGTTTATGAAGTCCAAAGTCATCGCCATACTTAAGCCCGGAAAGACCCCCGATGATCCGGCCAATTTCAGGCCTATATCATTGCTTAGCGTTACCTTTAAGTTACTGGAGCGCATACTGTACAACAGAATTAAAGATGAAGTGGACAAGCATATTCCCGCTGAGCAGGCAGGCTTCCGTGCCGGTAGAAGCTGCTGCGACCAGGTTCTAGCGCTAAGCAGCCACATTGAAGCGGGGTTTCAACGGGGTCAGAAAACGTTAGCGGCTTTCGTGGATTTAAGTGCTGCATATGACACAGTCTGGGTCAGCGGACTGATCCATAAGATGGGCAAGATAATTCCGTCTGCAAAGATCCTTCGCCTTTTAGGGAACATGATGGGGCCACGAAAGATTACTGTGTTACTAGGTGATAAAGCTAGTAAATACAAGTTACTGAAGAACGGACTCCCTCAAGGCTCTGTCCTGGCTCCTCTCTTATTTAACGTTTACACCAGCGACATGCCTCCCACTCAGAGTCGGAAATTCTTGTACGCCGATGATATTGCGCTCACGACTCAGACTAAGAGTTTCGAGGCTGGCGAAGCTGTGCTCACGCAGGATCTAAACACCCTACAGCAGTATTATTCCAAATGGAGACTCTACCCGAATCCTTCAAAATCAGAGGTTGCCGCTTTTCATCTGACTAACTGCCTGGCGGATAGGCAGGTGGATGTTACCTTCTGCGGCCAAAAAATTCGCCACAATTCTAACCCAAAATATCTGGGGGTCACGTTGGATCGGTCACTCACATACAGGGCACACATGGAGACCCTATCCCAAAAGGTTAAAACAAGGGTAAACCTTATAAGTAAGCTGGCCGGAACTTCATGGGGTGCTCGGGCTGACGTGCTGCGAACTTCATCTATGGCCCTTGTATATTCTCCGGCGGAATACTGCGCACCTGTGTGGTATAAAAGCGCGCACACCGGCAAGGTGGATGTTCAGCTGAATCGAGTGATGCGAACAATATCCGGCAGCCTCTTACCTACGCCCTCCAGATGGCTTCCCGTGTTATCACACATTGCTCCTCCGGACATCAGGAGAACTCAGGCTGCTGCGCGGAAATGGCATAAAGCATCTACGTATGCCCTACCAATTAGAGAGACGCTGAACCACCTTCCTCAAGCGCGCCTGCCATCTCGCAAACCTATTTGGTCTGACCACCAGCTTCAAGGCCAAGAGCCGTTTAATGTATCTGCAGAGTGGAGAAAGCAGTGGCAGGCACATGACGGTGACCCGAATATAGACCCCACTAACCTGCCGGCCGGGTTCAGAGACCAACGCAAGATTTGGGTCACTATAAACCGCATCCGAACGGGAGTAGGCCGCTCCAATGAAAACCTTTACAGGTGGGGAATTTCGCCGTCGCCGGCCTGTGACTGTGGGGAGCCAATCCAAACCATCGCTCACATAACTGAAGAATGTCCTGAAAGGAGGTTCCCCGGAAATATGCAGGACCTCCTGGCAATCACACCGGAAGCAAGGGATTGGCTATTAAAATTGGATGTTAAATTGTAATTTTACTTTATATGCATGTATAATAATTTAAATTTTAACAGGAATAAAGCCATACGACATAATAATAATAATAATAACTAATGTCATTTGATATCAATTGGTTCTTTTTTATTGTTGATAATTGTTTCTTTTTTTTAATACTACGTCGGTGACAAGCATACGGTCCGCCTGATGGAAAGCGGTCACCGTAATCTATGGACGCCTGCAACTCAAGGAGTGTCACATGCACCCATTAGAAGCTCACACTCCCTTTCACTCCCTTTTGCTGTGTTAAGTACACACACAGCAAAAAGGAGTGTACAAGTTCTAAGGAGGGTTCGGGTTGCCGACGACTCAAAGGACAATAGACGGAACAAATTAGTTCCATAGGTCCTTCTGTCACCAACCAAAGTCAACAACACACCGCACCCTCGTTGAGCTCTGGCAGCCTTACTCACCGGCAGGAACACAACACTATGAGTAGGGTTTCTATTCGATTTCTGATTTCTTGCTGTAAAAAAAGGTAAATTATTTAAAATTAATACATCGAATATAAATCATAAAACACTATCTGCATTGGCCCAATCTATATCATCACGCAAGAAACTGTAAAAAACTATTCACTTAATTAGAGTTAAATAATTTTTATTAGCACGCAATTGACATTAAAATTCCGATCAGTGAGAAGACATGAAACTACGGGACCTTCATTGAAAATAATAGGGATATTAAAATTACAAATATTGTAGGACATTCATACACAGATTGCTACGCCCTCTACGAAATTTTTGTACATATTCCAAAATTTATTTTGAACTTTTATTGAGTAAACGAAGGTTCCCTATTCAACAAAACAAATATTTTCAGGACTCGGGAGATTTGTATGATATGTATTAGCAAGGATGATAATATATGGGATTGACAAGCTTCAGTTTTGCCTCTTCCAGGCTGCGAAACAGCGCCATCTAGTTTTATCCCAAAAGGACTCATACATTTAAGGGGTATACTTTTTTGTTAAAATGACGTGTAACTCCTGTTATCAATAAATGATTGATTGATTGATTGATTGCATAGGCTTTGTCAGTCCCGGTATATATAGTCCTTGGTATAAGTTATTTTTTGGTGCGATTGAGCTGCCGTCTGGCGGTAAAACGTTGCAGTAGGTAATAATTATTTGAAAACTGTGACGCATTTCTCTAATACATATATGTAGTTATTTCTTATCAATTGACGTCAGTTTGGTTACTGCAATGAAATGCAAAAATAAGGAAAAGCTGTTACATATTCATGTAAAATATGGTACTGATACTGTTAGCAATGGAAGGGCTTTTAAGAAACAAAATCGTGATACTGCAGTGACAAAGTTATCCTACATAAACTTCTATGACACCCACAGAAGGAAAGGGGGTTTTGTAATTCTTAACCGCTCACTACACCATAGACTAAATATAACAAGATCATACCATCCCATACATTAAAATGCGACCGCCTACGAACGCGCTTACACTCCACCACACATAGATGGCGCCACAAAAAAATGCCTTGTTTCCACCGATTATTTGTAGATTGGCATTAAGTGTCAATTCCGAGACGTAAATCTATGTCAAAAGTGACACTTAACGCCATCTAAAAGTATAATCAAAAGCTACACGACATTTTGTGGTGCCATCTATGTGTGGTGGAGTGTAAGCGCGGTCTTAGGCGATCGCATTTTAATGTATGATCTTGTTATGTTTAATCTATGACTACACGGAGAAGCATAAGCTTTTAAATAATAGTATTGTAGTAGTTTTTAATATTGTATTCTATATTGTTTTTGGCAAATAAAACGATTCTTATTCTTATAAGCAAATGATAATAAATGACTGATTACAATGATATGTAAGTAAGTATATATACCATGAACTCGACTCGATAGATGGTACGAGAAAAAAAGTTACCTACGTACTTAGCCGCAATGATACAAGCAAGTCAAAAATTACCTTCCATTCAGCGGGTTAATTTCGAGTATTTCGACTGGGGGTCAAATGCGATTCTTTTCCATGTTTTACAATGTTTGCATTATCAAATTGAGTATCCACTGGTTATATATGGCACGAATGTTCAGTGGATACATGTGGAACTCAACTTAAATGTCTAATATTAATGGATAAAACGGATCAGTTATAATGTCCCCCCAGTCGATATTTGCCCCGCTGTACCTTAACTAAAAAGCAAACAAAGTATTTTAATATTTATTTCCTGTATACTTTTATATATTCCAAACTTTATATTGCTTCATATGGTAATACATACCTCAATACCCCCATACGCAAATAGAATGGGAACATACTCAACTTTCCTCTAGGTAATGCCATTCGTCGAATATCTCACGCTCACTTTTCCTTACTTAAATGGTTATTTTCCTTCTAAGGGAAAATTGTGATATCTAAATACTTATATATAATTACTAACCTATGAGTCTTTCTCTGTGTGCATTTCTTCTAATATAGTACTTTACAATAGCCCCAGCCCCATTGGTATTTGGTAAAACGTACTTGTTGAAAAGTTGCCATCGGACGCTTATCACTTTACCTGGAAAGAAAAATAGGATATTTAGTCTCTCAATTATAAATATAAAAATGGCATTTGATGATTGTTAATTCGTGTACAACGGGTATGCTGAGTTCGAATCCCGGTATGGGTATTTATTTGTGTGATGAAAGTTGAACACAGTTGCACTGGTCACTGGGCGATTAAAAACTAGTACCAACAACAAAAAGTATGTTTTGCCGAAAATTTTATTATTTTGATTAGGGTCACATATGAACCCTGAGCCATGGGTGCTTCCTATGTACAGTGAGTTGCAAAAGTGCATAGCGAATTTACCAATGAATTCATTATCGCAACAGTAATAAATAAATAAATAAATATTAGGGGACACCTTACACAACAACCCAACCCCAAAACTAAGCAAAGCTTGTACTATGGGTGCTAGGCGACGATATACTTACTTATATAGATAAATACATACTTATATACATAGGAAACATCCATGACTTACGAACAAATATCTGTGCTCATCACACAAATAAATGCCCTTACCGGGATTCGAACCCGGGACCGCGGCTTAGCAGGCAGGGTCACTACGCGCTAAGCTATACCAATCGTCATGTAGCGATATAATAACGTGAGCACAACCGTTGATTCATTAAATATTCATTCATAACTTCTCCAAGCAATACAATACTGTACCTACCTTTACAAGTATGCTTTTTAGTTTGGGGCTAGGTTCATATCAAAGAGGATCGAGTATTATAGAGAGTTACTGTCAAACTTCCGTGAGACATATTCAAATAATTAATTGAGATACGGTTGCATGTCGCAGCAATAGCGATATAATAACGTGAGTACAACCGTATCTCAATTAATTAGTTACTGTCAAAGTAAAATGTGTAATCACAGTGCATAGACAGCCATCTCTCGACACAAGCTTAAAACTTTTGAACCTTTTTTGACAATTTGGCCCATATTCTTAGCTTGATATGTGTTAAAATTAGGGTTTCTGATTTCTCGACCTATTAGAAGTCTCGAGTTTCGAGAAATCTCGAGCCCAAAGTCTCGAGTCGTCTCGAGTCTCGTCTTTTTTTATAAATGGTAAAATTTTGATAAAACAATAAACAACAATATGATTAGTAGTTTTTATTGCACCACACTATCATAAAAATGCGTAAGAGCAATAAAAATCTTATTTGAAATAAACATAAATCAAATTTTTACAAGAAAACTACAATTATAGTCTTGAAAATAATACCTAATCCTTTAACTTCCCCGCCTGTGCACGGGTTAAGTAAATTAAAATGTCATGTATTAAATCATAATTTCATTGAAATTAAACGTTTAAAATAACTTCTTCTTCTTCCTCGTTTCCTCATTGCCGAGGTTCGCGACCACAAGTAGCGTGTCTCCATTGAACGCGGTCATAAGCCATGTGGACTGCACAGTATACGCTGTCGCCACACGATTTCTTCACATAGTCAGACCATCTCTTACGAGCCCCACCCCAAGAATGTTTACCATTAATTCGCCATATTATGCATTGGTGCTCTCATAATGTGTCCGAAAAATCTGAGGGTCGCTCTTGGCATATTTTAGAGAGCCGTGTGGTGATATTCAATTCTTGCAAAAAAATAGAGATGTTTGTTAGTTCTTCTAGCTTTTCAAGTTATACTCGTAGCAGTCTTCGCCAGCACCACATCTCAATAGCGTCAATCTTAGCCACATCAAAACTTTTCGGGGTCCAAGTCCATAAGTACATAAATATCGAGATTATTGAAATAATCGCACTTTATTTTGACGTCGGATTCCTCTGTTCTTCCAAATCTTGTCGAAGTTAGCCATAGCACTCTTCGCAGGTTAACAATATACATAAACGCGCTGACTTTTTTGTAATGAAGAATTGCTTTTAAATAACATGAGGCTGTCAAAACTAGCCAAAGTCGCTGCCAGCTTACGTTGGAATGAGAGGTTAGATCGCTTAATTTATCTCGTTATAATTTATGACCGCCGTTCGACACCATCCCCACCGCCTCGCGATAAGACCGGGCAGAAGGTAAAAAGTTGCATTTCACTTCAGGTCGTACTTTACATTCGGGCCTCGAGACGTCTCGAGTACCTGTCATTTTTTAGGGTTCCGTAGCCAAAATGGCAAAAACGGAACCCTTATAGTTTCGTCATGTCCGTCTGTCCGTCTGTCCGTCTGTCCGTCTGTCCGTCTGTCACAGCCGATTTACTCGGAAACTATAAGTACTACAGTGATGAAATTTGATGGGAATATGTGTTGTATGAACCGCTACAAAATTATGACACTAAATAGTAAAAAAAAAAGAATTGGGGGTGGGGCCCCCATACATGTAACTGAGGGATGAAAATTTTTTTTCGATGTACATACCCGTGTGGGGTATCAATGGAAAGGTCTTTTAAAATGATATAAAGTTTTCTAAAAAACATTTTTCTTAAAGTGAACGGTTCTTGAGATATCAGCTCTCAAAGTCGTAAAAAGTATGTCCCCCCCCCTCTATTTTTATAACTACGGGGTATAAAATTCTAAAAAAAATAGAGGTGATGCATGCTAATTAACTCTTTCAACGATTTTTGGTTTGATCAAAGTATCTCTTATAGTTTTTGAGATAGGTTGATTTAACTGTAATTTTTTTGCTGCTACGGAACCCTTTGTGCGCGAGCCCGACTCGCACTTGGCCGGTTTTTCTCGTCTCGAATGAAGCCGAAAGTCTCGAGAAGTCTCGAGTTCGAGACTCTCGAGCAGAAACCCTAGTTAAAATGTCAAATATTAGCGCCATCTAGCCGAGCGTTCCCCAAAGGTGCAACGCCATCTAGGCCACCGTACCTTTTTCTCTATGGCTTTGAGGTACGTTTTTTTCTTAGACCTTATCCGTCTATATACGGAGTTACATATGTATTTGGTTCATATGTAAGATGTCATGTCCCCTAATATTTATATTTACCCATTTCAATGCTCGCTAGTTTATTCCATATCACTATATTTTCCCTATGTAAATACCATAACGGTGGCACTTAGAAAAATATGCGAACATCCTGTCGACACCGACAGAGGCCCTTTGATAATACGTGCGGGCTGCGTCAATGATTTACCGAGTATTTCGTATATTTACATATGATAACGGTACCGTTCCTTGAATGACGTGTGGGAAATGATAAGAAAAGCTTTGAAGGGACCATCCCCACTCAGGCGACGCATGTCCTGAAACGCGGAATGGACGTCAGCGCCACGCCGCCCGAATGTAATTTAAAAAACGTCTCCTCAGTACATTTTGTATAGGAAGGGCGCGTCAGGCGACGCGTCGCTTGGCGCGCACCGCGCCGCCTGGGGCCGACAAAATAGGGAGCGGTGGGCATGACGAGGAGCATGACGAGCGGCATGACGAGTAGCGCGGCCACACTATGCCTCTGCCTACTTCCCTCGCTACTTCCCACGCCGCTCGTCGAGTGTGTGGCAGAGGTATGTCGGTTTTTTGGCGCGAGTCAAAGGGACGGCAACAACCTAGTGCGATAATCGTGCGAGTAGGGCATAGTGTGGCATAGGTGAGGTATTCCATAGTTAGTTGGCGCGTATTGAACAAACGCGGCAATTGTATGTGAATTGCTGGCAATTGTGTTGCCCATGTAAGAGCACCTTTAGGTAGGTGTATAAGTATGTTGGTTGGTTGGTTGGTTGGTCACCCGAAATATCAGTGGTCGGACAGTGAATGTATAAATACGTGTGTCCTATTACCGTCTGTCCGGGAATAGGCCCGCGTCATGCGACGGGGAATCCGGAAGGCGGGGCTATTACAACGGTGTGACGTAGGGCATACTTTAACAAGATTCCTAATTTTATACCAGTGAGATGAAAGGTTCAGTTTAACATTTTTATAATTTTTGTTTGGCTTTTTAGTGTTGATTTAAGGTTTATTGTTACCTATATCAGCTTTCAGACAAACAGACAGACACACGAGTGATCCTATAAGGGTTCCGTTTTTCCTTTTTGAGGTACGGAACCCTAAAAAATTAATCTAATCGGTTCATCCGTTCGGGAGCTGCGATGCCACAGACAGACACACACATATACAGACAGACAGATACGCCAAAATTATAACACCCCGACGTTTTTGCGTCGAGGGTTAAAAATTGGTAGTTTCCGAATCTAAATTAGGTATCCTCTTCTTCTTCCTATAAAACTGAACACTATTTCGCTAATAGA
Source organism: Leguminivora glycinivorella (assembly GCF_023078275.1). Lineage (NCBI taxonomy): Eukaryota > Metazoa > Arthropoda > Insecta > Lepidoptera > Tortricidae > Leguminivora > Leguminivora glycinivorella. Next base: position 23,146,341 of record NC_062982.1, read on the forward strand.
TAGGCTGGAGGAAGCTTGCCAACTATTGCGGAACGAGGGGCGAAAGTGGCGCTTTCAAATATCGTCGTCGACGGTTACTTTACGTGACAGACATGTAAAGCTTTGAGGAAACCGGCGTTGTTTAATGACAGGTCGTGCCTTGGCAACCGCTTGCTCCCTATTGACCAATTTTATGTTCGTCCGTTGGTTATAGTGTGTAATTTTTTTTTTATACTACGTATGGACGCCTGCAAGTCAAGGGGTGTCACATGCGCGTTGCCGACCCATTAGAAACTTGTACACTCCTTTTTTGAAGAACCCCATACTGTAGTTCATCGGGAGTACCTTGACATAGCTCATGCCACAGCCGGAGCGTTCGTGGCAGGAAATTCCTCTGAAACCGCACGGTGCGCGACCATTTAGGTTGCAAGGTGTGTGGATGAGCGCCCTGTCGATGGCGAGCGGTGCGATGATGAAAAGTGGCCGTTGGCAACATGTCAAACAGTTACAGCATTGGACAATTTCCACATTGTAGCAAAATAAATAAATATCTAATAGGTTTAAAATTTGTCTGTAAATCCATTAAGACTATTTTATAAGTTAAATCTATTGCTAACAGCTACCTTTTTTATAAGGAAACGGATAGCAGATTGCATATATTTTATCGACAAGACATGCAAAGTAATTTCATACAAATTTTAACTTCATGTCTTAAGCTGGCTGATAGAATTTACCTATAACTGATAATTTTGAATAATAAATATTGATTAAGAGTTTTGAATGATTCACGGTTATTTTCATTAGACTTATATTGACCGGGATATAGACCGTGATTTCCTTTTTGATTTTTGTCGAGCTCCCGATATTTCGACGCAGTTGCATGCATCATGATCACGGGAAACTGACGAAGGCGGGTGAATCAAAAAGGTAATCACGGTCTATATCCCGGTCAATATAAGTCTAATGAAATATTGATTAAATTGATAGATTTGATTTAGTTTAATGTTTTACAGTTAGTATTGGAATCTTTCGCTTGCTCGGGTATGAATAATGGCACGGCACGTGCGGTTAAACAACAACTTTGCCCCCTTGTAAAACAAATATTACTTTCAATATTAAAGTGTGCTATAGGCCCGATCTGAACCTGCGGAACCATCAGCCCGTGAGTTCATCTCACCCCACATTTCCTAACGGTGTAAGCCGGAACGATTGTATCACAGAACAAAGCCGATCAGATGTCATGTCGCCTCAGTATTGATCGAGATTTTAATCAGAGAGCTTTAAGCTTCTTCATTACCGTTTAATTAACCAAATGGGCGGTAAACCCTTTAGTAGTAGTAGTAGTAGTAATCACTTTATTGTGTACAACAGTTTATATACAATTTGTAGGAATAGAGATACAAAGGCGAGCTTATCCCTATAAGGGATCTCTTCCAGCTAACCTTGGAGAAGATGAGAGGATCGTTCCAGTACGTAAGATAGACAAACTTACAGGAGTACAATAAAGGTCAAAAGTAATCCAAAATATTGCTAACAATTATATAAACTACATAAATACAAAATGACACTATTAAATAAATTACATACTAGAGTACATAAATAAAATACAAAATAAGTACCTAACCAATATATAAATATATCAATACATACATAATATATATATAAAATCCCCAACCATTATCATACTTGTTCAGAAAGCCAAAGTTTCTTCAGATTCACCTTGAGTGATGTCACAGACTGAGACCGTTTGAGCGACAGAGGCACCTCATTCCACAATTTCACAGCGCGCACCGTGAATGATTTTGCGTACGTACGTGTATTATTCATAGGAATAGCAAGCGTGAGATTCGCACTTGAACGTAAACGGTGTTCACTGCCCTCAGCCAGATACTTAAATCTCTCGGTAAGGTAAGAAGGAGAACAGGGGTTATAAAGTACGTTGTAAAGTAAGGACAGAACACGCACATCTCTACGTCGGCGGATCGGCAACCACCCGAGCTGGGAGCGAAAATCAGAAATGTGGTCATATTTGCGGAGGCCAAATATGTACCGGATGCAAACATTCTGTAATCGCTCGAGCTTGTCCAGCAATTCCTCGTTGAGATCAACTAATGCAACGTCACCGTAGTCAAGAAGGGGTAGCAAGAGAGATCGTGCAAGAGTCAACTTGGTATGGAAAGGGAGGAAATTCTGCAATCGACGAAGAGAATGAAGGGACCCAAAAATACCTTTACTCACTTCAGCAATATGAGGAGCCCAAGACAGCGTCTGATCCATGGTGATACCTAAATTTCGAACAGTAGAGGAGAGAGGGATAGTGCACCCATCAAACAAAATTTCAGGTATCACCATGTCTGAGAGCTTGCTTACGAAGTAAGGGCTGCCAATGACTATCGCCTGTGACTTAAGAACATTAATTTTGAGCCCAAATCTGCTCGCCCAATCCCGTATGGACTCTAAGTCACAATTCACTTGATGAATCAGCGAGGGAAGATCGTCTAAGCCAGCCGCTGCATAAATCTGTAGGTCGTCTGCGTAAAGATGGTATGATGACTTAAGTGCACTAGTGATACCGTTGATAAAAATGGAAAATAAAATTGGTGAAAGAATCCCCCCCTGCGGAACACCAGCGGAGAGCTCGCACCAGTTGGACAAATCATCATCTGTTTTCACACGCTGGCGTCTGCCATAAAGGTAGCTGCGGAACCAGGACAATGAAGTTTCGGAAATACTAAGAGTTTTTAATATGCCTAAAAGGATGTCAAAGTCTACCGTGTTAAAAGCGCTACTGAAATCAAGGAGGACAAGGACAGTAAGTTTTTTGGATTCTATATTAAACCGAATGTCGTCGGTGACTTTCACCAAAGCAGTAACTGTGCTATGACCGGGACGAAACCCTGATTGTAGGGGATTAAAAAGAGAATTTTTATTAAGATAAGATAGGAGACGACGGTTTACATGATGCTCAATAATTTTAGATAATATAGGGAGAATAGAAATAGGACGGTATTGGGAGAAAGATGCAGGATTGGATATTTTAGGGAGAGGGATAACATGGGCATACTTCCAGGATGCAGGAAACGTGCCGGAGGATAAGGAAAAATTTATTATATTCGTTATTATGGGGGAGATGAAATCCGCCACGAGCATAAGCATGTCCACGCTGAGGTTATCGTCACCGACGGCCTTCGTGCTAATAGATTTCAAGATTTTAAGAGTCTCTTGTGAAGTAATGAAGCCGACATCAAAAGGTTCTAAGTTAGGGTTACTACCCAACTAACAAAAATTAGTCTTATAGTGGCTTATAATGCCAAAAATAGTACTCTTATAATAACCTTGTAAACCCTTTACAAGAGGGCATTTGGGCACACCTTATAAGGCCAAAAACCTTATATCCCCCTTGTAGTTGCTATATTATTAGCTTTCTTATCTTGTACGTGCTTTATTGTGGCATGCAATAAGAAAGTTAAACTTATAATGGCATGACAAGTGCTCTTAAAAGGTTAATGTACTAATAAGAATCATATTTAAAGCTTTAATAAAGGCAATTATACTTATAAGAATCATATTGAAAGCTTTAATAAGGGCAATAGCTCTTGTACACGTTTTGTGATCATCAGATATAAGGGAGTAAAACTCATAACGGCGAAACAGGATGCTGTTTTAAAAGTTTATTGTGCTTTTCGTAGTGATTTATGTGTACATCATCATCAAGTCATCCATTTTGCAAGTTAGTAAACGGTAAGTTAACTTTTACATATTACAATTATTTGCTTATTTATTATGAAAACTGTGTGGGAATCCAATTTCATGGTGAAATGTGATATAAAATGTGTTGTATTATTCATGCGCCCTTGTATTTCAACGGTTTTGTACTAAAAATGCGGTTAATTAATTTTGACATGTCTTGAGCAAGGCTGTTATAAGAGTAAAAGCAGTAAGCACATCATTTACAAATACTCTATAAGAGTAAAAACTTTATAATAGCCACCGGTGTTACTTAAGATTCGCCATTTTATATATCTTTAGGGTTCCTTCTCACAATTAGTGAAATCCCGAACCTTACCATCTAGTTAAATATTTGTAACGGATATCAGTTAAAAATTCATAACGTTATCGTTAGAGAGCAGATTTCAGGTAGCGATTTAAATATTAATATGAATATGACTCGCATACAATATTTATTATTTTTTCTACACACGAAAAAAATGTATGGGAACATAAAAGTAAAACCCTTTTTGGATGCTTTTGTGAATATTGGGCAAAAATTATAATGATAATAAATAAAAATAAAAAAATATTTATTTATACTTATTTCTTTAATATTTCTTCTGCGCATTGCACAGTAAAAACTTCTATTATGGCTCAAAGAATATAAAAATGAAAATAATTCGCTTCTTATATATATTTAAATTGAAAGTCCATTATTTAGAATAAAATACTTTTTTTTAAATGTAGTTTGTTGAAAAAATAACATTAATTTAATCTAATTATTCAGTGAAGTTTGTGGTGTGCGATGTAGGTAATAATAATAGATTATAAACCACATGACATGTATTTAAAAAATTGTACTAGTCATATCCATATTAATATTTAAATCGCTACCTGAAATCCGCTGTCTAGTTATCATGTACTTGGCGCAAACCTTTGAAATTGCATTTTTGTTCGAAAGACCGTTCTTTTTAAACCGGTATTTTGGGGAACGCTTTGATAAAGGTTTGGTTCGATTAACCGGCATAGAACAAAATAAAACCGTGTAGTCCGCAGCATGTCAGGTAATACTGATATTTTCAATATTTCATTAGGAAGTTATACCTAGAATTTTCATTTTAAAACAAACTTGTGCCTCGGAATATTTAATCTTCTGGTGCCTTATTTTATTACTTCCTATTGATTTATTGTAAATGCTGAGTCAAATACTCTATTTGATATTTATTATTATGGTTATTGTTACAGAATCTGTGGATGATATACATAGTCAGCCGTTTTTAGTGACGTGAAGATGACAACTCTTCTCCTCCTCTTAGTAAGTAAGTGCTATTGAAAACCACAGACGATTTCAGTACCGCCATCACAATGGACTTTGTGTCGATAACTATAAACAGCCTAGCCTAAGACTTCAATTTTTTTTTTTTAAATTACAGATGAACTACAAAACGGCACATATTCTGATGGAGAAAATCAGTCACAATCATTACTTACACCCAAAAATAAGCCCGGAGTGGTGGATCAAAAAACATGCAAAATGGAAGAGGACGCAGGAAATAGTTTTAGGTTGTAAGAAAATCACACCAAGCAAAGATGGCGCTGATAATTCAAAACAAGAAAACGAAAATCAATATATCTTTTGTGAATTTGATGAAGACCTCGATAAAAGAAACTACTTATTATTTTGGAAATTTACTGATAGGTTAATTACAATTTCTACCACCGTGTAGGCGCTCTGAAGAATATATTAATATTTTGAAGTATGTAGACTCATTGAAACAGCAACATCGTGAGTAATAGAACTGAAAATATTAATCTTATAAAGTTACTTGTATCGGTTTGGTTTCGTTGCACATAAATAAATATCTTAAAAACAGTGAGTTTGTCTTTATTTGTCCTCAATTTTAATCTGTCTTAGTCCCAAAAGGACTACATATAAAATCGGTTTCTTCTTAAAATAGCCGAACATTGTATTCACTTATTCAGATCGTCCAACATTCACAAAATCCGCAATAAAAGATTTTTTTTTATTTCAAACCAAAGTCCATAAAGTAAGGAATACACTTTTGGAACTTATTCTAATAAAGTTAATCTTAAAAATTAATATTAGTAGGTACTTGATGGATAAAAAAACTGAGTGCCTTGGTAATAGTCTCTTATACGCTCAGTTATGTATAATTGGCCACCTCCGAGTGCATGCTAGTCTGGTATAACCGGTGGACACTCTATTTAATAATGTAAACATTGTAAAACATGGAAACAATGGACCAGTTACATTTGCCCTCCAGTCGAGATCTGCCCCGCGGCCCCGCTGTATATACCTTAACATTTTTCACTGCAGAGCTACAGACACCTTAAATAAGATCAAAAAATATAATTATTAAGCTAAATCCAAACTCAATTCATCATTTAACGATATACCTGTATTACTGTCACTGCTGCTTGCCTGCATATTCTTATAATTATTCCATAATGGCATCCTCTACGGAACCACTAATCGATAAGTTGGGATCAGATTGTTCACATTCGCTGGATTTTCAAAATGACGAATGAAGTTTTATAAAAACTTTTAATACGACACTTTCAAGAATAATGCCTTTATAATTATTGTATAAGAGAAAATGTATTGCTTTAATTCTTTTAAACACTTTATAAAATGCTATAATTTGTTTGCTGGATAGACGTTTTATAATATGCTCCTATGAGGCATAAAGCATCATAGTTATCTTATGCATTGCTTTTATAAGAATAATTGGCCATAACAAAAGCTTTTATAGTGCTTTGAATATTATACAGCGAAAAGGCATTTTAAATGGCTTCTATAAGAATACATATTTTTAAACCCTTATTGCAGTCATATAAATTGGACTTATTAACGTGTACATGGCCAAGTTATAAGAGTAAATGTACTATTGGCCAAATCCTCTTATAATGAGCTACTATAAGAGTAAATATTTTTAAACCCTTATTGCAGTCATATAAATTGGACTTATTAACGTGTACATGGCCAAGTTATAAGAGTAAATGTACTATTGGCCAAATCCTCTTATAATGAGCTACTATAAGAGTAAATATTTTTAAACCCTTATTGCAGTCATATAAATTTGACTTATTAACGTGTACATGGCCAAATTATAAGAGTAAATGTACTATTAGGCCAAATTCTCTTATAATGAGCCGCTATAAGGAACTCTGGCATAATGAATGCTATTTTAAAACTACTATGAGTGTTTAGCCCTTATAGATTGATTTTATAAGGATATTTTGTTTGTTGGGTAGTGATAGCAGCAAGAAGAGATAAGGTAGAGCATTTGACTATAGGATCTAGAACAACCGGCGACGTACTGAAATATTGGTTAAGACCATTTACGTCAAGAGAACTTAAACCAAAAGACTGAGTTTTGCCCACTCCAAGTGATTTTAAAAACTTCCACAACTTAGCAGGGGGACACTCCTCAATAGAACGGTGTATATACCGACGCTTTGACTCCCTACAGACCTTGTTGCAACGGTTACGCAATGATTGATACTTTTCGCGATTACTATCCGAGGGATTTTGACGGAACTTCACACGAGCACGATCTCGCTTGGCCATCAGCAGCTTGATGTCCGGCGTGAGCCACGGTGCAGGGAAATGCTTAACGCGTAAAGGCTTCAACGGAGCGTGTTTATCAAAGATACCGAGCAACATCTCATTGAAAGCCTTCACCTTCATGTCAATATCTGTGAGACTCTCCAGCCCCTGCCAATCTGCACTCGATAAGTCGGCAAAAAAGGCTTGCAGATCCAAATCGGGCAGATTGCGACGAAGTATGATTTTGTGCTTACGTTTTGGAGGACGTATTCTAAAGGAAGCATATATTAAATCATGATTGGAGAAACCAGCCGCATTAAACTGACCATGAGAGGAAACCAAGTCTGGAGAAGAAGTAATAATGAGGTCTAATAAGGACGGAGGGCCATTATGCGGGAAATGTGTGGCTGTGAGAGGTAAAACACTCAGGTTTAAAGAAGTGGTAAGGGAATGAAGTTTAGAGGAGCGAAGATCATTTTTGAGGAGGCAAGTGTTGAAATCGCCCATGATAATACTATGGTCGAACTGGGGGATTAAGTCAATTAAAGTGTTGTGCAGAGCATCGAAATAATTGATATTCGAAGAAGGGCTGTAAAAAACTCCTAGAAGGGCTTTGGAATGGTGTAGGGTGACCTCTAAAAAGAGATGCTCGGCAGAGTTAGAGTAGAGTGATGGTGATTGCGCTACTATCCGAAAAGCAATGCCACTTCTAATATAAATAGCAACCCCACCACCGCGGACGGCACCGGTTCCACCCACACTAGCGCCGGTCCGGTCGTTTCGTATCAGGCAGAACCCCGGCAATGGATAAAGTGTAGAAGGTAGAGAAGGTTTTAACCATGACTCAGAAATTAGAATGGCATGAATATTTTTATTGGAGCTGAAGGCTGACAGCAGTTCCGGGTAATGTGCTGGCACACTCTGTGCATTGATGTGAACGACATTAAAGTTCCTAAATGAAGATTTAAACGTATATTGCAGCCGCTCACCCAAATCAGGTAGCTCTGAAGCATCACTCAAAGAATCATAAAGGCTTGGAGAAGAAAGAGAGAAAAATTCGCTGTCAAAACTAGCATTAGAAACGTCTGACATTCTATATAGTTGGTAATAATTTATATAAATATATAATATATATATATATATACAGTCTATAATATAAAAAGTGTTATAAGATAACAAAAATATATAAAGCTCACTAATAAGTACTATTAAGAGTAACTTAATAGTAAACCTCCTCATCTGCTCGCCAGCAGCTATTATAAATTAAGCAGTTACATATTTTAGAAGCAGTAGTAAGAACAGAAGAAAAAAGTAAAAAAAAAATCTGAGGTTAAACATGTTACTAGATTGGTTAATAGTCAGAAGTTAAAGTAAACAGAAAAATACACCTCAACAGAGCAAAAACTAAACGCTGAAAACGTCAAATGTCATATTGATGAATGTCAGTGTGACAGGACGGCACGGTAGGTTATGAAAACGTAAAACCAAAATACTTTTCTAAGTGTACCGCTGCAAAAACTAAAGTGATTTCGAAATGTACCGTAGTAAAGATAAAAAAAAAAGCATTTTGAATCTGTGACGTCACGGCTTTGTGAAGATAAAAAGCTGGAGTTTAATGAAATTGTCATTGATATAAAAACACCGAGCACAACTGCGAAAGATTTCAACGCTTGCCGACACCTTGGGACGCCGCAGACCTCGCTTGGCGTGATGGTCTTGGTGCTACAACCGCAGGAGATGCTTTCGCTCCTGCCGCGCCCGTGTCTGCCTGTGCACCTTTAGTTGTGGGGGTTTAGTGAGCTTATAAATTAGTACAGTCAGCAGTATGAAACAATGCACCAAACTCGCTTCCCGCCGTCTGTGTCTGTCTTCATGCACCCATAAAGATCTAAGTATGCACCTATAGGTGCATACTTAGATCTTTATGGGTGCATGCCTTTTAACCAGAAACGTGGATGTGTTTGATATCCACAAATCATGTTCATTGTTCCACAAAGCGTCACGCTAGTGGGAGCGAGTTCGATACGCGCATTGGTGGAAAGGCGCCTTAAGTCTACGAAACGCGGTTTTTTTTAATACATACCTAGAGTAATTCCAGACGACAGTTTATACGTATGATACCCGATTGTTCTAACCCGGAGGAAATCAGAAAGTGGGTATAAGTATAGGTAGTGTTTCCCTTAAATACTGACGGGCAGATTTTTCGATGAAAACTCTTGGATACTTAGTGATTTTTTCCGACTTGATTAGCAAATGTCGTCAAAATTTAACCAATTCACACAAAATCTTAACAAATTATATACCTACACCTTCCTCAAGAATTAATGGCAGTGTGTACCTAAATAACTACTTGAAACAAAATCAAACAAAAACATAGTATATCTGTATTTTTCCGTGCAGTTAACCCTCCGATACGAGATCACTGCCTTATCTATAATGTCTCAGTTGTCCCAATTCCGGTAGGTACAAATTCATTCAAAAAAAAACGGTACATGTATGAAACCCATTGTCACATACGACGTTCTTCTGTTGAAGTTTTGGCCTTAATCTTTAACTTTTAAGTTTTTAGAGCACTTATCATTGCAACGGAAAGTTTAACCGCGATACTGCATTTTGACATTAATACTGGTATAAATACATGCCTAACTAGTCCTAAATGCTGACATACATATGAACATATTTACATACATATATAAGAAGCTAAGACTACACTTAAAAGCTATAGCTAATGTCTAAAACAAGCCCTTGAGGCATTGTACCAAGGATATTGGCGACATTTCCTCGCTGTATCGCAATGTTGATACGTTGTGCGAGGAAGTCGCCAGCTCTTCGGTCACCAGTTACCTCAACTACACGTTTCGCGATTTCAGTGAAAAACTTGTTCGCGCGTTTGAAAGATTTAATAATGCAAACATTGTAAAACATGGAAAAAATGGACCAGTTACATTTGCCCCCCAGTCGAGAATTGCCCCGCTGTACCTTACATGATTAATAAACTTGACACTCACGTGATTAAACGTAACTTTCCCTAATCACAATACATTTCCTTTATAAATCTATGTCATTAATTCGCTTTCATTTGCTACTACTGTATTGCGACTTCCTACCACAATCACCATTGCGATACAGGGTTTACTATTGATTTTGGCTACTTAATTCAATAGGTACATACATATCTACACGAATAATCACGCTATAAGCTACCACGAAGATCGAACCCACGACCTTTGTCTCAATTTATGTCACCACATGATAAGTCCATGCAATCTTCCTGAATGCAACATATTTGGATACTGATAACTTATCTATATTCACATTCTTAAGAGTAAAGGTGATGGATACTTCTGTATACAGTCTGTATACAGTCCCAGTTTTGCTATTTACATTATGAAAAAGATATGTACAAAATGCCAGCGATCTCTAGACTTCCCCTACACGACAGTGCAGAGTAAACCGATGTGGATTTAGTGTGTAGGACGTTTCCCCTTTTCTCAGCAAGAGAACCATGGGAGATGGGAGCCCCACATAACCCTCGAAACCAATGCGCATATCCTATGCGTAACAGCATTACCACATCGTTGAAAAAAAAAGGTATCACTAGGGGAAAACAAGGACTAGTTATATAGAAAGGCAGAGTCGTGACGGCCGTCCATGTTCCTCTTAAGTGATAATTCGTAAACCACATAGCAGAACATAGGTCATATCACACGCACTATATATAGTATAGTTAATTAAGTGCTGATAGTATTTGAACCCGTGGTTCAATGCCTAAAGTTCGCAGATTCGAGTCCGGTTGGTAACTTATTATAGTTATTTGTTATACAAGGGTGCAAAGTTGTATTTTAACGCCGAGTGTGGAATTGAAAAACGAGCAAGTGAAAGGATTCTACCTCTATAGTTGAACCACGAGCGAAGGAGAATAGAATCCTGAACTTGCGAGTATTTTAACACACGAGAAGTAAAATACATTTGCACCCGAGTGTAACACAAAACTTTTCCCCTCTCTACAGCGAGGAAAGTACAACGCAAAAAACGTGTTTATCACTGCTTCCAGTAGTTCCACAGGTGGTAAATCATCGTCATCACTAGATTCACTCACTTTTATCGATTTTAAAGCAGAAAAAATGACTATATACAAGGTCAAATTACTTTATCCACTAGTTAATAAAATGCGTTCTTACCCGCTGGTATTAAAGGACAAAACACGTGTTTCCGAGCTAATGAGGGGAAAATTAAATTGTTGCATTTGGAGCGTCTACCAAGAGTTAAGACTTTAAGAATACGTTAATAGATTGCGTCAACGTTTCGGAAAACGACTTGCATTGTATGGAGAAACCGAACAGCGCTCCCAAAGGGTTACTTATTACATGTCTGTATCTTTAGGTTTTTTTTATACCACGGCTGATGGAAAGCGGTCACCGTAGCCTATAGACGCCTCCAACTAAAGGGGTGTCACATGAGCATTGCCGACCCATTACAGAAAGAAAGATTTCTATGGAAAAAATCCAAGATAGCGCCTGTAATGTACGGATATCGGTACGACATCCGATATCGGATCGGATAAAGTGAAAACGCACTAAGACCAAATTCATAACTAAGATACAATTCTCCCAAACCCCCGAAACGTCACAAACAATTATCACGCACATAAAACCAACATTTCCGCACTAGTGACAAAAAATAAAACAAGGGACGTTAAAGTCTTCAATTATTTCACCAACAAATATCTGTATATCTGTATGTCTGTATCTGTGTGTGTATTATACGCCTGTCATTTGGCGACAAATGTGTCAGCACAGTAATTGCATTAAATTTGGAATTTGATGGCACGTCACCGCCATCTTGTATTTTTATCCTTGAGAATACACGTGTATAAAAAACTGGTCAAGGGCGAGTCGGACGCGCCCAACGGGGTTCCGTTCGAATTTAACTTTTTTATTCTTTAAATTTAAGATAAAAGTGCGACAAATAGAAAATCCGAAACAAGTGACGATAAAACTCGAATGAAGAGAGTGTATAAATCGTAGTTACAAAAACTGGCGCATGCACTAATTTTTATAATCGTGACTGACGGTTGGCCTTTCAAACCAAATAGCCAGGCCTTAATGGACACTTAATACGATTTTCTTGGATAAAAACATGGTTACGGATTTATTTAAAACAAAACACACGAATACAAGTGCGAAAAAAAGGAAATTCAAGAAAAGAGCGAGTGCGGAAAAGAGGAAATTCAAAAAAAGAAGGGAGTGTTTCAAATACACGAATAACGAATCACCTTTTCGCACGTGTATCATTCGACGTTTTACAGTACATAAAAACTATTTGAAGGTTCGACGTAGGCACATAAAATACTACCTTCTGCACTAGTGCGATAAAGCGACCGGTCTGGCTCAGTCGGTAATGACCCTGCCTGCTGAGCCGCGGTCCTGGGTTGGAATCCCGGTAAGGGCATTTATTTGTGTGATGAATACAGACATTTGTTAGTGAGTCATGGATGTTTTCTATAAGTATGTATATCGTCGCTTAGCACCCATAGTACAAGGAGGAACACCCAGGAACTATTTAAAAAAAAAAAATTAAAAGACTCCACACACGCGCCAACTTAAACGTACAGTCAGCAACAAAGAGATACATACAGCCAGTGTCAAAATTATGTATACAGAACTTCATTGCCTGTACATTAAGGTGTGTACACATACTTTTTGGCACTCTGTATTCACAGCTTGGTTGCTGACTGTACAGTGTACAATCTTTCTCGCCTAGTGATAGTTTTTACCGCCCACAAATAACCACGATAACTCAACCGTCCTCGCCAACCTTAATATCAAAGCAATTAAGAGTATTATCGCTTGACCCATACACTGTTTATCTTTGTCATTCTCCGAGTCGATGTACTGATACATTTTTTGAATTACCGATCGACGTGTCAAGAAAAAGTAACTTTGAAAAACTCTTAACAAAGCTCTGTAGTTCGTTTTAAAATCTACTTAACACCATATACAATACAGATGACATTTAAACAGCGTAAATGTGAAGTAAGAGTTTTTTTAAGTAATGTATGTGTGTGTGTGTGTGTTTTGTAAGTAATGTATGTGTGTGAGTTTTTTAAATAATTATAATTAATCGCAAAAAACGAAAGCTTTTGTCAAGAATGATTATGGTTTGATGACCGGGTTAATAAAAACGGCATCATCCGATAGCGTGCGTAGGCGAATCTCTATCGCTCTTGCGTATTGGCACGACAGAGCCAGACTACCTTTCGCGGCGTTTCGTTTTCGTTTCGCGTCGTAGGAGGACCATTTTTTTCAAAGTTGTCCACCCCACTTTTTTAGATTTGGAATTTTTTATGTGTTTCCACTCAGATTTGCGAGCTCTTTCAATCCTAATATTTAGGAGAAAAAAAGTGACCCAAGGTTTTTTTCCCATTCCGTTACCACTTTTTCATACATTTTGTATGGCGGTCTTGAGACATTTTTTTTCTCCTATCAGGATCGAAAGAGCTCTCGATTCTGAGTATGAATCACGTAAAAAATAGCCATGTTACAAAAAAAGTGGGGTGGACAACTTTGAAAAAAATGGCCCAGAAATGCCATTCGGCTACGGAGCCAGGGAGTGACGATTATGAGATCGGACAAGCGTAATTTGTGTTAATAAGGCGTTGAACACACTGGTACCGTGACCGGTGATCGGGTGATAGACTTTGTGACACATGTGTGCTATGTTGGTTACACGAGGCGATTTTGTGGGCGCGTGCTGAGAGGAAGCGATGTGTGTAACGATCAAAGCACATGTTTTATAGGTGTGATAAAATAGTACATTATGATACAAGTACGGAAGAAAGGAAGTTGAACGTGTATCGTACGACGTTTTTCAGTTACTAATGGCCCTCTGAAGCTTCGACCTGATAAGAATTGAACCACTTTGCTCACCAGTGCGTACTGAAAAATAAATTAACGTACAGCGGGGCAAATCTCGACTGGGGGGACAAGTGTAACTAATCCATTTTTTCCATTATTACACTATGATGTTGAGTTCTACATGTATCCACTGAGCACGCCTACCATATATAACCGGTGGACACTCTATTTAATAATGCAAGCATTGTAAAACATGGAAAAAATGGACCACTTACATTTGCCCCCAGTCGAGATTTGCCCCGCTGTACCTTAACTAATTAAATTTTATTTGCAAAGAGTTAAAAGATTTAGTGCAAGTTCAAATTCTGCCAGTTTCTTTTTTAACACCCGACGCAAAAACGACGGGGTGTTATAAGTTTGACGTGTCTGTCTGTGGCATCGTAGCTCCCGAACGGATGAACCGATTCCGATTTAATTTTTTTTGTTTGAAAACTGAGTTAGTCGGGAGTATTCTTAGCCATGTTTCATGAAAATCGGTCCACCACGTCGCGGTCGGAGGTTTTTTCAAAATTTTGAATTTTGAGGTTAGGTTATTTAGATAAACGAACATAAGAGTCGCTTTTGCCTTGAGGTACACAACTACAGTCGCCTCTGGGCCCTCGGCGGGCGGGCATCTGATATCGGATCGGATAATGTGAAAACGGCCTTACAATGACTAATGAGTGACCAATGGAGTTGCCAATACGCTGCCGGCTTTTAGAAGGAAGTATGCGCATTGCGCACTTGTCAAAGCTCGATCAGATCGGAAATATTGCGGGAAGATTGTTTAGAATCATAGAATTGAGTATACTGCCAGCCAACTAAGTTAAAATAAAATAAAATAAAAAAGCCTTTTATTTCTTGCATACATTTTCAAGTTCAGTACAAGTACAAATACTTAATACTCGAATTAAAAAACTATCTTTTCAGTGACTAAATTTTTTTTACTTAAAAACTACGTAACTACTTTTTATTGGTTTTGCAAGAGCCCCACTGCAGGTAAAGAAAGACCTTTACCAACTACTAAAACGTAGATCATCAACGATTTAAGGATTTTTTATGAATAAAACCGTTATTACCTATATAAAAACCTAATTGTTTTCTATAAACCCTTAATAATAAATGTGCCTAGTGCCTATGCCTATGCCTACACAAAAGCACACCTCGGACACTGGCGATCAAATATATAAAAGAGGCGCGTTCCTAGCACACATTCTAAGCTCGTGTATTGTCCCGGATTTGTAAGTTCACATTTTTGACACATTTGTTTTGAAGTATGTTGCGATGTGGCTAAGACGTATCGTTTGCCAAATCTAACGATTAATTTCGAATTGGTTGAATCGATTAGGCCCTATGTACAAGGAGGCGCTTAAACAAATATACGATTTCTATCAACTTACTGAAATGTCATTTGAATCGAAATGACAGACTGCCACAGCACAGCACTAGTTTAAAAATAAAAATGAATGATAAATGACATAATAAGTAAATCCTGCGTGATAAATTAATATCGTAAAATACTCACTAACGAAGACCCGCAAAAATGTAACATGTGCTAGATTATGTTGAAAGTAAGCGAAATATTGTTTTTAAGTACTTGACTTTTTTAAATATTATTACAGGATTTTATTTAAAATTTCATTAGGTTGCGCGTGTTTACGTATTGTGGACACTGTCATGTGTCAAAAAGAGGTTCTTACAAATCTGGGACAATAGGTGAACGCGTACTATGCTTGTATACGTGAGCTATGACAGGTCGACTGTTCGCGTCTTTGACAGGCGGTAACTGTGAGGTAACCGAGAGGGGGTGGGCGACACTTTTAGCGGGGAGCGGGATTGGCCATACTGTACGATAGTACTCTTCATTATACTGTGACAAAAGTAATGTACTTACTACTTGCGAACTTCGTATTTCATTTAAACTACTAATAAGCACGAAACAGTATTGTATTACAAGGACTACAAAATAGATCGCTAGCAAACAAAATTATCAATAATCTTATACTATTAAACGAGCAATTCTTGTATATTTATTTATTTATTTATTTATTTATTTATTTATTTATTTATATATACCGACGATCTCGGAAACCGCTCTAACGATTTCGCTGAAATTTGTTTTGTGGGGGTTTTCGGGGGTGAAAAATCGATCTAGCGTAGCCTTAGATCCCGGAAAACGCGAATTTTCGAGTTTTCATGAGTTTTTCTTTCGCATTTGTAAACGTAAAATATGGTCCTTAATTTCGCCGCGCGCGCATCGATTCCGCTTAGCTCAGTCGCACGAGGTCGGTCTAATGTACGCAGATAGATCGTAGGTGTCAGGGTTTCGAATCCCGGTCAGAAATTAAGTTTTTGTTTTTTGTCTTTTTTTTTGTTTTTGTATTTATAAGAGTTTTTTTTTTTATCTAAAGACGTGATATATTAAAAGAGAACCGAGCGAAGCTCGGTCGCCCAGATATTATATCTTATATTACCTTGTACGTACCAACTTACCTAGACATTTTAGACTATGCACTTAATAATACAATGAATGAGGGCATTTCTATGAAAAGTTGTAGGTAGGTAACCCCCGACGCTAAGACGACGGGGTGTTATAAGTTTGACGTGTCTGTCTGTCTGTTTGTCGGTCTGTCAGTGGCATCGTAGATCCCAAACGGATGAACCGATTTAGATTTAGTTCTTAGCCATTGTTCATGAAAATCGGTCAGCTATGTCGGGGGTTTTTTCATAATTTTAATTTTGTGATTGTGATAAAGGGTTTTTATCTATAAATAATTAACCTAGCTGAAACGTTGCATAAAAACCTTTAAAAAATGTGTAAAAAACGCGAGAACTTAGTGTTATGTAAATAATTGATTGATTGATTGATTTGTCTACTCAGCAGGATCACTTTTTTTATCCTAAACTTTATTATTAAACAGACGTTATTTTTATAGCAGTACCAACGGACTGCAGCACAATTGAAATAGATTTTTTTTTCATATTTAATAACACATTTAGGACATAATGCAACATACCGGGAATGGACAAGTCTGGACAGTTTTCAGCACAGGGTTTGATGACTCTGTCGAGTCCTAAGGGGGATTTATGAACATTTCAGTCTCAGGATCGAGTCCATTTTTCCTATATTTTAAAAATATATAGAATTTCCCAAGAAGGGATGAATGTAGGGCTCAAGATATAAAAGGTGATTGTTGACGGAATGCGAGGGTATGATTACAAAGGAGCCGACACATTGTAATGTGTTGACATTAATACATATTGGCGTCAAAGTGTAGACTTCGCGTATGCAAAATTAGTGCTAAAGTCTAACTGACGTGTATAAGTAACTAGACTAACTAACTTTTACCCGCGGCTTCGCTCGCGTTAGTTACGACAATTGCGGAATGCGCCATACAAACTTCCACCCCCCCTTTTAGGGAAGTGGGGGAAAATCCGGAAAGAGACAAAAAGTAGCCTGTCACTCCCCATCCCTTCAACTATCTCTACTCAAAAAATCACGTCAATTCGTCGCTCCGTTTTGCCGTGAAAAACGAACAAACAAACAAACACACAACTTTCTCATTTATAATATTAGTAAGTATGGATGTTTAATAAATAAGAAGCATGTACTTAAAATGGGTAAAAATGCCGTCTTCGGAAAATTGCGGGTTACAATTGAATGAGACTAGTTCAGGATCTCTGCCAACTCCTTTTGGGAATACAGGCGTGAGTATGTATAGTCGAGACATTAAATTCTCAAGCACGCAATACATTAACCGAAAAAAAAAGATAGGCCGAGCGGGATCTCTATCTGAGTGATCTAGGTGTGTCCAAACTGACCAGTTAAGGCCGTGGACAAAAAGTATCAAAAAAAGCGCATTATACATTCAGATGGAACAATCCGCGGGTAACGACCGGTGATTGATAGTTATCTGTTTAGATCGAGGTCCAGTTAGTGCATATTTCTGAATTGATTTATACGTAACTCCACGAAAGACCGGCGGCGGCGTCAATAAGATACCTAGTAGGTAACTTGACAAAATGCTGAGGGGAGACCTTTTCAGTAACGTTTATGTTAATGTATCAATAGACACAAGGAATCTCCATGTAAACGCCCTTAATAAATTTATTTAGGCCTAGACTAGAGTGCAGTACACCGAAAGACTATAACAATGTACTCCTGACCACATTTGGAAACTATAATGTCATAATAAACATTTCTGGATATTGGTGTATATCCCGGTCAATAAAAGTCTAATGAAAATAACCGTGAATCATTCAAAACTCTTATTTCTGGATATTGCCTAGTTTCAAAGTTATTACGAAGTGTAAAAAAATATTTTTTTTTATTGTTACTAGTAAAGAATATGGATCAAATTGTCAAGACGCAACAATTTGATCCATATTCTTTACTCGCTGTTTGCGAAATTGTTAAATATTAATATTAGCACCATCTTCCGACCATCAACCAAAGGTGTGGCCATCGAATACATGTCATCGAATGTATACCTACAAATCGAACTTATCACTTATATAGACCCGTTTTTGTATTATAATATCAGTCTTACGTATAACATTTATTAATAATAAGTTATACGATTAATATTCTAAAACACCCATAAGATTATGTCTATGAATTATTCCCTCATGAATGAATTAGTAGTTTGCCTTGTTTAATTAAATTAAATGGTTTAATTTGACGTCAAAGTTACCATCCTGCATCCTGCTCAAATTAGTTACCATTGTTACCAACTATTGAATAGTTGCTAGCATCATCGGTTACCCTTTCACTGATCTTTTTTTATGCGATAGTAAGCGAACGAGCAGACAGGCCACCTAATGGTAAGCGATCACTGCCGCTCATGGACACCCGAAACACCACACCTCGGACACTGGCGATCAAATATAAGAAAGAGGCGCGGTCCTAGCAGACATTCTAAGCTCGTGTAGGTGAACGCGTACCATGCTTGTATGAGTGAGATATGACAGTTCGACTGTTCGTTTTTTTGACAGACGATATCTAACTGTGAGGTTATATTGCGGAATGTTGATGGTAATGCGGAATGGGCATGTAAATGGGCCCTTAAGATGGTGGTAGATAGCAACCTAGTTCACTTTTCTTAGTGTTGCCGCCATTATTTTAAGGAATCATACATATCTGAATAGATGGAAATACTTCTTACTCATATACAATAAATAGAAATTCTTCTTATTTCATCCAATTCACAAAAAATATTCTCAAATTATATACTTAAACCTTCCTTAAGAATCACTCCATTCACATCACAGGTTTTGAAGTTTATCGCGAACAAGAAGAAACATGAAGACAGATGCGGCGCAGGACTTTGTTTTTAAGACGATGTGGAGAATGGACGCCGTCTTGCTGGTCACCCAAAATATCGTTGGGCGGATAGAGTGGAGGTAGACCTCCGTGAGCTCGGTGTCGGCGAAAGCTGGCGCGATACCGCTCAAGACCGAGTCAAATGGCGTGCTCTTGTGTTGGAGGCCAAAACTCATTTTGGGTTATCGCGCCAGCCAAGTGAGAAAGTAAGTAATAGAGATATACGAAAGATATATTCGTTTCGTGAGCGTTTGTGCATTCGGCTACTCAGACTGGCCTAATGATAATGTGATAGTGGCGACAACACAAACAAGTTCCGCTATCACTTTCAACCCGCCGACCCACTCCCGCGCCGGTCAACCAGCACAATCCCACGGCAATAGCCGTAATTGTCCAATTTACGATTTGAGTCGCCATCGCCGGTGACGTAAGCGCTTTTGTGCGTACGCGCAGGTAAAGACCAGTGTAAGGTGAGATGTGATGGATAAGAAATTGTATGAGATGTTTCAGAGGACAGCGAGAGGCCTTTTTTTTGTTTTGCCGGAGTGGGAATGCAGTTACGCAAGATGTGTGAGACTCACCGTTTCTTTCCCCTCCCCTAGCGAGAGGGGGGAAACGACCCTACCCACTAAACCCACTCAGGCGTTTCATCCTCTCTGCCGTTCGTGTGGGCGCGCTGGGATCGATGTATGTAGGTACATACATCATGTCATTCACCACGGCGCCCTCCGGCATTGACCGGGGTTACGGCCAAGTATGATCCCCCTCCTCATACGATCCGTATGAGGAGGGGATCAGAAACGCGTGATCCCCCTCGGACAGCGAGAGGTCTAACAAACGCTGATCCAGTTGGTGGAACGTCAATCCCCGGCT
This sequence comes from Leguminivora glycinivorella, assembly GCF_023078275.1. NCBI lineage: Eukaryota > Metazoa > Arthropoda > Insecta > Lepidoptera > Tortricidae > Leguminivora > Leguminivora glycinivorella. The sequence goes on from NC_062982.1 coordinate 23,166,694, forward strand.
CGCAATTTTTACCAGTCGATATTGGTGAAGGAAAAAGTCGCGAGGAAACCGGACTGACCCCCATAGGGGCTAGTTTACCCTCTTCTTTGGAAGGGGTGTACCTAGGCTTTCGTAAAAACTAGTATCTGCGCCTAATCTTGCGACTAGTTGCCAAAGCAAACTCCACTAGCTGCTCTTAGAACAATAGTTATTTGTTATACAAGGGGGCAAAGTTGTATTTTAACGCCAAGTGTGGAAAAGAATAGAATCCTGAACTTGCGAGTTTTTTGACACACGAGAAGTAATAGTTATTTGTTATACAAGGGGGCAAAGTTGTATTTTAACGCCGAGTGTGGAATTGAAAAACGAGCAAGTGCAAGGATTCTATAGTTGAACCACGAGCGAAGCGAGTGGTTCGAGAATAGAATCCTGAACTTGCGAGTTTTTTAACACACGAGAAGTAAAATACATTTGCACCCGAGTGTAACACAAAACTTTTCCCCTCACTATAGCGAGGAAACTATAACGCAAAAAATGCGTTTATCATTGCTTCCAATAGTTCCACAGATAAGTAAATCATCTATATTACAGATTCACCTACTTTTATCAATTTTAAAGCAGTTAATTTGACTTTATTCAAGGTCAAATTACTTTACCCACTAGTGGATAAAATGCGTTTTTACCCGCTGGTATTAAAGGACAAAACACGTGTTTCCGGGCTAGTGAGGGGAAAAATACATTTGCACCCGAGTGTAACACAAAACTTTTCCCCTCACTATATAGCGAGGAAACTACAACGCAAAAAATGCGTTTATCACTGCTTCCAGTAGTTCCACAGGTGGTAAATCATCTTTATTACTAGATTCACTTACTTTTATCAATTTTAAAGCAAGTAATTTGACTTTATTCAAGGTCAAATTACTTTACCCACTAGTGGATAAAATGCGTTTTTACCCGCTGGTATTAAAGGACAAAACACTTGTTTCCGAGCTAGTGAGGGGAAAATTAAATTATTTTTATAGAAAATATTTTAATTTGTATTTTTATCACACCTAGTTATATTTAACCCTTTGCACCTCTGGGGTGCCTTAGGACTATAACAACATCAACAACAGCACCACGCTGGAGGACGCTGGTTCGAATTCAGCTTTGAACACTTGGAGGCCTCGGTAATGTTTTCTTTGTATATATGACATTTATTTCAGCCCACAAGCTGTAGCAAAATACCAGGTAACGAACCTGCTTACGCTGCTGACATCCCAACCAACTAGACCACCCGACCCAAAAAATGTTTGTAGATAAAAAAGTGCGTAAAACAAATATAAGTACCTACCTCTGCAAAGTTGTTATACTGGTTCTAGTTTAGGTGCGGTAATGAGCCAATGCCAAGGTTGGGGTCAACGACCTGTTGCGCAGTTAATTGTTGTCGCCATGTTTGGTTGTTCGGATGTGGGAGAGTTTTGGGGAAAAAATGTGGTGGGGAGAAACTGGTTAGCAGGCTAGGTGTTAAAGCATTTTTTTATGTATACTAGTCAGTAAGCAGACACAAAAACATACAAACATTCTGTAAGTAGGCTACTTACAAAGGTTTTTTTAGAACTAAAAAGGTACTTACATATTTTCTTTAAAAAAAAAAGGTTTACATGAACACATTTAGATATTAATAAATACAACAGTCAATAAAAATAACAGATGCATTTTCCAAACTCTCCGTAAGTATAATAAAAAAAAATTTGGAGATGTAATAGGTCCCTGATTACTGATAAGATTTGAAGGTTTAAAGTCTTAATGTGCTGTGAACAGAGTTTTGCCAGGGACTGCTCAATCCGCGATTCTTTCGCCGAGCTACAAGTACATAAGAATAAGAATAAGAATAAGAATTTATTTATTGCCTCAAAAAACTTACAAGTAACCTTACATGCTAAGTACAGTACATATTATCTTACATACTAAATGTTACTTAACTAGACAAGTGATATATACAGTATATTGGCAATAGGTTCCAATCTCAGCATGTGCCAAGCTGAGGGCCTAGCGCTGGTTTTCAGACTGGACCTTCGGGATCGATCGGTCGCAGGTTAACAAATTCATATTCATATTCATATTCATTTATTCATGCTTTCACATAAGTATACATAAAAATGGGTACACGTTACATGACACCCTGTTAGGGCATAGCAGATTATCTTATAATCTAGAACTTATATACTAATCTATCCTAATGAAAATACATACTAATTAACAATAAAACAATATATACAAAACTTAACCACAATAAATAATTCTACATATATTATATTGCCTAAATATTATATTGCCTAAAAATTACCGTGCTGATAGGCTTTTACATTACATAGGTAATTGATATTATAAATTAAAGATTGAAATATAAAAGGTATGTTAAGTGTGTGTGTGTGTGTGTGTGTGTGTGTGTGTGTGTGCGCGCGCGTGTGTGTGCGTGTGTGTGTGCGTGTATGTGTGTGTGTGTGTGTGTTTGCGTGTCTGTGAGTGGGTACCGCTGGCTTGCTTATCTTTAGGAGGGAGATAAAAATTTGCGCTGCATCTCAAGAAGATGTACATGCCGGTGGCCGCGCGTTCGCGGCCCATCCAGTGGCGACGTTCGGGTGGCGCAATAGAACTCAATGTCGTCTGCTCGCGTGCGGTTCGTTTGTGTACAGTCAAGAACTATGAAAGGCGAACATCAAAGCAGTGAGCCTTCTGTACTTGTACTTATTCTGTGGTTCTGCGTAATATCCCCCATGGCACGAGTATCAGATAAAAATATAGGAATAGAATGTCCAAACAATGTCTTCATCCAACTTCGCTATCGCGTGCTGTTGACATCGAAATGACACTAATCCGTCTTAATCAATCTACTTAATACCATTAAATTATGTAATAAAACATGTGACTTTTAATAGCAAATGGGTCCTTAAGCTCATTGTGTGATACTATACAGCACGACCACGGATGATTTTATTAATTCTGATGCGGTACAAATTCACGAAAAAAAATGTACTTTTTTGTACTGACGTTTAAAAAAAATGTACCCTTATGATTTTGGAGTTTCGACATAGGGCCCGGGGTCGTGCTAGGTAGGTACTCCCTGGCACGACCACACTATATTTAATGAGATTTTAAATTTCTGTTGCAGTACAAATTCACGAAAAAAAATGTACTTTTTTGTACTTACCTTTTAAAAAAAATACCCTCATGGTTTCGGAGTTTTGACATGGGGTGTGGTCGTGCTAGATAGGTGGTACTTCCTGGCACGACCACACTATCTATCACTCCAAAATCATAAGGGTACATTTTTTTTAAACGTCAGTACAAAAAAGTACATTTTTTTTCGTGAATTTGTACCGCATCAGAATTAATAAAATCATCCGTGGTCGTGCTGTATAGTATCACACAGCTCATTGCATAAGGAGTTACACCACACAATACAAAACCTGGAAGTTGAACCATATACGCATTTTTGTACAGTTTGGCAAAAAAAACAGTAGAAATGGGACAATTTTTTATTTATTTATCATAATTCATAATTCATAATAATTCATAATTCTTTATTTGCGATAGATATAGTGTTTACAGATCTTAGTCAAACATATAGTTTCATATATCTAGTCATGCAAATTTTACATTTTTTAGCTTACTTGCTAATACTAACTACTTAACTAAAGCTACTTACTTACATTATTAAAATATTCGGTGGTGCTATAAAAACATTTCTGGACTAGCCAACTAAATAGTTGTCCCCTAAATTTTTTGACTGGCAGATTTCTTAACGGCTCTGGTAAATGATTAAATATCTTAATACACATCGCATAACAATTTTTACCCTTCATTGCAGTGTGCATTTTTGGAAGGACAAGTTGATCTGGATAACGTGTGTTAATTTTTGTAACCTCTCTTTTCTTTTGAAATAATTCATTATGCTGTTTAACAAAAATACACACTTCATAAATGTACATTGAATGTACTGTTAGTAATTTTAAGCTAACAAAGTATTCTTTGCAGGATGTTGGTATGTTGATGTTGGCTATTGCTCTTACACATTGCTTTTGCGCTAGGAAAGCACGATGAATATGCACAGAATTTCCCCATATCAATATCCCGTATCGCAAGTTCGACGCTACCAAACCGTGATATGCTTTTAAGGCGGTTTTTGTATCCGCTATTCTCGTTAGTCGCCATAGGACATATGCAAACCGATTAATTTTAGAACAAATCTTGTCAACGTGCAGTTTCCAACTACAATGTTCATCCAACACGAAACCAAGAAAAGTAGTACTCTCACATTCTTTTAAATTATGACCATTATATGAGACATTAAGATTAATCTTTTTCCCCCTTTGGTTGATAAGTTGCATATATTTAGTTTTGTCTAGGTTTACTTGCAAATTATTTGCTTTAAGCCATAGTATTATATCACTGATGGTATTATTAATTGAGTCATTGTATTTCGAGTTATTATTGTCAGGTATGACCACCGATATATCATCAGCAAATAGTGTGCAATTATAATTGCTAATTAATGGCAAATCATTGACGTAAAGTAAGAAAAGAAGAGGCCCCAAAATTGTCCCTTGTGGAACTCCTACTCTATTGTGTTTCGTTTCTGATTGGAATTTCTCTTCTATATTTTCGCAGTTGACACTTGTAATTTCAACCATTTGACGTCGATTACTGAGATAGCTTCTAAGCCATTTCTGAACTACACCTCTTAAACCATACACTTCACATTTTTTAGAAGGAGGTCGTGAGAAACATGGTCAAAAGCTTGGCTCATGTCGAAAAAAATGATACTGTTTTGTTTCCTTCATCTACATTATTAATTATATTGTTCACGACGTTAAAAGCAGCTAGTGTGGTGGATTTTCCTTTTTGGAAACCGTGCTGTTGGGTACTTAATACTTCGTATTTATTTACAAAACTCATTAATCTTTTGTGCATGGCTTTTTCTAAGACTTTGGCGAGGATTGGGATGAGTGTAATGGGTCTGTAATTTTCTACTTTTACTTTGTCCCCTTTCTTGTAGATAGGCTTGACGATAGATAATTTTAGTTTATCAGGGAAAGTGCCTTGCTCAAATGTCAAGTTTATCAGATAAGATAACACAGGGGCTATTAAATCACCTGTCAATTTCAGTAGGTACATCAGTTGGAATATCATCATACCCAACAGATCGGGTATTATTCAGATTTTTTATTAAGTCCGACACTTCCTTTGAGCTTGTGGGCGATAAAAACATATTTGCATAGTTACTATTAAGATGGTAGTTATATTGCAGAAAAAGAGAGTCAAATTCGTTATTATTAGTGTAGTAGTTATAGTAAGACGTAAGACTCTCCTGAGCGAAATAGCGTATGCTAAACGATCGGTTGGGCGACCCATGCTTCGTTTTTAAGACAGTGCGAAGCGTGATATGTTGTCCTTCCGGATCAATCCTATCGACTGGGAAATGGAGGCTGAAGACCGCGATCACTGGAGGAAGACCCTGGGTGAAGGAGTAGTTGCACACGACCAAGCATGATTTGACCTTCTTCGCTCTAGGCGACAATTAAGACACCAGTAGGCCTAGCACATGATGGCCGCGGGAGTATGTCGCCGCGAGATAGATGATACGTCTTTGTCTAATTGTATTAATGACATAAGGACAGGTAGTCTATCTCGCGGCGACATACTCTCGCGGCCATCATGTGCTAAGGCTGCAGCGCGCTAACCAACCTCTGTCATTGGACACGGCCACATTCTCCTGCCAGCTTTGCGGTCGCGGCTGCCGCTCTCGCATTGGGCTCACTAGCCACTTGCGGAAGTGCCGCAATCTTATGGATGCTGCTTATTGATGTTAGAGGCCATTGATTGATCATAGTTTACAAAAGTAACTCAATTCAATAGTTGCCACATGCAATACGGTTTAGGTACCTACATAGACGGCGCCGCCCCTATTATTTTCCTTTTTTGCACGTATAGTATAACAGCTAGATATGGTAGGACACATCTATTTACAACGACGAATGTACAGTAAGTACTATGTATACATGTGTAAACGCTGATCACGCCGGATGTCACCGCTTTTCAGCCGTATTTGCGCTTGGGTCATTGTTATCGTTACATTTGGGTCATAGCTAGCACCTGGCCCCGTAGCCGAATGGCATTTCTCCGACGCCAAACGAAAGCGATACGCCGCTGGCTCTGTCGCGCCAATACGCAAGCGCGATAGAGATAGATATCTACTAGCGCTTCGTTTCGTGAGCGTTTCGTGAGCGATTGTGCCATTCGGCTAGCCACCCTGGGCCTCTAGCCAAACGTACGCAACGCAATTAGGTCTGTTGCCCCAATACGGAAGAGCGACAGAGAAAACTACGAATTTTACGAAACGATACGTACCAAGTAGTAGTTTGTGCGGAAAGAGATTATTTTATAAATACTTAACTTAAATAACTTTTCTTCGTTAAAATCTATTTGTTACTTCTTCAAAACTCGACATTTAGGCTGTCAAAATTTGCACACAGTTTGTTTAAAAAACAGAATCACGTTGGAAATATTTTTATTACTTTTTTCTACTCCCGTAGTGTTATTCGTCATTTACAGTGTCGTGCATAGATCTTTAAAACCCTACATTAAAGATGCCAGCCCCCGGCCGGCGCCCCGCGCACTCACGCGTATGTTATGGCCTGGTTATACAGGAAACAGTGCGAATTTCATGAAAATTATTCTAGAAAACTATTAAAAACTAAGTGCATGATCGTAGAAAAAGTATTGTATGCAACGGTGTTTAACTGAGTCAAAAATACTCGTGGCGTCTTTATTAACACGCGACTCGTTTTTTTGACCTCACTTAAACGCCAGTTGCGTAAAATAACTACTGCCCTATAAAGGCTCACTTTATTACTACCTCACATATACGGAACCTACTTTAAAATTTCATCTCGTATTTAATAGTCAACTGACAACGACCGCAAATCTTCGCCATTGAGAGTCCATCAATGGATCAGACTATGATGCCTGTCCATCACTGGTCCCTAATATGACCGACAGATTAACGACAGAGGACGTAGCCAAATGAACAAACGCGAACGATAATATTGCTATCGTAGCTAGCTATCATCGCTCTACGGTATTGGCGCGACAGAGACAGACTGCGTTTCACTCGGCGTCTAGCAAGCATTTCGACTAGGAAGGACTAATCTTAAATGATTTCAATATAGAAAAACAGAACACGTGCTATTCAAATTGGTTCCATAACAGACGAGACCTTAAATGGACTTCAATTCCTTTAAAAAGGTACATGACCCTTAAATATAGTCGCACGAAACCAATCTCGACATTGTAGCTTCTGTAATAAGGTTGGAAGTAGATTGAGATGTATGTAATGATGTAATATATGTTGATCGTGCCAATGTCACGGTCCCTAATCTAATATGTGATTGTTAGGGAGGAGCTCCCTGTCAACTGCTTGAGAAAAGATATGATATGTTTAGTTTATACTGTAAGAAAATTGTATGGTTAGCTAACAATTTCAAATTATAGAGGACCAGGAATTACGAATAAGTGCAAAGCTTAGTCCTTAAAGCTTTTATGTTGCAAATTTCAGCTTTGACAAAAAACTAGAAAAAAAATGGTAAGTTACATCGGGGCAAGTCTCGACTGGGAGGCAATTGTCACCACAGACCTATCGAAATGATAGCGCTTAAAGGCTGCTGAAGTGTGCAAAAGGGAAGCTTTCACGTATATGATCATCCTAGATATGAGTGCAAAAGAGGCAGACTAATACAAATGAAAAAAACGTAACAATTTTTGATGACAGGTAGCGGCCTACTCAATTTAAGTTAACGGATTAATACTACTTTTCAGTACAAAAAGTTGTATTTAGAGGATACAGTGAGTGATTTCCGTTTGGATTAAACCTTTAGAAAAGCAAATTATTCACGTTACCATACATAATTTCTGAATTTAATATTCCCAATGACACTTGACATTGGTCCAGTTTTGGTCTCACTTTTGATATTCGACAGTTGTTTTTTGTAATTCTATTTCTATGATTGTCACTGATCCATTTTTTCCATTATTCAGCAATTCCCGTCAACTTTGTACAAAAATTAAGGGAAAAGTTAAATTTGTTTTTATTAATTCCTATTTTGTTACCAAGATTTTGTTGATGAATTGAGATTTTATTAAGTTTTATTTCGTCATTAAGGTTCTCTAGTATCTATATTTTCTTAATTATAACAATTATTCTGTATATATCTTACGAAAGTCGAATTATATTACTAAATGTTGGTAACAAAATAGGATCAATTAAAATTTGCTGACGTGGCATTGTACAAAGTTGACGGGAATTGCTGTATTACACTATGACATTGAGTTCTACATATATCCACTGAAAATTTGTCGTTTCGCAGGCAAGTGAAGGATCTGTTAATCAAAACAAATCAAAATAATTTATTCAGCAAATAGGCACTTTTACACGTCACATATACATATTTAGAAAATATTTAGAATTGAATTGAAATTACAATTGATACTATACTAATTCTAAGTTCTAACTCCCCCCTTACCCTCCTTAGCCTCCGTACCCTCCTTAGAAGTTGGACACTCCTTTTTGCTGTGTACTTAACACAGCAAAAGGGAATGTACAAGTTTCTAATGGGGTGGCAACGCGCATGTGACAGTTTGAGTTGCAGGCGTCCATAGGTTACGGTGACCGCTTTACATCAGGCGGTTCGTACGCTTGTTTACCACTGACGTAGTATAAAAAAAAAACTAAAGTATAAATCTACTCCAATTAATTAGAGATGTAGAAGGTCTCTAAATGTCGTATTACAACCAAGAACTACACTAAATATAAAAGTACAAATACAAAAACGTTATGTTAGTAACTTATTAATAATCTGTGCTTCGGGTCACTAGCCAAGTCAAGTACATCAATTATACCTTAATTTGTACTAGTATCTATTTGTATTAGTTTTAATTTATTATAAGCTATAAATATTGGGTTGGTAAGAAAGTAATGAGCGAATCATAACCAATATTGTAATTTTTATTTAATTTGTTATTTTAATCATTTATCAAAAATATAACGGCCTTCGTTATCTACTACTTGTCTCATTCGTTCTGGTAAAGAATGAATAGCATCGGCGAAGAAGTTCTTAGGTTTAGATTCAAAAAACTCAGCTATGTACTGTCGTAGATGGGCTTGATCATCGAACTTTTTTTCATTCAAGGCATTGCTTAGCGATCTGAACAATGCGTAATCCGTAGGTGCCAAGTCTGGAGAGTACGGTGGATGAGGTATCACTTTCCAACCTAGCTCCAATAGCTTTAGCCGAGTCACTTTTGCAATGTGTGGGCGAGCATTGTCGTGTAAGAAAAAACTTTAGCATGCTGTGGACGATTCTGACAGATTTTTTGGTTTAAATTTTCAAGCTGATTACAGTATACTGATGCGGTAACAGTCATTCCACTTGGTAGGAGTTCCCAGTGAATAATGCCATGAATATCCCACCAAACGGACAGCATAACTTTTTTCGGGTGAGGCTCTGTTTTTGGTGCCTCTATTCCTTTTTCGTTTGGAGCTAGCCACTGACGTTTGCGTGTGTGATTTATATATAAGACCCATTTTTCATCTCCAGTGATAAGATGGTCCAACCAGTCGAATGTGCGGCGAAAAGACAGAAGTTGTATGCAGATATCGGCACGGCGGTTTAGTTGATCTCTATCAAGTTCGTGCGGTATCCAAACACTGTATTTGTAGTTTTTTCCCAACTCGTGTAAATGTGTTTCTATGGTGACATGAGAGCAGCCTAACTCGGTAGCAAGAGTACGACTCGTTAGCCTCGGATCTCCTTCAATTAAGGTTTTTAATTTGGCTACATCAATCTTCACCGGTCGACCAGACTTAGGTTGATCTGATAATGAAAAGTCGCCACTACGAAACCGCTGGAACCATCGTTTCGCCGTGGCCTCACACACAACTTCAGGAGCAACACGCTGACATATATTACGCACTGCTTCGGCGGATGAATGGCCAGACTAAAATTCATATAGTAAGCAATGCCTTACATGCACTTTTAATTCGTCCATTTTCTTCCTTCTATTAGCTCGGCGACAGCTAGTGAATGACTGACGAGAAACTGTGCGACTCGCCCTTTATATACTTTCGACCATAGAAGATTCTAGAACTCTCTCAAAAATTTTATGTGGAATTCAATCGATCGCTCATTACTTTCTTACCAACCCAATAGAAATGTATCGTTAGATTGTACAAGACAACAAAATGAGCACCATTTTCTGAGATTACGCGGACAGACAAACGGACGCATTCAACTTTAATACATGTATGTCACTTACATATACAAGGAAATTAATTAGTTGGGAAAAGACGGAAGGATCCGGTTTTGGTACTTCAAATACCACTACCGTGAGTGGCCTTAGATTACATTAATCTGTAGCGTAAGAGCGTTTTCACATCATACGATCCGATATCGGATTGAGAACCGATATCCTACATATTAAAGGCGGCATCTTTGACATTCGGTATCGGACCGGATAATGTGAAAACGCACTAAATGTATAATTTTCGGTTATAGTATATCACAGAATTAGATTTAGATAGAAGAAACGAGTTCATTTATTGGTATGGCGGCCGAGCGTGTCAGATTTTGTACTTAAGTTGTTACTTGTCTGTGATTTTAAATGTCTCAGGCCCTTGAGTGTTGATAAGTTTTATGTTGTTGCAATTAAATATCATGTAACGAGGCATTTTTAATGTTTTTGTTGACTTCAACTTACAAAAATTGACGCCCGAAAGCTGCAAGCTGCGAGTAAAGACGGACAACTCAGTGGATTTCACTGAGTTCATTTGACACGCTAAGTAGATACGTTTGCTTGATCTATGGTTTATATGACATCTGTGTAGTATATTAATAACCGTTAATAGTACGCTTTCACATTTTCAGAACCGTAACGGATGTAGCACCGATATATTTGAAATCTGCATCTGACATTCTTCCAGGGGCGGCTCACTCCGCGATTCTATCGCCGCGCTGCAAGTACATGCTTGCGGCCGCGAGTTCGCGGCCTAATCAGGGGTGGCGCGCGTTCTCACGGAACGCACGTTCGCACGTTCTATTGTTACTTTCCGTCGCGAGTTTTTTTAAAGGTTTTTATGCGATGTCCGCTTGTGGAATGGCTAATAATGCTTAGTTAAATAGATATCATGAATAAAATAAATACCATAGGACATTTTTACACAGATCTACTATTAGTAAGTACCCCGGAAAGGTTCAATAAGGCTTGTGACGTTGGAACTTAAACAAAAATATATAAATACTATAGATATACCTAAAAAATACCTAAGACTTGAATATAATAGTATAACATTTTATCTGAGTATTATCTGAGTAAAAAGGCGGCATGTTGTGAACATCAAAGCAGTGGGCCTTCTGTACTTGTACTATTATATATTCTGTGATTCTACTTACATCCGGATCGGATAATGTGGAAACTTTATTAGGGGTCATCCACATATAACGTAACTGCTTAACCCCGGACGGGGTCATACTAAATGTGACAATTCATATTAAAGGGATACAAAAAAAAACCGGCCAAGAGCGTGTCGGGCCACGCTCAGTGTAGGGTTCCGTAGTTTTTCGTATTTTTCTCAAAAACTACTGAACCTATCAAGTTCAAAACAATTTTCCTAGAAAGTATTTATAAAGTTCTACTTTTGTGATTTTTTTCATATTTTTTAAACAGATGGTTCAAAAGTTAGAGGGGGGGGGACGCACTTTTTTTTCCTTTAGGAGCGATTATTTCCGAAAACATTAATATTATCAAAAAACGATCTGAGTAAACCCTTATTCATTTTTAATTACCTATCCAACAATATATCACACGTTGGGGTTGGAATGAAAAAAATATCAGCCCCCACTTTACATGTAGCGGGGGTACCCTTTTTTTTTTTTTTTTTTTTTTGTCGGAGTGGGGAATGCGTTTACGCACCGTCCCCCCGACCACGGGAAGGCCTTAAAAGCATGACAGCGACTCCTTTTCGCGGAGGCTCCTGAGAGCCTGGGGTCCGCTTTGACAATTAATCCCAAGCATTTGGCGTGGGCACTAGTCTTACGAAAGCGACTGCCATATGACCTTCCAACCCGAAGGGTAACGCCCTTATTTCTTATTCAAGCGTCAAAATTTGTTGAAAACTTATGGTACGGGTTCCCAAGATCGGCACCCACAGACGGACAGGTTTCCCCAAACCTGTTTGTACATTCCATTCAAGTAACGGAAATGAGTATTGGTTATTGAATACGTTATGTCAAAAATGACGGTTTAGAGTATTTTTATAAAATGTCGTTTAGGAACATATTTTTGTTCTAATGTTGAGTTTTACGGCAAAGTAGGGACGTTATTTTTGTAATCCGTGCCATATCGTTTTAAAAAAGTTTATAAAACATAAAAATAATTTATTAGACTTTATTAAAACCAAAAAATCTTGTAAGTCAAGTATAAATAATTAACCCAAAAACATGATTAAGATATAGACAATTACGACTGGGAAGCATTTCAACTACACGATTTTTTACCACTTATTCTTTATTCTTTATTCTTTATTGTATTGCAGTCATGTTCATAATACATTAGGTGTTACACATTAAAGAGGTAGGTACATGACACCCTGTAAGGGTATTCAATATTTCTTAGGTCTAGGTGCATGCATTTTTTACTTAATAAATATAGCTAATTATAGCAATAAGTATATAAAATTAATTGAAACACTGTGCCTGTGTGGTGGCGGGTTAAGAATTTCACCACCTCTGTCTTCCCGTGGGTGTCGTAGAAGTCGACTGTGGGATTTGGGTTAAAATTGTGGCGTAGGCGAGAGGCTGGCAACCTGTCACTGCAATGTCACAATTTTCATTTTCTTTTAACCCCTTAATTGCCAAGAGTGGCACTGAGACTAGTAGTTTCATGTGCTCTGCTACCCCTTTATGGGATACAGGCGTGATTGTATGTATGTATGTATGTAAACTGAAAGAGTAGTTCATATGGTCTGCCTACCCCTTTATGGGATAGAGGCGTGATTATATGTATGTATGATTTTTTTGAACATGTTTTACGATCGCACGCATTTTCAGTGGATACATAATATATGGAGCACAAGTTAATTCTGTAAAACATGGAAAGATTCGATTACCTATTTAAAAATTGTCCTACAGTCGTAATTATCCCGCTGTACCTTATGTATCATTCTTCATTTAACGAAGTAAATAAATATGTGTGTATGTATGTCACATTCATATTTTAATCTCTATCATTTTAAACTCATATAGGTATATTAGGTATTGAAGTTTGAAAAATAATTATGAAAGTTAACTCTTTTTCGTGGCAGATCAAAAATTTCCAGATGAAACTTGAAACAAAATATAGATAATATTATCTCATACAAGTTACCATAGTTAACATTTTACCACGTATACGACCGTCATAAACGTTAAGTGGTCAAACTGGAAATAAAATGTCGTCTAACTTTCTATGAATGACAAATATTTGTTCTAAAGAATTCCTCAAATATCATTGCATCACCGCCGTAGGAAACCGGCTAACTTCTGTTTTGATTTCAGCGGAGAAATGGGCCGGCGCGAGCTATATGCTAATACTCGTTTGACTGCGCTTACGTAATATGTGGTCAATATAGGGTTCCAAATAATTTATACGGATTATATATTCAAAACAAAACGCGACACAACTATGCGCGCTTGACGACAATCGAAGAGATGACGACCGGTCTGGCGCAGTCGGTAGTGACCCTGCCTGCTGCGCCGCGGTCCCGGGTTCGAATCCCGGTAAGGGCATTTTATTTGTGTAATGAGCACAGATATTTGTTCCTGAGTCATGGATGTTTTCTATGTATATAAGTATTTATATATTATATATATCGTTTTCTGAGTACCCACAACACAAGCCTTCTTGAGCTTACCGTGGGCCTCAGTCAATCTGTGTAAGACGTCCTATAATATTTATTTTTATTTTATTTTGACGCCAATGAGCCGGCATCATTAGTAGACTCGTATAGCGTATCCTTACGAAGTAGGTAATACTCGTATTTACGAGTAGGTATATAGTTCAGACAAGTTTACCTATAACTATAACCCTCTACCTAGACTAAAACGCAATAAAAAAAAATCTTCAGCAAGTAAATAATGTTTAGCCCATTGATGTTTGCTTGTCTATGACATGTGAAAAATATAATAATCAATCAATCAATCAATCGGGTCAATCTGTGTAAGAATGTCCTTATAATATTTTTATATTAAAGGAAAAAATGGAAATGGAAAAATTTGGATTTGGAATTTCTGGTTTGGATTGCAAATGATGCGGGTTCAAGTCCAAAATGTTTAGAATCGTTAGCAGACGTTTCTGCTTGTTAAAAATAAACTTATAATATTTATTAAAAAAAAACATAAAAAGAAATGATGTGAAGTAATAAATAGAAGCGCTGGTGGCCTAGCGGTATTAAGAGCGTGCGACTTTCGATCTGGAGGTCGCGGGTTCGAACCCCGGCTCGTACCAATGAGTTTTTCGGAACTTATGTGCGAAATGTCATTTGATATTTGCCAGTCGCTTTTCGGTGAAGGAAAACATCGTGAGGAAACCGGACTAATTCCAATAAGGCTTAGTTACCCTCCGGGTTGGAACACTGAGAGAAATTTGCATTGTGAATTTAACAAGTTCGACTACGACTACTGGGATACGAGTAATGTTAATCGTATCCCAGTTGGCAAATATATTATATTATAGTTATTCGTATATTATATTGCTTTAATCTAACACGATTTGCACTCATAATTTAAGAAAACGGGACTTACGTAAATACTGACATTCTCATTCATTTTTTTTTTTTTTTTTTTTTTATGGGATAGGAGGCAAACGAGCAGACAGGTCGCCTGATGGTAAGCGATCACCGCCGCCCATGGACACCCGAAACACCAGAGGTGTTGGAGGTGCGTTGCCGGCCTTTAAGATGGGTGTACGCTCTTTTCTTGAAGATTTGAAGGTCGTATCGGTCCGGAAATACCGCAGGCGACAATTCATTCCACAGTTTAGCTGTGCGGGGCAGGAAGTTTCTGGAGAAACGCACAGTTGAGGACTGCCAGCCATCTAGATGATGACGATGGAAATGTTGTCGCGTAGGGCGATGGCGGAAAGAAGCGGTAGGGATTAATCCGAACAATTCCTCGGAGCACTCCCCGTTATACATGCGATAGAAAATGCAGAGCGAGGCCACATCTCTACGCAGCGCCAAGGGGTCAAGCCGATCGAAGATTCATTCATTCATTCATTCATTCATTCATTCATTTCATTCGTATCTCTTGGTAAGTATTAAAAAAATAAATGTAAAAGTTGTTTTGTGGCAACCCTACCCAAAAGACTACTCGTGTAGACTTAGTATTCTAATCGAACGTTCTATATCGTTTATAGTTGTTTAGTATTTGGCCCACGTTTAACTTGTTACATAACTTATATACTTCCATTTATTTACATATATTTATCGTATGTTACCTATTTTATTGGGCACGTAAAAGTAATGATTTGCGTTTTAAATTCAATTTTCAAGTTTTAAGAGGACAATGCCACATTAATTTTCATGATATGTCGACTCTGAATGTATAATCAGTCGGTATATGTGCCATTTTTAAGTAAAAGGTACCCTATAGTCGATTAAACATACTGATGCTCTATAACAGATTTAATTCATATGAAGATACGAATACGATCAATTTCATCCTTACGTTAGGCGATTTTATTTATTTACACAGTAGCGAAAATGCTGAAATGGAAAGGAGCCTCCCTTTCAACTTGGGAATTTTAGTTAAATATACAAGTGTTATTAACTAGATTTATCGAAAAAAAATTGTCCATTAAGAACAACTCAGTCAAAAGATATTTAAAACTCTTTCCTCTCGCTAGCTCTCGACTCTTTCCTCCTTCAAAACTTAATCAATCGGAACGAAATTTGAGAATCTGAATAACAATGAAATAATCTATGTCGGACCGTTTAGCTTTTTTGGTTAATTGTTACCAATCTTGAGTATCACACCTTTTTTTGCGCCACAATGAAAATCATTGCTCTATCTTCAAAAACCAGGGAGGAAATAGTCGAGAGCGTTTGTATGGAGAATTGACCCCTACCGTTTCGTCTTAACTACATAAAACATTGTAAATATGAAATAGTATCCTAACACAAGTCAAACCGGGGATTCGGCAGACCACATCGGCGATGGCGGAATAACCTCGACTCATTTTTGAGTGGTTGGCCAGACATAGCGCTTAACAGAGACGAATGGAAAAAGAAGGGGGAGGGCCTTTGCCCAGCAGTGGGACACAGCAGGCTACTAATAATAACATTATTACAGGTCAGATATGTTTGAGCCGCTAGGAAAAATCCTGCATCGGACGACTGGGAATGGAGGGCCCAGACAGTGCCGGACTCTTACCAGACCTTTACATATGTTAGGGTCTCAAATATGGAAATAATATCTACTCAAACGCATATCAGCGCAATCGTTGTACTGAAACTCTTAACAAAAAAATTTGGGACTACATACATATATGATGAATTTTTTTCACGGCCGTTACGCAAAATGTAGTAGCATATGGTCTCTTTTCCAAAAAATAATAATAAATAAATAATAAAAATAATAAATAAATATTATAGGACATTCTTACACAGATTAACTGAGAATAAGTAGTGTTATTTAGCATTTTTAAGATACTTAATATTTTCTTTAAACTATAGTTTAAAGTTCGTTACTAAAACATACATCGGCACAAATTCAACAAAAAAATTAAGTAAATGTAATATTAATAACACAAAGCCCTAAAGGTCGGACCCGCCAAACTGAACGAACAAGTAATTTAGCAAAATGTGCCAAAAGGATTACATGCCATCATTGGGCTTTATAAGTGTTAATTTTATTTTATTTTTACTACTTGTGGGGTCCTTATAGTGGATGCATTTGGTAAAGAGCGGGCATAAAGATAAACGTAAAGGAGTGTTATTTCCATCGCCTTAAGGCCTTTGTACAGTCGTTATCAAATATGAGGTCCATTTTTTTCAAACTTGTCCACCCCACTTTTTTTTGGATTTGGAATTTTTTATGTGGTTTTCCACTCAGAATCGCAAGCTCTTTCAATTCTAATAGAAGAAACCAAAATTTCGACGATCGGTCGATCGATGAATCGACGACCGGTCTCATCAAACTCATGCCTTTACCGGGATTCGAACCCAGACCATTGGCTTAGCAAGCAGGGTCAATTAATGCATAACCGTAAGCCAGACCCGTCAAGTGTGTGAGAGACGATTAATCGGTATGGTAAGAATATCAAGCCATGGTGGTTATTTACCGTAAACGGCAGAAAGGCGAACGTTAACGTGTTCACTGCCGCCATTTTCTTAGACTTATCCCGTATATTTCCACAGTAAATCTCTGAAAATTTGACGTATAATAAACATCTCGTTTAGCCTTTATTTCATATGGGATATTGAACAGCGCGCCAAGCGGGAAGTCTTTTACTAAGCAGGCAGACAATTCCACATTACATCTCGCCCCTAATCCCGAAAGGGGGTAGGCAAAGCACATGAAATTGCTCAATTTTCGGTGCCACTCTAGGAGGGCTTGGAAGAAAACGAAATCGTGATATTGCAGTGACATGTTGCCCAAAACAAGCGCTACCCCATCGCCCACACCGCAGTGATTGAACCTACAAGTCACAATTGACTTCTACGACACCCACGGGCGAGGTGGTGAAACTCTTAATCCGCCACCACACTGGCATTCAGACCAAAACAATAGAATATAATTTATTCGTACTCAGACGAGACAAATTTACACATTATAATAAAAAACCGGCCAAGCGCGTGTCGGGCCACGCTCAGTGTAGGGTTCTGTAGTTTTCCGTATTTATTTCAAAAACCTATCCAGTTCAAAACAATTTTCCTTGAAAGTCTATAAAGTTCCACTTTTGTGATTTTTTTTCATATTTTTTAAACATAATGGTTCAAAAGTTAGAGGCCCCCAAATACTAGAAAATATTTACCTCCACCATCGACATACCTGCAATAATCCTCTTAATACGCCAAGGGATCTCATAAGCTGAAGTTCTTGGAACCTTTTCACACGAACTTCGCGTACCTTAAGGCTTTTAAGGAGCTGTTACGGGTCACTGGCCCCGCATAATGATGTTAATTCTGCAACCTCCTTGGGAAAAATACTTAAGCGATATGGTTTGTAAAATGAGATTCCCTTCGTGCGACATTGTAATATGGTAATGGTGAATTTGGGGGAAATGATATTTTAGATCACTTTTTAAGTTACCATAAATGTCAGTCACTGGAGTTACTTGAGCAGTCTGAAATTTATTTTATGCCAGGTCATCCCATTTGCAATGTTTTTCTAGGGAATCCTTGTGGTATTACTACAAATTGAGAAAAAAAATTCAATTGTTATCCCTGTCGAGGACGCCATCGCTGGCACTTAACACAGCCAAAATGAGTGTATAACGGTAAACCTCCACCAGAGATGGCGCCTTCGACAGGGATAACAATTGAAGATTTTTTTTTCTTAATTTGTAGTGATGCCACAATCAGGATTGTCACACGTTTCCAACGCATCACGCGTTTTTTACACGTTTCTAATGGGTTGGCAACGCGCACGTGACACTCCTTGAGTTGCGGCGTCTATAGGCGACGGTGACCGCTTTCCAATAGACGGACCATACGCTTGTTTGCCACCGACGTAGTATAAAAAATACATCACAATTTGTGGTACTACCCAACGAGTCTTGGACCACAGGGCATCTGGCATTCGGCAAACGCGTCCTGCCCAGAGTGCCCATGCAGTCCCATTTAGGTTTGACAAAACTAATAAGCGAGATAAAAATCTGAATAAAAGTTTACTCGTTATCAGTTATCATTATACAGAAATACAAATGTAGCGAAAAGCTTTTGCTTCGTATTTTTACGGAAACGTTCGTATTTGTCATGCTATATATATATATATAGTCCTCCTCACCGATTTCGGCGATGGCGACCTCAGCAACTATGGATTACGCCTGTTATGGGCTCTAATATGGCTGGCCAGGCCGAACTTCGTCTTAAAGACTCTTTGGCAAGTGCTACAATAGAGTTGGCCAGAGGTATTGTATGTATATACGTAGGAGGACTTCGGTCTGTCTTTGCGTTGCTGGCGTTTGGCATCTAAAGTATTGAGGCGTCTTTCCTCGAATACTTTGATATTCTTAAAGATTGTTGATCGCCAAGATGACCTATCTGCAGCAAGCTCCTCCCAACGCTCAGGGTCAATGCTGCAAGCGTTCAGGTGCCGTTTGAGCACATCCTTATATCGCAGATGCTGACCGCCATGCTTCCGCTTGCCGTCCACCAATTGTTGTCATGCTAGTTCAGTGTCAGAAGGTACGTCTTGTACTGAGACTGACTGAAATATTCCTTCCTATTCTTACGAAAACGTTTCTTTTCGCACTACATCTGTAGCATAAGGAGAAAGCACTGGTAGCCCAGCGGTAAGTACGTGCCACTTTCGTTCCGGAGGTCGCGGGTTCGAACCCCGGCTCGCACCAATGAGTTTTTCGGAATTTATGAGCGAAATGTCATTTGATATTTGCCAGTCGCTTTTCGGTGAAGGAAAACTTCGTGAGGAAACCGTGAGGTCTAGTTTACCCTTCGGGTTGGAAGGTCTGATGGCAGTCACTTTCGTAAAAACTAGTGCCTACACGCTAAGTCTTGGGATTAGTTGTCAAAGCGGACCCCAGGCTCCCATGAGCCGTGCTAAATGCCGAGATAACGCAAAGAGGACGATGACGATGATCTGTAGCATAAGAAGGCGCGGCTTGATGCCTTCTCTTTAGAATTCGCACCTTACACGAGTTACACATAGACAGACGTGTCCTTGAAACTAATAACCAGGCTAATAAGGCTCTTAATTTACAAATTGCATATCCAATACTGTCCCAGACCTTCACGGATGTGGCCGTTTCTAACAGACCATACATAATTTAACGCAGATTGCTAATTTTGACATTTTAATGGAAGTCTTGTCGCTTAAAGGCTGGTTTAGACGGTATGCGAAATCGCATGCCATTTTAGTCATATTGCGGACTGTTAAGGTAACGCAATGAAATTCGCAGGCGAGTTCTTGCACAGTGTAAACGGGCCTTAAGTTACGCTTGTCAGGGTTTTTCCTGGTTGAGAAAAATGCTAAAATATTTAATTAGGTTGGCCTATTTTAGACATTAGCTAGCTTTTAAGTTTAGTCTTAGTTTCTTATATAATTATGTAAATATGTTCATGTAAATAAAGAAAATATGCCATTGGGTGAATCACATCATACTTATCAATCGTTACGTTGGCTACGATCGCATCACTTTTTAAATAATTATTTAATATATTTTTTTAGGAAACTTGAAAGGCTTCCTTATAGTTCATTTACTAAATAAATAAATATTAGGGTACACCTTACACAGATCAACCTAGCCCCAAACTGAGCAAAGCTTTTACTATGGGTATGGGCTATGCTACTTACTTATACTTAATATAAATACATACATTTATACATAGAAAACATCCATGACTCAGGAACAAAATATCTGTTTTCATGTTTTCATCGTGCACACAAATAAATGGCCTTACCGGGATTTGAACCCGGGACAATGAAAATGAAAATGAGAATGAAATATTTATTTTTCAAGTACGCATATTACAATGCGCATATGAACGATAAAACAATAGAGTTAATTTATACTGACAGGATATTAAATTGTCAAAAAGGTTTACATTATAGTTAGTATAGGTAAAAGAAAAAAACTTGAATATAATCGAAACCAATTTTTGTTCAATCGCAAGTCTCACTGGCTTGATGGAATAGTAATGAATATGTTAATTTTTTAAACGTTCCGTAATACTTGTTATTTCGAAATACCAAATTGTACCTAAAATTCTTTACTCTAAAACGTTTAGCGAAGAAAACATTTCCACACGAAATTTTCGCAATTTCCTAAGCTTTTCGCAAGTAATTAAAATTAACAATAAGCAAACGTGGCAGTACATTTCTTTTATTACAATTTGAGTTCTCTGAAATAGAAAATTACGTAGATTATTAAAGTTTCCAGAACAACACACAGGAAAATTTTAGATTCCTATTGTTTTAAACTGTAACATACCTATATTAAAATATGCACTAAAGAAATTAGAATATAAGAATTACTAGACTTTGCCCGTGGTTTCGCTCGCGTTCGAAAATTGCGGAATGCTCCAAAGAAAAAGCCTATTTTAGGGAAGTGACGAGTTAGAAAGAGAAAAAAAGGAGCATATGTCACTCTCCATCCCTTCAACCAACTTCAATTATTTCATTTTCAGATTCACGTCAATAATATACGTCGCTCCGTTATAAATGGGAAAGTGTGTGTCTGTTTATTTGTCCGTCATTCTCGGCAAAATGAAGCGACGAATTGACGTGATTTTTTAAGTGGAGATAGTTGAAGGGATGGAGAGGGACATAGGCTACTTTTAGTCTCTTTCTAACCCCCCACTTCCCTCAAATGGGGGGGTGTACGTTTGTATGAATTTAACACAAGCGAAGTCGCGGGCAAAAGCTAGTACTTGTATAGAGGTACATTAGAAAACAATTTATTCCTTCTGTTTCCGATACTTCGAATGGAACAAAACAACAGCATTCCATTCTTGGTCGCACTTTTTGACATTTGTCAGACAATCTTGAACATTCTAGAAATCTAGACCTACTGTAAACACCTAATAATGACATAGCTCACAGGTAGATCTCACAACTTACACAACAATCGTGTATCCAGAACACATAATTGACCATTCCATTCACTTCAATCATATCTCTGCCCCCATCTATTAATCTTTGACCAAATCTCAACTAGGGTTGGAAGGAACTCGAGTTTATCGTGTCTAGATTTGACGCAATGATTTTACGACTCAAAAGCCAAGTCATATGACCGTAATGCCCATTTGGTGTCGGGTTAAGAGTTTCTGAGTCTGGCAACCTGTCACTGCAATGTCTCAATTCGTTTTTAGGGTTCCGTAGCCAAAATGGCAAAAACGGAACCCTTATAGTTTCGTCATGTCCGTCTGTCCGTCTGTCCGTCTGTCCGTCTGTCCGTCTGTCCGTCTGTCACAGCCGATTTACTCGGAAACTATAAGTACTACAGTGATGAAATTTGATGGGAATATGTGTTGTATGAACCGCTACAAAATTATGACACTAAATAGTAAAAAAAAAGAATTGGGGGTGGGGCCCCCATACATGTAACTGAGGGATGAAAATTTTTTTTCGATGTACATACCCGTGTGGGGTATCAATGGAAAGGTCTTTTAAAATGATATAAAGTTTTCTAAAAAACATTTTTCTTAAAGTGAACGGTTTTTGAGATATCAGCTCTCAAAGTCGTAAAAAGTATGCCCCCCCCCCTCTATTTTTATAACTACGGGGTATAAAATTCTAAAAAAAATAGAGGTGATGCATGCTAATTAACTCTTTCAACGATTTTTGGTTTGATCAAAGTATCTCTTATAGTTTTTGAGATAGGTTGATTTAACTGTAATTTTGGCAGGTGTATAAATTGACATAATAAGTTTATTATATTTGCTGCTACGGAACCCTTTGTGCGCGAGCCCGACTCGCACTTGGCCGGTTTTTTTTTTCAATTCTGTAATTACTCAGAGTGGCATTGAAACTTGAGTAGTTTCAGGCGTTTCAGCAGCAGCAGTTTGAGCATGTACTCTGCTTATGAAAATACAAGCGTGAGTATATACATAATTATATAATAAAGTATGTCATACATATAGTGGGTAGGGCCTGTAACAAAAGCAAAAAAAAAAATAAACTGTAGGCTGTACTCCTTATACCGATCAACATTTCTTCAGTCAGTTAGAGGAGTATATCCTACAGTTTATTTTTTTGCTTTTGTTACAGGCCCCACCCTGTATGTCCCGAGTCCAGTCATTTATTGTGTGTTTTTAAGCACGCCAACTTCGGCCTCCTAATAAAAACCCAGTCAACTACATAATTATTTTTTCCCCTCACTAGCTCGGAAACACGTGTTTTGTCCTTTAATACCAGCTGGTAAAAACGCATTTTATCCACTAGTGGGTAAAGTAATTTGACCTTGAATAAAGTCAAATTAACTGCTTTAAAATTGGTTAAAGTAGGTGAATCTAGTAATAAAGATGATTTACCACCTGTGGAACTACTGGAAGCAGTGATAAACGCATTTTTTGCGTTGTAGTTTCCTCGCTATAGTGAGGGGAAAAGTTTTGTGTTACACTCGGGTGCAAACGTATTTTACTTCTCATGTGTTGAAAAACTCGCAAGTTCAGGATTCTATTCTCGAACCACTCGCTTCGCTCGTGGTTCAACTATAGAATCCTTTCACTTGCTCGTTTTTCAATTCCACACTCGGCGTTAAAATACAACATTGCCCCCTTGTATAAAATGTATAACAAATAACTATTTCTACTCGTCGACTTTAATCTGTCAATTGGGACACCACAGACTAAACTATAAGTGCTGACTTTTTAATGTTAGAGAGTCTTTGACACTTAGTCAACTATAATATTTCATTACAGTTCACTTTTAGTTAACTAGAACTTTGTATTATATCACGATTGTATAGTAGTATTTTATACAATCGTGATATAATACAAAGCTTTTCAGTTGAGTACCATGTTTAGGCCACGAAGCATAACCGTCTCTGATTGGTCGATAATTAACGCGATAGATTAAAAAAAAATGTGTTTCAGATGCAAAAAAATTTGCCAGGTATCGCAAATTAGTATAGGACTTGTATGAAGTTCTATTTTCGATTTTTTTTTTCCGTTAACTAAAGTGAAGTGTAATGGACCAACACTGAAAAGTTAGCACATATAGTTTAGTCTGTGGTGCCCTAATTGACAGATTAATGTCGACGAGTAGAAAAAATACTATTGTAGGTTAGGTATATCTAAATATTCTAAATAATAGGAGCAGTGAAAAACAATTGTCTACGCTAAAAGATCCCTCCCTTTCAACTATGTACTTGATGGCAGGTGGACCAAAATGTTAACGGAATGGTGGCCGCTAACAAATGTAAGAAGTGCCTGGCATCCGTTGGCTCGTTGGGTCGACGACATCCGAAAAACTGCGGGTCACAACTGGATGAGATTAGCCCAGGACCGGGAGAAGTGGCGTACTAGAAGAGAGGCCTATGCTCAGCAGTGGGCGATAAAAGGCTGATATGATGGTGACTTGATGTAGCATTTGACGTTAAAACTTGCGTGGCCAGACTCTAAGCATTATTGATGTAGATAGGTACATAAAAAAACTCGAGTTTGGAAAGCTCGAGTATTTCAAGGAGACTCGAAATACTCGAACCAACAGCAACACTACCAAGCCAACTATTCAAGAAACCGTACCCACCTCAAATGGCGCGCACCGAATTGGTCACCTAGACGCAATTATATCCGATTCAGAGCTGTTGTCATATCGCAGCTTGTTATTACAGCTACTTAAGTACCTGTCAAGTGCTAAAATGGAAGACAGTCGTGATGCCTTTCTATACCTTCATTGAGTTTGGTTTTTGAATAGGTGCTACACTTGTACTGTACATATACATATTTCTAAGTGCCTGGGCGACCGGGCTTCTCTCGGAGTTGTATTTTTTTATATCGTGGTTTTAGAGGATATACCGTATTTTGCGTTTAGTAATGCGAATGAAAAACTCATGAAAACTCGAACAATATACGCGTTTCCCGGGATCTAAGGCTAAGACTAAGCAAAGTCGATTGTTCACCCCCGAAAACCCAAACATATATAATACATATCAGCGAAATCGTTAGAGATGTTTTTGAGATCGCCGCTAGATATACAATTAAATAAATATACCTACAAGAAATGTTCGTTTTAAGGTAGTAGATAGCCAAGATATTTACTTATTCCAGTACTTAAGGTAAATAAAGCATGTAATTCGTCCTTTAAAACTAAATTCCTTTGTAAAAATACGTAATTTTGTAAATATATATCTCTATCCAAGAAGTGCTGGTGGCCTAGCGGTAAGAGCGTGCGACTTTCGATCTGGAGGTCGCGGGTTCGAACCCCGGCTCGTACCAATGAGTTTTTCGGAACTTATGAGCGAAATGCCATTTGATATTCGCCAGTCGCTTTTCGGTGAAGGAAAACATCGTGAGGAAACCAGACTAATTCCAACAAGGCCTAGTTACCCTCCGGGTTGGAAGGTCAGATGCCAGTAGCTTTTGTAAAACTAGTGCCTACACCAAATCTTGGTATTAATTGTCAAAGCGGACCCCAGGCTCCCATGAGCCGTGGCAAATGCCGGGATAACGCAAGGAGGATGATGATGATGTATCTCTATCCAGTTCAAAATATCCATCCAGCGTGACTGTAAAATATGATCAGCAACGAATTAGGGAGCAGCGCAAAATAAACATTGCCTTATGGCCTCCTCACGATTGATTGATACAACCTGTGAGATAACTTGTTCTTAGGCCTGATTCGAACTTCGATACATACATACACAAACCTGTATCCGCAATAGGGTAGGCAGAGCACTCGAAACTGCTCAATTTCAGAGGTAATTTTAGCATATCAAGAATTTAGTTAAATAAACAAATTAGATTTAGAGTTTTAACTTCTGCCACCAAGACTTCAACCAAGCCAGCGAAATTTTCCACTACTAAGGTCAATGGGACCCGTAGCGACATCTACCGTAAGTGTGTTAAACTTCTTAAACGGCAACCGGAGTTCCAAGTCATATTGGAAATTCACCAGTTACGATGCGCTAACCATGCTAAATTTTAACTTCTGATTAGCAGAAACGTCTGCAATCGATGCCGTTAGGCTTAGAATAAATTTAAAAGTGGAAAATGTCTGCCTTGGGTGAGACTTGAACTCACGGCCTCTGGATCGATACTCCAGCGCTCTGCCAACTGAGCCACCAAGACTTCAACCAAGCCAGCGAAATTTTCCACTACTAAGGTCAATGGGACCCAGATCCAAAAGCCGATCCAGAGGCCGTGAGTTCAAGTCTCACCCAAGGCAGACATTTTCCACTTTTAAATTTAGATTTAGAGTTCTCCAAGATTGGCTCCACTTGCTTATATGACGACTGGTCGGGTGTAGTCGGTAGTGATAGTGACCCTGCCAGCTAAGCCGATGGGCCTGGGGTCGAATCCCGGTAAGGGCATTCATTTGTGTGATGAGCACTGATATTTGTTCTTGAGTCATGGATGTTTTCTATGTATATAAGTATGATTTTTTCTATAAGAATGTAGTATATCGTCGCCTAGCGCCCATAGTACCTACAAGCTTTGCTAAGTTTCGGACTGGATTGATCTGTGCTGGTGTCCCCCAATGGCTCCAATATTTATTTATTCCATCGTAGGCCACGTCTGTACCTTTGGTTAGTCTGTGGTCAAGAGTAAGCCCATTTATAATAATAAAACAAAATAGTTATGTGCCGCCGCCGCCACCCATTGTCATGACTACCTCACATCAGACGACTCGCCTGCTCATTCTACCTACAAAAAAACCGGCCAAGTGCGAGTTGGACTCGCGTTGTAAGGGCTCCGTACACTACAAGAAGGGCTTAAGCGCCTCCTTTTTAGTAGGAACTTAAGTCATTTTTGCGAATAATCGATATTTTGAACA
Source organism: Leguminivora glycinivorella (assembly GCF_023078275.1). NCBI lineage: Eukaryota > Metazoa > Arthropoda > Insecta > Lepidoptera > Tortricidae > Leguminivora > Leguminivora glycinivorella. The sequence goes on from NC_062982.1 coordinate 23,193,426, forward strand.
AAACGAAACAGAAATGAGTTTATATGTAATATTCAAACGCGCTCACACAATTTCAAGTGATTTGGTAACTCCTTGCAGCGGCAGTGATTGAAATCGTAATTTGAGATTTTTTCTTATAAGTCCGACTTACGCTTTACTGTCGATTTCTAATAGGTTTTCCTGTAATGTATAGATTGAAAACTATCTCGTGTATTTTTTGTGAAAATTTTACGCTTAGTAGTTTCGGAGATAAGGGGGGGAATGGTAATTTTTTGCCTATTTTCTTAGAAGAAAGAAAATTGGCTGTGACAGACGGACAAACAGACACACGAGTGATAAGGGTTCCATTTTTCCTTTTTGAGGTACGGAACCCTAAAAAGCGTGACGTAAAACCAATGCCAAACTTTGGAAAGTACAATAATCGCTTCCTCTTCCCATTCCATCCATCTCAGTCTATTGTGACCAGTTTCGCAATCCTTAGAAGGACCTCCAAACTGGCCGTCACGCGTCCGAGGCACTTATCATTCACCTGAACAGGTGAACGCCTGATTCAAGGCCAGCCTCTAGCCAAGATCATAAATAAATCGCGAGTGATACGCAATAGGCTCCGTAGCACGAAATACATAGTTACCTACATATATGAGTATAACTCAGTATGAAGTTGAGCAAGATCTACTAGGATTTTAACTATAAAACTCCCGTGAGACTCATACATATTTAAAAATATTTTAAGCGGGTTACTCACGTATTAAGTCGATATAGCGTTCGACATGTTTCGGTTCAATTTCGAGAACCTTTCTCAAGAGTAGCAACCCCGCCTTTACTTTTTTTTTTATCTACTAGGATTCCCAAAATGTCCTATGTAGTTTGTATGAAACCTTCTTTTGTTACCAGATGTCTAATATGTCTATACATTTTCGGTAACAAAAACGGAAAGTTTCATACAATCAACCTAGGACATTTTGGAAAACCTAGTGGATCTTGGACTTACAATTTATTCATAATCATTAAACACATAGCACAACTTATCAATACTGTAAATCTTGCTCAGCATCATGGACTATCAACCTACCCATTTTTATCCAGATCGGAGACGTGATCCAAATGTACAATACTTAACGGGAATTGCTGACCTCGAAACTGTCAATAAAAGGATTCTCGGGTAGATGGCACTAATATTAAGAGCGCTTTCAAAAAATCTGCTTGCTCGCATTTCGACGCCGGCGGCGCTGGCGTGCGCCTGTGTGCGTGCAGACGCACACTATAACCAGAAGCATAACGATTGTAGCCTGCGGTACAGACATAGCGTGCGATCCTCTTCGAACCAACCTTACGTGCGGCTAGAGCGAATGGGATAGCATTCATGGTCGGTACCGCCACGCCGTCAGTGGCGTTGCGGACTAACCATTATTGATACTTGCGTAAAAACACCACCATACATATTACATATTTGCATACATGATTTCGTGCATAAATACTTGACCTTTTAGTTTAATTATTAAACTTATCACAGTTTTTTCTATTAAAACGTGTGTAGCCTTGGAAGAAATAAATTAAAAAACTTTTATAATACATAATAATATAATGAATTGTGTATATAATATTGTCTTCTGTGACCGCGATAGTTACTCATGAAATAAATTTATGGAATCAGATTATATCGCGTATAATGAATATAATCCGTTTTCTTAGTTTTATTTCATTTTGTATATGATATGTTTTCTAGGTTCTTTTCGGTGAAGGAAAACATCGTGAGGAAACCGGACTAATTCCAATAAGGTCTAGTTTACCCTTTGGGTTGGAAGGTCAGATGGCAGTCGCTTTCGTAAAAACTAGTGCCTACGCCAAATCTTGGGATTAGTTGTCAAAGCGGACCGCAGGCTCCCATGAGCCGTGGCAAATGCCGCGATAACGCAAGGAAGATGATGATGTTTTCTAGGTACATTTAAATAATGGAACTAAGATCGGTTTTCTTTAATTTTAAGTAGTTTTTTTAATATTTAAAAAAAAATGTGTTTTTAGGGTTTCGTAGTCAACTAGGAACCCTTATAGTTTCGCCATGTCTGTCTGTCTGTCCCTCCGTCCGTCCGTCCGTCCGCGGATAATCTCAGTGACCGTTAGAACTAGAGAGCTGAAATTTGGTACCAATATGTATATCAGTCACGCCGACAAAGTGCAAAAATAAAAAATGGAAAAAATGTTTTATTAGGGTACCCCCCCTACACGTAATTTTTTGATGGGAGTGATTTTTTTTTTTAATTTCAACCCTAACGTGTGATTTATTGTTGGATAGGTATTTAAAAATTAATTACTGAAATCGTTTTTTGATAATATTAATATTTTCGGGAATAATCGCTCCTAAAGGAAAAAAAAGTGTGTCCCCCCCCTCTAACTTTTTAACCATATATTTAAAAAATCACAAAAGTAGAACTTTATAAACTTTCTAGGAAAACTGTTTTGAACTTGATAGGTTCTGTAGTTTTTGAAAAATATGGAAAACTACGGAACCCTACACTGAGCGTGGCCCGACACGCTCTCGGCCGGTTTTTAAACATTATGTTGTTTTAATTGCATGGAGCACAGGAAGGTCCACATCTATGTATTAGTTTTTTGTAAGGAAATACAACTCTACGCTACGCCTACCTGCTTTAATTGACTGTTGACACACTGAGACAGTGGATGCGCCAGAGTATAAAAGAGTGATTACCATCTCTTGTCAAAGATCTTGTTGAGACGAATCAAACGAACCCAAACACGAAGTGATTTCAAGACCTGGTCGTGGAATACTCTTGACTACCTTCCAGCTTCATCATCAGATCCTGGGTACCATCTCTTGTCAAAGATCTTGTTGAGACGAATCAAACGAGCCCAAACACAGAAGAGTTTCAAGACCTGGTTGTTGAATACCCTTGATTACCTTCCGGCTTCACCATCAGATCCTGGGTACCATCTCTTGTCAAAGATCTTGTTGAGACGAACCAAACGAGCCCAAACACGGAGTGGTTTCAAGACCTGGTTGATGAATTCTCTTGACTACCTTCCAGCTTCATCATCAGATCCTGGGTACCATCTCTTGTCAAAGATCTTGTTGAGACGAACCAAACGAGCCCAAACACGGAGTGGTTTCAAGACCTGGTTGATGAATTCTGTTGACTACCTTCCGGCTTCATCATCAGATCCTGGGTACCATCACCTCTTGTCAAAGATCTTGTTGAGGCAAATCAAACGAGCCCAAACACGAAATGGTTTCAAGACCTGGTTGATGAGAACTCATGACTACCTTCCGGCTTCATCATCAGATCCTGGGTACCATCACCTCTTGTCAAAGATCTTGTTGAGGCAAATCAAACGAGCCCAAACACGAAATGGTTTCAAGACCTGGTTGATGAGAACTCATGACTACCATCTGACTTCATCATCAGATCCTGAGTACCATCTATTGTCAAAGATTTTGTTGAGACGAGTCAGTAACCTAAAATGATATTCAATAATAAATAATACTTACTAAAAATATTAGTCAAGTTAATTAGTTAGTTACCAAAGTCGTCAACCCAAGGATCAAAGTTTTCGGTCGCAGTATACATGCAACAGTACAGCCAAACACGCACACAAGTGCGGTTTTGGACACGGCGGGTGCCGCACACAATGACAAAATAACTTCGCGATCGTGGAACCGCGTGCGGAGCAGATTGGCAAACGTCCTGCCTCTACAAGCTCTGCCGCGGTACTGACATCGCAAGCGCGCGTAACCGGTAATAAGGAGGCATTTTTAAAAAATCGTCAAAAATATTAAATTCCAATTAATAGAAAACTTTTGCATAAAATCTGTTTAAGTAAGCGTTGCAGATTATTTTTAAATTTAAAATACTTCAAAAACACGTAAGTTTTCGAAGAAATTGACACTTATTCTGAGGTGATTTCTGAAACAAATTGGATTCATCATATCCTCATTTACTCTATTCTAAAGCCTTATAACAAAGAAGTAGTCTCAGAAGATTGTAGTACAGGATATACATAATACAAGTTTACCACTTGAAGCATTCAAAACTATCCAAATTTTACAAATTAGACGGACTAAGTCAGCACTTTTCGCGGGTTTTCCTAAACATGCACCAGAAAAAAAATCATAATTAATTAAGTGAGTTAGTTTTTAAAAATCCAGTCTCACAACATGTAAGTTAAGAAGATGTCCTAATCGAATCCTGAACTTAATAAGTCTTTTAGATGACGGAAAGTGTAGCATTTTGCCGACTAAAACTATCAATTTTACATTATTGCGACGTTTTCGTTGAATGCCCTCTTAAGCATTTTTAGCTTTTTTTTTATATTTATAAGTGAACAATATGGGTCAAGAAATAAAACTACAGAAACGGATTATGTCCCGTATAATGAATTTACAAGACATCTCGATGTTTCGAACACTTTACAGCTTTCGTGGTCAACGTGACAACGGGTGACTGAGGAAAATTACTATTTCTTGTATGTAGGTAGTTTTTACACATTGTATAAGTAATTTTTAGTCACCCGTTGGCCACGAACGCTGTAAAGTGTTCGAAACGTCGGGATGTATTGTAAATTCATTATATGTACTCGATATAATCCATTTCCATAGTTTTCTTTCATGATTCACGAGTAACTACCGCGCTAACCGAAGACAAATATGGGTCAAATTGTTAAAACGGACGTTCAAAGTCCTGTGACGAGAGATAGCAGTCTATGCACTGTGACTTCACATATTACTTTGACAGTCGATCCTCTTTGGTAGCATAGAGTATATTATGGTATAGAGTTATCAGTCAAGATTTTCGAATGCAGCGCCATCTATTATTAAGTTACGACCACTTTTCATGTGACTTTCCATTCTAAAGGTTCCTTATAGCACATAAAATATTTGGACCCTTTAGACACAGAACGCCACATATTTATGGCGGGATTATGGCGAGATTTTTAAACAGGTTTGATGTTTTCATTATGAATAAGAGCACGAACTTATTTTCCAAAGACCAAAATTATCATCAAAACTTACAATTTAATTACATATAATTAACCATAGAATGTTGTTTGCTAGTTTGCAGGTGGTACAGCGACATCTAGCGAAAAATTTAGACATCAAAAATACTTATACATTTTACGACGCCAAGTCGTTAGCCAGTTTGCAGTGGTAATAGTGACATCTAGTGACAATTTGCACTAAAGTATATTTGTACGCGTCAGTTAGCGTTACATTGTTTTTCACGCCCTCTATCGTTAATTTCCCTAAACATATCCTAAAGACATCGGATTTAGGCTCCCCACAGACAGTCTTAAAAATTCATAATCTTAAAAAAAACTTGTATGCAATCTGACAGTTCAAACTGACACTGACAAGACACTGACAGATCTGTCAGTGTCAATTGCATACAATTTTTTTTTAAGATTATGAATTTTTAAGACTGTCTGTGGGGAGCCTTACTGTTTCCTTTGACTGAAAACACCGTGTTTGGTAGCACCATTACGGAAGAGCGATAGAGAGGTAACAATACGCTACGAAGCGTCAAAGTCAAGTCATACTCTTGGCCCGAAGGCCAGTGTGGCTAGTTTTTATGCGTTATCTGGCAGCCGGTTATCGACCCGCGGAAAAAACTACAACAGACTAATACGTTTTAAGCGCACTCATGAATACTATAAAACGTGAGACTTAATTTCGGGATTTGATTGGAGTTCCGGGATGGTTAGCGTCTGCCGTTTTGACAGACGTTTTGTATGAAAAGTCTGGCAAAAAAAGAGTAGAAATCAAAAAGTGGCAACATTGTATGCTCTGACTTATATTGACCGGGATATAAACCGTGATTACCTTTCCGTTTTCCGTGATTATGATGATGGAACTGCGTCTAAATATCGGGAGCTCAACAAAAATCAAAAAGGTAATCACGGTCTATAAGTATCCTCGTCATAATAAGTCTAATGATACTAGCCGTGAATAACTCTTATTGTATACTCTGTGTTTTTAGGCAGGTACTTCAAAAAAGTAAACAAATAATTTGTACATTTTCGGATAGTTACAACGTCAACATTAACGGTTAACCAACAAAATACAAATCCAAGTAGATCTGTCACTGCGCGACCTGTCTGTAGGTAACTTTCTTACGCCGTGGCTTGCGTGGGCGACGGTCGCGCGATGGTCGCGCGACGGCGATGCGACGCATACGAAATCAAACCTTATCGATATGGAAGCATGAGACGCGACGGCGCCCACACAAGACACGGCGTTATTTGGTCGAGTAATGTATTAATTTATCATCAACTGACTTAAGGAGCCTTTTGAGGGTTTTATAGTTTACATGTTGTTAACATTAAATTTATTTAAGTACCTAAAGATACAGACTATTTATGGTAAGATTCGTTAGGCCGCCGTTTCTGTAAGGCGGTAGTGTTCCCTGTCAATGTTGTGATGCTGCTAGTGAGTCAGGTTGTCAGAGCTCAACGAGGCTGCTCAAAAAATGAAGTCCGATGTGTAAATTACCATCTAAGTTTTTTTTTATAAATGGGCTTACTCATGGACAAAGACTAGCCTCCAAAAAGCCTCACCCATACTATCTAAGCTATCCAACAGCCTTACCAGTATTTATCCCAATTACAAAATCGCTCGAAGCAGGGCTACAAAACGTAGAAATTTGGTGCATTTCCGTACAGGACAGCAAATTACTTTTGGCAAGGCGCCATGGCGAAAGAAAATGCAAGAACTAAAATAAACTTAAGCAACTTTTCGGGTTTGTAAGCGGAAAATTCCAGTTAAGCTTAGTACAAAACGAGTACAAGTACTTTGTGGAAGCATTGTAGCATTTGTAGCTTCAAAGTGATAGTACATTGTGGAACAAGGGGCGTAAGTTTAATTTTGCAAACGAGCGTTAATAGCGACGGCTTGCCGGAGCGATATAAAGGCTTGAGTTTGCAATATTCTTACGACTCGAGTTAAACACAATATTTTCACCGCACTTGCAACAAAAAAGTAGGTAATAAATTTAAAAAAGTAAATTATATATTAAAATAGATATTGGGGACACCGTACACAGATCAACTTAGCCCAAAACTAAGCAAAGCTTGTACTATGGGTGCTAAGCGACGATATTCATACTGAAATAGATAAATACATACTTATGTATATAGAAAACATCCATGACTCAGGAATAAATATCTGTGTTCATCACACGAATAAATACCCTTACCGATATTCGAACCCAGGACCGTGGCTTAGCAGGCAGGGTCACTAGCGACTGAGCCAGACCGGTCGTCCTTATACATACTAATATTATAAATGGGAAAGTGTGTCTGTTTGTTTGTCCGTCTTTCACGGCTAAACGGAGCGACGACTTGACGTGATTTTGTGGAGATAGTCGAAGGGATAGAGAGTGACATAGGCTACTTTTTGTCTCTTTCTAACGCGCGCGAAACGGGCAAAAGCTAGTTTATAACATTGTTACTCAGCGTCAATATTTCTTTGTTGAACAGGCAATGAACGGCGAAGTGTCACCACAGAATATATAATAGAACAAGTATAGAAGGCTCACTCCTTTGATGTTCACAAAATGCCGCCTTTCGAAATTCTTACCTACATTAACAAACAAACCGCACGCGAGCACCCGATATTGAATTCTAATGCGCCGAGCGAAGGTCGTCACTACTGAATGGGCCGCGAACTCGCGGCCGCCGGCATGTACTTGTATTGCGGCGATAGAATCGCGGAGTGAGCCGCCCCTGGTGTCACTGTCGGGCGACTGTTGTGAAATAGCCCACTGCCAGGATTACCGGCACCAGTTAACAAATGGAAAAATTCTAGGTTTCATGACTAGGCACAGTAATAGTACATTACATCAGAGGCCGGGAAAATGAGGAAAGCCGGATAGGGATACGAGGCCGGGAATCCGTTTTCTCGCCGAGGCATGTATAGTGCTTTTCTCAAACATGCAATGAAATAAAATAAAAAATGCTCTAAAGGACAATAATTTATAAAAAAAAGTTACTTTGCAGGCCTAGGCCTGAAAAATAATATGAAATCCCTTTACAGTCCTCTCGAGTTGTTGCGCCCAAAAAGCGATACTTCCCAGCCCATTTTAAGGAACGTAAAGACAATATTTCATTGCATGTTTGAGAAAAGAAAATGTTCAATATTTGTAATATACTAAACGCTACTAAATGTAATAATCCACGGCCAAGGCTATCAATGATAATATTACCTTATTCATCAACTTCCAAAATCCCCTGAAATCCCTATTTTGAACACTAAAACAACCACCTTAAGATTCCTAATACAAAAGTACTAATCACCTTTTAAGGCATTTTAAGTAAATTCGCGTTATGTAAATTTGCCAAGCATTCTACAGTTGGATACACCCTTATGTGTGTACAGATAAGGTTAAGTATTCTTTAATCTACCTGTATAATAGTTCAAGTTCAAGAACGCGTGTAGATTAGAGTGCACAGACTACATATTAGACATCGCATTACGAAGAGTTTACAAAGAAAGCATGGCCACCAAAGATTATGTGCAATTTTACTGTTTCAACTCTTTAACAAATGTTTCGGTACAGACGGTGTTTTTTTTAAGCACTAGTGCGAGAAGTGGTTCATTTTATTCCAGGTCGAAACTTCGGATGGCCATCTGTACTGAAAAACGACGTACGATACACGTGCGAAAAGAAAATTAGTAACTTACGTAATTACGCACTTGTATCGTAAGGTACTATTTTGGCACAGATGATGCTTATTGGCTCGCACTACTGTGCTAATGTGGTTCTTTTTTTGTAAGGTCGAAACTTCGGGAGACCATCTGTCTGTACTGGAAAACGTCGATGATACACATGCGAAAAGTAAATTCGTAACTCATGTCGATTTAAAACACTCCCCACACTTCGTATTTTCCGCACTTGTATCGTAAATCGTATGTACTATTTTATAAAGAATCCAAAATTACATATGTATACAATTGCGTTCCCATTCCCATATCCCATACTAAAAATAAATTACTAGGTACGGGAGGAGTGACTCAGTTTTGAGTAGATTTGAATGCTCCGTCTAACAGTTGAAGTGGTCTGTAACTGCAACAGAGGTGTGCATGTGTGTGTAATGTGTGCGCGTGTGTGTGCTGCAAGAATGCGAAACGTAATCGATTTACCCACATTGATTGAGATATACATTACTAATATTTAACGTTTTACCTTATTTGTAGTTCATGTACTACTTTTATAACGTACGTGTTATTCTAGGTTTAATAAATTAATAGCTATATTTTTACATAAATAAGCTGGCTATTAAGTTTTATGCTTAGTTTTAGTTTATATGCGTAAATTTGCTAATATAGAAGAAGAAACAAGAAACTTTTAATAAAAACAACTATATATTTTTTTCTGTCTGTAAATGACAGAAGATTTAGGGACAAATTAGGCATCTCAAAATATAAAATACTAGCTGTTGCCCACGGCAACGCTCGCGTTAGAAAGAGACAAAAAGTAGCCTTTGTCACTATCCATCCTTTCAACTATCTCCACTTTAAAAAATCCCGTCAATTCATCGCTCCGTTTTTCCGTCAAAGACGAACAAACAAACAGACACACACACTTTCCCATTTATAATATTAAGTATTGATTCGTAGTAGGTTTAAAAATTATTCACATAAGTTCACATAATATTTGTCATTTTTCCTCAAATCCCCTTCAAACAGGCTATCGTAATAAATAAGCAATGTAACGGAATGGGTAGGTGTACCCAAAACGTACAGCGGGGTAATATCACAGAATATATCGTCCCATTAATGCAAATACCGACTAAGTGACTTTTTGACGAAATCGAGTTTTTAGCACCTATAGAATAAGGTTTTCAAGGGCTACAATATGTTAAAACCCATGTATTGATACGACGCTGCATTCAAAAGATAGCTTCCGCATAAAGTTACTTAATGGTCAATTTGTTGCATTATAAACTGCCAGAATGTAATATGAATATTTAATATAAACTTTTATGCTTTATCCGCCAAGTAGAACCTTTTAATGGTGTATAGTGTTTTTTTGCATTTAAACATTTTGTTAAAGTAGCCATCTTATGTTCTACAAAAAAGTTTAATGTGTACATATTTGATTTTTGCAAATAAAACTATCAACAAAATTCTTTATTTTAAGCCAGGCTAAATACACCAAATGTCTTTAAGATGTTTTTCCAGAAGATGTTTGTTTACAAACATCAGCAATTTCATTCTACCAAAAAGTTGTATAGGGACTATAATTGGTTTTGCATGTGATGTGACGAAGGAAAGGATAACGGTCTATTACTGCAAATACCGACTATGTGTAAATAGGCGATTTTGAGATAATGCGGTTTGAAAGTTTGAAGGCACGTTTTATATGAAAACATGAAGAAATTTACGTTATGTGTATGGCATTTTAAACCCTATATTTTTTTGTTTACTACTTTGTCGTATATATATTCAGAATGTATTTAGTTGACGATCAAATACGATTTAATGAAACAGTCGAATACCTACTTAGTTGGTTTTTCCTGTAGAAATAAATGTTTGCATATTTCTCTTCTTTATACATAATTATAACCCATTGTTTGTCTTAAATAAAGCTTCGTTTTTCATACGATGTTCTACAACCTAAATGAGTTTTTTCTGAAATATACCGGGTAATAATTATAAGTTAGCCAGTAAGCTAATATAGTCAGTAGTTTTTAAGAATATTGTACGCTCGAAATGGGCACTGTTGATACTGTATTTCCTGTATATCATACCATCTTATGTACACAGTTAACAATGAATAAACTTTACTTTACTTTACTTACTAGCATACCTACGGTACGAGTAGACTTCAGATGTCACAACTGTGTACCACTTCACCAACTGCAGTATTAAGTGGTTGAAACCACTCATGGTACCCTTTAGGTATTAAATCTCTGTCACAAAGGCTGAATAAAGTCTTGAGGACACTTAGGTGGAGTCGAGGCACGTCGAATCGAGCCCTGCATACATTTACAATGAACGATGAATCCGATTCGACGCGTCGCTAATGGACGTAGTTTCATAAGAAATGCAGAAGGCGAATTAATGAGATTCGACTCGGCGAGCTTAGTGGGCACTAGGCTTAAGTTCATGTCGAGATCTGGACGTAGCACAAGGCAAGAAAATCAACGCCACAAATTAAACTCCAGTTCAGTAGAACCACCTCAAACCTCTTAATGTATCATATCATATTTCTATCTCGGTCTAAAGCTCGATAAACAACTAGCTATCTCTGCGTTCAAGAAAATGGACTTACGCAGACTTTTTGACAAAGGTATCGTAACTAAATAGTACCATGAGTGCTTCCAATCACTTAATACCTAGTTAGTCTAGCATTGTCAGCCGTATTACGGACGTGTTTGTATCGAATTCCACCAGCGATGAAGATGTTGTTTAATAACTTTTTATCACTCTTGCGCAGTAAGTGTGCAATCGCACGAAGGCGTATCAGGAGTAAAAGAAAAACTTTTTCCCAAAAGAGTGTTTAAATTTGTATTTTGGACTACCATAAATACTTTTTTATCTTTTTATTGCAAGTGTGATGAAAAACACTGCGTGTAATTGGGGGCGTAAGAATATTGCAAACATGATTGCTTTAAATCGCCCCAGAAACCTATGTAATTACCGTTACACATTACTTTTTCTTACTTATTACCTCATCTACGCCTACATTTTAGTGACATTGGCGTAAATACTACAAAACTTTAAATAAACTATTACTTCAGGTTATTGAGCGTACAAAAACTATTTACCTATACTAAATGTAACAGTGTAGATAGTGAAATTTCGAACATAAATTATGGCGGACTTCGGATTGCTGAGACAGTGAACTAGTATGTAGTAAGTACCTATGCATATTATGCTATTACCCAAAAACGCATTAACCGATTTGTAAAATTCTTTTTGTGATTTCAAGGGAATGCTATTGCGTTACTTCTTGTTAAATTTTACTGAAATCGGTTAAATTATTTTGTGAAAAATCTCCTAAAACCGGTTGAAGAGGATTTTTTTCAAAATTTTTTTTTTGAGAATAACTCTTCAAAACCATAAATAAAGTATTATTAATGGTTAGTAATGTTAAAAAACTTTTTATTACAAATGTACCAGTTAAATTAACAATGATAAGTGAAGTTTTGTAACATAAAATTAGAGCAGCTATATTTCCTGCAACTAAAACCGCCTATGTCATTGAGAATATTTAATATATTTTGAAATAAGTTCAAAACTTTTGTATATTTTTTCTTTTTTTGCAAATCATAAGTAAAGTGTATTAAAAGCAAAGCTTAATCAAAGGGAAACACTGCTTTATATGTATTAATAAGAGAAATATACAAATTTTTATTTCTACAGGAAAAACCAACTAAGTTTGCTACTATTTTTTTTAAATCGTAGTTTTATCGGCAATCAAATCAAGCCTGGATATTGTTTACGATTAAGTATTAAACAACACAATACGGGCTGTAGAATGCTGTATACAAATAGTAATTTTTTTCATGTTTTCATATGAAATCGTACCTTCAAACATTAAAATCGCATTATCTCAAAATCACTTTTTTGCACATAGTCGGTATTTGCAGTAAGGGGACGATATAATAGTACAAGTACAGAAGGCTCACTCCTTTGATGTTCACAAAACGCCGCCATTCTAAATTCTTACCTACATTAACAATCGGACCGCACGCGTGCAGACGACATTGAATACTATTGCGCCGCGCGAAGGTCGTCGCCAGTGAATGGGCCGCGAACTCGCGGCCGCCGGCATGTACTTGTAGCGCGGCGAAAGGATCGCGGAGTGAGCCGCCCCTGGTAATATGTTCATTATTTACCCCTTGGGAGGGCGCGAAATTAAACTGGCATCAAATGGACTGGGAATAACGTAATTACTGTAACAAGAGCTTAGTGCAGGCTAACTGAGGCTTTGGGCCATTTTTTTCAAAGTTGTCCACCCCACTTTTTTTGTAACATGGGTATTTTTTATGCGATTCATACTCAGAATCGCGAAGTTTTTCGATCCTGATAGGAGAAAAAAAAGATTTCCATACATTTTTCAGATCTTCCATTCCGTTACCGCCGTGCCGTGTATGAAAAGATGGTAACGGAATGTGAAAAAAACCTTGGGACACTTTTTTCTCCTATAAGGATTGATAGAGCTCGCGATTCTGAGAGGAAACCACATAAAAACAACCAAATCCAAAAAAAAGTGGGGTGGACAACTTTAAAAAAAATGACCTAAATACGGCTACTTTACCGGGCGGGATATTATGATTGCAATTTTATCACTTATCAACGTGGATAAGACATTTGGCACTCTCACATTGACATACTTGCCAGAACGTGACGGATGCTTTATCCACGTTGATAAGCGAAACATTATAGGCCTTCAGGGTAGGCTAGCAGTAGAACTAGTGCACAAAAATAGGAACCCAATTTTCTACGATGTTTTCAATGTAATTCTTAATCAATTTAATAACAATTTCCATTCCATTCCATTCCATTCCATTCCATTCCATTCCATTCCATTCAATTCCATTCCATTCCATTCCATTCCATTTTCATTTTCATTTTCATTTTCATTTACGATATTATGGTACCATTGAGCATATCTATATTTTAACCCCAGACGCAAAAACGAAGGGGTGTTATAAGTTTGACGTGTCTGTCTGTCTGTCTGTTTGTCTGTCTGTCTGTCTGTGGCATCGTAGCTCCCGAACGGATGAACCGATTTAAATTTAGTTTTTTTTTCTCTGAAAGGTGAGTTAGTCGGGAGTGTTCTTAGCCATGTTTCATCAGCCAAAATCAGTCCACTATGTCGCGGTCGGGGTTTTTTTCAAAATTTTGATTTTGTGGTTAGGTTATTATTACATTTATTAGACGATCCCTATGTGGAATAAACATTTCAGCACCCACTTTCTTCCCGTGGGTGTCGTAGAAGTCGACTGTGGGATATGTGTTAAATTGTGGCGTACGCGAGAGGCTGAAAAAATGACACTCCAATGTAACAATTTCATTTTCTTTCAACTTATTTTGACAAGAGTGGCACTGAAACTTGGGTAGTTTCGAGTAGTTAGTTCTGTTCTGCCTACCCCTTAATGGGATACAGGCGTGATCGTATGTTGCTGTTGATGTTATTAGACGATTTGACCAAAAAAGACAGGCAAATATTTCAAATAAAATGTAGAAAAAAAAAACACTTGTTTTGCCCTAAAATGCCATAGTACACCAGGTCGGCAGTGCATTGTGGCCAGGAAGTTTGTACGTTTAATTTCTACGGGCAATAAAAAGGGCACCGGGCATGCGCGGTTATCAAACTCCACCATTATATGCATCCCGTAACTTAGCGAGCGACCGCCTCGGAAAACGTATTTTATTTCATTTAAAATAACCTAACCACAAAATTAAACTTTTGAAAAAACCCCCGACCGCGACATAGTTGACCGATTTTCATAAAACATGGCTAAGAACACTCCCGACTAACTCAGCTTTCAGACAAAAAAAAAACTAAAACGAAATCGGTTCATTCGTTCGAGAGCTACGATGCCACAGACAGACACACACACACACACACAGACAGACAGACAGACACGTCAAACTTATAACACCCCGTCGTTTTTGCGTCGGGGGTTAAAAATCATCTTGAGGTTTGAATGTCCTTATAACACAAAAGCGAAACTTATAAAGGTAGATAGACATAAAATAGACAGATCTTCGCGTCTAAGTCTAGCTAGGACTTTTTAATTTGTAAATTCTAAATTCTAATATATTCCTATTCCATGTATAAAGCCTGAGCCGAAGTCACAAAAATCATAGGCCTCTTGTTGATTTTCTGTCAGTTTCTCTGCGGTTATTCATCCCCATTATTATTATTATTATTTAGAGCCTAATGTGTCCCACTGCTGGGCAAAGGCCTCCCCCCTCTTTTTCCACTCATCCCTGTTTGGAGCAACATCTGGCCAATCTTTCAAAAAGGAGTCCAAGTTATACCGCCATCGCCGACGTGGTCTGCCGGATCCCCGGTTTGACTCGTGGGGCTCCTATTCCGTGGTTATCTTGGCCCACAAGTCGTCCGGCATTCGGCAGACGTGGCCAGCCCAATCCCATTTTAGCTTAGCCGCTTTTCGAGCTACGTCTATCCCCATTATAGTATGAAAATAATACTGACCATAGTGTCCATTTACAAAGGGTCACATTTTATTTTGAAGCTCAATCTCTTCAAGCAATGACAATCACAACATTCACAACCCTGAAATAAAAAGTAACGCTCATGTCTATCATTATGGGTATTGTCCTTTCAACCACCGAAAACCGACCCTATTTCCCCCTACTTTCAGTCAAAAATGCCAAACGGAAAAGGGTAAGTAGGGACAAGATGGTACGTGGGTGTGTTACGCATTTTGCCTAATTTGGTTTCGCGTGGGGCCGCTCGGCCTTGACACCATGAAGAGTGTTGACTGAACTGGACATGGACTGCTGGCCTAGCCGATGTGACAATCATTGACGCGTGACGACTGAAACGCAGTCTGTCTCTGTCACACAACAGAAGAGCGATGGGAGAGCTAGCTACGATACGCTTACGAAGTGTAAGCGATTGTAATTTGGCTAGGTACCAAGTATTTTAATTAAGTTAGGTACCCTTAATTTGCAAGGTTTTTGTAATTTGATTGGTTAATATTTTACCCTTTGTGTTGGTTTTTTATATATAGTTTTTTATACTACTGAGGTAGGAGGATTACTCATAATCGCATAAAAAACTACAACGCGTTTTTAGACTTTTTCTTAGACAACATATGATTAATACTATAAATCATATCATGGCCGCAGTATGTATTAGCTGATAAAACAAATACAATTACAAATATCATAACACAATACATATACATACAAACATTATAAATAAAATGCAAATTTCCGTAATTTATTTTTCGAATAAAACCCGAGAATTTCAGGTTTTATTCTATGAGTATTTCGTTATATTAAGAACATGTATTTATATAGATTGGTGTTATTAATAATTAAACACGAATATTCACACTATTAACAATATTAATAGGAAATCATAAAAAATAGACAAAATCCAATTGATGCCACGACTGGGTCTTCGTTATTCTAGAATCTTTTATTTTGTAACCACTTCCAAAGACGTTATCAAAACATATGAAAAAAATTGATTCATAGTAAAATTAAACTCCTCTAAAAATCGTTTAAAACTTCTTCGCACTAAAATTCGCACCAGACAAACAGCTGTGCCATTACGCAGGTGCTCGGCCTTCAACTTCGAAAATCCGCGTCGTCACACATCGACTTAATAAAGCACCAACTTATCCCTACTATCCCCTAACCCGCACTCCTAAACAAAACTAGTACATCTTGTCTTTTATCAACCGCATTTGTAACTTTGTAATTGAATTGCAATTTTCCATTTGCAGCTGGTAGAATGGATGTTAGAAGAGAATTGGTAGATGTCGCCTAATTTGGACTGATAGATATAAATTGGTGTTTCCGCATAGTCTAGCAAAGTTTTTATAGACGTTGAGCCAAACAATTGTAAGCTTTAAGTATTCGTTTTAAGGAGTTCGTGGGGTGTTTAGGGTAAGTTGGTGATGGACGGTTTCGGCCTCGGTGGGTCATTCGCCTAACCTAGGCCTTCGCGAGTGGCGTAACGCTCAGCTTATTAGCGAAGTAGGACGATAGAGGCTTGGTGTAATGTAATATTGGGTTGAGTAAAGGTCGGCTTGGGGACTGAAATGATGGGTTTTCATGAAACAATACTGCTTTTCACGGAAACGCACGAACGCGAACGTGTCATGCTAGTTCGTTCAAAGTTAGAACGTGTTGTACTGAGACTGACTGAAATAAGACTACATCTTTAGTTTGATGTTTTCACAGAAATAGGCAATAATAATGTTAAGAATTAAAAAAAAAACTTAGAAACTTTTTATAAAATCTTTTTATAAAATACTGTCTAAAGAATTTGCCTGATATCATCATAAATCCGCCATTTGGCATTAAGTCCGCCATTTGTACATGTTTCTTTAGTTGTGCAATAAAGTTTAAATAAATAAAATAAATAAATTCTTGATTTCGCCGTAGATTTGTAGTAATACAATTGATCAATCAGCATAAAATAGTATATTATGTGTAAATAGTTAAGAAACTTGACCAGTTGGATACAAACATAAATATTATCGTTTTTTGTCACTCCTCCGAGTAAGAATAATTTCATTGTCTATTACATCAGGCGTCGCTCTTTAGAATTCCATGGATACAAGGAAAATCTTTCTTTTCCGTCTCGATAGAAGTGGGAACTGTTGGAAATATATTATTTTTCATGATTTATTAAGTGTGCAGGTTGATTATTGAGTAGTAGTAGACATCAAAATTTTAGACAAACCAAAACATGTAAGACTTATTTTTTCGAGTTTTGCATTAATATAACACTGATTATTTGTCTACCCCGAACATTTACAAAAACCGACCAAGAGCGTGTCGGGCCACGCTCAGTGTAGGGTTCCGTAGTTTTCCGTATTTTTCTGGAAAACTACCTATCAAGTTCAAAATAATTTTCCTAGAAAGTGTTTATAAAGTTCTACTTTCGTGATTTTTTTCATATTTTTTAAACATATGGTTCAAAAGTTAGAGGGGGGGACACTTTTTTTTCATTTAGCAGCGAATATTTCCGAAAATATTAATATTACACTCCTTATTATTATACTCCCTTCGGTCGTGTTTTAATTTATCACCACTCGTTTCGAATTTCCTTTTTTACGCACTTGTATCGTAATGTCATTTATGAAAATTATGAATCTAAAAAAGGCCAATGACTAGTTCTGTGCAGTACATAACAATAAAATTATGTTGTATTCTTAATTTCAAAACTCCACAAGTATTTTTTCGAAATGTGTTGTCGCTATAAATATTTTGATAATAGATATTACTGAGGCTGTGAAAGTATAATAGTAATATAATAAAACATTTCTTTATATTAAAAATAAGATAATATTTTTCGTAAATACATACACACAATATTAAAGCTCTAACCCCTAAAAACCCTATTATGACAATGATATAATATAAACTTCGACAAAAAAAGGATAAATCAGTATTTATGACATCTGTAAATTATTATCTTATAGAATGTATTGTTCTGTAATGCAATTCCAGGCATTGAAATTTTAAAATAAAAGAATGAAATTATTCTATTATGATTACGATTTCCGGTTTATTTTATTAAAAAATAAACAGTATACGACACAAAACTTATTGAAAAACAGATAGATACCTACTCGAACAGGACAGAAAACTATGAAGCTACTTCACTGTTCACAGGATCTTACGAAAAAAAATCGTAGTAGTAGTAGTAGTAAAACACTTTATTGTACCAGAAAATAATACAACACACAAGAAAAAGAGCTTATCTTATCAACTTATCCCTTTAAGGGATGTCTTCCGGTCAAAAAAATCGTCACTTCGATTCCCAATCGAAAAAACGAAATCACCAAAACATAGTGTTCGCGCCCCATGCCTCGGTGACCCGACAAGGCCATGACACGTTACAATGGAGGTTTCACTTTCGACAGTATTTGTTTACTCGCCGGCCGAATACCCCCCAGCTGGCCAGATCTGAAGGTCGATTTCAATTTTTGAATTTGGAACTAAACGTTCCGTTGACAAGAATTTTCTTGTTTTTTTTTTTCTTCTTTCAGCCAATAATAGCAAAATATTGAACGACGCCGCCGAACGAAAATCTCACAGCCATAGGGCCAGGCCGATTTGGATTTTTGAATTTCGAACTAAATGTTCCGTTACCAACAAAGAAAAGTAAGTTTCCCTTTGATATGTTTACTTTTGAAGGTATTTGTTTAATCGCCGGCCGAATATTCCAGCTGACCAGATCTGAAGGCTGAATATAAGTTCCGTTGACAAGAATGTTCTTTTGTTTTTTTACTTGGTCAATACTTTAATCGCTGGTCTAATAAACCCGCTGGCCAGGCCGATTACAATTTTTAAAATTGGAACTAAAAGTTCCCTTGACAAGAATTTTCTTTTATTTCGGCTAATATCCAAAATACCCACCAACTGGCCATGCCGATTTCGATTTTTTTAATTTGGAATTTAAAATGTAACTCATGAAAAAAAGTGGGTTTTCCCTTTGACTATTCCTACTTTTGAGAATACATATTTGTTTACGACGAATTAAATTCCCATTTTTTTTTAATGCGCCAAATACCGTTAACTCAAGAAACCCCTAAAAATTTACTGCTGTTGGGGGCCCCACACTGTATATTTTGTAAAGGTACTAAACACAAGGATAAACGAAAAACAAACTAAAACCTTTGGACTTGTCTACCAGGGCTAACATTTTCCCTGTTAACTAGGTACTTAAAATGTAGGTATATTTGCAACAAATGATTTATTTGCTAAAACCACTAGAGTATAGTTATTAATTGTCATATTAGTCAAATCTTTTCCATTTTCCTCATGTCGTCTTGTACCTACCAACAATAGGTACAGTACAAACCTTATTGATCTTATAGTTCTTTACCAGACCCTGTCAAGGTCATCCCTTCAATGAGAGAAAAAATATCTCTTTCTCCCTCTCACTTATGTTATGGGATGACCTTGGCAATATTAGCATGACAGGGTAATGTTTTCGTTCACCTTTACTGCGGGACTAGGTTCATCGTATTTATATAAATAACCACAAAATTAAAATTTTGAAAAAGCCCCCGACCCGACCGCGGCATAATGGACCGATTTGCATGAAACATGGCTAAGAACACTCCCGACTAACTCAGCTTTCAAACAAAAAAAACTAAATCGAAATCGGTTCATCCGTACGGGAGCTACGATGCTACAGACAAACACACAGACAGACAGACAGACAAACAGACAGACACGTCAAACTTATAACACCCCGTCGTTTTTGCGTCGGGGGTTAAAAACAATTTGAATAAAAACGAAAGACTTAGAAAGGTTTATTCAAAATTTTCCTACACAAGCATAACCTTTTAAATTCACCGTAATACACTATGTAACATAATTGCCGAAGATAAAACCTACGGCTTATACATTACCTTCTATAGTACCTTTAATTTTCATGCTGTTTATTTTAAAAAAAGGAAGTGGTATTCGTAACCGCTATTCGATACCGGTTATGCTCTTAAATGGATCACCAGCATTAATGTTACACCCTGTATACATTCATGAAACGGGCCCGGACCTAACCTAACATTATCCCCACGTTCCATTTTCAAACATCATCGGAACCAGGAAACACAGATAGCACACGATCGCGTCATTAAAAGGGGAGCGAAACGCAGAAAGATTCGTACGTCGAGGCGAGATCTCGTTGCACACCTACTTTTTAACCCCCGAAGCAAAAACGACGGGGTGTTATAAGTTTGACGTGTCTGTCTGTGTTTGTGTCTGTCTGTGGCATCGTAGCTCCCGAACGGATGAACCGATTTAGATTAAGTTTATTTTTTGTTTGAAAGCTGAGTTAGTCGGGAGTGTTCTTAGCCATGTTTCATCAAATCGGTCTACTATGTCGCGGTTGGGGGTTTTTCAAAATTTTAATTTTGTTGTTAGGTTATAAATATGTAAGTTTACTTAAGGACAGACAGACAGATTGCTTGCATTTAAAAAATGTATTCAATGTAGGTATATATCTATGACTAGACTGTCTTGTTTAAGCAGGTTTCCTACTTTTTTCCGGCAGCAGCTTCCCAGCGCGCTAGATTATTGTACCCTACACATCTCTTTCCTACTCTTTTTGATTATGTTTTTTATTTCCGCTACCCAAAGGTTGTCTGGTAGAGATCGCTCTTTAGCGATAAGACCGCCTGTTGTCTGCCTCTATTTATAATCATTTGTTTTGTCTCCACTGTATCTTTTGCTGAGGTGTGCCAATTAAGAGTATTCTATCTATCTATCTATTTATCTCTTTTGGATCTGCTACAGCGCCTACAGCTTTGACAGTTTAAGAGAAAATTTTTCAATGAACTAAGTTTCGACGTTCGATGGAACCGTCACAAAGCAAAATTGCAGAGTTTGCGTGGTCCGACTAACGATACACTTATAGTACTTATACTGGTTTCTACGAGTATACGCAAGTCGCCCGTGAATAGAAAATAATGTTAATGAACGAATGGAATATGTACATAACATCAGGGAGGCAACATAACGCGGAAACAGGTACCACAGATTATATTTGCACAACTTTCGCTTGCGTTTCATTCGTTAAGTTGGCAGTTTTGAGTTTGTATAGCATTCGAATTAATGTCTATGGTGATTGTCGGTTACGAACATTTTAGGTAAAACTGTCCTAATAAGATCTTGGTCTTCGGAATAAAACCCATTTTACGACGATTGATCAATACTATTACTATTGTTTAAACAAAATAGTTATTAATGTGATTGTTAGAAAATATTAATTGAGGTAAAACATGATTATCCTTATATAGCTTATCATTATCAACTTAAATATTCAATTATAAAATAATACGCTAGACTCCCCGTTAAAAATACTTAGTTAATATTTTAATACAAATAAGTAATAAACTATCGTCATCACTGGCATTATACAGTTTTTTTTTTAATTAGCATGTTATAGTGTCCCGCTGCAGGCTGGGCGAAGGCCTCTCCGCTTGATTTCCACAACCCTCTCTGGTGCGCTTTTTCCGACCAGTCACTCATAAAGGTGTCTTAGTCGTCTAACCATCTTCGCCCAGGCCTGCCACGCCCCTCGCTTGTTATATTGAGTTATTTACCTTCTATAACCTAACCACAAAATTAAAATTTTGATAAAACCCGTCTAACTCAGCATTCAAACAAAAAAAACGAAATCTAAATCGGTTCATCCGATCGGGAGCTACAATGCCACAGACAAACACGCACACAGACAGACAGACACGTCAAACTTATAACACCCCGTTGTTTTTGCGTCGGGGGTTAAAAACTTAAAATTATCAATACTCTGAGAGGCAAATGCTTATCGAGTGCTCACTTACATAATTCTTAAACATAAAACTGTTTACACAATAATACTGAGTATGTCTAATTCGTCTTATCAACCATTACAATACCCAACATTTACGCCAGTTAAATAAAACATACAACAGGTAAACTAATTAAGTCTCGAAATACATTAAATGGCGGACGAAGACGTGAATGGCGAGCGATTAAAAGGCGAACTGCGTAATAGTTCAAACAGACGGAGCATTGCCTTTAAAATTAGAAGTTGATTCGCGAACGGTTATATGCCGGAGACACACTAGGTTGGAAAACGTCACTGCCCACACTCACAGCGCTATATCGATCAGGGTCAAACGTGATTTTGACTCATACATGTCAGCGGGCCGTCTACAATATTCAATTTATTCAAAATATCTTTATTCGTGTAGGCCTAGTTACAAGCTCTTATGAATAGTTCATTACATATATATTATGATCTTAATCTAACCTAATTATCAGAGCAATTTATTGTTGTAAATTATTGTTCATAATAATATTGAGTCTATAATATACAATTTCATATAAAAATAATCGTTAAACAAAAAATATATAATTAGGTATTATGTATATATAAAAATACATGTCTAGAATATTTCTAGGAAAAATCCAATGTCCAAAAAAATACAATATTAATTTCATCAACAATAATAATAATAAAAAACGTAAAAATAAGAAACCATTTCGAATAACAATTAATCCCACGTTGTTTTATCATTCATGTAGTCTTGTGTTGTATAATAAGCTTTGGAAATGAGTACACGCTTTACATGATTCTTAAATTTATTAATTGACAATTCAGTAATATGATTCGGAAGTTTATTATAAAATCGAACACAATTACCCATGAATGATTTTTTAATTTTACAGAGCCGTGTGAAGGGCACCGCGAGTTTATGTTTATTTCTAGTATTTATATTATGTACATCACAGTTTTTCTTAAAATTACAAATGTTTTTATGTACATACATAATATTCTCATAAATATATTGACAATGCACTGTCATTATATTAATGTCCTTAAATTTATCTCTAAGTGAGTCTCTATGGTTCATTTTATATATTGCTCGAATAGCCCTCTTCTGCAGAATAAATATGGTATTTATCTCTGAAGCACTGCCCCAAAGTAAAATACCATATGACATAATGCTGTGAAAGTAACTAAAATAAACTAATCGAGCTGTTTTCACGTCTGTTAACTGACGGATCTTGCTCACTGCAAAAGCTGCAGAACTAAGTCTATTCGAGAGGTTAACAATATGGGGACCCCACTGAAGTTTAGAATCTAAATAGTGTCGAAAACTGATTCATTAATCAAAATCTAAATACTTTTTAGCAAAATGTTACAGTATCGCTTTTATCTTTCTGTTTCGTAGATAAAAAAAATGTTTGCAGGAATACATAGCTGTAAGTACATTGCAACCTTTTGGTATCAACGCTTCATCATTTTAAGCGAGCCCGAATCCAATTATCCTAATAAACGAGTAATAATCAACAGAGGCCCAACGATTCAAACTGTCGTGGTGACAGAAAGCTTTGCCTGGCCCAAGCGTGACATCGTTGACATATACTTCCGCAATTTTCTTTCTCTATCCCTCTTCCATTTATTGGCGCGACAGAGCCAATTATATCTCTACACCAGGGATCAATGATTATATAGAGGCCCTGTATATTTCCCGTCGCTAAACACAAAACCTCAGCGTTTGCGCACGCCGGTGTGTCCCTAGCACGCAAAAACGCGCGGCCTCGGTAGGTCACTGGCTCGTGATGTCACATACTCGTATCTAACGCCAAATATTTCGCCATGGAAACAACACTTCCGTATATTCTACGCCTTTGCCTTTTATGTTTACGTTATAAATGTGATTTGATAGCGTATGTCACGGAGCTCTTGATATTACATGAGTAACATGACATAGGTCTACGGTTTACCTCGATTTGCTTTTTGCCCGGATGTTCTGTACAGGTCGTAATTCTCAACCGATACTCGTGAATATTTTTGACCAGGAGGCCGATTTTTGAGTCTCACTGTCACTAAAATACCGGTTGAAATCGGTGAATTGCCTATTATTTTCAGTGCCAATTTTCTGAATTCGAACGCCGTGAGATTCAAAAATCGGCCCCCAGATTCTTAAGAGGGCATTCAACGAAAACGTCGTAATAATGTAAAATTGATAGTTTTAGTCGGCAAAATGCTATACTTTCCGTCATCTAAAAGACTTATTAAGTTCAGGATTCGATTAGGACATCTTCTTAACTTACATGTTGTGAGACTGGATTTTTAAAAACTAACTCACTTAATTAATTATGATTTTTTTTTCTGGTGCATGTTTAGGAAAACCCGCGAAAAGTGCTGACTTAGTCCGTCTAATTTGTAAAATTTGGATAGTTTTGAATGCTTCAAGTGGTAAATTTGTATTATGTATATCCTGTACTACAATCTTTTGAGACTACTTCTTTGTTATAAGGCTTTAGAATAGAGTAAATGAGGATATGATGAATCCAATTTGTTTCAGAAATCACCTCAGATTAAGTGTCAATTTCTTCGAAAACTTACGTGTTTTTGAAGTAGTTTTAATATAAAAATAATCTGCAACGCTTACTTAAACAGATTTTATGCAAAAGTTTTCTATTAATTGCAATTTAATATTTTTGACGATTTTTTAAAAATGCCTCCTTATTACCGGTTACGCGCGCTTGCGATGTCAGTACCGCGGCAGAGCTTGTAGAGGCAGGACGTATGTTAGTCCGCTCTGCACGCGGCTCGACGATCGCGAAGTTATTTTGTCATTGTGTGCGGCATCCGCCGTGTCCAAAACCGCACTTGTGTGCGTGTTTGGCTGTACTGTTGCATGTATACTGCGACCGAAAACTTTGATCCTTGGGTTGACGACTTTGGTAACTAACTAATTAACTTGACTAATATTTTTAGTAAGTATTATTTATTATTGAATATCATTTTAGGTTACTGACTCGTCTCAACAAAATCTTTGACAATAGATGGTACTCAGGATCTGATGATGAAGTCAGATAGTAGTCATGAGCTCTCATCAACCAGGTCTTGAAACCATTTCGTGTTTGGGCTCGTTTGATTTGCCTCAACAAGATCTTTGACAAGAGGTGATGGTACCCAGGATCTGATGATGAAGCCGGAAGGTAGTCATGAGTTCTCATCAACCAGGTCTTGAAACCATTTCGTGTTTGGGCTCGTTTGATTTGCCTCAACAAGATCTTTGACAAGAGGTGATGGTACCCAGGATCTGATGATGAAGCCGGAAGGTAGTCAACAGAATTCATCAACCAGGTCTTGAAACCATTCCGTGTTTGGGCTCGTTTGGTTCGTCTCAACAAGATCTTTGACAAGAGATGGTACCCAGGATCTGATGATGAAGCTGGAAGGTAGTCAAGAGAATTCATCAACCAGGTCTTGAAACCACTCCGTGTTTGGGCTCGTTTGGTTCGTCTCAACAAGATCTTTGACAAGAGATGATACCCAGGATCTGATGGTGAAGCCGGAAGGTAGTCAAGAGTATTCAACAACCAAGTCTTGAAACTCTTCTGTGTTTGGGCTTGTTTGATTCGTCTCAACAAGATCTTTGACAAGAGATGGTACCCAGGAACTGATGATGAAGCTAGAAGGTAGTCAAGAGTATTCCACGACCAGGTCTTGAAACCACTTCTTGTTTGGGTTCGTTTGATTCGTCTCAACAAGATCTTTGACAAGAGATGGTAATCACTCTTTTATACTCTGGCGCATCCACTGTCTCAGTGTGTCAACAGTCAACTAAAGCAAGTAGGCGTAGCGTAGAGTTGTATTTCCTTACAAAAAACTAATACATAGATGTGGACCTTCCTGTGCTCCATGCAATTAAAACAACATAATATTTAAACACCGGCCGAGAGCGTGTCGGGCCACGCTCAGTACCTGCACTGAGCGTGGCCCGACACGCTCTCAGCCGGTAGATAGCCGCTCGGGTCTTCCGTAGTTTTCCATATTTTTAAAAAACTACAGAACCTATCAAGTTCAAAACAGTTTTCCTAGAAAGTTTATAAAGTTCTACTTTTGTGATTTTTAAATATTTTTTAAATATATTGTTAAAAAGTTAGAGGGGGAAGGGGGACACTTTTTTTTCCTTTAGGAGCGATTATTCCCGAAAATATTAATATTATCAAAAAACGATTTCAGTAATTCATTTTTAAATACCTATCCAGCAATAAATCACACGTTAGGGTTGAAATGAAAAAAAAAAATCACGCCCTACTGTAAGAGTAATTATTTATTAATGCCTTATATTTTGATTTATCTTACTGTTATTTATGATGAAAGTATTAAAGAATATCAATTGACTCATACTAGTCACTGGTTTCCGCCATGTTGGATTGTTATAAAAATGGCGGACATACAGTGACGGTGGCCAGTTCGAGTACAGACGAGTTGTAGTGAAGAAGTCTTGAATTATCTATTGAAAATTGGTTGTCATTATCTTTGTTATAAACGAATAAAGTAAAAATGTTGGTACAAGTAATAGTTTTCATCATCAACCTGGTAATATCCCTAATATATCAGAAATTGGGATAAACAGAGATCGAAAGGATTTCTGCCACGCCCCACAAACGTAAAGTTTTTCTTTTCTTTGTTTTTTTTTTTGTGAGTATCATTAGCTTACTTTATGAAACGTGCACTGAAATTTTTATGGTAAGTGAGACATTAATTATTTTTCTTTCTTTGGCGTTGTAAAACTGGTTTGATAATCTACCGTCATGACTGTATTGCAAAATACGATGGAATAAAATAATTGTGGTATATTATATCAATAGATCAACCATAGGTACGCATAAAAACGAAAGTATTATTATTGATAAAACAACATAAACCCGCAATTGTCAATTACCTCTCATTACTTTCTTAATATTATTGTTTTTAAAAGATGACAACTTTACATTTACTTACCTACCCACAGTACTGTGTATGATTAAAAGTTATAACGATTTCTTATTTTTATGAATCTAAAATGGAATACAACTTTTTCAGAAAATAGAAGGCTACAATAACATATTGTTTTACACATTAAGCGGTACGATATGCTGCGCCGGTCAATTTGTGACAATACGTCTTGAAGAAATCGTGGAGTTATCAGTAAACTTACACTTTGTCAATAGGAAATTAGTAATAAACCCTTGATTAAACGATTTTTCCTTTGTATTAACAATACCTCGAGTTGTTAAATACGGCTAACAACCAATACCAGTATAATACTTTATACCAGTAAGAACTAATCATCGTTCAAATACTTGAATAAATAACATAAATATATTATTAGTATATATGTGTTACTTAATTATAATAAATATTCGAACTTATCAGATAATACAGATCGGGAATACAATTTAAAATAAATAGGTATTTAATTACATACGCTGTGTAAAAATATGTACTCGTAAAATATTCTAATATTGCATTTCTTCAGTTACGCGACACAAGATTGGTGAAAATTATGTATATTTATAAATGTTGGTCTTAGTTCAAACTGAAAATTGTACCTAATACAGGGTTACTTGATATTTGATGCGTTAAGTACGATATTGATCATAGTATTTTTAATTTATATAAAAGCCATTTCCATCTGACCGCGTTGCATAATGCCGGACTGCTCACCAAATCCTGGACTAAGTTGTTGTTTGAGTCAGACTTTGTGTTTACTTATTTTTAAACACATTAATAATATTGAATCCATTCCATTAATCGTTAAATCGAAGTTGTGTCACTGTCATTCAATTCTGTCACTGAATTAAATTAAATTTAATGAAAGAAACGTTATTGTATTAAAATGTCTTTAATATCCGTCTGTTTTAATAATGTGACTACTTATTGTAAAAAGCAAGTTGTAAATGTAACTAGAAAATTAAAATTTTGCCCTGATTGGTAAGAACCTGATTGGATTCGTTTCCAATCGAACTAAGTTATAAATCTTCATCTATGAAGCATAAATGTTGTACGTCAATTCGTTTTAAAAACATGTTTATCGTTAGTGGTCAATCTATAACAATCTAATAATATCGTTACAATTTCCTTAAAAAAAGTTTGCTCACCTCTGGTTGTTCGTGAAATCATTTTCGGATATACGAGTAGTAACTCGTTATAAAAAAAAATGTTTAGCATTATATGATCATTCATCATTAGCATAAATTTCAAATATTTGAACTGTGTTATAGATTTTACAAAGTTTTATTCCATGAATTGAACTGCTTGGTCTGCTCTTGGTTGTTGACGGCAGGCAGAAGGTTACATTTATTATTACTATTATACAATGGCCAGTGATGGCGCAAGTTGTATATCAAATCATTCTTCGTTGGATAATATATGTATTCGATGGGAAATCGACTACTAATGTATTTGTATGCTGTGAATTTAATCAATGATATCTTTGTTTGTTTCTGCAATAACACTAATTCAATATTAATTGAAATGATGATTTATATTGAAGGTATTTATGAGAAGATCGTGAAAGTCGCGTGATAATTCAGGCAAATGAGATGACATGGGTGACGGTCGCCCTTGTCGGTGTCATATGTAGAGTCATATGTAGAGTCATATGTAGAGTCATATGTAGAGTCATATGTAGAGTCATATGTAGAGTCATATGTAGAGTCATATGTAGAGTCATATGTAGAGTCATATGTAGAGTCATATGTAGAGTCATATGTAGAGTCATATGTAGAGTCATATGTAGAGTCATATGTAGAGTCATATGTAGAGTCATATGTAGAGTCATATGTAGAGTCATATGTAGAGTCATATGTAGAGTCATATGTAGAGTCATATGTAGAGTCATATGTAGTCTTAAGCGCGTGGATGAACGTGCGACTTTTGAAGCGCGTAGATGTACGTGCATAGCTTTTAATTTTAATACACGTTGATGAACGTGCAGACGTTTAATTTTAATCTTAATGAATAATACATTGAACAATAATATAAGTAGTAGAATTCTTATTGATATAAGCAATCGGCTCAAAATAATTATTCAAATATTTTATTGCACGCCTAACGTTAACAAGATCAGGATATGTAGTTTGGAAAACTTAAATAAAATATTAGTAAATTGCAGATAATTTGAGGCGCAATGCCATGTTCATGTGTGCTTTTATTATTTGATTTAAAAATATTACTGTTCGTAAATACCTACAAAAGCATCTTAAAAAAAAAATCTGTTTGATCATTGACATTATGAAAGTATATGCGTAATGTGATTTTAGTAACTCGGAAAACTTATTATTAGATGGACACGTAATCTCGCTTGCCCGTATTATATAACATAAAAATGATTACCTTAATGATATGATAGATCATTTTGTCGACTTCCAATGAAAAAAAGATCTTCGTAAGTTCGATATTATTCGATATAATGTGTTATTTAATTAAAAAATAAAGGGTAACTATATATAATATTAATTGAACACAAGTACATCGCTATAATGCATGCATAAATTCTGGTCTCATGGCTTATCACTACATAGTATAAAACAAAGTCGCTTTCTCTGTCCCTATGTCCCTATGTATGCTTAAATCTTTAAAACTACGCAAAGGATTTTGATGCGGTTTTTTTTAACAGATAGAGTAATTGTAGAGGAAGGTTTACATGTAGGTATAGTACCCGTGCGAAGCTGGGGCGGGTCGCTAGTAATATATATGCAGTTCTTGGTTTTTCTTCAGAAAGCTTAAATCGCTCAAACTACATTGCGATGATGTTTCATAAAGCGGTTATTAATTAGTTTTATTCACATTATACTTACCGCGAATATCGCTGCATTAGATAAGTTTTGATTTATTTATTTCATTAATATAAAAGTACACTTTAATCTTTAATAATTTATATTATGATCGACAATGTCAAACATTACAATTATGGCGACTTTTTGATTGGTTAAGTAGTACAGTAATTACATTTTTCTCTTTTGGCTACCCGTATCTAGTTCTTTATGTGTAATATAACCTTGGGTGCTCATTCTCAAAAATAAAGTAACAAAGAACATTATGTTTTAAATTATTATGCTCGAATCAGAAGTAACAATAAATTTGAATAACATACGCAACTTATACTTATTACTTAGCATATTTTGTTGGTGATATATTTGGTACATACTAAAAGTCAAGTACATATACCTCGTATCGGTTATGAAGAGACCTATCCAAGTATCTGTTATGACTCTTTGTAAGACAAATATTCTGCGATATACTTACATTCGTTAAGAATAATATAAAAGGTTCAATGTATAAACCCATTTCATAGATATCAGGAATAAAACTAAAATGTAGAAACCCAACATAATATTCATTGTCTAAATTCGCAATAGCCTTTCATGGAAAATAAAGTTATACTTGATGTATATGTGGATAGACCTCTTGATAATTATATGAAAACCCCACAGCTTGTAAGCAGTACGAATAATAATTATTCATATACCTTATCTATGTCATTGCAGCCACATTGCTTATGTATATAATATCTAACGGCTGTCGCTATAATAAATAGCAATTCGAATAGCAATAGAAACATGTGACAATCATATTAACTTGTTGACAAAAATGAATCTCAAAAGTTCTTTGACAAAACCTTATTTTTACTATAATCAGAAATACAGATCAATTTAATTCCACTTATATGGGCCTATAACCTAAATAAAATAACTTGGAATTAACTTACATTAATTATATCCCCAATATATAAAGAAGTTTTCTATTTCGACATACTATTGCATCAATCTTAACTAGAACCTAAAAAAAGTAATAATGATAACAGAATAAAAAAAAATAAAAACGTACACCGTGCACCATAGTCGTGTATTTGCGATGGTGCTTAAATAGTTGTTTAATATAATATGTATAATACGTTACAAATGGTAAATAAATAATTAGGCACGATATTTCATCAATGACGGGTTATTTGAGTATTTAAAGATTCTGCAGATGTGTATACTGCATAAATCAGAAAAATCTTAAATATAATTACTCAGTATAGCGATATATTAATAAGTGACGACAATAATTTATTTAATCATAACGACTATCAATACATTGTGACTTATTAAATTGATTACCGAACCATAATAATTTTACCATAATTTCGAAGACAGTCGAAATTTTATGTTTCTAATCGTAAACAGTCAAAATTTAAAGTGTTGCAAGTTTCAGATCAAGGACCCAGGAGCGTCCAGGTGAAAGGGCCAGGGTCTGGTATTCATTTACCACCCAGGAGTGCCCAGGTGAGAGGGTCGGGGTGTAGATTCACTTCCGACCCAGGAGTGCCCAGGAGAGAGGGTCAGGGTAAAGATACCTCTGTTTCGATCGTCGACTGAGTCCTTAAATGCTGGCATGGTATGCGAGCTTGCGTCTGGCGGCGCAATATCCGGCGTCCGTGATGAGCAGCTGCGGCAGCAGGCTGACAGAGCTTGGGTGGCCCATGATGCTATTGCCCCGTAGCGGCACGGGAATTCCGTTCAATCATGTGATGACCTCATCAATCATGTGGTGATATCATAAAATCGTGTAAATATGTTCTTTTTGCTTATGTTTCGCGAGTGAAGTGTGCAGTGAAGTGTTGCATTGTTTACTGAAATATGTTTATAACTTGTGAATGCCTTCTAATTAATTTAATCATCATAATTTAATTGGATGTAATGAATTCAATTGGATGTAATGAATTTAATTAAATGTAATGAATTTAATTGGATCTCAATAATTTAAATCGAAGTAAATCTTATTCATATATTTATTTTTCACAGGCCTATGTCTGATTAATGCTCTTTCTTTACACTTGATAAGGTTTATAGAAATATTTAAAAATCCATTTTTAGTATACGTAAGTTATAGTTTTATTATAATTGAGAATTACTCTTCCATAAATAATATTTTGCTAATATCAGTCTTACAGCATATCGTAATTATGTGGTAAAGGTATCGGTATGAAGTGTTATATGTTTTGTATTTCTATTGTTTAAGAATTATTTCAAATGCATATTATACTACACTTTTTTTTGTTGTATAAACTGGTATTGTCTTTCTTTTGAATTATTTCACATTAAGCTTTGGCGAAGGGTCTCGCCTCGAACAGGATGGCCGAGCTGTAAGAGTAATTATTTATTAATGCCTTATATTTTGATTTATCTTACTGTTATTTATGATGAAAGTATTAAAGAATATCAATTGACTCATACTAGTCACTGGTTTCCGCCATGTTGGATTGTTATAAAAATGGCGGACATACAGTGACGGTGGCCAGTTCGAGTACAGACGAGTTGTAGTGAAGAAGTCTTGAATTATCTATTGAAAATTGGTTGTCATTATCTTTGTTATAAACGAATAAAGTAAAAATGTTGGTACAAGTAATAGTTTTCATCATCAACCTGGTAATATCCCTAATACTACTTTACGTGTAGGGGGGTGGGTACCCTAATAAAACATTGTTTCCACTTTTTATTTTTGCACTTTGTCGGCGTGACTGATATACATATTGGTACCAAATTTCAGCTCTCTAGTTCTAACGGTCACTGAGATTATCCGCGGACGGACGGACGGACGGAGGGACAGACAGACAGACATGGCGAAACTATAAGGGTTCCTAGTTGACTACGAAACCCTAAAAACACATTTTAAATATAAAAAAAACTACTTAAAATTAAAGAAAACCGATCTTAGTTCCATTATATATATGTACCTAGAAAACATCATCATCTTCCTTGCGTTATCCCGGCATTTGCCACGGCTCATGGGAGCCTGCGGTCCGCTTTGACAACTAATCCCAAGATTTGGCGTAGGCACTAGTTTTTACGAAAGCGACTGCCATCAGACCTTTCAACCCAAAGGGTAAACTAGACCTTATTGGAATTAGTCCGGTTTCCTCACGATGTTTTCCTTCACCGAAAAGAACCTAGAAAACATATATCATATGCAAAATGAAATAAAACTAAGAAAACGGATTATATTCATTATACGCGAAATAATCTGATTCCATAAATTTATTTCATGAGTAACTATGGCGGTGACAGAAGACAATATTATATACACAATTTATTATATTATAAAAGGTTTTTTAAATTATTTCTTCCAAGGCTACACACGTTTTAATAGAAAAAACTGTGATAACTTTAATAATTAAACTAAAAGGTCAAGTATTTATGCACGAAATCATGTATGCAAATATGTAATTTATATGGCGGTGTTTTTACGCAAGTATCAATAATGGTTAGTCCGCAACGCTACTGACGGCGTGGCGGTACCGACCATGAATGCTATCCCTTTCGCTCTAGCCGCACGTAAGGTTGGTTCGAAGAGAATCGCACGCTATGTCTGTACCGCAGGCTACAATCGTTATGCTTCTGGTTATAGTGTGCGTCTGCACACAGGCGCACGCCAGCGCCGCCGGCGTCGAAATTCGAGCAAGCAGATTTTTTGAAAGCGCTCTTAAGGGGCCGTAGTTTTCATCAACTTTGACAAGTTTTGTGTTGTATCTCCTAAATTAACACTACTCCATTCTTAAGAGCAAAAAAATAGATAAAAAGTAAAGTAAATATTAAGTAAACATTGTCATAAAAAAACGCTTTTTTTTTAAATTCGTAAATTTCACCGTCGGTTTCACATTATCCGATCCGATATCGGATGTAGGACCGATATCCCATACATTTAAGGCGCCATCCTTGATTTTTAGGGTTCCGTAGTCAACTAGGAACCCTTATAGTTTCGCCATGTCTGTCCGTCCGTCCGTCCGTCCGTCCGTCCGTCCGTCCGTCCGTCCGTCCGTCCGTCCGTCCGTCCGTCCGTCCGTCCGTCCGTCCGCGGATAATCTCAGTAACCGTAAGCACTACAAAGCTGAAATTTGGTACCAATATGCATATCAATCACGCCAACAAAGTGCAAAAATAAAAAATAGAAAAAAATGTTTTATTAGGGTACCCCCCCAACCATGTAAAGTGGGGGCTGATATTTTTTTTCATTCCAACCCCAACGTGTGATATATTGTTGGATAGGTATTTAAAAATGAATAAGGGTTTACTAACATCGTTTTTTGATAATATTTTCATTTTCGGAAATAATCGCTCCTAAAGGAAAAAAAGTGCGTCCCCCCCCTCTAACTTTTGAACCATTTGTTTAAAAAATATGAAAAAAATCACAAAAGTAGAACTTTATAAAGACTTTCTAGGAAAATTGTTTTGAACTTGATAGGTTTAGTAGTTTTTGAGAAAAATAAGGAAAACTACGGAACCCTACACTGAGCGTGGCCCGACACGCTCTTGGCCGGTTTTTGCCTTTGAAATCCTTCCGACATCCGATATGACTGAAGTTGAAAATGCTAAAAATCTTGGTATGATACTAGATGGACAATTAAGATACATAGAACACGTAAATATAAAAATAAGGAACGCATTTTACAGATTAAAAGTTCTATACAACATTCGGAAATACCTATCAGAAAAGGTCAGAGAAACATTAGTCGAATCCCTGGTGCTGTCTCAGCTGAACTATGCAGACATTGTGTACGGTCCAAGACTGCTGTCTATAACCAAACGATGCATACAGCGGGTACAGAATGCCTGCATACGTTTCTGCTATGACGTCCCTAAAAGAGCCCATATAACACCTTACCTTAATGACAGAAAAATGCTGAACATGGACAATCGAAGGCGTCTTCACTTAGTCTCTACCGTCCGGAAGATCATAGAGTTCCAGAAACCGTGTTATCTTTTTGAGAAACTGAAATGGGTTCAGGATACTCGCCTAAAATTACTCAGAAGATGCACAAAACTAATCATTCCACAGCACAGGACTGCATTTTCCAGAGGCGGTTTCAAATACGCTGCTGCCAAAATTTGGAATGATTTACCACCTCCCTTGCGAGAGCCTATGTCGTTTGCAAAGTTCAAACAGTTAACGCAAGCATACCTCCTAGAGACCCAGGCCAAATACCCCCCTCTTAAGTAAATGTATTTAACGTACACCTGCATATTAAAATTAAAAACAACCAAAAGTAGTACGCACACACACACACACACACACACCTGTGTACACATACACACTCACACACACACACACACACAGCGCAGAATCACGTTTTTTTATAAATATTGTTCTCGCCTTACATATACCTCTGTAGTGATCACTCTCTCAAGTCTCAGGGACCAGTTTGAAAACCAGCGCCAGGCTACCAGGTAGCCTAGCACATGCTGAAACTGGAACCCATTTGCCATTGCTCGCTCAGGTTTTTATTTAATTTTACTTTTAGTTTTTAGTATTATTTTATGTTATAGTTGCCTGCAATTTATTTTAAATAATAGTATTGTAGTAGTTATTAATATTGTATTCTATACTGTTTTTGGCAAATAAAAAAAAATAAAAATAATAAAAAAAAATATCGGATCGGATAATGTGAAAACGCACTAAGCGTGACTTGATTATGATTTTATTTTAGATTTGCAGATTCAGAGCACATCGCGAAGGTCTAAAAGCTCACATAACCACTAGTTTATCACGCAGACACTTCTAGAATCAACAATATTATAATATATGGACTACGTCATATACTTAGTTTTTGTTATTTCCTTTAATAAGCGGCTTCTAGGATCAGAATATCTTGAAATGGGACGTAGTTAATGTACCTACGTCATAGAAGACACTTTGTTTTTATGAGCGTCTTTATTATACTGTTTAAAATAAATAATTATGCATCAAAACTTGTCTATTTTGGAGTTAGTAAAAGCCAGAATAACATATGAAAAGAATGTACTTATGAGCAATTCCCGGCAACTTTGTACATAGCCACGTCACCAAATTTTAATTGATCCTATCTTGTTACCAACATTTAGTAATATAAGTCGACTTTCGTAAGATATATACGGGTTAATTGTTATAATTAAGAAAATATAGATACTAGAGAACCTTAATGACGAAATAAAACTTAATAAAATCTCAATTCATCAACAAAATCTTGGTAACAAAATAGGAATTAATAAAAACAAATTTAACTTTTTCCTTAATATTTGTACAAACTTTTCGAGAACTGCTGTTATATCACGTTTCTTCATAAGTAGTCTAGTTCCTAATTTTTCCAGGAAAATTCTAAGGCCAGGGGGCCGATTTTTGAATCTCACGGCGTTCGAATTCAGAAAATTGTCACTGAAAATAGTAGGCAATTTCGGTGACAATTTTCTGAATTCGAACGCCGTGAGATTCAAAAATCGGCCCCCAGGGGGCCGATTTTTGAGTCTCATGGCGTTCGAATTCAGAAAATTG
This sequence comes from Leguminivora glycinivorella, assembly GCF_023078275.1. Taxonomy (NCBI): domain Eukaryota; kingdom Metazoa; phylum Arthropoda; class Insecta; order Lepidoptera; family Tortricidae; genus Leguminivora; species Leguminivora glycinivorella. The sequence continues at coordinate 23,229,722 of NC_062982.1, forward strand.
TCACTGAAAATAATAGGCAATTCACCGTTTTCAACCGGTATTTTAGTGACAGTGAGACTCAAAAATCGGCCCCCTGATTTAGACGGCGCGCGAACGAATGCGATTTAAGTTACATTGCGGACTGTTAAGGTTACATTCAATCTTGCACTGCCGTCAATACCGCAATGTGACAAAACTCGCGTACGTGTTCTCGAACCGTGTAAATGGGCCCTAATTCTAATTCTTAACATATCTAAAGAATCTAGCAACAAAGTATTACGTCGTGAGTCGCGCATTAGTGCGCGTACGCACCTCGTAGACTTCAGGCAAACAAGCTATGTAAGCAGCATAAACCAGCGATGACAGCTTTTGACTGAGTACCTTTTTGTGTATACATATGTACAGAGTGGGGCCTGTAACAAAGGCGAAGAATTGAACTGTAGGCTATTCTCCTTATACCTGATCAACATTTGTTCAGTGACTTTTAAAAATTATGAAGTCTTTAAATTTTTAATTTTTCATACAAAGTAAATATTAGCTTCAATGTACGCCATTATTGTTGTCATTGACGTTGTCTGTCACACTTTAGACTTTACAGTATTCGCAATACATTACCTCTTAGAAAAAACTTTCAAGGGTAATAAAAATCAAAATACAAGTTATTTTTAAAAGTCGCCGAACAAATGTTGATCAGTATAAGGAGAATAGCCTAGAGTTCAATTATTCGCCTTTGTTACAGGCCCCACTCTGTATAGTAGTCTATGCACATGTACGGTCAAGCAAATTTTTTCACCAAAAAAGGCGCTAAATTCAAATTTCCTATGGGATACACCTCCGCCCCTATAATTTTCAAACGTACCCGTACCCGAGTAAAACGGGAGTATATTGCTAGTTAGTACGACTCCGCGGTCCGTCCGTCCGTCTGTATGTCACAAAGCTGTATATCATGAACCCCGTTAATTTGTAATTTTCACAGATGATATCACATCCTACATTCCGGTATCGGATCAGCGGGCCGATTTTTGAGTCTCACGCGTTCGAATTCAGAAAATTGTCACTGAAAATAATAGGCAAGTCACCGTTTACAACCGGTATTTTAGTGACAGTGAGACTCAAAAATCGGCCCCCTGAGTGTGAATACGCTCTAACTAGTCTAACATAAACCTTTTGGTAAGCCTAAATTTGTATGGGAATTTTGACAGCGCGCCCAGAAGGTTGTGGAACAACGAACAACTGGACGTAGTTACGCAATAACGTTCCAATCCACATGAAATTGTCATTAAGTTTTAGACCTTGTATGAAAAACAAAAGTCTTTCATTTCAATGACAATTTCAGATGGATTGGAACGTTATTGCGTAACTACGTCCAACTTATGTCCACTTAAAAAACACGATTTAAAATGAATAAATTTACACTAGAAGCTTTTTTTTTATCGCATGGAAACAACTCACGACACACTGTCGTCGACACCTGTTGAAATTTACGGATGTACTCACGTTAATACCCAAAGGTCCACTACCCAAAGATTTTCTGAAAGAGATCGCTCTTTAGCGGTAAGACCGCCTGTTGCACATAACTTTAATTAACTATGGTAGCATAGTTAATTAAAGTTATGTGCTTATTTTTTTAACGTCATCTTCTTATATTGGTGAGCAATAAAGAATATTTGTGTTGTATTGTATTGTTAATATAAATCGCGATAAAAATAAATTAAATACATTATAAAAATACAAATAAAAAAGAGAAATACATGCCTTTGTCTATGCCTAATGATGGGTTTCCATGTGACTCGAAATATTTCGCCAATCGCGAATTATATTAACATTACAATACATCATTAGGCATTGACAAAGGCATGTATTTCTCTTTTTTCTTTGTATTTTTATAATGTATTTAATTTATTTTTTAGTTTCACAGTGCTTTGGTTTTTACTGATATGCTGCGTAACATATTTGAATAATAAATAAATAAATAAATAAGTGCTCGCGTTGGCAAGACTCTGTGCACTGCCCGCGCCGTTCGCCAACGCTGTTCAAAATAGTATTTTATACAATCGTGATATAATACAGCTTTTCAGTCGAGTACCATGTTTAGGCCACGAAGCTTGCAGAGTGGCCTAATAGTACGGTACGAGAGTGAAAAGCTTAATTAATTATATCACTATTGTATACAATGCTTTTTCTATGAGTCATCATTTTCATCATCAATGGAGGAACAATATATCATCATTCAAGTTAAAATTAATGTTGATAGCGTCGTTCGTCACCGTTGTATCAATATCGATATTCATCGATTTCCTGGCAACCAATTGTTTGTAATAACTGTCTCTGATTGGTCGATAGATAAAAAAATGTTTTTCAGATGCAGAAAAATTTGCCAAGTATCGCAAATTAGTATAGAACTTGTATGAAGTTCTATTTTTGAAATTATTACAGTTAACTAAAGTGAACTTTAATGAAATATTATAGTTGACTAAGTGTCAAAGACTATCCAACACTGAAAAGTCTGTAAGTAGTCTAGTCTGTGGTGTTCTTATTGACAGATTAAAGTCGATGAGTAGAAAAACGTATTTTCTATCATGCAGAATGCAGAAATGTCTTCGAGCGATAATTTTTTCTGAATCATTATTATATTTAATATCCTGAAATGTCTTAAAATGCATTTAAAGTCAGCCATTTCCTTAATCCATACTAATATTATAAATGGAAAAGTGTGTGTGTCTGTTTGTTTGTCCGTCTTTCACGGCAAAACGGAGCGACGAATTGACGTGATTTTTTAAGTGGAGATAGTTGAAGGGATGGAGAGTGACATAGGCTACTTTTTGTCTCTTTCTAACGCGAGCGAAGCCGCGAGCAAAAGCTAGTTTATTATAAGATGTGGTCTACGATACTAATACTACGTATAAGATAGCTTTAGAGTCCCGTATAAGCGTGAGTTTTTCCATTTTTCCTCTAATTTAAAAATATATTCGCTGTTCAAATTTCGTCCATAATCGGCTAATTGTCGACCAATTAACGATTTGACTCAATAGATAATGTATTCAATCGTGCGCCATATGTAGGGATACATTCATTGTTACATGACACGATAAATTGATTGGCGATTGGCGGGCATGTATTACGCATAGTAATTAGCATAGTTGATTTACCGACGTCGAATACCTTCTCGATTCGTTTTTTTACGAATTCGGTGTACCAATTTCAGTTTTTAGTTTTCAGAATGCAGCTAAAGTAGTCAAAATGTCATCAAGTCAAATGGTATCTGATCTCATCTACTATAAACTCACGCTTGCTACAAAAGGGGTAGGCAGAGCACATGAAACTGCCCAAGTTTCAGTAGATATCACTCAACAAAACAAAGGGGGAAGAAAACGAAAATATGATATTGCTTGTGACGAGTTACTATGCCACAATTACGTAGCCATCTAAAAGCACTGAAATTTGAATGAATGAAAAGATCACATACCTACAGTATGGCAATTGTGACTAAACAATTTTTTCCATTATTACACTATGATGTTGAGTTCTACATGTATCCACTAAACACGCCTACCATAAATAACCGGTGGACACTCTATTTAATAATGCAAACATTGTAAAATATGGAAAAAATGGACCAGTTACATTTGCCCTCCAGTCGAGATTTGCCCCACTATACCTAATATCTTCTGACAGATCCATAGGTACTTAAGCTGTTGTTTCCTAACAGTACATTTTAATTTCGCTCTTTGCGGTTTGGCAGTGTGATCTAAATATTAACGTTTTCCAGTGAATGTTTTTCGTTAATATTTAAAATGGTCAATAGGTACATTATATCATAATAGTTTATTGTGTCTGATTATTGACTTGTAATTGAGTGTTAATCACATTTGCATTCGTTTGTGTAGGTACAATGCTTGTTCTGCCATATTTAGGAGCCATTCTTTTGTCGGTGAATCAACAAGCCAAAACACAAGCTAACGTACGTACGTAATGTATTCCCAAAAGATGTAGGAAGAGCACAAGAAATTGCTCAAGTTTTTGTGCCACTCTTAGCAATTAACGGGTTGAATATCCTAGCTACAAAATTGAAATTTTGAAAAAACCCCGACATAGTGCACCGATTTTCATGAAACATGGCTAAGAACGCTCCCGACTAATTCAGCTTTCAAACACACACAGACAGAGAAACAGACAGACACTTCAAACTTACAACACCCCGTCGTTTTTGCATCGGGGGTTAAAATTTTAAATAACGAAATTGTAGTACCAACTTATTGCATTGACAGGTTGCTAGCCAATCGTCCACACCAGAGTTGGACCTATATGTACCCCACAGTAGATTTCTAACATCCACGGGAGCAAAGGGGCTAGCGAAAAGGGGGGCAATGTTGGATAACATTTTGAACACTTGCACTTGCAGTAAAACAAATGCACCGAAGTCAATAACGTAATAAACTATTGTGTTTGTCAATAAATCTATAATTAATTCGTTTATCTAACGTTCACCAAACGCGATGAATCGAACGAACTTGACACGGCGCCCTGTGCTAGATACGACGCCGTTTAGACGATTATACATTGTAAGCGTTGCTTATCTACTTGAAGTACGCGGCCCTATTCTGTTCTGATTACGATTTTGAACTAATGTTTATTTTTAACCCCCGACGCAAAAACGACGGGGTGTTATAAGTTTGACGTGTCTGTCTGTCTGTTTGTGTGTGTGTCTGTCTGCTCCCGAACGGATGAACCGATTTGGATTTAGTTTTTTTTTGTCTGAAAGCTAAGTAAGTCGGGAGTGTTCTTAGCCATATTTCATGAAAATCGGTCTCCTATGTCGCGGTCGGGGGTTTTGCAAAATTTTATTTTTTTGTGGTTAGGTTATTATCTAGCCTATTTTTGCGTCCTATTGCTAGGCAAAGGTCTCCCCTTTCTTCCGCCACTCATCACTGCAAAATGTGTCGAGGTTGTCCCGCCATCTCTCCTTTGGTCTGCCTCTGCCACGGCTAATAGTCGGTGTCCAGTCGATCTGGATTGGTAGAACGTAGAAGTATTAAGCTTATTGAGAATAAGACCTAGCAGCTAGGGATTGCAATCCGGTCTGACCTCCAATCCGGCTGGATTGGCCTTGAGGATTAAAAGTACCCAAATAGTACCTTTTTTGCATTCGTATGGCCCTTTGTCACTCTCCACCACTCCACATTTTGCATCTAAACAGACAATTGCACAGATTTCACTACGGGTTTAAAGACGGAAAGTTTGCCGCGTAGCGTGAGCATATTATTTGACTTCTAAGCTGCCTTGTAATGAAAAGAACATACGTAGTAAATTATTTTTTGATTGGAAATCAGAGCGGATTGCAATCCCCTGTTGAGAGACGATCAAATGTTGGCATAAATTTTAATTTTTTGCACTAAACTAACACATTTAGTTACATGACCGGATCTGGTACCGGATCCGGCGAATTTTACCGGATCCGGTAGCATGAAAAAAGCACTGAATCCGGCCGGATTACCGGATCCGCCGGACCGGATTGCAATCCCTACTATAGCAGCAAATCATGTCGAGTGGAGGGCCAGCCTTTTAAGAGGTCGTGAAACCCATGACAGGTCCTGGTTTCAAAACTTAGCCCGAAAACGAGCAATAAGGCACAATGAGGATCGCGCTCGTGTGGACTAATTCTAGTCTTATTTGTGACAGATGTGTGGTAGGTTATGGCGATCACGAATTGGGTTATACATATAACTTATATAGCCACAAGCGCCGCTGTCGCTAGATCAGAGACGCTGCTTAAATCATCTGTAAAGATGTACAAGGCCTGATGATGATGATGATGATTGAGAATAAGCACAATGCTTATTCTAAGTTCCATTTATCAACCATTGCGATACAACTAGGAAATGCCGCAAGCATCCTTGGTACAATGACTCCTTGAACATCCATGAACTCCTTGAATGGATATCGGACTTTTTATCTCACAGGATATTTAAAGTAAGAGTAGGAGAAACTTTATCTAGTGCTCACAATGTCTATAGTGGTGTCCCGCAGGGCTCAGTGCTCGGACCAATTCTGTTCGGCATATTTATAACAGACCTAAAGAGTGTAGTGCAATCAGAACTATCAATATTTGCTGACGATACCAAAGTTATGGGTAATCCACTTATAACTAATAACATTATCCAAAGTGACTTAGACCGCATAGTCCAGTGGACTAAAGACTGGCTCATATCGCTAAATCCTGACAAATGCACAGTTCTTCACATTGGGAAAACCAACCCGAAACTAGGTTACAACATTGATTCTGTTCCCCTGCAAGCTGTTACCAGTCAAAGAGACCTGGGCATCACTGTTTCGCATGACCTGAAATGGGGCACGCATATCACCAATATAACGAAGAAAGCCAATTCTATGCTGTATATGATTCGAAAGGCATTCCATGTGATCACTAAGGATCTTTTTGTTGGGATTTACAAGACATACCTACGTCCTTTGCTTGAATACGCTTTTCAGGTATGGTCCCCCTACTTCAAAAAGGATATTACACTATTAGAAAAAGTCCAGAGAAGAGCTACTAAAATGGTCGCTTCACTGAAAGATAAGCCATACAACGAACGGCTTCAGGAATTAGGTCTTACATCATTGGAGGATAGAAGAAAGCGTGGTGATCTCATTGAGACTTACAAAATCTTGTCTGGACACTACAATGTGAATAATATGAAAGACCTATATATACTAAGCCAGAACTCAAAACTAAGAGGGCATTCTAAAAAGCTTATCAAACCTCCATGTGCTAGCAACCCTAAGAAACACTTCCTGCCGAATCGCATAGTTAATATGTGGAACTCTCTACCAGAAACTGTTATTAGCGCGCCGTCAGTGAACTGTTTCAAAAATAGACTGGACAATTATATTAGAACTTTGAAGAGTGCAAAATAAACACAAGTGCAGTGATATACACGCATCAGCTCGAAGAGCTGCTAGTGTATCAAATAAATAATAATAATAATAATAATGACTCAAGGACCTGTTTTAGATTTAAGCTAGTCTCGTCTCAGTTTCAATAAGTAATAGTTATTTGTTATACAAGGGGGCAAAGTTGTATTTTAACGTCGAGTGTGGAATTGAAAAACGAGCAAGTGAAAGGATTCTATAGTTGAACCACGAGCGAAGCGAGTGGTTCGAGAATAGAATCCTGAACTTGCGAGTTTTTCAATACACGAGAAGTAAAATACATTTGCACCCGAGTGTAACACAAAACTTTTCCCCTCACTATAAAAAATGCGTTTATCACTGCTTCCAGTAGTTCCACAGGTGGTAAATCATCTTTATTACTAGATTCACCTACTTTTATCAATTTTAAAGCAGTTAATTTTACTTTATTCAAGGTCAAATTACTTTACCCACTAGTGGATAAAATGCGTTTTTACCCGCTGGTATTAAAGGACAAAACACGTGTTTCCGAGCTAGTGAGGGGAAAATATATTTAAAAAAATGTCCCCATGCACAACTAAAATGCAAGTGTGGCCGAAGAGATCTCAGGTTACGATTCGTAACCATGGCAACGGGTAACGGGGAGTTACGTCACATGAATGGATAGGTCCTTTCTTTGGAAAACCCATTTTTCTCACGCGGAAATTTTGAAAATCTCGGGTTAGCAACACCGTTTGAGTGATCACATTTGAAATACCTATACCCCGTTAAGATTAGGCAATATCTAGTTATTGTATGTAAATTCACGACAGTGTATGACAGTGTATGTATACAAATGAAATAGTCACAAAAAGCTATTTAGCAAAACAAATGAGGAAACAATGTTTTCATTAAACGTCTAAAATCTTGTCGTTCAGTAGTTGCAACTGCGACTTACAAACGACATTAACTGTTGAAGTGTTTTCGCTAGACGAGGTCATATTAGTATCCATTAATGAATGGAAAGTACTAGCGATATTTTAAGTAAGGTACAGCGGGGCAAATCTCGACTGGGGGTCAATTGTAACTTATCCATTTTTTTATTATTACACTATGATGTTGAGTTCTATACGTATCCACTGAACACGCCTACCATATATAACCGGTGGACACTCTATTTAATAATTTCTTTGTAAAATATTTCTTTGTAATTGACGATCCTTATTGGGAGACACAAATTTTTTTTTTAATTTATTATGTAATTTTTGACGATCATGATGAGAAGATAAACATAATTTTGACAAGCAAATTTATAGTGTAATTTTTATCATGAAATAAAGAAATCTAAATCTAAATCAAATGAAAACATGGAAAAAATGGATCAGTTACATTTGCCCCCCAGTCGGGATTTGACCCGCTGTACAGTCAACCAATTGGAACCCTAGGCCACTGTAGAACTATGTCATAGTGACGTTATAAATCAGATTGTAAGAAATCTCTTAAAATAAAATAAAAAAATAAAAAATAAAAATAGCCTTTATTCCCCAAAAAGTATTACAAATTATCGTATAAAGAAAGGAAATTTATATTAATTCAAGACTTAGAATATAAGTAAGCTTAAACCTAGTTTTAATTGGGGATCATCCATTTCTGGACGAAGGCCTCCTCCATCTCGTGCCAGTCGCTTCTATTTTGAGCCAGACGGGGCCAGAAAGAAATCTCTTACTGCTTGTCATTTTGACATGGTTGTAGAGTGGCCTAGGGTTTCAATTGGTTGACTATACATGAATGATGCAAACTGAAAGGTTAGGATAGATGTCGGCACTCAACCTCTGTAACGGAATACAGAAAGTCATATCTAAAAATTTTGATTTGACAGTGACTGCGACTGTCTGCGACATCAGTGGGATGTTTCACCATAGTGACATTGACAGACACTGACAATTCTGTGCCTATTTCTGGGTTGATAAGTAACATATTGTTACTCAGCGTCAATATTTCCTTGTTGAACAGGCAATGGACGGCGAAGTGTCACTGTCAGACGACAATTGTCACTATTGTGAAATTGCATTGTGCTCATCATCATCATCCAAATTGACAAAATGACTTTACCGGGATTTGAACCCAGGACCGCGGATCAGGCACCCACTAGGCCAGACAGTTGTCTATCATAAACATAAATAATTGTAGGACTGTTCATTGTGTTGTGTTCCCATAAAGGCAGCCCTTCCGACCTCGTAAAAATCAATGTTATTAATTATAATGGACACCTTCAGTATAAATTGATTTTTAACACGCTAAAATCGCGTCACAATTTAAACGGTTATTGATCGTTAAAATCGCTAATTACATTTTATGTCACCGTGAAAATTTAATGTTCTTTTTTATAGGTACAGGCAGCAAACGAGCAGACGACCCACCTGATGGGAAGCAGTCATCGCCGACCATGAGATGAACAACATCAGGGGAGCCACTTTTGCGTCGCCGACCTTTGAGAACCCTACATACCTCCATTTACATTTCTTGCACCTATTAGCTCTTATTGATCTCTGTTTGGCCAGGGGCGGCTCACTCCGCGATTCTATCGCCGCGCTACAAGTACATGCTGGCGGCCGCGAGTTCGCGGCCTAATCAGGGGTGGCGCGCGTTCTCACGGAACGCACGTTCGCACTTTCTATTGTTACTTTACGTCGCGAGATTTTTTTAAAGTTTTTTATGCGATGTCCGCGTATGAATGACTAATGGTGCTCAGTTAAATAGACATCATGAATAAAATAGTACAATCTTACACAGATCTACTATTGATTAAGTCCCACGGAAAAGTTCAATAAGGCTTGTGATGTTGGGACTTGAACAAAAATATATAAATACTGTATATATACCTAGAAAGTACCCAAGACTGGAATATAATAGCATAACATTTCATCTGAGTATTAATTCGTTTTAATCCATAGGCAACCCTATCGTCCGGCGCTGCGCACGTGCGGCTCGTTTCTTTGTTAGAATTTTGTAGGCATTTAAAAGGCGGCATTTCGTGAACATCAAAGCAGTGGGCCTTCTGTACTTGTACTATTATATATTCTGTGGTTTGGCCCAAAGGTTAGCTGGTAGAGAATGCCTTCTGGTATTAAGTTCGCCTTTTGTACATTTTATTTTTACTGTGCAAAAAATAAGTAAAGTTTAAATAAGTAAATAAATACCTGCTTCTCGAAAAACCCCATGTCATAGCGCAAACACCTCAGAAGGTATCTCATTCCATAACTTGCACGTTTTTTGCAAAAGCCCTTTTAGTTTGCCACGTGTCGAGAAAGTTTTCAAAGCAATCAAAAAACCTTTGTAACAATTTGTACGTAATGGAAACCTTTTTAACTCTTATCAATACCGTTTGTTATTGTTTGTCCCGTACGCAATGGAAAGGTTTGTTATCACTTATCAATGCAGTTTGTCATTACTTAGGGTGCCTAGGGATCCACAGAATCCTTCCACACCTTTCTATCTTCAGCCACCGCCTTAGTTTCGTTCTACATACATACAATCCATATCATATTAGTTTCTGTTTGATCCAATGGTTGACTGGTAGAGAATGCCTTAAGGCATTAAGTCCGCCATTTGTACAATTTTATGTCGTGCAATAAAGTTTAAATAAATAAATAAATCACGCCTGTATCCTATAAAGGGGTAGGCAGAGCACATGAAACTACTCAAGTTTCAGTGCCACTCTTGGCAAATAAGGGGTTGAATGAAAACGAAATTGTGACATTGCAGTGACAGGTTGCCAGGCTCTCGTCTACGCCACAATTTAACCCATATCCCACAGTCGACTTTTACGACACCCACGGGAAAAAAGAGGGTGGTGAAATTCTTTACCCGTCACCACACCTCGTTCACGCTCCGCTTTCAGGTTAGAACCTTTAGAACCTTTGCAGTCTAAATGTCAATGTGACTTCTATAGCAAATAGAACACGATGCAAATGAGACAGGGTTCTAGAGTGGCCTAGGATTCAGTGATGCTCCAAAACCGTTGCAAATGTAAACTATGTATATCGCGTTCCAAATTCAGACGCTTCGAAATTCAAACGTGGCTGTTTCGAGATCAAGGTTGCCAACTCGGTATATTTACAGTGTTTTTGTAGTATTTTTTATACAAATTGCCTACATCTGATAACGATTGACAAACTTAGAGGTAGAATCAGAAATAGAGATTTTCAATTAGGTACAATACACCGTGTTTCGCTTAACACTAAAAACCTGAAAACAGTTTGTTCAGAATCGAGAGTAGAATCGATTGAGCTATATCTTGATGGGGGTAATATTTTTATTAAAATTTGTATTATTAGTTATTTTTTAAGTGTCTATTCTATTGTACTCGTAAGACAACATTGTGTATATCGAATTGCTAGAGGTTGTTTACCTTTTTCAGTATTTAGGGGTACTAATACTGGCTGGTTACTTGGACGATTATTTTTTCCGCTACGAGTTTGACGTTGTTTGTCAGTTTAATCTTAATGTTTATCATAAGTCATAACAAATTGAACTCGTACCTAATTACAACCTTGTCATTTTGAATATTGGATTTAAATTTGCTTACTGCGATTACCTGTCCAATTTGAAGTTTACTGTGACAAAGCTTTAAAGTGTTTTACAATGACATCTTAGCTGTCTATTGGTAAACCTTATGTCGTTGCAGTAACGTACACAAATAAATAGTTTTATGGTTTATGGTGGAAGTTAGCAATTATTTTATTGAGTGTAGAGCTAAAAGTCAAGTAGAGCTGTACAGAAAATTAAAAATTCAATTAAAAAAAAAGTAACCATCAGATTAAAAGATGAATACTCTAGATGAGTTTAAAAAAATAAAAATCAGTTGGGGTGTCTGAGGTTTTGAGTGTTACCGGAAACACGGTGTATATCTACGTGATTGAAGACAGTAAGAGTAAAAATTTCGTGGTGTTGAGTTGGATAAATAGTCTCTTGAAAGTGAAATTTGTTGTGATGAACACATAAAGAAGGATGCCAGGATTGCCAGGATATGAATCCTGGACCTCTCGTTCCTTAGGCGGGATCACTATCTACTGACTAGACTAACAGAATGCGTTTAGAACTAAATGAATATCAATCAGAGTTTTGAATGATTCACGGTTATTTTCATTAGACTTATATTGACCAGGATATAGACCGTGATTTCCTTTTTGATTTTTGTCGAGCTCCCGATATTTCGACGCAGTTGCATGCATCATGATCACGTATAATGTTTGGCACCACATAGGGTGTCAGGGTGTCACTAGTAACATGTAACAGTGTCTTTCACCTATGCCCATAGGTTGGGATAAGTTCGGACAATAACTTTATTTCTATGGGGATAAGTTCGGACAACCGTTTTATTTATGCCTCAGCTAATTTAAAGAAACTCGAGCAGGGTCATGGGATATCGTTCGCCTGGGAGCAAAGAATGAGGTAGGTATTTATATTAAAACTTATTGACGAAAGTACTAAAGAACAAATTTAAGTTTTTAGAGCGCCCCTTTCCTCACTCTTTTAGCTAACGAATGATCGCAATTGAAGAAAACAATTATAACTAATTTAACTAATTTATTGTAAAAACAACCTTCACTAAGTTCTTATTCTCTATCACCAACGTGCAGTCCAACGGAGGTGGAAGTATTTAACTAAAGGTTCTATTAAAGGAAGTATGTTTATATCGTTCCACGAAATTATATTGTCCTTATTCCTGGATGGATATCCTTAATTAAAATGCTATTTTACAAGTATAAAATGTCCTAGGTATTAATCCGTTTCACAAACTTGGGCGGTTTCTCTCACGAGTAGTTTTTGCAGCAAACTGCTAACTCCAGTTCAGGACATAATACCAGGATAGTAGCAGGATAGTATATGGAACATATACCCGGTTAAAAACACCTTGGTGGACAAACAAAATAACCAGGTGAGATAATTTTGGAAATCGGTAAATTGTCTTTTTAATTAATTTTATATTTACAACGCGGGGTTGCTTTTGGGGTTTTTGGTGTAACAGAAATAAAACCACTCACCAGAAAGGCTGGGTGTTTTCCTTGTTTTCCTCTGGATGTCACCGTCACGTTCTCACGTGGCAGCGATGGGAAGAGATTGAAGGCTGGAAAGGCAATACAAAATAATAAGAGACGGTGTTCTGGACAAAGAATATGAAGGAATAACCTCCGAGCAACACTTGTTTTATTAACAACACTCACCGAAATAAAACTGGCTGTTTACTTTTCTATGGAATGTAAGGGCGGCTCACATATTTAGGTTATGTCGAGTTTAACGGGCTCGGCTAAAAGAACAAAATATTAATTAATACGTGAAGACCACACAATAAAGAAAACAAAGCACTCTTTGAACACTAAAACATACCCCGGAGTGAATAGATTGCCTGGGATATTAAGGGACGAGGTTTCACATCCTGTCAGATACGGTTCTCTCCAGACAATGACAAAATCGTAATGGTGGCCTCTAGTCGACCTGAGGTCCTAGCCACATAGCCAACCAAAAAAAGAAATATTAGATTGTGAACACTTTCACCAAAAATTAAAACAAATAACAACCTACCCTTCCTTTTAAAATTACAAGTATTTTTATATGGAAAGAAGAAATTAACTTACATTAAACGAATCTTCAATCCCGTAATGCAAATAGTCACCTTTGCTATGACCGTATCATAGACAAAAAAGAACAAAACTAACGCCGCAGAAAAAAAGAAACCAAACCATCAGCTACATTTTATTGCAGTCCAATATCCTAAAATTACTTTACATGTTATAATGTTAATTTATATTTTAATGAAAAGGAAATCGGATTTTATCCGACAAAAAAAAAACTTTAATTGAACGGGTATTTACGTGACTCAAATCTTTCCCAACTAGAAAACGGAAACTCGAACGGTTCTATAAACGTCAAGCTGTCAGAAGTGACAGAACACATCTAACCAACACAGGGCCTCAAAAACAAAGTGAATTTATTACGAAAATGAGTGAAAACTAAACAAAATGGGATTAAAACTGTGTGGTGGAATACAAGTGAAGTGCATCTTAAAGTTGCAGGGCCTTCTGGCTACGAAATACGTGTAAAATAGCAAACTAGTGCATCAGTTCCGGCATCAGAATTTTACCGGTACGTTTTTATACTTTAAAAACTCCATTCTAGGGCTCAGTGTTATGAATTAATACTGTATTACGTTTTCCATTTACCCATCCATCTACTTGCAGCTTAATACGTTAGAGACTATGGAGATGCGTAACCTCTGAAGTGTTACACACGGAAAACCAAAAAGGTAATCCCGGTCAATATAAGTCTAAATGGATATCACTCAAACTACCAGCAGCCCTGCTGGTAACACATGATTTCGCCACGACATAGATCATACCTACGTCTTTTTCTAACTGTATTAATGACATAAGGACGGTCCCATGTCCCGCAACAAGGCCTGCGTTTGGCAAACAAAGAATAGGGTTTCTAGGGTAAATTTAATAATAGGGTTACCACATTTTTTAAGGGTCATCACCTCATGCTTTTTCACCCAAGTGTTTATTTATTTATTTATCAGATATTAAGTAAGAAACTAACACAATATAATACTATACCATAAACACAGCTAAGTAACCAAAGCGTCGATCTCCATAAAAAAAAATCCCATTTTGACTTTCACTGGCCTCCAGTCGATTGTCTCGTGCTGAAATAGAACAAACTAGCACAGTTTGTTCTATTTGCATAAACGTCATATCATATGCCACAACGTCTTAGTGTCTTGGATTTAAGAAAGGATTAAATCCGTCCGCGCTGTCCGCAGAGACGCCTACGGTCTGAGGACCAATATGCCATATGGCTCTGAAACAAAAAAGTTTGGGAGACGCCAGGGTACGTAGCCGAATGGCACAAACGCTCACGAAACGAAACGCTAATATCTATCTCTATCGCTCTTGCGTATTGGCGCGACAGAGCCAGACTACCTTTCGCGGCGTTTCGTTTTCGTTTCGCGTCGCAGAAATGCCATTCGGCTACGGCACCTGGTGTAGGCGATCAACCTCGCGTCTGCGTCTCCTTCCTTTTCACCATGGACGATGAAGTCATTCAAAGAAGTTTTGGCACAGGATCCCCAAAATTCTTACAACAGTAACTGTTGTCATGTTGTCATCTGTCAGGTGAAAAACTGTGGATAAATTTCGGCTTGCCTTCCTTTTCACCATGGACGATGAGTCATTCCATAAAATTTTGGCACAGGATCCCCAAAATAGTTACAATAGGTCATCTGTCAGATGAAAAACTGTAGATAAGACATTTCGGTACAGTAATGTGTAAATGCGCCCTTTCGTTCCTAATGTCCCGGGGCTAACGACCCGTCCCGTCTACCTAGGAGTATTATTAGCACTAGATGCGATCTTTTACTCTAATTTGTATTTGTACCTACTTGTAAATGTTAACATAGATCCTGTCGTGTTCAGAGTATTCCCATACTACTTATGTTTTGTCCACGAAATACTGTGAGATTAGTTTATCGAAATTTTCTAGTCCACCATGAATGACTAAAGGTCCTGGCATCATATCTTCGGTAGGTATGAATGAAACGCCCACAAATTCCCAACATATTTCCATACTCCAAAAATCTCGGTGTATTTTAAATGCTGAATAAAGACATCACAAATATTCAGTAGATAGACATTCTCAGTCACTGAACTTATATTATCCATTGCTCCCTAGAGGAAAGGGCATCAACCGTGTTATCCAACTGACACTTTTAGATTTTGGAACACTTACAACAATTTTTAGCGGCGGCGAAGCGCACGGCGTTACTGAATGAATTTGTATTTTGTCTGTCAAGGAAGACATGTCAACGGGCCCTCAAATTATCACTTGGCTAATTGGTAATTAGTCATAATCACCGTAAGCCTACGTTGAGAAGGGAAATAGAGAGCTCGCGTTGGAAAGACGCCATGCGGATTATCATTGGGCCAGGGCTTTGTGGATCGTTCAGCTCGTTGCTTTGAGGACACATCAGGAAGATTTTATTTCTATATAGGAGAACAGAGTTGACGTATCTCCTGATGAGGATAGCGCAAAGGAGGTAAGCTGACATTTTATCAAGTCAAGAGATATACCACGACTTTTACGACTACGTCTCGTCTCGTCGTCGAAGATCTTTCTGTCTTGACAACACAAGAGCTATACTTTGAATAGAACAGCAATTTTTGTAACTCTCCGGTCTGCAGAGTTACAAATGAATTGACTGTTTTGAAATGGAACTACGATCTTTTCTTTAAGATGCTGCATGTACGTACCTTATCGGTCCATAAAGCCTAACCAGAAAAAAAACGACTATAGTTAAACGTGCTGTTATTTTTAACCAACTTCAAAAAAAGGAGGAGGTTCTCAATTCGACTGAATGTTTTATGATGTATGCGGTGACAGTTCAGTATATATCTATCTGCCTGCGCCATTTCCCATCATCTGGGGTCGGCTCTCCTTGTCCGTTTTCTCCATTCCGGGCGGTTTTGGGCGATATCTGGGTTTATACGTTGTTGTTTCAGGTCTTTTTGGACCGTCGTTAACCAAGTGGCGGTAGGCTTTCCACGGCCTTGCTTCGTCACAGGTATGTTTAAGGCTGCACGCACCATGTGGTCTTCAGGACGCCTGAGGATATGTCCATATCAGCGTAAACGTTTTTCTTGGACTTTTTCAATTATGGGGACGATTTTGAAGCTACCTCTGATATACTCATTTCTGATTTTGTCGAGCCTGGTGACACCCGCTGACCAGCGTAACATGCGCATCTCAGTGGTGTGCAACTTTGTGAGATGTTTCTTGGTAGAAGCCCAGCACTCTGTTCCGTACAAAATAGCAGGGCGAATAGCCGTTTTGTACAGTTTGCCCTTTGTTTTTAGAGGCATTCTTTTGTCGCACATTACGCCTGTGAGCTGTCGCCATTTATTCCAACCACACGTGGTACGATGGATCACGTCGCAGTCAATTTTGCCATCGTTGTTTATGATTGACCCAAGATATTTAAATTGTTGTATGGTTGGGATAGGTGTGTCGTCAAGCAGGAACTGAATTTGCTGTCCATCCGTTGTACCATCGAATATACAAGACATGTGCTCGGTTTTCTTGCGGCTAATTTTGAGGCCACTTTCTTCCAGAGACTGTGTCCAGGTATTAAGCTGGCATTGAAGGTCCTGGGCGTTGTCAGAAATCAGCACGACATCATCCGCGTACAGTATGTTCCAGGGTACGGGTTTTTGGCAGTCTCTTGTTAGATAGTCCATGGTAACGTTGAACAACAGAGGGCTGAGTGCGGATCCCTGATGTACTCCGACCTCAATTGCGAAACCATCACTGGTACCAGCTGGGCTGACTACTTGGGTGGTGACATTGCTGTACATATCTCGTATCAGCGATATGTACTGCTCGGGAACTTGTTGAGCTCTTAGAGCGTCCCATATTAAATTTCGAGGCACGTGATCAAAGGCCTTCTCTAAATCTATGAAGATCATATGTAGATTTGACTTGTTTGCCTTTGCCTTTTCGAGCATGATTCGCAATGTTTGGACTGCGTCCGACGTACTTTTCCCAGCGACGAAGCCGCACTGATTCGGAGTTAATTGTATTAAGCATTCAAATCGGTTTTTAAGTACGCGTTCCCAAATTTTAAATGTATGAGACATGAGTTTGATCGCCCTGTAGTTGTTACAGTCACGAATATCTCCCTTTCCCTTGTAAAAAAGGACAAGATAGCTTTGTCGCCATATGTCAGGGATATGCTGGCCGGCAATAAACTTGTTGAAGAGCTTATACAACCAGAGTTCTCCCACATCTCCTAGTTGCTTCCACATTTCGGCTGGGATTTCATCGGGACCTACAGCCTTGTTGTTTTTCATTTGTCTAATTGCCGCTTTTATTTCGTTTGTTGTAATGAACATGGTGACAGTTCAGTATAGTAGGAAGAAAATTGTTTTAAATAAATTCCGCAACATTATGCCTACTACCTGCTCATATACTTCTCAGGCTTTAAATGTCACAGGCAACAGTTCATTCCAAAAGCTGTTTCGATTTGCAACACATCAAATTCACCACTGTTAATAAGAATTTTCTAAATTTGCCTATGAATGTGTACCTAGCGCAAGAAAAACATACAAAAAGGCGCCAAACATCACCTTTAAAGTTCACGAAGGTGTATGTCCCCAAACGTAAATACCTACTAGATTTAAAATTTGTAAATATTGACGTTTTGTCAGACATTTTGTCTCCCTGTTCCACAAAATTACGTGGCGAAACCCTTTCACAGTTTTAGAACTCGGTTGTGTCACGCGACCAAAACAGAAAGCGTCCATTTTTAAAAATAAAACATACCACAGACAATGACCCGTCTATGATTTGGCAATGGCGCTGTCTTCTTACAGTTGGCAAAGTTTAATAGACAAAAATATACTTTTTTTTAAAGTTCGTAGACCTGGGACGGTATGCCAAAGTTTTTTGCATGTAATTGCTGGCTATACGTTAATTCAGAGGTTTAATATGCAATATTATATTTATGACCTTGTCCAATAAGTCTAAGGTGGTCACGATTTTATCTTCCAATGTGTGTTAATCTAATATACAATCAAAAATATGAAAAATTATACGTAGATAAATAATTATACTAATTGAAAAATATACAGACGTGGCAGGTTGACCACGCATTTAAGATTGCAATTGTAATTATGCCGCCTGTCAAATTATATGATACATACCAGCTTTGAATCACTATTCCGAAAGATGATTTTTGGTTGTTTCCCCGAATTAGGCGTGTCACCGAATGAGGCGAGTTTACCATATTTCCCATAGAAAATTTTAGTTTTTCGCGTACTTTTCTTGTGGCAAACTTATTTCACTAGCTATATTTTATCGGTTGAATTAAAAAACAATAGAAACACTGTATAGTAAAACCGCCAACTATCCATTTAGATTTCAGACAGATAAATGAGTCAATCCTTTCTAGACGAGTCTACCCACTGTAACAGTACCCCACAGTACACCTACACATGTCAAACTCATCATGTGACAACCGTTATCATAAATTAGTACACAGTGTAACGTAAGTTAAATATTGCAAACGAGATTATGGTACTAGAAATTCCATAACTCCCATCGTGCGTAACAGCATTCCCACTCCGTCAAAAAAAAAAAAAGGTGGGCTATTTCACCACAGTGACATAGAATAGACACTTGGCACTGACAATCCTGTGTCTATTTCTAGATTGATTGCGACATTGTTACTGAGCGTCAATATTTCCTTGCTGAACAATGTGTTCCTTGTCACTAATGTGGAATAGGCCACAGGGAACTCCTAACCGCTAAACAAAATATTTCTTGTTTAGCGGTTAAAGAATGTTACGAGTAATCACTTCTGAAGAGTTATTTGATCCGCTACTTCGGATGCTGACTGTACCAATTTGTATTACACCCGCGACATAGATCACACTCTAGTCCATGTCGCGGCGACACAGTGTCGCGCCAATCATGTGCTAGCCTAGCAATACATTGTGTTTTTTTTTCGTCTGTTTTTAATCTCTTTTTAACCCCCGACGCAAAAACGACGGGGTGTTCTAAGTTTGACTTGTCTGTCTGTCTGTCTGTCTGTCTGTCTGTGTGTGTGTCTGTGGCATCGTAGCTCCCGAACGGATGAACCGATTTAGATTTAGTTTTTTTTGTCTGAAAGCTGAGGTAGTCGGGAGTGTTCTTAGCCATGTTTCATGAAAATCGGTCTACTATGACGCGGTCGGGGGTTTTTTCAAAACTTTAATTTTGTGGTTAGGTTATTTACTATTTATGTGCTATACCTATTGTTTTTATTTTTTAGTTTCACAGTGCCTTGGTTTTACAGTTATGCTGTGTAACTTATTTCAATAATAAATTAAAAAATTTTTTTTTTTACACCCAGATCGGTGAGTGACATTTCACTCACAGTGGTGAAACAGGCATGCATGACAAGATAGACGACAAAATCGCAACCATCGTACCCCTGCAGGTTTAACATGACGGAATCGAATGACGTAAGTCCTTAGCGGCGGTTTAGTACACCCAGATGGGTGTACTAAAACGCCCCCTTTTAAAGCTTATCTAGTACTTAACAGAAAAATTAATGTTCAATTTATTTTCTGTGACGCAAAAAAGGAGTTTTGATTCTAGAGTTTTATACCTACGAGTAGGTATAAAACTCTAGAATACTTGTATGTTTATCTGTGTACCTACGCTATGATGAAATATGTATTTGCAACTTGGAAGCCAAGCGGAGGCAAGTCGTCTCGCCAGCAACGTTGGAGCGCGTAGACAAAAGCCATTCTATCACTCTCCGTATCGTAGTCATCTCCCCCTCCCCCTTCCCTTTTTAGGGTTCCGTAGTCAACTAGGAACCCTTATAGTTTCGCCATGTCTGTCTGTCCGTCCGTCCCTCCCTCCATCCGTCCGTCCGTCCGTCCGTCCGCAGATAATCTCAGTAACCGTTAGCACTAGAAAGCTGAAATTTGGTACCAATATGTATATCAATCACGCCAACAAAGTGCAAAAATAAAAAATGGAAAAAAATGTTTTATTAGGGTACCCCCCCTACATGTAAAGTGGGGGCTGATTTTTTTTTTCATTCCAACCCCAACGTGTGATATATTGTTGGATAGGTATTTAAAAATGAATAAGGGTTTACTAAGATAGTTTTTTGATAATATTAATATTTTCGGAAATAATCGGTCCTAAAGGAAAAAAAAGTGCGTCCACCCCCCTCTAACTTTTGAACCATATGTTTAAAAAATATGAAAAAAATCACAAAAGTAGAACTTTATAAAGACTTTCTAGGATAATTGTTTTGAACTTGATAGGTTCAGTAGTTTTTGAGAAAAATACGGAAAACTACGGAACCCTACACTGAGCGTGGCCCGACACGCTCTTGACCGGTTTTTTTTTCTCTTCTGTATCAGCGTGGACATACAATCACTTTTAAAATAAGAATTATTTTTATGTTTAAGCGCATAGCTCACTGTTCCATAACAAGTCCTGTCCAAGTCATAGGCTCATAAGAACAATCTGTACTCATCACCCAAATGGCCTTATTACCGGGATTCGAACCTCGGACCATCAAATTTATAAGCACAAAGCCACACGGACCGTCAAAAGCTACAAAATCGATGAAATACGTCAGTAACGAGTATTTTAGTATTTTATCGATTCTTTAACCCCCGCTTTCAATTACTGTCGTTACTTGAGTCTGTAGGTGTTGATGACGTCATCGTCTAGTGTCATAAAAAGCTTTGGTCTGGATAATCTATTTAGAGCCCAACGTCACATCTCATGACGTCTTCATATTCAAACACCATACTAGTATACTAAACATGTAAATGTAACTCGCGTAAAATTGTCGAACCCCGCTCAACATCGCGCGTGCTCAATGAAAATGCTCCTCGTTAGTTACCCGATTTTACATTTAATATGCCAGTGTCTCACGGTAGTTTTATCATACTAGTATAATAAATAGTCATAATACGACAGTACAGCCATCATAGACTCAATCTTGGGCGTCTGATCAGATAGTGCTCCCCCCTCCATGATGTATGATGGTGCATGGTGCACCATGACAATGACAGTGGTGGGACACTGCCCGGAGAATCTGCACTATTCGTAAGCTCGTCCTTAGTGCGTTTTCACATTATACAATCCGATATCGGATGTCGGAAGGACTTCAATAGAAAAAAGCCAGGATGGCGCTTGTAATGTATGGGGTATCGGTCCGACATCCGATATCGGATCGGATAATGTGAAAACGCACTTAGGAAGGAAATTTCAGGAGAAGCACAGTTGAAGACGATACAGATGTTTGTCCCATGAGGAATCCTAGAATTTATCAACTTATCGACGCGTTTTTGTCCAGACCAGACCTAGATCTCCCTGGCTCGGTCACGAAAAGGGCGTACCTAGGTTTTCCAGTAGGACGGAGTCCAAGTGGACGACCCAGATATCGTTGGGGCGATGCCGTTGAAGCGGATCTGCACGATCTCCAAGCAGACAACTGGAGGGACGTCGCTAAGGATCGAGATGATTGGCGTACACTCGTGTCGGAGGCCAAGACTCATTTTGGGTCGCTGCGTCAATAAGTAAGTAAGATCTAGACAACCTATCTAGTGCTAGGTGCTCACGCCCAGTGACTCACGTTGAAATGCAGATGGCCTAACCGAGTGATGTCATTCGTTAGTCGGTCATGATACGCTAGAAATTAGATTTAATGCTACTAGTTGCGCCTGCGGCTCTGTCTGCGTGGGATGTGGAATGGAAGCTAAACGTAGCCGGATATAAAGCTTTCTTTATGCTGTCAAATAGTCAAATATTTTTATAGGTTATCAAAAAAAGTCACGTCTGTATTCCCTTAAAGGGCATGTAGAACTGCGAACGTTTCAGTGTCACTCTTAACAATAATTAAGGGGTTGAAAGAAAACGAAATTGTGATAATATTGCAGTGACATATTCCTTTCCTAGCGACCTAGCCCAGCGCCCTCAGTGCCCACAACACAATTGAACTGAATCCTACAGTCGACTTCTACAACACCCGCGAAAGGTTGTGTGATGAAATTCTTAATGCGTCGGCGTGTACTTATTTTGTCCTACATCGTGCGTCTACATATTTCCTCCATCAATGTTTAGCAGTTTACATCTTTTTGCTACCTCGTCCGTCTACATATTTTTGCTCGCGCGTTGTCACACATCTTATTAGCAGGTACGCGGTACGGAGGCACCGGCGGGGGCTAACCTTGGCCGAGGCGTCGAACTCCGCGGAATGCAAACGCGGGCAGTTGCCGAAATTCACAGTATATGCGCACGCGCACAGTCGGCGCAAACGCCTTGGAACTGCGTGGCATTTAGAGGCCCATTTTTTTCACCTATATAATATAAAAAATACTTATACTTTTTACAACCAGCGGGGCAGGGCCCAAGCTGCCGGTGGTTAAGGCCGCAGAAAGAGGAAACGTCGGACGTTACTATCCGCGTCGTATCAAAGACTTGACTGCGTGTGACATTGACATAGTACCTAGCATTTTTTTTATTTTTAACCCCCGACGACGAAAAACGACGGGGTGTTATAAGTTTGACGTGTCTGTCTGTCTGTCCGTCTGTTTGTCTGTCTGTCTGTGTGTGTCTGTCTGTGGCATCGTAGCTCCCGAACGGATGAACCGATTTCGATTTATTTATTTTTTGTTTGAAAGCTGAGTTAGTCGGGAGTGTTCTTAGCCATGTATCTGAAAATCTGTCCACTTTGTCGCGGTCGGGGGGTTTTTTTTTTTCAAAATTTTCTGACCTAAAAAATGGGTAATGGACCCTGCCTGTATATAACAGCTTTTTCCCAGGGTCATAGCTATTTTCTGTGTTACTTCCTTAAAGATTTTTAGTATACAAAAAGAATGACAATAATATTTATTTACGTAAGATATACCTCAATATAATCAATTACCTAATCATTTTATTTCTATTCTCCTACGCCCCACTGCAACATAATTTGTAAACGTTTCAAATCTTCCATGAAACAAACTTAGGCCAGACGACATTGACATTTTACGCCTATTTGCTTAAAATATTTGCCCTTTTATGGTCAGTATATATTAGTAGTATTAGTATCTCTCTTGACAGTCACGGATCGTGAATAATTCTTTCATTTTTAGGGTTCCGTAGTCAACTAGGAAAGTAGGAACCCTTATAGTTTCGCCATGTCTGTCTGTCCGTCCGTCCGTCCGCGGATAATCTCAGTAACCGTTAGCACTAGAAAGCTGAAATTTGGTACCAATATGTACATCAATCACGCCAACAAAGTGCAAAAATAAAAAATGGAAAAAAATGTTTTATGGGTACCCCCCCTACATGTAAAGTGGGGGCTGATATTTTTTTTCATTCCAACCCCATTATGTGATATATTGTTGGATAGGTATTTAAAAATGAATAAGGGTTTACTAAGATCGTTTTTTGATAATATTAATATTTTCGGAAATAATCGCTCTTAAAGGAAATAAAAGTGCGTCCCCCCCCCCCCCCCCTCTAACTTTCGAACCATATTTTTAAAAAATATAAAAAAATCACAAAAGTAGAACTTTATAAAGACTTCCTAGGAAAATTGTTTTGAACTTGATAGGTTCAGTAGTTTTTGAGAAAAATACGGAAAACTACGGAACCCTACACTGAGCGTGGCCCGACACGCTCTTGGCCGGTTTTTTTTTAACTTTAATATTGTAAGTTTAATATACACCATCGTGATCATCATCATTTCAGCCATTAATCGCCCACTGCTGAGCATAGGCCTCCTGTGCGCCACTTGTCGCGGTCCCGGGCTAATCTCATCCAGAAGTGCCCCGCAGCAGTTTTTCGAATGTCGTCCACCCAACGAGCCAACGGATGCCAGGCTTCTTACATCCGATAGCGGCCACCATTCGATCAACATTTTGGTCCACTTGCCTGTTTAATATACAAAGCTTTATTATGTAGAAAACTAATGAGGTAGTGTGCAAGCGAATGAAGAATTACATTTTTAAAGCCAGTAGTGCACTTGCTCCAGCTATGGTTTTAAAAGACACTGTATCACTGTCTTGTATTCCTTACAATATTAATTAATAGCATTTATAAGACCCTATACCTTGATACTGGTTGTGGTAAGTGTCCCAAAAGGTTACAGGTTCGAGTCCTGCCGGAGTAAATAAATTATCATTTTTTCTTTAATTTTTCATGTCGATTACGTGTTCTCTATTACAGCAACAAAAACATATAAGTAACTATATAACTCGTAGACAAATGTAACACGCATGCGCTAATGCAACATATTTGTGACCATTCCTTAATCGAAAGAGTATTGACCAGTAGGTAATGGTACGTACTAATGATACAGTAAGTACGTAAATGTTTTTATAATATATTATTACAGTACATGTTGCGCCTTATTGCCGCACTAGTGCGATAATTAGCACATTACGCAACTATATGTTAAAAATTTAAATGGCCTCTCTGACACTCCTCGTTCGTGTTTTAATATACAAACCTTTCGAATTTTACACACTTGTATCGTAATAGACTATCATAATACAGTTTTAGAATAGTACATTACGATACAAGTGCGAAAAAAAGGAAGTTCGAAACGAGTGGCGATAAATTAAAACACGACCGATGGGAGTGTTTTAAATCGACACGAATTACGAATTTCCTTTTCGCACGTGTATCGTACGACGTTTTTCAGATGGCCCTCCGAAGTTTCAACCTAACATTACAACCTTGTTTATTTAAATAAATTTTATCCGTGAATAATGTATTAAAAAAAATATTTACAAAAGATGTAAGTATTTGCCAAATTACCTTACCAAAATGTAAAAAGAAAATTTAGATCGCAAAGTTGAAAATACCACATATATTATGTGCAATAAAAAATTAACTAAAATTAAAAAAAAACCTTAATGGAGAAGTTACTTAATAAAGTCAATAATTATGATTATCGTTTCAATACTTCTTTTTTCCTCCACTATGCAAATTACCTTATACCAGTTTGGCATGGGCTAATTCAGCATGCCCAAGGATTTCGACATAAAATACTTGAGGTCGAAATTCTCAAGGGCCCATGGTTACCGACTATTAATGAACTCTTAATTGAAATGCGAAAAACCGTGGATAAAGAATAAATAAACGTGTTAATGGTTCAAACTCCATCCATTGACTGTCAAGGTTGTATGTTAATCGTTTTTGGTGCGATTTCATTGCGTATCGGCGGTTAAAACGTAGGTTTTTTCGTATATGATTCATTAATTAGGTGAGTACCTACAACTTTAATATAACGCCTACTTTTTTTTTATTTGAGCATTTCTTTTTTTTTGCCAGTTTTATGAAGTGTGATATTTTTGAAAAAAAAAAACATGTTATTTCTACTTTAAAATTTTTTCTACGTTAAAAAAAATGTCCCATACGATTTTTCTTATTTTGTTACCATTTTCCGTACATGTTGTACCTATGGGGTAACAAAAGAGGAAAGTAACAATGTATGGAAATTCTGGGACACTTTTTGTCTCCCAGTGAGATTGAAAGTACTCGTGATTCTGAGTACAATTGACCTAAAATTAAAGCCTGACAAGATTTTATTTGACCCTGAGAGAGTGTCGCTACAAACCGCTTTCATATGGCAATAATGTGCCGACGTCATATATAATCGGGACAGCGTGTACTGGTTACCCGGTAAGATATTTGTAGACAATTAAAACATGGTTTTAGAGAATAAAATTTAATAAGCAAGGTTTTAAGACTCGCTACTTCTTTCCGCACAGCCTAAAATCCATTAATGTTGTGCCTTAATCGAAGCGTCGATGTTTATTTTCGTTTTGCGTGGGACCTTGTTCTGTACTAGTGGCAATTGTGGAACGGCCTCCTTATTTCTATAAATATTCTTCACGGCAGAGCTGTAGACACCTTAAATAAGAACAAAAATATATTAGGCTAAACGCGAAACCAACTAATCAATACAGGAGAGCCGCGCTATAAACCGTCAGTACCGGACATGTCAAGAACCGATTTCAGAACATTGGTACCTAAATGCTGTGAAATCCTTCATCCTTTTTTGTTGTAAGTAATGTATCACGTTCAGTATAATTATTTTCACTTTTATTAATATTATTTTGGGCAAAATTGCGATGAAACCGTTAGAAAATTTAAAATATTTACTTCTTGTTTACATCACTGACATTCGATGACTTTCGATGACGGGTGTCAAATAGTAATCCTTGCCAGTAAAAGAAATTAGTTCAGCTAAAAATCCGCAACGTGGCGAGGGTCAAATAAAAACTTGTCAGGCTATACCTAAACCAATCAAAAATTTTTTTATGGCAAAAAAAAGAAATGCTCATTTATTTTACTTAGGGCCGGTTGCATAAAACCGTCTGTCACCGTTAAAGCGTTCGTTAAATTTTATTGTATGGGAAGTTCCATAGACGTCTGCTGCATAGTGATATGTCGATTTTCGTAAGATATGTACAGGATAATTGTTATAATTAAGAAAATATACATACTAGAGAACCTTAATGACCAACTAAAACTTACTAAAACCTCTATGAAGTAAATCTTGGTAACAAAAAACAAAACTAAAAAAAAAACAAATTTAACTTTTTCCTTAATTTTTAACCCCGACGCAAAAACGACGGGGTGTTATAAGTTTGACGTGTCTGTCTGTCTGTCCGTCTGTCTGTTTGTCTGTCTGTCTGTCTGTGGCATCGTAGCTCCCGAACGGATGAACCGATTTAGATTTAGTTTTTTTTGTCTGAAAGCTGAGTGTTCTTAGCCATGTTTCATGAAAATCGGTCCACTATGTAGGTCGGGGATTTTTCAAAATTTTTAATTCTTTGTACAAACTTTTCGAGAACTGCTGGTACAGTAAAAATGTAGATGCACTAGCATATACAGATTTCTAAATGACCTACATTTGCTTATACAATATTATAGAAAATTTATTTATATGGATGTAGACAAAAGATTTTAATAAATAATCTCTCATTAACGTAATTAGAATTGGCAAAATCTGCATTTGGCATATACTGCGGTGCCGGCGACCGTGTCGAAGGCTGCAGTTATGCCAGTTATATAACCTGCAGACAAACAAGAACGCCTTTCCCATTGTTTTGGTACGAGCCCGATTTGCGAAAGTAAAATGAAAATCCATGATCTCTGCCTACCCCTCTGGGAAACAGGCGGGATTGTATGTAAAATTTGAATAAGGGAAGTAAATGAAAATCAGATTTTTTTTTGTAGTCAGTTTCACTTTGTTGTTAATATATTTAATATTTATTTATATTTATTTAATATTTCTCTACTCAGATTCATGAAATCATACTATTCTAATAAGATAAATAAATGTCCTATATTTTTCCAATGAGTTACGACCTCATATGACTTGTAAGAACGCGTGACACACTGGAAACCGTAAAGTAAAAAAAAAATTTGGAACATTTTTTTTCTATAAATAGAAAAGGGGCAATTAATTTTGTGCATTTCTCAATTGAGAGGTAAAGACTAAGACTTTCGAAAAAATACTGTAAACACTTAAACGATTTGTACCAAGTTTCTAAGAAATAAATGTCCTATTTTTAACCCCCGACGCAAAAACGACTGGGTGTTATAAGTTTGACGTGTCTGTCTGTCTGTTTGTCTGTCTGTCTGTCTGTCTGTCTGTGTGTGTGTGTGTGTCTGTCTGTGGCATCGTAGCTCCCGAACGGATGAACCGATTTGGATTTAGTTTTTTTTTGTCTGAAAGCTGAGTAAGTCGGGAGTGTTCTTAGCCATGTTTCATGAAAATCGGTCTACTATGTCGCGGTCGGGGGTTATTTTAATTTTGTGGTTAGGTTATTGCTTACTGCACCACATCTATTCAACATTTCAAGAAACGAAATTCAACACATTCCAGTCTAAATTTTAAACGCAAACTAGTACCGTCTAAAATCCACCTAAATCAACAGACCTAGTTCTAAAACCATAAACCTTATTCAAAAATACACCGGCTGTAAACAAAACCAAATAATATGTAATGGAGACTCACGGTCAATGCGCTCTTTTACACCTCGTCGTGGGCACGGTAACGACACGACATCGACACGACTACTTAAACTGGAGAACTGCCAGGCAAGCATGATGGTCGCGCGATAAATGATAAAACATCAGGCCGTCCCTATCGCACTATTTGTAGGTGGTGAATCTTCGTTCGACACCCCTGCTGGGGTGTGAGTGGCCCCTTCCGCGCTGGGCGCTGTGGGGGCTGTGTCGGAGCGCGCCCCATCCTCGTGGGGCGGTCTGACGCCGTCTTTTTGGGGACGACTGGGCGATCCGGTGATTGCTAGCCCTACTGCTACCGGCCGTTATCCAACCCCGCGACCCCTAGCCACGGTGATACCGTTTGAGCGGGGCCGGTTTTCGGGGCCGCAGTGAAGGCGACCGGCAGCTCGGGCTAGCGTGGGCGTGATGGTGTTGTGATGTTCAGTGTGGTGTAGGGGTGTTGTCCTCTTCTTTCCACTATTTGTAAGAGCGATAACGACGGCCAGATGGTTTGCCTCTGCCTGACCTACATATATTGGGTACCTAGCCTAACGTCACAATCGCTTACGCTTCATAAGCGTTTCGTAGCTCTGTATCGCTCTTCTGTAATGGCACGACAGAGGCAGACGGCATTTTGATCGCCACGTAGCGTCAACTATTGTCACTTCGACTAGGCCGGCTACACTATGTATACTAACAAAATTAAAATTTTGAAAAAACCCCCGACTGCGACATAGTGGACCGATTTTCATGAAACATGGCTAAGAACACGCCCGACTAACTCAGCTTTCAGACAAAAAAAACTAAATCAAAATCGGTTCATCCGTTCGGGACCTACACACACACAGACAGACAGACAAACAGACAAACAGACGGACAGACAGACAGACACGTCAAACTTATAACACCCCTTCGTTTTTGCGTCGGGGGTTAAAAAGAAAAGGGGGATTGAAATACACTATGAGTTTTGCTTTCAAATTAAAGTTGTGTATGTTCTTACAACTTCAGAATCACAAGCTCTTTCGTTCCATATAATCTCGAATGAAACCCAACTTTTTGTTTCCGTTACATCTTTTCACATACTTTTTATTTTTTTATGGCAGTAACGGAATGGAATGAACTATGTATGTAAAAACTTTTGACGATGAAAAAAATCTTAACACCAAGTAAATTCTGTGCCTATTTCTGGGTTGGTAAGTTGGCTTCGTCGTCAATATTTCTTTGTTGAACAGGCAATGAACGGCGAAGTGTTACACCGTGGCTTGCGTGGGCGACGGTCGCGCGACCATCGCCGTCGCGTCTCATACTTCCATATCGATAAGGTTTGATTTCGTATGCGTCGCATCGCCGTCGCGCGACCATCGCGCGACCGTCGCCCACGCAAGCCACGGCGTTACTGTCGGGGTCGGGCGACAGCCGACAATTGTCACGGTTGAGACATAGGCCACAATGTCGTCTGCCCCTCTAGCAAAAACTTGCCTTGTCGCGCGCGAGTCCATACTTACGCGCTTCATGTATGGATTCGCGGCAAGTTGTGTGTTGTGGGTCTGCTGTCGTGACGATAAAATCGTGTCGTTGACGATAAAATATAAACGGCCAATCACTTACTCACGATGATTACATGTAATTAATCTATTAGCGGTCAGTGACCGGTATGGGAATGGAGGCTTCGGTTTTTTGCACAGTGAGTCTTCATCTTCAATCCGATTTGGTGAGAGGCTAGGCTTACATCAAATACAATTACATTTATTTAATACGTGACGACTGGTCTGGCATATAAGTTTTTCGTGGCTCAAAGTAAGCTGGACTTGTTTTTAGATGAATCATTATGGCCCCAGGGCGTAATATTTCGAAGATTTGTACATTTTAAATATAGAAATACGAAAGGGCTGAGTGGCCCTAGCGGCAATAATAATCGACAGTTAAATGAATAGTACTGTTTACAAATTAGCCAGTTTTAATTGTAAAAGTGTCAAAAGATCTATTGACAGTATACGACAGCTATGTAAGTCGTGTGACATCATTGGGTTACAAGAGACCTGGTTGACGCCGTGGGATATCCAGTTTCTTGACAGTATCGACGATTCCTTTGGCTACACGGGAACATCGGCAGTGGATGCGGAGGCTGGTATGCTGCAAGGGCGGCCACATGGGGGAGTAGCACTCTTATGGAGCAAAGCAGTGTTTAAAAATGTGTGTGTTGTGCAGTGTGGTAACCCGCGAGTGTGTGGCATTAATGTCACCATAGGTCAAAGGTCGTTTTTGGTGTTAAACGTCTACATGCCCACGGACAAGTTGGAAAACTTAGTTGAGTTTACGGATTGTTTAGCTGTGGTAAGTGCGATTGCTAATAATAACATAGCGGAGTCTGTGTACTTACTCGGCGATTTCAACGCGCACCCAGGCGAACTGTTTTATAAAGAACTATCGTGTTTCTGTGCGGATCAGCAATGGACTTGTGCTGACGTCGACGAGTTAGGTTTACAGTCGGGAACGTATACTTTTGTTAGTGACGCGCACGGATCCAGAAGATGGTTAGACCACTGTGTGGTAACAAAGGCTGCTGCGCGTTCTATTGTTGATATTTATGTCAAACTCGATGTAATGTGGTCCGATCATTTCCCCTTAATAATAGAATGTGATTTAAATTTTGTAAAACCTAAGCATTTGGCCCCGTCAAACAAAATAGTTAATAAAGTTGTATGGGGCGATAGAAAGCAAGAACAAATAAATATTTATAATCATGAATGTAATGAAAAGTTAAAAGTTATAGATTTTCCTGATATATTTCGCAACTGTTGTGGTAAAATGTGTAGTGATAAAAATCATAAATCTGCTATTGATAAATTGTATAGTGACATTATAAATGCCTTAAGTGAGGCCGCAACTTTAAGCTATGACCACGACCCTAAGTTTCTCAAAAGGAGAAAACCTGTATTGGGGTGGAACAAATATGTACGTGAAGCGCACATGAACGCTAAAGTTAAATTTGAATTATGGAAGTGGCATGGTCAACCCAGGTCAGGTCAGATTTATGACGAAATGTGTAATACTCGAAAAATTTTCAGGTCTCGTTTAAAATGGTGTCAGAAACACGAAGAGCAGATTAAGATGGACATCATTGCGGAACACCATTCTAAGCGTGATTTCTGTCAATTTTGGAAGGCGACCAATAAGTTGGGTGGCAGACCGGGTCTGCCTGTTAGTATCGAAGGAGTGAGCGAAAGTCAGTCTATAGCCGAACTATTTAAAGAACACTTTTCTGTTAAGTCACCGTTGGGACCATCGCGGGCAGATAATGCTGGAGGCTGTGGCTCGGGTGGGCAGGAGATGAAGACCTCATTTACCGCGACGGACGTTAGGAATGCCTTAAAGTCCATGGCGCGAGGGAAGTCTCCTGGCCACGACGGCCTCAGTACACGCCTCAGTGCACCGGACGACATGGTGCTGCTCAGCGCCTCAGCATGTGGGCTCGCCAAACTTATCTCGATTTGTGAACGATACGCGGCGAGCCATGGGTTGGTTTACAACGTCCGCAAGAGCGAATGCGTTGTCTTTAGGGTCAAGGGTAAATGTCCGCCAATGTTTCCTCAAGTGAAATTAAATGGACAACCTTTAAGTATAAATTGCCAATTTAAATACTTAGGACATTTGATAAACGCTGACCTTAAAGACGATGCCGATATTGAGCGTGAGCGCAGAGCGTTGTCCGTCAGGGCAAATATGATAGCCCGCAGGTTTGCTTGCTGCTCTAAAGAAGTCAAAGTTAGTTTGTTCAGAGCCTACTGTACTAGTTTCTACACAAGCAGCCTGTGGGCAGACTATACATATAAACGGTACAACGCTCTGCGCGTTCAATATAACAACGCGTACAGGATGCTGATGGGGCTGTCCAGATTTTGTAGCGCGTCAGGGATGTTCGCAGAGGCGCGGGTAGACTGCTTCTACACCACTATGCGTAAGCGAGCCACATCCCTGGTGCGCAGGATACGGGCCAGCTCCAACAGCATCCTGACCATGATTGCGGACAGGGTTGATGGCCTATACCTAAATAATTGCTGCATGACCCATGCACTTAGGAATAAGTAGATTTAAGTTAAATGTAAATAGTTACGTATACTAACACTAGTCTTAAGTTGTTCTATATATTATGTTACTAACAAAAATGATCCAAGTTGGTCCTAAATAAATTAATATTATTATTATTATTATTATTATAGTGACCGTGCCTGCCGAGACAGTTACTTTAGCCAGCGTTCCCACTTAAGCGTTGCGTGTCTCGGGGCGCGCAACGGACGTCTGCGCCACGCCGCCTCAGTGTAATTCAAAAAACGTCTCCTCAGTACATTTTGTATAGGAAGGACGTAAGACGCGCCGCCAAGCGGCGCGGCGCGCGCCACGCCGCCGCCACGCCACCTGGGGCGCGTCTTACGTCCTTCCTATACAAAATGTACTGAGGAGACGTTTTTTGAATTACACTCAGGTGGCGTGGCGCGGACGTCCGTTGCGCGCCCCGAGACACGCGACGCTCTGATGTGGCCGGTCCCTAAAGAACTAAATTTTCAAAGTCGCCGGGATGTTATAGACGCTGTACTATTTTTTCAGTACAGATGGTGTTTTTTTTACGCACTAATAGTGCGAGAAGTGGTTCATTAATTTCATTATATGCCAGGTCGAAACTTCGGAGGGCCATCTGTACTGAAAAACGTCGTACGATACACGTGCGAAGAGGAAATTCGTAACTCGTGTCGATTTTAAACTCTCCCTTCGGTCGTTTCGAACTTCCTTTTTTTACGCACTTGTAATGTAGTTAACCCCCGACGCAAAAACGACGGGGTGTTATACGTTTGACGTGTCTGTCTGTCTGTTTGTCTGTCTGTCTGTCTGACTGTCTGTCTGACTGCATCGTAGCTCCTGAACGGATGAACCGATTTATATTTCGTTTTTTTTGGTTTGACAGCTGAGTTAGTCGGGAGTGGTCTATAAAGACAAGATTTCCATAAAGAAAACATTAGGCATTGAGTTCGCCATTTATTCAAGCTCAAAAAAACTATGTTCCTGTAGTTTCTAATAGGATCTTCCTTATACTATAAGAATTTCATTATCATTTTATATTTCAGTAAGGTATAGCAAATCTCGAACTAACTGATCCATTTTTTCCATTATTACACTATAATGTTGAGTTCTACATGTATCCACTGAACACGCCTGCCATATTATATAACCGGTGGACAGTCTATTTAATAATGCAAAAATTGTAAAACATGGAAAAAATGGACCAGTTACATTTGCCCCCCAGTCGAGATTTGCCCCACTATACCTTACCTAATTATTTCAGGAACCAGTGTGAGAATTCAGCCTTCAGTTTTTTTGCATAGCTGAGTCTTCAATGACTTCAATGCAATTTAAGGAGACTTTGGTAGACATTAGGGGCCATCTATGAATTACTTTATGAATCACATTTTACTATGTCGATGAATTTTATTATAATATAAATTGCTTACATGAGAAAGAATGAAAACTAGCAGACACAACGTCCAACGGAAAGTTATTATAATGCCCGTGGAGACCCTCAACAGCAGATGGATTGTAATTATTGTAAGCGAGTTGGCGGCTTTTAATATGGGAGACTGGAAGTGCACTCTTTTCTTGAAAGTCAAGTAATATAACATACAGGTTTGTTCCAAAATTTATAAATATTATAGGACATCCTTACACAGATTGACTGAGCCTCACGGTAAGCTGAAGATGGCTTGTGTTGCAGGTACTCAGACCAGACAGCAATATATAATTATAATATACAAATACCAAACCATCCATGACTCAGGACCTATATATCTGTGCTCATCACACAAATAAATGCCCTTACCGGGATTTTATAGATTTTATTATATTATTAAATTCATTGTTTACATGATGAGGAAAATTATTATTCATCGCCACAATTGTGGTTATTTGTATTCATAGTGGACTTTCCCACATGCCATTGATATTAATAAATTTCTATTATATTATTGTTACGTTTAATGTTATGTCTGCTACTTATAGTACAAAGCACTTATGTATAGTGTAAATAGTACATAGGATGTAACTGGATGAATCAACTATTGATAAATAAACTTTGACTTCCTCAATTGTTGCCCTGGAGTCTTCACTTTGGTATTAATTTTTTTTTTTTCACATTGTACAATGTATGTTTCCGCATGAGTACAATCCAGGTCTCTTTAAAGAAAGAGTAAATAGGTATCTCATAGATAAGCGTGCTCCACTGTAGACCGCATCATCACTTACCATCAGGTGTGATCGTGGTCAAACGTCTACCTATTCATACAATAAAAAAAAATAAGCATACTTAGGAGCCACAGTTCTTCTTACAATCTATGTTTCTACAAATATTATCTCCTCACCGATGGAACAGAATACCAGCAAGGAATAGTCAACAGACTCAGCATCGAAAGTAATAATATGTGTTAAATAACAGCCACCAACGGACCAAGGAGGACCTTCGCTGACATTTGACTGAATGTAGAGGGTCTCGAAGGCCTTATATTACATAATATAGTCAAGTATTGTCCCCAATATCCCCAATAAAGTATAAAAAAATAGGTACGGGTATATGAATTAAGACGTACCTACGGGGACATATTTTTGGACAACTTTCCAGCACCCATATTTGTGTTAACACAAACACCCAACTGTAAACTTGACAACTGTGAATTTGACAACCGGTCTGGCCTAGCGGGTAGTGACCCTGCCTGCTAAGCCGTGGTCCCGGTTTCGAATTCCGGTAAGGGCCATTTATTTGTGTGATGAGCACAGATATTTGTTCCTGAGTCATGGATGTTTCCTATGTATATAGGTATTTGTATATTATATATATATTGTTGACTCAGTACCCACAATGTACCGGCACCACACAATAAAATCACTGCAACAATGATTTGCTAAGATGTCGTGGCCAATGATGATGATGAGTACCCACAACACAAGCCTTCTTGAGCTTACCGTGGGACTCAGTCAATCTGTGTAAGAATGTCCTGTAATATTAGGTTTAAGATGCTAATATTTATTTATTATAAACTTGACTCTACTATGTAAGCGATCAATTGAGAAATAGATTGGCTAAACTGGACTTGGAAGGCGTTTGAAGTAGCTGCTGAGAAATCTTCTGGAATACCTATGTCTCTAATGTGGGGTAACCGGCATGCATCATTTCATTCATACCTATCGTGGTAGCACATACGTATATTGCATGAATATTCTTATTAGATATTGATCCTTATTAGATTTCTTTCCTTTTCTTCTTAGATCCGAAGCATCAGTCTGTGGAACATACCTAGTACATTTTTTTAAGAATTATATTATGCTTTATAGTAACATTATACCCATTGTTTTGATTTATTTTGAGGTTAGCATAGAATCCGCGCTAATAAGGAATTTTTGGGCCAGCTCAAACTTAAAGTCTTTCCATGTAGCAAGAATTATCACCATGCTATTTTTGAAGCCATTACAGACCGAAAAGCCATCTCGGCTGAACATGTTATTTATTTTGACAGTAGCCAACTTTACTACGGCTGCATTCCATTTCAAGCACACTATTCGTGTTACCGGGTTTTTTTTTATAAAATGAGCATGTATCTTACTCACACCACACTATTACCTTTTTTATAGAGCAATGAGACAATATTCCACAACTTCTTTCGTTTTCTCGAAGGTTGTCCCTAAATGCTGATGTCAAAACGGACCTGGGGTCCATTTATTATACGGCAAAATTAAATATACGTTTGTCATTTCACACTCGGTCTCCATCTTTGACAACTGTACATAGTCGTATTATATTGGTTCGAGTTTTTAGCGCGACTTCAATGGTCGTCTTGACGATATTTATTTATTTTGTGAGGATTTCTGATAGATCGTGGAAAAAATAGCTCAGTGTATATTTGTGATAGTTCCAAGTTTCATTTCTGACTATGGCTTGTGTGATCAAGTGTTGCAAATCACATTCAGGAAGAAAAGAAAACACGCAAGAGGTTATATCATTTCATCGGTAAGTTTCTTGAGTTTTTGATAATATTTATTGATACGACCTGGCAAAAATATAAATGTACATATTAGTAGTTTATACAATTCAAATCTTATTCAATTCTGTATAGATTTTTGCATATTTTTTGGAAGTTTTCTCAAACTCTGAAAGGTTATGTTTTTTAGCATAGTGATGTGATGTGTTTTATCGACCTTGCAATAATAACCTATCAATATTCATACCTTAAAAACGCCATCAATGATTATTGTTCTTTGTTATGATTCTCTTGTTATTTAGCTATTTTACAAATTCAACTTTATATATTTCTTAGATTTCCGAAGAAGAAGACCGGAAACACGAAGTTCAAGGTGCGATGCTCGCGGTTCCTTTACTCCCAAGACTCCACCAAAAAGAAGGCCAAGAAGCTGAAATGGAGCAGGCCCCCAGATGTCTCCCCAGGTGTCTACCTTTCACAATTGTACATAATCGTATTATATTAGATCAAATATCTCGGCGGTCGTCTGGCCGATTTTTAATTTAATTGTGTTTATTCCTGATAGATAGTTGATGATCCTGCTAAATTCTTATCTGTGATGTGTTCAAGTTCCTTGTGATATTATGGCTTGTGTGATTAAGGACTGTAATTCACGTACATGGAGAAAAGAAAACTCCCAAGAACCTGCTGTGTTTCATTAGTGAATTTCGGTCAGTTATTGATACTATTATTTGTAGGATCTAAACAAAGCATAAAATACGATCTTTTCATAGTTTATATAATAACTACTTCCATGTTAAATTCTGTTCTGAAGTTTCTTCAAACTGTTTTTAGGTTATGTTTTTGTACTA
Source organism: Leguminivora glycinivorella (assembly GCF_023078275.1). Taxonomy (NCBI): domain Eukaryota; kingdom Metazoa; phylum Arthropoda; class Insecta; order Lepidoptera; family Tortricidae; genus Leguminivora; species Leguminivora glycinivorella. The sequence continues at coordinate 23,267,040 of NC_062982.1, forward strand.
GTGATGTGTCATTTTTATCGACGTCCCGACATTAACTCTATTGACATTCTTGCATTGAAAAGGACATAAAAATGATTAATGATGATCAGGTATCACAGACTGGGTAAATGGTAATGTAACATTTCTAGTGAATTAAACTTATAGTATTTTTTAGTTTTCCAGAAATTCTCAAACATTATTAAAAAGAAACTAAAAATAGGTGAAACTATTGAAATAATAAATTTTGGTACCTACACTGCCGTTTTGTTTTATTTTCTATTTGATAGAGAAAATATTATTGAGGTAAGTATAAGTAGATTCTTGAGTGGTGGACTAGAAATTAATAGAGGGATGCTACACGAATTAAATTACTTAGGTCTTTGCGTAAGGAGAAGAGAAGAATGTATTTATTTGTTTTATACTCGTATCTCCCATCTTCTATTTTTTACAAACTATTTAGGCCGATATTACACTATCATAGAAATATAGTCATAGACAACATGCCGTCCTTTTTATTCACGTTACAAAAAAGGGAGGCATACAGACCTATGATCAGAGATATAGGTATGATAATGTAATATTAGGACTTGGTAGAGAAGAGAAGTGACCGTTTATGTAGGTAAGTACATAAACAAACCATTTATTTGCAATCAGTAGGTACGGTTAGCCAAGAAGGCAAGAATGTATGAATATATGACTTTCATAGCCAAAAAGCCACATAATAATCCAAATGAAATGTTTATATCAATATTGTATGTTTTCGTTACTTTTATATATATAACGTTTATATTATTTTTAAGGTGAGAACGTAAGTAAGTGCATATTTTATCGATAATTGAATCGACAAAGTAACATCCCTAGCTAACACAAAACCAGGGACCACCTACCAAAAAGAGAAATAACTAGCATATATCCATCCTTTTTCAATACATTATCTAAGTCATAAGGAAGTCAAGGATGAGTATATGCATTTTACACGAATTTTTATTAGGGGGGCTTGGGTTTTTCAAATTCTGAAATGAAATGATGTAACATTACATTAGCATTCTTTAGTATAAAGAAGGCAGACAGTAGCAGGAGGTAAGGAGGCGGTATAGTTACTTTTGAAATATTCGACCTCTATGATCGAGGACGCTAGACCGCCCAGTAATGACGTCTGTCGTGCAAGTGTGAACATCCCTGTTTTTGTGTTTTTTATTGCAAAACTGACTTTATAATTGTTACTTACCTATTCTTTGAAGATATTTTGTGGCTTGCAGTATGACGACCGATCTGACCTAGTCGGTAGGGTAGTGACCCTGCCTGGCTTGCTTCTGAAAGCCGAAAGTTCTGACTTCGAATTCCGGTAAGGACAGCATTTATTTGTATGATGAACACTGACATTGTTCCTGACTCATGGATGTTTTTTATGTAAGTAAAATGTATGATCCAAGACATAAGTACACAGCTTTGCTTAAGTGAAACTAGTTACAGCGACAGCGCTTCGTTTCATATGCGATAAAAAAATAGTGATGCTGCCTATAACTACTGCAAAATGTTGTATTGTGTTGTATTAGGTAAGGGTCTCCCCAAACCTATCGACGCAGAATTTGCTTTGGCCGACCAAAAATCGCTCGTTAGTATATAGGCCGGCAATAGACAGTCTTAAAATTCATAATCTTACAAAAATCAGATCGAGTGCACGGAGTTTCATACAATTTCGCGACTGTCCACACACTCTTGTTTTTTAAGATTATGAGTTTTCAGATTGAGCAGTCAGAATATTGGTCTTTTTTTAAGATTATGAATTATAAGGCTGTCTGTTGCGAGCCTTAGTACATGCGTTCAGCGACGACGGCGCGTAAATGAGTCTCGTAACGAGCTATTTCTGGTCTAGTAGAACCAAAGACCTTTACAGGGGACAGCTCAATCACATTTTTTGCCATACTAAATTGAACCTTATCACCGAGAGAGAAAGATGATCGTATCAGACTAGCGAAAACGGTCCACATGAGAGGGCATTGTTTGGGCTGGTGTCCCTCTCGCACGTGTTGCCAGTGTTAATGAGGTTACCACAGTAGTAGTATTTTTATCTGTATATTATCTGACTTTATAACTTCTTATATTATTTTAGTGTTATATTCAAACTAGGGTTTCGATATATTTCAAAGAATTGGAAAATAATTATAATGTAATTATTTTGATGCGAATAAATCATAGATTTGTATAATTAAAAAATACCTTCAATTGCGTTTTAGTAGTAACTTTGAAAATTGACTGGTATCCCCAATTTATGACAGTGATGACGTCACTGAATAATGTTGACATTGTCAGCAAGTGCGAGAGGGACACCAGCCCAAACAATGACCTCTCATGTGGACACACTTTTTGACCTAACTCCACAATCTAGTTTAATAATTCTAAATCTATGAGTAGAACCGATTCCGAGTCGATAGGTTTGGAGAGACCCTTGTATTGGAGCAGCCAAGGTAGTAACTCATCACTTTTTGTGTAATAAGTAATGATGAAATGATTAAATCATTTTTGTCTGACAGTGAAGGTGACATTCATTTTAGAACAAAATTAATATTCCAAAACCTTCAAAATACAGACGAAAGTTTCCTACTCGAATATTCAAATATGAAGACATAGGTATTCCATTCTTCCGAAGTCAGTTTTGTTCTTCAAAATGAATAAACATGACTGCATTATTCATATTTTTATAAGTTATAAAAAATGTCAGGTCAAGTACGTCAAAATGAAATTAATTTCTGCGTTCATAACAAGTAAAGTTGGCAAATAGGTGAAATAGGGTGATCTGACTTTTTTTATTTGCCTAACTAAGTCGCTCTAAAGTAACTTTGCATCATAAATGTTGAATTTCTATGAAAAAAAAAATATGACACTTTATTTTGTTCTGCTTACTTGACACAATGTTACTTTAGGCGGACTTATAATCCTTTGGGTAGAGGAGAAAAGGAATTAGGAAAAGAATATAATGAAAAAACCAAAGTTTTTTTTACAGCTAGCCAAGGCAGAGCTTTTATAATTACCACCGGTACCAAATGTACCAATCACAGTATCAAAACCCTATTTAATAATCATCCCCAACAGTATAAAAATCACAATCAACTAGCCAACATATGAAGCTCCGCCTTAACTTGGCTTTTTATTTCCATATTTAAGATTATCTTAATATTTTCGATACACATAATTAAGGAACAAAAAACCAAAAAACTTCTCTCAAATTTCTCAATAATAATAGTATCCAAAACATATGTGGTAAGTACACAGGTCGTATATACGCCGCTTCCGGGGTTGCAGCGCACACTGTCAAAATTAGGCGGAATCTATGTTGTGGGCTGCACCCCCAGTAGCGCCGAGCGCTGCGCAAGCGCCGCGTGCGAGCACCGGCCGCCGCGCGAGCGCAGATGTTGCCTTACTAGGATACTACACAAAGAAAAACTAATAAAAATTAAACAATAACATGACTTAATCATCCAACCCTTACTTTTATAAAATTTACAAACCAAGTTGCTACGTAATTATATTTTTCGATTACTTTTATATTCATTTGGCAGTGGTGGAAATGTGCCTTGTCACAAAATGTGCAGTATTTTTTTCGCTTTTTCTATCCCGATCTGTATACAGATTATAAAGCTGTCATTTCTTACCATTAACCATTAAACTACTGACTTTTTCTTATGTGAAACCTATAACTTTCCTTTCCTATCACAAGAAACCAATATCGCTTGCGGATAACTAAATCATTAGGTAATCCATCTATTATCATTAGATTATCTTTATTATTTATGTCAAGAAGATTAACAAAAAAATTAAATGCAGGTACAACATTCGAGAATTCGTAATCTATTCTCCAGTTCAGAAAAAAAACTAAACAATTACTAGAAAAAAAAAACTTGTTTTATAAAAAAAAACCGTTTAACATACAACTATGTTCTAACCTATATGTACACGTAGAGCTAGTGGAAGATAAACTGCGAATCTTTAACACGATACTTCGATCCCGTGTACAGCTACTTACTCGTATAAATCGACTACCCTACATAATATTTCTCACAAAAAATATTTCTTGCAACTAATTCGAGTGTAAACCTAATTATCGTTATTATATACAGCAAGGCACATTCCGCCATGAAAGCCGAAAACTAACTGTCCGGGCTCTAGCGACACATACACTAACTTACTGATGTAAAAAACCTATAAAGAAATGCAAAATTTACTATAAGTAGGTACTATGAGGAACTATGACGTGGTTACTTTATAAATCTCCTTTAGGAATATTTCAATTGTAGCTATTGGCGGTAAACGGTCACTGAGATTGTTTCACATATGTCAATCGGACACCTTAACTATTGCAATAGTCAATACGATTAAAGTAACATTTTATTTTCAAGCCGAAAATAAATTTTAAAATTTCATATTCTATTTCTATGTCATACTTGGTGATTCTATATATATTGCTAAGCGATCAGAATATGCGATAACAATTTATTTGCAGCTGCAATACAATGTAAATTAAATATATGTATAAACGCTTAAAATGGTCCAATACGTTAATCCAAGTGATAAAATAGTGAATCGGAGTTAATTGCGCGACTACATGTAAAAACGTTTAAAGTGTTAAAATTTTACAAAATAACAAAACGCTAAAAACATAAGCGAACTAACCTAAGTATTCTTTAAACTTATAGTAATATCAATTAAAACAAGTTATCACACCTCGGCCGACGTTCGCCGGTCGAGGACTGTAATAGAAAACCTACTTAACGGCCCGAAAACATATATATTGGCCAGCGTGTCTCCTCCAACTTGAAGCGGCGCGTGCAAGCGCCGCGGAGCGCATTCGAGAGCCTTCGAGCGGCTTCGAGCGCGCTGCCGCCGCGCCCGCACCAACAATCTTAAAACACATCACTAGCGTCGCTCCCTACTATTTACACCATCCACAAACTCTCTCGCAACATACATTTAAAACGTGACACTGAAACACCATGGTACATTATCATCTATTTATCTTAAAAATGGAAGGTCCAGTAAAAAATCTTCGTTACTGTTTCGAAACAATATCAACAAATGTCAAATTTTCGAATATTCAACACGGAGTAAATCTGTAATGCGCTATGTCAACTATTTATACTTTAATGATAATTCAAAAACATTTTAGAGGTATAACCAGTCTACTAAGTTCACGAAGCAGTCTGTGAGTTAAGATATTTTACTGAGAACCTAGGAATTTAAAGTTAAAAACAGTTTTATGGCTCACTTTGGCACTGCATATTTAATATCGTTGAGCAACACATAATAACTCCAAGTTATTGATTTAAAACTTCAGTACATTCCCACAGAAGCAGAGTAAGCCATTAAAGCTGAACGGTTACATACTCCCGACCTTGAGGCCTTCGATGCCCCTTACAACGCCCAGTAGGTTATGAGACTTACGTACATAGTTCATAGTGTCACGTCGACACGTCGACGAGGCCCCGGGAGTCCCGCAAGGAACAAGCTAAAACCAAGGAGGGGCGGCGCGCCCCTCAATACGGACGATAGCGCGCGGCGACCATAGTGCGGAGCTTTTTCAATTTGGTGAGGAGTTTGTTTTGCTGCTTTCTGAGACATTCGCGCTCGATCTCTTCCTCTCTGAGCTTGCGACAAAGGGACGCGGCCTCGCGGAGGATGACTACTTTCGGCGCGCGCTCTTTATCTTTCGTGGCTGGGATTTGCTTTTTGAGTTCGTCGAAGAGATTTTTGAGGCCGATCCGCCGGAGGCGCTCCATGTCGTTGTGTATGGAGCGTCGCTCCATCTCTGGGGCCTCGGCTTCGGAATCGGTGTCGGTGTTGGAGCGGCGGCCGCGGCGGCCGGGGCCACGTGCGCGGCGGCGCGGCACGGCGGCGGCCACCGTCGCGGGCGGCACGAGGCGCTTGCGCGCCGCCGGCCGCGGGCTCATGGCGGAGGCCACCGTCCGCTGGATGTGCTGGCGCTCCTGGGCCGACGGCACGCGGGGGAGCGAGTCTGTGCGCACGTGCGTCGCGGCCAGAGGCAGCTGCGACGTGCCGAGGGATACCACGTCGATTTCCTCCTCTGTAACAATGGAGAACGAGTTTAGCTTTTTGCTCTCAAAAACACCGAGATATGTGAAAGATTTATAGGTGACCCTCGTTTACTGCGCTAAATTGAACCGCCAATCATTAAGAATGAGGATAAATGGAACTATAACTCCACTTGTTAAACGGATAAATGCCCCGGCGGAGTTGATTAAGCGCGAAATTAAATCCTTGCACGTCCCGGCCGCATAGCGTTCATTGAGCTATTCGCTGCATATAGTCTAGTGTACCTAGATCTATCTAGGATGCGACTGCAGCGGGTGGGGCGAGGGCGTCGACCCCACTACCGCAGCGTCTGCCGACATCGATCGTGTGACGTCACGTTCGCGCCAAAACGAGATGCTGCACCCTGAATGGAGTACTACGCGTCCCGCTACTACTAGGGTTACCAGCGGAAAATTCTACAAAAATCTAAATATGCGCTTCTGCGCTGCACTGCGACATTCCGATATAAATAAATCGGAACATCTTTTATTCAACGGTTTTTTATGACGCGCGCGGCTGGCCCGTAAAAGATAGATTTAGAGTCTATTTTTAGTCTTACGCAATGTTCGCATGACTGCGGATCCTCGTAAAACGCAACGTAGAAGGGATTGTGTTCGGTTATAAGTGACTTTGCCACAAATTAGAATTAGTGGGTTATAAGGATAATTTTATGCATAGCTGCGGCTTTAGGCCGGAATTGCCACAATTCTTGGCAATCGGTCAAGGCAGACCGCTCGTTAAAACCTAAAGGCTCTTAGTAACCTAGCTTAGGATTAGGCTATCAGATTGACATTCCGGTGACGAAACGTTATCTATGTTAATTTAGGGTTAGGATTTTGCTAACGCCTACGTTTTTTGTTCCCTAATCTGGACTTTCAGATAAGATAAATCAGGAACTTACATATTTGATCGTAGATTTATTCGAAGCTTGTGAGAGACGTACGGGGTTGGTTGGCGTCAATGGTAACGCCTCAATACGGGCGTCTCTCTGTTATAATCTGCCTGTTTTTTCTAGAACCGAGGCCACAGGGCACAGGGCTCCCAAATGAACAGGGTAAAATACGACAAAATGTTTTGTTACACTTTCATTACTTCTAATATAAACTCGCACTAGAATTCAAAGATTGACTTAAAACAGCACCAATTTCAAAGCCTTGCAATGTGTGAATTATCGTAAATCGTAAAGGAAAGTACGAAGACATAAAACGATGTAGGTTATCGGAAGAGCTCGGGAAGGCCGATCGCGCGTAACGCGATTTTACGAAAGCAATCCGACTCGCGTTCTTTTAAGAATGTCATCGCGGCAGTTTCACTGCAATTTGCGAGAATTTTTAGGTCACAGAAGAAACGAAATTGTAAATCAGCAGAATACTTCCTGCTTATATACTTTATATCGATATAGGTTAACCTAGATGTTTCCTATAAATGTACTCGATCGCGTCCGACTGATTCATAGAATCCATCGCTTGATCACGCGATCCGGTTTCGCGAATAATCAAGTCAGCTTGGGAATATTAGGACTTCTGGTTTTACCGGTTAGGGGGGGGGGCTATCTATCTATGCTTTTAGCGCATGTTGAGTGAACATTTATCTAGCAAAGTCAGTGTCACTTGAAATTGTTAGAGTACAATGTTCGAGAGAAATACGAGTATTATTATGATTATACAACATTTGGATATAGATAGTTAATACAAATATACGGAACAGTACTCTAGTGTTTCAGATGTTTAGCGCTTTGTACTTTATCTGGGTTTAAAGACTTTATTACTCATAAAGAACAATCAATCAATCATTTTATTGGTAAACATAGGTACAGTACATAGGTTCACTTACAATGATTCCGCTACCACGTTGATAAACTATCACGTATGCTGATAAATTACAAGACAGTTATCAAAAAGAGGATTAAATTATAAAAGTATAATTATCAAGTAAATCGCATTCAAAATTACCATGAGTCAACTGCGTCATTTCGCGGTACCTAAATAGTAATGGCGCTTGTTGCTAGTCTTGTAATAAATTTATTTTACATTGTAAAAATATTTATGGAATCTATGCCCAGCCCTACCATTCACGAGCCCCAAGGACGAAAGATTGCATCTCAGCACTTATCAGAAATAGAACCAGAACCAGTTCCACGGGCAGCTGTTACTAAACCGAACGCAAGTACGTAATTCTGTACTACGCCGCGAAAAACGTGATTCGCGTAGAAACGGGTATAAATATATTGGCGCCTATGATAGTCTTTGGTGGGCGGAACGTCTTTCTTACGATGGTTACCATGCCAACTTGGCTTAAATTAAAAGGATAATGCCCATGCTTTTATGTGTGAGGCGATAAAAAAAATATACTCATTCTATAAAAAAAAGTTTAGGATTTTGAGCAGCAAAGTTTCAGTTTTCTCGCGGGTTTGTCGGCGCCGCGATTAACGGAACGTCATTTGTTTCAAATGTAAACGATACAGCGTATTGTCGCGGCGCGCCGGTCCGGTCTAGTGCTTTATTATATCGCTAGAGCACTGAAGACAGTAATCCTATAGTCGGGTATATTGGTGTCACTAGAAAATACCACGAAATATGCTTCTTTCGCGCCTAAAGTGGAAAGAATTTGCCTACTTTTCTTACTTTTTTCTCCCTAATCTCTAAAACTCCATTTCGAACCTTCAATTGTTCTTATTCGAAATCTAAATTTAGAACATCACGATCGGGCCCTCGTGTTTCAAATTTTCTTTCGATGGTATAAAAAGTTGCTACCGCCGTTCCAATTTTAAACGATCAGCTTTTTACTGTCCAATAAAAATGATCTTCCTTTGTCTATGAAACGCCGGCAACATCAGTTTTCAAATTTTTTAATCCGAACACATCCAGTCTCTTTTGTTTCGATTTTAAACTTAAAATGCGTATGGGCAACTGAACGATACGCTATCTAGTTAGCAAATAGCGCAAAAGCTATTCTTAAATAAGATTAGTCACTGTTCTGAGTACTGTTGCAATTTCACCGTGAGAAAGACAATGAGTCATAGACTTGTAGGATTTATAGACGTATAATGGTTTTATCTCGGTGTTACGTTACAGCTTTCAAAAAGGTTTACACAACTTCGTTCTTACATAATTTACATATTAAAGTTGAGGAAAATGCTAGAGGAAGTTTCGTGGATTTTACCAGTATTAAAAAGTAAAAACTTTGTAGGCAACTTTGAGCAGTAAAACGGGCAACAAGCTTTAAAATCTTGTTAAGGAATTGACGTATATCAATATGACAGACGACCTGCTAAGGCGGCACGGTCCGCCGCGCCGACGAGGCCAAGTTCACTGGCATTTGAGCGATAATTAAAAATTATCGTGCGCCACGCCATCTCACATAGCGTGCTAGCAACGGCCCGACAAGGAAAAACCTAAGCTATTCTAACTAAACGGTCAAGCGGACCAGTTTAATCAGCATAAAATACCCTTCTCGTCGCCGTGGGTAACAAAGTTCGCCATACGCTGGATGAGTTTGCGTGTGCAAGCGATGGTAATACTCGGCCTGGTTGTTACGCGCGGTAAAACGGATATGAAGTTCTAATTTCAAAATTCAAACGACCGTTTTGAAGTTGGCAGTTTTTAAATGGCTGTAAATGGGATTAAAAAAGTATTCTATGAAACTTTAGAGTTAATGTTCTATGCATACTGCATAGCATGTAATGTGCGAATCTTATACATGTTTCAAGTTTTTTTTTAATAATAGTTATTTGTTATACAAGGGGGCAAAGTTGTATTTTAACGCCGAGTGTGGAATTTCACTCGCAAGTTCAGGATTCTATTCTCGAACCACTCGCTTTGCTCGTGGTTCAACTATAGAATCCTTTCACTTGCTCGTTTTTCAACACACGAGAAGTAAAATACATTTGCACCCGAGTGTAACACAAAACTTTTCCCCTCACTACAGCGAGGAAACTACAACGCAAAAAATGCGTTTATTACTGCTTCCAGTAGTTCCACAGGTGGTAAATCATCTTTATTACTAGATTCACCTACTTTTATCAATTTTAAAGCAGTTAATTTTACTTTATTCAAGGTCAAATTACTTTACCCACTAGTGGATAAAATGCGTTTTTACCCGCTGGTATTAAAGGACAAAACACGTGTTTCCGAGCTAGTGAGGGGGAAAAACCTTTTTACTTAATGTCGTTGCCTAAGAAATACCTAGCAGCATTAGAGCAACTCTTTATCAGTAAGTACTGCCAGTGGCATGCAAAAGATAACAGCTTTTTACACACAGGGATTTCCTCAATTTGATAAAAGATACGAGTATGACTTATTAGATTTATACAGTCTCTGAATTTAAATGGCGTCGCCCTTTTTATAACACTCTGTATAACCGTCATAAGAATACTAATTAGAATGAACATCCGTTTTCTAACAAGAACTCGTTATTATAAGCATTTTATAAGTACATACTTGTACTTTTTCACTTCCCCGCTTTTTAACGTTTATTAATTAACTTTTTTTATCTTATCATACTCATTGGTCTTTTACTACTAGCTTCAAAGAGTTTTTATTTTAAAAAAACTTTCCATCGTTTTTTAAAAAATCCATAGATTCGCATGAAATTTTAAAAAGGTTACATATAACGCGACGATCTAAAGTCGGTCATCCACCCTGCAAGCCCACGATATAATTCATAGGGCCCGGTACATAGTGGATCGATGCCTCGACCTTGGCGAGGTTATGCGGAAGTTCACGGCCTCGCGCGTGCGTGGAAAAAAGTGACGCAAGACCCCAATTGGCTACTTCAATTTGGCAGATATTAATGAGTGTTTAGTGTCTTTCGCGCGTATGTAGATTAAATGGCACCAATTTAGGCATAATAAGGAATTTAGGCCTGGAAAGTTAACAATGAAAGTGAAGCGTGAATGGTAATTTTACGGTAGGCTGATTTTTTAAGAGGGCATTCAACGAAAACGTCGTAATAATGTAAAATTGATAGTTGTAGTCGGCAAAATGCTATACTTTCCGTCATCTAAAAGACTTATTAAGTTCAGGATTCGATTAGGACATCTTCTTAACTTACATGTTGTGAGACTGGATTTTTAAAAACTAACTCACTTAATTAATTATGATTTTTTTTCTGGTGCATGTTTAGGAAAACCCGCGAAAAGTGCTGACTTAGTCCGTCTAATTTGTAAAATTTGGATAGTTTTGAATGCTTCAAGTGGTAAATTTGTATTATGTATATCCTGTACTACAATCTTTTGAGACTACTTCTTTGTTATAAGGCTTTAGAATAGAGTAAATGAGGATATGATGAATCCAATTTGTTTCAGAAATCACCTCAGATTAAGTGTCAATTTCTTCGAAAACTTACGTGTTTTTGAAGTAGTTTTAATATAAAAATAATCTGCAACGCTTACTTAAACAGATTTTATGCAAAAGTTTTCTATTAATTGCAATTTAATATTTTTGACGATTTTTTAAAAATGCCTCCTTATTACCGGTTACGCGCGCTTGCGATGTCAGTACCGCGGCAGAGCTTGTAGAGGCAGGACGTATGTTAGTCCGCTCCGCACGCGGCTCGACGATCGCGAAGTTATTTTGTCATTGTGTGCGGCATCCGCCGTGTCCAAAACCGCACTTGTGTGCGTGTTTGGCTGTACTGTTGCATGTATACTGCGACCGAAAACTTTGATCCTTGGGTTGACGACTTTGGTAACTAACTAATTAACTTGACTAATATTTTTAGTAAGTATTATTTATTATTGAATATCATTTTAGGTTACTGACTCGTCTCAACAAAATCTTTGACAATAGATGGTACTCAGGATCTGATGATGAAGTCAGATAGTAGTCATGAGCTCTCATCAACCAGGTCTTGAAACCATTTCGTGTTTGGGCTCGTTTGATTTGCCTCAACAAGATCTTTGACAAGAGGTGATGGTACCCAGGATCTGATGATGAAGCCGGAAGGTAGTCATGAGTTCTCATCAACCAGGTCTTGAAACCATTTCGTGTTTGGGCTCGTTTGATTTGCCTCAACAAGATCTTTGACAAGAGGTGATGGTACCCAGGATCTGATGATGAAGCCGGAAGGTAGTCAACAGAATTCATCAACCAGGTCTTGAAACCATTCCGTGTTTGGGCTCGTTTGGTTCGTCTCAACAAGATCTTTGACAAGAGATGGTACCCAGGATCTGATGATGAAGCTGGAAGGTAGTCAAGAGAATTCATCAACCAGGTCTTGAAACCACTCCGTGTTTGGGCTCGTTTGGTTCGTCTCAACAAGACCTTTGACAAGAGATGATACCCAGGATCTGATGGTGAAGCCGGAAGGTAGTCAAGAGTATTCAACAACCAAGTCTTGAAACTCTTCTGTGTTTGGGCTTGTTTGATTCGTCTCAACAAGATCTTTGACAAGAGATGGTACCCAGGAACTGATGATGAAGCTAGAAGGTAGTCAAGAGTATTCCACGACCAGGTCTTGAAACCACTTCTTGTTTGGGTTCGTTTGATTCGTCTCAACAAGATCTTTGACAAGAGATGGTAATCACTCTTTTATACTCTGGCGCATCCACTGTCTCAGTGTGTCAACAGTCAACTAAAGCAAGTAGGCGTAGCGTAGAGTTGTATTTCCTTACAAAAAACTAATACATAGATGTGGACCTTCCTGTGCTCCATGCAATTAAAACAACATAATATTTAAACACCGGCCGAGAGCGTGTCGGGCCACGCTCAGTACCTGCACTGAGCGTGGCCCGACACGCTCTCAGCCGGTAGATAGCCGCTCGGGTCTTCCGTAGTTTTCCATATTTTTAAAAAACTACAGAACCTATCAAGTTCAAAACAGTTTTCCTAGAAAGTTTATAAAGTTCTACTTTTGTGATTTTTAAATATTTTTTAAATATATTGTTAAAAAGTTAGAGGGGGAAGGGGGACACTTTTTTTTCCTTTAGGAGCGATTATTCCCGAAAATATTAATATTATCAAAAAACGATTTCAGTAATTCATTTTTAAATACCTATCCAGCAATAAATCACACGTTAGGGTTGAAATGAAAAAAAAATCACGCCCTACTTTACGTGTAGGGGGGTGGGTACCCTAATAAAACATTGTTTCCACTTTTTATTTTTGCACTTTGTCGGCGTGACTGATATACATATTGGTACCAAATTTCAGCTCTCTAGTTCTAACGGTCACTGAGATTATCCGCGGACGGACGGACGGACGGAGGGACAGACAGACAGACATGGCGAAACTATAAGGGTTCCTAGTTGACTACGAAACCCTAAAAACACATTTTAAATATAAAAAAAACTACTTAAAATTAAAGAAAACCGATCTTAGTTCCATTATATATATGTACCTAGAAAACATCATCATCTTCCTTGCGTTATCCCGGCATTTGCCACGGCTCATGGGAGCCTGCGGTCCGCTTTGACAACTAATCCCAAGATTTGGCGTAGGCACTAGTTTTTACGAAAGCGACTGCCATCAGACCTTTCAACCCAAAGGGTAAACTAGACCTTATTGGAATTAGTCCGGTTTCCTCACGATGTTTTCCTTCACCGAAAAGAACCTAGAAAACATATATCATATGCAAAATGAAATAAAACTAAGAAAACGGATTATATTCATTATACGCGAAATAATCTGATTCCATAAATTTATTTCATGAGTAACTATGGCGGTGACAGAAGACAATATTATATACACAATTTATTATATTATAAAAGGTTTTTTAAATTATTTCTTCCAAGGCTACACACGTTTTAATAGAAAAAACTGTGATAACTTTAATAATTAAACTAAAAGGTCAAGTATTTATGCACGAAATCATGTATGCAAATATGTAATTTATATGGCGGTGTTTTTACGCAAGTATCAATAATGGTTAGTCCGCAACGCTACTGACGGCGTGGCGGTACCGACCATGAATGCTATCCCTTTCGCTCTAGCCGCACGTAAGGTTGGTTCGAAGAGGATCGCACGCTATGTCTGTACCGCAGGCTACAATGTCTGTAGTGTGCGTCTGCACACAGGCGCAGGCCGCCGGCAATCGTTATGCTTCTGGTTATAGTGTGCGTATCAATTACACTCAATGCGTAGGGGGACAGCCCGCCAGCGCGCCGCCGGCGTCGAAATTCGAGCAAGCAGATGTTGCGTTTTTGAAAGCGCTCCGCGACGGATCAAAACCAATATGTAATATGATGATTTGCTTGACAACTATACGCAGTGGAAACTTCAAGAACACATGAATTAAACTAGTTAGATCAAAAATTAATGTCTTGTTACCACGGAACTTATCAGCCAGCATACTTTAAGTTTTCGTGATAATGATAAGACAATACGAATTTATGTTAGGATGTCACATTGCATATTGTTATCGGCATTGATAAATCATGAAGGCCGCAGTGAGGCCAGGCGGCTATAACTGCGAGTACGTGTACATCACGATATTCACGACGTTTCTTACAATCAGGCTACTACACATAGTGATTGTTGGATGTCTACGTGCATACGCGATAATACCAAGGTCTTTAACTACTATGTGGCGTTACATAAATAGTTGCAAATCTGAACATATTTTGATAGTGCGTACTCGTGTAGCGCGTGTGTGCTATCATGTCAGGTTGGTTGCGACATTATAGCAAGGTTTAGGTATGCGAGTGTGTTTAAGTATGATCGAGATCAGGTGTTCGAATGTGTGTCAGGCGGGCCGGTAACCGAGGCTGGGTTAGGTTAGGTTAGGCTTCTAAATGATCGCTATATTTAGGTCGCTGTTGAAGTTGGACCGCGCAAATTGCTTTAACTACGCGCCCGAGGCCTTTTATTACACCCAGCAACTCGATAAAATATAAATTCCTACATAACGTGCACCTAAAGCATTAAATACAGGGCTCAGTATAAGAAATGTCGTTAAAAACTAGTTAAAAATTACAACCTCATGCGACTTGACGGGCGCGATCTGTCAAACGTATATTTTTTGCATCCCAAATATAGACGTAGAGAGAATGTTACTTAAAACAGCCTTGGTTCAGTCTAGATTGATATCCACGTATTTTAGGGCACCACGCCGAAGCGGATCTAATGTCCTGAATCGCCCTTAAAGGAGTTACAAATTCGACCGGCCTAGTTTACTGCCTACTAGTTCTAGTTTTACTTAACGCTATTCATCAAATGGCGACCGAGCAATCCGTCAAGATAATGTGAGCGGGTCAAAACCACCGAGCGCTACTTAAAGAAGGTTATCTCCCGCGAGTTTATTAGGTTTTCAGGCCCCTGCAATTATTAACAATCTAGCAAAAATAACTAATCTTTGCGAAACAGATTTGCTACGAACGTATGGGTACTAAAAGTAAACAGTAAAACGAACATTTTATTAGATACAGGATGGCACTGGAACCGTTCGCTTTTGCTAATAAACATGATTTACAATACGGAGCGCGGCGTTTAACACTTTGCAGTTAAACAACGTTGTAGTAAAATTCTTGGCCATAAAACCAATCATTACAGCGCACACCGAAGTAAATTGGCGCGAAAATGTGTCAACTTTGACCGTTAACAGTAAGCTGGTTGGAGTACGCGCGATAACGAACGCATGCGCCGTAAAATGTTCGCGCGTTTTTAGCTAGTGATGTGACACGGACCGTCGCGAATCCAGTTAAATACATATTTAATCACGCCGTGCAGTCCAACTGCGCCGATATAAACACACGCGTACGCGCACGTGATTTTTTTTCATCTACAGAAACTAAATGTTACTAAATGATTTTTAATCAAGATTAAGTATTTAGATGCTGTCTATCAAATTGTCATCCGACGCCGTAGACATGGAAGCACTCATTTCGAACCGGTCTGGCGAGCCGAGCTCCACTCCAATGAGATTTCATTTCATTCCGCTGCATTCTTATACGAGTAACGGTCTAGACACAGCAAGATTACCGAGCGACCTTAGTAGTTTTTAATACTGCAATGGAATCTTATTGATGTTTATCTACCCTTCAGTAATGTGCAGTTATAATGCGAACATGTGTCGTATGAATTGTAAACAAACAAGTCATTAATATACCCATTCAACCTTGCTCCTAACTCAATAATGTACAAGTTAATTATTATATAACATTGTAACGTTGCAATTAATTACATTGTGATATCGCAGTAAATGCGCGGTAATAAAATATCCGGCCTCTTTCGTCGGCGAACTTATCAGAACAAGAAACTTCACAGGGACAGTGAGAGTAACAGAATATTTTAATCCATCCAAGTCGATTTCTAATCCTCGATCAGTTTAGAAACATGTTTGTAGCTATCTATGTGAACGAAATGCACTTAAGAGCGGGGCCAGAGTGTGTTCACCCGGTCTGTGGCGGGATACGTCAACTCGCAGAGGATGCGTCAAGGACAAGTCGCGGTCGACGCACCAGCGACCCTAGTCCTTTCAACGTGACTTTTCGGAAGACACTAGCATTTCATTCCTGTTTTAATTAACCATGTCAATCCCGGGAGATGAGCTGCCGGGTGAGGAGGGTTGCGCAATTTGACATTAGGGAAGGTTGGAACGTTCAAGGTCGCAGTGAACGAAGGTCCCGGAAGAGCGGAGTCGCGGGTACGTCTAGACGCGGGAGGCGGGGGTGGCGGTCGATACGCACCGTTTCCCGCGCTCATTCCGCGCCTGCGTATTGGAGACATCCCGGTCAGCCCAACTTGTCGTTTAAGAAAGCCTCTCTCAATTCGGAAGGGTTCCGCAGGCCGGAAATCGTTGGTTACTTTTATCTGTTGCTCGAACGTTCAATAAGATTTAATGGTGGTTACTAAGGCCAGATATAAAATTAAGATGAGAAACGATTTCTAAACTTAGGCTATAATTTAGAAGTTGTACTAACCTGATTCACAGGAGTCAGATGGTGTCTGCACGCCCAGATTGTCGAACTGTTGCCGGGCGAGGGTGTAGGAGTGGTCGGCGGCGACGGCGGCGGAGTCCCGGAGCAGGCGCTGCGCCGTGCCCACGACGTCCACGGCGTGCCGGAACTGCGGGGGCTCGTCGCCGTCCAGCGAAGGCGGAGTGTCAGGTCTCGGCGGGGACATGTCCCGTCGGAGCAGGCTCTGCCCCGGCCCAGGCGTCGCTGCCCGAGACAGCTCGGATGGTACAAATGTGTTGGTAGGGTGAACCGAGTCAGCGCACGAGCCTGCCCACATACAGTCATGGTGGACTATGTTCTCTTTATGTTCTAACTCCTCCGGTGCGTCCAATATTCTCCAGTCCAGTTCATCTTGGAGCATGTCTAGGTCCGCTGGCGGCACCAAGTCCAGCCGCTCTGCCTCATATTGGACTTGCGTCCAGAACTCTGATGTTTGAGTCAACTCCATTGACTCCTCGTCCAACGTATCCCAGAAGTCGAATGGGAATATCTGAGTGTCGGCAGCCGACATTTTGTTTAATTTAGGTTTGACTAACTATTTTTAAAGCTAAGACGAAGTCGTCGATATCACAGGGCCCCTTATCACAGGGACGATGCGCGCGATGGGTTCAACGCACACCGTCTGCAACAACCAAAAAATATCCTAAATTAGATGCGTGCTCTTAGACAAAATATATAATATAATTAAATACTAAGTTAATTTATTTAAATAGTAATATGATGGTTTAAATCTAACAGTCATATAAAGTACTTATAGTAAATGTAGTATTAATGTAATATTTAATACAATAATATTTAAACATTTGGTTGTAAATTTTTAAATAAAAAATTAAGTTTTAGGCTAAGTCCAACAGCTAATAGTATGGTCTGCATTATAATATTTATAATTAAAATCGTAATAATTTTAAAATGTTGTTTCTCTTGCGAAATCCAATGATTCGATGAAATCTCAAACTAGTATATCGATTTACTTTATTAATAAGGCCTGACATTGGTGTAACATAATTAACAGTTAATTAATTAATCGCGTGAAATATGATCAACAATATTTAAAAAAAAAAATTGTAATAACTCTTATCAATATAATATACCTTTATCAATGATGTCTCAATAACTAAGTCCACTTTAATTGTAAACCATTAAAACCATTCACGGCACAATACAAGTCACTGGCAGCACAAGTCAAAACAAAAAAACCACAAAATAAAATAAAATAAAAAAACAATTAAGTTTGTAGACGAGGGGTGTTGACCCTTCGTATTTACAAACAGTGAATTATAAAGATTGCGAAACGGGGAAGTGTACGCGGCGAAGCCCGATTCTAGACTGAAGTCTGGATGCAAAACCCAACTGTTATAAAGACTCGGTTGGCCTTGGGACTTATCCCACTTTTGTCTAAAAACAAACACAGACCCGCGTACAAAGGAATTGTCGAGCGGAATTCGCGAATTTTTTGGGCGCTTTCTACCTGCGCACATCACTAATTTTACTTTTTTCTCGCTCAGGTACGGATTTCTGTAAGCGATTTTGTTTACAAGTGAAATTGGCGCGAAATGAGAAGGTCCTTTGTTTACCAATAACGCGACCATCGGAACGAGGCGGAGATCGCGCCGATCTGATTCGCACACGGATCAAACGGTTTCCCGCCATATCATGTTTGAACAATTTTATCACTGACATTTATATTACTTGCCAATTTCATACTTAATGACATATTTTATCATTATTTCAATAATTAAGATTGCAGAATCCGAAGAAGGGCTCTAAGAAACATTCGGTTTACGGACTTCTTTTATTTAATTTTAATTAATTTTATCACTGAGATTTATCTTACTTGTCAATTTTATACTTAATAACATATTACCATACTTTTTACAATAAGTTTGTCGTAGTTTTTGTTAACTTAGTACAATTACAATTATTAAGCACGATATTTTAATGCATTAATTACACACTTTAATTTTGCACGCACGGGTGCAAAATTACAATATTTGAATTTATTTTACATAAAGACATAATTATTTTATCATTATTTTAAAAATTAAGATTGCAGAATCCGAAGAAGGGCTCTAAGAAACATTCAGTTTACGGACTTCTTTTTATTTAATTATATAACTTGCTGGGGTACATCCAAATATTTCATATTTAGGTTTTTTTTTATTTAATCAATTCTAGACATCCAACTACTATGCAATACATTTTATATTTTTCTGATGTTTTTTTTTGCAGTCATTGATTAAGTCATTACAATTATCTAACTATGTAGTGCAATACTACTCTACAAGACATAACACTTTCGCATAACATTACGAAAAAAAAACTTTTGAACTTCGAGCGCTCGACTTCAAGTGAACGTGTTATAGGAGATAGCACATCAATTTACTACGAAAAATCTAACAACTCATTATTATAACATATCATAAAAATTATAAATAGCGGGTAAAATTGTATTTAAACATAAGGGTATGTTAACTTACTAAACACTAGAATTTTTAAATTCAATTTCACAATTTTAAGTGTGAAATCGAAAACTTTTGTCGAAATGAGTAATTTTCACAAGACACTTAAATTATTTCAAGAGTGCAAATAATTCACTTTCAAACTATTTTTTACTACCCTCAGTTCGCTTCAGGTGATTTCGAAGCAGGCACTAGGCAGGTACTTATATCGCAGCACCCATATCCAACCAATTTCACAACAATTCGAAATTGTGCAATAGCTACTTTGTTTAGTAAACATTACTTGCACAATATTATTCAGACTACTAGTGAAAACTATCGTTAAAAATGTTATACTGAATAGTTATGAAATCTATCATTTTAATAATTATTAAATTGTATAACTTAAGTTATTACACTTTCAACGAATATACGTTGTTTTAAAAAGTACGGTCTATCTTTTTTAGCAAGTTATGCGTGGAATTCGGCCGGCGCTGTTTCGCAGAAAAGTACGTGGGTACTTGCCGGCAAGCCAACGCCCCGCGCCGCGAAGTATACATAGCTAACTACATACTATCTCGCTATACCACAAGCACTCTGACACTAATAAAATTAAAATCTACACACTAGAAAAGCCTACATAACACATAACAAAATTCTACTCACCAAAAAGTTTGTGCAAAACGCTATCCGACCGCGGCCGGCGATTTACACAATTTACGAAAGATTCTTCAGAATCTTCGACAAAGTTTTTTCCGTACACACTGCGTAACACTCACTGAGACTATGCTGTTGGTTATACAGTGTAAACTATTAAATACGATACTTCTACCGAGACCCCCAATTGAGTTTGGCAAACACTGAAACATTATTCGTGAGCCGGTCGGGGTAGAGAAGCGCGCGAGCGTCTGGTGTGGCGCCGTAGACACGACTGTCGGCCGTCGCGGCGCGCTCGCCGGCTCGAGGCGCGCGGGGCGCGTTGCGCAGCGCGGCAAACCCCCGCACTCCGCAAGCACCCGGCCACAAACCGTCCATTCAACTAATTCTCTGAAAATACGCTTTAAAACACTCAAAACTTTCTACAATCTACCTAATTCCACCCTAAACTGAACACAGGAAACCTTTTCTGAAACCTAGATCTCATAGAAAACGAGTATTTGCAATTTCTGACGAAGCGTCTCACGGGGGGAGAGGCACTCCGTTGCGAGGAAGGAAATCAGCGGCAAAGAATACTATAGCTGTGTCTATAAGTGTGGATGTGTGAGTGCCGCAGCTAGAGGGAAGGAGTACCCGATGTACTTGTGATCGCTGGTTTGTTGGTACTTGAGCATTCGGCTGCGGGCCGCGGCGGAGAGTGGTCACGCCGCTCGTCGTCAGGTCCGCAGCTGCGGAGATCGTGGACTAGTCGGTCGACATTCCGCAGGCGGCCAGGTTATGGCGCGAAGCAGAAATACTGAAATACCTTGCTCCTGATGAATTGCCACGCATTATTTATCGACGCGCCGTACGATTAGCATTTGTGAGGTCTTGTGTTTATAAATAGAAGATGTGTCTTTAATAACTCTAGTTGCTACCTGCGCTAAAATGAGGAAATTGCAATTTGTTCATAACGCAAATTATGTTAACCTATTTATTAAACTTATCTAATTGCATTTACACTAGATACATTACAAAGGAAACATATATGTATACATTAGAGATGGGCCGAATATGGACTTTGCCGAATACGAATATTCGGCCGAACATTCGGTTCAGCTCTTACCGAACCGAACATTCGGCCGAATATTCGGTTACGCCATATTTTTAAAGCGAATGTTAAGATTAAAACTATGAAATGATTGATAATGGTTATACATACTACAACTATGTTCTTATCATTTAGTGGATAACTAAAACTTAGTTAAACCAACTCTGAACTCTTCTCAACTCTTAAACTACGATTATTTAACTTTTTTACAAAACAATTGTGTTTATATTTTGACGCATTTTTAGTAGTTCTTTAGAAAGCTACTAAAATAGGAGCTTATTATCCAATGGAATACGTAAGATCTTCATTAGTTATTCACTTTGTTTATTCGGTAATGCAACCGAATTATTCGGCCGAATACGAACATTGAAAAACTTGCCGAATACCGAATATTTACCGAATATTCGGCCCATCTCTAGTATACATCTACCTACTTTAATAACTACTTACAGTATAGAACCTACAATATACCTATTACCACTTAAGAAGGATTAAATAGGTACTTATTTAATACCTGTAGTAGGTATAGCAACTAAGTCGGATAGCTGGAATCTACTACTTATACAGGGTGGCTTTAGCAACCCGCAAAATTTGAGACACTGTGCAGGTATCTATTAAAATTTAAGTAAATAATAATCCGAGTCAGACCAAAATTAGGTACTTACTAGCTTCAAGGACATATCCTATTGCGATAATCACCATACATTACAAGCTTTAATGATAAAACTACTTAAGTAATGATACTATTTAAGTAATGATATTAATGTTAATGCCAATATTAACTCAAAAATCATTACTTAAAGTAAAGATAGACCTACTACGAAGGACCTCTTACATATCATAACCGATATAATTTACTTAGCAACAACAACCACAAGGTAAAACTTACTGTAGCTCAACCGGATAAGAGTCCAAATTTAAGTGACGGAAACTTCGCATAGTTCGGCGTACGGTAAGCAGCGCAAGTTCGACCATCTATAGTAGTGTATTGAGTTGGTTAGGTGGGTAACTGTGCGGGCCGCCGTATGGAGGAGTCCGTAGGGCTTGTGATTCGCGGCTCAATGTCGCAGTTCAAGGTCACGTCCTGTTAGATGGTATAAGGAAATAGGAGCAACGGAGCATTGTGATCTAGCGTTGCTCGTTGTAACTTGTAATACGTATAAATGATATAATTTATACACCGTGTTTTATTTTCCGTTAAATTCGACACGCATTAGGTTCATTATCAGAAACCACCCGGTATCACTTTTTGTTAAATTGGAAAGATAAATAGGTATGTACGATACAAGTGCGGAAAAGGGGAAGTACGAAACAAGTAGCGATAAATTAATACAAAACCGAATGGAGTGTTTTATTTCAAATCGACACTAGTTCCGATTTTCCTCTTCGCGCGTGTATCGCAGGTATGACGTTTTTATTTATTTATTTAAACATTATTGTACAATAATAATAAAAGTACAAATGGCGGACTTAATACCTTAAGGCGTTCTCTACCAGTCAAACATAGGGAAAAACAGAAATTCGCGAATGTGGGTACAGTAAGAAAAATAATTTAGAGAGCATGACAACTAGGTACCTATAGGAAATTCAGTAAGAGTAATAGTTATTTGTTATACAAGGGGGCAAAGTTGTATTTTAACGCCGAGTGTGGAATTGAAAAACGAGCAAGTGAAAGGATTCTATAGTTGAACCACGAGCGAAGCGAGTGGTTCGAAAATAGAATCCTGAACTTGCGAGTTTTTTAACACACGAGAAGTAAAATACATTTGCACCCGAGTGTAACACAAAACTTTTCCCCTCACTATAGCGAGGAAACTACAACGCAAAAAATGCGTTTATCACTGCTTCCAGTAGTTCCACTAGGTGGTAAATCATCTTTATTACTAGATTCACCTACTTTTATCAATTTTAAAGCAGTTAATTTGACTTTATTCAAGGTCAAATTACTTTACCCACTAGTGGATAAAATGCGTTTTTACACGCTGGTATTAAAGGACAAAACACGTGTTTCCGAGCTAGTGAGGGGAAAAAGTTTTTTTTTTCAATAAGATAATATGGCCCTTTCAATAGGCAGTAGCCATAGTATAAAATACCACTTCTCGCATTAGTGCAATAAAGTATCATAGCCCGTGACAAGACTAGATAGCGGTTTTAAAAAAAAAGATTGTAATAGTTATCAACCACCTGGCTTAAACACCGGATAAAAACACTGCAAAAAAATCATTGTACGTTCTAGTTCTGCAAACTTTGTACAGGTAACTATTTTTTTTATTTTGTAAAACCTGGCCAAGACAATGAATTTCGTATACCTGAGGCTGTCGGCAAAATGTCTAAGTAAAAGGTGTGAAATATTTATTTTTATTGTTTTGAATTCTGTAGCTTACTGATAAGACCTACCTGGGTCTGGTACCTGTGTTCATTGTATGCTTTTTGCACTTGGGCGTTACTATTATTATTATTTATTCTGCAAACAGGAAAATAAGTGAATATAGATGGCAAATTTGTTGAAAATGTTAGATTCCGTGCCAATAATACATTTTTATTTACATTTCTTATGTCCTACCTCTATTATATACTCACCAAGGCCCCGTTAAGAGATTCACCCGTATTAGCTTTACACACTGTATTATGCATAAAAATACTAAGCAACATTTTAAGGAAAATCCCTCCTATTGTCTTTCATAAACCTAAACCTTCTTCCAAAGGTTCTTCCAACAGTCTTAAAATTCATAATCTGAAAAAATCATAATCTTACAAAAATCAGATCAACACATTGCCACATTTGCCACACACATTCTTAAAATTCAGATTATTCGGAATCTGTTACATCAATCTGCAAAAAATCATAATCTTAAAAAATAAGATTGTGTGTGGACAGTTGCGGAATTGTATGGAAATCCGTGCACTCGATCTGATTCCAGATTAATATGATTTTTTTAGATTATGAATATTAAGACTGTTTGTTGCCGGCCTAAACCTTGACGTTGGCGGAATCATCCTCGAGCCATCATCGAGCCATAACACTTAAAACTTTGAAACTCTTGAAGACTTTGGAACTCTCTTCCTCTCTCAATTAGACAAGCACAGACCAAATTCGCATTCAAGCGCATGTTGCGCAAGTATTTCCTTAACAAAGCTTCTTCATCGTCATCTTAATTATTCACACTAGGTGTATATATGTATATCAATGTAAATATATGTATATGTATGTTTATTTTTATTACGTATATGTATATGTAAGTTTATCTTGAATATGTATAGTTTAATATTCATCTATCCATAGTTTAGGTTACAGTTTCCTTTTCCTTCTTTTTATTAAGACACTGCACCACCTACTTAATCTTTCTGGTTTAGCCCATTGCTTGACTGGTATAGAATGCCTTGAGGCATTAATAATAATTACTGACAAAACCGTACACTATAACAGACCTGACATAACGCTGCACGATAAAGCTGCAAAAACCGTGTACCTCATAGATATAGCTATACCAAATACCCATAATCTTGTATCAACTCACACCGAAAAGTTAAGTAAGTACACAGATCTCTCCATTGAAATAAAAAACCAGTGGCGAGTGAGTACCGTGAGGACTGTGCCGATCGTAATTCCGTCCACGGGTGTCATTCCCCGCACTCTACACACCAGCCTTAAAACACTGGACATTCAACCACTCACATACATACTTCTGCAAAAAGCTGCGATCATGAATACATGCCGCATAGTACGTAAGTTTCTTACCCTAGAGCAGTAGGGCCTTACATTATATAACCCACGTCCTTCTATGCTCGTTTGGCCAAAAGCCCGCGAGTTTAGAAGTAAAGCAACCTCCTAAAGGAGAGAAAATAAAATTTTAAACATAAATAATAATAATATTTATTTATTTCATAAAGATAACATTGATCTCATTATTGTTAGTAATCGCTTATAAAATAATGTTAGTACTTAAAAACTAGATTGGATTAAGTCCGCCATTTGTACCTTATTTTGTTGTGCAATAAAGATTAAATAAATAAATAAATAAATAAAACAATGTAATAAAACTGTGGAAACGGACTAAATCGCGTATAATGAATTTACAATTCATCCCGACGTTTCGAACATTTTACAGCATTCGTGGTCAACGGGTGACTGAGAAAAAATTACAATGTGCAAAAGCTACCCACATACAAGAAATATTAACGAACCAACCTTCTTTTTCTTGTATGTGGGCACAAGATTTGGTTGACCGTCTACTTAGATTATATTGAATGCTATATATAGCAAACACAATATGTTTGGGACTTTGGGCGCAAATAACTCACCAATATCCGAACAAAAGCTTTAATGATTTACTTACGCTTAGTTTAAACAAGTGTTTTTAATTCGAATATGGCTATGCAAAAATTTATTTTTAACAAGCAGAAACGTCTGCTAACGATTCTAAACATTTTTATATTAAAGGAAAAAATGGACGATAGACGTCACCCCAAGACGTGTGTACATAAGGAAAGGCATGGAAAGATTTGCGATATCCGGCGTGGCTTCCGTAGCTCAATTGGTTAAGAGCCTTGCACGGATTGCAAATGATGCGGGTTCAAGTCCCGCCGGAAGCGTAAATTTTTCCATTTTTTCCTTTAATATAAAAATGGCTTTGCAAACTGAAAATTTCGAGGGCGTACAGTCGGCGCCTCGGATATAATACCAAATGTAGGATTTGGGTGGGCTGGTGTACCTATTTCAGATTTTCTGCAATTGGCTTAGAAGTTTCACACACACATGCTCTGTACGGGATGCTCCCCGCTCCCCGCACAGTCTTAAGATGATATAGTTGATAATTGATAACACTGCAGATTCCACCGATATAACGATTTATTGATAATATGAAAATGAAAAATGCTTTATTTATGTATCAAAATGTCAGCTTATTACATGAAATGTATGTTATATGTATAATGGAGTAAATGTAAATATAGCCTTGGAATAGTGTCCTGAGCCCTAAACTAGGTTAACCTGTCATATAGGGATCAGGGAATAAACCACCGCTATTATTATCAATGTTACAAATGTTGATTGTTTCTAAACATGTTCGAATCGCTTACTAAAGTATCATATTAGGACATGGCTTCGAATTTAATATACTATGGAAATTTAATAAAATAACAAAACAGCTGCAGGAAGATATATGGACCGTTACATGAAATAGTAATTAACGAGTAAATTAAACATTTTATTTTATCAGTATTAAGTATATACCTACACTTCTAACACTGAATATGATAAATATGATACAATAGCGGGTTATTGAATACACTCCGCGGCGGTCGGGCATGTACTCGTAGGTACTGTACACCCATACATGCATGTCTCATATAAGTAAAATAAATGCTGACTGACGGAAAGTGCTGATGAGCGATATGATAATCCTTGTACGGACCGTACATGCTCCTTGCTGAGTCCTTGCGTTATTCCGGCATTTGCGATGGTTCGTAGCGTAGTAGTTTCACAATCTGCCTGATTCTACAAACATCAACCTTCAAATCAAGAGTGAACAGGCATCTTCTGGCGAGCTCACTCCATCGTAGGCCACGTCTTTGCCTTTGACTAGTCTGTGGCCAAGAGTAAGCCCATTTATAATAATAAAAAAACGGCGTTTTTTTTTAAACCAAATATTTGTTTCTCAATGTCAAAATGTGTGCAGTCCAGAAAGACCGACAAACGGTCAGAAAACAAAAACAATTGCTTTACGACATCTGTCAAAGCACTTTTAACATGAAGCTGTCATAATAAAATTTACGACCTTATTAGGGGAAACCCCAAAGATGTTCCTGTTAATCTGGGGGCACGCCAGTGCCTCCGCCAAGACCAGCCAAGCTAAGCGCAAGGTATGCTACATACCTATCTGTACCTAGTGTACAGTCGGCTATAAAGAGATGTATCCACTTTTTCACCTTATTGCTTTGCAATATAATAAGGTGAGAATAAATCTCTTTGTAGTCGACTATACCTATCCTGACTGACCGACTCACTGGAGTCACTGGTGATTATCAAAATTCTAGGGTACCTACTTCCTGAAGTCCTAGAAAACTGAAACTTGCTATGTAAATAAATACTAAGTACACAAACTAAGTGTCGTTTTATTATTAGAAAAAATGTGACTTAAATATGTATTCACTCAGTTTCTAAACAATGATTTTTGTAGTAGTGAAACGGCCAAGCCACATATGTATTTTGACCAAGTTGTAGAGTTAGAAGTTTGGTTTTATGGCAGATCTGATAATTTTTTGACATTCCAGTCGGGTCTAGTCTTGGCAACATTTTACATAACATGTTTTGGTCGGATTAGTTTTTATCTCTTTTTCCCTTTTAGATGGGAAGGAAGGAAAAGGTAAATCTGGCGGTCATTGTTATACTTTTTTTTTACATTTCGTCGTAAATGTTATCTGCTCATATCGGGAATATCGGGATTAACGAAACAATGAGGTAATAGGATTTTTTTAAGTTTTACTATTATTTTACTCTATAAGTAGGTTACTTTGTCGCTAAGTTTGTAAATGGTTTTAGGACATAATTATTATGACTTATTATTTTGCATAGATTATTAGAACTCTGGACTATAGGTATTTTGCATTCAAGGAAAGATTTCTTTGATAAAGACATACCTGGACCTTTTTTTTTTAATGTTGTCCACCTCACTTTTTGTGTAACATGGGTATTTTTTACGCGATTCATACTCAGATTCGCGAGGTTTTTCGATCCTGACAGGAGAACAAAAATCCCAAGATTTCCATACTTTTTCAAACCTTCCATTCCGTTACCGCTATACAAGATGTATGAAAAAATGTTAACAGAATGGGAAAAAAACCTTGGGATACTCATTTTTAGGGTTCCGTAGCCAAAATGGCAAAAACGGAACCCTTATAGTTTCGTCATGTCCGTCTGTCCGTCTGTCCGTCTGTCCGTCTGTCCGTCTGTCACAGCCGATTTACTCGGAAACTATAAGTACTACAGTGATGAAATTTGATGGGAATATGTGTTGTATGAACCGCTACAAAATTATGACACTAAATAGTAAAAAAAAGAATTGGGGGTGGGGCCCCCATACATGTAACTGAGGGATGAAAATTTTTTTTCGATGTACATACCCGTGTGGGGTATCAATGGAAAGGTCTTTTAAAATGATATAAAGTTTTCTAAAAAACATTTTTCTTAAAGTGAACGGTTTTTGAGATATCAGCTCTCAAAGTCGTAAAAAGTATGTCCCCCCCCCCTCTATTTTTATAACTACGGGGTATAAAATTCTAAAAAAAATAGAGGTGATGCATGCTAATTAACTCTTTCAACGATTTTTGGTTTGATCAAAGTATCTCTTATAGTTTTTGAGATAGGTTGATTTAACTGTAATTTTGGTTAAGTTATTGGTTTATTATATTTGCTGCTACGGAACCCTTTGTGCGCGAGCCCGACTCGCACTTGGCCGGTTTTTCCTATTATTCATAAGTGAAAGAGCTCGCGATTCTGAGTAGAAACCACATAAAAAAATCCAAATCCAAGAAAAAGTGGGGTAGACAACTTTGAAAAAAAATGGCCCACCTGTATTGTTGCCCAGGACATAAACTGTATATGTATATAATATTATTATATACAATATTTTTCGTCATAAATTTCACCTAAAAAGCTTCAGCGTTCTAGCGCCAAGACGAACAGGGAGAGCCTCCGTTCGGTTCGCATAGCGTAGCAGTTACGAGTAGTAGGGAGTAGGGCTGGCCCAACTTGACGATCTTTTGCGTGCAGTCGATTTTTGACAACTTTGTCGAATGAGATGTGAATTAGACAGAGATAACACGAGACGACCCAGAACTACATTTTGGTTTTTAAGGATCCGTCCTTTCTGTACGTCTGTTCTTTTTACGTTAGTAATATTATTTATTCTCGTATTTTAAATTCGGAAACAGTCATTAAGTTGAGTGAAAAGGCTCGTATAATTAGGCTTTGACGGGAGAGATGAAGTCATAACCTCATAACCGTGAGCGAGGCGGATTGACGAATCGTGCGTGTGCGCATCTTAGGGATCCTTGAGAGGCAGACAGTGTTAGTTTTCATGTACGAATTATATTGACGACAAGTGGCCTTCGCAAGTGCTAAACCTGTTACTTGTCAGTTTTTATTTTATAAAATATACAACATACATATAATCACGCCTGTATCTCATAAAGGGGTAGGCAGAGCACATGAACTACTCAAGTTTCAGTGCCACTCTTGGCAAAAAGGGGTTGAAAGAAAACGAAATTGTGACATTCCAGTGACAGGTTGCCATCAGCCTCTCGCCTACGCCACAATTTAACACATACACCACAGTCGACTTCTACAACACCCACGGCAAGAAAGGGGGTGGTGAAGTTCTTAACCCGTCACCACACGGACTTATAGACGGGCTTGCACGGGCTTTTTATTTGATAATTCCGAAGATTTGGCTTTCTAGTTGAAACTAGTCATCAAACATAATAATTCGTATTATGAGAACGAGCCAAGTCAAATCAAGTAGGTACACAGTAATATTGTTATCCTAAGAGATCTTCTTCTTCTTCTGGTGCCATGTCCATCTAATGGGCGTCGGCGGTCAGCATGGCATTAAGCTTTCCGGTCTTTGCCAACATCTTGAGGGTGGCTGCGTCTTTCGTATGCGTCCAGTCTTTAATGTTATCTATCCTGTTGTCCTAAGAGATAATATTTCGTAATGTTGTAAATAAATTTCAGAAGTTATCATTGAAATTATCACTCATCTAGATCTTGTTTTGTCGTTAAAGTCAACGATCAAGGCGTTTATCATAAAATTGAACTTGGCTCTCATTTCACATATTTATGTTTTTGATGGGATCAATATTAGGACGAGCCGTTAAACAACAACTTTGCCCCCTTGTAAAACAAATAACTATATTTTCGTTGCTACGGAACCTTGATACCTTCAACACACTCTACTTCTTTTATTTACTATAATTAGCACCAACAAATAATTACAGCGCGCAGGCGCGTACGAAATGTATGGATCGTACGATAAATCATTCCCATTCATGCGGGCTTTTTGAGTGGTCATTGCACTTTGAATTTACGATTATGCTGTATTGAATATTTTTGGAATAAATTTTAGTGAGACTTCAACTCACGGCTTCTGAATCGATACTCCAGCGTTCTGCCATTTGAGCCACCAAGACCTCATCACAGTCAGTGAAACTTTCCATCATATAAATCAATGGGGATCGTTTCGCTAATTTTATTAGTCAATCTGTGTAAGCCTCCTATCTTCTCATCTCTCATATTAATTGAGTGCCCTGTTACTAGATATAATGGACCAGCTGAGGATTTTATAAACCTGACACAAACTGCGTGTTTGTACCTGCAGACTTCTAAATTTTAAGTTTAACTAAATGTATTCCCGATTCCTGTCGAGGTATTTTTATTTTATTTCACGTCGGTGGCAAACAAGCATACGGCCCGCCTGATGTAAAGCGGTCACCGTAACCTATGGACGCCTGCAACTCAAACAGTGTCACATGCGCGTTGCCACCCTATTAGAAACTTGTTGGTATTCCCGATGAACTACAGTATGGGGTTCTTCAAAAAAGGAGTGTACAAGTTTCTAATGGGTCGGCAACGCGCATGTGACAACCCCTGAGTTGCAGGCGTCCCTAGGGTACGGTGACCGCTTTCCATCAGGCGGGCCGTATACCTGTTTGCCACCGACGTGGTATAAAAAAAATGTAAATATTATGGTTATAATGAATCGCCATACGATAAATAAATAAATTTACAATCGACTATTGGATAACAGTCTTATAGCTGTAACTTTGCATTACATAGGATATTTTTTTCAATAAGTAGGTATACCATCCAACTTAAAAAAAAACACGGAAATAATAGTTTCAAACAACTTATACTACTTTGAACCACTCTCATAGAAAAAAAAAACAAAAATCTAACCCTAAGCGCTTACCCCGTTCACAATAAAAAACGACAAGTGGCTTTAATTACATTATCTCCTGTCCTGGCTAGTGATTATTATATTTCTAGAATTTCCTAAGCTTATTTTAAAGGGACAGTTAAGACGCTACGATACCCCTCATTTCTCCATACAAACGCTCTCGCCTGTTTCCTCTCTGGTTTTTGAAGCTAGATCAATGGTTTTTTCAACACAGACTTTTATTATCAATATCTGTGTCGGACCGTTTTGCTTTTTTTGATATTTTTGTTTTAAAAGGAATTAGAGCCTCTCAAAGTTGGCCAAAACGGCTTAATTGAATTTGCCAGAAAGAAAGGCGTGGTATTCAAAACTGTGATCAATTATCCAAAAAAACGAAACGGTCCGACACAGATAATTTCCTAGTTATTCTGATTTCCAAATTTCGTAACGATTGGTTAAGTTTTGGAGGAGGAAACAGTCGAGAGCGGAACCTTGATTTTTGCAGTTTTTACGCGGGATTTCGCGCCTGAGCTGCAGTTGTCCCTATCGCACCAAATTTAGGGGCGGGGCTAAGTTTTTATATACGTACACTGAAATAAAGTGATGGGAAATACTCGACATCTAATGTCGATAATCTAGTGATGTGAAAAGTTATCGATATACTACGTCGAAATATCGACATACCGTGTTTGACGAACTTTTTAGTTAGAAATACGTACTATTATATGTTCATATTTAAAATTGGTGGTCCAAAAAAGACCAGTCTGCTCCGAGACCACGGGGACAATGCCATCCTTGAAACGTCGGAGGTTAGTGTTTAAAACATAGTAAATACGCGATTAAGTCCCTTTTGCAATTTTAAATATGTGTAAAAATCGTGAAAGTTTGAATCTGTATTATATATTCTGTGGAAATACTAAGTCCATATTTTTATAAGTACGTAACAATTGCATACAGGTATAGGTTTATTTTATACATGCATAACTTTTCTCGTCATTGGTTTACTAGTAACAATTATAAAGTTATGCTGTATTTTACGATAGATTCCACGAACATTAGGCAACTATTTGGTATTCGGTCTTTTCAGCCATTTTGCCGAAAATTTGGTATTCGGTCATCATTGTTTATTTATTACTATTCTGCCGAACACCAATTAGGTAAGTAGTTATATTAGTCATATTATATGTACTTATTTACACACAATAAAAACAGACATAATATTAATAATTTAAGTCATGTTTTAAAATATTTAATGTTCTGTAATGTTTTCCGGGTTCGAATCCCGGTAAGGGCATTTATTAGTGTGATTCAGATTCAGATTCAGATGATTTATTTGCCATTACAAGTATAAATACATGCAAATATAGTTACAAATCATACTCTAAGTACTTAAATGCTAGGATTACTTATTCTATGCTGATGTACAAGATCATGCAGTTGTCCATTAAAATATTGAAATTATTACATATAATGTCATGTTACAAGTTACAACTAAATAATTACAAAAAAGTCAATAAAGATTATTTAATTGAGAGCATCAGCAAAATATTCATTAATTGAGTAGTATGGCCTATTGGTAAAATAATCCTTTAATTTTCTATTAAATATTCTGAAATTTGTGCAATCTTTGATGTCATTACTAAGTTTATTAAAAATTTTGATTGTCATGTTATTAAAACTGCGATCAAAGTGGACAAAGCTTGATTTGGTTCGGGCTAGTCTATTGTTGTTCCTCAAATTGAAATTATGACTTTCACCAGAAGTGGGATAGTTATTTCTATTTAAATATACATATATACATATGCGATACAAGTACATTGAGGTGATCGTCATGATTCTTAGGTCTTTGAACATATCTCTATGAGTAATTGGTATGCTTGTTGATCTAGTAATTAGTCTTAACGCCTTTTTCTGTAAGAGTAATACCGAATTTATATTAGTGCCATTGCCCCATACTTCGACACAGTACCTAATGATACTTTCAAAATATGAGAAGTACACAGTTTTTAAAATCTTGGTGTCTGCAATTTTGGAAATACTTTTCAATGAGTAACACGCACTAGCCAACCTTTTGCATACCGTCTCTATCTGGTTATGCCACCTTAAGTATGGATCTAAATCAACTCCTAAAAATCGAATACAGTCAGATTTTTCTATAGGTAGATTACAGCTTAGATCAGTACTCCTAGAGCTCCGGCGAAAGATAGTGTAAAAACTTTTCCCACAATTTATTTTTAATCCGTTGCTTGTAAACCAACTTTCGAGTTCTTTCCAACATCTTTCGATTTGCGAACAAAACTCGTGAGTGGTTTTCGCATTTAGTATAATGCTAGTGTCATCGGCGTATAAGTAAGGCGAGCCGTGAGTAAGATTCGCTGGCAAGTCGTTTATAAATATAAGAAATAATAGGGGCCCAAGTACTGAGCCCTGTGGCACCCCATACTTAATTATACCTTCATCAGATCTATACTTAATGCCGTTATCTCCATACGAAATTTCAACATACTGTGAACGATCAGACAGATAAGACTCAAAGAGACTAAGGGCTGTTCCACGAACTCCGTAATACTCCAGCTTGTTAAGAAGTATTCTGTGATTGACGCAGTCGAAAGCTTTTGTCAGATCACAGAACACTCCACCACAGTGCTGTCCTGAGTTCAAGCTGGACATCACCTCAGTAACTAAGTTTATGACAGCATCAGTAGTGTTCTTCCCTTTCCTGAAGCCATACTGACATGAAGTAAACAGGTTGTTCTTCTCGAAATGCTTCTCCAGTCTTATAGCTATACACTTCTCAAATATTTTTGATACTACTGGTAAAAGTGATATAGGTCTATAGTTGTTCAGATCAGAACGGCTTCCTTTTTTGAATATTGTAACGACTTTGGCCTTTTTCAGAGCATCGGGGAAAATGCCTTCTTCTAAACATGCATTAAAAATTATACATAATGGCGTGCATAAGAACATTATATTGTTTTTGACAAATTTTGTATTGAGGTTGTCTGGTCCACTTGAGTTGCTGTTTTTAAGGTCCTTTGCTATTTTGACAATTTCTAACTCAGTAATGGGTCTTAAGAAAATCGAGTTACAATTTTTAATCTTTAGTTGATGCAGACGTTCCATGTGACTCCTACTCACAGAGTCATCGGTCGCTTTCACAGAGCATTATGCACAGATATTTTCAGAGCAGATGAGCACAGATATTTGTTCCTGAGTCATGGATGTTTTCTATGTATATAAGTATTTATATATTATATATATCGTTGTCTGAGTACCCACAGCACAAGCCTTCTTGAGCTTACCGTGGGCCTCAGTCAATCTGTGTAAGAATGTCCTATAATATTTATTATTTATTATTTATTTAAAAAAACGATGGGCCTTATTTAGTAATACATAGTTTGTTCAGGTTGGTACCAGTACCTGCCCTTAATAAGGCCCAGTGCTTATATTTCTTCTAAGTTTTATCAATCATGCCGTTTTGTATATTTTCTTCGCAGACATAGAATCACAAAATGCCCTAAATAGTTACTTCTCTTAATAAGGCCCATCGCTCGCTTCTTAAGTTTTATAACTTTGTGTAAACATTGTGTTCATGAATTCAATCATCAATTTTTGTGATAAGTATTTATACTACGGTCTGTCGTCTAAAACACATTTATTCAGGACTATGCATTTAGGATATGGTACTCTAAATTAGAGGGGTTCAAGTCTTTACAAGCAGTGCGTCAAGGTCAATGTGGTCAAGATATGCAGACTTTATTTCATATTAAGTTTAAAGGGACAAAATTAGGTACTTAATTAAAGTAGTGTGGGGTAGCCTGCTGTCCTACGGGGCAATATATATTATAATGTATTGTGTTTATGTGTCTTGTGTATCATAAGTACTGGGCGTTTGCGGGGTCGCCTTCCACTCTGAGGCCACCACTCAAATACTGGCGCTGATGATAGCTCATCTTTGAAGATTATATCCGATCCATCTCTATTTCCGCAACGCTACTTCTTGGGTATCGAAGGTTGTGAACATGTGGACACATGGGCGGCATGGGCCTTATTTCATACCTGCATCAAATAAGACCCATAGTTTTTCTGTTTAATAATACTTACTTTTTACTTTTTTACTTACTGCACGAAATTTTTGAACCATTTACACTTATCAAGTTATAAAATGTACATAACATTTCGAAACTTAATAGCCAGGCCTTATTTGCACAAGCAACATTACATATGCCCTTAGTAGGTAAATTAAATGAGTATTACCAACGTTTTAATTCTGCGGTAGCAAAAATGCTTTGCCGAAAAGTATAAATAAGATCTAAATAATAAAAGTATATAAAGTATCTATACGTTTAAATAGCCTAGGTTTAAATTTAGCTGGCAAATTAGTTAAGCATTTTTATGGTTGGTACGCATGTTGGTAACCACGAAAAAATGCACATTTTATTACATTATGATTATGGTAAGTAATTAAATAAATATTGGGGACACCTTACACAACACAGATCAACTTAGCCCCAAACTAAGCAAAGCTTGTACTATGGGTGCTAGGCGACGATATAGCGCAGGACACCATCGCGAGCGCAGACTAAAACAGCGGCGCAGAAAGGTGCGGTTTTTCGGCGATTCCGGGGCAACTTGCCGAATCCTACACCGGGGTAAACGACGCAACGGAGCCACGCTGTTACGTCATCGTCATCGCCCAAATAAATTGTTTAGTTTTAAACTTTATTGTTTGTTTTTTTTTTTCATGTTTTTACTTACTGTTTTTTTTTCTTTTTTGTTATCTAAGTTTCGTGACGCATTGGTTTTACTGTAATGTCAAGTAAACATGTTTTTACTAATAAATAAATAAATAATACATACTTAAATAGATAACATACATACATACAATCACGCCTGTATTCCATAAAGGGGTAGGCAGAACACATGAAACTACTAAAGCTTCAGTGCCACTCTTGGAAAATAAGGGGTTGAAAGAAAACGAAACTGTGACATTGCAGTGACAGGTTGCCAGCCTCTCGCCTACGCCACAATTTAACCCATATCCCATAGATAAATACAAAACCATACTTAAATAGATAAATACATACTCAGGAACAAATATCTGTGCTCATCACACAAATAAATACCCTTACCGGGATTCGACGAACGACGAACGACGACGGGAACCGAAGACAACATTAAAATTAGGTAGTTAATTAAAGTACTTTGAAGTAACCTGCTGTCCTACGGGATAAATATTATAATATATATAGGTATTCGTATATTTTTATTCTTTTCCTTCCGGCGACCGTCCTTTGTCACCCATGTTTCACAACTAAAGAGTAAGACGAAATTGACGAGTGAAGATGCTCTGACTGAAACAATTACTTTTCATATTATTAATGTTTACCATTACACACAGAGCACAATCTCATCGGTAAATATTGTAAATTTTACTTTATTTCGACGTGCGTTTATCATAGCGCTCTTGAATAATACGATTTTGTAAAGAAAATATCTCCTAGATACATACTATCAATTGTGTCGCTTAGTTTCAAACTTGAGTACTTAAATCCATTCTGCTTTAAGATTGAATATATAAAAAATATATATTAACCTTGTAGCAGAATGGATTTATCCAGGTTTGAAGTTAAGCGACACAATTACGCTCAATTCGGTATGTAAATACCTTATTTTTTGTTAAGTTACTGATGGGCCTTATTTCATACATGCAGCAATTTGGGAAAAGTGCACCTACTTAATGCACAATTGCACATGGACCCAATTTTTTGACCCATTTACACTTATCTAATTATAAAATGTACATAACATTTCGAGACTTTTAACCGGGCCTTATTTGTATGTAGATTACAGATGCCCTTAGTTGGTAGATGAAATGAGTGTTATATACGTATTAATTCTATGGTAACAGAAATGCTGATATGTAAGTATAAATAAGTTTTAAATAATAAAAATATCAATCAATACGTTTAAGTACCGATACCTAGGTTAAAATTTAGCTGGCAAATTTTTATGGTTGGTCTTGTTCTGTGCTAAGCCTTGTATTTCTAATGCTAGGTAGGTAATATGTATACACAACCCTAGAAAATTAGAAATATAAGATGCATATATAGCTTTCCATCTGAAAAAGGTCCTTATGCTTTGGCAGATTTTTTGTTAGAATTCTGCTAAAAAGTTCTAATTACCTTGGAACATAATCCGGTATCTGGTAAGTATAATAGGTACCAAATTGTTACCTAGTTAAATTTTCCTACGCTGTCACTTTACTTCTGTCAAACATGTGCAAAAAAAAAAATAAGATTCACATACATTTTTGGTAGGTAGATACTGTCAACCAATTATGTAGAATCCTATGCCACTCTAGAACCCTGTCGTATTGACACCGTCCTTTATTTGCTACAGAAGTCAGTTTTACTTTTACTGTGAAAGGGTCTAGATTGGCCTATGACCTAGGATTCAGATTAATTGGTTGATTGTACGTACCTACTCCTATAATGTGGCTTCTCTTTGAAATCGAAAAGGTTTTAGCTTTTTACATACCGAATAACTTTATTTCGCTAACAATGTGACTACCTTAAAAGAAATCATCTTTTAAGATAATCACTTTATCTATAAGATAAGGAATTGTTTCTACCATTCCTTAAAACATTACAAATTTGCATTTTAGTCAAATCAGTACACTTAATATCTTCACGGAGTCCAAAACATTATGCATCAGAAGTCCGAAACTAGACAAATATAGAGAGCGCTTGAGCGCGAGTAAGTACTTGCGCCGGCCGCGGACGCGGGTGTGTGCGTGCGCCACGCGCACGCACCGGCCTCTCTGTGGGTTCCACCCCCGTCAGCGCGACGGCGATAAAGACCTAAAAATCTCAAATTTGAATTCGTGCTTCGGTATCGTATCCTCTTAAGTAAGGGTTAGCTACTGGCGATGGTCGTTAGTGACAAAGGCAATGACAATCCTTCCGGGTAGCGGACGGGTTAATTGGTTAAGCTAGAATATCAACGAGGGTTCCGTGAGGGATCATTTATGGAAAAAATAATTAAAATGTTAACTTTTTGCATTGATGACAAGTGCGTCATTAGGGCCAAACATTTCAGAACACAACCACTTAAGTATATGGACAATCTGACTATAAATGATTACTTACTTACCGTACGTACCCACGACATGCTGTAATTTTGAAATCGTACATTACACGTGCGAAAAGGAAATTCGTAACTCGTATCGATTTAAAACACTCCCTTCGGTCATGTTTTAATTTATCGCCGCTCGTTTCGAACTTCCTTTTTTACGCACTTCACTGGTATCGTACGACGTTTTTCAGTACAGATGGCCCTCCGAAGTTTCGACCTGGCATATAATGAACCACTTCTCGCACTAGTGCTTAAAAAAATTACCATCTGTAGTGAAAAATAACTTTTTTGCCTCAAGTGCTGGAAAGTGTATCGACCCTGCTTGTCTGTGCTGCCTGGTGCAGTTCATAAAACAGCTTTTTGATCACAAGAAACAAGTTCATCTATTTGTATAGGGGCCGATCGTATCAGATTTTGTACTGAAGTTGTTACTTGCCTGCGATTTAAATATGTCTCAGGCCCTTAAATGTTCATAATTTTTATATTGTTAATTAAATATCACGTAACGAGGCATTTTTTATGTTTTTGTTGACTTCAACTTACAAAAATTGACGCCCGAAAGCTGCAAGCTTCGATTAAAGACGGATAACTCAGTGGATTTTACTGAGTTCATTTGACACGTTTGCTTGATCTATTTTGATCCTCTTGACTTTCCGATGTGTACAGGGAAATTGCGAGACTAGTTTAATTTGTATAATTTGCATCTACATTTTCAATTGTGTACAATAAGAAACAAATTAGTTTTTATACCGTTAAGATACAACAGTGTTTTATTGTTTTTGAAATTGGAAATTTTGATGAATCTGGGAAAAGTAAGCAGTCCTGACCAAAACTACATGTTTGTCCCTTTTGCCGTAGAAACAGAAACCACTGGCTGTTGGTGTGCAGAGGCCAAAGCGACGAGCGCGTTGGGCTCCTTTGCATCGGGATGGATTCAGTGAGTAGTTTAGACTGGTCCTAATTTTATTTGTATTTTTTTTTAATTTATTTAGGTGTAAGTATTTTATGTCTAATGAATCTATAAAAACTCAAAATTGATTTGCAATACCTACGTCGAAAAAAATCTCTTCGGGGGCGAATTAAGATGAAGTTCTTTAGGAGATTAAAATAAACAAATTAAGTTGCTAATTAATTAATGTGATTGAGCTTTCCGTTCAGACTTTTAATATTAATAAATCATTACCAAGTCAATGATCCCTAAAAGCAACAAGTGCTTAACAAGCTGCCTGTAAAAATAGGGTTGTCACAAACCCTTAATCCACAAACTAGGGTTGACAGCCCTTATTATTATTTTGACGACTTTGACAGCAGGTCGCCGCAATAATAAAAGGGTTATTAACTTCAAATTTTTCTTCATATAAATATAGTTATTTTTAAGGGTTGCCAGTTAATGTAAGATGTTAGAGAGTCAACGATACAATGAATGTTTTTTTTTAATTCGTTTAAATTTCAAATAACATCTTAGGGTCGGTTGCATCAAACCGTCTGTCACCGTTAAAGCATTCGTAAAATTTTATTGTATGGGAAGTTCTATAGACGTCTGCTGCGTGACGATGATGTGTCTGTCAAATTTGGTTGATGCAACTGGCCCGATGGCTGCAAATGCATGCAAACTGGATGCAAATGTCTGTCTGTCTGTCTGTGTGTGTGTCTGTCTGTAGCATCGTAGCTCCCGAACGGATGAACCGATTTTGTTTGAAAGCTGAGTTACTTTAGTCGGGAGTGTTCTTAGCCATGTTTCATGAGAATCAGTCCACTATGTCGCGGTCGGGGGTTTTTTCAAAATTTAATTTTTACATAACATTTGCTTAAAAGTGTGTTGCATTTGCATGCTCAGTTGTAACTGTGGGCGGGCTCACGGTTGAATATATCTTTTTTGGCTTCATTTGAGCACCGGTGATTACGATTAAAGTGTGTCTGTTATCGGGGCCCACCATGTAAGTCTGTATGTCTGTATGTATCTATGTTTACAACACGTCTTAGTGTGTTTTTACACTAGTGTGCAAAAAGCACATATCGAAATTACAAAGTGCCATATGCATTGTATAACGTCGTACAATGCACGTAGGTACTCACATACTTTGTAGGCGCGATGGCCTTAATGTGCCTTGGCCTCTTGTAAAATACAAGTGCGAAAATGCAATTCGTACTTGGTTTTAAATCGACACCAGTTACGAATTTCCTTTTCGCACGTGTATCGTACGACGTTTTTCAGTACATGTAGATGACCCTCCACCTGACATAATAATGAACCACTTCTCGCACTAGTGCGTAAAAAAGCACCATTTCTACTGAAACGTACAATTTGAATCTGAAACCATTTTATAATTCCTCCCAAAATAAATGGAGTTTGGAATTTTATCGCACTGTGACAGAATGATAAACGTTATCTCCCTTATCAGACCACCTTCATTCAAAGTCTAAGTAATTAATTAAATTAATCTCTAGATACTAAAACTAGGTAGAACTAATTGATATGCCACGGAAAAAAGTAGGCCACCAAAAATCATATTTACCGAGAATATCTTTTTTTTATAAACATAATATTTAAATTTCATAAGTATACACCGTGCTGCAAAAGTCCCTTCATATGTATAGGTATTACATACCCACTTTATGAAAGCTGAACTCCTAAAGTGGGCAGAAGCGTAATAATTAATAAAGTATACAGTACCATACACATTCTATTTATATCTAACTTTCGAAGGTTTCGACACTTTAGACACAGGTATTCGCGGAAACTAAAGTCCCTGCAAAATTTCAATACAGAGCCAATATCGTAAAACAATTCAGTCGAATTGAGAACCTCCTCCTTTTTTTGAAGTCGGTTAATAAGAATTAGGAGAAGTTAGGTACCTACCTACGGCTTTTGTCTTACCTTAAAACATTTTTTTTACTGGAGAAATCTTACATTCAAAGATTATAAATGTTTCAAGGGTGAGGGTTTATAAAAAAAACCTGTGAGAAACTAGTAAACTGGACAAAACGTTAAATTTTTTATCAACCAACACCTGATCTATTGACACGTCACAATTTTGACATCTGTTCCGTTTCCTACTTTCTCAAAGGGGACTAGACACACAAAGGCTTTTAAAAAATTCAAAGTTAAAAGGCCAATGAGCCTAATAAATAATTTATACAAAATCACGCGCAGGGGAATGACAAATAGTCGACAAAACAGGAAGAGATTATGCCCATTATGACACCGAGTGTAGTTAATCCTTATTTAAGTTTGGAATTAGTTTTTAAAGGGGTGTTATGTAACGGTTGGTGTTAGGGTGGATAACGGTTCAATGGTCGTAGAAAATCTAGTTTTAAACGGTGTAGTGTTTAATTGCTATAAAAGTGTGATAGTAAATATTTGTACGTATATTTTTATATTAAAGGAAAAAATTGAAAAATTTACGCTTCCGGCGGGACTTGAACCCGCATCATTTGCAATCCGTGCAAGGCTCTTAACCAATTGAGCTACGGAAGCCACGCCGGACATCGCAAATCTTTCCATGCCTTTCCACACTTTATGTACACACGTCTTGGGGTGACGTCTAGCGCTAGTCTAATTATTCTATTCTATTCTATTCTATCCTATCCTATCCTATCCTATCCTATCCTATCCTATCCTATCCTATCCTATCCTATCCTATCCTATCCTATCCTATCCTATCCTATCCTATCCTATCCTATCCTATCCTATCCTATCCTATCCTATCCTATCCTATCCTATCCTATCCTATCCTATCCTATCCTATCCTATCCTATCCTATCCTATCCTATCCTATCCTATCCTATCCTATCCTATCCTATCCTATCCTATCCTATCCTATCCTATCCTATCCTATCCTATCCTATCCTATCCTATCCTATCCTATCCTATCCTATCCTATCCTATCCTATCCTATCCTATCCTATCCTATCCTATCCTATCCTATCCTATCCTATCCTATCCTATCCTATCCTATCCTATCCTATCCTATCCTATCCTATCCTATCCTATCCTATCCTATCCTATCCTATCCTATCCTATCCTATTCTATTCTATTCTATTCTATTCCCTTTCGTAGCTATCTATGTCTATCGCTCTTGCGTATTGGCGCGACAGAGTCAGACTACCTTTCTGCGGCGTTTCGATTTCGTTTCGCGTAGAAATACCATTCGGCTACGGGGCCTGTAGTGGCGAGACAGAGACAGACTGCGTTTCGATCGCCACTTAGCGTCAAGGATTGTGATTAGAGCATTTCTTTTTTTTTTGCCAAAAAAATTTTTGATTGTTTTAGGGTATTTTAGGTCAATTGTACTCAGAATCACGAGTACTTTCAATCTCACTGGGAGACAAAAAGTGTCCCAGAATTTCCATACATTTTTGTTACTTTCCTCTTTTGTTACCCCATACAATATGTACGGAAAATGGTAACAAAATAAGAAAAAATCGTATAGGACATTTTTTTTAACTACTAGGATTGAAAAAGCTAGTGATTCTGAGTAGAAATAGCATATTTTTTTTCCAAAATATCACACTTCTTTCTTCATTCTGTATACATATAACATGTAAAATGGTGCAATAAAGAATATTTACTTACTTACTTACTTCATAAAAGTGGCAAAAAAAAAAGAAATGCTCAATTACGCCTACGCTGGCAGGAGTTCTCAATATTTCATGTTATAAAAATACAGTTATTAATAATTTACTAACAAGATCGTTAAATTCTGCGAATTTGGACGTCTCAAGCAATTAATATTATTAAGTAGGTACCTACTTCGTACTTCCCCTTGTCCCTTTATAAATGTTAGGATAAACAAGGTATCTAGATACATATTATTATATGTATCTAGCTATAATTGTAGCGTATACCTTGTTGACGCCGTGTTATTATATCTATAAGTACCTACATAGTTATGTATGCATGTACCTATAGCGCACCCTGCGCACCAATAAACGTTAGTTAGCTACCGACCGTGTGCGTGTATCATTCTCCGAGTCCTAACCTCAAATCTAACAATATATTTAAATGGGGATGTCAAACTTTTGAAATGTATATTTAAATAATTATTACGTAGGAAGCGAGAAGCTTATTCAGAAATTGAAAAAAACCTACGAGGTATTCATTTAATCACAAATTTAATTGAATTTTTCTAGCATAAATATCAAATTAGCGTTATTTTATTCATTATCATTCAATAAACCATTTTTTTAGTAGAGATGGTGTTTTTTTTATGCACTAGTGCGAGAAGTGGTTAATTATACACCGTGTTTCACTTAACACTAAAAACCTGAAAACAGTTTGTTCAGAATCGAGAGTAGAATCGATTGAGCTATATCTTGATGGGGGTAATATTTTTATTAAAATTTGTATTATTAGTTATTTTTTAAGTGTCTATTCTATTGTACTCGTAAGACAACATTGTGTATATCGAATTGCTAGAGGTTGTTTACCTTTTTCAGTATTTAGGGGTACTAATACTGGCTGGTTACTTGGACGATTATTTTTTCCGCTACGAGTTTGACGTTGTTTGTCAGTTTAATCTTAATGTTTATCATAAGTCATAACAAATTGAACTCGTACCTAATTACAACCTTGTCATTTTGAATATTGGATTTAAATTTGCTTACTGCGATTACCTGTCCAATTTGAAGTTTACTGTGACAAAGCTTTAAAGTGTTTTACAATGACATCTTAGCTGTCTATTGGTAAACCTTATGTCGTTGCAGTAACGTACACAAATAAATAGTTTTATGGTTTATGGTGGAAGTTAGCAATTATTTTATTGAGTGTAGAGCTAAAAGTCAAGTAGAGCTGTACAGAAAATTAAAAATTCAATTAAAAAAAAAGTAACCATCAGATTAAAAGATGAATACTCTAGATGAGTTTAAAAAAATAAAAATCAGTTGGGGTGTCTGAGGTTTTGAGTGTTACCGGAAACACGGTGTATGTCAGGTCGAAACTTCGGAGGGCCATCTGTACTGAAAAACGTCGTACGATACACGTGCAAAAAGGAAATTCGTAATTCGTTTCTCACTTCCTTTTTTTCGCACTTGTATCGTAATGTACTATTTCATTTAATATTTTGTATGGGAAAAATGGTAAAAAATGCTTAGTATTAACCTACACAGTCTACACACATGAGGAGTTAATTTTTCAATTTTTCACGCGTTGTTTACTTAGGTATGTCAATGATTTTAAATA
This sequence comes from Leguminivora glycinivorella, assembly GCF_023078275.1. Lineage (NCBI taxonomy): Eukaryota > Metazoa > Arthropoda > Insecta > Lepidoptera > Tortricidae > Leguminivora > Leguminivora glycinivorella. Next base: position 23,311,439 of record NC_062982.1, read on the forward strand.
TGTGGTCAAGTTACAAGTATTTACCAAACACTTAAAGAGGATGCGGTAGCGAAAATGCTAAAATGGAAAGGAGCCCCCCTTTCAACTTGGGAATTTTAGTTAAATATACAAGTGTTATTAACTAGATTTATCGAAAAAAAATTGTCCATTAAGAACAACTCAGTCAAAAGATATTTCAAAAAAATCTTTAAAATCGAGGTTCCGCTCTCGACTCTTTCCTCCTTCAAAACTTAATCAATCGGAACTATGTCGGACTGTTTAGCTTTTTTGGTTAATTGTTACTAATCTTGAGTATCACATCTTTTTTTGCGCCACAATGAAAAAGGCCGTTTTTGGAAAAATTTAATTGGCTCTAGTCTTTAAAAAGCATAATATCAAAAAAATCAAAACGGTCCGACACAGATAAAAATAATAACAATCTGTGTTGAAAAAATCATTGCTCTATCTTCAAAAACCAGGGAGGAAATAGTCGAGAGCGTTTGTATGGAGAATTTACCTCTACCGTATCGTCTTAAAGTCATTTGATACACGGCAGAAGACTTTTTTTTTGTTTAGGAGGGGGAAAATTCACTATGCATACAACCGGGTGCGGGGAAGGACCCGAGCGGTTATGTGGGACTCCTTGTTAAGGGCTAATGAGACCCCAAGTCTCCCCACTAAATAACCCCCCCGTCTGCCTCCATTATGCTGTGGCGGTGGGCTGCAGGTACGCTCGCGCTTTACTTCTACAGCACCACCATCACCAGTCCGCTTGCACCAACCATTTAACCACAGTATAATAAAGAGTACTATCGTACAGTATGGCCACTACCGCTCCCCGCTGAAAGTGCCGCCCACCCTCTCGGCGACCTCACAGTTACCGCCTGTCAAAAATGCGAACAGTCGACCTGTCATTTCACTCATACAAGCATAGTACGCGTTCACCTACACGAGCTTAGACTGTGTGCTAGGAAGGAGCCTCTTTCATATTTGATCGCCAGTGTCCGAGGTGTGACTTAACTCAGGGTTAGTGGGCTGTCAACTGTCAAACGCCATATGAAATAAAGGGTTAACCCTCCATTTTCATTGATGCAACCGGTCCTAAATGTATGTACCAACAGTCCTTAAATGAGCAAAGAGTCGATACAACGGGGTTTTAATTAACTCGGGGACTTGACTTAGTAGAAATGGTAGAAATCGTTGGTGTGCCGAGTTGGTAAATAGTTTGAAGCCCTGTAATTTGGATAAAGCGAAGGAAATAGGAAGTCTGCTGGATTTGACAGGTAAATAAAACGTGTAGAAGTTTAGTGAAACGTCCCACTTTGTCGGTTACCATAACGACTTTGTTTCTATAATAGCCCCTGACTATTTATAGACGGTGTACCCTTGTTTTAGAGAGATTTTTAAGTTTGTAATGTTGATTAATAAAATACAATATTTTTATTTTATATTGACTTTTACTATAGACGTGTAGATTCAGGATAGTCAATCCCTAGAATGTACTTTGTAACGTACCACAAGTACGCTTAAATAATCTGTAGAATAATGAAGATTTATATACGATATGAATATACTCGTAATACGTGTATACCTTGGTGATGTACTAGGCCGGTATATTCAAAATTAAAAAAAATCATCATGTTGCTCCACACCAATTGACATGAAATAAATATATTTTTATACGAAAGAGATTTCGCATTAGTGTTAAAAAAATGGTGGGTGTCGCTGACTCACAAGTGTCAAAAAAAAAAAGTTTGAAATATTTGACATCAAAAATGACCAAGTTATTGTTGACCTAGAGACGTCTAGTTTTCTGCAAATATATTCCTCTTCAAGCCATTAACAACATATTTTAATCACAAAAGAATCGGATCAGTAGTTTTTAAGATATTTAGGAAAGTAAAAAAAACTTTAAACTGACATACATACATACATACAACATACAATCACGCCTGTTTCCCAGAGGGGTAGGCAGAGATCACGGATTTCCATTTACTACGATCCTGACAAACCACTTTCGCTTCACACACTTTCATAACGTTTCTCATACACGCTCGTCGGTTTCGAGTACTTCTGACCTGGCCTTTTTGCAATATTTCCCCGATTTGATCAAGAAAAGTTCGCCTAGGTCTTCCACTACCAACTGACCCTTTCACTCCTTTTTCATATACTTTCTTCGTTAATCTCCTCTCATCCATCCTCTCTACATGCCCAAACCACCTTAACATACCCATCTCAATCTTTGTCACCACATCTACATCCACTCCACACTTCTCTCTTATCACGCTATTTCTGATCCTATCACTCAACTTTACACCAGCCATGCTTCTTAACGCTCTCATTTCCACGGCATTCACTTGACTTTGAAGTCTTTTCTCCCACACCCAACTTTCACTACCATACATAAGTGTAGGCACCAAAACTCCTCTATGCACTGCCAGACGTGCTTTTTGCGATACTTTCTGGCTGCCCATAAAAGCGTTTAGTGCTCCATTCACTCTATTCCCAGCATTCACTCTCCTTTCAATATCTTTTCCATGTTTACCGTCCCTTGTAAACAACGTTCCCAAATACACAAACTCTTTCACTTTAAACTGACGTTTCTCGAAAACTATCAATAATTATGACATGAAACTTGACAGATTAATAACTAGTACTATGACCAATACATAGGATATACACATTGGCCAATAACACCAGGGGCACTTTTTGTTAGCTTACCCGGCTATAGCCTTTCCGCATGTATACTTAATACTTAACTAAGTATACTTAATACTTACTGGTCTACCATTTATTCCGTTAAAGTTGTTCAATTAATTTATTTATTTATTTAAACTTTATTGCACAAATTTACAAAAAGAGAGTACAAATGGCGGACTTAACGCCTTGAGGCATTCTCTACCAGTCAACCATCGGGCTAAACAGAAACAGTTAGTTTGGTGCACGATTTAATCATTGTTTCTATAATGAAGTGAAGTGAAGTGGCACTGAAACTTGAGTAGTTTCATGTGCTCTGCCTACCCCTCCATGGGATACAGGCGTGATTGTTTGTATGTATGTATGTATGTTGTATAATGAGTAATAAGTTATTTGACGGTATTTCCCTTGACTTATTTAAAATTAAAGTTTTTGTGAAATTGTAAGTATACGTTACGTATCGAGAACCTTAAGACATTTTCTTTCTTTAAAAAAAATTACGTAACGATCAATTTATTACACCTAAATATTCGTGAGCACCAAATTAAAAAACTTAGAACATGCTCGAACCAGCGGTAAATAAACACAGGGAAACAAAGTAAACATCTAAAAATAACCATTGTAGGTAATAACAGACTTAGGTATAAGTTACAAGGAATTGAGTCAGTAACCGATCGCTTATCGCCATTACCGCAAAAAGCTTATCTGTATCGGTAGCCCCCAAAACAAATAGTTAAAGTACTACCTACTAGGTACTTAATACTAGTTTGATTGTTTACTTAAAAGATACAACTTTTTCAATTTAAAAATGACTACTTATTCCAAATTTCAAAAGGAAGTCCGAGACGCACAGACAGACGGACAGAGTCGAACCGTAAGGCACCGGCCACATCAGAGCGTCGCGTGTCTCGGGGCGCGCAATGGACGTCGGCGCCACGCCACCTGAGTGTAATTCAAAAAGCGTCTCCTCAGTACATTTTGTATAGGAGGGCCATTTTATTCAAAGTTGTCCACCCCGAAAAAAGTTGATATGAAAATGAAACCGATAGAAATTTATTAAAAGCTATTTTTATAGATTCTTTAATAGATAAATTTATATAAAATATAGAAGGTTCACTTGACTTTTAAGTAATTAATGAAAAAAATATGTTTTTGTTGAGTTGAGGGGAAGCGAGTGTTCCGTTCCGCAACCAAATTTAATCGCAGATAATGTAAATATAAAAGGTTTGGGAATTTTACAATATTTTTATTATTCATTCTAAAATAACAAATGAAGAAATTACACTTTCATTTTCACATAAATGCGGACTACTATTTTTTTAAACCCATATATATATCCGTTCCGTTACTTTCAGTACAAAATAGAGGAGAATTTTTAAGATTACTATACTGTTTCACAAGTTTATAGGATGCCATCACTTGTAATCAATAGTTTAAATGTTACTATTTCAATATAAAATAACGGAAACGTAGTTTAATAACAAATTGTATTTAATTTTTGCAAATAAAACTATTTGAAACATGGGACAGTAACGGATCTGACTGTATGGGTAACGGATGAAAGCTAAGGTCTCGTCTACACTTGAACGTGGGTACCTAAGACCTCCAAAACATATCGCGAGTAATGACTAAAACAACCGGAGTGTGTAATCCGTGATTGATTACCATATTTTAGATGAGTTAGTTTTAATCCCATACGTTTTTCTTTTATTTCCTGCAATCAAATGAAACTAAAACATCACATTAAAACCACGTGAATACCGCTTTATACTTCCATTCCGATACGTTTTTCTTTCCGCCTATACGAAACCAACGATCTAGTATCGGATCGGAAGTAACGGAACGCTACCTCCGGCGATATTTTACTTAATTATTTATTAAATAATCACAAATCTTGTTTTTAATTGGCTTATTTGGTTTCAATATTAGTACTTTGTTTTAGGAATCGATGTTAAAAGGTTGCATATTACGTATTTACCCGCAAATTTGGTTTCGGGAGGTGGAATGAGAAAATGTTACCCCTGAGTACGAGCTACTTTGATGCGTGTTTGGCGGCAACTGGCAAATGCAAGATGACGGTATTGAGTAGTTTTAAATTAATTTTGCCAAGCTGAATAAAATGCTACCAAATGTTAGGAACTTTCTTTTAATTTTAACAGTCATTCTGCGGTTTCGGAATGGAAAATTCCACAATTACCAGATTCCGTCTCGGCAAATTATAGTTAATTTTAAATAGTACGTTTATTTATTAACATGAAATATTTTATAACATAATAGCGTATAACTCAATCTTTTCAAATTATGCCGTCATCAATATTTAGTACAATTAGTTATAGAATAAAATCCATAGCAAAAACGATATTTGACGTGGGACAGCAAAAAATTGCCCATTTTTTATCACATTATAATTTTTAACAAATACATAATTATAATAAAAATTTAAATGAATATTGTAAATTACTGTCAACTAAATTTGGGTTCGAATAAAAAATAGTCTTCATTAGTTTAGACTCTTTAAATACGCTAAATATTATATCAAAAGTATGGGACAAGCCAAAAACGGGGTGGACAACTTTGAAAAAAATGGCCCAGGAAGGACGTAAGGCGCGCCCCAGGCGGCGCGGCGCGCGCCACGCCGCCGCCACGCCACCTGGGGCGCGTCTTACGTCCTTCCTATACAAAATGTACTGAGGAGACGCTTTTTGAATTACACTGAGGCGGCGTGGCGCGGACGTCCGTTTCGCGCCCCGAGACACGCGACGCTCTGGTGTGGCCGGTCAGAGTTAATTTTATACCTACGTATGGAACCCTACAACGAAGGTTCGTTGACATATCGTAGGTAATTGAAGTCGTTTATAATGTAGTAGCTACGTTTTGTACTTTTTATAGTTTTGATAATATTTTAGGCGACGACATACATCATGGACTGAATCAGTAGTCAGTACATTATGTACGTCGTCGCCTAGTGAGTACCAAAAGTACAAAACAGTCGTGTAAGAAGTTAGATTAAGAATTTAATCTCTGAAGACTAGGTGCAGGTCATCACAAATATGAAGAATACTAAAACTGCCGTGATCATGAGACACTGACATGTTAAAGGGGCCATCGTTATGGAGCGAAACATGTCGAGCGATCTTCGACAATTTTACGTGCGTTACCCGATTCTTCATATTAAAAGAATACTTATGTCATAGGTAATAATAGAAAATTCAATACTTTCAGTTTGGAAAAGAACAATTCATTCCCTGGGGATAAGGCGTTTCTGAAATGTTTAATGAGTACTTTTAAATATTTTTTCTACTCCCAAACTGTTATTCGTCATTTACAGGGTCGTGCATTGATCTTTAAAACTCTACATAAAAGTCTATTCCTAAAAGCCAGCGTCCACCGTCTTCCCGCGCATGCGCGCAGTATCGAAAAAACAGAAAACGCATTGTTTGGCTCTGTAATCATGGCAACGCATTGTTATAACGATACTGTGCGTGTGCGCGGGAAGGCTTTGGGCAGCTGAGCTGACAGTGCAAACCTTTGCATCAAAATACAGGAAACAGTGCGAATTTCACGAAAGTTATTCAAAAAAACTATTAAAAACTAAGTGCATGGTCGTAGGTATTTTTAAGAACTTTCGGACGTCATAAACGTTCCAGCACTACTAAGTACAAATACTTTATGTTACAATGAAACAAGAATAATGAATATTTGCACAAGAACCCTTTGTGACACAGGAAGCGGTCAGGGCCAAGACGGACGAAAACGTTTCCGCGTCCGATAACGGCTACTACAAATGTTAGGGACTATCTACAGACAGGCGACCCACGTCGCAAGACGGGGAACGGACGCCAGCGCCGCGCCGCCCGAGTGTTATTTAAAAAACGTCTCCTCAGTACATTTTGTGTAGGAAAGACGCGCCTCATATATATCCTATACAAAAAGTACAGCAGACGTTTTTTAAATTACACTCAAGCGACGCGGCGCAGTCGTTCGCTCTACGCCCCACGTCCCTCGCCGCCCGTGTGTATTTTACGCCTAACCTATTATATATTCTGTGGCCTAAGTGCATTTTCACATTATCCGATCCGATGTCGGACCTATCCTATACATTACGGGCGCCATCTTGGATATTTTTCATTGAAATCCTTCCGACATCCGATATCGGATCGGATAATGTGGAAACGGATTAACTCTGTTCTGTGTCTGTGATAAATTTTCATCGGACATCGTAAAAATTCTATCAATGAGGATTTTCTGAATCGTTTTTTCGCCAGTCAGCATACCAAGGTGCCTCTCTTTCTGACAGCACACTTCAAGATTCACCAATCAAATTAATGTAGATTTAATGTGATTGGTGGATTACGAAATTTGCTGTCAGAAGACCGGGCGCGTCATTTCGGTCTCAATAAAGAAGTGTATAAGCTCTTTTATTTCTAACTTTTAATAATTTTATTTTCAAATGCGCTAGCACGGTCAGCAAAAATATGTGAAGCATCCTTGCATAACTAATACTCCACAATCATGTACAGTCAACCAATTGGAACCTTAGGCCTCTGTAGTACTATGACATAGTGAAGTTATAAATCAGATCGTAAGAAATCTCTTACTGCTTGTCATTTTGACATGGTTGTAGAGTGGCCTAGGGTTCCAATTGGTTGACTGTACCTACAACTACATTGAATTTGCAAGATCCGACTATTAGATAACATAGGAATTAGAAATTGATGCTCCACATAAAATAGCAAACATTTAACACAAAACATTGTTAACAGAACATAAAGTAACATCAAACTACAGTAAAAGGCTTAAAATCCCCAAACCTCAGGTACCCACACCTTGCGCTTTTCCCACGATACCTCCAAAAAAAAATCTTACAATTACAAAAAGTTACAATATGCGGGTGTAGTTTAAATTACCAATATCGCTTACATTGTTGCCTCGTCAAATGTGGGATTTGTCCAATACTGAACAAATATAACGTGCCATTAAAGATGACGCGTAAACTTCTAAAATTTAACCTTTACTAGTATGAAAACACGAACCAAGACATGCGTCTTTGTAAATGACACGGTGTATAAACCTGTAGAACTTAATTCCTTGTGATAAGGGTTACATTTAGGCAAGAGTACACCTGCAATAGCATATGTACTTGTTATAAAAAGTTTTACAAATCAATTGAACGGCCGATCGGTTTGGAAGGAATATAATGGAAATAAAAGCTGGAAATAAGCAAATAATACGTCGATGCGATAATAATATTGTTTTTTTGTAGTCCGGTGAAAGTAGGTACAAAACTATATTCTGTATTTATAGCATGTGTCATCCCATCCACATCCAATTCTATCAAGAATTGGAGCACTTTGTGCGTACCTATACTTTGAACTTTTAGATATTTAAAAAGACGTAAAGAAATTACTTGCCATTTTCGGGTAGTTAAGAATAAATAAGAATAAGAATAAGAATAACTTTATTGCCCATAAAATGAATAACAGATATGACAGAGGTCTCCGCACTAGGCTACGCCTGTATCGCGGGGAACCAGTTACAATTTAAGTAATTGAGTTAGTTACACAATGCAAATAATCTTAAGTAAAGTAAGTGTAAGGAATACAGGTAAGTACAAAGATACCTACATGCTTTTGAAATGTATAAAAAAAAAAACAAGATTTAAAGAACATTAACTAAAATATCTTCTGTCTCGGCATAAGTGAGGGAAAGTAAAAATTGAGATAAGAGTTTTTTTGCTTCTGTCATGGTGCAGTATTTAATGTTGCAGTGTTTAAGAATGACGTTGTAAGTAGTTGATCGGATTCGTTCTCCAAAACGCTTCCCAAACACAACATTAATTGGTTATACAAAGCCAAGCGGATCTATCACTGAGCGACCTGTAGAGCTTGTGATAAAAAAACAAACTCTGCTTACAAATCACTTACATATTTTGTTTTTAACAAAGAACACACAATGTGGCAGAAGGTCCTTTAAGTAGGGACTGAATAAATTAACCGACTTGGTATTACAGGGATCTCAACTCTTTTTACGCCAGAAGAACTGAGTTGCGAAGACTTGACACACAAGTTTTGTTTTTGATGGGATCTCATTTCTTTTTGTAGACTCTCTGTATATATATATATATATATATATATATATATATATATATATATATATATATAGTCCAACTTTTTTCCTTCTTTCCTATTTATAAGCTTAATATCGATTGTACATTTGAACCTCCTCATACACGCCCTAATAGGTATATGGCTCTGGGGCTGATAGGGGATATTGTGTTCATATACCTACAACATAACAGAGTCAGAAACCCGACTTTAAATAAGAACGTGAGCGGAGCAAAACTAGCAAACGCGAAATTTTGACTAAGTATGTAAGTAAAAAATGCATTCTGTCTACCATTTGCACCTATTTCTTTATGTCCAACAAATAAAAGACGTTTGGCGGAACCAGTAAATGCGAGCGTAGCGAGCGCGAATTTTTTTATTCTTATTACTGACTCAATTTATCAAGACTCAACCTGCTTAGAGGAGAGGAAGGGGGAGATTATATAAAAGCCCTTGTCTTTCATAGGCCAAATGTACTTATAGGTCCAGTAAATCTGTCAGGAATTCAGGATGCCCATTTCGGTGTTTTTTTCAGTAGGTAGGCCCCTTCGGTTCCCACTAGCTCATCATCACGCTTACGCTCCTTTGACTTTCTGAGACGTTTTGCGCCTTTGGCGGCTTTAGCTTTATGGAGAACTCCACTTCGGACTGTATTTTAACTACATATTTGGATTACGACGTAACTTTGTAACTACGTAACTTTATTTGATGTAAGGCAACACCACATAATTGATACAATTTCAATAGAATAGGTATTGTCTTTCAAAGGCTTGTCAATGACTAAAATCCTCCTTTCATGGCACCTTAGCAGCAGCAAGCGCCTTATGAATGTTGTACACTGCGACATTTTGTAATAATCGTTTGATGTTTTATACATCGTTCCACAATCACTTCAATATCTGACTTAATTCCTGACACCTCTCGCTATTTTGGAATATATGCGCGCCCACGCAATCTAAGTAATACTTTTAATTTGATTTTTTTTTTCACATGTAGCTGTACGATTTTGGCGGCCCCCTTACCATTTGGCACCTAGAGCGGTCGCTCTACTTGCTCTACGCTTAGCTACACATTCTTTCACCTTAACCCATTGCAAATTAGTTGAAAAAATGTACACATATTTATGATCTCGACTGTACCTACTATTAACGACTTAACGAAACATACAAGTTTTTTTCACATTTGAACATAATATTTAGGTACGTATTATTTAATTGTATTTTACAACACACTGATTTATTCACTGTTAATTACTGCACATGTGACTTTGTGTTCTCATATATTTGTATGGGTTTACGAAATTATGCGGTTGGTGGATGCAGGGCCGGATTAAGGGTAGAGCGATTGGAGCGGCCGCTCTAGGCGCCACATGGCAAGGGGGCGCCAAAATCGAGAATGTGGAAAAATTCATACAAAAAAATTATACGTTGCGCAGGCGCGCACATATGACAAAATGGCGAGAGGAATCGGGAATGAATCCGCTATTGAAAAATCTAGATTTGTATTTCAGATTAAGTGGAAAGTTGCACCACATTGCCAACATATACCAACATTCATAAGGGCGTTGTAAAAGGAGGATTCTAGCCCTTGATGAACCACATTGTTGTGCGGCGAACGACAAAGTTACGTCGCTATCCAAATGCAAAAATATGAGTCTACCCGACAGTCCAAAGCGGAGTTCCTCATAAAGCCAAAGGCGCAAAAAGTTTCAGAAAGGCGCAATTTTGTGAGTCCCAGCAGATGGTGAGCGAACTTCAAAGCACTAAGATTACTTAGTGGCAAAATAACGAAATGGGTATCCCGACGGTGACGATCGAGTCCGCAGTAATCTCTAGTAATTAACTCTTAGTATTATAAAAATAATAGTGATGGGGAAATATAAGGCCTAAAAGTCGGGAACATAGGCGCCCTGTGAAGTCAAAATACCCCCAAATATGTCAAAGACCGCAGCTCTGCAGAACATAAAAGCTCGCGGATTCCCCGCTGGCGGGTTGAGTCTTCATAAATCGAGTAAAAAAAATCGCGCTCGCTTCGCTCGCGCTTACTATTTATATGTTCTCTTTTAGTTACTTAGGAAAAAATCCGAATGTGCTTTCTTGACTTAGCCACTATAATGCTCCATTTTGTTAGTTATTTTATGTATTTACATGATATTCACGTTCAGCCACACGTAACTATACTAGGGTATGCGACTACGAAAGTTCAACCATTTGTCCCTTTCGTACTCTGTATCTGTATAATGAAATCCATAAATTCTGTATTACGTCAATCTTCAAATTACGGCATTACTATGAAGAAAATTTCGCGTTCGCTACGCTCGCGATTTATTTTCCTACGTAGTGAAACCTTACCAAGGGGCGCCGAAACTCAAACTCGCTCTACCCTGATCGAGTGCACGGGCCGGCGCTGGGTGGATGTAGAATTGCAATTTTCTTGTTTTAATTTTTTGTTGTACTTGGCGAGGGCGCGCCGTCATGTCTATTTCCAAACAGATTAGGCAGAGCACACGAAACTGCACGTTTCAGTGCCACTGTTGGCAAATTATTAAAGGGTTGTCAGCCTATTCGCACACACCACAATTGAATCCATATACCATAGTTGACTTCTACGACTTCCATGTGAGGAAATGGGGTTGTGAGATTTTTAACCCATCACCACACCGGGCATCTGTATAAATTTATTATTTTACATAGACCACTAATTTAGGTATTCACTGCAAATATAACTTGGTAATCCCATATATTGATATGAGATTACAAAGTTATTGATGCAGTTGTATCTAAAAAGAATTAATGAAATGAATTGGTTCAAATTTAATGAAATTTGGAATATACCATGTTTATACAATGACTACTTGGGTGCTGAAAATTAAGGCTCCTAGTTTTATTCAGAACGGAGTAACAGGGGGTTGAAAATGGTCTGAAATGCTTCGAGAAAAGGATGGTACGGCCGTGCCTCTTTTTCCTCGACTTGGCGGGGGCGATGCCGTGCCCGCAGAAAACTTATTATTCTCAATTAAGTATAATATATTAACACTATTGTACATATATGCAACCGAAACCGAGTCATGTATGTGCCTTCTGAAATTAAAATGTGTTATTTCAGTATGTGTATACTTAGGTTTATGTTTCCTAAAGATTTATGACAGGTACTTAATGTGGTTTGTCCGAAGTCTGGCCCGGATAATGTTGTTTCCTAATTTTCAACTGTACCTATATGTCTCATCAACTAGTGTTGATATTAAACTTTGTTTATACATACCTATAAATAAAATATGAACTATATATACATATTACATTCAGGTCAGAAAATGATTGACCGCCAATACATGAAACTTATGATTCATATCTTAGTTAAGGTGAAATACCCCATAATGGACGGTGATGCCATTATGGACAAAAAAACACAAATCCTTCAAAATAAGTATCTAAAATTAGTTTCTAAAAACTGACGGCTATGTACCATAAACTAGAGTTGTAGAGCTGTTTCATTTTGAAGTTTCAATTAATTCGGTTATTTCTGAAGGATTTGGCGACAAGATAAAATTCATCAGTTTACTGAAAAAAATATCAAGACGAATTCTTAGTAATGTTGCTAAGAGAGTTGAGTTAATGTATAAAATAATAAAAAAATAATACTCGGTGTAAACTTGAATGCGTTTTACTTACTGCATTAAGCATGAGATAAGGTATAAAACATACTAGTTTGTTGCTCCAAAGATATAAAGAAATGGCGTTAGTTTGCGAGTGTCCATTACTGGAACCGAAAAACTGCCTACCTCCTATGATGGACAAGGAACAATTTACAAAACCAAAATTTACAAGAAACAATCCTATGTTAAAATAACTCAAACTAATTGTATTTATGGTATACAAAATTGACTCATTGAGTATCAGTTGCCTTTAAAAGTAAAATTTTAAACTTATTTCACTGTCCATAATGGGGGATCCATTACTGGAGAACTGCCGTCCATAATTGGAGAAAAAACACCTAGTTTTAATTTGTTAAGTATGAAGAAACTAATAGGAGTATCCATTCTGCAATACGCTTGAAATGTAAAAGAAGGATAGGACATTCAAGATTTAACACGCTTAGCGGTAGAATTTTTACATTTATGAGTGAAATATCAAAAACAGGCGAAATTTTTTCTTAAACTGTCCATGATTGGGTCCGTTACCTTATTGTAAAATTGCTTGCACTTCTGCTAAATTGATTAAAGATCCACAGCATTCACCACTTTTCATACCAACTGTACTTTCCATGGACAAACAGGTTGATACAAGGTGACCAATAATTTTCAAAATACTCAACTCGGTTAACTTTTTTTTTTATTAAACACCATACCTACATGGTACACCATACTAAATTAAAGAACAGTTATAGATACTCATATGTTGCGTTTGTAACTAGATAAGCCTTGAAATAAAGTATAACTTTCATTTATATTGTATGACTAATATTGTCGCTATTCATAGACTGTGTGTTGTGCACTATATTTCAATTTTAATTTATTTATTTACACATAAACATACACCACCAAGCTTAGATATTGTCTTTGAATGTCGGCAAGTAAGCAAATCATAACATTAATTTAACAAAATAATGTACCACAACCAGATATGTATTTGTAGGTTACAATGTCAAAGTTAGTGCTCATTTCTAGGTAGTACTCATATACCTACAACGAGAGGTGCACAATTGCACATCAAACCATATAATAAAATAAATATAAATGGAGCAAGTTGCTGTCCATCATAAATGATGAACACTCAGTAGGCAACAAGAAATGTCGAAATGCGAAAATACACTAACGATTTTGACTGGAAAGGGAAAACTTTGTTGTTTTGTTTTTAAACATTGAGGTATATGTACCTACTACGTTACGTAGTACATATACCTCAATGTTTTTTAAAAAACAATTGCGAGCTCGTTATCAACTTTTGTCACTAAAACTTGAACCTTTCCGTTACGAAATAAGATTGCTATTTTTTGTATAACAAACTTCAATGAAACTAGGCGGGAATCAGTTAATACAGCCCAAGCTGACAATTAAATAAATTTCGGTTCAGTAAGTATACAAGACACTGTGCACTTATATTAAATTTGCTGAAGTCTATATTCTAAAACGAATTTGTACAAATAAAATGTAAGCACATTTAGACCAAATTAGACTTATTTTCATATCCATACGACCCTTGACCGGCGCTTGTTAAAACAAACACAGGTTATGTATCAAAAAACCGAAAACGGAACAAGGAACAATGCTTTTATATTCAGTGTTTTTTTTAACTCTTTAACAACAATAACATTTATATTCATTATTAAACATTTGTAAATTCTTTACTTATTATTACATTAGTTTTGGCATAAATTCAAGCTACATAACAATGCAAATAATATTAGGTAGTAAGTATTTTAAAAAACATTAAGCTACACCGGATCCCCAATGACATAGTGTAGCCAGGCTAGTAAATTTTACTTAACATCTACAATAATTCGATAGCAAAATATGTTAAATTAACCGTATTTATTATTAATCAAACGATATTTCTAACACTTGTATGTGATTAACGTGACAGTAGGTAGGTAATAGGTATATCTCTCTCGCGCCAATCATGTGCTGCTGTCGTCATGTCACATTTTTTTTTCGTTTGGCGTTTGTCGATTGTCAACTATGCTAGCACCATTGAAGAACAAGGAGAAGAATTCCATTTTCGTAGTTTCAAAGGCTAAATGCATTTAAAAACTTTCCAACACAGCCAAATGCCGCTTTTCACATTAATCGATAAGATTATCCAATATTTGTAGCCGGAAATCAGAAGGTGCGGCCAACTTCAGATAGCCGTGTTTGATCACTCGATTATAATTCGATAAATCAATACAAATACAAATATTAAAAGAGGTCCTAGCGTTAGTGTCGTTTACGACATTTATGACATCATTTCGATAAAATTGTTATCGAAAAACGACGCAAGCGCATGATGCGTTCGGTTTATACTTGTGATATATTTTTTGCGACTCTTTATCTTGGCTGTGAAGGCAAGTTGTACTAAGTTTTCTAGATGGGTTTCATGAACCTGAGACCTTCAACTTGTATGCTATTTACAGTTTAGTGTTAGTGCAGTTACCTTTTAGTGATAAGATGGATTATTAAACATACTGCCAGAAATCACCTGCTGAAGCTCACTCCGCGATCCTTTCGCCGCGCTACAAGTACATGCCGGCGGCCGCGAGTTCGCGGCCCATTCAGCAGCGACGACCTTCGCGCGGCGCAATAGAATTCAATGTCGTCTGCACGCGTGCGGTCCAATTGTTAATGTAGGTAAGAATTAAGAATGGCAGCGTTTTGTGAACATCTATGGAGTGAACCTTCTGTACTTGTACTATTATATATAGGTACTATTATATATTCTGTGCTAAAAGTTGAATTTAATAAGCTATCGCATGATGTACATTTTATTTAATGTGTAGTAGATAAAGATCAATTTCCTAATACGAGTAAATTCACGAACTTCACGTATTTCAAACAATATTAGACCCTCGGCAAGTCAGAACGCGGAGCATAACGGCTCAGCCACGACCACCACATTCGTCTAACGCCGTGTCTTGCGTGGGCGACGGTCGCGCGACCGTCGCCGTCGCGTTTCGTACTTCCATATCGATAAGGTTTGATTTCGTATGCGTCGCATCGCCGTCGCGCGACCATCGCGCGACCGTCGCCCACGCAAGCCACGGCGTAAGCGCGACAGCGGTGATAGGCGGCCATACATTGGAGCGAGACAGAGCGATGGGACTTTTCATTCTCACGTATGGCTGCCGCTTATCGCTGTCGCGCTTAGACCAATGTCGTGGCTGGGAAGAGCGCGGGCACTATCGCATTTGGCGAGTTGCGAGCGAAACGAGCCGCGAGTGCGGACTGCGGAACGAACTCGCTCGAAAATACCACTCGACGATCTCGCTTGGCACTCGTTGCACCCTTGCCTCATCGCTACATATACTATATAAAATCAAGGGTGAACAGGCATCTTCTGGGCGAGCTCACTCCATCGTAGGCCACGTCTTTGCCTTTGGCTATTCTGTGGCTAAGGGTAAGCCCATTTATAATGATAAATAAAAGAAAAAAAAAACAATCCTGTAATTTTTTCTACGCAATAAAAAAGGTAAATGGTGGGTAGCTACATTTTTAACATTCAATACACTTGATTTAGATAGCAATTTTGACACTGGTTGTTATATTTTGCATTTTAGACACCTGCCTAATATACTGCCAACTGGTGGTTAAAAGAGGTCAAAAAAGGTGAGTGGCGTGGGCCGCGTGGGTAACAATTTGAGGCGAAGCCGAAAATTGTTAATAAAGACGCCACGAGCATTTTTTGACTCAGTTAAACACCGTTGCATACAATACTCTTTCTACGACCAAGCACTTATTTTGAAAGAAAATTATAAATTCAACAAATACCTACTTTCAGTCATCTTAGCTATCTAGGTGGACCACCTACCATTTTGAATATGCAGTTTGAGTGCAAACATGAAAATAAAACTGTCTATGGTATGGTTCTTTGAAGCCTGGCCACTAAGACGAATCGAGCCGAGTTGAATCGAGTTCTCATACATTTGAATTCGATTCGACGCGTCGCCAATGAACGCAGCAGAAAACGAAGGAGTCTCGAAACGAAGGAGTCGAAGGACTCTGCGAATTGGTTTGTTAAGTTGGTAGCAATGCATTTACTGAACTGTAACAGCTATATCGTGCTACTGCTACTAAATGTTTTCAGGGTATAGACTAGATAGACTTGTCCTGACATCTTTTATGTAGGGTTTTAAAGTTCTATGCACGACCTTGTAACTCACGAATAACAGTACGGGAGTAGAAAAAATAATTTAAACACTAGGTATGTGATAAAAATACAACTAGTAGCAATTAATTGCGATTTGTTTTATATCAAGATATATTATAAATATATAATTTATCGTTATTTATATCTTGTCGGATTTGTGATAACTTGATTAACCAGAATCCTATACGGTATGCTGAAAGGGACGGTTACTGATAAAGAATATCAGCAAAAAGCGTTTCAAGGATGATAAAATTGCTAGGGATTTGTCCATCTAAAAATGTTATGTATTTATGTTATTAGAAATAGTTATATTTGTTGGAGTTTAAAAAATAAAAATCCCACGTATGTGATCAATAAATTACATTTTTACTTATTACACAATACCTAATGGCAAATATGGACAGTGCGCATTGTTTCCACGCTATAGACACCTGTGTGTGCTTTGAGGATAAAGCGTTTGATTAACAATAGATGCGACAAACTTTCGAAAATAAAAACAATTGAAGAATTAGTCACGTGACTCGTCCTACGGGCGGGGCGTAGCGTAGCACACTAGTTGGATAAACTTTGTCGCATCGTTGCGTCCCTATCGCACTTACAAATAGTGTTTATCACGCGACCGTGCTTGCCTGCCTGGAAAAACTCTCAAACAAACTCAAAAAAATAGGCAACGTGCGTGACCATAGTGGCGCTGCTTGTCATAAATAAGGCGGCGGTCGTTGGAACTAATTTGACACTACAGGAGCAATTTAATATGGAAAAGCCGACAAAATGAGAGCAGGAAGTCGTGCACGTAGTATAGGAAAAGTCACCGGAAATATAATAAACTAGCGTTTGCCCGCGGCTTTGCTCGTGTTAAATACGATAATTGCGGAATGCTCTATACAAACTTCCACACCCCATTTTAGGGAAGTGGGGGGTTAGAAAGAGACAAAAAGTAGCCTAATGTCACTCTCCGTCCCTTCAACTATCCTATTTGCCGTGAAAGACAAACAGGGTCACACACTTTCCCATTTATAATATTAGAATAGTATAGATGGATACTAGGGATGTACCGACTATTGATTTGGCCGACTAGGCCGACTACCGACTAGTCGGCGCTTGGGTGGCCGATTAGTCGGCCGACTAGTCGGCTAGTCGGCCAGAACATAATTTTCGATAAATTCACATTTTGAATGTCATTATTGGTCCTTCGTTCGCGCTTTTCATGATTTTTTACAGATGTTCAAAGGTTCATGACAATATTTATATACATTTTCCATTTTTAACAACCGGCTTGGCTTAGTACCCACTATGATCCTGCCTATGAAGTCGATAATCCTAGGTAGGAAATTTATTTCTGTGGTGATAACAGATAATTGTTGTTTTGACAAAAAAAGGAATTACTAATAGCAACATAATACAAACATAATTTTCAGCTGGTAATTTAATTTTGTACTGTTTTTCTATCACTAATGAAGTGCCGACTAATCGGCCCTTTTTGCCGACTAGTCGCCGACTAATCGCCGACTACAAATGCGGCCGGATAGTCGGCTTTCCCGACTAGTCGGTACATCCCTAATGGATACATAGTACGCAGTAGATTTACCCGAGTATATTCGATTCCGCAGAACATCTATCTTATCTAATCTATGGCAGTCGTACAAGACCTTATTCGCTGTTACCTCACAATAGTCATGTTGTCACAGTTGGGATGGACCCTCTTGATACTTGCTACAAGCAGTTTTCATCCTTAAGTCTATAATATCAGGAAATAAGTTGTTTCGTGATAAGAAGACAATTTCTTATAATTAAAACGTTACGAAAGTGGGAATGACATGTTTAGAGTATGTACAATGTACATATTAGGGAGTTTCACAAAATGGTGCTGGAAACCTGATTCTTACAGATTCCAGTGTTTCTTGGATCGTTCTTTCTTGACCCTATTCAAGTCTGACCAGATATATATTTGCTTCGCGACATGTTGCGGAATTTCATAGACTAAAGCCTCCGCCACACATAAAGCGTTTTGATAGCGTAGCGTTAGCGGAGCGCAATGATAGCGGTGCGCCTGCGGAACGCTGGTGTTCCGCTCGCAATCCGCGCGCATTCCGCTCGCAATCCGCGCTCGTTAGTGCCCGCCGCGCCGGCGTCCGCTGGGCGCACCGCCAGCGTTCGTCTGGCGCACCGCTATCGTTGCGTTGCGCTGACGCTCCGCTAGCGCTCCGCCTACGCTATCAAAACGCGCATGTGAGGCCGAGCTTTAACAGCGCCCTCTTGACAATAGGTAGTTAGTCATATATTTCTGGCCAGGCTTTAAAATAAACAAGATGTCCCAAAATGTATGTTCCGACTCCACAACGTCACTTACATACCTGAGAACCTGAGAAGTTTTTTTCTACTCGTCGACTTTAATCTGTCAATTAGGACACCACAGACTAAACTATAAGTGCTGACTTTTCAGTGTTGGATAGTCTTTGACACTCAGTCAACTATAATATTTCATTACACTTCACTTTTTAGTTAACTGAAAAAAATTCAAAAATAGAACTTCATACAAGTTAACATTAAATAAATGTCATATACAAAGAAAAAGTGACCAAGGCCTCCAAGTGTTCCGAGCTGGAATCGAACCAGCGTACTCCGTTAACCGGACGGATGCCTGTAAAACCACTCGGCCATCGGATCATGAAAGCAAGGGTCGAAATTTCCAAAAATTTTTTGTTTATAGTATAATGGTAGTGTTACTACTTAAAAATACAAATAAAAATATTTTCAAATGAGAATAATTTAATTTGTTCTAAGATTCATACAAGTTCTATACTAATTTGCGATAGCTGGCAAAATTTTCTGTATTGAAACACATTTTTTTTTATCTATCGACAGGACGGTTATTACAAACAATTGGTTGCCAAGTAATTCGATGTTGATACAACGGTGAACGACGCCATTAACATAAATTTTAACTTGAATGATGATATTTTTCGTCCATTGACGATGAAGATGATGACTCATAGAAAAAGTATTGTAGGTATACAATAGTGATATAATTAAGCTTTTCACTCTCGTACCGGACTATTAGGCCACTCAGCAAGCTTCGTGGCCTAAACATGGTACTCGACTGAAAAGCTTTGTATTACCTATATCACGATTGTATAAAATACTATTTTTTTCACTTGTATACGCCTGACGCATATTATAGCTACAATTAATTTTTTATATATTATTTTATCATCAGGATATATACTTTAACTCCAAAACAGCACTATCTCAACTGTAATGGCGTAAGGCGTTCTTATAGTTGACGACCGGTCTGGCCTGCTCGCTAAGCCGCGGTCCCGGGTCCGAATCCCGGTAAGGGCATTTATTTGTGTGATGAGGACAGATATTTGTTCCTGAGTCATGGATGTTTTCTATGTATATAAGTATTTGTATATTATATATATCGTTGTGTGAGTACCCACAACACAAGCCTTCTTGAGCTTACCGTGGGACTCAGTCAATCTGTGTAAGAATGTCTTATAATATTTATTTATTTTTATTTTATAGTGTGTAGCGCTGTAGATACTGCTTGTGTGCTCGCTCTTAAACTTGATTAAAGACACCTAAAGCTTGCCTCAGTTTTTCAAGCTATAACGTCCATGCTGTCAATGACCTTTCGGTTTTCACGTTTAGCTTGGCACTACCTCTCCTGCTATAATATCACAAAGAACTCTTATAGAAGGTGTAAGCACTGCTGATCTCGCTCTTAAACTTGATTAAAGACACCTAAATCACAGCATAATAAAGAGTACTAAGTACATTATGGCCACTCCCGCTACCCGCTGAAAGTGATGCCCACACGCTCTCGGTCACAGTTAGCGCCTGTCAAGAACGCGAACCAGTCGATTCGTCATATCTCACTCATACAAGCATGGTATGCGGTCACCTACACGAGCTCAAACTGTGTGCGTAGGAAAAGGAACTCTTTCATATAAATATCGCCATTGTCCTAGGTGTGCCTAAAGCTTTGCCTCAGTTTTCAAGCTAAAATCATCCTGCTGTCAATGACCTTTCGGTTTTCACCGGTTCAACTTGGCTCCGAGCTAAATGCAGCCGCCGTTCATCAATTAGTCTTCGTCTGCTCTATCCCGGAGTCTGGCGATCGATACAGTAGTATAGTAATAGTAATACTAGGGGAGTATTTCTGACCTCTGCCCTATTTTATAAGCACCAACGTGCTTTTGGTAGATGACCACAAATAAAACTAACAATTGTCCTGCTCCTTAGAAACTCGTCCTTGCTCTCTTTGAAAGGTCTGAAACTGTAGGTAACTTTGTATTTTCACATTATCAGATCGGATGTAGGATATTAAAAGGGGCCATGTTTGTCATTTTTTGCCTTTGACATACTTCCTACATCCGGTATCGAATCGGATAATGTGATAATGTGAAGTTAGGACACTAAGTCCGTCTGTCTAAGAATGCCTGTTTGTTGCCTAAATAAATTAAAAAACAAAAACGCGTTTAAGCGAAGACCCTAGTCATATCACAGTCTTATTGGACCGTTGGTGAGTAAAATAATAAATACGTTTCTATAATTTCTTGTCGGTCTCAAATTAAATTGACAATGGACAGCTGAGATCGAGATCTGATGCATGAAGAGCTAAATTGGCCGCAGAATAGCAGATCGATGACAGTTGGACATGACTGATAGGAAAACGTCATACCTCGTTCATTATATGTAGTTTTGTTTCTCTTTTCTGACAATTAATAAACAATCTCTATTTGATTAGTGATGTGGCGTTTCTGAAATTTTCCAGAGAACAGAGAAATCTATCGATGATGTTTCCGAAAACATTCTCTGGTACCTAAAATCTTTTTGTCGCACATTTGGTAAATCTCTTAGTAGAAGAAGAAATGCCATAGAACCTTGAAGGCAAATACTTTGTTTTCATGGTAATATATTTTTTTAATGGCCTATCCCACTGCTGGGCAAAGGCCACGTTGTCACGGCGACACAAGGTGCATGCTCTCGCCAGCCGCCACAAAATGAGGTTGGTCTACCTCGGCCTTTGGTAATTTCATGGTAATATTAAATAAATAAAAATAAGAGAGGTAAGAGCGTGCGACTTTTAATCCGGAGGTTGCAATGATTTTTTCGGAACTTATAAGCGAAATGTCATTTGATATTTGCCAGTCGCTTAGTTTCGGTGAAGAAAAACATGTTGAGGAAACTGGACTAATTCTAATAAGGCCTAGTTACTCTTCGGATAGGAAAGTCAGATGGCAGTCGCTTTCGTAAAAGTAGTGCCTATGCCAAATCTTGGGATTAATTGTCAAAGCGGACCCAGGCTCCCATGAGCCACGGCGAATGCCGGGATAAGGCAAGGAGGATGATGATTAAATAAATAAAATAATTGGTTAAAGAATTCGGCAGTCCTCACAAAATTCCCTAAACACGTTATCTGAAGCAAGAGATGTAAAGAAAATGAAATATGAAAATTTCAATATAGATAGTGCACTATTTTTTCTCGAGAAAGTTGGAAATTTCCTGGAAATTTCTTTGCGAAGTAATTCTCAGACACATAAACATTATCATGGGAAAAATACAATCCAAAGTCCACCGGCCGTTGCAATAAACCTACATATACAACAAATGGGTCAGTCAACCAGTAAAAGAAAGCTATCTATTCCCATCCTGTTGCTAGTTGCAGCGTCTCATATACAAATTCGTTGATCTCAGACAAGCGTGGGCCGACATCGCTTGCCAACTAGGACATAATGTCTCCATAGCCGCCTACTATAACACTGAAATATATCTTTAGTCCATACATTACGCGTCGCGCTTTCCAGTGTAGAAGCGGAGTACATCACCGCGCAGCAATGCATGCAATGTAGGTGAAAAATATTGCGGAAAATTTAGTAGGAATGGAGAAATTCCCATTGTTTTGTCTGTAAGAGTTGTGCAACTAAGCGTTAAATGTTTCCTTGTCGTCTGAAATAGGTTAGAGATAATTGTTTCGTAATGAGTCGCATAGCTGCATTTCAGATGTTCTAATTTTGAGGAGTTTTGTAACTGGGTGTCGCGGATTTGATACTTCTAAATGTTATACCGTTTCTCGTGGTTTATTGGACTTTGTCACGTTCGAAACGTTAGGCCAAAAAACAATAGTGAACGATTGGGAGACCTAATTGAGTTATTTAATTATGAATATAATACAGGTACAGGTAGTATTAGGTTAATGTTAAGTTTTTCTAATAAATAAGAACAATCATCTTTATTACTAGATTTACCTACTTTTTAGGGTTCCATAGTCAACTAGGAACCCTTATAGTTTCGCCATGTCTGTCTGTCCGTCCGTCCGTCCGTCCGTCCGCAGATAATCTCAGTAACCGTTAGTACTAGAAAGCTGAAATTTGGTACTAATATGTATATCAATCACGCCAACAAAGTGCAAAAATAAAAAATGGAAAAAAATGTTTTATTAGGGTACCCCCCCTACATGTAAAGTGGGGGCTGATATTTTTTTTCATTCTAACCCCAACGTGTGATATAATGTTGGATAGGTATTTAAAAATGAATAAGGGTTTCCTAAGATCGTTTTTTGATAATATTAATATTTTCGGAAATAATCGCTCCTAAAGGAAAAAAAAGTGCGTCCCCCCCTCTAAGTTTTGAATCATATGTTTAAAAAATATGAAAAAAATCACAAATGTAGAACTTTATAAAGACTTTCTAGGAAAATTATTTTGAACTTGATAGGTTCAGTAGTTTTTGAGAAAAATACGGAAAACTACGGAACCCTACACTGAGCGTGGCCCGACACGCTCTTGGCCGGTTTTTATAAAGCAGTTAATTTGACTTTATTCAAGGTCAAATTACTTTACCCACTAGTGGATAAAATGCGTTTTTACCCGCTGGTATTAAAGGACAAAACACGTGTTTCCGAGCTAGTGAGGGGAAAACAAATAAAACTGATATATTTGAAGGTATCGGAACCGCCTGTTTTTTGGTGGTAATGTTTATACTTCTTTAGCACCTAGCTTTTAAGGTCTATCTAGGGTTGTCACAATATCATTGTTTTGCTGTTTGTTTATTTATTTAAAATTTGAGTCAGGCAACAATTATATACCTATACTATATTTTATAAAAATTTCAGGCTTCCTTCATTTCTCACGAAAATATATTTTTCTACTTTGTGGATATCTCCGCAAATTGTGATCGTAATATGTAGGCGAATTCACGTAGTCGGAAACTATTTAAAAAATAATCGCATTAAAAAAGGGGTCACCAAACAGTAATGGAAAATGACCTCGGGAGATGCTGGCGTCCATAGACTACGGAGACTGCTTACCACCGTACGCTTGTAAGCCATCAACGTAGTAGCGTCGAGCAGACGGCGTAGCCAAATGGCAATCGTCGACGCCAGACGCCGACAGAAATTCAGTCTAGCTCTGTCGCGCCAATACGCAAGCGCGATATCAAAAATCAAAATAATTTATTTAGCAAATAGGCCACAGGGGCACTTTTACACGTCACATGTACATATTTAGAAAATATTTAAAATTGAATTGAAATTACAATTGATACTATTTTATACTAATTCTAAGTTCTAACTAAAGTTAACTATCTATACAATTAGTTAGAGATGTAGAAGGTCTCTAAATGTCGAATTACAACCAAAAACTACACTAAATATAAAAAGTACAAATACAAAAAAAGTCTAAAATTACTTTAGAGGTGCAAATGACTCTAAATGTCACAACTAAAGACAAAATGTATACTTAATCTAATTCTCCTTAGAGATGTATATGGTCTCCAAGAGTCAAAATCATATAACGATAGATAGATAGATAGAGATAGATAACTACGAAACAGATATTATCGTGAGCGTTTGTGCATTTGGCTACGTACCCTAAGCGGATAGCCAAGACCCGCCACAGGGGGCATAGTTTATGTCAAATGCTGCAACTTTGCCTACCCGTAATGGTTAGAAATATCTTATCATAAAACGCTTTTCGGCCATAAATCACTATTTTTCAAGCCCGGCAATGTTAGGCAGAGGCAGGGTAGGCAATGTTCCGTGGTGAATGACATGATGACAACATCGATCCCAGCGCGCCCTCACGAACGACAAAGAGGATGGAACGCCGGAGTGGGTTTAGTGGGTAGGGCCAAGTTTCCCCCCTCTCGATAGGGGAGGGGAAACAAACGGCGAGTCCCACATATCGTGCGTAACAGCATTCCCACTCCGTCAAAAAAAAAGGGTAGGCAATGTTGCAGCATTTTACTCATAGCTATCTCTCTCGTTCTTCCGTATTCGCGACACGGACAGTCATTGAGGATCGTTAACGCTAGTGCTCTTGGCTACGGGTTCATGCACCTCGTGCTATTAAAAGGCGTGTAACTGCCCAATTTACACTTCCGATGACCGGAGTTTTGTTTCACTCGGCTCAATGGAGCGGAAGTTTTGTCTTTTATAGACACAACTAGAAATTCCACGGTGGATATTGGAATGTAGGTCAAATAAGAAAAAAAATAGTGTGTTGTTTTTCAGAATTCGAGTTGGCAACCTTGAGCGTTAAATGTTTAACGCGTTAAACGTTTACGCATTAGAAGTTTAACTTCAAAATTATATTTTTAAAGCGAAACTTAATACGAGAAAATTATGTTCGTTTACATAGCGCCATCTAGGCGACCGTACATTTCTCTTAATGGTTCCGATGTGTAGCCTAGTAGTAAGAGCGTGCGACTTTAGATCCGGAGGTCGCGGGTTCGAACCCCGGCTCGTACCAATGAGTTTTTCGGAACATATGTGCGAAATGTCATTTGATATTTGCCAGTCGCTTTTCGGTGAAGGAAAACATCGTGAGGAAACCGGACTAATTTCAATAAGGCCTAGTTACCCTTCGGTTTGGAAGGTCAGATGGCAGTCGCTTTCGTAAAACTAGTGCCTATGCCAAATCTTGGGATTAGTTGTCAAAGCGGACCCCAGGCTCCCATGAGCCGTGGCAAATGCCGGGATGACGCAAGGAGGATGATGGTTCCGAAGTGTTTTTGTTTCTTACAATTAGACTTTATCAGTTACCTATAAGTAAGGGGGCGTCCATTAATCGCGTCATACGTTTTTGGCTTATTTTAGACCCCCCCCTCCCCCATGGTGATCTTTGGTGATATTTTCAGGACCCCCTCCCCCCCCTGGCCAATATGACGTGTAATTTTTTGGCAACTTAAGTAGACTTTCCAACCCACGAATCAACCAAATCTTGGCGCGAAATTCAAATTTTCTATGAGAATTAAACCTTTGCCCCCTCATTTTTAAGGTTCCGTACCTACCTCAAAAAGGAAACCACTGAACCGATTAACTTGTTTGGCACACATTTGTAAACTTGTGACCCAAAGACGGGCATGTAATTTAAATAAAATAAAAAAACAACTATACTTTGGGGGGTAAAAGTAAAAATTAGAAATCAAACTTTTTTGAAATAGTTTTTTAGCGTGTTACATATCAAATGAAATCACTTTTTTTATTTGGAATTTTTTATGTGCTTTCCACTCAGAATCGCGAGCTCTTTCAATCCTAATAGGAGTAAAAAAGTGTCCCAAGGTTTTACTCTATTCCGTTACCAATTTTTCAGTATGGCGGTAACGGAATGGAAGGTCTAAAAAAATATGGAAATAGTGTCCCCCTCCCCCTCTAACTTTTAAACCGTATGTTTAAAAAATATGAAAAAATCACAAAAGTAGAACTTTATAAAGACTTTCTAAGAAAATTGTTTTGAACTTGATAGGTTAAGTAGTTTTTGAGAAAAATACGGAAAACTACGGAAAACTACGGAACCCTACACTGAGCGTGGCCCGACACGCTCTTGGCCGGTTTTTTATAAATTGTTCAAAATATATTTCATTTTCAAAAATGACTTAGCGCCTCCAAAAGGCGCTTAAGCTCTTCTTGTGATGTAAGGAACCCTTGCAACACGAGTCCAACTCACACTTGGCCGGTTTTTGTGTTATGGCTCGTCTATGATTCCGCCAACGTCAAGGTTTAGGAAGGCACGCGTTTTTTGAAGACAATTGGCCGGTGAGCTCACATTTGTCAAATTTGCCGCCTTTTTTCAGTGCCATGATTAGGTTGGTCGTCTATAACCGACTGTCTGTGTACACGTGATGAGGGCAAACTAAAAAAATCTTTGAGAATTAAAAATAACCGACTGCACACAGCTCTTTTTTTCTCACTTGATGGTCTCATCGGAAGATCAGCGCTTGGAAGTCACCAGCAACACGCTGAAATGAGGCCATTTCGTGGCACTTCGTTCCTTTCTGTTTGTGTTGTAATGTGTAATTAATCTTGACTGTGTTCACGAATAAATTATATTCTATTCTGTTCTCTTTGCACTGCACAACGCAAGTTCTGACTGTAAAAGTTGATATAATAATAGCTCAGAAATATATTTTTTTCTTTACGTTAGTGTAACAAAAAAAATACACGTGATATGTTCCTAACCCCCCCACCCCCCATGGTGATATTTGGTGATTTTTTCATGACCCCCTCCCCCCCTATACAGTATGACGCGATTAATGGACGCCCCCTAATATGTAGTAGAATCTTAAATATTAGATATTATTTAATCCAAACAGAACTTTAAATTACACATATTTACCACACACAAACCTTTGCGAACCTCGTCTAAACCATTGCAACATACCGTTCTCAACATTTGTTGTATTGCCCTAGCTGAGCGTATGTTTATTTAAAAGTACAATAAACTATAATTATAATGGTTTTCTTAAGGCGTCTCTACACTGTCGGCAATGACAATCCATTACATAAAGGGCAACGATTCATGAGCCACTGTAAGGCATTTCTTAGCAATCCATAATGATCACCATTGCCCATCATATCCAGAACCACAGTATAATAAAGAGTACTATCGTACAGTATGGCCACTTCCTGTTTCCCGCTGAAAATGCCGCCCTCGGCGCCCTCCGGTCTCGGTTACCTCACAGCTACCGCCTGTCAAGAACGTGACCAGTCTACCTGCCATATCTCATACAAGCATGGCGTTCACGTTCACCTACACGACCTTAGACTGTGTGCGTATTAGGACTAGGACACGCTTTTTTCATACTTATATTTGATCGTCATTGTCAAAAGTGTAGAGGGGCCATTACACTTAGAAACAATAGAAAATTACTAATCTTACACAACCTGCCCAATATTGCGTATCTTCTTGTTACTAGGGCTGTGTTTGAATGAAATGTACACCAGTCCACCCAAATCCCACCACATTTCGTATTGTATTTGAGCCATTCGAGGCGCCGAGTGTACGACCTCGAAATCTTCAGTTTGCATAGCCACTGGCACCGATATTCGAATTTCGAACACTTGATTAAATTGGGCTTAAGTAAATCATTAAGGCTTTTGTTCTGTAGCCTTCGGAAATTGGTGAGTTCTTTGCCCCCAAAATTTTTACTAGAATTAAATACCTATAATCTAACTTATGCAGTAGTTCACCAGGAACTTAGAACCTCCATTCGCCAAAATTTACCGCGCACCCATTTGAGCTCCAATGCAATTAGACCAGTGATACTTACCTAAATACTTATATTTTTCATCACACTTACTTGTAGAAGGGGAACCAGTAAGCAAATTAAATTTGTTATTTAAACTTTTTTTAAGTATAGCAAAGTGCCATGGCATTGCTGTGTTGGCACTATTTTGAATCAAAGTTAAGTAGAAAGAAAAACGAAGAACGAACAAAATAATTGAAAAAAAAAATGTTTCTGACTTACAAGCACACACTTATGAAAAGAGGAATGACCCTAAATGTGGATAGGTTGGTAAGACTGAGCCTGGCTGCGAGTTTGTTGCACTTGCGCCCTTTGCCGGCGGAAGCGGAGGATGCGCGGCGCATACGCCAGACGCGGCGCAGACGCAGCGACATCCGGTCAGGGCTGTGCCTAAAACATAATTAAATGTAACCTAATAAAAATGTTACACGCCTCTCACATAAAGGGGTAGGCAGAGCATATGAAACTACTCAAGTTTCAGTGCCACTCATAGGGAACGTACCCAAACTACGTGACACGTTTAGGGGGGGTCGTCAAAATACTACGCCTGGTCACAGAGGGGGAGGGGGGGGGGTCTAATTTCGTGGCACGTAAACAGTGGAATATTGGCCCAGCAGTGGCCAGCAGTGGGACGCATATATAGCCTGGTGATGATGATGAAGGTGATGGGATGAAATGAAAACATTGTTTGAAGGCTGGAAAAAAAGATGACAAACACGCGTCATTAAAATCAAATATTAAATTTTATATCAGGCACACGAATATTTATTAACAACTTTCTGCAAAATTTGATTTAAAACTTAATTTATAAATACTACGTGAAAACTACAGGGGGATCTTGGCATATACTACGCTTGGTCACCCAGGGGGGAGGGGGGCACGTAGTTTGGGTATGTTTCCAATTAACTATGGGTTAAATTGTGGCGTAGGAGAGGCTGGTAGTGGCAAGCTGTCACTGCGATATCAGTAATATCAGTATCACAATTTCTGTGTCTTTCAGTCCGTCAATTGCTACGAGTGACAATGAAACTTGTGCGGTCACATGTGCTCTGCCTACACCATTTGGGAATACAGATGTGAATGTATCCTTTTATTGAAATAAGTGATGTTGTGACATATTAAAAACAAACAGAATACTTGAGGCACCGGTTCATATCTGCAAGGTGTACGGTTGGCAAGGAACCAAGCGCGAAGTCCTATAGTCTGCTGACGAAGGTGCTAGATTTAGAGCTAGCGTGGCACTACAAACAAAGGATTTTGCACTACAGACTCCACATATTGACGTTTTTAGGGACCTGGGTACCTGTCAAGCCATTTCCATCCTCCTTGCGTTATTTCGGCATTTGCCACGGTTCATGGGAGCATGTGGTTCGCTTTGACGACTAATCCCAAGATTTGGCGTATGCACTAGTTTTATGAAAGCGACTGCCATCTGACATCTGTCTTATTAGGAATTAGTCCGGTTTCCTCACGATGTTTTCCTCGCAAGGCGACTGACAAATATCAAATAACATTTCACACTGTTCCGAAAAACTCATTGGTACGAGCCAGGGTTCGAATCCGCGACCGTGAAAGTCACACGCTCTTACCGCTAGGCCACCAACGCTGTTAAGACATTTCGTCATTAGAAAATGCAGCAAATTAAAAAAATATATACGTGTTAACAATGTCTATCGTCAAATTTTTTTTATTCCTTACAGTCTCGTGTGATACATTAGTTAGTATTCTTTACAAATGGAGTCAAGTTATAGAAGGTTCAGACAAGTGCAGTTTTGGAAATGTTAATAAAATTGTTGAACCATAATTCTACAAAACGTATCATTATCATCATCATTAGCGAATCATATAATTATTGCGCTCCGTCTAGAAGTTAAGTGATCTATGTATGTCTACAAATGTTTGCCATTGTGTATCTTAATCTGTGACTGTTATTCTTAGCTCAATGGTTCTTACAGATTTTGAAGTACTGTGTCGACTGTCGACGGTGCTTTTCTCTTCGTTTTTCACATTTATTCAGTGATAACAATGCGGAAAAGTACGATACATAAGGTTATAATTTTATCAAACGAGTGTCATAGAATGAAACTGTGGATACGGATTAATGTATAGCGCGGAACATCGGGTTCCATAATTTTATTTCATAATTTCAGCAAGTACTTGGGTATAGGTATAATATCCACTATATCCAGCAAAACTAATTGAAAGCTTTCATGAAAATGTTTTCGAAGTAAGTAGGTAGGTACCTCCAGCCCAACTTCTTGAAAGCCCTACCTTTTGTATTTGTTCTCAAAAAGGAAGCAATACAAGGTATCGTATAAATCGACTGTGGGATAAGGGTTCAGTTGTGACTATGGGCTAGCACTAGCAAGTTGCTACCCCTTAATTGCTAAGAGTGGAAGGAAATTTGAGCAGTTTCATTTACCTACTCTGATTTCCCTTCGGGAATACAATCGTGAATATGTAGCTCTCTTTTTCGTCAAAACCTCATCTCATGGCCGAGGGTCGTGAATCGTTGCCACCATAAGTCGCTGTACGTTGCAATTCTCTCCACTAAGGTCGATCTTTTGCCTTTCTAAAGGATCCCTGGAGCCCAACGCGTGTGACCTTCATGATTGTGCTGAACCAGCGCGTGGGTAATCCGTCTCTTTTACGATGGCCCTCCACTGGTCCGACGATCAACGCCTTCTCAAGGCTGTCAGGATCTCGTCTAGCCAAATGACCAAAGAAGCTTATTAATTCTCTCCCGGCAGATAGCAGAGAGGCGAGTATTTGAGTATATGTGTTTGGTATTGCAATAATGATGGCAACCCTGTTGGTGACGTCACTCCATTCATGCGCAGGAGTTCATTCCGCACACGTCCCAGACGCCGGAGCTTTTGCACGATCGGCTTTTTTATACAAGAATGTAATATGTTAATATATGTGCCTGTAATAAAACTTGCAAAGGCATTGTACCATAAATATAATATGTTTCCGACATTACTCTTTCCGGTGGAGTCGAAATTGTATAAAAGGTTTGACTTTACTTTACTTATTGGGTAGGTACTATGATCACTAAAATTCTTCATCATATCGGAGAAGATATGGAGAAGAGCGACATCTTCAATATCTAGAAAACAATAGAAGCATTAAAGGTAAAAGCGGCGCCAACCGCCAACGCAATGATGGCTGATGGCGAATAAATTTTCGATACAAAGCCCTAATAAAATTTAACTCACTTAATAAATATATTAAGCTTGTCACAGAATCAGCGGGCGTAGCAGTAGCACACTAGTGTGATAAACCCCTATCCCTGTCGCACTTAGAAATAGTGTGAAAATGACTGCCTGACGTGATAGCCTAAATCGCGCTACAGTGCTTTCCATCACAATTGAACTCCTATTTTTTTCTAGCTAAAATCAGTTGCAAACTGCTCAATTCAGTGCCGTGTGGTGGCGGCATCAGAAAAAGAATAGCACCACTCCATCTCGTCCCGTGGGTGTCGGTATAAGGCGGCAGGCGACTAAGGGAAAACTGTGACGTCATTTCCAAACTCAAATGGGATTGGGCGGGGCATGTTGCCAGGCAGAGGGATGGCAGGTGGACCAAAATGTTGACCGAATGGTGGCGACTATCGGATGTAAGAAGCGCCTCGTATCCGTTTGCTCGTTGGGTGGACGACATTCGAAAAACTGCGGGGCACTTCTGGATGAGATTAGCCCAGGACCGGGATAAGTGGTGTGCACGAAGGGAGGTCTATGCTCAGCAGTGGGCGATTAATGGCTGAAATGATGATGAATGATGGTAGGAGATATGCACATATCCGGGGTGCTTGCTCACAAGACCTGTGCATGTTGCCAACTCAAAAAAATAAAAAACTCTCCGAGTCATGTTTACTTTGCAGAAGATAGACACGTGAGCTGTGACCTTCACCCACTGTTGGGCAAGGGCCGTGGGATCGCGCATGGGAACAACCCAGTCACAATCGGCACTATTACACTCAGGTAGAACACTATGAGTAACTGATATGCCTGTTAAGGTGCCTTACAACAATTGCAGCGGCAAAACCTTAGGATTAAAAACCTGTCAGCTAAACTAAACCTAAACCTTCTCCTAAACTATCCATACTAATATTATAAATGGGAAAGTGTGTGTGTGTCTGTTTGTTTGTCCGTCATATCAGCGTGAGAGACTCTCGCTAGAAAGAAATTACCTCTAATATAAGGGTCGGACGTAGAAGGCGGATATCTTGGACAGGATGGGTAAGAATGCTTGGGCAGAGATTTTCGAGACTGGCGTTTAGCGTCAAGATCTCCCCAATGGAAACATTTGTCAAAAGAAATATGTCATAGAAAATCAAGCGGGACAGTAACAAGCAGTAAGTAGTAGAAGTAGCTTTGATATTTTAACGTGTCTTTGAAGGAACAGAAAACACAGTCAGTTATTTGTTAAGCGAGCCTACTATAGGCTCGCTGAGTCGAGTCTCATTAATTCACCTTCTGCATTTCTTATGCTGCGTCTATTGTCTATGCGACGCGTCGAATCCTATTCAAATGTATGAGGACTCAAATCGACGCGGCTCGATTCTAGCGACGCCAGACTTTAGTTGGACGGCACCTTAAGCGTGTCCTTTGTCACAATTAGTCACAAAAACTGCGCACGGGCCGCGGATTTATGAATGGCGCCGATCTCTAGGGAACCGAGCGTACACAAGCTTCCCGATACAACAATACATATATTTTATAATTATTAAATTATAATGATTATTTGCGTTGCGTGTCAGATGTCAACTATGGTTTGACGAAACTCTGACGCAACGCCGCGACACCATTTTTCTTTGCGACGCTCAAAAAAATGCAGTTGAGTGTATTTAGGAGCAAGTTAACATACATTCAAGCATGTTTTTCCAAAAGGGATAGGCAGAGCACATGAAATTGTTCAAGTTTTAGTGTCACTTAAAGGAAGAAAGAAGCAGAAATTGCGATATCGTAGTGACAGGTTGCTAGCTTGGTGAATCCACGTAAAAACACAGAAAGTATAGAAGGCTCACTCCTTTGATGTTCACAAAAAGCCGCCATTCTAAATTCTTACCTACATTAACAGACCGCACGCGAGCAGCCGACATTGAATTTGCGCCGCGCGAAGGTCGTCACCTGTGAATGGGCCGCGAACTCGCGGCCTCCGGCATGTACTTGTAGCGCGGTGATAGAATCGCGAAGTGAGCCACCCCTGGTAAAAGTAACGTGAGTCACGACTTCACTGAGTGTTTATTTGAACTACCAGCTGCAAATGAAAGGATCTTTTATGCATTATATTGGGAAAGTAACACTTATTTAGAGATAGATTATCACTTAAACTTGCACCGTGGATAAATGGAACATGCCAGAAAATCGTGACTCATGTTACTCGTACCGCGGATTGACCCAGCCTCATTGCCCTGCCCACATCACAATTGATCCCAAATCCTAGAGTCTACTTCTACATACCTACTACAACTATAGAAGAAAAGGGGGTGGTGAAATTCTTAGCCCATTACCACGAGGAGGTAGAAGATAAGTTAATGATATATTAAACATATACATACATATAATCACGCCTGTATCCCAAAAAGGGGTGGCAGAGCACATGCACTACTAAGTTTCAGTGCCACTCTTGGCAAAAAGGGGTTGAAAGAAATCCAAATTATGACATTGCAATGACAGGTTTCCAGTCTCTCGCCTACGCCACAATTTAACCCATATCCCACAGACGACTTATAATAAAATATTAAAATTATACGTATTAGTCTGAATGGGCTGGTTTTATTTATTTATCCCTATTCATAAACAGCCGATAAAGTTCGTTTGTCCCTTTCCGAAGTATTGGTATGATAGAAAGGGACAAACGAACTTCATCGGCTTGATAACTTTAGTGAACGTTGTGAATAAGGGGGTTATACTTAACACACAATACAATAATTACAAAAGGTGGACTTAAATGCAAAATGGAAAACATCGTGAGGAAACCGGACTAATTCCAATAAGGTCTAGTTTACCCCTCGGGTTGGAAGGTCAGAGGGCAGTCGCTTTCGTAAAAACTAGTGCCTACGCCGAATCTTGGGATTAGTTGTCAAAGCGGACCCCAGGCTCCCATGAGCCGTGGTAAATGCCGGGATAACGCAAGCAGGATGATGGTGGACTTAAATGCGTTGAGGCTTTTTCTACTAGTCAACCACTGGGTCAAAAAGAAACAATAATGGGCATTTAGTATTGTTTTCCAGCTGTTAGGGTTCATCTAAGTTCTTAACCTAGTTCTTATTGAAATGCACCTAGAAACCTACATTTCTGTATAATATAATAAAATTAAAGACAATAATCTGAATAATCGATGTAATCAGTCACGTTTCCATTTTGATAGTATTGTGCAGTGCCTCGCGTATAAAGGTTAACGCTCACCTACTCGCTAGGGATTGCAATTTGGTGCATTTTCTTTTCTTTTTTTTTCTCATTTCAATAAATACATTTTTCTTCTTATACATAGGTACTCATATTACGCAAAATTGAAAATCAATCCAGTTTACAATACTTTCATATCCTTTCATATAACAATCATTCGTTCCTGAGTCATGGATGTTTTCTATGTATTTGTATATTATTATATATATAATTGTCTGAGTACTGTAAGAGAGTCGGCCTATCAGTGGAGAGCATCCAAACATTTAAACAACGCTTTGAATCAATATTTTTTTTATATTTTATGAGCTAAATAACAACCGTTTACTCTCAATCGCTGCTTCTATATGAATGCCCCATTGAAGTGTCTGTTTTCCTTGACGTTCTTATACTGTTCCAATTTTAAATCAGGGACTGCCAGTCAGCGACCATGACTGCTGTAAAAGGTTTCATTCTGAATGCGAAACCTCTTACATATCCCTCCCCCTTATGTTAGAAGCAGCCATTGTTCACAATACTACACCCTATCCTATCCTATTCTACCCTAACTACCGGTTGGCCCTACCTAAGCCAGGCCCCCTACATACAAAAAAAAAAAATCTCCTAACACCCAATAGTGACAGCCTCATTCAAGGTAGCCAACATCTAACGCTCTTTGCGTGGTTGCCTAGTCCACGGATTGAGACCGCCATAATTTGGATAGTTGGACTATAGCCAAGGTCCTCGCAAATTAGTCAGATATGGACTATGGTTAGGAAAACCAATGGCAAAAACCTAACCCCTGCCCATCGACTAAACCCTTTTATTTTGAACTTTCTGACAGCTAATTGTCTGTGGCCATGACTAGATGACATTGACATGACAGCTGTTAGCAAATTCACCTAACTTCAAGTAAAAAAACAAGGCAAAACGTTTATTTCACATGAAAAAACATAATAAATTTTGAAGATGCCGATTCTTGTTGGCGGTGGCGTTGAAGTGGGGGCTTCTCATGGCCGCCAATCTTCCCGCCGCGCCGGTTGCGAAGTGAAGTGGAGCCCGAACGGCTCATGAAGATTGCTACAGCTGTAGTGTGCTGCACGTTGGTGATGACGACGAAGTGGGGGTTGCATATGACCGCCAGCCATCTCGCCACACCGTGAACAGCTGGATCAACTGGTCATCTAGTCGGCCTTGTCTTGATACATGTAAAAGAATTGTGTATGAACGTTGTTCTTTGTAGTCAGGAAATTATAAGGGTGTTGTGACATATTACTCTATAACTTTAAATGATTGTATCTATTTATTAAATATTTACAGTTTGGGGCGTGTTTTATTCCACAGTTTACATATTTTCATATAACTTAGCCTTATTGGTAGCTATAGGAAAACATTATGGAATAAATAAGCCTATCAAATAGTTTTTATTCTAATATAAACATTGTATAAATAATATGCATAGTATTCTACATGTTATATATTGCGCCAAAATAATTAGTTCTATGTGGTTATTTACAAATAATTATCCTTTTTAATATTAGGGATAGGCAAATGACATTTTCTGTCACAAGTCGTTTTTCCTTTGAAATAATGTACATTTTAGTTCACAAATCACAATTATTCCCTAAGTTCTACAATATAATGTATAATTAAAAGATTGAAACTAAATTTACATTGCCTATCTAATGTAACCTACATATCTAGGAAGATTTACTGCATATGTGTATGATTAAGTATATAGGTATGATGGAGCTGATGTTCACGCAATTTGCGTCGACGCCCATGGTCACCGAAGAGGAGTCGAAGATTTCTTGAACAACACAATCTTGAGCGCCCGTTGCTCTGTTGAATGTCTCGCATTCCATTTTTACGTCAATTCTGCACAGCTATATTCTAACTACTGAATGGGTGACACTGAATATTAGATAATAAGAAATATATCACCCGGAATAGCTCTTCGTATTGGCGACGATGGTCACTTTGTTTTCCTTCTTCTTAAAGCGCGTTTGGCTTATCGCTTGGCATGTGCTTCCTCGCGCTATGAGGTCGGGGTTCGTTGTCTGAAAACTCTGAAACCGAAACTAGGGGAAACTTTCAGACGTTAGTGCCTCCACCATGTAAGAGAGTCGGCCTATCAGTGGAGAGCATCCAAACATTTAAACAACGCTTTGAATCAATATTTTTTTTATATTTTATGAGCTAAATAACAACCGTTTACTCTCAATCGCTGCTTCTATATGAATGCCCCATTGAAGTGTCTGTTTTCCTTGACGTTCTTATACTGTTCCAATTTTAAATCAGGGACTGCCAGTCAGCGACCATGACTGCTGTAAAAGGTTTCATTCTGAATGCGAAACCTCTTACAGTACCCACAACACAAGCCTTCTTGAGCTTACCGTGGGACTCAGTCAATCTGTGTAAGAATGTCCTGTATGTAATTTTTTTTAATAATATTTATTTAATTTTACTTATTAATAACAAGCTATTTATAGCTCTTACAGCTATTATATATACAAACTATTTAAGATCAAACTAATTTGTCAGAAAACTTGATGCCACAGATTATGCAAGTGTTATTATAATTTAAACTTTTTTTTATTCTGTCGTTTTTGCTGTCAAAATCCCTGCCGATTTAGATTATTTCTCTGGTCTCTTAGTTGACTCTATGAATTTTCATAGAACGTTTCGGCTCGCTTCGCTTTTTTTGTGCTCATGTGTGCTTTGACCATTAACCCTTAAGATACAATATTTGGCGTTTGGTGAATGTTCGAGGCCACCAATGACGTATTTAAACGTCCAAATAATTCGCGAATAATTGATATTAATTCCATGTCACCAAGTAAATAGTAGCAAACTGTTCAAATGAAGATCGAAGACAGCAGACATGATTAAATCTTTAAAAAAATGTCTGTAGTGTATACCTATATTTTACTTTGTTGCACAACTTCAGAAATGTACTACTTACATAGCCTCCTAAGGCCCAAGGTCCTTCCTATAGTAATAATTAAGTTGGTCATTCGGACCCAGCTTCTTCAACGACTATACAGTCATAGCGTACCACGGTCCTACCAGTAGGACTTATTATAAAAGCCGACATTTCGATTTCAAATTTCGCGCCAATCTAAACTGACGTATCCGATTTTCTAGAAGGGTGTTTAAGGTTGAATGTGAACACACTCATAAGCTTGAAACATTAAAACAAAGTGTCAAACTGACAAGTTACAGACGGTGACATGGGTATTCCGTGAAGGAGAGATTAGTAAATCCAATTTTATTCATGTAATCTTGAGTACTTTCTTACTAATTTGTAAATAATCTTCTTTTTTATTAGTTATTTTACGAAGTTAAGTAATAATTTCATTGATTTTGCTTATATTTTACGAAATACGGGATGAAAAATATTAAGTCCTATGAGTAGTACCTCGGGTTTATACAACTACATAATTTAATAATAATGTTTGTGGTGGTTGCAAAAACTGACACATATATTGCTTTTATTGATGTAGGATTATATGACAAAGAAACATAATTCGCTCTTAGGGAATCAGAAATAGAAACTGAAGATGAAAAAACAGACTTTTGCCACATAAAACTCATAGAAACAAATTTTGTACAAACCAGATCCCGGTATGCTTCCTCTAGTTCCTATGTCGATATTTCTCTGTCAGAACTAATTCCAAAGCCTATCCACGGCAGGACCCGATATTTCGCCTTGCAGCTTCTGCAGGTCGTCGTCGTGGAGCGCCTACAAGAGGACGATCTCATGCTCGCAGTGGAATAACATTCGTCGAAGAAGAGCGTAAAATCTTAATTTTTAAGTGATTGGTGCATTGTATTATTTTAATTAGACTATTATTTTATCTCATTCTTTCTATAAAACTAAAAAAGAAACAAATCTTAAATGAGTTTTTTAATTTCGTAATATAAATAACGTTTCTTTATAAGCCCATGGTCCTTCCTGTAGGACTTTTTTAATTTCAATCAAATTATCCTAAAAGGCATCGTAAACTGATAATAAATATGCCCCAAAGCTGTTGGTGGCATACAAGTACAATAACATTAAAAAAATGTGTTCCTAATGTTTGGGCCTGAACGAGTATAAAACAATAGTACTACTGGTAGGACCGTGGTTCGCAATGACTAGGGGCCGAATTTCGCCTTGGGCCTTAGGAGGATAGGGAGACACATTACAAACAATTTTATTAAACAGGTAAACAACAGGTGGCCTTATCGCTAAAGATCTCTTCCAGCTTCCAGACAAGCATTAGGTGGTGGAGAAAAGAAATTGAACCTGCTGAGATGTTACAATTACATATAGAATAAATAGTTCATGCCAGCAAAAGACGAGTTGCCAGGGGCCCATTTCTCGAAGTTACAAGTTACAATTTACAAATGGTTGTATGACAAGTTGGAATGAGACTTCCCATGCGCGGATCCAGCCTAAGTTGACAATACAAATAGACCACGTGACCCCCCCCCCCCCCGCCCTGGGGCCCCGGGTCATTACCACAAGACCCCCCCCCTCCCAGGTTGGGCAGGAAACTGGATCCGCGCTTGAGACTTCCGCTTGTAACTTGTAAAGTTTTGAGAAATGGGCCCCTGGGGGGAAGCACTCATCGCCTTCCGCTTTGTAACTTTCAGTTTTGAGAAGTGGGCCCATGCATGGTAGGAAGCAGTCATAAATGAAAGAGCAAAGTAATTTCGCAACACTTTTGGCATTATTGTCTTTTCATTATTGGCATTATTGTCATTATTGGCATTATTGTTTTTATTTGTAAGATTTTAGTATAAGGTGGTATAAGTGTTTTTAGTGTAAGTTTTTGCTAATTTGTTTTTTGTTAAAAATAAATAAATACCACCCAACATGAAGACGGTCCAAATCCAATGAATAAGTGAAAGAAATCTTGATGCTCTCTGTGGAGAAATGACAACTACTTCGGGTGGAGTATACGTTTATTGTGTGTTAAATGACAAGTATATGCCGTTATGTAGCACTAGCTTTTGCCCGCGGCTTCGCTCGTGTTAGAAAGAGACAAAATTTTGCCTATGTCACTTTCTATCCCTTCAACTATCTCCACTTAAAAAATCACGTCAATTCGTCGCTCCGTTTTGCCGTGAAAGACGGACAAACAAACAGACACACACACACTTTCCCATTTATAATATTAAGTATTAAGTATGGATAGGAAGTCTGCAAGCTATATTAGATATTTTTATAATAAGTATGGATTAGGTATGGATAGTTGGATGTTATGGAAGTGTGTTGGTAATTCCCCGCAGCAGAATCCCTGTCAAACTTCGGTTTATAACTAAGCCTCTTTTTCTGCCGATTCTCGTAGGTGATGCCATTACTCTTATTAACCGACTTCAAAAAAGGAGGAGGTTCTCAATTCGACTGAATGTTTTTTTTTTTATTTTTTTTTTGTATGTATGTTACTCGATATCTCCGAGAATCGTGGACCGATTTTCAAAATTTTTTTTTTGATCGAACCGGTATAACCCCGAGATGGTCCCATTGGCACCAAGTCAGGGTCTGATGATGGGATCCTGGAGAAATCGAGGGAACTCTTCAAATGTTATAGGCACATGTAATGTTTTTAGTATATTTTTCAAAGGTACACCAGTATTTACGTCTGATGGTAATAATTTTATGTGGCTGAGCTGATGATGGAAGGTCAACTCCTCAATGGTTAGGAGTTTAAGGATAATTATTTCACTACTGTACATGTATTCGGACTGATACATATAATATCACTAGGAACCACTAAAAATCAACTGAGCTGATGATGGAAGGTCAACTCCTCAATGGTTAGGAGTTAAAGGATAATTCTTTCACTACTGTACATGTATTCGGACTGATACATATAATATCACTAGGAACCACTAAAAATCAACAAATAAATAAACTTTTTAACAAAAAATAAAACCGCCTTCAAAAATAAGCGCGTTACAAAACACGGAGAAACTAAAAAGCCAAAAATAATAAACCTTTCAATTCAGATTTCTTATCGTATTGCAATAAGCTAAACATCCAAATTATAAACAATTCAATTATTTTTGGAGTCGGTACCAGCCTGTGTATGGTTGGGTGGGTCAAACAGGCAATAGCAAGGCGACGAACAGGTCTGGTACCGACTACAAAAATAATTGATTTGTTTATAATTTGGATGTTTAGCTTATTGCAATACGATAAGAAATCTGAATTGAAAGGTTTATTATTTTTGGCTTTTTAGTTTCTCCGTGTTTTGTAACGCGCTTATTTTTGAAGGCGGTTTTATTTTTTGTTAAAAAGTTTATTTATTTTTTATTCTGTGCTACCGAGCGATATGAAATGGACAGTAATATTCAATAACAGCACAGTTTCCCTGGAAGAACAAAAAAACTTGTTTACTATTGTTCAACTCAACATACCGACATATACAAAATTAATTATAGCTCCAACCTTCGACAATTCATACCTTAACATTAAGACTATAAGAGCAACGAAATACGCTTTCTCTGGATTTAAGCTTTAGTGACGAAATGTCTTAACTTGTATAAGATATCTTGACAGTTATACCTTTTTCTACAGGGACATGTACGTACCATAACAATACGGTATTTACAATAACAAGTTGGCAAGAAATTTCGCGGTCTGCGATCACCCTTCGGTAACGGCCGATCCTTACATGGTATCCCTTCGTCGGAGAGTCAATAACACCGTTGGTGCATAGTAAACAAACTGACTGTAGACACACCTTAAGGACAGAGATGTTACCGTGCGTGAAATGAGCGATTTTTTAAAGATAATTATTTAAATAAATATTGCGGAACAAAAAATCGAAATAAGATGCCATACATACATACATACAGTCATACAATCAGGTTTCAGTGCCACTCTTGGCAAATAAGGGGTTGAAAGAAAACGAAATTGTGACATTGCAGTGACAGGTTGCCAGCGTCTCGCCTACGCCACAATTTAACCCATACCCCACAGTCGCCTTCTACGACACCCATGGGAAGAAAGGGGGTGGTGAAATTCTTAACCCGTCACCACACGGGCCATACATATATTAAAGATAAATTGACGGACACCACCAGTACGTGGCAAAGGTCGGATTAGAACCGGCGTCTTTAGCAATCCGGGCTAACGCCATGAACCCCTAGGCCACCCCGTCACAGAGGAAGCCGTCGAAATTTCTCTACTGCCTAAGGGCAAGCAGTAGGTGCTATAGTAGTAAGTATATTTGTTAAAATAAGTTGATGTGGTATTGCGGAACAAAATTATTTAGGTATTCTAAAATATCGCCATGGCCCGTAGTTGGTAGAAATGTCAGCATCACGATGACATAGTCAGGTAAGTACCTAGATGACAAATCGATAATTTTATTCGGTAATTCGTTTGGCTATAGCGATATTAATCTTCGCGCATCGGGGTTAGGGACCGTCCACACTCAGGAGACGCATGTCCGCCGACGCGGAACGGACGTCAGCGCCACGCCGCTTAAATGTAATTTAAAAAACGTCTCCTCAGTACATTTTGTATAGGAAGGATGCGCAAGGGACGTCGCTTGGCGCGCCCCCAGACGCGTCGCTTGGCGCGCGCCGCGCCGCCGCCTGGGGGCGAGTCTTACGTCTTTCCTATACAAAATGTAACGAGGAGACGTTTTTTTAAATTACATTCAGGCGGCGTGGCGCTGACGTCTGTTCCGCGTTGGCGATCATGCGTCTCTTGAGTGTGGACGGTCCCTTAGTTCCAGACTCAAAAAAACTTTTGAGAAGAGAAATATAGTGCGTGGAGTCCCTCCGGGCGGAAGAAGTGAAATTTCGTAATCTGGAAATTAAAATAAATAGCAAGGGGTATTTCAAAATTCGTGTTCCACCACGCCGGTTAAAATCCCAACACCCTCCTCACCGAACCGCGAGAAAACTCATGGAAGACAAATTCAACCTGTTGGACAGCTGGAAAAAGGAATGGAACGATAACCTCCCCTGTGGGATAGGGATAGCTATAAATCCTACAGTAAGACCACCTGGCTTCTCGCTGCCTAGAAAAGAATGGTGTCTAGTGTCTACTAAATATGTTGAGAACCGGCGGCGGCTGTACCAGAGCGTTCCTGCACAAATGTGGATGGATAGAATCTCCAGGGTACAGTTGCGGGGCTCCCGCGCAGGACATCGAGCACATCGTTCAGCACTGCCCTATCATCAAATACAGTGGAAACCCTGCGGACTTGTTCACCCTGCATAATGACGTAATCCAATGGATCCAGAACCTTAGAATACCTTTATAAACGACTGAACAATTAAGCCATACGGATAAATAAATAAACCGAGCGTTAAACGTTTAACGCTGTCAGTGAATAAACGTTTAACGCTGTCAGTTGGAAGTCGCATTAGAAATTTCACCTAATATTTCCGTCTATTTTTTAACCGCCGACGCAAAAACGACGGGGTGTTCGTTATAAGTTTGACGTGTCTGTCTGTCTGTTTGTCTTCCTGCCTGTCTGTCTGTCTGTCTGTCTGTCTGTCTGTCTGTCTGTCTGTCCGCCTGTCCGTCCGTCCGTCCGTGCGTCCGTCCGTCCGTCCATCCGTCCGTCCGTCCGTCCGTCTGTCTGTCTGTCTGTGTGTGTCTGTCTGTGGTATCGTAGCTCTGGAGCTGGTGAACTGATTTAGTAGTTTTTATGTTTGAAAGCTGAGTTAGTCGGGAGTGTTCTTAGTCATGTTTGATGAAAATCGGTCCACTATGTCGGTGATTTTGTTAGATTATTTAATCTATAATTAATGGGCTTACTGAGAGCCACAGACTAGCCGATTCCAAGACGTGGTCTACGATAGAACGAGCTCTTTCAGAAGGTGCCTACGCCTTTGATTTGAAAGTCTCGCAATGGTCTGTTCGGCTCAATATGATGATGATTGTCACCTTAGCGACGCCCCCTGGTGTCTCGTGAGTCTGTCCTTCGACACATGTGAGCATACAGTCTTTGTCTAGCCAATGTTGACACAGGCGGCGTAAGAATGGTGAGCCCGAAGAGGCTCCGTGGGGTGCACTGCCAATATCGGTCATAAAATTACATAATACACAAATTCACGGCAGTATTCCCAAAATGGGTGATAGGCAGAACTTATGTAACTAACGAAAGCTAATTTGAGAGTCCTGGCCCTGTAGCCGAATGGCATTTCTCCGACGCGAAACGAAAACGAAACGCCGCGAAAGGTAGTCTGGCTCTGTCGCGCCAATACACAAGAGCGATGAGATGGATATCTACGAGCGTTTCGTGAGCGTTTGTGCATTCGGCTACGCACCCTGGGTACGTAGCCGAATAGCACAAACGCTCACGACACGAAACGCTCGCTCGCAGATATATCTATCTCTATCGCTCTTGCGTATTGGCGCAACAGAGCCAGACTACCTTTCGCGGCTTTTCGTTTCGCGTCGCAGATATGACATCGGCTACGGCACCTGTTGATAATACTCGTACCATCATGGCCACAATTAACGATTTAGGTACAGTCAGTTGCAGAGAAAAGTAGACCCTCCTCCATAAAAACTTGTATGCAAGGAGGTCTACTTTTCTCTGCAGCTGACTGTACCTCTAATTTTCACCATTCTTGAAACGTAATAAAGTTCATCACAAGCTGAAAGAGATTGTTAGGG
Source organism: Leguminivora glycinivorella (assembly GCF_023078275.1). Lineage (NCBI taxonomy): Eukaryota > Metazoa > Arthropoda > Insecta > Lepidoptera > Tortricidae > Leguminivora > Leguminivora glycinivorella. Next base: position 23,355,615 of record NC_062982.1, read on the forward strand.
ATCATCCCCACTCAGGCGACGCATGTCCTGAGACGTGGAACGGACGTCAGCGCCACGCCGCCCGAATGTAATTTAAACCACGTCTCCTCAGTACATTTTGTATAGGAAGGACGTAAGACGCGCCCCCAGGCGACGCGTCGCTTGGCTTGGCGCGCACCGCGCCGCCTGGGGCGCGCCAAGCGACGTCCCTTGCGCGTCCTTCCCACAAAATGTACTGAGGATACGTTTTTAAATTACATTCGGGCGGCGTGGCGCTGACGTCCGTTCCGCGTCTCAGGACATGCGTCGCCTGAGTGGGGATGGTCCCTTAGAGCGGTTTTGCGCTACGCCCGATCCGATTCGTGAAAAGGTCCGTCAGTAGCCGTAGAATTATTTCTAATTACGGAAAGAAATCGAAGGACGGAGATCGGATCTAGTGCATAAATTACCATAGAAATAGTTCTACGTCTACTACGGACCATATTTTCAAGGATTGGGATCGTATCGGACGTAATGAGACGCACGTTCTGCTAAAATTTGTTAGGTTCCGGCTTTTTTAACCCCCGACGCAAAAACAAAGGGGTTTTATAAGTTTGACGTGTCTGTCTGTCTGTCTGTCTGTGTCATCATAGCTCCCGAACGGATGAACCGATTTAGATTTAGTTTTTTTTGTTTGAAAGCTGAGTTAGTCGGGAGTGTTCTTAGCCATGTTTCATGAAAATCGGTATACTACTCGTATGTCGCGGTCGGGGGTTTTTAAAAAAAAAATTGTGGTTATTGGCTGTTTGCATGCGGCCTGCGCTTATTCATGAATAAAAATAAAAATACTGCATGTGCACTTGTGCGGTGTGGTGTCCAAATGCTCGAGACACTGACTTGGGACATTCTAGGAAATATGTATGATATATTTTGCACATCCTCAGGATATTGTCCTGCGTGATTAAACGATTTGTCATACTTAGATGCAAAGTAGTATTATAGTAGGTACAGTCAGCAACATAAATAAATAAATAAATAAATATTATAGGACATCCTTACACAGATTGACTGAGTCCCACGGTAAGCTCAAGAAGGATTGTGTTGCAGGTACTCAGACAACGATATATTTAATATACAAATACTTATATACATAGAAAACATCCATGACTCAGGAACAAATATCTGTGCTCAGCAGACAAATAAATGCCCTTACCGGGATTCGAACCCGAGACCGCGGCTTCGCAGGCAGGGTCACTACCCGCTAGGCCAGACCGGCCGTCAAACACACATACAATCACGCCTCACAAAGGGGTAGGTAGAGCAAATGAAACTACTCAAGTTTCAGTGCCACAGTGCCACTCTTGGCAAATAAGGGGTTTAATGAAAACGAAATTGAGACAGTCAGCAACAGATTTGAATACATACATAGTGCCTACATTTTACAAATTTGCCGCCTTTTTTAGCGACAACATTTGCTTGTCTATACGTCAGTGACTGATCGTAAAATTCGGCAGATGACGAAATGTCTAGGCTTATCGTGAAACGCAAAAACAAACTGCAGACACTACGAATGCAATGTTTACAGTCGACTAACACAGTTTTCCCGTTGATAAAAACGTTCCGCGAAGCGTTGGATTCGCGCCAGCTGCAGTATTTTTCCAGATTCGCCTACAATGCACAGTTTCTGAATACTCCCTGTATTCAGAAAGTGAAACTTAATAGCAATATAATAATTTGTAAAAAAAGTAAAAAAAAAGTAAAAAAGTAAAAATATTTATTTACCAAAATGAATCAATTAACAGTAACAGTTGGCAGTGACTACCACACTAGAGCCTGTATCATGGAAGTCGTTAACATTTACATCCAAAGACATAGCGGCTTAAAAAATAAAAATTACAAAAAGCATGCTGACTTAGGACTAATGCATCCAACTAACAAAAATTAGTCTTATAGTGGCTTATAATGCCAAAAATAGTACTCTTATAATAACCTTGTAAACCCTTTACAAGAGGGCATTTGGGCACACCTTATAAGGCCAAAAACCTTATATCCCCCTTGTAGTTGCTATATTATTAGCTTTCTTATCTTGTACATGCTTTATTATGGCATGCAATAAGAAAGTTAACCTTATAATGGCAAGAAAAGTGCTTTTAAAAGGCTAATGTACTAATAAGAATCATATTTAAAGCTTTAATAAAGGCAATTATACTTGTAAGAATCATATTCAAAGCTTTAATAAGGGCAATAGCTCTTGTACACGTTTTGTGATCATCAGATATAAGGGAGTAAAACTCATAACGGCGAACATGATACTGTTTTAAAAGTTTATTGTGCTTTTCGTAGTGATTTATGTGTACATCATCATCAAGTCATCCATTTTGCAAGTTAGTAAACGGTAAGTTAACTTTTACATATTACAATTATTTGCTTATTTATTATGAAAACTGTGTGGGAATCCAATTTCATGGTGAAATGTGATATAAAATGTGTTGTATTATTAATGCGCCCTTGTATTTCAACGGTTTTGTACTAAAAATGCGGTTAATTAATTTTGACATGTCTTGAGCAAGGCTGTTATAAGAGTAAAAGCAGTAAGCACATCATTTACAAATACTCTATAAGAGTAAAAACTTTATAATAGCCACCGGTGTTACTTATGATTCGCCATTTTATATATCTTTAGGGTTCCTTCTCACAATTAGTGAAATCCCGAACCTTACCATCTAGTTAAATATTTGTAACGGATACCAGTTAAAAATTCATAACGTTATCGTTAGAGAGCAGATTTCAGGTAGCGATTTAAATATTAATATGAATATGACTCGCATACAATATTTATTATTTTTTCTACACACGAAAAAATGTATGGGAACATAAAAGTAAAACCCTTTTTGGATGCTTTTGTGAATATTGGGCAAAAATTATAATCATAATAAATAAAAATAAAAAAAATATTTATTTATACTTATTTCTTTAATATTTCTTCTGCGCATTGCACAGTAGAAACTTCTATTATGGCTCAAATAATATAAAAATGAAAATAATTCGCTTCTTATATATATTTAAATTGAAAGTCCATTATTTAGAATAAAATACTTTAATTTATAAAATAAAAAATAACATTAATTTAATCTAATTATTCAGTGAAGTTTGTGGTGTGCGATGTAGGTAATAATAATAGATTATAAACCACATGACATGTATTTAAAAAATTGCACTAGTCATATCCATATTAATATTTAAATCGCTACCTGAAATCCGCTGTCTAGTTATCATGTACTTGGCGCAAACCTTTGAAATTGCATTTTTGTTCGAAAGACCGTTCTTTTTAAACCGGTATTTTGGGGAACGCTTTGATAAAGGTTTGGTTCGATTAACCGGCATAGAACAAAATAAAACCGTGTAGTCCGCAGCATGTCAGGTAATACTGATATTTTCAATATTTCATTAGGAAGTTATACCTAGAATTTTCAATTTAAAACAAACTTGTGCTTCGGAATATTTAATCTTCTGGTGCCTTATTTTATTACTTCCTATTGATTTATTGTAAATGCTGAGTCAAATACTCTATTTGATATTTATTATTATGGTTATTGTTACAGAATCTGTGGATGAGATACATAGTCAGCCGTTTTTAGTGACGTGAAGATGACAAACTCTTCTCCTCCTCTTAGTAAGTAAGTGCTATTGAAAACCACGGACGATTTCAGTACCGCCATCACAATGCACTTTGTGTCGATAACTATAAACAGCCTAGCCTAAGACTTCAAATAAATATTTTTTTTTTATTACAGATGAACTACAAAACGGCACAATTCTGATGGAGAAAATCAGTCACAATCATTACTTACACCCAAAAATAAGCCAGGAGTGGTGGATCAAAAAACATGCAAAATGGAAGAGGACGCAGGAAATAGTTTAGGTTGTAAGAAAATCACACCAAGCAAAGATGGCGCTGATAATTCAAAACAAAACGAAAATCAATATATCTTTTGTGAATTTGATGAAGACCTCGATAAAAGAAACTACTTATTATTTTGGAAATTTACTGATAGGTTTATTACAATTTCTACCACCGTGTAGGCGCTCTGAAGAATATATTAATATTTTGAAGTATGTAGACTCATTGAAACAGCAACATCGTGAGCAATAGAACTGAAAATATTAATCTTATAAAGTTACTTGTATCGGTTTGGTTTCGTTGCACATAAATAAATATCTTAAAAACAGTGAGTTTGTCTTTATTTGTCCTCAATTTTAATCTGTCTTAGTCCCAAAAGGACTACATATAAAATCGGTTTCTTCTTAAAATAGCCGAACATTGTATTCACTTATTCAGATCGTCCAACATTCGCAATGATAACCCGCAATAAAAGATTTTTTTTTATTTCAGACCAAAGTCCATAAAGTAAGGAATACACTTTTGGAACTTATTCTAATAAAGTTAATCTTAAAAATTAATATTAGTAGGTACTGATAGATAAAAAAACTGAGTGCCTTGGTAATAGTCTCTTATACGCTCAGTTATGTATAATTGGCCACCTCCGAGTGCATGCTAGTCTGGTATAACCGGTGGACACTCTATTTAATAATGTAAACATTGTAAAACATGGAAACAATGGAGCAGTTACATTTGCCCTCCAGTCGAGATCTGCCCCGCGGCCCCGCTGTATATACCTTAACATTTTTCACCGCAGAGCTACAGACACCTTAAATAAGAACAAAAAATATAATTATTAAGCTAAATCCAAACTCAATTCATCATTTAACGATATACCTGTATTACTGTCACTGCTGCTTGCCTGCATATTCTTATAATTATTCCATAATGGCATCCTCTACGGAACCACTAATCGATAAGTTGGGATCAGATTGTTCACATTCGCTGGATTTTCAAAATGACGAATCAAGTTTTATAAAAACTTTTAATACGACACTTTCAAGAATAATGCCTTTATAATTATTGTATAAGAGAAAATGTATTGCTTTAATTCTTTAAAACACTTTATAAAATGCTATAATTTGTTTGCTGGATAGACGTTTTATTATATGCTCCTATGAGGCATAAAGCATCATAGTTATCTTATGCATTACTTTTATAAGAATAATTGGCCATAACAAAAGCTTTTATAGTGCTTTGAATATTATACAGCGAAAAGGCATTTTAAATGGCTTCTATAAGAATACATATTTTTAAACCCTTATTGCAGTCATATAAGTTGGACTTATTAACGTGTACATGGCCAAGTTATAAGAGTAAATGTACTATTGGCCAAATCCTCTTATAATGAGCTACTATAAGAGTAAATATTTTTAAACCCTTATTGCAGTCATATAAATTGGACTTATTAACGTGTACATGGCCAAGTTATAAGAGTAAATGTACTATTGGCCAAATCCTCTTATAATGAGCTACTATAAGAGTAAATATTTTTAAACCCTTATTGCAGTCATATAAATTTGACTTATTAACGTGTACATGGCCAAATTATAAGAGTAAATGTACTATTAGGCCAAATTCTCTTATAATGAGCCGCTATAAGGAACTCTGGCATAATGAATGCTATTTTAAAACTACTATGAGTGTTTAGCCCTTATAGATTGATTTTATAAGGATATTTTGTTTGTTGGTGTACACTTAAAGCTACAAAACAATAAATTTAGTATATTGAGTAATAAAGTGTTGTAATAAAATTTGCTTACGGACCACAGAGACAAGAAGGAGAGACGGGCGGTTTGAATTGAATACGCCTGTCGGAAGCTCTTGAACCCACACACACTTATAGACGGACGCTCCTATTGCGCTCGCATAACTTCCATAGTGTAGAACGAACGCCGTGTCATCACGCACGCACACAACGATAACTGTATGCATATCGAGCTAACAACTGCGACACGACCGCTTGCGGCTCGTTCGCTCCCTAGCTCCCTTGTATACAGAGTGGGGCCTGTAACAAAGGCGAAGAATTGAACTGTAGGCTATTCTCCTTATACTGATCAACATTTGTTCAGTGACTTTTAAAAATTATGAAGTCTTTAAATTTTTAATTTTTCATACAAAATAAATATTAGCTTCAATGTACGCCATTATTGTTGTCATTGACGTTGTCTGTCACACTTTAGACTTAACAGAATTCGCAATACATTACCTCTTAGAAAAAACTTTCAAGGGTGATAAAAATCAAAATACATGTTATTTTTAAAAGTCGCCGAACAAATGTTGATCAGTATAAGGCCTAGAGTTCAATTCTTCGCCTTTGTTACAGGCCCCACTCTGTATATGCTCTGATAGACAAGTGGCAGGTGAAGCACGTTTATTTATAGCAAATTTAAAATCCATGTGAGAAGTAGCAGAAACGCAATATAATTACTTTCTGTGGTCAAAGCCCTAGAGAGATGGTCGGTAGTCGTACGAGAGCTGGATTTCTAAATTATGTTAGCACGTTGTAAGTTCTATATTAAAAAAAAAACATGCAATGCAATTTTGTAAACTTTCCGTCATCTATCCAGTATCTGGTGATAAATATGTTTAATATCATTTTGACACCTCAATGCGCAGTTTCGGAATTGCGCATCGTGCAATGATGTTCTGTGTGACAATGATAAGAAGTTACGTGCAAGGAAAACTAGTGTTCACTGTTACCAAATAGTAAGCTCTTAAAGTCTATTATCCTTTGTCAATAGGTATTCTAATTCTAGACTTTGAATAGGTAAATATCGATGAATTGATAAGCGATAAAGATATTACGAAGCCATTATTTATTGCAGTTCCGACTATTTCTATTATTTTTGTCATGCGTATTTTCGGCGAATGATTCAATGTTTGTTTACTAAGTAGGTTGCTTGTACGTTTTAGTATTTCTAGGTTTTTACTTTTATATGTTTAAATATAATGTATGTAGTGATAACCGATTATGTGCAGCCCTACGATCGGTATTCCAAAAGGTTATGGTCGCACCTCTAGCGGATTTGACAGAAGAGCATCGCCCGCCATTTTTCGCGTCGTACCTATTGTAATTCCCCAAGTTCTGTGTGTTTCTCGTGGTTTATTAAATCCTTGTATTTGATGATGATTGGCATTTTAGTCTAACAATAGTTACCTAGAAAACTTGAACTCTTTATAGTGTACCGGCATCAAAAAACACTAATGCACCTGATTAAAAATAGATTTTTCAGTACAGATGGTGTTTTTTTTACGCACTGGTGCTAGAAGTGGTTCATTATATGCCAGGTCAAAACTTCTGAGGCTCATCTGTACTGAAAAACGTCGTACGATACACGTGCGAAAAGGAAATTCGGAACTCGTGTCGATTTAAAACACTCCCTTCGGTCGTGTTTTAATCTATCGCCACTCGTTTCGAACTTCCTTTTTTACGCACTTGTATCGTAATGTACTATTTTAGGATTACAGAATCACTCCATGAAGCTAGAATTGTGATTTTTTTCCAGTCTTGCCCGTTAAAAATTTAAATCTAGTATGTTATGTTTCTGCTTTTAAATCATACCTATATTTTGTTCATAGAACAATCGTAACTTTTCCTGGACGCAATGTTTTTGATTTTAGCTCCATGACAATTATCCATGAGTTCGCCGACAACTATATATTCTTTAAAATGATTTGCTACATTTGTAAAAGCGATACTGACAAGATTGAATCAGACACTATTCAATACAAACATTAACAATATTCCATGCGTTTAGTAAGTTTGGAAAGTTCAGTAGCAAACAAGACGGAACAATAGGCTGTACGCCTACAGTTACTTTTAATTGAATTCTCCACGTTTCGCACCTATTCCTACTGACTACCGAGTTTGAACGTGGCAGGCAACTTTAAGGATAATCGCAGTAGGCCTAGCACACGATTGCCGCGGGAGTATGTCGCCGCGAGATAGATGACACGTCTTCTTAACGTCTCGTCGTCGTCTTCTTCGTCTAACTGTATTAATGACATAAGGACGGGTAGTCTATCTCGCGGCGACATACTCTCGCGGCAATCATGTACTAACCCTGCAGGGCCGGATCTAGGGTAGAGCGAGTCGAGCGGCTGCTCCAGACAGTAAGGGGACGCCAAAAGGCAAAATGTTAAAAAACAGACAAAAAATTAAAATAATTTTTACTAGGTATAATTATGCGAATGCGAATAAATATTATAATATGCGAAAAGCGCATTCCGTAACCGCAACCTGTACCGATTTATCTACATATAGGTATTTAGTAGAATTCTCCAGGATCCCAGATACCTACTTTTGGTGCGTTACTGTACAGTTCCTTATTAGTTAAACAACTACAACTACTGTACAGTTAAAAGCGTGGGATCTGGGTTAAAGCACTTAAAGCTTTCAAAAAGTTACAAAATTAAACTTTACATGAAACCTATTTAAAATGTAGGTACTATTCGAATCGTGCATTATGTTAGGTAATCAAGGATTACACAGAATATAATATAAACGTTATCGCATACTGGCGCCTGGCCAGGCGCCGCTGTTATCACTTCCTAGATACGACTGATAACAACAGAATGAGGTGCGAATGTAGAAGAACCCGATTTAATGTTTCAAGTGCTGCAAGTTTGGTCAGGGCAACCAAATCTTGGCAATAAAGAATAGCGCGAAATTCAAATTTTCTCGTACGACGCAACGCAAAAACGACGGAGTGTTATAAGTTTGACGTGTCTGTGGCATCGTAGCTTTCGAAGTTTTTTTTGGTTAAAAGCTGAATTTTGTCTGGAGTAGGTCAAATTGGTCCACTATGTAGAGCTTTTTTTCAAAATTTAAATTTTGTAGTTTTAAGTGATATGGGGCTCATCGATGATTCCGCCACCGTCAAGATTTGGGAAGGCACGCGTATTACGCATATACAGAGTGGGGCCTGTAACAAAGGCGAAGAATTGAACTGTAGGCTATTCTCCTTATACTGATCAACATTTGTTCAGTGACTTTTAAAAATTATGATATCTTTAAATATTTAATTTTTCATACAAAATAAATATTAGCTTCAATGTACGCCATTATTGTTGTCATTGACGTTGTCTGTCACACTTTAGACTTAACAGAATTCGCAATACATTACCTCTTAGAAAAAACTTTCAAGGGTGATAAAAATCAAAATACAAGTTATTTTTAAAAGTCGCCGAACAAATGTTGATCAGTATATAAGAAGAATAGCCTAGAGCATGCGCGGATCCAGGGGGGGGTCATGAGGGTCATGACCCCCCCCTGGAGCCTAGGCTGGCCATACGAATGGACCACGTGACCCCCCCTCGGGGGGCCTGGGCCTTTACCACATGACCCCCCCCTGGGCACGAAGCTGGATCCGCGCTTGGCCTAGAGTTCAAGTTTTCGCCTTTGTTACAGGCCCCACTCTGTATACAATATTTTATTCTGAACTGTAGAATAGGGAATAAATCTTCTTAAAAAGGATCGAACGTCTAACAAAATGAAGTTAATTTAATGGTGTAAAAAGGGCCCGTTATCAAAGATTATTAACATTAATTATAGTCAATTGGTCATACTAATTAAACAAAATGAGACCGGCGCCTTCATAATCCTTATAATAAGTATATCAAATACGTATTTCCAAAAATGTAATCTGCCATCACAAAGGTATTTAGATAGTACTATCACAAGTGACAAAACGAAATTATCAAAAATGTTTCTCTTATCATTTCTTGCGTGATATCTAATCTGTGTGATTAACCTACTTTAACCCCCAGGGGCCCGTTTCTCGAAAGGTACAAGCCTTGTATTACAAGTGCGCGAACTGTCAAATCGTATGGGTTGTCATGGAAACACACTTGTAATACAAGGCTTGTACTTTTCGAGAAATGGGCCCCTAGTAGACAAAAGAACAAGTCTTATGTACGTATAACGGGCTTTTAAGACCTTATGATACGACATGTAAAGTGCATCATAATATTATGCACTTCGTAATGTTTGTCAACGAATCACTCAAAATAATGTGGGTATATTTTTTTTCCTCTGTTGTTTTAACTCGAAAACAGATGTTGATTTTTCTTATCGGGAACATATGTTTTTCATTATTTTGTTGTGTCTTAAGGTATAAATATCTTGGTTGTATGTAATTTGTTTAAGAGAGATAAAGAAATAGTTGCATTTAATTTACGTTTCTTGCAACTATGGGAACAAATCAAATAATTTTTAACAAATATTTTGATTTATGTTTTTTAAGTAGTTACACTACTAATATATAAATTAATAATCGGAATAAGATGTCATATATTTAAGAAAAAATAAACTTTTTAACAAAAAATAAAACCGCCTTCAAAAATAAGCGCGTTACAAAACACGGAGAAACTAAAAAGCAAAAAATAATAAACTTTTGAATTCAGATTTCTTATCGGATTGCAATAATCTAAACATCCAAATTATAAACAAATCAATTATTTTTGTAGTCGGTACCAGACCTGTTCGTCGCCTAGTTATTTCCTGTTTGCCCCACCCAACCATTCGCAGGCTGGCCCCGACTCCAAAAATAATTGATTTGTTTATAATTTGGATGTTTAGATTATTGCAATCCGATAAGAAATCTGAATTCAAAAGTTTATTATTTTTTGCTTTTTAGTTTCTCCGTGTTTTGTAACGCGCTTATTTTTGAAGGCGGTTTTATTTTTTGTTAAAAAGTTTATTTATTTGTTGATTTTTAGTGGTTCCTATTGATATTATATGTATCAGTCCGAATATATGTACAGTAGTGAAAGAATTATCCTTTAACTCCTAACCATTGAGGAGTTGACCTTCCATCATCAGCTCAGCCACATAAAATTATTACCATCAGGCGTAAATACTGGTGTACCTTTGAAAAATACACTAAAAACATTACATGTGCCTATAACATTTGAAGAGTTCCCTCGATTTCTCCAAGATCCCATCATCAGACCCCGACTTGGTACCAATGGGACCATCTCGGGGTTATACCTGATCGATTGAAAAAAAAATTTTGAAAGTCGGTCCATGATTCTCGGAGATATCGAGTAACATACATACAAAAAAAAAATAAAAAAAAAATTCAGTCGAATTGAGAACCTCCTCTTTTTTTTTGAAGTCGGTTAAAAATGACGAGCACCACCAGTGGTGAAGGCCGGATTCGAACCGGCGTCGAAATTTCTCTTCTACATGTCATCTTTGTAAGACTGGGCGTCTTCGACCAACTCTAAGAGCAAGCAGTAGGTGCTTGCACCTCCTATACGAAACCTTTACAGGTTTACGATATAGCTAGAGAGACTGGTGCTGCCATCTATAACGCAACTATGGGAACAAATCAAATTACTTCGACGGCTTCCGCTGTGGCGAGGTGGCCTAGGGGTTCGTGGCGTTAGCCCGTATTGCTAAAGACGCCGGTTCGAATCCGGCCTTCACCACTGGTGGTGCTCGTCATTTTTTCTTTAATATATGACATCTTATTTCGAATTTTTTTTTTTACGTTTCTTGCTTTTTGTGACGAACATAAATCTAATCTATTTAAATTAAACATCTTCATTACTTATCTTCATTAGGTTAACTGGAAGAGATCCCTATCAGGGATAAGTTCGCCTTTGTACTTCCTCCTTCTTCTTTCTATTATATTTGATGCATTGTATATTTTTCTGGAGGTACAATAAAGAGTTTACTTACTTACTTATTTACTTACTTAAATATCTTAATGCAAGAATAGGTATATACTTACATATACATGCATTAATGAATTTGAGAAAAATAAAAAATAAGATAATATTATAATCACTATCATCCTAAAATTTAGTATTAGTCAGAAATAATGAACTAAAATGTGTACGTACGTATAACAAATTATATTTTACGACAACTTTACAAATGTAACTTTTTCCTTGTTCATTTCATTCATAAAATATTCTTCAAACCAAGTGTCCAAAATATATTGATCTGATCCTTTTTAACAGAATTAAGCCCTTATTCTATCAACCTTTATGGCCATATCCGCCTACACATTGAACGCTTGAAATAAAGTTATCAACTTTAATGTCGAATATACCCATCAAATGACGGGTCGTTAAACTCAAATAACATTTTACACATATTATGGAATGGATACTCACTTAAATAATTTGTCCAAAGAGATTACTGGGCGGTCCTAAGTGCTCTTAAATCAGAACACAGAGTCCCCTTTGGTTTCAAAAAACTTACGAAACAAATGGTTATCTGAGGAACAAATACGGTTCAGTAGTGCGAAAAGGGTTTCCTTCGGAAACGTTCGTATATGTCATGCTAGTTCAGTCAATGTCAGTACATCTTGTACTGAGACTGACTGAAATAGCATGACACGTTCGTACGTTTCCGTAACAATACGAAGGCAACTCTTTTCGCACTACATCTGTACCTGTGTTCATCAAACAAATAAATATCCTTATCGGGATTCGAACCTAGGACTATCTGCTTAGCAGGCAGGTCAGGTAGGATCCTCGGCCAGACCGGTCGTCAGATTTGGACATTCAGAATGCGGTTCTAGGGTATTTAGCCAAATGTTACTGGCTCTGTCGCGCTAATAGAGATCTTAGACGATACCACAATATAATAAAGAGTACTATCGTACAGTATGGCCACTCCCGCTCCCCACTGAAAGTGCCGCCCACCCCCTCTCGGTTACCTCACAGTTACCACCTGTCAAAACTGTGAAATGTCTCACTCATACAAGCATGGTACGCGTTCACCTACACGAGCTTAGACTGTGTGCTAGGAACGCGTCTCTTTCATATATTTGATCGCCAGTGTCCGAGGTGTGACGATACGCTATGGAGCGTCAAAGATTATATTAGGAGCGTAAGCGATTAAACTCTTGCCTAGAGGGAAGCCCTAGCCGAAGTGACAATCGTTGACACTATGTAGCGATCGAAACGGAGTCTGGCTCTGTCGCGCCACTGCAGAAGAGCGATAGGGATAGCTAACTACGATAGTATGAAGCGTAAGCGATTGTGTCGTTGGCTAGAGGGCAGGGCCACGTGCGTCGCAGACGCCGCCGCGGCGAGCGCCCGCGCAGCTTTCCCACACTCACATTCGCGCAGCGATAGCAGAAAAATTGCAAGCAAATATTTACAAGATTGTTGTTTGGTGTTACGGGTGACTATACCTGCAAAAAAGGGGTGAATATACAGGGTAAACATGACTGAGGGTGAATATACAGGGTAAACTGACCCAAAGTTCCTATTAGTGTTTTGGATGGCCGAGAAAATTGCGCGTTGCATGCGCGTTTAAAAATAGACATATGTACTATCAGGTGCAAAAGTGCATGGAGAAATTATGAATGAATTCATTGATAAATTCGTCGTGCACTTTTGCAGCTGAAAGTACCTGCCAAGTATAAGACGGATTCAGATTTTTCTAAATAAATTGTTTATTTGTGAATGCTTATTTGCATAACCACAAAATTAAAATTTTGAAAAACCCCCGACCGCGACCTAGTGGACCGATTTTCATGAAACATGGCTAAGAACACTCCCGACTAACACAGCTTTCAAATAAAAAAAACTAAATCGAAATCGGTTCATCCGTTCGGGAGCTACGATGCCACAGACAGACACACACACAGACAAACAGACAGACAGACAGACAGACAGACAGACAGACAGACAAACAGACAGACACGTCAAACTTATAACACCCCGTCGTTTTTGCGTCGGGGGTTAAAAAAATAAACTTAAGTATTTAGTAATATTAAAAGTTTACTTAATAACCATTTTAATAAATGGGTAGGTTATTACCTACCCATTATTTTTAACAGGTATAGGCTTGATCCCAAGATTATTATAATTTACTAGAGTTATTATAATTAATTTGAAAAACCGCCATAAATTTCTATTTGACATATGAAACTTTTTAAAAAGAACCATGTTTATTTTTTAGGTTTATGTATACACATATTTGTTGAAGAGCTGTCAGCCCAATAAAGGAGATATTCTGAAACACTTTCGCTACCAAGAACCCGACTGTCGGGCACACCGCTCGTAGAAGCGTAGCCGATTACATGGGTTTCCCCGTATGTAGCGAAAATGTCGTAGCGCCGCGTAGAGCCCGGTTTCGAAAGTGTTAAGAGTGCGAGGCTAACGACTGATAAGATTGCTGTGATTTTGATAACATTTTACGTATGTTTAGTTCTCAGCGCCAAACTAAACATTCCCAAGCCACAAACGAAAACTATGACATACGAGTAAAATACTCTGATAGTTCCGTTTTAGACATTTTTGCTCCGGAACCCTAAAAAGGTTACACTGTAAATTTCAAGCTTCTTTCTCTGCTTTAAATTACAAAAAACTTTATTAAAATATTTCTTGTTTTTTAGCAATCAACAATTAGGTATACAATTTATAATTGATTCTAATTAACACAAGTCAAATTATGTTCTATTGAAAATATTTCAACTTGTGCTATCTTAAAGTAGTCACACTACTATTATATATAAATTAAAACCGAAATAAATTACACGTATGAAAGAAAAAGTGACCAAGGTCTCCAGTGTCTGAAGTTTAGTTTAGTTTATTTATTACATAATGATAAATTACAGTATAAATTAATCTACGTTAACCTGTATGAATTTACATTATGATCGTCAATAATGATATGTAATTATAATTAGGCATGCTAACATATAAGAGGTATTGGGTTGGCACAAAAGTAATGACACACTCTACAAAACTCTATACATTTCCTTTCTTAAGTTAATTGTTTTCGATAATATTCTAGTATGTTGTAGAACATTCTAGGTACTTCTAATGTGAGGGTATATAAAGCCGCCCTCGTGATTAGTTTAGTTAGATTGAAATAAAATGGACGAGCGACAAGTTCGAACACTTTACTTATACGAGTACTTGTTAGGCCACAGTGCGCGGGCTGCGGCTGACAATATCAACACTGCATTGGGCGCTGGAAGTACAAGCCATGCCACGGGGTCCAGATGGTTTGACCGTTTTAAATCAGGAGACAGGAGCCTTGAAAGTCAGTCACGCTCAGGGCGACCACCTGCATTCAATGATGACGATTTACGCCGCGAACTACAGTCGAATCCTGATGCTACTACTCGTGAATTAGCGGAAGCACTTAACTGCAGTCACCACGCTGTGGAATACCATCTGCATGAGCTTGGGTATTGAAAAGTTTTGGCTCGATGGGTACCGCACATCCTTACCGACGCCAGTCGTGCAGTCCGTGTCGCCATCTGTCAATCACTTTTGCTGCGACCCCGACGTAAAGAGTTTTTGACTGATCTGGTTACGGGAGATGAATCATGGATTTATTATGAGAACGATACACGTCGCGCTTTTTGGCTGCCTCGAGAAGAAACGCCACCAACTCAACCGAAGCTGAGTCAAAAGAACCGCTTAAAAGTTTTGCTTTGTTGTTTCTAGGACTCGCGCAAGGTATGCTGTTTTATGAACTATTACACAAATGAAACTGTAAACGCTAACAAATATTCAACACAGCTCACTGAACTATCTTCTACTATCAAGAAAAAACGACGAAGACGAGCCACTGTAATTTTACTACATGATAACGCTCGACCTCATGTCGCATCTACCGTTCGCCAACAGCTGCAGAACTTGGGCTGGGAGACGATACCCCACCCACCTTATTCTCCAGACCTCGCACCATCAGACTTTCATTTGTTTAGAGCCCTGAAACGACATTTGCGGGGTAAACAATTCAATGATTTCCATGATGTACAGGTGGAGTTGAACAACATTTTCGAGGCACAGCCATCAGAGTTCTGGACGAAAGGCATCCAAACTTTGCCGGATCGTTGGCAAGAAGTCATAGATGCTAATGGTGATTACATCATCGACTAAGCTTTTTGTATTGTAATAATAATAATAAATATGTTGTTCTCATCTTGCTAACGGCGAGTACTTGCACAGACATAATCTCGTAGCCAGGATTATTCACCAGCAACTTGCTCTTCAATACGGCCTTGTGGACCGCGAAGTACCGTACTACAAGTACTTACCTGCCCCAGTTCTCGAAAATGGTCGTGCCACGCTCTATTGGGATCGATCTATTATCACTGACAGGACTATTGTAGCCAATAAGCCTGACATTGTTATAATAGATCGATCGCAACGCCGGGCCGTGCTCGTCGACATCACCATCCCCCATGATGAGAATCTCGTGAAAGCCGAGAAGGACAAGTCCAGTAAGTACCTAGACTTGGCTTACGAGATAACCGCCATGTGGGATGTTGATTCGACGATCATTGTCCCGATAGTCGTTTCAGCGAACGGTCTCATAGCGAAGAGTCTTGACCAACATCTCGAGAGACTCTCGCTAGGTGGTTGGATCAAGGGTCAGATGCAGAAGGCGGTGATCTTGGACACGGCGCGGATAGTCCGACGGTTCCTCTCTCTGCGGCCCTAACCACCGGCAGCTTGGGCCCTGCCCCGCTGCTGGCGGCATCCTAGGTTAGGTTTTTTATAATGTGTTTATATATTTTGTATTGTTTTGTATGTGGTTTTGTATTTTACTTTTATAATCATATTATAACAAACCTAGCCTAAGAATCAAAATGAATAAAGAGAATAATAATAAATATAAAACGTAAACCAAGTGTCTCATTACTTTTGTGCCAACCCAATACAATAATATGAAGCTGGTCACTTTTTCTTTCATATGTGTAATTTATTTCGGTTTTAATTTATAATTGGTATATAAGTATGTACATTAAGTACCTGGGCGACCGAGCTTCGCTCGAGTAAGTTCGAAAACTCGTCAGTTTGTTCGCGTTTCCCGGGGCCTAAAGCCGGGTACTCACTAGCGAGCTGTAACTGTAACCGTTGCATGACCTGTTACCAAAAAACATAGTGTGTACGTGGTTCGCAAAACGTACTCATTTCCGAACCTGTAACGTTACAGGTAACCGTAACCGTTACTGTAACCAAAACCATAGTGTGTACATGGTTCGCGAACCTCCTGCGAGCGGTGCGCGTTGCTGCTCGCAGCGAACCAATGTTTATAACGTACTCATTTCAGAACCTGTAACATTGCATGTAACCGTAACCGTTACTGTAACCAAAAACATAGTGTGTACGTGGTTCACGAGCCTGCAACGAACGCAACACGAGCGGCTCACAGCGAGCCGATAATTGTCGGTTTTTGCCGCGAATCAAAGGGCGCTCGCAGTGCGCTCGTGGACGTCGAGAAGAGAGGTTGTAACAATCCGCTGCGAACGTCAAACTTTTCATCATGAGTGAATGGTCAGAGGAGAAATTTAATAGCTTCTATTGATAGACTCCTACAGGGAGAAATGGAGAATAGTGTCCTGTAGACTCCTAAATTTATTAAATATTCGAAATCGGTTGCACTCATTCGAGTGATTTTTTATAATGGTTACAATTTTTTTTATTTTTCATTATTTACAGTAGATCACTTCTTTTCCGGTACATTCTCTGAATCCACCTTCTTCGTGGCCGATAGGTATCATAAAGTAATGCATCTATAAATATAAATATACATATACATATATGCTGCACAAGCGAGAGACACCTTCGTCCGACATTGTGGAGTTACAATCCAAAAATGCAGATACATCCGGCTCGTCATTAATTTTACAGTGATGTGGCCTTCTCGTACACACTAGAACCTGGTTACTGTATCTTTTTGGTTACAGTTACTGCTCACAAATGAGTACGCTCCAGGAAATGGATCCGGCGACGTCACGAGCCTGAACTGTAACACGCGTACACACTAGACCTCATTACTGTATCTGTTCGGTTACAGTTACGACTCGCTAAATGAGTACGCTCGGGGTACTGGATCCGGCGACGTCGCGAGCCCGAACTGTAACATGCGTACACACTAGAACCTCGTTACAGTGTCTGTACGGTAACAGTTGCAGCTCGCTAGTGAGTACCCGGCTTTAGACTAACCTAAATCGATTTTTCACGTGAAATAAAACCATAGATTTAGAATTATTAAACTAGATTGTTTAGTTAGGTCAAAAAGTGTGTCCACATGAGAGGTAATTGTTTGGGCTGGTGTCCCTCTCGCACTTGCTGACAATGTCAGCATTATTCAGTGACGTCATCACTGTCATAAATTGGGGATACCAGTCAATTTTCAAAGTTACTACCAAATCTACTAACACCCAATTGAAAGTATTTTTTTAATTATACAAATCTTTGATTTACTGGCATCAAAATAATTACATTATAATTATTTTAAATTTTTTTGAAATATATCGAAACCCTAGTTTGAATATAACATTAAAATAAAATAAGAAGTTATAAAGTCAGGTAATATACAGATAAAAATACTACTAATATGGGAACCTCATTAACACTGGCAAGTGGCAACACGTGCGAGAGGGACACCAGCCCAACCAAACAATGCCCTCTCATGTGGACCGTTTTCGCTAGTCTGATACGATCGACTTTCTGTTTCAGTAATAAGGTTTAATTTCGTATGGCAAAAATGTAATTGAGCTGTCCCCTGTAAAGGTCTTTGAATAAAACTGAGTAACTATCGCGATAACCGAAGACAATATTATCGATTTTTCACCTTCGGAAGCCCCCACATAACATATTGCAGCGAAATCATTAGAGCTGTTTCTGAGATCGCCGCCGGTAGGTATGTATAAAATAAATAATGTGCAAGAATTACTCGTTTGAAGGTATGAAAATTAATAAATAGATTAGATAAATAAAAGTTTTGGTTGTACAGTTGATCGAATCGAGATGGTAGAATCAACGGGTGATGTGATTTGTTGTGAAGTGAACCGTTGATTTGGACATGGACGCAAAGGACCCTGGCTTATTTAAGAGACACGAAAAACACACCTATCATATCTAACCATAGATTAAAAAAGCCGCACCCTGACCGCAAAACATTTTTTTGCAATCACTCCGCCCGCAGGATGTTATTCGGCTTCAAAAAAAGGCGTTAATGAATGCGCTGATTTGCACCGCGGATCGTTTCTCAGCGTCTCACCATTCATGATTCGTTTGTGAATCTCAGGGCCTATATCATCGTCTTCCTTGCGCCATGGGAGCCTGGGGTCCGCTTTGACAACTAAATCCTAAGATTTCGCAAAGGCACTAGTTTTACGAAAGCGCCTGCGAACACGAAGGGTAACTAGGCCTTATTGGGATTAGTCCAGTTTCCTCACGATGTTTTCCTTCACCGAAAAGCGAGGGAAAACGTGAGGTAAGTGACTATACAGGGTGATTTTGATCATTATGACTATTGAGGTCATAATGAACAACTTTTATTATAAAACCAATGCTGAAATTGCGCAAAAAATTTGGCTGTTGCATAGAAATGACCGGCATGACGTCAGTCGGAGTTCGGAATGTATGAAACAACTAAATATTTTTTTTCTCTCTAAGACGAAAAATTACTCTTTATCCGTTTATAGCCAGAGAACAGTTTCCTACAAACTAAATGACACAAGAGTAATCGTTAACTTTAACGAACTTAATAAAAACAATGACACTTAACTGTCCGTTAAATTCCGACCCGTCAAAGTCAACTCCGTCAACATTGAAATAAATCAAAACATTCACTATTGCCTATTTGATCTAAAAGGTCCTAAGAAGCTAAATTTTACGTGTAATTTATTTCCGAGTTATAAACGTTCGTCAAATCTATTTCTATCTTCAAAAGAGGAATCTGTTCGTTGAGAAAAATTGTTTTAGTTTAGAAACACCTGCATGTCAATCCGAAGTAGCTTTCTAATTATATCTAAATAACCGTGTTTATGAAATTTGTAAAAGATTGTATCTCGCAAGTTTTTATTCAATATATGCAAATTTTGGCAAGTTTATGTGACAAAATTTTTCAATTATAGTGGGTCATAGTCATAAGTGGCTCTTCAGTTATGGTGGGTCGTAAGTGGCTCCAAATGGTTCCTGTAATATTATACATAACGTTGCTGCTTGGATTGACAATTGGACACGCTCTGCCGATAGATACTGCTTATTTTTTGTGATCGAAAATATACTGTATTAGGTAAGTAATAGGATGAAAATTAAGAGATTTAGGTGTGTGATAGTAATAAAAAATGCTAATTCCTGAAACGGTACCTTAAACTGTTTTGTTTTGTATGTGTTTTAAGGATACCTATTCTATTATAAGAGAAATAACTAGGTAGGTCTAAGTTAGATAAACAGGCAGGAACCCAACTGTATCTAGTATCTATAAAAAAAAGATTTTCTCCATATTTTAATATACGTCGGCTGAAAGAAAACGAAGACCACCCACAAAAATTACCTTTGAACCCACTCCCGAACCTTTAATCTACCAACAGTACCAACATAAAAACTCATTCAGCGATATATTTAAACGCGTCGCTTGTCGCCTCGCTTTTTACTTGTTTTCACGAACATTTCCCGAAGAAAAAGTTCCGCGTCCCTACAACTGTCATAGTGAGTTAGAACCTTGTGGTACTAAAGTTTCCCTAAAGGAGCGTGGAACTTCAAACGAATGCCAAATTGTTCTATTTCTCATTTGCCAGTCAATGAACTTTTGTCTCGGACGAAAGAAAACTCGGTTGTGTATAATGCCCATATTTCTTCTGTAGTCTTGTTACTGTCAGATGCATATGTCGGACTTTTGACATGTAGACGCTGGTCTGCCGGCCTCTAGGCACTTTTAAGTAAGCACCAGATCTGGTCGTGTCTGGGCTCATTCTTCTCTTAATCACGAGCTGATTCGATCCTGATGCTAAAAAATGTGTCCTATTTTTTTTCCTTTTACGTCACGATTTATGTCCTTTTACGTCACGTATGAACTTACTAAGTGCGTGACGTATTGGAAACTCGAATTTTGTATGGAAAATTTAAGACACATTTTTTTATCGTCGGGATCGAATCAACTCGTGATTCTGAGAAGAATGAGCCAACACGTCCAGATCTGGTGAAATTCGATATTCGAGATTTATTTTGGAAAACAGCCAGCTACGATAGGTACTAGGCGTAAAGGATTATGCCGTTGGCTAGGTACTGACAAGTACATGTTCACACGTGGGTTAGGTACAGTCAGCCAAAAAAGTGGTTTACCACTTTTCGAGCTTATGTGTTTAACAATAGAGTCGAAAAGTGGTAACCCACTTTCTTGGCTGACCGTACTACGAGCTGGGACTATAGTATAGGGACAGTCAACAATAGGGCTAAGGAGCGAACCATATGGTACGTGTTGGTTACCACAACCTACTGGTTTGCTCGAGGCCTACTAGACTTAATAGAAGCTAGGGTAGGGATCTAAGGCTAAAGAGAATACGTCACTCTGTAAAAAAAGAATCTTATTGTATATTTGTTTCGAAATATCAATAAATCATCATCATCATACCACGAGCAAAGCGAGTGGTTCTAAAATCGGAATCTTGAACATTGCGAGGGTTTGCTGGGAATTTTTATAAACTGCAACTTTAATTCTCATTTAAAGAATAAAAAGGCTTTATCATGAAAGTATTTTTACATATCAAAATTCCCATGTGACTTCATAAGAACTGTGAAAAAGTTCACATACCTCGGATTTTTTTATACCACGTCAGTTGCAAACACGTATACGGTCCGCCTGATGGAAAGCGGTTACCGTAACCTATGGACGACTGCATCAAGGTCTGTCACATGCACATTTCCGACCCATTAGAAACTTGTACACTCCTTTTTTGAAGAACCCCATACTGTAGTAGGTCATCGGGAATACCTCGACAGGGAGCTCATTCCACAGCCGGAGCGTTCGTGGGAGGAAATTCCTCATTACCATTTAGGTTGCAAGGTGTGTGGATGAGCTCCCTGTCGATGCGATGATGAAAAGTGGACGTTGGCATCATGTCAAACAGTTCTTCAGAACACAACCCTTTGCTTTAGTTCCTGAGCCACATTTCAAGGACAAGTATTAGGTATTACGGTTTATTATTGCTCTATAAACACTATAAAATTATTTGGCACATGTTTTATGTTATCATAGAGATATCAATTATCTAAATACCTGCATGTAGCCTTAGAGCTTTATTCGACTCGCTCAAAGTGATGTTGATGGGACATGTGATTATAGCTATTCAATGCAGCATGCGATTTTATTCACATCAATGTCAGAATTAGACATCCATACTTCTGTACTAATCCATACTAATATTATAAATGGGAAAGCGTGTGTGTCTATTTGTCCGTCTTTCACGGCAAAACGGAGCGACGAATTGACTTGATTTTTTAAGTAGAGATAGTTGAAGGGATGGAGAGTTACATAGGCTACTTTTTGTCTCTTTCTAACCCCCCACTTCCCTTAAATAAGGGGTGGACATTTGTATGGAGCATTCCGCAATTTTCGAATTTAACGCAAGCGAAGCCGCGGGCAAAAGCTAGTTTGCAATAAAGCAATAGTAATTCGTATAGTGGTAATAAAACAAGAGTGGTTTTATAACACTATACAGATATACAGATATACAGACTTTATTGGTAAATATAAAATATACATATTACACGTCATAGCCTTAAAACTAGTTAAAACAATTACACTAAATTCGTCCATTTTAAATGAATTAAAACAATATAATTTATAAATACTTAAACCTGGGAAAAGTGTAGGTAGTTACTACAAAAACCTGATTATCAGACGGTGCTGGGTCAATTACTCACCGGAGCATTTATAAAGTCGGCGATACGATAGTATGCCTTATCTATAAGAAACGATTTAAGTTTCTTTTTGAATATGGCATCACTTGTCGAGTCTTTGATGGCATTAGGCACAGAATTGTAAGCAATCGGTCCCATGACGTCAAGCGATAGTCGAGACTTCGCGAGTCGTTGCTTTGGGATTTGCAATCGTGGTCGTCGACGCGACTGAGTGCAGGATATTTTTGAGCTACATTTAAAGTTGATTATGTTGGACCTTACATACATGCACACAGTCAATATGTATACAGATGGCAACGTTAGAATTTCATATTTTTGAAACAACGACTGAGCAGGATGATCAAAAGGTTTTCCATCGATTATACATTATTGATACAATACAATTAATACGTTTTGGTTGTGCATATTAGGTGATCGAATCAAGACTTGGTGACCCCGTGTGGTGACGGGTTAAGAATTTCACCACCCCCTTTCTTCCCGTGGGTGTCGTAGAAGGCGACTGTGGGATATGGGGTAAATTGTGGCGTAGGCGAGAGGCTGGCAACCTGTATTGCAATGCAACACTGCAATGTCACAGTTTTGTTTTCTGTCAACCCCTTATTTGCCAAGAGTGGCATTGAAACTTGAGTAGTTTTATATGCTCTGCCTACCCCTTCATGGGATACAGGCGTGATTGTATGTTGTATGTATGAATCAAGACTTGATAGAATCAATATGCAACAATCACTATGTTTTTAATGATATAAGAGGCAAACGAGCAGAAAGGTCACGCGGTGATGGTAAGCGATAACTGCCACCCGTGGTCACCATGAGGCCACAATGATACACCAGAGGATAGAAAGTTTTATAATAAAATTATTTAACTTTGACAGTCAATGTGAGTAGAATAAATAATAAATAAATAAAAATTGGGGGACACCTTACACAGATCAACTTAGCCCCAAACTAAGCAAAGCTTGTACTATGGGTGCTAAGCGACGATATACATACTTAAATAGATCAATACATACTTATATACATAGAAAACATCCATGACTCAGGAACAAATATCTGTGCTCATCACACAAATAAATGCCCTTACCGGGATTCGAACCTGGGACCGCGGCTCAGCAGGCAGGGTCACTACCGAGTGAGCCAGCTAGACCGGTCGTCATAAGGCCCTTCCTCTGTGTTGTCTTAATAGTGTCACTTACGGAAGTTTCGGTTATCTTAATAGTAATATCTGTCTGTTTCTGTATTTGTAATATTTAAGTCGAAGGTCTCGCGCCTCCATTGGGGAAATTGTACATACACATAAATTAACGCGTGTATTCCTAAAAGGGGTAGGCAAATCACATGGAAACTGCCGAAGTTTCTGCCCATTAACGGGACGAAAGAAACCGAAATTGTGATATTGTAGTGACTGGTAGGTAGCTAGTTCGTCGCCTACACCACAGTTGGCCCCATATCCCATCCTCGAACCCTGTAAAGTGACGCTCTTCGTTAATAAAAAATCTTTCTTTCCATTGATCTTAAGACATCAAACCCCAGTATTTCAATTATCAAATCACTAAGTAAACATTTGCACTAAGGTCCCCATCTTTCCCCGCCTCCCTCATTTAGCGAATCGTAAAACAAAACCAATATTAGAACCCACAAAATTACATCGTCACGTAAAAATCATATAAGGATCCCCCTACGTACATTTAGGACCGATAAGATGAGACGTTTTCAAGTAAAAGATGCCACATTGTCCCTTGCCATAAGGATGAAAGTTCCTCGTATCCTTAATAAGTATACCCTGTTAGAGCATACTTACGTCTCAGTGACAAATTGACAATGTCGTGGAATAAAAAGAAAGTACCCTCGCGTTATTCCGGCATTTGCCACGGCCTTGGGTCCGCTTTTACAACTGATCCCAAGATTTTAACGTGGGCACTAGTTTTTACGAAACCAACTTTTCCATCCCAAACGGATAACTAGACCTTATTCGGAATACCTAGTCTGGTTTAGTAATGTAATAACTTATGGAAACCGTTATGACAGACGTATTTACTACTTGAGTTTCGGAAAATTCATTGATAATTTGGTACGCGCCGGGGTACAAATCCGCGACCTCGAGATTAAAAGTCGCTCTTACCGCTAGGCCACCAGCGCTTTATTAAGTACACAATTGATATAAGAATACCTACTAATATCCTTTAGAAAAGCTAGAAAATGTTAGATTTAATTTAATAGATCCCTGTGGCTGTAAGTCCTAACTAAAGCTGCGAATTTTGCGGATCACTTAATTTGTGACTCATCAATTAATTAAACTAGTTTGAAGACTTGTTGGGCAAATTGCCAGATCGTTTACAATTAGGCAGATTGTTGGAGTAACTTAGAACTATTTGAAAACTTCGTTGCGTGACGAAAGTAAAATGAGTTTGGCAGTTAATATTCAATTGGTTACCCAACACGTCACAATCGCATGCGCTTATTAGGCCCACTTGCACCAAACACTTAACTCAGGGTTAGTGGGCTGTCATCTGTCAAATTCCATATAAAATGGTGGGTTAACCCTCGGGTTAACTCTTCTTTTGAGCGCGACAGAGCCAGACAGCGTTTCGATCGGCACGTAGCGTCAACGATTGCCACTTCGGCAGGGGTTTTTCAGGTGAATTTTGAAGATTTTACTCAAGAATTTATGTTGCCTGCAGTGGCTGCCACGAGTCTTGAATACGTGAATAGTGAGATCTTCGCAGACACGAACAAATGTATGAAATTTTTGTCTAATAAAATAAGAGGTCTCGCAGGATAAGGTCAAATAATCGGTGATAAATGAGGTCAAGGTTACAGAATGGTAAAGAAAGTTGGTGAGTCCATAAGGTCATCAATACAAAAAACATGGCAGCATGTTACACAAATCCGTAGGTACCTACTTAAAATATGGAAATGCACTATTCATGAATAGCGCAGAAAGGGTCGTCACCTGTGTTTAAATTTAGAAACATGTGAACTTAGGGCAACATTGCGGTAACATTTACAAATTCAAGGCCCAAGGCTTTCCGTTAAGTGTCGAAGTCATCAGGCGTGACCTCTACTTACAAAACATCATTACCAACTTACACCGTTCTCCGGCAAAAACTCAAAAATGTATGAAAGGGGCAGTTGACAATGCAGCTGAGAGCTGCAAAAGTAACTTTGTGGTTATACAATGCCTACCGCAAAAAGGCATCTCGCGCTCATTACGCTAATATAAACAAGATGCCGCCGGCGTCCGAAATTACAGCCACCGATGTCCGAAGCAAGAACCCGACTAAATTAAACCGACCACAACCCTCGACCACCAGCATAAACCGGCACCATTACCCCACTAAATCGCGATGTCGACCCACCCAGCCCAGCTCCGCCCAGCTCGCGCGAATCCCATTCGACCGTGCAGCGAAATGAACGATGCAGCTCTGATCCAATTAATAATAATGCGGTGGGTAAAAACAAAGTACGACGTGCGATTTTTGGTTCGAAATTGGCCCAAATTCCGGCGCCCGCGGCGGCGAGGTCAACGGTCTGGGGAACAGGTTCACAATTTGGATCTGGTCGTTGTTGCGAAGGAGCTTATGTTAGGAGGCAATGGAAGTTGTTTCGTCCTTTCCTACCACGTTAGTTCTCTTCCAGTTCTTGAAGAAAGGGCTTATCTTCAAAGGTTCATAAGCGTCGCTCGATGCATTCATACAGAACACTGCTGCCAAGAGTTTTCCAGAAGGACTTATGTTACGAGAGAATCAGAGTGTCTTCAGTCTGTTTATGGAGGGCAGAGGGTGCGCCTTGAGCTGCGCGTGCGATGCCCAAATTCGCATGTGAAGATAGATTGCGGTGCTATTCCCAAGGAACACCAAATATCTATAGTCCACTATTGGTTAAGCTTGACTGTCTCTATACAAAATGAGAAGACCACAGACCACCACAATCCTTGGAAACCAAAGCTTTTTGGATTTGGATTTATATGAGTGCTGATCCTACAGATCTGTACATGTATGCATGTGACAGCCCAGTCCCATTTGAGCCTAAGCAGTTCTCTTGCCGACGTCGGCAATGCGGGTTTTTGAACGCAGCGTGGTGTTCCGGGGAACATCGGTCCTCTTCACACCTAGAATACTGTGCTCAATAGCCCGTTGGCAAACCTTCAATTTGGACTTCTGACTATCTGTAAGTGACCACGATTGAGCACCCAAAGAGCCCTTAACTGGTTTAAAAGTAAATGCTCGCTATACGATGGGAATGAGCCTGCACTCGGGTTGATGGACGCGATAAGATTGCGATTGGAATTTTGGGATTGGTCTTGGTTTCGGCTGTCGGTTGCAAATTCGTGTATAACGAGAGAATTGTAACAAGTAAATTATACTTATGTAGATTTATAGCGAAGTGACTTAAATAATTGTTAAAGACTAAAATAGATTAATAAATTGTCTTACCCAAAAAATTAAAAGTGGAAACACCAACATCAGCAAAGATCATAGACATACACTATAATATTCCCAACCATTTTGGCTGTATAGCATAGAGCGATAGTACGGAAGCAAATTAAACAAACAATTTTATTAAAACAATAATTGAACCCACGCCTTTTCAAAACTTTTTAAAAATCAAGCTTTTTGAATACCTCTTTCAAGAGACTCAGGTCATAACCCATATCGAAACTAAGATCTACATAATGTTTGCGCCTAAGTTTCTCCCAAAAGTTGCATACCTACATAATACAGCGTACAGATTTCTAAAGGGTTGACATCGGCAACGCGCAAGTAACACCTCTGAAGTTGCAAGCGTCCATAGGCTATGGTGACTGTGCTTACCCATCAGGTGTGCACCAATGTGGTATAAAAAGTCTTTAAAAAAGACTTTAATAAAACAATTTTAACAAGTTACACTTTTAAATGTAATCATAATTGTAATCAGTCCACATCATGCGTTCCCAGAGAGTTCTGAGTACTCGTTCCGACTCTCGTTCGTTACCCCATTTCGGTCATCTGACAAAAAGAATTCACCTGTCAAGCGCGAGATAATGATACCAAAACCGAGGATGGTTCTATTTTAAGCTTTTTTATGGTTTTGAGCTTATTTGCTTATAAGCAATGCTTATTTGCAAGCGGTAAGAGCGTTTGAGTTTCAATCTGGAAGTCGCGGGTTCGAACCCCGGCTCGCACCAATGAGTTATTCGGAACTTATGTGCGAAATGTCATTTGATATTTGCCAGTGGCTTTTCAGTGAAGGAAAAAATCGTGAGGAAAGCGGATTAATCCCAATAAGGCCATTCGGGTTGGAAGGTCAGATGGCAGTCGCTTTCGTAAAACTAGTGCCTACGCTAAATTTTGGACACCGGGCTCGCATGAGCCGTGGAAAATGCCGGTATAACGCAAGGAGAATAATGAGGTAAGTTGAAATCCATATCAATCTGAATTGGCGAGAATCGGCCCCCGAACCCCAAACTCTGTATCAGTACTGGGAAACCGGTCAGGAGAAATTCGCGGCACAGCGTTATTAAGACGATCGAATTTTACGCACAGAGTATGCTAATAAACGTAAATATTTATTTTATTTTATACTACGTCGGTGGCAAACAAGCGTACGGCCCGCCTGATGGAAAGCGGTCACTGTAACCTATGGACGCCTGCAACTCATAATTTATTTAAAACACGTATTGCCTATTGTCATCAAACACTAATATTTAAAACTCTTTTTGCCCGCGGCTTCGATTGCAGTAAATTCAAAAATTGCGGAATGATCTATACAAGATTCCACCCCCTACTTTTGGGAAGTGATGGGTCAGAAAGAGACAAAAAGTGGCCTATGTTACTCTCCATCCCTTCAACTATCTCCACTTAAAAAATTACGTCAATTGGTCGCTCTGTTTTGCAGTGAAAGACGGACAAACAAACACACACATTTTTCCATTTATAATATTATAGTATAGATTAGTGATGATATGTGCCTGAACTTGGATAAGGTACTGCGGGGCAAATCTCGACTGGGGGCAATTGTAACTAATCCATTTTTTCCATTATTACACTATGATGAGTTCTACATGTATCCACTGAACACGCCTACCATATATAACCGGTGGACACTATTTAATAATGCAACATATGCAATAATGTCATCATCATCATCATCATCATCATCATCATATCAGCCGAAAGACGTCCACTGCTGGACATAGGCCTCCCCCAAAGATTGCCACAATGACCTGTCCTGCGCCACCCGCAGCCAGCGGACTCCTGCGACCTTCACCAGGTCATCAGTCCACCTTGTTGGGGGCCTACCTACGCTTCGCCTTCCGGTACGCGAAAAAATAATGCAATAATGCAAAACATGGTAAAAATGGACCAGTTACATTTGTCCCCCAGTCGAGATTTGTCCCGCTGTACCTTGCTTTATATTTCATCAGGCTAATGATTCCTCTTTCGGTTACTTAAGGTTACATAGGTACCTAGTAACGCTATTAAAAATAAATCATTCTTCTATTAATAGATTAATACCAATTTGATATCTATACATTCTTTTGCCTGCTTATTCTCTGTCCTCATTAAATATTCATTAAAAACAAACGCCCTGAACAGTAAACCAATATTTTCAATATTTTTGGAAGTTTGCAGACACAGATTAAAATAACAGATAACAACGTAATTGCTTCGTGGATCTGATATTGTGTACTCTGCCTACCTAAAAAAATCTGCCTAACTAAAACCCGAAATTAATGTGACTAAGGTACTTCTAAAGGTAAAAAATTAGGCATCCTGTGTTCACAGCTAGAATCGAACCATCCAATGTTTTCCAGACAGATGCCTAAACCGCACGGCTATCTGGTCACTGTGCCCAATGGGCACAACTAAATTACACTCTCATAATACTTTGTCCTTAGAGTAAGTACCTACCTTATTTATACTAATATTATAAATGGGTAATGGGATGGAAAAGTGTGTGTGTCTGTTTGTTTATCAGTCGTTCACAGCAAAAGAGAGACAAATTGACATGATTTTTTGAGTGAAGCTAGTAGAGATGGAAAGTGACATAGACTAAGTACTTTTCGTCTTTCCTAAAATGGGGGTGGAAGTCTGTGTGGAACATTCCTCAATTTTCAAACTTAACGCGTGCGAAGCCACGGGCAAAAGCTAGTTCATTTAATATTTGTAGGATTGAGACGTAAATGTAAAACCTACGATGGCTATATGTATATGACTAGCTATATGGATATATATAAATTAAGCGTTTTTGAATAAAGTTTCTTCTATTCTATTCTATATGTGTAATGTAAACTGAATACCGCGACCAAAACCAATCGACCGACTCCATTCCAAAATAATGATTATACATTTATTTAATATCACATTTAACGAATAATGATTTAAAAAAGCACAGATTAAAACAACAGATTACTCGTACAACATAATTGGTGTTTTGATCTGATGCAGCGTACTCTGCCGCCGGGCCTCATTTGATCTGGAGCGGCTTATTTTGCTCCTTTACACATTTTTCTGCGGGTCCGTTTGGACGGGGGTACACTGACCGCTGGCAGTGATGCTTAAACTTATGGATGTGTCAAAAAGAAAAAAAAATGTTTGTGTCGTGGTCGTATTGTGCAAAGCTAAGGGCTTACCGCGAAAATCATATTTTCGTTATGAAGTTACTATCGCTCTTGTACAATCGAGCGATAATTATAAAACAAAAATTGTCGACTTTTTTTTGTAGGAAACGATTCCTTTGCATAAGAGGCAAAGAATATATGAGAGGTAGCAGCGGAAAATAGGTAATGTTATCGCTTAACTTATTGTTTGCCTGTCGAGTTTAGATCGTTTTTTCTGACACTGAAAGAAAATCCGATACTCCAAGTAGCCACTAGTTAGGTTAGACATGTGATAGGGCCTATCGCGTCAGTGAGTCCCTTTCACAGAAAGTGTCAAAAGGCCATGTCACGCGACCGTACTTTCCCGCCAGAAATCGATACGATAAAAAAATTGCAAAATTTATTTATTATCAGACCACCACGGAATGTCATTTCCAGTGCTTTGATTGCACCGAACCCGCAATTTCTGTAATTACACTGCAACTGAACACCAAATTTTATGAACTTAAGTGCTTAATGCGTTCCTTAAAATAATACAGTGCGGCCACCTTGTAAGGCCACGGGTAGTTTCGGGAAACTTGGACAGATAAATTATGAGGGCAGTGAGAAAATGAGGTAATTGTCCACGTGAGATTTTGCAAATGGAAAAAAGATTTTACAGTTTTAATTATGTAATTTAAACAACGTAGACGTCTTGAGTGATATGTATCATTCAAAATAATCAGTTTTATATGCGTGAAAAAGGCAAATATATTCTCTGTTGGATAAAAATGCAAGTAGACCATCGACAGTGTCCAAACTTGGTGATGGCAGGTGGATTTAAATGTTAACGGAATGGTGACTACTTAGAAATGTAACAAGTGCTTGGTATCTGTTGGCTAGTTGGGTCGACGACATCCGGAAAAATGGGCAGACTTTAAGCTTCGTTGTAAAATGTTAAAGCTCGGCCACACACGCGCGTTTTAATAACGTAGGCGGAGAGGTAGCGGAGCGTCAGCGGAGCGCAACGATAGCGGTGCGCCGGACGAACGGTGGCGTTGGGACCAGCGGACGCCGGCGGGAACTAACGAGCGCGGATTGCGAGCGGAATGCGCGCGGATTGCGAGCGGAACGCCAGCGTTCCGCTGGCGCACCGCTATCATAGCGCTCCGCTAACGGTACGCTATCAAAACGCTTTATGTGTGGCGGAGGCTTTAGGGCCATCAATGTTTTAACATACTTGATGTAGTAAAGTTGAAAGTAAGTATTAAGTAACTGATAAGCCCAATAAAATTGAAACTTTGTTTATTAACTTCAAGTAATGCCAAAGACACTCAATACTGTCGGTGAAAAACTTGATAGCGGTATTTAAATTTTATTTTGGCCAAAATTTAATAGTTCCGTTCCGTGGCATGTAATCTGCCTCCAATTGATGAAGCCATTCGGGTTGTAATAAAATGCGGTGTGAAAATTCGACGAATATCCATATTTCACGGTAGTAATGAATTATTCATTGCTCTGTAATTTTGCGTGGATGTATTTAAGGAGGGCTCTGAGTCGTGGACGGAAGCGTAACTAAGTTAAGGTCAATATCGAGACCGTAGAAACAAATTATTGTCTATGGAAATTAGTAAAAACAATAAAGAAATTAAGACACATGTGCAGTGTAAACTGTAAGTAGACAGATATTTACCGGTTTCCCGGTGTCCAGACCCCTCTTTACCTGTAGTACTTATTCAGTTCGATCAAATGATTAAATTCAAGTCATTCAGTTATTCAGTCAGTCAGTTATTTGGAACAAAGTTGTATTTGTATTGTTTCATTCCATTTTCAAACAAAATCTTTTTCTTTTTTTTTTCATTTATGAGACTTGAATTCGCTCAGTAGTTCAATACCCTGTCGTTGATCGATCGCTTTTAGATAGATCGGTACCCTCTTATCTAGCACTTATAAAAAGAAATGGACTAGTCTAACAGGCCATTAGGCTAATACTGACCACCTAGGTG
Organism: Leguminivora glycinivorella; assembly: GCF_023078275.1. Classification (NCBI taxonomy): domain Eukaryota; kingdom Metazoa; phylum Arthropoda; class Insecta; order Lepidoptera; family Tortricidae; genus Leguminivora; species Leguminivora glycinivorella. The sequence continues at coordinate 23,387,725 of NC_062982.1, forward strand.
GTCAGATATTATCTGAATAGTATGCAAAGTCTAATGTTCTTGCCGATCGGTTAAGTGAATTTATTGCTAAGCTTCAAAAGCTTTGTTAATTTTAAAACAAAAACTTTTTTGAACTGACACTTAGGTATCAAGTCTTTTTACAGTTAACATTTAACAGTTAAAGAGCCTGAAAGAACTTCGGACGAACTTTATTTTGCTGTTTTTTCTAATGCTGAAAAAAAAACCAAATAAAGCACTGTTCTTTGCTCCACGGGAGTTCTAACCCAAAAGATCACAAAACGTAGCTATTAAAATTCACATTACATACCTTATGTCACGCTAGATTAGGGTGGAAATTGTAGAAGAAATCACGTGACAGACCAGAGATTATGTGACAGTATAGAATAGACTCATCAGCCCGCCCCGTCCGGTTCTATCGTGGATACTATTTAAAGGTACCCACAGACGATCAGTCTACAGGAGGCTCACGGTCTGTCATCGGCGTTTTCCCTTTTTTAAGCCCCGGCGCAAAAACGACGTGGTGTGAGTTTGACGTGTCTGTCATTGTGTGTGTCTGTCTGTGGCATCGTAGTTCCCGAACGGATGAACCGATTTAGATTTTGTTTTTTTTTGCCTGAAAGCTGAGTTAGTCGGAAGTGTTCTTGGCCATATTTCATGAAAATCGGTCCACTATGTCGAGGTCGGGGGTTTTTTTAGTTCTGAGTTGTTGCACCAAAATACAAAGACACAATCATCAGTGAACAAAAATTGCATTAAACCTAAGTCTAGATGGATCATGTCCAATAGTAGCTTTTAATAAACAATAGAGATTATATGAAACCAGTTTGACTCAGGTCTCACAGATAGCCTAGAAATCTAGTCTGGGTAGATAAATCACGACGCTCTCTCGTAGTCTATGTGCACTTTCCAATTACTGTAGGTACATTATACTGGAATACACCCAAATCTCTCTATATACATACTACCCATATAACCATAATCGGTCGCCGTTCCTACGCAAATCGTCCTATTTTGTGTACACACAGGTCTTCGGGTCTCAATGCTTAGTCGCAGTACGGTCGACGTTTAGTCGAGGCGACCCAAATGGGGACGATTGGTAACAGGCACAAATGGTCACAGAAGTGACAGAAGTGTGCAAAATGGTCGCAGCGTACACGCGTGACCGAAAGCAGTAAATATTTATTGGATTTACAAAAAGGCTTCTTGTATTCATTTTTTCCAGGTATCCTCAAACTTTATAAACAATTAAATATGCCGTCGTACTCAGTTGTCCTCAATAAAGAAAATTAAAAAAAAATTGTAACGTGCGTACCGAGCTGCTGGGTTGTAAAGGATCGAGGATCATATTAGTATGGTCTTCTATAGAGCAACTAGTATTTTGCGGCATTTCACAATTGACACTAGTTGAAGTAGTCGTCATTAATATTACTATCAACATTAACTTCAGCGTTCTGTACTTCTTTGTATCCATAATAGTGTCCACAAATTTGTAATGTTAAAGAGACATAAATAAAACGTAGTAGAGTAAATAATGTATTTTTTTTTGTAACCCAAACAAAATACTTGTAGATACGAGTGCGGAAAAGAGGAAAATCGATACGAGTAGCGATAAATTAATACACGAACGAAGGGAGTGTTTTAAATCGACACGAGTTGTGAATGTCCTTTTCGCACGAGTATCGTACGAAGATTTTCAGTAATCTAAGCTAAAAGTTTCGACCAGACAAGAAATGAATCATTGCTTGATTTGCTCGCACTACTGTGTTAAAAAAAAAGCAGCATCTGTACTGAAAAAAACTATCATTGCGCAACAGAAATTCTATTAATATCACAGTAAATACTCTATTTCATTTGATACCTACTTTTATTGTGTAAAGCAACACTACACATCATTTTTATCAATAAGAATTAAAAATTATATATTTAACACATTAAGTAACTATAAAGTGCTTATCTATTTGTATAATCATTCTGCACTTTTCTTAACTTTCCCACATTTCTATAAAATGTCGAAGAGTGCTTTAAATGGTCGTCGTTGTTTATTATTATTTAATTCGCTCATAAGTATTTAAATGATTCAAAGCAACCAGTCCACAACTTCACAAGACAGTTTGAGAAACCTTCGTATTTCAGATTGTCATTTGCGGTTACAGTGGTTTAGGAGCAGTTCGGTAATCAGACCTACACATGTGTGTACAAATTCTGTCAATGTCACTGTCAGAAACCGTTCTGACAGTGACAATGACAGCTACAAATTCGTCCACTTGTTGTTACCGTTATGTGTGCATACGTCGACTAATAAAGTGTCGTTAAAAATCGTTCTGACAGTGACATTGACAGCCACAGATTCGTACACATTTTGTTATCGTAAAAAGTGCACACGCCGACTACATTTTGTTATAATATCAATACGGTCGCATTGTTTGCACGACGTTACCACGCGTTATGTCACATTTGACAGTTAGTTACTGATTTGAAGATTTTGCGACCGAAATGGTTGTATGGGTAGCCTTGGTCCGCGGCTTCGCTCGCGTGAAATTCTAAAATTGCGGAATGCTCCATACAAACTTCCACCTCCTATTCTAGGGAAGTGGGGGGTTAGAAAGAGACAAAATGTAGCCTATGACACTCTCCATCCCTTCAACTATCTCTATTTAAAAAATCACGCCAATACGTCGCTCCGTTTTGCCGTGAAAGTCGGACAAACAAACAGACACACACACTTTCCCATTTATAATATTAGTAAATAAAAATTCGCGTTTTGTCTCAACAGTATCAATATTCTAATTAAGGCATTTTTATATTAAAAGAAAAATAGAGAAAAAGTTAACGCTTCGGGCAAGACTCGAACTTGCAATCTCTCGGAACACCAGTCCGATTGCTCTTAACCAACTGAGCTACCGAAGCTCATCAATCACACTCACTTTTCCTTCAATATAAAAAAATAGGATAGACGGTAGCAAAAATGTAAACTAACATCGCATCGCTCGAAAAAGGAGCTAGGGATAAAAAAGGAGCTAGGGATAAAAAAAGGAGCTAGGGATAAAATATAGTTTCATGAAAATGTATGACGCGAAAAAACATGCACTTGAAAAACTTCAGGAAGACAGAAGTTCCTCAGTTCTTTAAACGAAGTCATTGTCAGAATATTTGTTTGGCATTTTCTGACAATTATAATATTCAAAATAAATTGTATAAAGATATACTCTAGTACTATTTTTTTAACCCCCGACGCAAAAACGACGGGGTGTTATAAGTTTGACGTGTCTGTCTGTCTGTCTGTCTGTCTATCTGTCTGTTTGTCTGTCTGTGTGTGTGTCTGTCTGTGGCATCGTAGCTCCGTTGCCGTCCGATGAACCGATTAGATTTAGTTTTTTTTTTGTCTGAAAGCTGAGTTAGTCGGGAGTGTTTCTTAGCCATGTTTCATGAAAATCGGTCCACTATGTCGCAGTCGGGGGTTTTTAAAAAAAAAATTGTGGTTAGGTTATTTCTACAGAGAATCGATCATTCTATCCCCCTAAAAGAGAGAACACGAAAAACGTCTCCTAAAATTAGAAGACATGTTACTAAGGAGTTATTTTCGTTAAGATTTATTATCTAGCGATTAGATCCCACTATAAATATATTGACTTTAACGACTAAACTGAACAGAAAATATCTGTTTGTAAATCTGCGAGACTGGATGTTTTGGACATTTGTTTCAAAGAGACAGGTTTTTTTACTTTATGGACAGGATTCGTTCCAGATTGTGCAATCGAATCATTAATAATTTCGTCCAGGAGAGTTAGGGAATATGGTGAATGAAATTTATACAAATACTACTAAATCATACATCTAACACCATATGAACGTCTTCATCAATTCTTTGGTAAGTTTTTCTATACGTTGACTTTCTATTATGTTGCGTTTCATCGTATTTTTTACGAAAAATGTCGTGTACAAAGTGCAAACATTGATCTTCGACTTTCTTTTAATGTCTTCGTGGAGTCTTTATTACGGCTGACAGGACATGATCACATAGTTTTCATAATTAACTAAATTCTTTGTTTTATTATAATAATTCTTAGCATTTTTTTCATAAAACTATTTCACACGTATTATACTTATATTACTTAGGGCCACTTGCTCCAACGAAAATGGTGGGTTAACCCTCCATTTTTGGTGGTGCAAGTGACCCTTATAAGGATAAGTTGTGGTGAAACATTTTATCCACCACACATGGGGTCCATTTTATTGTGTAAACCATTTGCCTTAGTGGGCTATATATAACCTATGTATGGAGGGATAAAGCAAAAAAGTTTCATCCAAAAGTCGCATATTACTCGTAATAATGTTGTCGCAAATGATTGCCAATAGACACCTTGGCCTTACCATCCATCATACGCCACCAAACCATTCACTTCTGAGAGTTCTGAGACTTCTGAGACTTCTGAGTGATCAAAAATTTTTATATATAATTTACACATTCGCAATCATAGATAAATGTAACCATTCATTGTGGTGGTCCCTGCTAATACACGTGCCAACCAATTCCGAATCAACTGTTGGCACGTGCTTAGTCGGGGTTAGGTACCTCTCTACTACAATGAACGGTTACGGAATCTAAATCTTGCTACACTGTTGAAATAATTAAGCCTCCGCCACACAGGAGAGCTTTGAGAGCGAGACGTGAACGAGGCGCGAGTAGCGCGCGACCAGTCGCACACAGGCTACGCATGTCCTGAGACGCGAAACGGACGTGAGCGCCACGCCGCCGGAGTGTAATTTAAAAAACGTCTCCTCAGTACATTTTGTAGGTATATTAGGAAGGACGTAAGACGTGCCCCCAGGCGACGCGGCGCGCGCCTCAAGCGACGCGCCCCAGGCGACGTCCACGTCTTATCCGTTCCACGCCTTAAGACATGCGTCGCCTGAGTGTGGGTTACCACTCAAGTCTCAAGAAGTAACATTTCTGTCTGCGATCAAAGCTTACCGCGCACGGCTCGCATCGCTCACTCATGTGTGGCGTAGGCTTTAGATTAGCAAAAACTCGTTCACCGGTAGATTGCCTGTCAAGCAGATATTGTTCGAGAATGCAGAGATGTTCAACACTAGGAGATGAATCTATTTCTTTAGTGTTTAGAAATTGCTTTTTGCCGAAATAAGCTTATGAAATGGTTTTGCAATGAATTTTGCTAAACATTTTGTTTGCATACATATACTCATAGTTTTAATTTGTATAAGATCACTTTGGCCTTCACGATAGTTTCCAGCAGCGGCAGAGGCAAGCTCACCACTTCATCATCATCATTAGCGTATCAACCCTTTTCTGCCCACTACTCAGTAAAGGCCTCTCATGACAGTCATCACTCTCATCCGGCCCGCTACTTGTCCCGAACCTGAGGAAATCTCATTCACAACCAAGTTTAAAAACTAGAAATAATTTTAGCGACATTACTTCTCACAGAACTCCGAAATACCAAAGCCTTCAGCCAGAACACAAAACAGCATCCGCAGCACGCGCATCACGAATAATCTAAAATGCACATAATACCATCCCTGCAACTATCGGTAACGTCTGTGGAGCCCTCGCAACGTTCAGCACACAACCAGTGAACCGGGATTAAACAAAGATTTCATATATAAGGATAAGGCATGAACTAAAATAGATACCATATATGTATCAAAGAAAAAGCGATCAATTCCCTTGCTTGCGGAGCCGGGAATCAAACTCGTGGTATCCGTCGAAAATTATCTGTCAGTATGTTATTTTTGAAGGCGGCTTTGCCCAACTCTAAGGACGAGCAATGTGTGCTTGCACCTCCTATGCGTATCCTTTACTTACCTTCGGCTCGTACCGAAATGGCATTTGATATTTTCCAGTCGCTTTTCGGTGAAGGAAAACATCGCATGGAAACCGGGCTGATTCCAATAAGGGTAGTTTACCCTTCGGCTTCAGCCAGATGGCAGTCGCTTTCGTGAAAATTGGTGCTTACTCCAAATCTTGGGATTAGTCACAGCGGACTCCAGGCTCCCATGAGCCGTAGCAAATGCCGGGATAACGCAAGGAGGGTGATGATGCAACGTCCCTACGCAGTAAGTCAATGGGATTAAAATGGATCGCGCGCAGTTTTTGCGCGCCTGCGCAGGCGCATAAGACATTAGTTCCAGGCCGCCGCCGCGGCGATGCACATGATCACGTCCGCTTTTTATAAGCCGAATTCTATGGCTGATTAACACTTTCGCGGTTATTAATTAACCATGGGTTTTGTACTGCAAAGATAGTAATGGGGGTGAAAACAATAATTGATAATTTCTGTGCGGTATCTTATGGTTGAACTTTAATGAAGGTGGAGGATAAGGGATAAGAAAGGGTTATTGGAAATTACAAATTGGAATTTAGCATCTTCTTTAGGCGGGTAGATCTTCATGAGGTCGTCGTCGGTAACAACTGGCGTGATGCTCTGGACCGCGCCAAGTGGCATGTTCTTGTGTTGGAGGCCAAAACTATTTTTGGATCAACGCGCCAGCCAAATACTTAAGTGTAATTAGGTAAGTAAATGGTAGGAAGACCAAAATGTTGAAAGACAGGTGGCCGCTTTCTAAGAAGCGCTTGGCATCCGTCGTTGGGTCAGTATCGGCCTTCAAGTCTCTAACAGACTATTCAAGCAGTGTCAGGTGGGGCGACAACGTTTTTCGTGGCTGTGTAAGCCAATACGGGAGCGGCAAACACGACCACAACTCTGGCAGGTGTAGTGTACCCGTGGCGAACAGGTATCGCGCTGATAACGCTCTTGCCTCGCTTACTTGCGAGTGCCGCAAACCAAGCATTGTCGTGGATTGTACGTCCATCAAACACCAATTTTCGCCACTTGTCTCTATCTTCGGCAAGCTCTTCCCATTTGTGGACCGGGATGTTGAAGGCGTGCATGTCTCGTTTGGCGCAATCTTTATGTCGTAGCATTGGCCAGCCGACGCTTCTCTTGGCATCAGCTATGGGTCACAGAATACATATTAGGTTGGGTGGACGACATTCGGAAATAAGTGGTGTACCTATACGAGGCCTAAGTTTGCCTAAGCATGTTGGCGATTAAAGACTAAAATGGTCTAGAGGAAGTAAGTAGAAGTCCTCCATTATACATAAATATATGAACATCATCAGCAGCACACTTCGTAGATACCTAGAGCAACGGTGATTATAGCACTAGTATTGTAATAAAAAAACCATACAATACAATACAAATACTCTTTATTGCACACCTTGATAAAATAAGTACAACAATACAAAACAAGGAAGCAACACGAACAAAGGTAAACAACAGGCGGTCTTATCACTAAAGAGCGATTTCTTCCAGACAACCTTAAAACCGTACTTAAAATATGTATATTTCATACTTTTGTTTATTATGCACTACAGCTGCATTTTATTTTGCATTTTTCTCAAGCGTTTAGCATTTACTTTTATTTAATAGCCAAAAAGGACAATGTTAAATTGTTAATACCCTATTACTCCCTAGCATGAACGTATGCATCCGTTAAAACTAATGACTTAACATTATTTACCTACGCTAATGAGAAGTTTGCCGCAAAAAATAAGATTAATCGCTGAAAAATTCACATTACACGATATTAATGCAACTTTGTAAGTGGCTAATATTTGTGGGACGCAAAGGTCGTAAGTCGATAAGATTTTGTGTGAAGATAGGCGTTTTGGTTTGTGAGGGTAGTTATTAATATTTAGCATGCGCGCTTGCGTAGATCTTTGCGGAGTTCCGATCGCTGAACGATTTGTTAGCGAGTGTTTGCCTCAGCTACGAGTACACTGTTCAGTCTTTGACGGGAATCCTTCATAATACGGAAGCATTGACTTGATTTGTCCTACATCTGCACTGTACGGTTTAAGAGGAATTTTAGCAATTCAAGGGCTGGAAGATAATGACATTGTGATGTTACACAATCATTGATGATGTTAGACAGATTGCCAGCATCGCCCAACACTACAATTAAACCAGTATCCCAGTCGGTTTCTGCGACACCCATGGCAGAAAAGGTGGTGGTGATTCCCGACACCACACGGGCTCCGACATGATAAACCCTGATCAGACATATATGACTATTGTCAAGAGGGCGCTGTTATTCTGATATATGCGGTGACATTACAAAAAAGTATGATGAAAATAGTTCTAATGATATTCCGGAACATGTCAGTCATATATTTTTGGTCAGGCTTTAAGTCCCAATTGCTCTCCCTATATTCTTAACGTGTAAAGCAATGGCAATACCCGCGTCCGTTGGAAGCGCCACCGGAACGACCACGGAACGGCACCCAGACACGACGTAGACAATTTTTTCAAGACTCGCATGCTTTACAGTTTTTACTCGAAGTAGGAAACAGACCACCTGTGGCTTTCGTGTGCCGATGAGGGCCGAAGCGTGACGGTACGGCTTAATACAACGGCTGGTGGGGTCCTTAAACTCTTATGCACCCTTTTACACCCTCCTTTTTATTGGATAAGGCATTTTACCACAATCTCACCTCAAGGTAAGTACCAATACAGTTTAGGTTAGGACGGGTTGTCTGAAGGATACAGTACTTTTTAACCGACTTCAAAAAAGGAGGAGGTTCTCAATTCGACTGAATGTTTTTTTTTTTTATTTTTTTTTTGTATGTATGTTCCTCGATATCTCCGAGAATTGTGGACCGATTTTCAAAATTTTTTTTTTGATCGAACGGGTATAACCCCGAGATGGTCCCATTGGCACCAAGTCAGGGTCTGATGATGGGATCCTGGAGAAATCGAGGGAACTCTTCAAATGTTATAGGCACATGTAATGTTTTCAGTGTATTTTTCAAAGGTAAACCAGTATTTACGCCTGATGGTAATAATTTTATGTGGCTGAGCTGATGATGGAAGGTCAACTCCTCAATGGTTAGGAGTTAAAGGATAATTCTTTCACTAGTGTACATGTATTCGGACTGATACATATAATATCAATAGGAACCACTAAAAATCAACAAATAAATAAACTTTTTTAACAAAAAATAAAACCGCCTTCAAAAATAAGCGCGTTACAAAACACGGAGAAACTAAAAAGCAAAAAATAATAAACCTTTGAATTCAGATTTCTTATCGTATTGCAATAATCTAAACATCCAAATTATAAACAAATCAATTATTTTTGGAGTCGGTGCCAGCCTGCGTATGAGTTGGGTGGGGCAAACAGGCAAAAATTCAAAAATAATTGATTTGTTTATAATTTGGATGTTTAGATTATTGCAATACGATAAGAAATCTGAATTCAAAGGTTTATTATTTTTTGCTTTTTAGTTTCTCCGTGTTTTGTAACGCGCTTATTTTTGAAGGCGGTTTTATTTTTTGTTAAAAAAGTTTTTAAAGACAAGCGCTGTATGCCCAGAATTTTAGTGTCCTCTATTAGGTAGCGAGTCGAACATTGGCACATAAGTCCCGCTTTCATTGTTCCTAAGAGTAATGTTGTATTGGGGGCACTTCGACAAAAACTACATTTCTATTGATTGGCATGTTCCATCTGGATCCTCATTGGCCGGCAACTCGTTACGATACATTCCATTATAGATCACTCTCCACTAGATAGCACAATGATTGAATCAACTATAGTGGCTCTGTAAGTTCTTTGTACATGCTTAGAAACCGTAAAAGTGCTTGCGCTTTTCGACATGGGCTCTTGAAGACCCAGGTAGGTATTTAAAAGTTCTCAAAAATCGGCAACGCTAAAGTGGTTCCTATAAAGATGTTTATGACCATAAGCGAAATGCGCCCTGTGGATAAAAGCATTCGGAAATACAGAGCCAGTCCAACCTACACTATCGATTCGCTGAATTATATTTCTAAACTAGAAGTAGGCAGGACATGTTAAATGAAATGACTGCGGAGAGAGCTACGCTCAGTGGGGAATAAAAATGCGTTGGTGTTACTTATCTTAGTGATCTGAAGTGGATCTTGGACTTGACACTTGTCCTGTGCGATCTGATGTTGTACAGTCGTTGCTATTAAAAGCACAACTGGATCAAAAAGTGAACACAACTGAAGAGCCAACACTGCTAGGATTGAAAATTTTCTAGAAAAAAACTTTCATAGGAGTTCAGCTTTTTTGCGACCGACTATGCGAGATCTAGTGAGCGACATTTCAAGAGCAACATTGCGCATTTTTTAATGTCCAGTAGTACACTATCTGGCAACTAGATCACCGGCTCAGAATGCGCCCGCGGCGTTCCTATACATTTATTACTCTATTTCAAACCTTAGACCACCGTGGTAAGACGTAGTAGCCAAAATGTCTGACTGATCCATTGATATAATCTTCGGTCACCTTACATGACTACTCATGTGTTTTATCCTGAGGTCAAAGACCCGATCGGTTAAGAATTACCATGTTCATGTATGACTACTCTTTTTAAATGAACATTACAATATATTAACACTAGCTTTTGCCCGCGGCTTCGCTCGCGTTAGAAAGAGACGAAAAGTAGCCTATGTCACTCTCCATCCCTTCAACTATCTCCACTTAAAAAATCACGTCAATTCGTCCCTCCGTTTCGCCGTGAAAATCGGACAAACAAACAGACACACACAGTTTCCCATTTATAATATTAGTATGGATAAACATATGTATTTAGATAGGCTTTTAGAGTCAATTGAAAAATGGAAAATGTCTCGCTTGGTTAAAGTTTTGGTGGCTCAGTTGGCAGAGCGCTGGAGTATCGATCCGGAGACCGTGAGTTCAAGTCTCACCCAAGGCTGACATTTACCACTTGTCAAAAAGTTAAATCTATTAAGATTACTAGGTACTTACCTACTTATCAGCAGAGTTGGGGCAGGGTGAGGTATTTAGTTGCCGAGGAGTGCCGGTTGCGGAGAAGTGCCGAAACGTGCCTGCGACCTCGTCCAATAAGCCCTGAGGCGGCAATCGAGGGGTTTTAGTGGGTACACCATGGGTCTCATTAGCCTATATGGGAGTCCCACATAACCATCCCAGGCCGGTCCCTGTGCCTGGGATGGTATGCGTAACGCATTTCCCCTCGTTTAAAAAAAAAAGTGAGGTATTTAGGTATTAATTAACCTTAAACAATATAAGGGTCTATAAATAATATAGGGTAGGCATTATAATTTGACATGTCTTACGTCATATAATAACAGTTAATGAAAAAAGTTACGTACTTACTTATGTCACAGAATATATAATAGTACAAGTACAGAAGGCTCACTGCTTTGATGTTCACGAAATGCCGCCTTTTTAAATGCCTACAAAATTCTTACAAAAAAACCAGCCGCACGTGCGCTGCGTCCGGTGATAGGGTTGCCTATGTGTTAAAACGAATTAATGCTCCGATAACATAATTATGTATAATACTATTATATTAAAGTATTGGGTACCTTCTAGGTATATATATACAGTATTTATATATTTTTATTGAAGTTCCAACATCAGCATCACAAGCCTTATTGAACTTTTCCGTGGGACTTTATCAATAGATATCTGTGTAAGAATGTCCTATGGTATTTATTTCATTCATGATGTCTATTTAAATAAGCATTATTAGCCATTCCACACGCAGACATCGCATATGAACCTTAAAAAAAAACTCGCGACGTAAAGTAACAATAGAAAGTGCGAACCTGCGTTCCGTGAGAATGCGCGCCACCCTGATTAGGCCGCGAACTCGCGGCCGCCAGCATGTACTTGTAGCGCGGCGATAGAATCGCGGAGTGAGCCGCCCCTGCTTATGTTTATTTTTCAGCTTCTCAGTTTTTTTCAGCAACAATGTTGATAACCTCCGCCTGTTCAAGGGTTAACAAAACAATCCATACTAATATTATAAATAGGAAAGTGTGTCTGTCTGTTTGTTTGTCCGTCTTTTACGGCAAATAGGAGCGATGAATTGTCGTGATTTTTTAAGTGGAGATAGTTGAAGGGATGGAAAGTGACATCATTTTGTCTCTTTCTAACGTGAGCGAAGCCGCGGGCAAAAGCTAGTAAGTTTATAAATATAATATTAAACATCACGTTTGCAACAAAAAATAACAAATAAAAAGTTATTCCACAGTCTTCACACCCCACAACTTATATCAGAGAAAGCGGCCAAAATACCACCTGTCAAAACGACTGCCAGTGACAGCTTATCCTTGACATGCTGTCAAGCTGAACGCGGACAACTGGTGATTTCTGGTAACAGCCATAGCTGCATTAAATATAATAACCCATGCGATGTTCTCATGCAAAAGTCACCACAGTGTTGCTAATGCTAAAGCATAAGGAAGGGCGCTGTAACAGGTTATTCGTATATATCCTAACCACAAAATTAAGATTTTGAAAAAACCCCGACATAGTGGATCGATTTTCATGAAACATGGCTAAGAACACTCCCGACTAACTCAGCTTACAAAAAAAAACTAAATCTAAATCGGTTCATCCGTTCGGGAGCTACGATGCCACAGACAGACAGACAGACAGACAGACAGACATATCAAACTTATAACACCCCGTCGTTTTTACGTCGGGAGTTAAAAATTAGGAGCAAATTAAGTTCTTAATGGTAAGCAATGTTGCCTTTTCTAGAGAACGTCACATACAATACGTGGTTGGTAATAATAGCCAAATTAAGGATTGTTATACCAAAGAAGGTTTGTTGGATTCTAATATTGTTTTAGTATAACGCAAAGCGCAACTTACCCGACGGACGAACCGACCCCACCCTCCCCTCTTATATTGAGCTATACTTGTGACTGTGCTCCATGATTGCGAGTTCTGCTCCACGGCTCGCCCAGACGTACCGATAGCAAAACAAACTTCAATCTTACTTATTTTTATCACCCGTACGCAGAAATTCATTACCAGACATCGGATTCCGTGGGGCGAAACTTCTTGACAGCTAGGGACTTCCTATATCGATACTAGTTCTAAATACTAGTGATCACACAAAGGTTTGCTTATAAAATATTTTTTTATTAAAAGAGTATTATATAATAAAATAAGAACTCAATTTTTTTCTTCTTTTTTGAAAACGTTTTTAAAAGTTTATCTACTCGTCACATTTTATTTCTTCATGACTGTCCCATCTATTATTGTTAAAGTAAACCACCAGAATTTTTTCCATATTTTCGGGCGTTAAGCGTCTCCGTCTTGGCTGAAAAATCCATTTCAGGTGGCTAAAAGATTTTTCATTTTCTGTGGAGGTTATTGTATAATAATCTTTAATAAAAAAAAATATATAAGCAAACCTTTGTGTGATCACTAGTATTTAAAACTAGTATCAATAAATGAGTTTATCGATATAGGAAGTCCCTAGCTGTCAAGAAGTTTCGCCCCACGGAATCCGATGTCTGTTCATTACCTGACATTACTCGTACATTACATACATACACCTAGGGAAGAAACTCCCAGCCAAAAATAGTCAGGCTCTGTCGCGTCAATACGCAAGAGCGATAGAGATAGATAGCTATAAAAGAGATATTATCGTGAGAGTTTGTGCATTCAACTACGCACACTGTATTCCCAAAAGAGTGGGCACAGGACACTGCCAAGTCTCAGTGGCACTCTTTTGGGTTTAGAAAGAACACGAAATTGTCATATTACAGCCTTCCCCCACACTATAATTGAACCTAATATAGCCCACACCCACAGTAGAGTTGTGTAATTCTTAACCCGCCACCACAAGCTACCTGACATTATTAATTTCAGAATTACCTTACCCGAGAGAGCAACTTGCGCCACCCTCCCCTATAATATTAAGCTATAAGTTGCGCGTGCGACTGTGCGCCATGATTGCTCGCTTTGCTCCACTGCTCAGACGTACCGACAGCAAAACAAACTATTAGCGCTGATGATTTTAGCATCCCCGCCACAGCAGTAGCACGCCTGTATTCGTTAAAGGAGTAGGCAGAGCACATGAAACTATTCAGGTTTCAGTGCCACTCTTGGCAAACAAGGGGTGGAAGGATACTGAAATTGTGACGTTGTGACATTGCAGTGACAGGTTGCCAGCATCTCGTGTACATCACAAATGTGACAATTTACGTAATCCATATATGGATATAATATATCTAATCGACTGTGGGCAACTTCTACGACACCCACGGGAAGAAAGGGGCGGTGAAATTCTTAACCCGTCACCACTTGTGGGGAGCACGCAATAGCACGCACGCACTAAACGATTTTAACAACCCCGCCATAGCAAAAGTTATTTTAGGCGTCAAGTCAAATTTCTATGAAATTATGAAGTTTTCGTAACTCTTGCTATTGATAACCTTCTTGTTGTTTGTCAAAAGTCACGCCCGTATTCCTAAAATAGGCAGAGTACATGAAACTTGATCATTGAATAACAGACTACAAGGTTCAGTGCCGCTTTTGGCAATTAAGGGGTTGAAAGAAAACAAAATAATGATATTGCAGTGACAGGTTGATAGTCGCCTACGCCAATATTGAAACCTAATCTTACAGTCTATTTCCACGACACCTACAGGAGGAAAAGGGGTGACGAAATTCTTACCCATCTCTAAAATACCATTTGTTTTAAAGCCCCGACGAAAAAACGACGGGGTGTTATAACGTGTGTCTGTTTAGTTTTTTTTTTGTTTGACAGCCGACTTAGTCGGGAGTGTTTCTTACCCATGTTTCACGAAAGTCGGACTATGTAGGGGGTTTTTACAAAATTTAAATTTTTAAATAAGCTCACAATATTATCGTCTCTGCGAATGCTGACGTTACCGGCGGCAGATCAGAGCCTAGCATAATGAATATTTTTTGTTTGTCTATACCACCTTACGGAGCTTTACGCGTTTAATCATACAACTTCTCACCACCGCCTACGACCATCTACTCACCACCCCTTCATCTCTATCACACACAAATAAGGTTGTTACTCGTTTAAAACTCTTTTTTTTAATGGTAAAAGTAGTTTGTGAGACGAAAGTGGTTAAGAGGTTTGAACCAAAAGTACTTGTCAAACAGTGTTTAAGTTTAGTATTTACATTAAAAATTAGTTTGGTCATTTGCCGGGTGTGTGAGCTGTTGAACTACTTAAGTAATTTGATGAACAATTTGACGATTTGATTGGGGATTTTTCCCGGTATATGTATTTTTTTAGATAACTAGCAAATCTACTGAAACTTATTTATTTATCATTTATTACACAACATAAAAGCGAAATGGCGCACTTAAAGTCATTCAATGAATTAATCAATTTATTTATTTTGCTCTAAATATAACCTAATAATTGGTGCAGAAAAGAAAATCAGAAGTTTAAAGTTACTAAGTAAGTAAGTACTCCATTTAAAAAGCACTTTTTTAACAATTTAGGTGCATAACTCAAAATGTCACTGAGCCAGAAGGCTTTCGCAGTACTTACAAAATATTGAGTACCTATCAGTATCCTTGTTGTATTATTAATTATGCCGTAATCTTGTATCGTTTTCGCGTATCGGAATTTTTTCAAGTGAAACCTTTAGAACCTGATTTTTACGACTGTTTCACTTTCCACCGGAATTTTGCAAATTAGTTTCATTAACGATAATACCCTCTTGCTTGTTATTTACGCCCCAAGCTAAAATAAAGGTGATACCACGAGAATTTAATTATTTACACTCGGCATCTTTTACTAAAACTTTGTAAAAGTAAAATCGAACCTACAACCTTGAAATCTAAGGTTTACATTAGTATAAAGCTCTTAACGAGTGCAGAATGAACTCAATGGCGTAGCAACAGTCGATCGAGTATCGATAAAAATCGTTTTGTCGATCGGCATTTGTTTTTTCGCGCAACGGATCGTCGCATTCTTGCGGTTGCGCTCGCGTTCGGAAATTAAAAAGGTCGGCCATCTTGAATAATTAGCGTGTGTCGGAAGGATTTGTAAAAGTTCATACAAATTGGCTTTGTAACACCATTATGTGTTGTGCCAAAACTTCGTAACGGAATTCCGAATAAAAAAAGCTTTTAAAAAGACTTGTTGTAAAACATATCAAAATCCGTAAAATGTCTCCGTCTTGTCTTTACTTAAATCAGTAAACTAGATAAATAGGAAAGGAATTACGAGAAGACTTAAACTTAAAAGTCTAAATTTCTACAATTATGCACGCACGATTATGTCAATTTTAATAGTAGATTTATTCGTTTTCCATTATGATATTCTCTTTCAACATCATCATCAAAAGCATTCCATCAATTGTCACAAAGGATTCCAGCCACCACTTTAAAACCCTGAACATGACTTCTCCATCAGTTATTTACGGCGCAGGAGACGATTCCGAGTTAAACGTCTACCAAAATAGTCCCGCGCATTAGAAGAGGTTCGGGACACCACATTAATGAGTTCCCAAATTAAAGTCGATATATCAGGGCGATTACCGACGGAGTTTAGAACTCCTCAGAAAGAGGAGTTAATGCCTTCGAAGTTTTAAGAATATCGAAGTTCATGGCAATAACAGTAACCGTATTTGGACATTTTGGACTAAATTTAGACAAGAGAATAAACAATTTTGTGACCATTCTTATAAACACCAGTAACATTTAAGTACTATTCGATTCAGACCAACCTTAGTTGGCAACAATTATGCCGCGTCATCATTTCATTTAAAAAAATTAACTTTGCAGTCTGGGGCTGTTTAAATCGCTGCAATTTCTGCTCTCTAATTAAGGTTACGTTTATGTTTTACTAGTGTTTAAAAAGATTTTGAAGTGAGCGTTCTTTATTTATTTCAAAAACACACTATAAAGTCTTGGACGTTCCCAGAGAGTTTTGGTCATGCGTTTACGAAAAATGCTTATCATAACATTCATAACAATATTAAAAAAATTGCTAGAGTAAGGCGAAAAGAGGAAATAGCATAAACTGTCCCCGCGCCTATCTTTATCAGTCACTAAACATACCCAAAAAGAAGACAGGGACGATATTATCCAAAATGGATGACTCCAGCAGATCACATAATAGGCTCCAAAAAGTAAACTGTAACTTCTGTGCGTGACGCCAGCTGATCTATTCCCGCTGGCACTGAGGGGTGAAGGACCGGCCAGAATCTGGTTATTTCTGTACTGGCACCGGAACAAGCCGTTTTTCTACATTTTTACTAAACGTTTCCTATTGACTGACGCTTTCCGACGTCGAAGAGTTTCCTGGGATATGGGAAGTCTATAAACCAACGACACAGTCGCTTATGGTTCGTAGTAGTTCGCTTCGCGTAGCAAGTATCGGTCTTCTATAGTGGCGGAACAAATACAAATACAAATAATTTATTAATAAAAACATAATTGTACAGTGATTGTTCTTAAAGGCTAAGAATTGTTATACATATAAGAGATGTTTTATACAAATGCCTGAGCTAGGATAGTTCCTGTGTTTCAGGCAGAGGAAGGACTAGTGAATTATTTTTAATTATTCACTTAATAAAACTTATAAGAAAATAAACACAAGACTTATTTTCGTTGGTTCCGAACTATTACATTACATATATATTCATTGTATATTCAACAGACCCTGACTGCGTCTCGATCGAAACGATTGTCATCTCGCCTAGGCCGGCAGGACAGCATGAGACAAATAAATTGTCACAAGACACCAACTGTGCGAAACTCCAGAAACTTCCAGCTTTGTACAGCTAAACCTTGGAACCTATACCTATACTTCGTATTGCCATCTTAAAGCCAAAGAATGTATGTACCTCCTCTTCACATCTTGCAAGTGGCCATAGGTGACTAATTGCTTAGGTATTATCAGCCACCCTAGCCAAAGTCACCATCGTTCACTCTCTCTCTGTCACACCAATACGGAAGAGCGATAAAGACATACCTACGCTACTGATCGTGATCGATTTGACTGCTCGTACTCTAAATATAGGTATCATTAAAAAAACTATTATCACTAATCTCCCTTGGGTTATGTCTGTCCATCTGTTGACTCAGAAACATTTGTCACAAAGGATTGACGAGGCAGACGTGCCTTAGAAACACCAATATTTTTCTTTTTGATACTTTTCGTTTTTGTCTAATTGGTTAGACATGTACACACTGTCTAGAAAAACATATTTTGAGATAAGTAAATAGCCGCAAAATTATATGATCCTCTAATGAGTTTAGACGTGACTTTTATCTCATTGCTTAACAAAATAATGTGTCCATTTGTCTCACAATACGTGGATGCCATATGTTTTGTGGCAGGTTTATTTACAAGACATGTAGACGTACAGTAGCCTGACAATTTGTTACTTGATTATCAGTCTTTTAATCGGATTACTATTGCATTACACCAAATATCTAAAACATAACCTTTCCTACTTAAGCTATTCATATCTAAATAGTTTTTTTTTTATTTATTATTATTAACTGGCCAGTGATTGACCTGATGGAAAGTGACGACAACGTCGTAGATGTAGCCTCACTGGTTCAGATCTTATCTCTATATTTCTTAGACCTGTCCTAAAATAGTCTGCCGAAAGGAACCGTATTCCTCAAGATTATTCGAGGATATCAGAAAACATGTGACTTTCGTGACTAGATACAATTTTGTGAGTTTTTTTAACTAGATAGTAAAAAATCCTCAATCCCGTTGTGCTATCGCATCCGTATGCCGACACCGATGTTAACAAAACCATACCCAAGCGACGCTGCAGCGGTCTAGTATGCGGCAGTAATGCCAACAACGCCATCGCATCGATCAGCATCGATTCATCATCGATCACACAAAAACTAACGTGCGTAGGAGTCGTTCCTTCACCCCAATAACAAGCTATATACTTTAAAGCTTGAAGAATAAGCTTGGGATTTGAGTGGGTGGTTAAACAGGATTCTGGTGACAATTGTAGCTGTGAAAAAGTATTTTTGGTGCATTCTTTATGCTAATGCTAATATTTGTCTTACGTGTGTTTATGCCAATCTCGAGCCAAATAATTTATTTATTGAAACTTTATTGCACAATATAACAAATAAAGTACAAATGGCGGACTTAATGCCTAAAGACATTCTCTACCAGTCAACTAATAGGCTAAACACAGGTTTACAATAATCTGGATGTTGAGAAATTAATGGTACAAATTTTAGTTGAAAGTTAAGAAGATACGAGGGAAAATTACCAGTGCTTATGCCTAATACGAGTAGATGACACCCTTCTGTCGCATTTAATAACAATTACTTAAGATGGAATATACTAGCACTTTTACCTTATTACAGACAATGTTTGTTTAAATGGTACACGACTGGTGTTTGAACGTGCTATAAATATAATACTCCTATAATTCAACGTTTATTTACTTGGCTATAAATTGCAGAAGACTCTCGATCACTATTGCATAATTTGATGCATTTGTACAAACGACGCTGAGTCAGAACAAATATCATTTGTTATTTTAATGATTTATGTTATTTGGTCATTAAATTATTTCTTCTGAAAGATGTTTATGAGAAGCATAGATATCATTACAGTATTTTTCCACTATACTTTTTATAAGTAATACTTAGATACAAGACAAAAATGTAGAAATCATATTTCTCTTTTAATCATTAATTAGGCAAAAAATAATCATAGTCGTGAGCTCAAGTCTACTTCTTTGCATGTGGCAACTATTTTGACACTTGAGAAAAGTACCAGTGTTGCTATGATAAAAAAAATTGTTTCATTACTACTATTTTTTGCCAAGCTGTAACTTCTTCTTTACTATATGTATTGTCAAACACCTCGTCAAATCGCATTCCATCGACCAACCTTAAAGGCATCTGAAAAAAATCCGCGAAATCAAAAATGGCCGCCACATTCGCATACAAGCGGCGTAGGCGCAGCTCGGCCCACTTGCCCCGGTTATTGACCCCCGAACTGGCAGAACCTGCCGCTTTTCAAAAAGTTTTTTAAGGCCTGTTCCAGTCTGGTTCGCCAATGCTTTGTGGGTGTGCTTTGGACCAGTTAGTTGCTTGAGTGCTAAAATAGTGTTGGTTGTAAAAAATGCTATTGTCATGAAATGGCAATGATGATTTCAGTTGAGTACTACTTAATAAGAAAAATGTAATTATATTAGTTATTAGTTTTAAATTATTAGACTCAATAAAAATCAAAAAGGTAATCACGGTCTATATCCCGTTCAATATAAGTCTAAAGAAAAATGTTTTTTGAATATTCTTCTTGGTCGTAATTTGTAAGTTTTTATTAAAGATATGTCTAAGTAATACATTTAAACGAGATTTATTGTATTCCGGCGATCTCGGGAACCGCTCTAACGATTTCGATTTCGCTCAAATTTGTTATGTGGTTTTCGAGAGTGAAAAATCGATCAGGCTTTAGTCTGCCCGGGAAACTTGAATTTTCGAGTTTTCATGCGTTTTTGTTTCGCAATATTAAACGCAAAATACGGTCGCTATACTAATTTCGGAAGCCTAATAATATGCACAAAGTGTATCTGGGCCTCTCTTTTCAAAGTTGTCCGCCCCACTTTGTTTTTTGGATTTGGATTTTTTTATAGTTTCCACTCAGAATCGCGAGCTCTTTCAATCCTAATAGGAGAAAAAGTGTCCCAAGGTTTTTTCCCATTTCGTTACCATTTTTTCATACATATTGTATGGCGGTAACGAATGGAACGTTTGAAAAATGTATGGAAGTCTTGGGACATTTTTTTTCTGCTATATATAAGGATCGAAAGACCTCGCGATTCTGAGAATGAATCGCGTAAAAAATACCCATGTTACAAAAAAGCGGGTTGGACAATTTTGAAAAAAATGGCACTGCTCCGTCGTCGTCGTCGTAAAGAGTGTCGGCCTCACAATCACATTAAAGGTGTCAGACTTCTTGTTCGAATCCCGGTCAGGACAACTCGCAAGTCCGCTCAGGAACTGTACCAAGCGGCAGGTTTTTTGAAACAATATTTGGTCCCAATTACTGTCGCTCCGCGTTCTAATTAATGTACTTTAATGGGAATAGCGATAATGACCGCTTGTTGCTGGGCAAGTCAGCCCTGGGCCTGTAGCCAAGAGTACCTACACTCGTTGGCGTTCCGGATCGTCATCATCCTCCTTGCAAATCCCAGCGTTGGCCACGGCTCATGCAAGCCTGGAGTCTTTGGCAACCAATCCCATGATTTGGCATAGGCACAGTTTTACGAAAGCGACTGCCAATGCCATCTGACCTTCCAACCCGAAAGCCGAAAGATTAATCCGGTTTCCTCACAATGATTTCCTTCACCGAAAAGCGACTGGCAAATACGTTCCGAGCGTTGGTACGAGCCGGGATTCAAACCCGCGACCTCCGAATTGAAAGTCGCAATACACTCTTACCGCTAGGCCAACAGTGGCGCTCCGAATCATATCGTAGTTCTCACTCTCTCTCTATCGCTCTTCTGTATGTAAGAAGCACCCTGGCATCGGTTGGCTCGACGTTGAGACTACGTTCGGAAAATCGAGGGTCACAACTCAGGTCTAGCTCAGGCCCGGGTCAAGTACCGGGCTAGAAGAGAGGCCTAATGCTCTGCAGTGTAAAAGGCTGGTATGATGATGATCGCTCTCCCGTATTGGTACGTCAGAGCCAGTTGGAGGCGGAACGTCGACGATGGTTCTCTTTGCTAGAGGCCGTGCGTGGAATGCCAGTCAATTCAGCGGGTTTTACAATCCGCTTATGGTAGTACTGAGAGTAATGTCATTTTGGAACAAAAATTTGGAATTCTTTCTTTTATCATGACTGTGGAAACTTTTTGGCTAGTGAACGATGTAACTCAGGGATGATATTTTATGATAATAGATTCTTGCAAAATTGTATCCCATTCGAAGGAAACGCGAATGTCAAAATGACAGATAAGGGAAAACAAGAATAAAAGCTTGAATACCTCAGTTCTCGAAAAGTTTGTACAACAATTAAGGAAAAGTAAAAGATGTATTGTAAATTCATTATACACGATGTAATCGGATTCCATACTTTTATTTCGTGAGTGCCTAATTATTGCGCTAACTGAAGACTTTATACCTATAGGTATATTATTATGTTAGTATTATTATGTTTAGCTGTTGCACTTAAATAGGAAAACGGATATATATATTCATTTGCAAAACTAATTGCTTTGACGTCATTTGGTTTGCGGTCGCATATTTTATAGATAATGTTATGTACCTATACTGAAAACCGACACTTGAAAGTGCTAAATAGCAAATATTTGTAATACCTACATATTTGTTATATTTTTCTTTCACTTAAACGTACTTAGGTATGTCAGATATTATGATTTGTCAATAGCACAGTAAACACCAAAGCAGATAATGAAACAACGTACTAGTCATGTGCAAAATTAAATTCAAAAAAATAATAGTGATACGTATCTTTAGTGCACTAAGTACCTACTTCACTCTTTTGGTTCACTAGTTCACTAATATCGGCCACCCTCGACTACTTTTTCAAATAGTGGATATTAAGCACTCATAAAGATTCATTTCGGAAATAAGTCGTGGAAAAAGACTTTATAGTATGACCACAAAAGTTTAAACAATATACTAAAATTAATGTAACTAAACTATAGAATCAAAATTGAAGCTAACCTAAGTTAAAAATGTCTAAAAATGTTAAATGTCATTTAAATAATATGCTACCTATAAAACGTAAAATAGAATCGTAGAATGTTTGGAGATCTATACATTCTGTTCTCTTCTCTTCTCAACAGACTAGCAGTTACAGGTAGACATGGTGGTTAATTTTGAACGCCAACTGTTACAGTTCGAATATAAAAGTCACCGTCACAGTGTACTCTTTCACAAATCGACAGTATAATTTATATTCGTAATTATTTTTATGTGCTGAATCGTAGCTTGTTGATTTTGTCCGAAAAGCTAGAGCTTAAATATTATTACATTTTGTAAGTTCCAAAAAAACTCATTACTAGTAGAGCCAGTATTCGAAATTTGAAGTTTTGAACACGCAACCTCCGGATTGAAAGTCGGGCGTCATATCCACTGGGCCACCACACAATAAACTTAAACCTATTAATGAAGGCCCATCAGCCATAAAACCACAACAACACATAAGCAGCTACTTATTGATAAGTGTTATTAAAGTTATTAGCCGTCAATAAGCAGAGTCGAAGGCGCGGCTACAATGGGAGTCCGCCTACTCGGCCGAATTGTTCACTTTCCATACGCGGGAGTGGGTCGCAGCCGCGGCGCACACTGGACTTATTTACACAATATTTATTTCATTTCAAGTAAGTTTTAGCTAATTAACGGTGCATACAAACACACACGGTACATAGTTGTATGTACAGTCAAGTGCAAAAATACGTATCGATTTTATCCGCTCAAAAATATGTACCGAGACCTTATTCCGCCGACATAAAGTGCTATGGGACATATTTTTGATAAGTTGTACGCACCCATATTTTTACACTTGACTGTACATACAAATATTTACTCAACATGATTTCCAGAGGGATAGGCAAAGATGAAGGATTAATTTCCTATTGCATCCTGTTTTACCACTTTCGCTTCACTCGCTCACATAATATTCCTCACACAAGTCACACATGCTCTTTGGTTTTTGGTACTTCTTGAGTAAAGTTGGCCTAACTGATTTTTTCACTCTTTTTCAATGAAGAGTAAACATACCAAAATGTACGTTTACAGTACTTGCCTTAGAAGTCGACTATGGAAAATGGGTTTAACTGTGGCGTAGGACATGAAGCAACCTGTCACTGCCATATAACAATTTCGTTTTCTTCCGACCCCTTAACTGCTAAACTCCACTGAAACTTGAGACTTTATTGTCTGAACGTTAAGGTCGTGTAAGTCTTTTTGGAACTTTAGCTGTATTCATATCTTTGTTGCTGACCACACTATAGTACTAGACTAGACTAGATAGTAAGTACATGAACACCCAGCGCAGTGTGCGCCGCGCCTGCGCCCGCGCACCCAGTGAAATGATCACCTGACGACAGCGCGGCGTGGGTGAACGATTTTCTTTGTCTA
Source organism: Leguminivora glycinivorella (assembly GCF_023078275.1). Classification (NCBI taxonomy): domain Eukaryota; kingdom Metazoa; phylum Arthropoda; class Insecta; order Lepidoptera; family Tortricidae; genus Leguminivora; species Leguminivora glycinivorella. Next base: position 23,411,653 of record NC_062982.1, read on the forward strand.
ATCCCGATTCTGCATCTAATCTCTTTTTACTGAGGTTAACGACATTACTTTTGATCTATTTTAATAGGTGACGACGGTCTTGCCGGGCTACATTCGACATGTAATCGTGACATGATCAATAAAACCATGCCATGTTGAGAGCGTTCAAGCATTAAATTTTTTTAATTCTTGGTTATATAAATAAAGGAAACTTACATATATACTTAAACGTACATAAAGAAATAAACTGATCAAATAAAGAAAAAACAAGTGGGTGGGTCTAGACTCTAGAGGTGAGGCAGCTTAGCACGTGTAAGCTGAAGACCAGGGCTCGATTCCTGGCTCGGCCGTTGGTGTACTTGGTTAACTTTTCTTCTATCTTTGTATTACCAATATAGCTTAGAAATGTATGTGTATGAAATAAGTAAAATCAATTTCAGTATATACCTATACATAAACTTATTTTGTCTAGGTAAGTTTACCTAAAAAAGTGATCACAAAATCCACCATTCATTTTTGAAATTGTGATATCCTTTTGCCATTCATAAATTTCTAAGAATAAGAAACTTTTGTATACAAATAAACAAAATAAAACAACCTTGAAAAACACTTCTCGGAAATATGCAAACCAGCTAAACATGCGCCAAAACTTGCATTCTTGTATAGTTTTGTTATGTATATTTATTAACAATATTTACATACATAAGTGCGTGGGCGGACGTATAGATAATGGCCATGTTCACGAGAGTCGGTTAATGACACATCGATCTAGTGCTGAACCAGTTTTGATACAACTCCACCGCTGTATTAATGAGATGAAGATTTAGAATCTAATGGAAGTGCCGCTATTTCAAAGCTTTTATTGATATTGATACTTTTCGGCGATCATTTGTATACAACTAGGGAACAAATCAAATTATTTTATTGAATATTTTTTGATTTGTTCTTTTTTCAAGTAGTCACACTACTATATATAAATTACTAGCTTTTGCCCGCGGCTTCGCTCGCGTTAGAAAGAGACAGAAAGTAGCCTATGTCACTCTCCATCCCTTCAACTATCTCCACTTAAAAAATTACGTCAATTCGTCGCTCCGTTTTGCCGTGAAAGACGGACAAACAAACAGACACACACACTTTCCCATTTATAATATTAATATTGATAAATTGAAATAGATATCATACACGAAAGAAAAAACGACAACGCCCACTGGTGGCCGAGCCGGGAATCGAACCCGGGTCTTCAGCTTACGCGGCTAACGTCTTCACCACTAGACCACCCGCCCGCCGTGGTACCCGACGAAATTTCGACAATTCTAAATTATACAAGCAAACGTGCGTGATGACAGTGATTTTTTTTATTAAAAAATTAATAAAACTTAAACTATTTTGACAGCCTCGCACCGTGTAAATGTTATTTTATTCGTCAAACTATCAAAATAGTTGCAAACAGGTATCTTTACCTGACTCTCATAATCTTCGTAAATGTAATGATTTGTAAATAATCTTCTTTTGTTCTTTTTTGTACGTGTAGTTTTTTCTTTTCTTTTGTTTCACTGTTATATAAATATGCCATGAAAAAAATAATTCTAATTCTAAATTTCTGGAAATTTTCTTGGGAAAAGTTTCATGCAAGTTGCCATTAAGAACACCCTCTTTAAGAATATATAAACGCAATGTCTTTCAGTTGACGCTTCATTTGATGTTAGACTTTACAAACTGACTTTTTTTATCAACTCATCAAGTGCCATAGAACTTGACCCTATAGCTTGGCAAGAAATGTGTAAAGAACAATACCGACAACTTTCTATGTACATTCACAATATTGGAAACTTCTTTGCTAAGCCCGCCTTTTAACACTTTCGCAATCAGGAACCCGTCTGTTAGGCACTCGTTTAACTAACTAACTAACTTTGCTCAGACTCTAACTTTGCTCAGATGCCGGAGAACCCACCTAGAGCGATTTGTCGCCATACCAGCGGACGGTTATAGATAAGATATAGATATTTATTGGTAAAATATTCACATTTACACGTCCATTACATGATTTACTAATTATCCGTAAAAAAAAACACATTTCACATTAGGTATTCTAAATTATTATAATAATAAAAAACAGGTGACAGACTGGGACCCGCGGAATACCATAGCCGATGCAGGCCGGGGTTCGGGCAGACCAAAAAGGAGATGGCGGGACGACCGACGCATTCTACCCAAACTGGTGGGAAAACGCTGATAACAGGGTCGAGTGGAAAAAACGAGGGGAGGCCTTTGCCCAGCAGTGAGACACTAAAAGAGGCTATTAAAAAAAAACATAAAAAAACACGTAATACATTAGTAGGTATATAGGTACACGATCTAGTCAATAACCTCCGGTGTCTGATGTAGTGCGTATTTTTTTTTGTCTGGTAGTGAATGTGTGAAGACTCTTCCAGTAATCTACAGATTATCTCCGCGAAGCCTCTGACTCATAACAGTGAATCAGGCTTCACTAGAACCCGATCGATCCGCGGTCCATTCATATCTGCCGGTTTTTTCCTCCACTGACATTTCCAAAAATCTAATTGAGCAATTCCCGATAAGTTTGTACATTTGGATCACGTCTCCGATTTGGATAAAAATTGGTAGGCTGATAGAATCCATGATGCTGAGCAAGATCCACTAGGTTTCCCAAAATGTCCTAGGTTGATTGTATGAAACTTTCCTTTTTTGTTAACGAAAATGTATAGAAATCTGGTAACAAAAAGGAAGGTTTCATACAAACTACATAGGACATTTTGGGAAACCTAGTGGATATTGCTCAGCATCATGGACTCTATCAGCCTACCAATTTTTGTCAAAATCGGAGACGTGGTCGTAATGTACAAACTATTCGGGAATTGCTCAATTACGAGAGATACGTTGAATATTATTAGTCATTAAACCATCGAGGACATACCCAATAGAGTGGTAATATGGGGCTGTCCGTCTGCGCAACGGATATGTGATTTGTCACTTATAAATGTTAGCGCACGCTCTCACTAAAACAGTACAAAACCAGTATTGGATCCGTGCGTACGTCTCTGCGAATTACGAAATAAATTATAGTTTGTTTTACTATTATTATAATGGCGTGCTGTTCTATTCAGTTTCGTAGAAAAAACAGCAAAACATCTGACTTTAAAACATAAGGAATAACTTTTCATCGGTAAGTTACGATTTTAAATTATAAATTACTTTATATTAAATTTTGTCCGGAGGCCAAGTTAAACTGGACAACAAAAGTGAAAGGTGATGACGCAGGCTAGACGTATGTCGTTATCTCTTGCTTCCACGTAACTCAATTCACATCACACCATCTCTTTCCAGTCTGCACTAGTGTTGTACATGCTTAATTTATAGCATCAAGTGGTGTATCGATATTTAAGTAATGAGTAAGGAATATTATTGTGTGTACCTACTACATAATGATCACACTCTATTTAAATAAAGAAACGAGAAAGTTATCTTGCACTAATGTAATTTTTATTAAGCAGAAACGTCTGCTAACGATTCTAAACATTTTTATATTAAAGGAAAAAATGGAAAAATTTACGCTTCCGGCGGTCACCCTAAGACGTGTAAAAAAGGAAAGGCATGGAAAGATTTGCGAAGTCCGGCGTGGCTTCCGTAGCTCAATTGGTAAGAGCATTGCACGGATTGCAAAAATGGTGCGGGTTCAAGTCCCGCCGGAAGCGTAAATTTTTCCATTTTTTCCTTTAATATAAAAATCTTGCACTAATGTTTGCATTAATGGTTTATGTCGAATATTTGTATATTATCGATTATGTTAAGCTTGATTGATTATATTAATGTATTAGGTACCTAATTCTTAGGTGTAATTAGATATGTTTTGGGTATATTTAGGTGACACGATTTCGTAAAATCTCTATCTGATATATGTATTAATTTAAATATTACGTTCAAGTAATTTGTGAAATAATAAATTGCTATTTAAATCGAAATAAAAAACACAACTTGAGAAACTCGAAGGTACATAATTAGGGATTGGAAAATTTCATAACTTTTACTTAAAATAATTATAATCAGATTTTTACTTCCATGAAAATATAGATTTCCCTTTTTGTATACCGTGTTTTATACTAATAATAATATATAGTAGTATGTAATAGATTTCTGCACCACCGTGTGTGCATGCAATGTTACGGACTTTTGGGGCTTGCACACACAGTGGTGCATAAAGCGCGTAAGGGGTTAAAATATCCTTATCGATAAACCTTACTTACGCACTACCTCATCCCTAGCACCTATTACTTGACCTTGTATCAGCCAATGGGAGCGCAGTGAGAGGGGATATGAGTAGCCGCGAGTTGGCGGAATCGTTCTCGAACAAATTAAATAACATTTCTGCTCTATTAGGGTATGTACTCGATGCATTAAACATATCGTCACTACCGCGGCGGGCGGGGTGGTCTAGTGGTGAAGACGTTAGCCGCGTAAGCTGAAGACCCGGTTCGATTCCCGGCTCGGCCACCAGTGGGCCTTGTCGTTTTTGCTTTCGTGTATGATATCTATTTATAATTTATATATAGTAGTGTGACTACTTGAAAAAAAGAACAAATCGAAAAATATTCAATAAAATAATTTGATTTGTTCCCTAGTTATATCGTCACTACTTTTAAAAAATCGCGTATCTCACGCTGTTCCTCAAAGTTAAAACGCAGTAAGTCTATATGCATTCCATACATACAAACTACAATTTTCTTTTCATTGACAGACGAAGATACAAGTTTTTTTTAAAGTAGTGACGATATGTGAGTTATCGGGTCTCTGGAGCGTTTGTCATAATTTGGTATTTCTCAGAAACACGTCACTTTTCAGAGTTGTTATTAAACAAACCCAACCTAACCGACCTTAATGAAAACCCTGAAAAGATCAAAAGCCGAGAAATAAAACAAAGTCGCTTCCCGCTGTCTGTCCGTATGTATGCTTAGATCTTTAACAGTACGCAACGGATTTTGATTCGGTTTTTAATTAACAAAAAATAAAACCGCCTTCAAAAATAAGCGCGTTACAAAACACGGAGAAACTAAAAAGCCAAAAATAATAAACCTTTCAATTCAGATTTCTTATCGTATTGCAATAAGCTAAACATCCAAATTATAAACAAATCAATTATTTTTGTAGTCGGTACCAGACCTGTTCGTCGCCTTGCTATTGCCTGTTTGCCCCACCCAACCATACACAGGCTGGTACCGACTCCAAAAATAATTGATTTGTTTATAATTTGGATGTTTAGCTTATTGCAATACGATAAGAAATCTGAATTGAAAGGTTTATTATTTTTGGCTTTTTAGTTTCTCCGTGTTTTGTAACGCGCTTATTTTTGAAGGCGGTTTTATTTTTTGTTAAAAAGTTTATTTATTTGTTGATTTTTAGTGGTTCCTAGTGATATTATATGTATCAGTCCGAATACATGTACAGTAGTGAAAGAATTATCCTTTAACTCCTAACCATTGAGGAGTTGACCTTCCATCATCAGCTCAGTTGATTTTTAGTGGTTCCTAGTGATATTATATGTATCAGTCCGAATACATGTACAGTAGTGAAAGAATTATCCTTAAACTCCTAACCATTGAGGAGTTGACCTTCCATCATCAGCTCAGCCACATAAAATTATTACCATCAGACGTAAATACTGGTGTACCTTTGAAAAATAGAGTAAAAACATTACATGTGCCTATAACATTTGAAGAGTTCCCTCGATTTCTCCAGGATCCCATCATCAGACCCTGACTTGGTGCCAATGGGACCATCTCGGGGTTATACCGGTTCGATCAAAAAAAAAATTTTGAAAATCGGTCCACGATTCTCGGAGATATCGAGTAACATACATACAAAAAAAAAAAAAAAAAAAAAAAAAAAAAAAAACATTCAGTCGAATTGAGAACCTCCTCCTTTTTTGAAGTCGGTTAAAAAGAAGGAGGAAGGTTTATATGAATAATATAATACCCGTGTGAACCTGGGCGGGACGCTAGTCTTAAATAATACTTGAAACATTAATAACCATACATACAGGGTGTAAACCTAATACGGGCGCACCTCTTAACAGTGGTGAGTATAGGACATAAAAAATGGAATTAGATAACTTTTACTTAAAATTTTAATATATTTTTAATCCATACAAAATAATTCGGCCCGCAACGTAATGCAAACACACTCGCGTTAAACGCTCGTTGACAGTTGTCATTGATTGTCATCGCAACCACGTTTACAGTACATTGCTGCTGGGAAATTTTTCAAAAATTGATTATGGGGTGAAAATTAAGAGTAACTCAAAAAAACCTCTTAATTGATGATAACAATATTGAATTACATGCCTGGTTTCATTTATCGCCCTTATTAGGTTTACGCGCTGTATATCAACTAACAAACTAAGTAATAACAATAACACTTCTTGAACGCCCATTTTATCTAATTTGTCACCAAAACAAAAGAAATGATCTGTAGTTACGTTGTTGTTTACAAACATTACTTACGCATTCACGGAGAGCGAGGATGTTTTGATTTATTTCGTCGCTTGCGCACGTGACCGCTGACGATTGAAAAACGTAAGATACTGTCTCTTTCACATTGTACTTAGGAGAAAGAGTATGATATATTTGTAGAATCCCGTTGCGTTGAAGAGTAAGTGACTAAGTTCAAGTGCATGAAGCAAATATTTTTATAGAATTTTGACATTCAAAATAACACTCCGTCGGCGAGGCCGTCAATATCGATGCTAGCATATATAAGTACTTAGCTTGGTATACCTACCTTTCCGTGCGTGATGTCTTAGTGCGTTTTCACATTATCCGATCCGGTATCGGATGTCGGACCGATATCCCATACATTACAGGCGCCATCTTAGACTTCTTCCATTGAAATCCTTCCGACATCCGATATCGGATCGGATAATGTGAAAACGGACTTAAGGTGCTACACGGGCAACAAAACTGCCAGCAATTCACATACCATTGCCGCGTTTGCTCCATGGTTAGTTGGTGCGTATTGAACAAACGCGGCAATGGTATGTGAATTGCTGGCAGTTTTGTTGCCCGTGTAACAGCACCGTTCCATTCAATTGAAACGGAACGGGACAGGCCGCAATTTTTAAATTCAATTCAATTCAAAACCTTTAATGTCATAAACAACACATGTCAAAAATACAAAAACAATAATACAATAAATAAGAGTTCTATCTTTATCTATCTCTCAACTTATCCATAAATTAGGAGACTATAGCCAGCCCTGCTTTACACGTCCAGCGCATTTTTCACAGGATCCTGGAGGTGTTGAAGCCACTAGCAAGACAAATGGCGGAGCAGGAAGCGCTTCGAATATATTCGATACGGTAAACGACCTCTGCGGCGCTACTATGGGATTTCGACTTGAATTATATATTGAAAATACAGGCCTATTATAATTTTGACTAACGTCTAAACTTGGAGTAAGATTCGGCATGGATTGAATACTCTCAAAAGTGACGTTTTTTGTACGTTTCATACGTCTAGTACAGAAGTTTCAATTTCGATTTCGGTTATTAAAATCGTTGGCTTAAGATTCGTTAATGTTTATATTTCAGCTGAACTTATACCGAAATATCGTCCGAAACTAGGACAAAACCGAAGCACCATCAGATAAAAATCCGATTTTGATATGACACTTTTTATCAGTCGAAGAGAATAATCGATCGAATCGGTTTTGGACTCGCCATACCCCAACATTTAGGGACCGGCCACATCAGAGCGTCGCGTGTCTCGGGGCGCGCAACGGACGTCCGCGCCACGCCACCTAAGTGTAATTCAAAAAAATGTACTGAGGAGACGTTTTTGAATTACACTCAGGTGGCGTGGCGCGGACGTCCGTTGCGCGCCCCGAGACACGCGACGCTTAAGTGGGAACGCTGGCCTAGACGCCTATAGGTCAACAGAGTACTTTGGCCAAAATAAAGCGGAAGGAGAAAAGCGGATTCGTCAGTGTGCGTAGCCGAATGCACAAACGCTCACGATAATATCTCTTTCGTAGCTATCTATCTCTATCGCTCTTGCGTATCGGCGCGACAGAGCTAGACTACATTTCTGCGGCGTTTCGGTGGCGTTTCGCGTCGCAGAAATGCCATTCGGCTACGGAGCCTGGATAACAGGATCGAGTTTGACACTGTCGAGAACCCGTGGTAGCGCACATTTCGTAAGCTGATGAGGCGGAATGACAGACGGGCGGACAGCAGTCACGTGACTACTTTAAAATAAAATTAAAAGAGCTCGCTTTATTTCCAGCGTCACACAGAAGGTGGAGCATCAGACTCGGCAAACGGTTACTCAGAGCAAAGTGACTAGAGCATATACCACTCGTAGTAGAGAATAAATGACTGTTCAAAGTAATATGTGTAGTCGCCATCATCATGACCATCATGATGTAGAAATAGTTGGAAAAATAGTTGATTGTGTTATTTGTGTTAACAAGGGATTCAAGGGAGATTGCTACCATGTGACACAGTGCTATTCACATCATCTGTGAGGAAATTCCAAAATATCGTTGTTGTAAAAATATTATTTGTTACACTTATTCGACACAATTTTTTATCCATAGATGCGGTGCGAAACTCTTTTCGTTGCGTTTATAATGTTTATATTTTATACTGGCAACATAAAGTCCTTGTACAGAAAAGTGCCACTTTGCTCCCCCCTAACAGTGAAGAAAAGTACACTTACCGAATGGGTAATGTGAAAAAAAAATCAGATATTACAATACACAATATGTAATATAACATAACCATTAATCAGTAAAGACATATTAAATGGCTTAGAATAAATTTAAAAGTGGAAAATGTCTGCCTTGGGTGAGACTTGAACTCACGGCCTCTGGATCGATACTCCAGCGCTCTGCCAACTGAGCCACCAAGACTTCAACCAAGCCAGCGAAATTTTCCACTACTAAGGTCAATGGGACCCCTAGCGACATCTACCGTAAGAGTGTTAAACTTCTTAAACGGCAACCGGAGTTCCAAGTCATATTGGAAATTCACCAGTTACGATGCGCTAACCAACCAAGGCAGACATTTTCCACTTTTAAATTTATTCTAAGCCTAACGGCATCGATTGCAGACGTTTCTGCTAATCAGAAGTTAAAAATATTAAATGGCATCTAGAAATATGTACCATGCTAATCCTCATTTAAAGTGAGACAATAATTATTATCAAATGCTTTAGGTATTAATTCGTAGAACCTAACTAATTCGTCTAGACATCAAGTTAATACCAAGGTTAGGAAACCTGAAATTTAAACATCAGGTAGACAAGGTTTTTGTTAATTATAGGTACGAATAATTTGAAATAGGTCAAACGTGATTATTCGATTAGGAAGAGAATTATAGAGCTTTTTATTAAAATACAAGTTTTTGCCCGCGGCTTCGCTCGCGTTAGAAAGAGACAGAAAGTAACCTATGTCACTCTCCATCCCTTCAAATATCTCCACTTAAAAAATCACGTCAATTAGTCGCTCCGTTTTGCCGTGAAAGACGGACAAACAAACAGACACACACACTTTCCCATTTATAATATTAGTAAGTATGGATTACCTTATAGAGCTTTGTAATCGTAATTTCTGAAGAGCATGTCTCTTTTATACTTTGCTTAGATGTTTTATCTGTATATTTTAACTCGTTCATTGCCACGAAGGAAAAGCTTTTCGCAACATATATGTATGTATGTAGATGCATGACAAAGTATAATTTTAATAAATAATAAGACACGTATTATTTAATTAACGGGTTAACCTTGCTTAACAATAACCTCCCGAAATCGATAATTAGCTATAAAAACTCGTCATTTAATGTCCCTATAATTAAAATAAATGATTTACCAATCGGTTTTAAGCAATTAAGTGCATTCTGCATACCTGGGTGCCGCATTCCGCTGTTACTGCACTTTTATTCAGCACACGTACTGAAATGGAAACCAACAACTGTTTACGCAAAAGCGTAGGTACTTATTGTTTTATTAATTAATTATGTAACCTTTTCGCCATTGATATGGTAAAAAATCAGCACATTCCAGCACACTAGAACTTGATATTCGATGTAACATACACTCATGTAACGTCTTGATAGATCTTGTTCAGATCTTTGAGTACCTCATCATCATCATCATTTCAGCAATTTATCGCCCACTGCTGAGCATAGGCCTCCCTTCGTGTACGCCACTCATCCCGGTCCTGGGGGGCGATTTTTGAATCTCGCATACTCCCATTTTGTCACCGGTTGAAAACGGTGACTTGCTTATTATTTTCAGTGACAATTTTCTGAATTCGAACGAGTGAGACTCAAACATCGGCCCCCTGGGCCCGGTTTGTGTACCTACGGGTTGTTTCGGTGCAATTTTTGACTTGGCGCAGACAGTTTAATATTTCATTGCCGTGGCGAAGAAAACTTAAGGGTGGTACTGGTACCAGTTTACCACACGATATCAGAAAATTACTTAATTGGGTGAATCAACTTTTCTTTGCCAGCAAAATTTCGCATACTTCGACTACATGTGGTCAGAAAATTTAATTGGGATTTAATCTAAGTAATTAATGTATACTTATTATATTAAATACAAATATACTAGCAACGCAATACAACATTTAATTATAGGATTTCCTATTTTATAACTTTGTTTCGAGCAGTGACCCAGTGGACATAGCTGTCCCTCACTTTTGTATGAAAAAAGTGTCTCTTCCACTGGGTCACATATTGTTTTAATTAAAAATGAATCGTTTTTAAATTTTTCCCTAATTGGTATACGTGAAATAAGGATCTTTATTCACAATGGTAAGGTTAAAAATCACAAAAGTAGACCTAATAATAAGTAAGGGTAATTCTTGCAAAAAGCAAGAAAAAGTTGATTCACCCAATTACAAAATATAACTGTGGGTGCCCGTTTCTTTAGATTTATGTACTCGTATGAGTTGTAGTCGAGTGGTGTACTACCTACATTTATTCCTCCTGACCAATTTCGACCACAGCGACTAAGTACTGAAGTCACATTCTTTACATACCTACTCGTATTTACCTAGGTACTTGCCATTCCGGCATTGACAGTTACGAATCGGTGTCCAATAAAGTCTTCAAAATGAAATTATAGCGACACAGGACATTGAGTATTTTCACAATTCAATGGTTCGGTAATAAGCGAAAGTCAGACGAGTTTAACCGCTTTCTGCTCTTATAGGTCAAAGTGCGATACTGCAGTATTTTAATACTCGTCCTTCAGATTTTTTTTCTAGATACATACACGTACATAAACTTACGTCTTGTATTCCTAAAAGGGGTAGACGGAGCTTATGAAACTGCTCAAGTTTCAGTGACACTTTATTGTTAAAGAGACTGGCAGAAAACGAAATCGGGAGCCATATACAATATCCTCCTATCCTAGATATTCAACAAATACACTGACACATCGAACTTGTGTAAGGAAACTCTTCGCGCCTACATGTTTTAATTATTATTTAGTACCTACACGGGACAGAGTCGCGTTACGTTTTGAATCTAATATCAAAAGATAATATCCTTTAACTTTAGCAGACACAATCACTACCCACGACCAGTCGTCTAAATAAAAAATACACACATAATAAACTACGAAAAAAATTCTATAAAGATGCAAGTACAAAAACGCGAGTTGAACGCCCGCTGATCATCCTCCCGACAACGCATGTGCACACATTCAAGAAATCTTCATTAAAATTGTTCATTAATTAAAAATTTACTTCAATTTAGAAAGTACTCTAACAGACTGACCGGCTTGGAATTTTAAAAACGAAAGTGAGTGTAACTTAAAAAACTTATGCTTAAATAGTACATTACGATACGAGTGCGGAAAACAGGAAGTTCGAAACGAGTGGTGATAAATTTAAATCTACACGAGTTACGAATTTCCTTTTGGCACGTGTATTGTACGATTCCTAACGAAGTTTTTCAGTAGCTACAGATAGATGGCCGGGGTGGCCCTCTGAAGTTTCGACCTGACAAAAAATCAACCACTTTGTGCACTAGTGCGGGCAAAAATGTACTGAAAAAGTAATATTACCATGTTTTTCGACTTCTCGTTTTATTAATTATAACACAATACGGGACTTAATCAGGTAAAATTACGCTTTAAAACTTACCTCCGACTTTTCAAGGACGGCTTTGTGCCCGTAGTCTCGGAAAAGTACGCAGTCCTCGAAATTTCCAAGGTCAGTTTTAAAACATAATTACTCGGAAGTCCCGTGTTGTGTTGTAATGTGTAAAAAATCGTGAAAGTTTAAGTGTTTTTGTTTTACTGATGTAATAAAACTTAAGTTATTCTAAAGAAAGCGTTCTCAGACTACCAATATACCAGTTCAATTTCATCAGTTTATATTTTTGGGAATACAAGTACGGAACGAGGTCGTTGTGTTTTATCTGGTGCAGAAATAAAAACCAACCTACGCGAGACCTTCGCGAAAAAATAATGATTAGAGGGCTCTCTACAGACGCCCTCGATTCGAAATAGATTTACATAGGTAGTTTAATTTTGCGAACAGGCAAAAAAGGGGTCATTCTAGGAATGAGGTAATAATAACCTGAAATTATTTTATAGTCTCTAAGGTCGAAGTTCAAGACAAGGGTTTTTGGCAAGGTAGTATTATAATATCTACAGCTAAAATTTGTCCAGAACTAGTCGACCTGTTCACTCGAAACTCTAACACGTGCACAAGAGGACACAATCTTAGGGACCGGCCACATCTAAGAGACGCATGTCCTGAGGTGCGCAACAGACGTGGCGCGCGCCGCGCCGCCTGGGGGCGCGTCTTACGTCCTTCCTATACAAAATGTACTGAGACGTTTTTTGAATTACATTCAGGCGGCGTGGCGCGGACGTCCGTTGCACGCCCCGAGACACGCGACGCTTAAGTGGGAACGCTGCCTAACAACAAAGCACAAAACAAATATAGGCAAATAGTTACCAAATACCAAATAACTCTCTGAAGTTGTGAACGCGTCCAGCGTCAATCGATTTAAAATAGACTAGACAAATTATCTAAATAGTGAAAACGTGCAAAGTGAACTATGATTTAGAGGTACAACAGCTGCCTGTCTAAAACGAAATATGATTATAAAAAAAAATATGATTATATTTGAAAATTGTTATTGTATATTTAACATATTAACAATAAGCTGCGGCCTACATAGCCATGGCCTCTTTTTATGTACAGGCATAGGCATTCTCGTAAATAGTGGCGTGTCTATTATTATTACACCTGCCATCTAAACGATACCTAAATGACAGCGTCTCTCTCGCTCTAATAAAAGGGTGAAAAAGATTGAGTAAAAACGTCACTTCTGTGGACAATATTATAAAAGTTAACGACTCTGGTACATTCGTATCCCGTTTTTCGTATTTGAGTGTCAAGAACTAAAAAAAATGTTTCCCGTCATTAGAATGTCGTCTAAAAATTAGCACTAGATTTTCTTAACTTTTGTAATGTCCACAGGAGAGATATAACCAATTACCCATACATTAAAACCTGTTTGACCCAAAACCATGTGTCATCAAATATATCGAAGCGGCCACGGTGATCACATCACATGTTTTTATTTTCAAGGCGTGGCGTAAGTGGGTGTTCGGATATTTTTGAGCTCAGCAGCTCCGTTATACAGGGTGAAATAAAGAGGACCGTTCAAACTCTGCATAGTGATTTTTAAGGACATAATGAACAACTGTGGCCAAGAGTAAGCCCATTTATAATTTAAAAAAAACAACTTTTATTATGGGACCAATGCTGAAATCGCGAAAAAAAAATTGATTGTTCCATAGAAATGAGCGGCATGACAGTCGAAATGTATGAAACAGCCAATTTTTTTTTTGCGATTTCATCATTGGCCCCATAATATATCTTGTTCATTATGACCTCAAAAGTCACTATCCAGTCCTTTTTGTTTCACCGTGTATGTAATGGCGACTGTAGTTATTAAACGCGAACATGAATGATATCAATTTATTGTCAGATGCACGTTCGAATCAACCTCTTAGTGTGAGATGTGTGCGGAATTTCTAATTCACTATTTACTTAATTAAAGACCTAGTTAATATGTTTATTTTATAGCATAGCATAGCATTTTAAACGGTTATATAAAAATTACATATTAGGTTAAGGCCAATGAGGCAGTTTATGTGTTAAATAATACATATATAGATAAATTACGCATACACAGAGGCAATTTAGGTTAGGTAATTATTGAAATCTCGTTTCATATACCTATAGTAACAAAAAATCTGATTTCTCCTGCGTTTTGCCTCCTTATATTTCCACATAGAATCACATTCCGCCAGTTTTCATGTCAGTTCTCATCATGACATTATACTTATATACAAGTTTATACACATACCTAACATTGTGATATTCCAAATACTTGTAGACAGATCGGAGACGCTCTGCCCTTGAGCACAGACATGCCAATGCAAACTGCATACCCATACCTACCAACTGTTTAAATCCGCCGAAACGCTTCCTCTCGTCCTTAGCTCGACACTGCAATACAGCCCAACAGAGTCCATTGTCAAGTGTCGCCGAGCGCCACTTATAGGAAATGGGTTACTTAGCCGGTTCGAGGAGGTCGACCCGTCCTGATGACATTGGGCTAATTGAAAAATGGCTTTATGTGCGACCTCCAGCGGAGCTATTCAACTGTGACCTGGCATGCCGACTTCTGTGAGAACCTCTGAGTACAGTCAGAAGACGCGAGGATACGACTTTGCTTAGGAATAGAGGCATTTTCCGTTCAGATGAGTGTACAGTCAGCATCAATAGCAGATGAAACAACGCTCCAAAAGTATCTGACATCCTGAATATCTTTTTCAAAATAGATAAATCAGTTCGCGGACAGAAATGTCAAAGTTTAAATATTCTCTCTATGTTTATACACACGTCTCTTTTTGTTTAGCGGTTAAGGAATGATAGACACTTCTAAAGCATTGTTCTACTTTTGATGCTGACTGTACAGGGGAAAAGAAAACATAATGTCATGCCGAAACGTTGTTTTATTAAGATTTATAATAGTATTGTTTACAATTCTGAATTAAGTAATTACTCATAATTTGAATTAATTTTACAGATTGCATAATCAAATTTTTCATCATAAAAAAACATAAAATGCAATCCCGGGTATTGCCATGCAAATACTAAAACTCGAATTTAAGTAACGATTGAATTTTAACCTAAAATCAAGTTTTATGACGCATTGGCGTACGACAATAATATTGATTTATGATGATATTGATATTTAATAATTATAATTACATATTGTTGAAGTAAACATTTCATAATCAAATAAAATTCATAATATCTTAAATAATGTAATATAAAATAAAAGCATGTCAAGTCTAGCATCTTGTCTAAAAACAAGAGATAAAACACATTGAATATAAAATTATTAAAATTAGCATTATCATTGTCATGCACACTCGCGAGTTGGAATTGTAAAAATAAAAAGTCATGCGTTAGAATGTTTAGTAATGGTTAGTCAATATAATTCAAAACACGAAGACGACACAACACTTATATCCAATGTGTAGAAAAATATAAAAAATAAATTGTATAAATAAAAGTAATGCGCGAACGTTAGGAGCTCGGCGGAAATCGGAAAAACGGTATAAAGATCACAATAGGGTGGAGTCATTGGCTTACTAACTAGGATGGCATTTTCCCGATTTCATCCGGCCCTTACAATTGTCAATAATGTATAACAGTCTTATGGTAAAAAGGTTTTAACAATTTGTGTTACAAATCAACTGCTCTTTAAAGGAACTGAGACAAATTCAGTCATACAGATCACGTAATAACAAAGATGGGAGAAAATAGGCGGATTCGGTGATCAGTGTTGACTGCATTTAAAACTGTTCCTGATCTTGATATAAACCATGAAGTGACCGACCTTATCATTGCAACACAAAATGTTGTAGTTAAACTGGTGGACATAGATAAAGAAAATGCCGCGGAAGCTGCAGTAGATGAGCCGAGCCGTATCTGTAACAAAGAAAAGAAAATCGATGAATGGATGATGCAACCTTTTAATATAATCAATGAACAGCAAGTATGGGAAAATATTGCGGATATAAAAACTAGTCTAGACACAATAGACAGAAGATGACACAGTAACCCGTTGATTGCGGAGCTCGAGCACATCACACTGTGACGAATGTACGCAATAAAGCAGGGGAGGGCTAGCAAGATTAATACGTACAGAGTGACTTTGCGTTTTGAGCTAAAATTTCGGATCAATAAGTTGGGACAATGAATCCGCTCGGAGGTTAAAAGGTTTTTTAGGGATCCGCCGCTCAAATTAGACCACCATTGTGCGTACGCAAACAATCTAAAGTTTTCAATGTAATCTAAAATGGATGGAAAGTGCCTGCTTTCAAAACAACCCCTTCTGGAAACCGGAGTGTGAAATTTTATCTAAGTTTCCGAATGTAACTTCTGTATTAAAGACGGCAAACAGTGATTATTCAGTGATTATTTTATTAAAAGAAATTGACATTTGCATTTTTTTACTACAGTGATGACAAACAGAAACGTTCGTGGATAAATAAAATTGTGGATATGAACATAAATGTCAACAAAAGTTTTCTTTAAATATATCTGGTTGATTATGATTAGCTATAAGCTATAAGTCAGGCACGTTGTATAAATTGTATTTCTTTCAGCACCGCCCATTGAAATACGTTGAAAAGTAGCCTACTTGAAAAATAAATATTTCATTTTCATTTTTTCGAAGTCCAAAATCATCACGGCCATTTTTTTGAACTCTGAACCTTAGATTATTAAAGTCATTAAGTTTTTAGATTATAATTGCATTGTAAAGTAATAGGATTCGTGCACGACCGGCCGTCGGCGGCCAAGCTCCAGATTAGAATGGCGTGGGTCAATGGCAGATTGCACGGAGGTGCCGCGGGGTAGACGCGGTTCTTCGATTTATCAATCCGGTGCTAATGTTAACACGTACGCTAACTGCCCGCAATACGTATTTTATGTATTCAAATTCGACCCTGTTTAAATATTTGAATTGCACAATACACTCATATATAGAAAACAATAAATAAAGAATAAATGTTTGATTTAGAAGAGGGCAAAGTTGTTGCTTAACCGCTTATGCTAGACAAAAGATTCCAAACAAATCTAACCAAAAAAATATTCTTTGGAAAGTCTATTTTACCAGCCAATTCAATTTAAAATAAGAAGATGTATGAAATTATGGGGGTACAATGCGTATCATCTTAAGAGACTACTAATTGGTGTGGTGAAAATATGATTAATACACAAATTTCACAAAGTTCAACGGTAAGCTCAGAAAACTACGCGAACGTATAGGTAGTTTCAACTCAGTTGAGGCCACGCACACTATAACACTGTCATGTAATGACAACGAGATTTTGAAATTAGTGTTCTTACCGTGTACCGACTGCAGATTCAACAGTGAATTGTAAGAAAGACCAAAAAGTTTCTATTTACTATTTTGTTAAGAATTACGTCTATAGAACAATTTTCAAACCAGAAAATGAAATACTTATCTCGTATGTGATTAATTAATTGTCAGATTATGATTGTAATATAAATCGTAGAAATCAAAGATAATATGTAATAAATTGCCTTATTTTATCATCGTAGCTGTTAAAATGGTGTTTACCTATTTTTTCATTACTTATTAGCAGACATAGAAGTCGCAGTAGCAATAACGTCAATTAACATAGGGACATCCTTCCGATATAAAATATATCGATAGGGAACCTATGATAGATGATTTAACCGAAAACCAAAACCTTATAATCAATCCTAACGAATCAGATGAAGATATGCCAAGTGACGGTGGTTTATAAAAGGATTTGTTCATTATTTTTTACTGCTTCTAATACCATTAATGATAAGTATATCAATAAATAATAATGTTTTTCAAAAATATATTAATCGTTTTTTTTACATTCACTCACTCATTTCATTCATTCATTTTTTTGCAATCAGTACTAATCTTCATTTAGCTGTGTGTGTTATCATTCACTTCAACCTCCGTGGAATTACCTATATTTTTGTTAAATCTTAAATCTTTTTGTCAGACAGAATCTAGATAAACTATGGTTTTAAATTTTCATAAAAATCTATCTGCGCTATTAACGGTCACTTAAGAGTAATTAATCTCTTTATGCCATTGAGGCCTTCACGAATCAATTCTAGGATTCTATATAAATCTAGTTCAACATAAATTGCGTTTTATTTACGGCATTAATTTAAAAGTAATAAAACTCCAACACACTGAGTTATCCGTGTTACCAGTTACACGCGGCTTGCGTGTAATCGAATTAAAAATAGCATTAAGGAAATCTCGCGAGCCATGTGTGTCGCGCGTCCTTGGGCGCGAAACTCGCGAATCTAGTAATGGGTTCGCACTTCGCACACCCGCGCGCGCGCATGGCAACAGCGTTTATCGCGGCGTTATCAATCAGTTTCGTCACGGCCTCGATCTGGCCCACGCCCCGCGATAATCTTCGCGATTGCCCGATTTTTAATCTTATTTAATACCACTAGTATAAAATGAGCTGTAACAATGAAGGACCATGTCTAGTTGAGAGTCCGAGTATAGTGGACTCTATGTCCATTGTAGACAGACACGTGTAACATCTTTGTTAGTTTGGAGAATGAGCTCTTTGTGTGTGGTGGGAAAATAAAAATATTGCCAAGAATGTACGATATGTGCTTCCGTCTAAATGTAGTAGTTATATGTGTCAGGTTTTATTGTAATTTATTATGGTTTGTAGATGGCTATTAGGGCTTTTATTAGGGAGTTACTCGCGTCAGCGTCGCGATTGGTTGCGTCTCACTAAATAAAAGGGCTACATCTAGTAAATATACTAACAATTTATAGATAAGTTGTCCTGACTGCCAAGTATCTATTTACTTCCTTATTTGAGCATTAACCCGCAAATGAATCGGCTACAGAAGTAGTAAACTGACATGCTCATACTCATTAACTTAAACGGTTTCTCATTTCGCCAACGGTGTTACAGCCATAATATACAGGATATACATATTGCTACAAAAGATTTTATATCTACTAATCCTGCTATTTCAATTTATTTTAGTAGCTATATAGGTAGCTATGTAAGTTTATTTTACAGTCCGTAACTGCATTTTGTGGCACAGAATCAAACGTTCGCTTTATTAGAATATGTTTGATATATGTAGGAACTCATATAAAAAAAGAATGTACGGTAGGATCATTTCTCTTTGATAGATCTACAACCAATTCGCGACGGTCTATCTGTCTATCTTTTACAGGATAACTTACTACGAGTATAAGTATATCCATTATTATGAACTTATGATTTAACCTCCGTGCAGTCGACAGTTACAACTAAACTAAAAAATATAACGATACATACATTAGAATTATTATCGATGTGTAGATTAAAGTCGGGCCGACGATTGAGCCAACAATTTACACAAAGAGAAGTGATAGCCTGGCCGCATTTAAACCATTTAGCAGTTATTCATTTAGATTCCAATTTGCCAGCATTCGTCTTGGCATTTCAACCCGTTAATGTGTCCGGGAAAACGGTCCACTTTGTCCGCCACTGTAAGGATGGGATTTGTTTGTATCTTTATACGAATAATCTTTAAAAAGAGTCTTAGTGGCAAGTGACAGAGTGAAAGGTATGCCGCCCGCGGACATAAGTAACAATATAAGCTAGACTACAGATTACTACCGTGTATAATTCGAAATCTTAGCTAATTGTTGCCCTTACCGTTTTTGCAGTGGCAAATTGAACATTGACGTGGTTTTTTTTTATTTCACATAACTGCTCAATTTTATATAACCGGATCTTCCAGACCAGACCAATTTCTTGTGATGCTATTAACTAGCCACTGAAAATCTAATAAAAATGTGTTTTACTTTTTGAATAGGTACGACCCTGATTTTTTTTATGTAACGAGATGACGTCTTTTCATATACAAGGTGCTCGCGAGGAACCCGCATAACTTGAACCACGCGTTTCTGAGGCCAAAAGAAAGAAAAAATGTTATATGAATTTTAAAATTTTTCGCGAAAAAAAATTTTTTTTTTTTTTTACTTTTTTGGACGTATTTTCACATATAAAGTAATTTTTATCCATGAAGTTGGCAATTAAAATGAGTTCCTTAATTTATTTTTCTAAAAACCCAATTTTTTTGAAGTTTTTCTTGTCACATTTTGACATCTATCAATGACTACTGTGAGACTATGCTCCACAACTGCGCATCAGCGCCGTTAAGAAGACCTTTTCTACTGAGTAACAATACGGAAATATTTTTTTTAATTGGCAATAACTCTGAAACTAGACGAAATCTAGAAAAGTTTATATGACATTTTAGTCTTAAAATGTGACCAAGAATATGCCGTTAAAGTTATATGGGTTCCTCGCGAGCACCTTGTATACAGGTAACATTAAAGCAAATACAAATTAAAGCTCGGCCACATATGCGCGTTTTGAGAGCGTAGGCGGAGCGTTAGCGGACCGTCAGCGGGGCGCAATGATAGCGGTGCGCACGACGAACGCTGGCGTTGCGCCCAGCGGACGCCGGAGGGAACTAACGAGCGCGGATTGCGAGCGGAATGCGCGCGGATTGCGAGCGGAACGCCAGCGTTCGTCCGGCGCACCGCTAACGCTACGCTATCAAAACGCTTTATGTGTGGCGGAGCCCTTAAAGTAAATACAACAAAAAGCGATTCGCAATAGACGTGTCCAACTTCGTGCCTTCCCACACGGTTGCCAATCAGTCGTTATCGACATAAAAGGGCCGAGATACGTTGTCGCGACTCGTAGGTTCGCTGACGTCACGCCCGCGGCGCCGGCGCCTGCGATCTCGCTTTAAGGTTTTCAACAGTTTTCAAGACCTAAATTGTTTAAAATATTTTTTTTCTACTCGTCGACTGTAATCTGTCAATTAGGACACCACAGACTAAACTATAAATGCTACCTTTTCAGTGTTGGATACTCTATGGCAGTTCCGACTCAACTATAATATCTCATTATAGTTGACTTTAGTTAACTGTTATGTAATAACTTCAAAAATAGAACTTCATACAATTTCTATAGTAATTTGCGATACCTGGCAAATTTTTCTGCATCTGAAACACATTTTTTTTTGTTTGTCGCGTTATCGGCCAATCAGAGACGGTTATTACAAACAATTAGTTGCTAGGTAATTCGATGTTGATACAACGGTGAACGACTCTATTAACATTAATTTTAACTTGAATGATGATATTTCCGTCCATTGATGATGAAGATGATGACTCGTAGAAAAAATATTGTATACAATAGTGATATAATTAAGCTTTTCACACTCGTACCGTACTATTAGGCCACTCAGCAAGCTTCGTGGCCTAAACATGGTACTCGACTGAAAAGCTTTGTATTATATTACGATTGTATAACATTACACACAGTGGGCTACTTCACCACAGCCACATTGACATTTGACAATTCTGTGCCTATTTCTGGCTTGATACATTGTTACTCAGCGTCAATATTTCCTTGTTAAACGGGCAATGAACGGCGAAGTGTCACTGTCGGGCGACAATTTTATTGACTCTATGAAATAGGCCACAGGCTGTCTGTTGTTGTTATTATGCCTTGTGAGAGCCTTGGTGCCAAAATCCATGTGGCCCGGTGGCGAATTTCAGTCATGATAGGATAGGAAGTGCATTTATTAATAAAGTAAGTAATTTAATTTATATTATGAGATTTGATTAAGATACTGTTATTATACATTCAAAAGTTTTGAGTACCTAACCAAAGTAAAGCACATAGATTTCTTAATAAATAAGACCCAATATGTGCGAATTACACGATATTCGGTATTCTAATTTTCATACAATCACAGAATATATAGTACAGAAGGCCCACTGCTTTGATGTTCACGAAATGCCGCCTTTTTAAATGCCTACAAAATTCTAACAAAGAAACGAGCCGCACGTGCGCAGCGTCGGACGATAGGGTTGCCTATGGATTAAAACGAATTAATATCAGATAGAATGTTACACTATTATAGTCAAGTTTTGGGTACTCTATAGGTATATATTAGGGCTTCCAAATACCGGACCTTATCCAATACCGGTATTCATTCCGGTATTGGCGATTTCAATACCGGGATCCCGGGATCCCGTATTGAAATCGGGAACATATAAAAACCAAGTAATTTGCTTAAAATAACAAATTTTATTCAAAATCTCGTTTATTACTTTTCATGCGTGTTATACTACAGCGAAATCTTGCCAATCCGACTTAGCAATGGGTCAAATCGAATACATTTCGAACTTCATAAGTTTCTATTTCAACCCAAAACGGTTCGCAAACTTATGTTGCCAAGTCGGTTCAACTTCTATTGATTTTAAGTATACATAGTTCAAAGGGCTACGCCCCGTGCTCTTTATGAGTTATGAGAGGGACTGCATGAGGACGCAGTATAAAAGCAAGCGGGAAAGAGCGCCAAATTTCTACTCAGGTGATTCTGTAAGTTAAATATCGCCGCCAGATCGGACATTTCGCAAGAAGACGCGGTCATGCCTAACCATGTTTTCTGCCACATCGATCTCTTTAGGCTCGTGCGGAATAGAACCTTGTAGTTCAGTAGGTAATCTTTTACATTGTATAGTCAGTGTTATTTAATGGTGTCATTGTACTGTAGATTTAACTATAATATCACTTTATTAAATAACAAGCATTAAGAGCATTTCTCGATTATACACACTCTACAGTTTCATCATTGACTTTTGAAACTAGAACATGGGATGATTTTTTTGGAAACACATTGTAATCAATATCTGTGGTACAATTGAGTGGTATCTTAATTTACGGATTAGAAAAGTAATTTTCTTGATTTTGATAATTCAGATTTCCCAATTTAGTTACTATAGGGAATGTTACGGCAAAGTTTTGCGCTAGAGTTCAACACATTAACGCACACGCAAAATAAACCATTGAGTAGCTACGTTATACGTTAGTTCGTATGCATTAACCAATTTTTTTGAAAAGTTATTTATTATATAGATGCAGCAAGGCTATTTGTTTACAGAGGGTCTGTGGCCTGTTACAACTACGTTTGATGTGTTGCTTCTCTGTCACACTTACGTGCGAATTCACAAGTGCGACAAATGTGTCAAATAAGGTTCGCGGCAGGCCCTCCTCAACGAATGCTTTTGATAAGCATCTTTAATTCTTTATCTAGGTAATCATCGAAAAAACCATCATTTTCATACAAATATTGTAAAAACACCAAACAGAAAATGTGTCAAATCGAGAAACGAGAGCAAGAAGCAAGATTTACGCGTGTAGCGACCATCATGATGCAGAAATTTAACGTTTTTGATCAGTAATTTACGTTCATTTGTCATAATTTGTTAGTTACTAAAAATACCGGGATCCCGGTATTACTAAATTTAATACCGGTATTGAAATGTGCCCAAAAACAGGCGGGATCCCGGGATCCCGAGATACCGGGATCCCGGTATTGGAAGCCCTAGTATATATACAGTATTTATATATTTTTGTAAATACCAACATCACACACAAGCCTTATTGAACTTTTCCGTGGGACATAATCAATAGTAGATATGTCTATTTAACTAAGAATTATTAGTCATTCCACATGCTTACATCGCATATGAAAATTAAAAACAACTCGCGACGAAAAGTAACAATAGAAAGTACGAACGTGCGTTCCGCGAGAACGCGCGCCACCCCTGATTAGGCCGCGAACTCGCGGCCGCCGGCATGTACTTGTAGCGCGGTGATAGAATCGCGGAGTGAGCCGCCCCTGATACAATACAATACAATACGGGTAAGAAAGTAGTACACTACTAGTAGCTCTAAATTAAAACAATGCTTGGCCTTAAATAATGTAAAGAACCGATACTCAAGTAAATTTAATTACAATTATCAAACAAACCTTAGGAACGGACACAATGGTCCACGGATCAGCTGAGCAAAGAACATTATACATTTCATTAAGAATTTGACAAAACTTACTTTAAATACATGACAATACAGAACAACGCACGCGCTGTAAATGACACGGTGTATAGTGAAATGTGGACTTTTGTATGGATTTGCGTCATCGCGTAAATGAGAGCTGGCCGCTGTGCCTTTGTGTGAAGATTCTATTGCTGTTACTATGCTGATAAGTGATTAGAAAAGAAGGTTTTAACTGCCTTTAATACCAAGCTGCCTAAAGTGTCACTTTACTTTCAAAGTAAGTGGGTAAACAGGTCATGTCATATGTCACATGTAACTGTTTCTTTACGGGCTAAGGCACTGGTCCCACCAAAAGCGAGTACCTAAGCGATGAGCTATCTTCGATAGAAACGGACAAAACATAGTTGCTCCCGTGTCCCGTGTTTTTTTTTATACTACGTCGGTGGCAAACAAGCGTACGGTCCGCCTGATGGAAAGCGGTCACCGTAACGTATGGACGCCTGCAACTCAAAGAGTGTCACATGCGCGTTGCCACCCCATTGGAAACTTGTACATTCCCTTTTGCTGCGTTAAATACGCAGTAAAAAGAAGTGTACAAGTTCCAAGGAGGGTTCGGGTTGCCGACGACTCAAAGGACAATAGACGGAATAAGTCAGTTCCGTAAGTCCTCCCGTCATCAGCACACCGCACCCTCGTTAAGCTCTGGCAGCCTTACTCACCGGCAGGAACACAGCACTATGAGTAGGGTCTAGTGCTATTTGGCTGCGGTCTTCTGTAAGGCGGAGGTACTACCCCAGTTGGGCTCTGCTCTAGATTCGAACGAGATGATATCCGCTGTGCTGTGCCCTATACCACACAAAGCGGAATATCATTCGCTATGCCCTACCCCCCAAAATAAAAATAAAAAATCCGTGTAAATAAAAAATCGCTCGCACTCTCTTTTATTTAGAGCGACTATCTTTTTTTTTAGAACACAAACAGTCACATAAACAAATGAGTTGGTGTACTACAAGTCTACAATGTAGGTACTAAGTAATTAGGATAATAAGAACACTCCCGACTAACTCAGCTTTCAGACAAAAAAAACTAAATCTAAATCGGTTCATCCCTTCGGGAGCTACGATGCCACAGACAGACACACACACAGACAGACAGACAGACAGACAAACAGACAGACAGACGGACAGACAAACAGACAGACAGACGGACAGACGAACGGACGGACGGACGGACGGACGGACAGACAGACACGTCAAACTTATAACACCCCGTCGTTTTTGCGTCGGGGGTTAAAAAAAGACCTGGAGGTTCATTACTGAATATAAACATATCTATATATCTTTTGTTCTAAATCGCCAATACCTCGTCGCTTACTTCATTGTGGTGGGACCAGTACCTAATTGTGTTGCTTACTTCACTCCAAACGAAGCTGCTTCTGTCCCTTATTTTGTCCCTTCTTAGGCGAATGCTAAGCCCCCCTGTGTTAACGCTATAGAACTGAAATCAAAAATTGGGTATCGTAGAAGTCTACTGTGGGATATGGGTTCCATTATGGTGTGGGCGCCACCGTGCACCGCCCAACCTGTCACTATAACAATTTCGTTTTGACCAATTTCTTATGCTCTATATACCCCATTTGGAGATAATGGCGTGAGTTTATGTTTTTACCTATTTACAGCGGTATTGTTCACAAGAAAACTAATCTTGTTAGTTAACCTCAAAATCATATTATAGATAATGAAAATCGGAACATATAATATTGAAAGATAATACACATTGTGTAATTGTAGGGCCCCCGATATCGGCCCTACATATCTAAATCCCGACGATCGACCAAAGACGGATCGATAGTTCGATCTCGATTTATCGGGTTATCATAAAACGTCGATAATTGAACGATTGTAACAACAAATTATATTTAATAGATAACAAAAAATAAAACCGCCTTCAAAAATAAGCGCGTTACAAAACACGGAGAAACTAAAAAGCAAAAAATAATAAACCTTTGAATTCAGATTTCTTATCGTATTGCAATAATCTAAACATCCAAATTATAAACAAATCAATTATTTTTGCAGTCGGTACCAGACCTGTTCGTCGCCTTGCTATTGCCTGATTGCCCCACCCAACCATACGCAGGCTGGCACCGACTCCAAAAATAATTGATTTGTTTATAATTTGGATGTTTAGATTATTGCAATACGATAAGAAATCTGAATTCAAAGGTTTATTATTTTTTTCTTTTTAGTTTCTCCGTGTTTTGTAACGCGCTTATTTTTGAAGGCGGTTTTATTTTTTGTTAAAAAAGTTTATTTATTTGTTGATTTTTAGTGGTTCCTATTGATATTATATGTATCAGTCCGAATACATGTACACTAGTGAAAGAATTATCCTTTAACTCCTAACCATTGAGGAGTTGACCTTCCATCATCAGTTCAGCCACATAAAATTATTATCATCAGGCGTAAATACTGGTTTACCTTTGAAAAATACACTAAAAACATTACATGTGCCTATAACATTTGAAGAGTTCCCTCGATTTCTCCAGGATCCCATCATCAGACCCTGACTTGGTGCCAATGGGACCATCTCGGGGTTATACCCGTTCGATCAAAAAAAAATTTTGAAAATCGGTCCACAATTCTCGGAGATATCGAGGAACATACATACAAAAAAAAAAAAAAAAACATTCAGTCGAATTGAGAACCTCCTCCTTTTTTGAAGTCGGTTAAAAATATCTTAAAACGATACAGGAGGGGTCAATTTTCCATACAAACGCTCTCGACTATTTCCTCCCTGGTTTTTGAAGATAGAGCAATGATTTTTTCAACACAGATTATTACTATTTTTATTTGTGTCGGACCGTTTTGATTTTTTTGATATTCTTATTTTAAAGACGTTAGAGCCCATGAAAAATTTCCAAAAACGGCTTTAATGATTATGGCGCAAAAAAGGCAAGCTCGTTAGCTCCCTACGGCGTCCGCCGGGCGCAACGCCAGCGTTCGTCCGGCGCACCGCTATCATTGCGCTCCGCTGACGCTACTCTATCAAAACGCTTCATGTGTGGCGGAGGCTTTAAAGCCTCGCAATACATACTCGTACTTATTGTATTGAACATAGTTGTACGCAAAATATACAACAATGTCCAACATCTCTGTAAAACAGTAGTTCGTAATTCATATGTTGTTTGCATAGTTGTTTTAGAAAAGATCTAATTGAACATAATTGTATATTTTGCTCACAAACACAATATCTAAAACAACTATACAAACAAAATATAAATTACGGCCTACTGTTGTATGGAAATGTTTACTTTTAAAGTAATAATTAACATAAAACAAGTCGCTACTTGTTATATGGTTCTGGAATAATGTAAGCTGTGTACATTTTCGATTGAATCGCTATATCGCAATTTCAGGGACCATCCACACACAGGCGACGCATGTCCTGAGTCTCGGAACGGACGTCAGCGCCGCGCCACCCGAATGTAATTTAAAAAACGTCTCCTCAGTACATTTTGTACAGGAAGGACGTAAGACGCGCCCCCAGGCGACGCAGCGCGCGCCCCAAGCAAGCGACGTCCCTTGCGCGTCCTTCCTATACAAAATGCGTCGCCTGGGTGTGGATGGTCCCTTAGATATCTATGATACTGCTGAAAAACGCACTTCTAGTTATTCATTAGTTTATTGAATTTTCTTAGATTCATTTTTAGGGTTCCGTAGTCAACTAGGAACCCTTATAGTTTCGCCATGTCTGTCTGTCCGTCCGTCCGTCCGTCCGTCCGCGGATAATCTCAGTAACCGTTAGCACTAGAAAGCTGAAATTTGGTACCAATATGTATATCAATCACGCCAACAAAGTGCAAAAATAAAAAATGGAAAAAATGTTTTATTAGGGTACCCCCCCTACATGTAAAGTGGGGGCTGATATTTTTTTTCATTCCAACCCCAACGTGTGATATATTGTTGGATAGGTATTTAAAAATGAATAAGGGTTTGCTAAGATCGTTTTTTTATAATATTAATATTTTCGGAAATAATCGCTCCTAAAGGAAAAAAAAATGCGTCCCCCCTAGGGTTGTAAATAGAAAAAAAAACCAAATGTTTTTTTTTCAGAATTATGAAAAAAAAACATGAAAAAAACCGAGCACCATGGTTTTTTTTCTAAATATGGTTTTTTTTCAAATGAACAAATAATACGACAATAACGGTTTTTCGTGAGTTGTAAGTGTTGTAGCGTGTTAACAATAACAATAACGTACATTTTAATTCAATTAACATTCAGTATACAAACGTTTATTGGGGAATCCCCGATGCTGCGTGTAGCGTGGAGAGGCGGTGGTGTTGCCAACAGTAAATAGTGATAACTACCAACTACAGATTTCATAAATGTTACTTTTATAAGACCAGAAATTAAAGTTATTTGACTAAATTCGTTTAATAGTTAACATTAAGTCTAAAAAACCGTATAAAAGTATTAACTACTTTGCAAATTTTGAGATTTCATACTTTAGAAAAAAAAACATACTCCAGAAAAAAAACTGTTTTTTTTCACGGTTTTTTTTTCAAGCCAGAAAAAAAACCGTTTTTTTGCAACCCTAGTCCCCCCCCTCTAACTTTTGAACCATATGTTTAAAAAATATGAAAAAAATCACAAAAGTAGAACTTTATAAAGACTTTCTAGGAAAATTGTTTTGAACTTGATAGGTTCAGTAGTTTTTGAGAAAAATACGGAAAACTACGGAACCCTACACTGAGCGTGGCCCGACACGCTCTTGGCCGGTTTTTTATATATCAGAAATACGCTGACATAATGACTGGGTTACGTAATATCTAACGAACCTAAGGCAGCGTTCCCACTTAAGCGTCGCGTGTCTCGGGGCGCGCAACGGACGTTTCCGCCACGCCGCCTAAATGTAATTCAAAAAACGTCTCCTCAGTACATTTTGTATAGGAAGGACGTAAGACGCGCCCCAGGCGCGGACGTCCGTTCCGCACCTCAGGACATGCGTCTCTTAGATGTGGCCGGTCCCTAAGTAATTTAAAAAGAGGACAATTATTGTTATATAAGAATACCAGCATATATATTTTACATACATTCCGTTCGTAACAATGTAACTACATACATTTCTCAAATAGAATAAACATTTTTTGGGTAAACATGCTTCATCCTAAACTGCATTGACACTTTCCATCAGGTGAGATTATGGTTTAATGATTTACCTATTTCCTATAGCCTCGTTCTGCCCACCATGTACAGTTTAAGCCATTGAAATTTTAACCAAATGTTTGAAGAAATATGGTAGATTTTCCTTTGTATTACGATTTAGGTAAAAAAAAAACCATAAAAAATAGGTATTGTTTTGCCTATCCAGACTTTTCATTCAAAATTTCTAAACAACGGAATAAGGTACAGCGAGGCAAATCTCGACTGAGTGACAAATGTAACTGGTCCATTTTTTCCATATTTCACAATGTTTGCATTATTAAATAGAGCGTCCACCGGTAATATGTGGTAGGCGTGTTCAGTGGTACATACATGTAGAACTCAATATCATAGTGTATAATGGAAAAAATGAATCAGTTTCAATTGCCCCCAGTCGAGATTTGCCCCGCTGTACCTGTCCTTTATAAATCAAATTGGGCAGGACAAGGATTAGGGTTGTAAAAAAACGGTTTTTTTCTGGCTTGAAAAAAAACCGTGAAAAAAACAGTTTTTTTTCTGGAGTATGTTTTTTTTCTAAAGTACGAAATCTCAAAATTTGCAAAGTAGTTAATACTTTTATACGGTTTTTTAGACTTAATGTTAACTATTAAACGAATTTAATCAAATAACTTTAATTTCTGATCTTATAAAAGTAACATTTACGAAATCTGTAGTTTGTAGTTATCACTATTTACTGTTGGCAACACCACCGCCTCTCCACGCTACACACCGCATCGGGGATTCCCCAATAAACGTTTGTATACTGAATTAAAATGTACGTTATTGTTATTGAAACACGTTACAACTCACGAAAAACCGTTATTGTCGTATTATTTGTTCATCTGAAAAAAAACTATATTTAGAAAAAAAAACCAAGGTGCTCGGTTTTTTTTCATGTATTTTTTCATAATTCTGAAAAAAAAACATTTGGTTTTTTTTCTATTTACAACCCTAACAAGGATAAAATAAAAAATTAAAATTCAACCAAGGCGACGAAGTAAAACTGTTATACCTACTCCTTTGTCCTAAGATTAGCCGAATAAATAATCTATACTAATCGCCGGCATATATGACTAGTCTTTTATCTGCTACTGTTGGGCTCCCATTATTAGGAAGGAGGCGATAAGACTTTGATAACTTGTTATCAGTCAGGTTTCACGTGTTACGATCGGAAGATCTAGAACAACGCTTTTCATAATTTAAATCTATGATAGTGTAGATATTGTACTATCTGTATCAATGAGATGAGACCTTTTCTATATCTGGTCTCCCGCGATACAGGCCTAGCCTAGTGCGGGGACTCCTGAGGTATCGGTAAACCAACTAATTAAGTAATTGTAAGCTATGTAAGAATGCATCTCATTTGTGTCTTTTTGTGCAATAAACATTTTTTTATCTTTAAAAAAAAAATCTATATCTATGATCTGTGAGACATTTTCCGACTCTGGCACGGCAGATTTGAAATGGCAATTTAAGAAAATGTACATATATAAAATTTTGAACATTTTTTTAAAGTTATACGTACAAACAATAAGTGAACTAATATTTACCATTGCTGCAAGTGTTAGGAACAGCGACGCTGATATTTTGTACCTGAAAATAAAATTAAATAAAAATATTAAACTTATACACAGATGACCAAGTTCTCACAAAGTTAAACATTCTTAAAAACAACGAGTAGATCAAAGTTATAAGGTTTCTCATAGAAATCGAAACCATTCAGAAATATTTTTATATTTAGGATATAAGTTCTATAAAAAACTTATATAAGTTAAATGAAATACTAAAACCGATTCCTAAACTCATGCCCCCGCAAACTGCAATATCTGAGCTCAATCGCAGATCGCAGTCATTAAAAAAAATATCTTTGAAACCATTCCAAAGCAAAGATTTCAAGCAGCGCGTACAAATCGAAACCGCTTGAGAAATCAATTCCACAGATAAAAGATCTAAAAATCCCAGTTTAATAATCACCGCTCCGATAAAAAAAAAACAAAAAAAAACTGCACTGCGGCTCGGGAGCTCATTCATAAAATATAAAAGTACAGCGCACGCACACATGGGCGGGGCGCGGTGCAACACGGCCATTCATACAGTGCGCACACAGGCGATATACTACGATAGTACGATACGAGTACTATAAACGGAGCTACATTTTCCGAGCGCTAGTTTGCAGCCTACATTGGAAATGTATTTAACGCTGCTTTTCGATTATGGACTTTAATGTTGTGCTAATAGCGTCCAAACTGACTTTTCTTTAAATTTTCAATGAAAATGGGTCTCTGCGCTTAGTAGTTTAGCTTGTCTATCGCTTGGTAGGAGTCGGCTATATGACGTTTGGTTCGCGGCAGGGTTGCCGA
The DNA here is from genome assembly GCF_023078275.1 of Leguminivora glycinivorella. Taxonomy (NCBI): domain Eukaryota; kingdom Metazoa; phylum Arthropoda; class Insecta; order Lepidoptera; family Tortricidae; genus Leguminivora; species Leguminivora glycinivorella. Next base: position 23,443,226 of record NC_062982.1, read on the forward strand.
GACGTCTGCGGCGGAGCGCCGGTCTATTTATAGATAGGTGCGATTAACTCTGCAGTTAATGCAGACGCGACATCCCTATCGATTTACTGAGTTAGATTGTTTGTTTGAATTGTTGGAGATTGTAATTGTAACTTTGCCGGGTTTAGATTGCAGCTGTTTTGAGAGGATTGGATGTTGTGAGATGGAAACATTACAATATGGAGTTTGGAGGTTTTATTTTAATTTTATGCTACCCTAATCCACATTGCGCCCGTGCCCTCGTATGCGTGACAGGAGCCCTGTGGCCAGCAGTGGGACGTGTATTAGGCTCAATTTATTTATGTATGCTACAGTAATATTTGGAAGCAACACTAAGTACAGTGAGCTGCAAAATTATGAATAAATTCATTGATAAATTCGCCATGCACTTTTGCAGCTGATAATATGAATACTAGGTACTATGATAGAACCTATGCAACATGCTGCACAGAATTGCTCTACAAGCAAACATGGCCAAAATAATTTTTTGTATACCTATACAATCAAACTGGTGGTGACCTTACCAGTAGACACTATCGAATTCTATGTGCTAAGCTACTTTCCATGCGCGTCTCTCGTGTTGGCATCATGGCATATGCGAGCGAGATGATATAAAAAGTAACTCACGTAACCAAATAATTATGTGAATGTTAAACCCGTGGTAGCGCTACAGGAAAATAAAGCCACCTGCGAGTATTGAAGTGCGTTTCCCGCTGGGAGGCCGGAAACGCAGCGATAAGCACCGCGAGAGCGACGCCCGCCCGGCATACGCTGAGGACTCGCTATAAATACGCAGTACGCCCGCTTTACTGAATAGAATTGTTGAAGGTTTGAAGGACTCAGACTAGAGATACCATTGGTCAACTATTTGGTTTGGTATTCGTATTAGCACAATGGGTTAATAACAATGTTGTACGATACAAACGTGGAAACTAGCAATTTTAATAATAAAACTACCATGAGACACTGGCATATTAAACATGTAAAATCGGGTAACTCACGTACAATTGTCGAAGATCGCTCTACATGTTTCGCTCCGACGAGGAGCATTTTCATTGAGCATTGAGGATACCATCGGTATCGCGCGTGCTCGATGAAAATGCTCCCTTTACGTGTTTGCTACTTTACGCTACCCGATTTTACATGTATTGTTTAATATGTCCAACTGGAAATTCGGAAACATGGGTGTAAACTACACGACCAAAGGAAATCAGCACGAATAGCGAATTGCCTCCTCGCAAGCGTATCGTACGACGTTATGCAGTACATATGGCTCTTTAAAATTTCGAAAACGATAACATAGGCTTTAGGCAAGCAAAGTTAGTCAGACTTGTACCTACTGTAAATACATATTGTTATCAAGGGCTCAAAATTTCTTACAGGCGGCTATATTTCCGAGCTCATATAACCCGGCAACCTTCAAATAGTACAAATCAATGGTGAACAGGCATCTTCTGGGCGAGCTCACTTCATCGTAAGAAACGTCTTTGCTTTTGGCTAGTATGTGGCGAAGAGTAAGCCCATTTATAATATATAAAAAAAATGATTTAGCCTATTTGCGTTGTCGTTAGTCGACATAGTTTAGTCGACATATTTCTCACTTGCCAAGTGTCATTGCCTCATAATCCATTTTTTTAATAACATCATCATCATCATCATATCAGCCTTTTATCGCCCACTGCTGAGCATAGGCCTCTCTTCTAGTACGCCACTTGTCCCGGTCCTGAGCTAGTCTCATCCAGTTGTGACCCGCAGTTTTACGGATGTCGTCCACCCAACGAGCTAACGGATGCCAAGCGCTTCTTACATCTGTGAGCGGCCACCATTCTGTTAACATTTTAGTCCATCTGCCATCACTCTGCCTAGCAACATGTGTCGCCAAGTATGTAGGGCAGATTGGGTTGTCAAGCTTGTCCGTCAGCAGTTCTACTAGGCAAGTAGGTATCGTGAGACCTTCGTAGGCCTGACATTACTTCCCATGATGCGTAGGTTACTTATCGAAATGTTATTTTTATGAATTATTAATTTCTAACGTCTTAAGATCCAGAAGAAAATTCTTGGCAATCTTGTGTATAACTTAGATAGATTCATCCGTTTTTCGTGTTAAAACGTTACCTTAAAACAGATTCTGATAAACTATGACCAATATACCTAAGAGGTCTAGCATGATCTAAAAGTTTTCTCAAAATTTCGACCATTTCACATACCAACGCGCGGGTTGACACGGAGAAAACGTTTCGCTTCTAGTTCAGCCAAATGCGCAAACGTTTATTGTATTACGATATCGTAAACGATCTCCATGCCCCGCCCCCGCCAGGGGGGTGCACGAGACGGAATAATAAAATCAGTAGGTAAGTATGAGACAAAAACAGAATCGCTGGTCGCAAAGGAGCGACACACACTCGATCACATGGGATTTTCTTGCGATTTGCGATATCGTATGCGATCAAGTAAATCGTCAACGATATTGAAAGACACTGTCGACCGGTCGTTTCGATTAATCTGTTGCGACGGATCGTACAGATATATCGTACCGTGAATGGGCTTAAGCGACTGTGACGGCTACGGGTATAGTATGAATTTTCTGAGATGAACTTTTCGGTTTTGCCCTAATCTGTTAAACAAAGGCCTTTGTTTCTATTATTCGCGGTGGTTAGCTCCCGTTTCCACAGCACGTGCTAAAGTCTCAATGTAGTTAAAAAGCAACTATCACGATAGCAATAAGGTTCTAATTTATTAAACAGTTTGCAGTGTGCAGGTAACTTTTTTGAAGATGACAAAACGTGTTATCTCCGAAAGGGCTTGTTATGGATTTGAACCTTATTGCTATCATGATAGTTGCTTTTTAACTACACTGAGACTATAGCACGTGCCGTTTAAACGGGAGCTAACCGCAGCGAATAATAGAAACAAAGGCCTTTGTTTAACAGATTAGGGCAAAAGCGAAAAGTGCATCTCAGAAAATTCATACTATACCTAGAGTGACAGAGAATGAGCCATCGAATGACAGACAGGTCTCACTCAACATATATTTATGGTAATATGGGTAATATATCTCTGGAAATGGGTTATTTGCCTTCAACAATAGACTGCGCAAGAAAATATAATATAGAAGAACGAGAATAGTTATTTGTTATACAAGGGGGCAAAGTTGTATTTTAAAGCTGATTGTGGAATTGAAACACGAGCAAGTGAAAGGACTATAGTTGAACCACGAGCGAAGCGAGTGGTTCGACAATATAATCCTGAACTTGCGAGCTTTTTAACACACGAGAAGTAAAATACATTTGCACCCGAGTGTAACACAAAACTTTTCCCCTCACTATAGTCACTATAGCGAGGAAACTACAACGCAAATGCATTTATCACTGCTTCCAGTAAATCCACAGGTGGCAAATGATCTTTATTACTAGATTCACTTACTTTTATCAATTTTAAAGCAGTTAATTTGACTTTATTCAAGGTCAAATTTCTTTACCCACTAGTGGATAAAATGCGTTTTTACCCGCTGGTATTAAAGGACAAAACACGTGTTTCCGAGCTAGTGAGGGGAAAAATATTTTCCATATATTTACAGTATTTTTGCCCTATACTGAACAATAAGGAATATCTACATAGGTGCTCACTCTTCGCAAAGTTCGCTTTGTCTGTTTGACATGAGACAGGCAATACATAATACATTTTTTTGGTATCAATTGTGATTCTTATTTCTTTGAAAGTTTTCGTTCGTGTGATAGGTAGTTATGTTCACGAATGATTAGTTAAAAGAATAATAGATCACACGAATAGCTGATTTTACACAAGAAATAAAAATAAAATATTCATTCATTCAAAAATGAAACAATAACGATTAAAAAAAAACACTACAAAGGGATCGTAATCAATATGGTATTTACACTGTGTATTAGACATTGATTAGAGTGTATACGGTTAGAGTACTGTTGGCATCAAAAGTGGCTCTGCGCTCTGTGCTCTACTAGTATCTAAATTTTCTAATAATTAGCTCGAAGCTTCAAGCGTAGCGTAGCTTCAAGTTTTGGCGCGTTGCTACTATTGATATGAAAACATAACCATGATTTTGGCCTTTCATTAAATCGAAAATATTCGTGCATGGTCTACGGACGTCAAATGAGCTTACTCGTTTTACTCTTTTCCAGGCCCCGCCAATCTAGAAAGTTTTATACAAAGTCCAACGTATACTTATCCTAAATAGTGATGTTTTAGCGATAGATTTTAGGGTGAGTTACTTTTTGGAAAAGTGCAATCTAATTTGTACCCTGAATTGCAGACTTTAACTTAGTGGCAAGTATCGGTAGTACGAAAAGTAATGAAAAATCAGTTAGTCTATAAACTGACTTGCATCTACTGGTTTTTTCCAACCACTGACTGACTTGACGGTGCTGACTACACCTTCGAAACCGTTCTATACTTTAATTCCCGATGGCGAATCGCGTCGCGTAATGCCAGCCTCGCGTTATTATGGCGTTATCACACTGCAATTACGGCGTGTGTCATTATGATTGACACGGAGATAGCAGATAAAGGGGAACCACCGACTAGTTGGTATTCTTTTTTATACCGCGACGTATGCGAAAGCAATATACAATTGCAAATCGCGCGACAATTTAGGAGCACTGGTCACCCAAATAGTTTTTCCAGAGTTCCGGATTGTAAAGAAGATCATTGCGATCCGGATGCATGTACAACAAAACTCAGTCTGCATAGCAATCTGGTCGGTCAGATTCGATGGTCCCTGTTCTAAAAAGTGAAGATGGAGCCTGAAAAATTGTTCTGCGAATGCGACGAATAAATCTTACGTCATCAATTTTTGCATACTCATCGAGAAAGTATCGTACTATTAAGTTTCAATGGAAAGATAAAGTTATGTATTTATTATAATATCTAGTAAACACGAATGTCGCAATCCTGAACCTGTATATGTAAGTGACAGGCAACAAACGCTCAACAAAAGCGTCGATGAAGTCATATTACAAATCAAATAACGCTTACTCTTATCATTAATCAAACATAAAATAGCAAAACTGTACATGCCAATTAAAAGTGTTATACAGTGGAAATTACAGGGCATGTGTTGTTTTAATGTTTGTGAGGTTGCAGTAACATAAGTGCTATGTCCGGTGTTGTGTTACAATGTTGCAAATTACAAGGCGCAGGATGTAAAGATAATAGGAGGTTAATATATAATTATGATCGCAGGGGCAACTATAAATAATGATGCCGATTTTGCCAGTTACAACCTTACAACTTACTTTGAGGCACATGTTACCTTACTAGTTACCAATTTTACAAATTGACAGAAGCATATTCGTTTTCGTTACTTACCTAGTGCAACTTACTCGTATTTTCTACGCATCTCGTACGGAATGACGCATTAGTGTTAGTGCAAATGGAAACAAAATGTTTGTGAAATAAAACTATGAAAACGGATTATATCGCGTATAGTGAAATTATAATTCATCCCAACGTTTCGAACACTTTACAGCATTCGTGGTCAACGGGTGACTGAGGAAAAATTACAATGTGCAAAAGCTACCCACATACAAGAAATATTAATGAACCATGACCACAAATAATTCCATATGACCACACTGTTAATAAAGCTAATTATACAAAAATAGAAAAAAAAATTACTATGTTAAAAAAATCTATGTTATTTGTGGTCATGGTTCATTAATATTTCTTGTATGATATCGATTGTTTATTCAAATGCAATATTATGTAAAAGTTTAGTTCGACTAAACTGATTAAAATTAAATAAGACAACTATTGTTATCAATAAATTTTTCATTTACATTTTCATTTTTCATTTTATGTGGGTAGCTTTTGCACAATGTCATTTTTCCTCAGTCACCCATTGACCACGAATGCTGGAAAGTGTTCGAAACGTCGGGATGAATTGTAAATTCATTATACGCAATATAATCCGTTTCCATATCTAGTTTTATTTCTTGAGTAACTATCGCGGTAACCGAAGACAATATTAAAATGTTTGTGATTGTAATTTTTTTATTTCTACTCTTTTTGCCACGTGTGACAATAAGTGTCGAGCAGTCGTTCGCCGCTTGCCTCTACAGATCGGGAAAACGCTGGCATCGGCTATTGTAGGTACATAGTACGGACGCAGTGAACACGATAATAGATAGCTGCAGGTGCAACCGAGCGAGTAAAATGTTTGTTCATTGTTTTGTTTTCCACGGCGCTGGCGCCTGCGCGTGCGCATGCCCTTACGCATTTAGGCGTTCACACACGGCCGGCTTATGAATGGAGTTATGATGCGTTGGACAAAAGCCTGAAATGAGTTTCAGAGTCATAGGTAAATGAAAAAACCTCCAGTAATCTCCTCACGAGCGTTACAGAATAGATAATAGTACTAACGTATAGAAAGGACACTTACTACAAAATTTAAATCGTGTTGGCCCTTACTAATGCATGCCTTCCCTTTAGACGGTTTAAGGTTGCTAAAAAATCAAGTAATCAAACCTTATCTGTGTTAGCGCAGGCCAAGGGATATCAAGTTGTAACTAATCTAAATTAATAATTGCTGCGTAGCAATGCGAGCCGAACGGAGCCTTAATCGTTTGATCGATCTGTCGGATCTCGATATCAAATAGCTCGAGTTTTGTTACCCTAAATACCTACTGCCGTCACACGGCGCGCGCCTCGTAATCACCACCTATTACGCTACATCAATGGAATGACCACAATCCCATGGTATAGGACTCTTATACCATGGGATGCCTATGTTTATACAGGTCAAGTTTACAAAGTTCTGTATAAACAAACATCAAGTCGCCCGCCTGTAGCTAACCTAATATAATATACTCGTCTCACGGCGCGCGCGCGTAATCACAGCCTATTAAGCGTTGGCATGAATGGAACAGTAGAATCCCATGGATTGTTTAGCGTGGGCGGACCCTTGCTTTTCATCAATGAGTCAGTGGCGCTACTATTACTGCTACACGTTTATTTACATGACCATTGATAGAGGTTAAAGTTGTCTTACCCTTTTTATTTGTCAAGTAATAGGTATGTTAGAAGAAAGGTTCTTCCGACAAAGCATAGCTTAACTTATTTATTAGCTACGACGCGCGACGAACGTCACTCAATTTTCAAAGCAAACATAAGTATCGCAAATTGAGCGAAAATCGAAGTTAGCCAAATGTCTGATGTCACTCTAATTACTTATGCTACTATTTGTAGGCATAGGTGGAAATGGCGATCGATGGGGCTACTATAATGTTTGGAGACCTGGATTTGGAGAAACCCACGAGCCAGATGGTCGCACGAAAGCAAAAAAGAATCAGGGCCAACCTGGACCAGACCGCCGCATATAGAATAGAATCAAAAACCATGAAAAAGGCATTTAATATGTTCAACAGTGGACGCGAATATGCTGAGCTGAGAAGAAGTACGGTTGGGCAAACCGTCTGATTACGTCACATGAGACCCTAAAGGCTGCCTGTCCACAAGAGCGGAGCGAGGTAAAAAATCACCAATAGAATATCATAAAATCTCCGCTCCTGATATTGTATTGGTGGATCTTTACCTCGCTCACCGCTCCTGTAGACAGGCAGCCTAATAATGGTGAAACCGTAAGACCTTGTTTTATCAGTCGTGTTGAGCTCATTACCACCGAGACGTTTCAGGCCTGTAACGGTACACTACGCAATACGCAAGGCTGTCTATGATGAAACTATACGACGATCTGCCTATTTAACTTACGCACAAAATACATATAGGGTTGAGTAATAAAAAGGATGACTTAATAATTTGTTTTTAAATATAAGATCATACTAACATAACCATAGCGCGGATTTATACGGTAAAACAGTTCTGTAATTTAAACATTGTTAACTTCCCGATAAAATAGTCTTAACTAACACTACAACAACAACATACAACATACAATCACGCCTGTATCCCATAAAGGGGTAGGCAGAGCAATTGAAACTACTAAAGCTTCAGGGCCATTTGGCAAATAAGGGGTTAAAAGAAAACGAAACTGTGGCATTGCAGTGACAGGTTGCCAGCCTCTCGCCTACACCACAATTTAACCCATATCCCATAGTCGCCTTCTACGACACCCACGGGAAGAAAGGGGGTGGTGAAATTCTTAACCCGTCACCACACAGGCAAACACTAGGTAAATAATATTAGTCAGAGATTGGTTTCCCCGGACAGACGGGTAGAATCTTATAAAATCATAATGTTGTTGGCATACTTAGTGGTTTTATGTAAGTAGGTATGTATCTTATGTCTTGGATAAGATTTGGACATCATTTCTTGCGTGATCTTACTAGAATCATCATCATCATCATCAACATTAGAAAACTGTTTAAACGAATGACTTATTTTAATACAACGTCAAAATAAACTTCACCAGCGACTTGAGGGGAAATGGTGCACCATCGCGCGCCTTCTAAACTTATGACATGACATGACACAGTGGACATTTCGTCGCCTAGTGTGGTTCCAACCAGATGCCTGTTAAACATATAACAAACAAGTGTAAATATAACTGTCTTAAAGTAAACTGCATTAAAACAAGATACTAATAAAACATCATCCAGCGATAAAAAACCTTTTCAATCTTTTCATTCAACATATGCGCGCGCGCAGCGCCCTTCATCATTTAACTGTCAACCGGCGGCTGTTAAAAAATATCAATAATTCATCCCACTCAAAGACGGACCAAGTCGAATATAATAACTCACCTTATTTGAACTAAATTGTAAAGAAAAGCATCGAATTTGGAATGCATTTTTTTTTGGCGCTTATGATGTTTTTTCGACAACGCGAGACGATTTGCCGACTCGAGACACTTTTTTAAGGTTATTTATGTGTTTACATTCCAAATGAGGCCTGTTATTAATTAAATGCATGCTTAATATTTAGTTTACGATGCACGTATAATAACAAAGTATTAAGTAGTATTAATTGTTTGTGTTTCATGTGTGGCTATGTTATAATTTCCGATTTTAGATGTGAGGTGAATCAACTTTTTGCCACTTATTTCGGTGCCATGGTTACGGTCGTCCGAGCCATACTTATATTGTAATGGATTTTCTAGTATTTAAACTTACTAACATTGAATTTTATACTAATGTACCTACATATTTACATTATTATAAAATTAAATGTTTTCGTTTTCTTTCAGTTTCAACCCCTTAATTGCCAAAAGTGGCAGTGGCATTCAAACTTTTTAAGTTTTATGTGCTCTGCCTACTCCTTTATTGCCTCTATACAGGCGTGGTTGTATGTTAGTATATACTTAGATTACGTTTTTTTTGTAATACATAACTTAACTAGCCCGTGTGGTGACGGATTAAGAATTTCACCACCCCCTTTATTCCCGTAGGTGTCGTAGAAGTCGACTGCGGGGTATGGGTTAAATTGTGGCGTAGGCGGGAGACTGGCAACCTTTCACTGCAATGTCACAATTTCGTTTTCTCTCAACCCCTTTTTGCCAAGAGTGGCACTGAAACTTGAGTACCTAGTTCATGTGCTCTGCCTACCCCTTCATGGGGTACAGGCGTGATTGTATGTATGTATAACTTAACTACCTAATTACGAGAGTACCTACCCTACGTTATGCTACGTCGTCCTGTGTCCAACTGAACATAACAACAGCTCACTCTTCTAACAAAACAGTCATACCTTTTAACAGATTCCGTCTCATACCTACTGAAATCTCCATACTTTTTAAAATATTGGCACAAATAAACTTAGCGCCCTTTTTTATACCAGGTCAGGTGACATAGCAAAAACATGTAACGATCAAAATTCTTTTTTACGATAAAAAGTTTATTGTCTAGTCAGGTGCATGAATTGTTGGTAGATAATACATGCTTTTTCACTTTATATTTGCTTTCCAAGAAATCGACATAAAGGAAGTATTGCCATAGATGCAGGCGGCGGAGTCCGATATCAAACGCGCTTGCATTCACGCCATCAGCGCTTTTGCAAAAGTGCATTGTTACTTGTCGGTTTGCTAGTAATCCTACACCCTAGTGCTGCCTTTACGTGAGTTTAGTACTTGTCACTATCTATCTCTTTTTGACCGTGCATATTATATATTACACGTGCTTCGTAAATATGTAAACCAGCAATATGTATAGAGACAGATATTTGTGATATGAGTTAGTGAACGCAAGAGGATCTAAAGGCCCACCTCGAAAAATCGAATGTCGATTTATTAATTTGTTTTGTACATTCCATCTAACATATTTTTTTTTTCATGGAGGACCAGCTTTAACTATTATAATAGTACCAAAATAGTAACACAGAACCAATTATAGAGTACAGACAAATGCAAAAACTTCGTTTCACTAAAATATTTAGCCTTCTGGGCACCTTACCTAACGAACATGACTTGGACCTAATTCTTTATTTGTAAGCAATAATGCGTTTTATTGATTCAAGATCCTAATCGAAGTACGTAATAAGAAACTAAAATTTCGGCGATACCTTTTAAGCTCAATTCTGAACTTTAGGTGTCAAGAAAAAGGTACGCTGTTCGTCACTTGCCCACGAATATTCCTAACGCCCAATGTTTATGTAAACCTAGCATGACAGCAAGAAACAACTGTTGCTATCCGCAAAAGTCTGAAACAGGGCACATGAGATACATGGCTCGTCAGGAAGAAGAATGGAAAACTGATCCAAGTCGGAGCATCAATGGTGTTGGAGCATTAGGTTCGGCCTCGAGAATGTGTAAGGTGCGGGGCCGATAACGGTTTTGGGTGAAAAACCGTCACGACTCCTGGGTGGGAGGAAAAAATGGATGCCAAGCGCGCTCCGGGGACCGGTGTGAAGCGTTCTGTTCTGTTCAGTAAAAGTTTAGATGGCAATCGCTTCATCAAAAGTTATCATATTATTAGGGAGTCTATTGTGTCCCACTGCTGGGCCTTTGCCCGCCTGGGTAGACTGACCATTTCTTTAAGAAGCAATCTGAGTCATCAAGTAAAACTTACATAGGTACTTATGATTTTGACCTTGTCATCCATCCTACACATGTTTATATTTTACTGCCCGTGCAAAGCCGGGGCTGGTCGCTAGTTCTGTAACCATTAGCAGTGTCTAGCTAGAGTGCTCTCGAACAATCTTGGCTATATACTAGATTATGAATTATAGTGGCCCACTCACTACTACTATAGAGATATGGAGGCATATTGCTTACCTCCAAATCATAAGAGGGGGTATGACAAGGAGGTATGAGATAATCGCGTAGAATTATTGTAATAAGTAGTTTCTGCAAGAAAGAAAAATACTCCAGTTTAGACATTTCAAGAAATGGAGTAAATTAAACATTTTCAGCTTTATCAGCAGCAGAGAGTACCTACCTAATTGTCAGCTCATGCCGAAATACCTAAGTGGCGCTTAGCTACATAATTTAGTAGCTACTGAAATATTACTACATTGCTAATTAAAATACCAATAATAAATCTAAAATGTCTTAATGCACATTAATTAACAATATTGCTTTATAGACGTTTAGTTGAAATATTTGCTGACTCTGACATAGCATAGTTCATAGCATTAAGTCAGAATGCTTTGTACGCTTTTATAATAAAAATAACTCACCATCATCAAGATTTAGGGGCCACTATGACGAAAACATACTCGTAAATGTTTATTATAAACTTCATATTGAACAAAAGATTACATATTCAATTATATAATTATTTACATACATGATCCTACTCTTAGTATTTCCTACTAAATAAAAAAATAAACTATTCAAGCCTCGACAGTCGAAGACAAAACCCGCTTAGTGTAGTTCTTTCCATATCCTAATTATCTTATCTTTTCACATTTCATATTTTTGTGTAAGGTGTCCCCTACACATATAAAATATAATACATATACATAAATATATTGATACATCTACTCAAAGCCTCCGCCACACATCGTTACGTAGCGTTAGCGGAGCGGAATGCGCGCGGCGTTACGTCCGTATAGAGGATATTAGGATAGAGGTTTTCCTGTGAATTCCCGTATCAAAAAAAAAATGAAAAGACTGTTCAATTCGGTTCTGCTTTGTTTTTAACACTTCACAAGGAGAATTTAACATAATAGTTCCATGCGTTTCCAAAGCATTAATGATTGCAGATAAAACTGCAAAGGCGTGACGCTTTTCCATGCCTTTTAAACTACCATTAACGCCCTTAAATATAAAATGACAATCAATTTTACACTATCTCTTGTCCACAGGGATTTCAAAGGTGTTGACGATACTTTAATACACCCATTTTTAGCTGTGTCATATTCAATTCAGTTTAAATTAAAGCCTGACCATAAAGATACGACTTTGTCAGGAGGGCGCTGGTATTCTGATGTATGCGATGACAGTTCAGTATAGTATGAAGAGAATAGTTCGAATGAAGGGACTTCCGGTTCGAACGCCATCTTAGCGGTATCGTCTCGTAAATAATTTCCCCTTCTTTTTCGTTTCTCCTTCGTTGTTTAAAGTGTAATATCGATAGCTTAATATGCAGTAAACTAATGTTATAGTGAGAAGCTGATGAAGAATTAATCTCGAAACGTGTCTAGCCACTTTTTTGTCGTCAACGGCCGATAGTCCACGTGCCCTTGTAAAATCCAGCTATCAATTTACAAGTGCCAACTAGTACTTACCGTTGTATTGTATGGATCTGAATGCTGGGTGACAAAGGTGGAGGATGAAAGGAGAGTGCACGTAGCGGAAATGAGAATGTTGAGATGGATGTGTGGAGTGACCAGAATGGATCGGATCAGGAATGAGTATATTAGGGGAAGTTTGAAAGTTGCGCCTATAACGGAAAAGATGAGGAGTGGCAGGTTGGCGTGGTACGGTCATGTAATGAGGAGGGATGAGTGTCATATAGGCAAAAGAATGTTGGAGATGAATGTTGATGGATGGAGAGGGAAGGGTAAACCCAAACAACGATGGATGGATTGTTAGAAAGAGGACATGAGAAAGAAAGATGTGAGTGTTGAGATGACGAGAGATAGGGGAGAATGGACCCCACATAACGTGGGATAAGGGTAGGAGGAAGAAGAACTAGTACTTACCGTACCAAAATCGATAACAATTAGCTTATATCACCTTGACACTGGCAAAATAGTCCCACCAATGGACTGAGGCCCTTTAATTTTAAAAGCTTTATTTAGTTCTAATGAAATTACGCGACCATGGCGCGTAGTGATATATTTCTGGTCGGGCTATATAGCTAGTCAATGACCCAGTCCCGCGGGCCCCTATTCTGCTATAAATAGAAAAGGGGTCTAAGTGTCAGGTATTTTAATGAAGGTAAGTCCTTTTGTACGGTTGGTGGGTGTTTGGCAAAAACCGGCAAGTTCTTGGAAACTCGCGGGTCGTGATTAAATCTTTTTTTTTTTTTAATGCAATACAATGTTTCGTTTTGGTTTTTGAATGAGGGACTAGGTTAAAGGTACGCTGTTTGCAGTGTGGATTTTAGTGAGGCTTACAAGCTATTCATGGGAAATCTATGAAAAACTGTTAATACATACAATCCTGAGCACAAATATTTGTTCCTGTCATGGATATTTTCTATGCAAATGTCGTAGGGAAATAGCCAAAAGAGAGATTTGACCAAATCTCTTAGGGATATGATCAAATCACGCAGGATGTCAAAATGGCGAATCCATTTCATCATTTCTCTAGAAAATTTCAGTCATTTGACTAAATCCCTGACTCTGTTTAGTGAAATCACAAAATCGGCTAAGAGACACGTCACTTTTGTCATTTCACTAGATTTGTTTAGGGATTTGATAAAATCCCTGAACCACGACAGTAAGTAAGGTGTCCCCCAATATTCACTAATTTATTATTATTATTTATAATCACGCCTGTATCCCATAAAAGGGTAGGCAGAGCACATGAAACTACTCAGTTTTTAGTGCCACTCTTGGCAATTAAGGGTTAGGATTTTAATGATGTACCTACTGTTCATACCTGTATCTCATAGTTTTACGTGTCACCACTTAATAGTTCATGATTTTTATTAATAATAAACAGACAGACATACAGACGGACAGAGTCGCACCATGTTCATTGTACCTTTTTGGTATAGAACCCTAATAAAAAACGTAAATAATCACTATAAATCAGCGTACAACGTAATCTGCATGGTATGGTATAAAGAACCCAGTATATTTCCTATTCTTAAAATCTCTATAAATCGTACATTATCAAAGCTGAAGGCAGGCGAAGCTAACGTACCAATTATCGGCCGCTAACAAAACGGTGTCGGAACTATTTTATGACATTTTTATCTTCTCCCAGCTCGTTAACGCACAGCCATTTGTTAGTTGACCCTTTCATTGGCGAAGACGCGTGATCCGACTCTTATTTTAATGCTAGCAAAGGTTAGATTTGACAAATCTGCGAGTCATTGTCTATGGCACGAGTGGTTACGATACCTCATGCTTATTTGCTCGAAGCGATATAAAAAACTGTTTGACGTACGGCGATTTTTGCTGATATGTATTATGTAGTTTAGTTTTTGCTATAACATACTCATGCTATAGCGGTTCAAAACGCGTAATAGGTTTTATTATGGTTAGTAGGTAATACGATGCATATTTAATATAATAAATGCTTCTTGTTGGTGTTTATGAACTGTCAAATATATGCCGTTTAAGTGCGTTTTCACATTATCCGATCCAATATCGGATGTAGGACCGATCGTACCCAGTAGGTACCCATACATTTGTGCCTTTGACATCCTTCCTACATCCGATATCGGATCAGATAATGTGAAAAGGCTGTATGATTGTTTAATAATGCTCAGTGTTGGATAAATGGGTATAACTTTTTGACAGCGCGAGCCTTATTATAATTTTATAATGTCAGCCACTTTTCACTAGGAAATATTTTGGTGCGATATTTAAACCGATTAGGTATGTGCTTGTTGATTGGCACAAGTACCTAACCTATTGCACCTACTTAAATCTTTACACGCTCAACTAACCATTCTCAAGTGGCTGTAACGAACATCATACTACCATCATCGAAGGGGATAACTATAATGATATTAAACCCGCGCATAACCTTTTTTATACCAATAAAAATTTGTAACACAAATAAAAGATACAAAACGCTAAAGGATATCCGGATAGGTCGTTCCCACGCCCACATTTTACTTATAAAACTACTGCGACAATAAAAGACACTTGTAAACCTTTAAAAAATGCTAAAGGATCAACGGAAATAGATATTATCGGGTTATACTGATCAAAATGGCGGTAAAAAATGGATCAAATCGTGTAGCTTCCTGTCTTGAGCATAATCCCGTCTATTCAAATCGTAACAGTATCCTTGGAATAATCGTTTTTTGCTTGGGCACAACCCACTTCCTTCATATCGGTGATTTAATTTCCGAAATTAATGAATGCGGTGTCATTAGATAAATTTACACATTTGTGAACTTTATACTGATGTGATTACTTTTTTGTTTACTTCCTGTAAGTGTTTAAGAAGTCCCTTTTTCTAATTTAGCAAATATCGGAATATCTCAAACCTTCTCTCGCTCAGAACGACTCCGCCTAGCAGTGAGTCGATATAGGTATGTATATTTCTTTTCTTTTCATCATCATCATCATCATATCAGCTCTTTATCGCCCACTGCTGAGCATAGGCCTCTCTTCTAGTACGCCACTTCTCCCGGTCCTGAGCTAGTCTCATCCTGTTGTGAACCGCTATTTTCCGTATCTTTTCTTTACAGTCTGGTTACTTGATTTAGTATAAAAATATGAATAAGTGTATAGTTTGACGCATCCCTTGAATCCCTTCCAAGAACTACTTGAAAAGCATTCTAAAACATATATCACCAGCAAGCATCCATTCACAATCGTTCCATGCAAGATATCAATTAGTTCCAGAAAACGGGACGTTACCTGTTACACTAAAGCATGACCCAAACTAAACTTTAAAGTGAACATATAGAGTATGGTTTAGCACATTGGTACAGACAAAGAGATTGCACAAACCTTTCACGATTAGAAATTTCCCCAAAAACCCGGAAACCAATTGTGGGCAGTTTATCTAACGCCGATTGTCAAAACATGAGACTCGGTGACCACGCGGCCACAAAGGACTTCCGCCGCGGGACAAAACGCGGATAATCGCGGGTGACCACATGTTGCGGTAGGTCGTCGGATTAGGCGTGAAGACCGTCGCCGTCCGTCAACGGGTCGGTGTTTACATCGGAACAAGGGGCCTTTATTCTTATGTTCGGAAACGGATTTGAATATAAGTACACAATGTCCTTAAGTATTTAGTCTACGGATTGGGTAAGGTCATGTGTTGTACGAGGCGTTACAAGTTGCTAGGAAGTCGTTGAGCAGTTAGTGCAGTTACCTACGTGCATTGCCTTCAGATTTCATTTGCAAAAAGTATGTTACACACTTTTAAATAGTCGTAATTTAATATTGTCTTCGGTTACCGCGATAGTTACTCATGAAATAAAACTATGGAAACGGATTAAATCGCGTATAATGAATTTAAAATACATCCCGACGTTGAGTCGTAATTTGTTGATGACAAAAGTCTTCGCGGGCAAAGTGAGACTATACATGACACCAACCACATGTTTTTGTCGATTGTCTGACTTTCCCCAAGAAGATACGATTAATCGTATCTTTATATATTGTTCTATATTAATTAATATGTATGAGTATTGAGCGTTGTTATTGGATGACTGAGTTCACTAGTTGCTTTCAAAATTAATCGGTATTATATCTTACTATAACAGCTAAATAATAAATAATTCACAAAAACTAACCAAACCATTCAGGTATAAAATAATATATAATCGACGCTCAAATAAGATACCCTCACGTTATTAACATATAAGTCAATTAACGAATACATTGCATAGCACAAGCGCAAATAATTAAATATATTTAAAGCTATCATTTGTTTATAATACGTAGAAGATAAACAACGTTTTTTGTACAGTCGGTAAGTGGCTGAAGTCAGCCACATGTAAATATTATTAAGTTACCCAGCGGTGAAGCTTCGATGAAGATAACATATTGTAACGCCCCTTAAACAAACGCATTAATTTCCGTCCAAATAAAACGATACAAATTGTTGTCTAAGTACCGAGGCGTCGGAAAGCGGTCATATCTAAAATGCACCAAACTGGTTCCGATAACAACTGTCTGGCGAGGCCCTTTCCAACTTTCACACGCGCACATGTACCGAGCGACGGATGTCGTCGCAATTACCCGCGCGATTATTATTGCACGGTATTGTACGGCCAAATTACAGCATCTCGGCTTCCCATCCGGTCTACGAACCTCGCACACCATGCCGCTATACACCTTAATCTCAAGCGCTAGAGTTCAAGAGTTGAGAAGAGCGGCATGATGCGGCCGATTGAGATAGTATGACGCGTCCTCGGTGAGCAGGAATCTACGGGCTAATAAGGGATGGACGAAATCGCAGGTGAATGGGGACGAACAAACGGACGCACGACAATAGCGTCTCATCTCATCGAACACCTGCGGCGAATGCAAAGGTATGATTTATAAATGTAAATTTTGCGATGCACCGAGGAGAATTCTCAAAAGAAGTGCACAAAGCGGCGAACTAGTTTCAACATGCGTTCGCTGGACTGTGAGGACGAGAGATTTTGTTTTCGTACCTCGGGTACGGCTGCGAGGAATGGCGCATTGTTCGCGGTGAATGACGTAAATTTCGCGAAATTACCTTTTGAAGTTTGACGACGGTTTGGAAAAAACTTTGTGCAAAATGTTTGGTTTACAATGGGCAGATGCATTACGCTGGGGGACAAAGGTAGTAATTACGTGACACAGATCGCCACCGCCCCTGCATTAGGGTATCTGTAAGATCATCAGTAATGTATTGTGAGAAACACGTGTCAAATACCGATGCTGTAATTATTTTCAAGATTTTTACAAATGGATTTGTAAAATTTATTTGTACGGTCTTGAGGTTTTCATGGTATTTGTTAAACGAAAACATTAATAACTGTCACAAATTACTACGCACAATTACATTACAACTGATTTAAGGACACACCTTTCCAATATAAATGCCTGGCAAAAGGTTACGCGACAGAAATGTTCAACTTGACTTTTAATATGTATTTTTTTTTTATTCGTGGGCATTTCACTCTTTTGTAGCAGAACTAAAATACGTAGTAAAACAGCCACTCCAAAGTGCTGTCTTAAAAATCATGTGTGAAGTTTAAAATTCGGACGAGAGAAAACCTCCATTGAGGTTTCCATACCAAGTCACCAGGAATAAATATAGAAAATGTCAACACAAGACCAACCTACATTTTAAGTATGCTGGGCTGCTGCTACATTTCAAATATGCTACCTAAGTATTAATTAAGTATGCCTCTACCAAGTACATCCTTGAATTCTTTAAACAGAACTTCGAGCATGGAGTCTCGTTACTCTCGTTCGAGCCCTTAACGAATGAGTCAGACCCGCCTGACCCGGTTCGCACGCATTAGCGGGGGCCACATGTCGCGAACTAACGATATAATTACGCTAACGAAGACGGTTCCGGATAAAACGGATTTTAAATCTGACATTTTAGCAGAAAGCCGCTGTAGAAAATACGGTAAGATCTATCCCAGATCTCCGACCTTTTCTATTGCATTTGACTTCGCTGGCAGTCCCATGAAATTTTGTCAGTTTAAGTTGAAGTCGCGGATTTCTACAAGGATCGAAGAAATCTCATGGTATTCTTCCGGGGTTCAAGTAGTAATGTTGCCACTGAAGTCAAAGTATTTGAAACTCTCGGGAAGATGTCCAGATAAAGCTCACACCAGCGTTATTTCAGAGTCGGCGGCCAAACGGCAAAGAAAACGGAGACTAGATGCCGACAGTAAGAAGACGCCATGCAGAGTACGTTGCCAAATGCACAAACGCTTACGATAATATACTTAGTTACCGTAGTTGTCTGCCGTCTATTGCTCTTCCGTATTGGCGCGACAGAGAAGACTGCGTTTCGATCAGCGTCTAGCGTCAATGATTGTCATTTCGGCTAGGCCGGCAGTCTCTTCAAACGCGCAAAAACGATCAAAGCGATCTGCATTGATTAGTTTTAAATGCACGGTAGATTTTTTTTACGTGAGAAAACTATGCATTCGTATTTCATTTCCTTCAACTTTCATACGTACCTATATTATAAAGTCTGTTGCCAACTACTGAGTACCTAAGCCGATTCGCGATTGTACATCGCCAAAATCGGTTACGAACAAGCTAATCGTTGACCTGATTCGCACGTGATGTACATGACCTTTTCCTACTAAAGGACGTATGTGAATACATTCCTTCCTCATTTGAGCCCTTTTACGCGAGCGGGCGGATCCGCTAACAGACTTATTTAAATTGGTTTAGCGGTGTCTCTGTCTAGGCGCGCGATTATGTTCTTATGTAAGGCATGCGGTGTGTTGGCATGCCGGTTTTATAACAATAACTTTAATTCTCGGTTAAAAGCAGCTTCCTAGGCGAGTTGCGTTTTAGACCCCATGCTACTAACCTCATATCAGTTACATGGTAAACTGAAATATGTAGTTATAAGTGACAGAAAAAGTGACCTCTCCAGAGCATAGTCCAGCAACAGATGCAGAATTTGAGACAGATGGCTCAATCGTTCTGACACACGTTTGGTCAACAAAAAATGTGTTGTTGTTGCCCCAAAAAAATAATAAATATTTAAAAACTTGTTATTTTATTTTCCTAACTATTATATTATGAAAATATTTAGTTTCGTTTCCAAGTGACATTTAAAAGTCGTGCACGTCAAGCGGTGTAGCCAATATCCTTGATTATGTAAAGAGGTGCCAGCTGAACTATCAAGCGAATGTGGTAGGTACCTTCAGAACCGTGAACTTACTCATACATATGTTCGATATAACATTGGATACTTAGGTACGAGTAGGTTTTCGGTGAAGCAAAACATTATAGGGAAAATAGTTACTATTATTTTTGCAATCGAGATATATTGACGGTGAATGATTGTTTTCCTTTGAATTATTTATACAAAGCCCAATTCTATTGTCATTCAGAGAATATTTTCTACGAAATTGTTTCAAAGGTTGCAAATAAGGAAAAACGTTCATATTTACGATTTGATTTACGATAGATAAAAGTTGCAAATTTATAAATTGAAACACACTTTGAACGAGCCTTTTTAAACTCAGTTTTGAAACTAATGGCGCACCCAGCGTCTTCTCCGAGACCAAAGGGACAACGAAACGTTGGGAGGTTAGTTTAGAAACCTATACTTACGCGATTAAGTCAAAAAGTCGTGAAAGTCGAGCTATTTTAGCGGACCCTTCGCTAAAGAGCGTATTTGTATATGAAAAGGTTCGCTATGTGAGCCCGGTTCGACGTCCGGTGCGAGCAGATGCCACGACACTCGCACAGCTGACCGAGTCGATTACTCAAATGAACCAGTGAAAATACTACCCTAGGACCCTATTCATTAATTCTGTTAGAGGAGTTATCATCGTCGTATCAGCCCTTTATCGTCCAGCTGAGACACTATAGGCTTCTCTTCCAGTACGCCACTTGTCCTGGTCCTGAGCTAGTCTCATTATCTATTAATTGACCCGCAATTTTCTGGATGTCTACTTGTCTCCCCAACCCAAAAGAGGTCTGGAGGAAACCATGATGCGCCGACTCCAGATGAATGGAATAAGCCTTCATCTCGCTTAATAAGGAAGCCAAGTAGTACTTTAGCGGAGGAAGTATTTACCTCTCAAGTATCCTACTTCTGACTGTAAAGACCACAAGATCTGGTTTGAATCTGAAGCAGCCTGCAGCCATACTGGAGTAGACCTATTATAGAGGATTGCAGTCGTCATGAAGCAGTTTCTCTGTAAGTTTGACTTCTCTATATCTATCGGGAATTTTACTAAAACTTGCAAAAATTTAATGGATTGATTAGGAAATCCTAACGAAAAGCTTCCGTAGAAAAGCCAGCATTTATTTTGCATACTAACGTCTACGTCTATAGCCTAAGCCAATTGCGTCTTTTACATGTAATTGCATATATTTTAGGTAATTATTGGCTTAATTAGCGTCTACTGGGCCGCCTCAGACCGCTGTGAGATGAGAATATCGCCACTGGCCTTGCGCGCGAGACGCTACCGACATTCCTCCCGGCGTCCTTCGTTCTTTTGAATGGGCCTTTCACCGCCTGCCTAGTCATACTGTTATCATATCATACTTACCACCCGGTTGGTGCTATGCGGGAAATGGAATGTCGATGATTTGATCATTTCCGTAAGTAGAGTCAGCTTCTTATATATTCTGTGCTTCTATGACAACGGATGGAACATCACCACATTTACTTACTCTGCAGTGCGCCTGCGCTGCAGTTCCAACCTGAAGGGTAAACTAGACCATTGGAATTAGTCCGATTTCCTCACGATGTTTTCCATCACCGAAAAGCGACTGGCAAATATCAAATGACATTTCGCACATAAATTCTGAAAAACTCATTGGTTCGAGCCGGGTTTTGAACTCGCGACCTCCGGAACGAAAGTCGCACGTACTTGTCGCTAGGCTACCAGCGTTTCACATATACCTACTGTGTGTTTTACATATACCCATCCAAAATACTAATGGTAATACGCGAATTACGCGATACAAAAAAAAATAGCAAAAGGGAGTGTACAAGTTTCTAATGGGGTGGCAACGCGCATGTGACACTGTTTGAGTTGCAGGCGTCCATAGGTTACGGTGACCGCTTTACATCAGGCGGACCGTATATTTGTTTGCCACCGACGTTGTATAAAAAAATAAAAAAAAATAAAAATACAGCCAATGTTGGATATTAGCCAATCGGACAAATCCGGGCAAACTGTATATGTAGTAGATTAAGGGCCAGTTGCATCAACCACATTTGACAGATACATCATCGTCACGCAGCTGAGGTCTATGGAACTTCCCATACAATAATAATTAACGAATGCTTTAACGGTGACAGACGGTTTGGTGCAACCGGCCCTAAGGCAACTATCATATTATAACCTAACCATAAAATTAAAATTTTGAAAAAACCCCCGACCGCGACATGGTAGACCGACTTTCATGAAACATGGCTAAGAACACTCCCGACTAACTCAGCTTTCAGACAAAAAAAAAACTAAATGTAAATCGGTTCATCCGTTCGGGAGCTACGATGCCACAGACAGACACACGCACAGACAGACAGATAGACAAACAGACAGACAGAAAAACACACAGACAGACACGTCAAACTTATAACACCCCTTCGTTTTTGCGTTGGAAGTTAAACACAGCATATAGTATGTATAACCTAAAATACAAGTCGTTCCCTTTGAACAAAACAGTAAACTAGTTTGAAATGTTATAATAAATTTTCACGGCTATTCATTGATTTAATGCTGATGAATGGTGATTGGTGACGGCCACGATGTTATGCATATTAAATATCGATGAGTTGATTCATTTAATGAGGTTAATTGCCTATATTGTACCTACTTGTTAATGTTTTGTATGTACATTATGGTTTATAGTCTTGGATAGTCTTATTCGTTTTTGGTATTTTTTTTAAATATTCTTTCGTCACCCGTTCTTTATTCGTCACTTTCTTCAGTAATTTATCGTCTTTGATTACTTAGGTACCTACATTTGTTCTAGACTTTCTTAATCCGGCACCTTAGGTATCGCTGTTCGCTTTTTAATCTATGTTATTGTTAGTTACATACGAACTTAGAATAAGACCAAAGATGATTAGGACTAATAACGAATGAGCTAGAATTATTATGAGTAGAGAGTATTTATATGATGTAACAAGCAAAATATAGAAAAATCTCAGGACCAATGGTAAGTAGGTAAATATTGCGTACCTAAATAAAATATGCTTAAATCGCGCTTTATACCTGAACTAACCGAAAACTTACGCCGCCATTACTGTCCTCATTTTTTACATTAAAGTAATTGGTATAAAACTGAAAGTTTACCGGCAATTTCGAAAATGTCACGGCTTGAAACGATTACCACTCGATATTAAACCTTACCATAATGAAGTAGTTATCGCTCATTATACCCAATCATCGACGTCTAGTATTCTACGGAATGATTCAGAAGGAGCTTAAAAACGTTCAAGTAAAGGGTTCTTCCGACTTTTTAATTTAGTAGTATTTTAAACGAACCACAGTGATGTTGAATTTTGACGCAGTGCTGTGGTTAAGGCGAGACCGTCCGAAAACAGCGATACATGGATTTAAAAAGTAAATTCACTTGCCTTGTTGTCGGTGAACCGCAACGCAAACGTATTATGGAAATTATCTGAACTAGTGGTTTTGTGAGTGAACCCAGGGCTCCGCAATTTAATAAGTAGAAACTATCCCTCCACCATATTTTACGAGATTCAGTAGCTCAATTACTAGATGTACAGTCCGGCTAATCGTTGGACATACATTTTCCCCGTAATAGAAGAATAAACCGGTATTTTCCCAACAATACCTATTCTGAGCTTTAAAAAAACCCAATCAATAAATAATTGTATTATGTATAGAGGACACAGTTCAGATAAGAAAGCACATCAAATATTTTATATTTTATGTTGTGTAGGTAAATTACATATTTAATGATATTGAGATTCATATTATCTTTTTCTTCTGTGACAATTTGATATGTTTTCTCTGAAGAAGAACGACGTATTATTAAGCAATAATATAATTTATTGAAATTAATTGCCATAGAGTACCTAGTCTGTTCATATTCTTTGATGAATACTTTTGCATGTTAAATTGTATCTTGTTATTTAATGCATGTTAGTTATAAGATGTAATGTTTTGAAAAGAAGTTGCCCGCCGAGTTTCTTGCCGGTCCCATAGTGGATACCCCCCTCCCAACTGAGGGGGGACTGAAATCTTCTCGAGGCTGAGGCGTAGGGTTAGAGCCGGCGTAGCTTTATTTGACGTTCATATGCGCATTGTAATATGCCTACTTGAAAAATAAATATTTCATTTTCATTTTTTTTCATTTTCAATGTGGTGTTTCCTACGGAAACGGTCGGCTTGGACCTTGATCCGACACAGATGATAACAGCTACCGAACTTTGTGGTTAGTTGAAGAAGGGGACGGATGTGGCATTAGGCAGTGGCGATATAGTATTGTTCGATTTTGGCGTTTTAATTTTTTTTACTAATTTGACCAGGGCCGGGACTGAAGGTAAAACGGCATATATGTAGTAATACTTATCGAAGCTTTTTTTTGTTTATGGTATAGGCAGCAGCTTTACTTCAGTTCCTTAATAAATAAGTTTTAGGTATCGTAAATAAACCCTACTTTGTCTAAATTATTTATTTATTTATTATTAAAGACATTAATGAGATGATAGATTAGAATGAATAATAAATAAATTTCCTCATAAGGAAAAAAAACTACAAATGCGAAACTAGCTCATCAGCAAAAAGAAAGTAGACAAATGATCAAATCGTAAAAAAAACACTTGACACAAATAAGCAAGTTTAAAATGACACAAACGAGTGAAAATTACACCTGACATAATATCACGCAATCGTTACGACGTAAAAATCAGTCACTTCCCGTAGAAAAAAAACTTGATGACTTTTTAATTTATTTGGGATTCGGGCCGGGCCTACTAATGACGAAAAACGAGAAAAAGCGGGAGTAACGGCATTTCAGGCGATGCCAGGGAACAAAGTTGCCGAGAGCAAAAAATACAAATATTGGGCCTAAAGGTTTTTGAATTCGATTCAAAAATGTCGTTATCAATTTTAATTGTTTCGCAGAATTCGATATTCATCTTAGTTTATATATTCATGTAAAAATGCAAAAACAGCAGGCGCTAAATGTCTATGTTGCTTATTGAATCTCTGATCCATACTAATATTATAAATGTGAAAGTGTGTGTGTCTGTTTGTTTGTCCGTCTTTCACGGCAAAACGGAGCGCCGAATTGACGTGTTTTTTTAAGTGGAGATAGTTGAAGGGATGGCGGGTGACATAGGCCACTTTTTGTCTCTTTCTAAGCCCCCACTTCCCTAAAATAGGGGGGGTGGAAGTTTGTATGGAGCATTCCGCAATGATCGAATTAAAACGCGAGTGAAGCCGCGGGCATTAGCTAGTTTCTAATAAATGTTTGGTTGAACCCAACATTTACGACAAAAATCTTCGGTTAAATAACTAGACCTTATTTATCTCAGTAGTTAATTCAGTTCAGTCAGATAGTTACATAAGAAACATTTGGTTCTATGTTTACATTCCAAAGAAGGTAAAATAGTATTGGGAATTGATAGATCTCTTGAATTGTAGTTGATAACATAAAGTAAACGCACGTGCACGATAAGGTTTAAGGTCAGTAGATACACAAACACATACCTAAGTGTATATTTTATCTACATTCTACGATGCCAACCGTCAATATCGATAGGCAAAGAATGCCGACATCAAACCTGGCTTCACTTTTGGACACACAATCTCATTTTGGGAAAGTTATTTTCTCTACTCTACCCGCTGTGCTAATAAGATCAATTACACCAGTCAAGTCTCACAGAAAAATCTCCTCACAAACAAAGGTGCGACTTTCAATCTAGAGGTCGCGTGTTCAAAGGCTCTCGATATTTTCGGAACTAATACAAGGTAAAGGTACAATACAATATTTGCCAATCGCTTTTCGGTGAAAAAAAAAAACACCGTGAGAAAACCGGACAAATCCCACTACCCAGTTTACCTTTTGAGGCACTTACGTAAAAAGTAGTGTCTACGCCAAACCTGATGGAATTAGTTGCCAAAGCTGACACCAGACTCTCATGATATGTGAAAAATGCTGGATTAGCATTAGGAAACGCTACTTTAAACTCGACTGTACTTCAATCGGAAACAGAAAGAAAGAACTTTAATTTGCTCTACCGGCCTTCTGTAACTAACTTATATTTTAACTCCTGCTATAACGTAGGAGTTTGCAGACGTAAAGTTAGCTGCGAAATTGCATGGACAAATTATCAATGAATTCATTGATAAATTCGCTATGCACTTTTGCAGCTCACGTACATAAAATAACAGCAGCACCACACTTACATCAACACACTATACTCCCACTGAACGGCGTTCCATTCACAAAAAACACTATCTGGCGTTATCTGGCGAGGTCGCCCTTCGCGGAAGCGCGGGTTATCGCCGGTCGAACGTCACCCGATAGCTGACGGGTTATGGCATTAGATTTTGAGCGTCACGTGTCCTATGTAACCTAGTGTCAGTTTTAGATTGTAGAATTTTTTTAGCAATATTGTTATGTATTTATTTTTCGCGTGTTAAATGAACTTATCGTCTATCTCTATACCAACCATCTAAACATCTTGTGACTGCCTGTATTATAGTACTCATGTCACCGTTCGCGAGATAATGTTTTCGAATTAAGACGATACAGGGGCGAAAATGCTAAAATGGAAAGGGTGGCTCTTTTCAATTAGGGAATTTTAAAAATCGAAAGGGAATTTTAGTTAAATATACTAGTGTTACTAAATAGATTTATCGAAAAAAAAATTGTCCATTAAGAACAACTCAGTTAAAAGATATTGCGAAAAAATCGAGGTTCCGCTATCGACTGTTTCCTCCTTCAAAACTTAAGCAATCGGAACGAAATTCGAGAATCTGAATAACAATGAAATAGTCTGTGTCGGACCGTTTACTTTTTTTGGCTAATTGTTACCAATATTGAGTATCACACCTTTTTCAAAAAACGAAAAAGGCCGTTTTGGGAAATTTTTTATTGGCTCTAGCCTCTTTAAAAGTAAAAATATCAAAAAAAATCAAAACGGTCCGACACAGACAAAAATAATAATAATCTGTGTTGAAAAAAGCATCGCTCTATCTTCAAAAACCAGGAAGTAAATTAGACGAGAGCGTTTGTATGGAGAATTGACCCCTCCTGTATCGTCTTAAATTTACTCTCAGTTCATGGTATAGTATGAATTTTTTGAAATGAACGTTTCTAAACAAAGGTTCATTCCTCTGTAAATCTTGTTTACTTAAAGAAAGGCGTCAAAAGGCGGCATGTGCTACTAAAAATTACTCAATCATCCAATTGCCGGCTTGACAACACCGGCATCGGAAAGGTTAAGCTGCACTCAGAGTCCTTCCACGAAAACTCTCGTACGAATAATGCGCCAATTAACGAGAAACCAGCTCCTTTCGCATTCCGTAACACCTAGCCAACACACATTCGCTTTCGCTTCGTAAGCTAGCTCTCTCTATCGCTCTTCTGCTGTGGGGCGACAGAGCCAGTTGTGTTTTGATCGTAATGTAGCGTCAACGATTGTCACTTCTGTTAAGTTGTTGACCTATTGGTACTATACAATCAGTCAACCACCAATTTGTCAAATCCCTTTTATATTTTAAACCTTATCTGTGCGAACAAAAGGTAGATTTCAAGGGATCAGGTATCGAAAGAGTTTTTTCTTTGACATTCCTCCAAGAATGAACTTTCTTAGCTGTAATTGAATTCGAAATCAGTTCTATGGGGAATTGTTTAAGGAATAAAAAATGTTGATTTTGTTATCTTTATACTTTTAACTGATACGCACTTTATGTGTGTTACATTCAGTTTTTTCATTTATACGGTTCCTTGTTAAACATGTACAAAAGAAGAAAGTTTATACAATAACTATGACAGCAAAGGTTTACCAAATTGTAACTAATATGTATGTATACTAATGTATAGCCATATAACTCAAGTCACGTAAACATGTAATACAATGTTAATAAAGACTAAAATCATTAATGATTAAAAGACGCCAATTAAAATCGAGTCTATAACAAAATGGCTACTTTTGTTCTCCAACTCGAAGCCAGAACAAAGAACCCGATAAAAACTAATAGAGAAAAACATTCCCAAGCGATTTACGAGCGGCAATCAAAAATCAACAGTTCCAAGATGAAAGCTAATCCCTGCCGCCGTCAAATGTTTATAAAAATACACCTTTATACGAATTTGATTAGTGCATTGAAGATTTAATTCAATAAACTCGGTGAAAGCAAACAAACAGTTATGATTAACGATTGTAAAACGACTTGTACAAAAAGGCTTCCTTTGCAAGAAAAATAACAAATCAAAATCAAATACAACAAATGATGAAGCGTCTTACAAAGACACTAAGTTCAAATTTAAACAGGATAAGCTGTTGGTTAAGCCGTTTGATGTCAGTACAGACAATAAGCATAATGAAGAGGTTACGGGCCGCGTATGATTGACAAGTTAAAAGGTATCGGCGTAAAACAGTCGAATTGTGTATAAAAATAAAACGGTGTCGTTAAACCGGGTGACGCACAACCGTGACATTGAAAACATGGGTTAAGTTAAGAATCTCTTTTTTATAAGTAATCACTAATCAGCAACTAACTGACGGCGAGAACGCTAGAGCCTAAAAAATTCAGCAAAATTTGGTCCGCATTGCTTTGCCTAAATAGTATGGGTGTCAGTTGTCACACAGCTCTGAAC
Organism: Leguminivora glycinivorella; assembly: GCF_023078275.1. Classification (NCBI taxonomy): domain Eukaryota; kingdom Metazoa; phylum Arthropoda; class Insecta; order Lepidoptera; family Tortricidae; genus Leguminivora; species Leguminivora glycinivorella. The sequence goes on from NC_062982.1 coordinate 23,471,756, forward strand.
GGATGGCTGTGGAGCTTAGGCACCAGCCGCGACAGGATTTGTAGCCAAATGGCACAGACGCTCACGAAACGCTCACGAAACGAAACGCTGGTAGATATCTATCTCTATCACTCGTGCGTATTGGCGCGACAGAGCCAGACTACCTCTCACGGCGTTTCATTTTCGTTTCGCATCGCAGAAACGAGCGTTTCGTTTCGTGAGCGTTTGTGCCATTCGGCTACGCACCCAGGGATTTAATTTTCATAAATGCGGCCGTAAATGCATGTCCCGAAGAGGGTTGTACAGTCATGATGGACTTTGAAATAATCTGACAAGAATCAAGATGGATATCGAATTCTAGAAGATTACTTTGGCAATTCGGGAATAGTCACATAACATGCGCTATAAATACGAGTATGTATTAGAAGAATTTGCATAGCTAATAGTGAAGCCTATTGAATTCATTAAATGTGGTCGAAATTCAGGTGACGGAAACAAAGTGCGTATTTGCGAATAAATAGTACGTAGACAATGTTGTATATGTACTGCGTATTATTATTTTATTCTACGTCTTTGATGTTGGAGCGGACGGTAGAAAATTGGCAATAAGCCGTACTAATTTTGAGTTCAAAGCACTATTAAGTTTCTCTTACTTTTTACTTTGAACCATCTTTCACCTTTTACATGGTAATATATATCTTGGAGCTGTATTAAATCCTAAGACGTTACTGATACTTAAAGGATTGTATAAATACTGCCAAATTAATATTGCGTTTGCCTTGAACCTAGGTAACTTTTGGACTTTATACCCATTATACTTTTTGATAGAAAGACAAAGCGATTCGCAATCATACAACTATTCAAAATTTACAATAAACGCAAAATTACTTTTGTTTAGACATGTTTAATATTTGCCCATTAATGTTTAATAAATGCCTACAATATTTATCGCGTTGGTAACAACACATATGTTTCAATTTTGACTCATCTGTATAAGTACACAAATTAATGAATTGTAAAGCGGTGAGTCATTTTACGCCACACTTGATATGATAGAGTTCATACCATACTTTTAATTGAGTTATCATAAGCCTTAATGTAAAGACATAGGGCAGATTATTGTTTTTTAGAAGTGATGCTGATAGTTTAAAGAAAACTGATTATGCGAGATGAGTGGTAATGACAAATGTATTGTCCGAAGTTTCCAGTAAGTTGAATTTTTACGACTTCCGCCACCGTCAGCTACCCCCACTAGTCACCAGGACCACAAGTACCTACCTTAGACGACTTTATGAGTGACATAAAAAATAAAACCATGTATGTGTAACTTCTGCAAACTTTTCTTGTCAGTCCTGCGGTAGACTATGTCGGTCCTACATCGGTCTATTAGGTATGTCATCAAAAAAGGTGCTTCTCGAATGTTCCACCATAAATCGTCTGTATACTTAGGCGTTAAGGCCAACGATGATGAAGAAATTAAGTGTCAATGAAGATATGGAAACTGAGTATTCAGTCCATTTTCTGTGCAATGGTTTTAAGGTATGAGCATATTTATGAGACAGGTACAGTACCTACGCATCAATTTATTTAGTACATTTTCTGCATCGCACGAGACTAGAGTTGGATCGTGCAACTTTCGGGTAGATAAGTAAACTTCAAAATGTAACTAGATCACCTCACTCTATACAATCAGTTACAGAGATGGTTGATCGTTCCTGCAATTTTCGGAAAGAGAAGATTCCTGCAATGTATGGGATGGGATCCTGTTCTCATTTTTGGCACAGATTCTTATGAGAGTCATTCTAGGTAAAACTTTTTAGCATTGTGTCCGATTTATAGACGGCATTTACATAACCTAAATCGATAACTTCCAGAAGTCGAAGCTACTAGCCATTTTAACATACCGGCCTCATTGATAAAAAACAAACTGGTTACAAGCAAAAACGTTTTCAACACATTTCTCACAACGATCGGCCATCGACCCGCAAGACCAAATAGACTTGAACCTGCGACCCAGGAGGGTTAAGCTTCTTGAGAGCACCTATAAAAACTCTTAATGAATTTGTGGTCGTTTTTTATTGGGAATTTAGTTTAAGTATGCTTATCCGAGCGAATGTATATTATTTTATATGTCTGCGGTTTGACGTACGGCTCATGAACGTTGAAAGAACTTGAAAAACCCTGACCACACGAAGATAGGTGGTACATGTCACTCACACTGCTGAGACGATTAATATGGTAAAATTTTTACAGCCGAAAAAAATATAAATGTACTTTCTGAATCCGATCCGTGAAAATAAGATTCGTAGAAGCCGTACAATTTTAAAATTTACCTCTATAATGGTGATTTACGCACTAGATTCGATCTCCGTTATCCGATAACTTTTATTCTTCGGGTGTACAAATAGTTCTACGGATACTCATCATCCTCTTTGCGTTATCCCGGCATTTGCCACGGTTCATGGGAGCCTGGGGTCCGCTTTGACAACTAATTCCAAGTATTGGCGTAGGCACTAGTTTTTACGAAAGCGACTGCCATCTGACCTTCCAACCCGAAGGGTAAACTAGAACCTTATTGGAATTAGTCCGGAAATGACATTTCGCACATAAATTCCGAAAAACTCATTGCTACGAGCCGGGGTTCGAACCCGCGACCTTCGGAACGAAAGCCGCTAGGCTACCAGTGGAACGGACGTAGTACGAATCCGCTCTCACGGGGCAAACATGGAAACACGTAAGTACAGTCAACAGTCAGCCAAAAAAGTGCTTTACTACTTTTCGACCTTATGTGTTTATCATAGAGTCGAAAAGTGGTAAACCACTGTCTTGGCTGACCGTACCTACGTCCAAATTTTATACGTAGTTAATCAGTATTTCAGAAAATTCAGAAGTTAGCAAGCCCAGCAGAAAGGCTTATAGTAGTCACAGTAAAAATTTGAACACAAATACTAAATTGTCATCAAAATATCAATATAATCTTAAATACTTTATTTAATAAATATCATGTATTTTATTCACGTGTCCATCAAGTGCACTCTGTGAGTTTGTATGAATGTTGTCTGAACTCTGTACCGTGAATCAAACTAAGACGCCACTTCCAAGAACGGATGTCAATCTGCATATGAGAGGATAAATCGACATATGCTGCTATGATCCGAGTGGCCGAGCGGTTTTCCTGCCGCGATTGCAGAGTAGGTAGGTTGATAAAATCCCTTAAACTAAACTCGTTTCGTCAACTTACTGACGTGGTTCAGGGATTTTATCAAATCCCTAAACAAATCTAGTGAAATGACAAAACGTGGTGTGCCTATTGGTTGATTTTGTGATTTCACCACAGATGTCATATATACCATAGATCAAGCAAACGTATCTACTTAGCGTGTCAAATGAACTCAGTGAAATCCACTGAGTTGTCCGTCTTTACTCGCAGCTTGCAGCTTTCGGGCGTTAATTTTTGTAAGTTGAAGTCAACCAAAACATAAAAAATGCCTCGTTACGTGATATTCAATTGCAACAACACAAAAATTATGAACAATCAAGAGCCTGAGACATATTTAAAATTACAGGCAAGAATCAACTTCAGTACAAAATTTGACACGCTCGGCCCCTATACAAATATATGAATTTGTTTCTTCTATCTAAATTAAGTTCTGTGGATTTCACTAAACAGAGTCAGGGATTTAGTCAAATGACTGAAATTTTCTAGAGAAATGATAAAATGGAATCGCCATTTTGACATCCTGCGTGATTTGATGAAATCTCTGTTTTGGCCATTTCCCTGCGACATATATAAGTATTTGCATATGGTCTGAGTACCCACAACACAAGCCTCCTTGAGCTTAGCGTGGGACTCAGTCAACCTGTGTAACAATATCCTATAACAATTTATTCGCGTTTTAAGGTCAATGCCCGTATTAAGCCCAAATGCTGCTAACAACCACATTAGCATGACTTGCGTGTCTGGGCACTGGGCAGACGTCGAGTGCATTTTGTGTTGAACTCTGTACCCTGAGTCAGGCGAGCACTTTCGAGAACGGATGCCACGATCCGCTTCACACTTGTTCTATTACCAGCATGTATTACTAACTTTATTGATAAGCCACTGTTAGGCAGCGTTCCCACTTAAGCGTCGCGTGTCTCGGGGCGCGCAACGGACGTCTCCGCCACGCGGCGTGGCGGAGACGTCCGTTCCGCACCTCAGGACATGCGTCTCTTAGATGTGGCCGGTCCCTTAGATAATATTTTAACATAGACGTTTTGAGTACAAGTCGCTTATTACCTACGAGTATTTTAGCGAATTACCTATTTTCGTGTCCTAGCAACAATGGTACCTATTGCTTGAAAGCGGCTCATATTTGTGTGGTTTATGGTTTTAATGGGTCGGCAACGCGCATGTGACACACCGTGTGTTGCAGGCGTCCATAGGTTACGGTGACCGCTTTCCATCGGGTGGGCCGTATACCTGTTTGCCACCGACGTAGTATAAAAAAAAGTCATTGATTGATGGGACAACATAATGTGTTTTTTCCGTCGCTTACCTATGTTTTGACTAGACATTTCAATTATTTAATACATATAATAAAACTTGAAAAGGCCTTTTTTTCTATGTTAATATACTAGTATATAGGTATGTCCAAATTACTTTAACCTCAGATAATTCTGTTGCTGATTATATGGAACTAAATTCGAATATGACTTAGAAAAAGTAACAACCTAAAGTATAGTATAAAAGTATCAATAAAAAAAAGCGGGCCGCTAAATCGTTACCAGATATCATTCTCATCATCAAGTCACACCCACACCTAATGACATGACATGACATTGAAATCAGTCAAACCATTTAAGCAACGCGTGCTTATTTTTTAAAGTAACATATACGCCTAATATTCGCATGATGTACGCATATGTATCCGTCTGTCGTCCATCCATCTGTCGTCCCACGATGACACTAAATAGGACACATTAATCAACCGCGATTAAAGATGGCGGAAATAGACAGATCATGTGTCGGGTTAGGCTTAACATGTGCGAAACATGTCCGGATACAAATGGAGCGGAAAAATTATGAAGTATGTACCTACCTACGGATAAAACTTTAGTAGGCAGGCTTCGGATGCCTTTCCACGAGAGATGTGTTACGTGGGTAAGACACTCATGCACACACTGACTGTCCGCTTACCGAGATTCAGGACCACTAGGACAGAGACCGATCGTCTAAAATTCTAAATGTGTACATCCACCAATCAAGTTCATTAGTCCATTATTAATGTCTTAGCGGCAACCCACACTCAGGCGACGCATGTCTTAAGACGCGGCCCTGGTATGGGACGCGACATGCGTTGACACCCTTGCAGGGTCCCACATTGGGGCGACCCGTATGCAGGCCGGTGGTGCGGCTGACCAGGCTCAGGTTCTTAAGCGCCGCAAATACTCGTCCTTACATAAGGACTATGAGTTTGCGGCACTCGCGGTGGAGACGCTGGGCCCTTGGTCAGCACTGTCAGCAGACATGCAGGCCTTTGTGAGGGCTCTGTCGACTCGGCTGGTGGGCACCACAGGGGACCCCAGGGCTGACGCGTACTTCTCGCGGCGTATTGCCCTGGCGATACAGCGGGGAAATGCTGCTGGCGTAATCGGCACTATGCCGCAGGCGGTACAGCGGGATGGGGTGTTCTTGTTATGATTGATGGGTGATCGTAGTTAATTATTAGTGATGTAGTTTAGAATATTTATAATATAAGTTAATTAAAGATTTTTGCATGTATTTGTAATTTATTTTTTGTACCTAGTATACTTTTTAATTTGTAGTATAATAGTAGTGAGACTACTTACAAAACACAAATTAAAATATTTTCTATGAGAAAATAGTTTGATTTGATCTAAGAGCTATAAGGTTGTTTTAAAATCACAAGCGAGTCCTAAACCAAGTTGTAATCCGAATCAGGAAACTGTAATCAACATCCCAGCGACACTATTAGCCATTACATCTCAGTTCAACATACCAGCGTTAAAAGGGGCCACTGGACTATCTAGCGCTTCGCTTACCAAACGCCGTATGATATTTAAAAAGACCACATGACTTACGTCCTTCTGGTATGTAAAGAGAGTTGAATAGCCATAAAACAATTGCGTAGGTCTGGAGACGACCTTGTCGCGGTTTAGGTCACCGTGTGAATCAGACATACGCCTAATATGTACATTCTTTGGTTTAACGATCTCAAGTTTGCAGCAAAGGAGTCCACAGCTGAGCAAGGACAACGAGGAAATATTTATGAACTGTGTGGAATTAGAGCAATCGGCACCTAACTTTTCGTAGTAACAAATCACACAAACCTAAATGGTCGCGCACCGTGCGGTTTCAAAGGAATTTCCTCCCTCATTGTCGAGGTATTTCCGATGAACTACAGTATGGGGTTCTTCAAGAAAAGAGTGCACAAGTTTCTTATGGGTCGGCAACGCGCATGTGACTCCCCTCGAGTTGCAGGCGTCCATAGGTTACGGTGACCGCTTTCCATCAGGCGAATCGTATACCTGTTTGCCACCGACGTGGTATAAAATAAAAGTTAAAAGGAAAGAAAAATGTATAACGATGCCGATGTCATAAATATGCTGCGGTGGTCGCAAGACCTTTTCTGAAGACATTTTCTGTATGTATTTTCTTTGTTTTGTTCAACAAACAATAATTATTAACTTTAATTGTACTTACATAAATAAATGTCTGGACTGAAATCTGGAACAATACAAAAAAATATGAATTCAATAACCGATAATATCATGTCCTATATCATACCGGTAAAACTACGATCTACAAATCTCATACAGCTTAAGTATCAAATATATGTACGTATATCTTTGCTTCGAAAAAAACTAGACTGTACAATAGTTATTTGTTTTACAAGGGGGCAACGTTACTGTTTAACCGCACGTGCCAATATTGATACCCGAGCAAGCGAAAGATGCCAATATTGAACCTCGAGCATAGCGAGTGGTTCAAAAAGTGGAATCTTGAGCGTTGCGAGGGTTTCAAGGCACGAAGGTTAAAAACAAACTTTGCTACCGAGTGAATCACAAAATTTTTCACGACACCAACAAAATACAGACTATAAAACATCAAACTACATCCAATCCATAGATTTATTCAATATTTACGATTCAAAATCATTGAACATAGGTACGACATTCTATCTGCTAGCTTAAGACATCAAGTTACTTTAAATTACTTTTCACTCTTGTGAATAAAATGCAATTATGCTATCTGTTTTCGAATAGCAAAGTAAGCCTTTACCCGTTGGTGTGGTGAAAATACTTTTGCACATTAACTGATACTGATGAAGCGATTTAAAAAAGTAATCTAGGGTGGTAGCTCTCTACTTTTGGCGCGTTGTTCAATCCGCTATTTATGCTGTTTGTACTAAGATTAATTTTAAAAACGTTGTATTAACCTCCCACCAGCTCGGTTTCCGTCGCTCCAATAAGACGTTTCCTTCAGATTAATATAGCAGCATGATAATAGATCAGTCAAAAAAGTTGGCAGTCTCGCCGAGTGAACGGACTACAGCCCTTGAACTTGCGGTGGTCATCCTACACACACTATGACAACAGAGTTGGAGTCTTGATAGCTTTTTGATTAGGTTTACTATTGAAACAGTTGCATTGTCGCTTGAGGCATGTTGGTTTTAAGGACTGTGAGGAAGGAAGTACTTCCTCGCTTCACGATCGTCGTTTGTTTATGAGAAGCATACTTAATTGATTATTGCATAATGTAAGTCGTTATGACTTATTAGTAGTCGTCTGGGATGTTGTTATGTAATATACTTGCAGGAATATATGTTGTTTGATTATTTAAGGTAAGGTATACCTACTTGTAGGGCAAATGATGTAACGAATGCTTATTACTTAGATAACATCGCAAATGCACACATGGCATGAGTTATGCATCGGTGTCATCATGAATATATTTATGTATTTTATGGTAATAGTAGTAATGGAACCCGTTTAGATAAGCGACATGGGTTTATAATAAATGTTAGCTAACCTAGGCTAGATTAAGTTAATTATGGTTTAAGAATTTATTTCTCCAAAAAGAATATAACATTCACTTAACTTAGAGAAATACAAAACAGTCTTACTTAAGTATTATTTACAAATGTATGAATACAAAATTTATATAAACGAAACATGCAATAAAATCATATTTAAATATGTGGGTACAGCGTTCGCCGGTATTAGCTGATAAGTGACCAAACTGTAATAAAGTCAAGTAGTACGAGCGCGGGCGGGGCCGACCGTCCAGCGTAACGTGACCTATGAGTCGGTATACTAGCCGTTATTCGTATACCGGTTCGTTTGCGCAGTCGGCGCTTACTCGATACTCGGGGAGCAGTTAGAATTGGCAGTGTAGCATTGCATTGCATGTGAGGCTTTATTACGTACCGAGTTTTATATTGCTATGGGCAAGTGGACGATGGTCATTACGATAGCAATGTAATATTTTGTTGTAAATTCATTATTTATTTTATTCATCTGTTTAGTTTTAAGAACTTCATTTTAAACGGTAAGTAATTGGATATTTTCGTAAGTTTTTGTAAATTTATGTTTATTATATTTATTTATTTAATTTATGTTTTGTTATTGATTTATTTATTATTGGGGTCGAATTACAATATTTACAAAGAATATAAATAGGGCGTGCATTAGTGTATAAGCATATCTATATATTATATATTAATTATTATTTATTTAATTTATTTTTTACTATTAATTTATTTATTATTGGGGTCGAATTACAATACTTACAAAGAATATAAATAAGGCGTGCATTAGTGTATAAGCATATCTATATATATTCATTATTATAATTTTATATTTGCCAGGTTCCTCGAAACTAATCGAGGGAGGCTTAATTATTAGTAATAATATTGTATTTTATAGGAATTATTTTATTTTTTAGTTTAGTTTTTTTTAGTTTAGTTTAGCTACCACGTGCAATTTTTTTTTATGTATACTTTTTAATTGTACTTAGTTTTTTTGCTGTTAACGATCATGTACTATTTAAGTGGAAATATTTTTACTAACCTAGTGTCAGCCAGGGAGCGCAATAAGCTCATTCCGATGCCGACCTGGACGGGTGGCTGTGGAGCTTAGGCACCAGCCGCGACAGTTAACGACATCCCTACTTCGATTCCGATCCTGGGAAGCTTTGGCCACTAATCTACATTTAGGACATCTATTTCGGTATAAGCCTGCTGTTTCTAAAACCTAACCAAAAGAAGTATGCTCAGAGCTTTATAATGAATCAACTCCTGCATATTTTAAAAGAAATCCCATTCCAGTAACAAGAGCTTTTTGTAGAGAAAGGCGTGTTCACATATACTCGTAAATCTGTGCACACAACAAGCGTTTGATTATGCGGCCACGCCTGAGAAATCCCGCATAAATACAAGTGGGACAAATGGGTTCGGACAGGAGAATACGCGTTAAGGACAGTCTAACACGTGGTGCTTGGTGGTTTAAAGAACAGAAACTAGATACCTCATACATATTGATACTCGGAGTTAATTTTCTCGTAATATTAACGCATATTTTCTTCGCATTGTAGAGAAACCGAATAGGAACAGAGAAGCAAGCGGTTTTTTGGCAAATAAAAAAGATTTTCATAATCATGCTCAAGAAGAAGAATTTAACAGTGTCGAAATTTTCATAAATCTATCAATTTTTAATCGTCATGCAAAATTTGAGTTTGAATGACAAATCATTGAGATAAATTATATTTTCCACATGGGATCTAAAAACCTCGTGATTAGGAATAGGAATAACATAAAAATGCCAAGAAAAAAAGTGTTGTCCAACTTAAAATAAAATGGTATTTTTTGGCTACGTCCACTACTGAACCTAACTCGCTGATTTGCATAGCAGCGCATGCTGAAGTAAGCAGGTACTAATAGGTACCTAAGGGCCTTTGCGCCTCAGAAAACTTTTCAGATACAACAGTAGCCAAACGCCTTTTTGCGCTAATCAATAAATCATAATACCTAGTGTCTCACACTTAGTCATTCTGATGAGTAAGATCAAGGCGGATTTCTGAATAGTCGGATACTGAGTCCGATTCGAGCGTTGCGTAGGCTCGCCCGGCCTTGAACTGTGATGTATGTTGGCACAAGACAGTGGCTATACTCGCTTTACATTTGCAGCTTGCGGTTAGAGATCCGTGGAACTGTGAAATAGGATTTGTGTAGTTTTTAAACACATTGGGTCAATTCAAGCCAAAGCGCCTCTGTGGAGCTGCTGGACCACCCCAGGAGTCAAGGCATATTTGTGATAGATGCTGCAGGAAATGCAGATCGGCCATTGGCTTGTACAGCCATCGCTGCTTCTTCAGGATACCTCCGTAGTCACTGCAACTTTCATCTGCAAAGATACTGTGTTAAAATAGTAAATTGAGGTAAAGGCCATCTAAAGCTAGATAACCGTGTGCCGCCTTGGATAGGACAAAGTGGGTTATAATTATAATAATGTTGATAAAGTTAAAGTAGCTGCATGGACCTACCTACTCTGGTTGAAAAAAAGCGTGTTACAAAACACGGAGAAACTAAAAAGCCAAAAATAATAAACCTTCGAATTCAGATTTCTTATCGGATTGCAATAATCTAAACATCCAAATTATAAACAAATCAATTATTTTTGTAGTCGGTACCAGACCTGTTTGTCGCCTTGCTATTTCCTGTTTGCCCTACCCAACCATACGCAGGCTGGTCCCGACTCCAAAAATAATTGATTTGTTTATAATTTGGATGTTTAGATTATTGCAATCCGTTAAGAAATCTGAATTCGAAGGTTTATTATTTTTGGCTTTTTAGTTTCTCCGTGTTTTGTAACACGCTTTTTTTTTGAAGGCGGTTTTATTTTTTGTTAAAAAGTTAATTTATTTGTTGATTTTTAGTGGTTCCTAGTGATATTATATGTATCAGTCCGAATATATGTACAGTAGTGAAAGAATTGTCCTTTAACTCCTAACCATTGAGGAGTTGACCTTCCATCATCAGCTCAGCCACATAAAATTATTACCATCAGGCGTAAATACTGGTGCACCTTTGAAAAATACACAAAAAACATTACATGTGCCTATAACATTTGAAGAGTTCCCTCGATTTCTCCAAGATCCCATCATCAGACCACGACTTGGTGCCAATGGGACCATCTCGGGGTTATACCCGTTCGATCAAAAAAAAAATTTTGAAAATCGGTCTACGATTCTCGGAGATATCGAGTAACATACATACAAAAAAAAATAAAAAAAATAAAAACATTCAGTCGAATTGAGAACCTCCTCCTTTTTTGAAGTCGGTTAAAAAATGGGTGGTTTTAGGCACAACCAGAACCGCAAAATTTGTGCTATACAAAAGGAAGAGGACTTGCACAAAATGAAAAGCTTTCTAACCTAAAAAATACGTAAAGAAAATAAGAATCCACAACATCCTCTGAGCTTCAATCTTTAACTGCTAAAGGCCCGACATCTAATAATTAAGATATAGCCCACTAAGCACAGCGGTTTAATTCTCAAAACTTCCCCTTCATCAACACGACAACCACTAATCTGCTCATCTATTTCATCACTTATTTGCATACTGCAGCCATTATTGAAAATTTCCTGTCCCACCCTTAACCACTTGAAGAATGATTGGCATCAATCAACCATCGGCTCCATTCCTCATTTTGATTCGGCACTTAGGACTAGAGAGGGGCTGAGTATTTGGTATTCGGTTGTTCGATATTATTCGGCCGAATTATTAGATTAACATTCTGTGTCAGTGTGTGCTACGAGCTACGAGCGTAGGCGATAATTATGTAGCGAAAAGGTACTAAGAACATAACGCTCGTCTACGGACGCTGACACTAGCAGTAAATGAAGTATGTAATGGAAGCCTAGGCTAGCCTAGTATTTCCAATAGGGATAAACAGAACACCTGAAAATTCAGTGCCACTACTACTACTAGCAGCACTACTATTATTAGCATATCGTCCACGTCACAATTAAATCCATATCCCACAGTAGACTTCTACGACACTCGTGGGAAAAAAGGTGGTGGTGAAATTCCTAGCTCGTCACCACGCGGGGGAGAGTTAGATAACCCGAATATTCCAATCACGGGTGAACACTTGAACAGGCATCGGGCGAGCTTCATCGTAGCTCACGTCTTCGCCTCGTCTAGTCTGTGGCTATGAGAAGCCCATTTATCGTTAAAAAAAGAACGTATCCGGCAAACTCGTCCCACCTCTATTAGTGAGAACCCTCGCGAATCCTCCGCGCCGCCATTTTCCTCGGCATATTATTTTTGGCAGTGAGACGGTGGGGGTGAATATTCTACATGTTTAGAATAGCCAGCACTTTATAGCCGTCATAAAAAACGCGTGCATCAATCAGTTTGCTTCCGCAGATTAATGGGAATCACGTGTTTCGCTATTTAAATATTGTTTTATGCGAAAACAGTGGGTGGGGAAACATAAAAAGCATAATCTATTAGAGGGGATATATCTTATTTGGTCACCGACAGCCTCTTGTCAAAAGTTCCGAGTCAACAACGGTTGGTCTTTCCAGCACTTAATCATAAAATATTTCTTTATGAGTAATTGTTTATAAAATAAAGAATTCACCGACGAATGTTCAGAGACACAAGACGACTAAAAAACGAAATTGACATAAAGTTAGTCCAATCCAGTTTAAGAAATCAAATTCTGAACAGGATATAAGGTTAGAGGCGTATAGTATTAACTCGAAGGGAGTTCTTATGTGGGGCAAGATAAGCCCGATAAGACAGCCTAGGTGTGTTCTTCAAACGTCAAGACCTTAATCTATTAAATTAGACTCATGATGACGATCAAAGCTTCATCAAGACATGACAAACAAAATATTACGCTATGAAAGTATGACAAATTTAAATTTGTTGAAGTCATTGATCGCCGTGACGGGCTAACATTTTCAGCACCACCTTTCCACCCGTGGGTGTCGTAGAAGTCGACTGTGGGATTTGGGAACGTATACAAGATTCCTTATGTCTGTTAAATAAACTTTTATTAATATGTAGTTTGACTTTCAATAGGGACTGAGCTCAAACTTTTTTTGCCATACTAAATTGAACTTTATCACCGGTACAGAAAGGCGTTCTTATCAGACTAGTAAAAGTGTGTCCACATGACAGGGTCAAAGTTGGAGCTGGTGTCCCTCTCGCACGTGTGACCAGTGTTAAAGAGATTACTATAATTAGTAGTATTTTTAACTGTATGATATCTATTGTAATGTGTGTGTTCCTATGTACATTTCTGAGGTTGTGCAATAAAGTGGATTTGTATGGTATTGTATTGTATTGTAACTAAGTTTATAAACTTCTTAAATTATTTTTGTATTATATCGAGGCAAAGATATTAATACCTTGTAACGAATTGGTAAGTCATTATTATGAAGCCAAAAAACCAAAGATTTGCGAGGCGACCTGTCTGCTCGTTTGCCTCCTATCCCATATAAAAAAAAAAAAAAAACCTTTAATTCGGTATTAGTAGATTTGGTAGTAACTTTGAATATTGACTGGTATCCCCAAATAATGACAGTGTTGACGTCATTCAAATGATTTTGACAGCGGCAATAAGTGGGAGAGTGACACCAGCCCCAACTTTACCCTCTCATGTGGACACACTTTTTGGCCTAACAACTCAATCTAGCTTAATAATATATAAATCTATGCACTGAAAAGATCTCCCCTCGGCATTATGTCAAGTTACCTGTACAAGGTATCTTGACGGTGCTATCTCAGTATTATGTATGTATTGATCAACGTCCTCAACGAATTACATTACCATATATTAGAGTTCTAAAATAAAGACTGAAAATCATCCACACATGGTTATAGCAGACAACGGGGCCAAATTATGTTAATCATGTTTACCAGCGATGTCCTAAATAAATATTCATAAATTATTTACAGCGAGTTTTCCCGCATTAACCTGTATTATTCGCACGTGATATGTGAACAGACGTAATCAGAGCAACCGTCCCACGCGTTCAATGAACTGTCCTACCCTCTTTCATCTTCGCTGACCTAGCCGAAGTGACTATCGTTGGCGTGGCAATGGAAATTGTGAAGTTGGCTAGGTGCCCTGGAACCTTCCTGATTTTCTTATAGGAATTTTCTCACACCACGCATAAAAAGGATCAACATCTTATACAATGGTAACATTTTGTCATGTCGGCAGCAACTTGAAGGCAAATTGTTGCCCGCTTGAATTTGGAGCTATGTGTGAAACAATCGCTAAGGTCATAGGAAGAAATAGTTCGAGGAAGTCGCCAGCTTTTCGGTCACAAGTTAAGTAAGTAAAGCACGTCACGTCAGCCAGAAGCTTAACCATTTTTAAATATATAATCTTAAGGTCACTCAAACTCAAATACAATCACGCCTGTATCCCATAGAGGGGTAGGCAGAGCACATGAAACTACTCAAGTTTCAATGCCACCCTTGGCAAATAAGGGGTTAAATAAAAACGAAATTGTGACATTGCAGTGACAGGTTGCCAGCCCCTCGCCTACGCCATTGAACCGACATATCGACTACGACTAAGGGCCAGTTGTACCACCCACATTTGACATACACATCATCGTCACGCAGTAGAGGTCTATGGAAGTTTTCATACAATAAAATTTAACGAACGCTTTAACGGTGACAGATGGTTTGATGCAACTGGCCCTTAGACTTTGGACTAAAATTCAGCCCTTATTTAATCCGCAATCCGCTTAGTAAAGTCTAGTTGAAAGGCCAATGTCTATGGAGTTAATATAAAATATTTGTTCACTATTAAATTTGATATGTGGTATTTGTATAATAAGGTGTTATAAACGGTTGACCCGTTGGCATTTAGCATAGACCGCGGGTTGACCAGCCTTGAACTCCTCCAGTTATAATTCAGTGCCAAGGCTGCAGTGAAAATAACTTCCACGATACCAGCGGGGCATTTATACTATTTTATACAGGATGTTTTAGGAGACGTGAGCAGGATTTAATGCGCATAAAGTCTATAAATATAAGATTATATTTTTATGTACCCATTTGCTGTTTATAAATTAAGGTTTATTGGAATGGATTTAGCTGTAGCGTCATTGAAACATGTTTATAAATGAAATAAATAATAAGATTTTTTCACAAGTGTTTATTTAATATTACAACTGTAGCAACAGTTAGACAACATTATCTGTAGCAACAGAGTTCGAAAAATTTTTCACCGAGATACCAGCATTCACGACTAAGGATTTAAATTCATCACCCTTATCTGCCGTCACATTATTAGAGGAAAACGTTCCTGAGTGTTGTAGAGACCTTTATTTTGAACATGTTTGTACCTCAGATATAGTAAAGGCATTTAAATCAATTAATGTCAAAAAAACTAGTGACCTCTGGGGGGTCTCCGTCCATGCCGTAAAATCCTTAGTTGAGATTGTAGCGCCTGACTTAGCAGTTATATTCAACAACAGTGTTGACTGTGGCGAGTTTCCTGATCTAATGAAACATAGCAAAATAACTCCTTTATTTAAATCCGGCAGCCACTCTGACCCCACTAACTTTAGACCAATATCTGTGCTGCCAACTTTCAGTAAAATATTTGAAAAATTAGTTCTTTCTCAATTAGTACGACATTTTAACGTTAATAATTTAATGCATAATAAGCAATTTGGCTTCACACGGGGTCGCTCGACAACCGATGCTGGTGTTGAGCTAATTAAGCATATTTTCGATGCCTGGGAGGAGTCACAAGATGCTTTAGGTATCTTTTGTGATTTATCTAAGGCCTTCGACTGTGTTTGTCCTGGTTCAATGCTAATAATTTATTATTAAATGAAAAAAAAGACTAAATGTATTAAGTTTGTCACTAATAGTAACGTAAGGAATGAGCAAACAAGTGTCGTTGTGAAGGATGAGGAATTGGAACTGGTAGATAGTACAGTTTTTCTTGGTATAACTTTAGATTCTAAACTTCAGTGGGGTCCCCATATTGTTAACCTCTCGAAAAGACTTAGTTTGGCAGCTTTTGCAGTGAGCAAGATCCGTCAGTTAACAGACGTGAAAACAGCTCGATTAGTTTATTTTAGTTACTTTCACAGCATTAGACATAGACATAGACATTATGTCATATGGTATTTTACTTTGGGGCAGTGCTTCAGAGATAAATACCATATTTATTCTGCAGAAGAGGGCTATTCGAGCAATATATAAAATGAACCATAGAGACTCACTTAGAGATAAATTTAAGGACATTAATATAATGACAGTGCATTGTCAATATATTTATGAGAATATTATGTATGTACATAAAAACATTTGTAATTTTAAGAAAAACTGTGATGTACATAATATAAATACTAGAAATAAACATAAACTCGCGGTGCCCTTCACACGGCTCTGTAAAATTAAAAAATCATTCATGGGTAATTGTGTTCGATTTTATAATAAACTTCCGAATCATATTACTGGCTTGTCAATTAATAAATTTAAGAATCATGTAAAGCGTGTACTCATTTCCAAAGCTTATTATACAACACAAGACTACATGAATGATAAAACAACGTGGGATTAATTGTTATTCGAAATGGTTTCTTATTTTTACGTTTTTTATTATTATTATTGTTGATGAAATTAATATTGTATTTTTTTGGACATTGGATTTTTCCTAGAAATATTCTAGACATGTATTTTTATATATACATATACCTAATTATATATTTTTTGTTTAACGATTATTTTTATATGAAATTGTATATTATAGACTCAATATTATTATGAACAATAATTCACAACAATAAATTGCTCTGATAATTAGGGTTGATTAAGATCATAATATATATGTAATGAACTATTCATAAGAGCTTGTAACTAGGCCTACATGAATAAAGATATTTTGAATTGAATTGACACTCATTTCTTGAAAATATTGACTTTTTGGGCTTATCTTACTCAGAATCGTTTCTACTTTTACGCTTCATACAACAAATTGAAATAATGTGTCCTGTTAAATTTAAATGGCGACTTGATGAAATTTAGTGATGTGCATTAGGTATTCGTTTCATAGTGACATTGACGGTGCGGTATTTAGTCAGAGACGACGTTTTCACGAAGGATCAAAAGTCAGTTTCTCATTGGGCCTACCGAAAACCCTGAATTGTTCCCATGTTCCTCGTTTACTTCATTTAAGGCGTAAATAAACTGACAGCGAAAAATGCTCACTATTTGCGAATTTTAGTATTCGCAAAAAGTTTTTATACTCAGAGTTGCTAGTCTCAGGTACAGATATTCCCCGTAAAGATATACTGGGTATCCCTAAAACCAACGCCAAAACGAAGAAGAAAATTCTCATTAGCTATCACAAAGCGAATTCGAGATATTGGCACTTTTTCCTTTATTTTTCTTCTTTTATAAATAAAACGGGCGATATGTGAAAAACCATGATGGAAGCTTATTTTGACATTTTATTAAGGTCAAATTCGTCGAATATGATAGCTAATGAGATGTCCTTTTACCCCTTTTCGTTTTGGTGTTCGTTTTAGGCACACCCAGTATGAGTCACGCGTGAAAACAGTCAGTCTCAAACACACATTACCTAAACACTTTTACTACCAAATCTAACCAGAAATGGAAACTTCCACGCGGACCAGTTTGACATCGCGGGTGACCTTGGCACCGCCCGACCTTGACCGCCGCCCACGCCATGCCGTCATAAAGCTCGGGCGGATGCCTGCTTCCCGAATATAAAAGGCCAGAGGCTGATCCTATAGTCAAGGTATAAATATAGACGCGAACAAGTTGCCAAATATATGTATATACACAATTTTATTGAAATGGTATCAAGCTATTCTTTATTTATTCAATAACAATATCACATAGTATTATCTTAAAATAAAACTAAACTATTAAATCTAAAATTATTCTAAAATTAAACTTAAAATAAAAATTAAACTAAGTAAATCTAAAACCGGCCCCTGTGGCATAGTACCGAAGACGCTGGCAGCATTTCCTCGCTGGATTGTCAAGCTAATAAGCTGAGCGAGGAAGCTGCCAGCTCTTCGGTCTCCGGTGGCGTCTCTTAGTCTCTTCGATAAGTCACTGAAAAACGTTGACTTTATTGCTTATGCTACTGATGTGCCAACGGAAATGAGTATGAAACTTTCCAAAATTGCGAAATTTTCAAGATACGAAAAATTCTGAAACTTTCCTCATTTTCGTATTGAGATTGAAACTTTCCATTTCATAAATTTCCTATATTTCTTGAGAAACTTTCATGAAATTTCCGAGAACTTTCATTATTTGGAATGTTCCCACAACTTATACCAAAGAGGGTCGAGTATATAGTGAATTACCGTCGAAATCAAATGTGTAGTTACCGTTTTGACAATTGTGGGCCAAATTGTTAATAAAAATTCTTAACGTGATATGTGTTAAAATTGTAAAATATTAATACGTATTTATTAGTATTAGTGCCATCTAGCCAAGAATCAACCAAAGTTGCAGCGCCATCTAGACGACCGTACATTCTTGATATTTCCGAGATGTTTTTTCTTAGACTATCTATCTATACGGAGTTATACATATATATCTTTGCTTATACGTTAAAGTTGTGGCTACACATTTTTGGCACTGTGTCCGTACACGTGTGGTCGGGCGAAAGTTATTTACATATAAAGGATCAGGGTACAATTCCTTTAAAGCGAGTGCCCATCTAGGTACTATTATGCGGATGGAATATATGAAATTGTTATTTGTTTTTCCAGGGGGCAAGGTGTGGTTTAACCGCACGTGCCAATATTGATAGCCAGGCAAGTGAAAGATTCCATTATTAAAACTGCGAGCGTAGTGAGTGATTCGAAAAGTGGAATCTTGAGAGGTGTGTGGTTCACAGTGTTCACATCAACACAAGGAAACACTAACTGTAAAATATGAAAATAAATCAAGTCCATCAATTTATTAAACATACCAGAGCATGTTACTATGTCGCGAGAAATCACAACCGAAGCAATTGAAAGCAAAAAAAAAAGAGAATAAAGACATGCCACAACATGACAGCTAGCCTCTTACGGTTTCGCGGATCGATCTACAACACTTAAGAGCGTTATAACATTTCGGCGTCAGGCGAAATTAGGTATTTTACCCGCCGCGCGAGCCCAATATGCCGACCCTTTCTAGCACGTCTTATCACTCGCTCGCACTACAATAATGGACAAAACAATCTTGATCCTTTCTATGGAATTTTGATAACAACCACATATAAACTTTTGGTTTCTAATAAACATTATTTTGTACGAAAATACGAGAATATAGCGCGAAATAATATCAATTATGTTAAAATTTATATAAAAAATTAAAGTAATAATTATAAAAGTAAATCCCATCCCAAATATTTGCTTTTGTTATATGATAAGTATTAGAGTAAAGTATAATTATATTAATATGATGATAAAATAAGACAAATACAATTCTAATTACTTCAAGGTGGTGCTCAGGGTCTGATGATGGAGCCAGATGGTGGTCACCAATACCAATGAACAATATGACTATACAACTTCGTGGTTTACATGTCATTCTAGCATTTTCACTTTCACATTTCAAGTGCATATACCACGAGTATAGGTTTTCGGGTGTGCTGATTTAAAAATTAATGACCGATTTGGAATCTGACATTGCTGACTGGCACTTTGACACAAAAGTCGTCATGGGTGTCGTAAAATAGGTTTTAGGGGGTGCTGATTCCAAAATTAATGGCCAATGTGGAATCTGACATTGCTGACTGTCACTTTGACACAAAAGTCGTCATGGGTGTCGTCAAATAGGTTTGCGGGGGTGCTGATTCCAAAATTAATGAACAATGTGGAATCTGACATTGCTGACTGTCACTTTGACACAAAAGTCGTCATGGGTGTCGTAAAATAGGTTTTAGGTGGTGCTGATTCCAAAATTAATGACCAATGTGGAATCTGACATTGCTGACTGTCACTTTGACACAAAAGTCGTCATGGGTGTCGTCAAATAGGTTTGCGGGGGTGCTGATTCCAAAATTAATGAACAATGTGGAATCTGACATTGCTGACTGTCACTTTGACACAAAAGTCGTCATGGGTGTCGTAAAATTGGTTTTAGGGGGTGCTGATTCCAAAATTAATGACCAATGTGGAATCTAACATTGCTGACTGCCACTTTGACACAAAAGTCATCATGGGTGTTGTAAAATAGGTTTTAGGGGGTGCTGATTCCAAAATGAATGACCAATTTGGAATCTGACATTGCTGACTGTCACTTTGACACAAAAGTCGTCATGGGTGTCGTAAAATAGGTTTTAGGGGGTGCTGATTCCAAAATTAATGACCAATGTGGAATCTGACATTGCTGACTGTCACTTTGACACAAAAGTCGTCATGGGTGTCGTCAAAAAGGTTTCCGGGGGTGCTGATTCCAAAATTAACGACTATTTTGGAATCTCACAGTGCTAATTGTAATTTTGACACAAAAGGAATCATGGGTGTTGTCAAATAGTTTTTAGGGGGCACTGATTCCAAAATTAATGAAATGATTTAAAAAGTAATGACCGATTTGGAACCTGACATTGCACAGTACCCCTGGAAAGGAAACCTATTTGACGACACCCATAACGACTTTTATGTCAAAGTGACAGTCAGCAATGTCAGATTCCAAATTGATCATTAATATTGAGATCAGTACCCATGAAAACCTATTTGAAGACACCCATGATCACTTTTGTGTCAAAGTGACAGTCAACAGTGTCAGATTCCAAATTGGTCATTAGTTTTCAAACACCTCCGGATACCTATTTGACGACGCCCATGACGACTTTTGTGTCAAAGTGACAGTCAGCAATGTCAGATTCCAAATTGGTCACTAATTTTGGAATCAGCACCCCCTAAAACCTATTTTACGACACCCATGACGACTTTTGTGTCAAAGTGACAGTCAGCAATGTCAGATTGAACATTGGTCATTAATTTTGGAATCAGCACCCCCTAAAACCTATTTTACGACACCCATGACGACTTTTGTGTCAGAGTGACAGTCAGCAATGTCAGATTGAACATTGGTCATTAATTTTGGAATCAGCACCCCTAAAACCTATTTTACGACACCCATGACGACTTTTGTGTCAGAGTGACAGTCAGCAATATCAGATTGAACATTGGTCATTAATTTTGGAATCAGCACCCCCTAAAACCTATTTTACGACACCCATGACGACTTTTGTGTCAAAGTGACAGTCAGCAATGTCAGATTCCACATTGGCCATTAATTTTGGAATCAGCACCCCCTAAAACCTATTTTACGACACCCATAACGACTTTTGTGTCAGAGTGACAGTCAGCAATGTCAGATTGAACATTAGTCATTAATTTTGGAATCAGCACCTCCTAAAACCTATTTTACGACACCCATGACGACTTTTGTGTCAAAGTGACAGTCAGCAATGTCAGATTCCACATTGGTCATTAATTTTGGAATCAGCACCCCCTAAAACCTATTTTACGACACCCATGACGACTTTTGTGTCAAAGTGACAGTCAGCAATGTCAGATTCCAAATTGGTCACTAATTTTGGAATCAGCACCCCCTAAAACCTATTTTATGACACCCATGACGACTTTTGTGTCAAAGTGACAGTCAGCAATGTCAGATTGAACATTGGTCATTAATTTTGGAATCAGCACCCCCTAAAACCTATTTTACGACACCCATGACGACTTTTGTGTCAGAGTGACAGTCGGCAATGTCAGATTGAACATTGGTATTTAATTTTGGAATCAGCACCCCCTAAAACCTATTTTACGACACCCATAACGACTTTTGTGTCAGAGTGACAGTCAGCAATGTCAGATTGAACATTGGTCATTAATTTTGGAATCAGCACCCCCTAAAACCTATTTTACGACACCCATGACGACTTTTGTGTCAAAGTGACAGTCAGCAATGTCAGATTCCACATTGGCCATTAATTTTGGAATCAGCACCCCCTAAAACCTATTTTACGACACCCATAACGACTTTTGTGTCAGAGTGACAGTCAGCAATGTCAGATTGAACATTAGTCATTAATTTTGGAATCAGCACCTCCTAAAACCTATTTTACGACACCCATGACGACTTTTGTGTCAAAGTGACAGTCAGCAATGTCAGATTCCACATTGGTCATTAATTTTGGAATCAGCACCCCCTAAAACCTATTTTACGACACCCATGACGACTTTTGTGTCAAAGTGACAGTCAGCAATGTCAGATTCCAAATTGGTCATTCATTTTGGAATCAGCACCCCCTAAAACCTATTTTACGACACCCATGACGACTTTTGTGTCAGAGTGACAGTCAGCAATGTCAGATTGAACATTAGTCATTAATTTTGGAATCAGCACCTCCTAAAACCTATTTTACGACACCCATGACGACTTTTGTGTCAAAGTGACAGTCAGCAATCTGAGGTACTACATATTCGTAATCTGAAAGTAATCAAGTCAATAATTTCAGTTATTTTGAATCGACTATGATTCCGAATTATTGGTAATAGTAATGATTGTATAGATGATTAGTGATTTCTTTACATGTAATGGTAATTTACCGTTTCACTTGATGACATTACAAGTAATCTGACACCCAGTAGTGTCAGATTACAAAGTAAAATCAAGTAATCGTGTAATCCGGAATCGATTACGATTTCCCCATCTCTGGGTTTAGTTATATGGTTCATTGGTACTGGTGACCACCATCTGGCTCCATCATCAGACCCTGAGTACCACCTCTTGTCAAAGGTCTTGTTGAGACCCAACGACCCAACCCGACCCAACGAGCCTAAACACGAAGTCGTTTACTTACATGGTTCACTGGTACTGGTGACCACCTTCTGGCTCCATCATCAGATCCCGAGTACCATCTTGATGTGTCTTATCATCTTGACCGTATTGTAATTTTCACATTTTTATCATCACAACGTTGTAATACTTTAACATTTAAACATAACAAAGTATTACAAAAGCAAAGCAAATATTTACGGATCTAGGATCAAATTCGTTGGTCGCTGTTTACACACACACAATGCGAGGATAGCCCGTGTAGAAACAAGGCGTCCGACCCACACAACAATAAATATTCTCGACGTTTGCGATGAAAACTCGGAGAACAAAGTGACATACGTCTTACCTCCTCGAGCTCCGGCGCGGCACTGAAATCGCAGGCGTCCGTCGCCGGTAAAATAGCGACAGGAAGGCTAGTTTTCAAAAAATTGGCAAAAAATCATGATAAAATATTATAACGACAAATGGATAACAGCAGTTTAAGCACATTGTGCAGATTATTTATATACTAAAATAACTTCGATAACATGTAGATTTTCGGAGAAATGATCACTTGTTTCGATGTATTTTCAAGACAAAATTGAGTTCGTTTTACTTTCAATTTCTCAATTTCAAAGGATTAAATGATAAATATTGTTTAATGGGCCTTAAGTACAAGATATTTGGAACTTAAATTTACCTCATTTATGAGAGTGATCTTATCAAATTGTACATAATAAGAGCTCCGAATTCTGTGCTTCACGCGGTTTTTCCTAAACGAGCATCAGAAAAACAATCATTACTAATTGAAAAAGCTTTTTTTTTCATATGTTTTTTATTTAACCGACAGTTAATAAGATGTTCTAACTGAAACAAGTACTTTCACTGTCTTTTAGTATGAGTAAAGTGTACAATTTTGTCGATAAATATTGTGCATTTTACAATATATCGCCTTTTTTTGTCATAGCGCTCTTAATCTCTCACACGTGTATTTGAAGCTTGACAGGTCCAGAGTTCCAGTTTTGATACATTGCTGTTGAGATTGAATTAGTTTGGTCAGCCAGAACAGTCATCGTAAGCTATGCGTGCAACTCCACAGGTGTTAGTGACCGGCCACACCAGAGCGTCGCGTGTCTCGGGGCGCGCAACAGACGTCCGCGCCACGCCGCCTCAATGTAATTCAAAAAACGTCTCCTCAATACATTTTGTATAGGAAGGACGTAAGACGCGCCCAAGGTGGCGTGGCGGCGGCGTGGCGGCGCGCCTTACGTCCTTCCTATACAAAATGTACTGAGGAGACGCTTTTAGAATTACACTCAGGTGGCGTGGCGCCGACGTCCGTTGTTTGCTCCGAGACACGCGACGCTCTGATGTGGCCGGTGCCTTAATCGTACATGCGCGTTGCTGATTCTTTAGAAATCTGTTCAAAAGAACTACATGTCTTTTGAATAAATGTAGACCCTGTAGTGAACTAACTCATTTTACAGTTAGTAACTTTTATGCTCTAAGGGCAGTGGTGGGTAAACTTTTTCATTGTGGGCGAAAATTTTAACCAAGTTTAGAGGGCCAGATTTACACAAAAAGTGCATTTTTACTACAATGCTGGCCATATCACACACTATTGGTCCGCGGGTTGTACTTGCCCACCACTTGCTCTAGGGTGAGTTGAATAAATACCCACCCCACTGATGGCAAAATTATGGTCAAAGCTGAAACTATACGTTTCAGTATACCTCCCATACAATTAAAATTGTATTAAGTAACTGATTTACTAAACACTTTAAGCTCCTAAATCGGTAGAAACTTCCAGCGGCATTTTCCTCAATGTGACATCCTCGCATACTTTACATACATTAGCATATATAAAAGGCCCCGGACATTGGACCAACCAGCAGGACATACCAAAATCTACGCTCGGATGAGTCACGTCCTACGCAGAACGGAACGTGATTGTATGTTAATGGTTTCTGCACAGCATGGCGAATTAGTTTCATTCAGTAGGAGTGGACTTTTGGTATTCGTTCCTAGGAGAGCTAGAATGAATCTGAAAAGCGCTTTTTTGTGAAGGCGGCCAACAAAATCACACGATAGTAAGAAATTCAGGGCTTAAGAACACTGCAACAACAGAGGGGTAAAACTGATATTAAGTGGTTTAAAGATGAGAAGCACGCCTTTTTAAAGGTCCAAGGAAGAATGCTAATTGTTCGACACGAGAATCTATGTTGACAAGGAAGGGCAATATAAGCTCGCCCAGAAGCCAACGGAGGAGAGATACGTATTTAGCTACGATAACCATATATTATGAGCGGAAGCGATTGTGAAATTAGCTAGGTAACTAACTACAACCATAGAGCTCGACCAATTGGACCATTGCCGGGGACTACAACAACCGTCGAACCACAAGGTGGACACAGCAAATATCGAAGGAATCCACCACCCGATATTATCCACCATCGTCGCTTATTTTTGTACCATCGATTCTAAAGTCTCTTCTAGAAATCTTCATTTTCCCCAACCGTAATTTTCACGTGGAATGACATGAAACATAGTTGCAGTTTGTACCCGGACGCAGCAATTAGTACGGTTAGCATAAGTGCGAGCCTGCTTAGTCGCACGGTTAGCAACCGCTTCCTAGGTCAGCCGTGATTTTGCACTTATTCCGTTATTCAGGGTTGCCACACTTGCCCACGCGCCTCGAACAATTGTTAGGGCATTCAAGAATTTACATATCAGCTTCTCTACTTAGGTCGGTTAAACACAAATGTATACCTAATACCTATACCTACGAAAACTTTTTCGGCAAAGTTTTAACCCTTTGATTTGGGATTTCGAAAGCACCCTTCACGTAAAGAATCCTCAAAAATGTTAGTAAAAATGAAGTTGAGAATAACTTCTTACTTAACTTCGGCGACCCTAAGCTTAGCGGTAAATGTATTCATTATGTGCAATTTCCACCCGTGTACTGAGTCCTGTATTTTATCATCATCATCATTATTGTCCTTATCCCATTAATTTGGGTTCAGCGCAGCATGTCTTCCTCTTCCATACCTCTCTATTAAACGTCCTCTCAGTACCTCATAATCACCTCTCACACAGTCCATCCATATTTTCTTTGGTTTCTCTCTCCACATTCAATTGGCACTTTTTTGCCACATGAATTTCATCCCTCCGCATCACATGCCACGTTAAACGTTTCGACTATATATGGGCCTGTAGTGTACACTGTTTAATTTTTTTGGTAGCCTGGTTTAGTGTTCCTGCTGGGCAAAGGCCGGCCCTCGCTTGTCCCACTCAACCCTGTTGTTTGTGTAACCCTGCCATCCCGGATAGAATGAGTCCAAGTCATCCCGCCAGCTCTTTTTCGGTCTGCCTGGACCCCGGCCTGCATCCTCCACGGTCAATGTGTACATGTTAATATAAATATTAAATAATAACTATATTAGAGGCAACCCTCCTTACGCTGACTTTTTCTTTTTGTCGGTTGTATCTCCAATATCAATCGCGGGTCGACATCCTTTGCTTACACGTGCCGCGGTACAACAAAAACAACGGCTTAAAACACATCAAATGATTCGGGCATACACCGAGGTAAGTAGACTCCGCATTATTGGATGCATTTTTAAAAACGAACGTAATAACGTCACCCGTGGGTGTTGTAGGAATTAACTGTGGGATAAGGGTTCTATTGTGGTGCAGGCGATGGGATTGCAACAAGTTGTGTTATTGTCTGCAATATCACAATTTCGTTTACTTTCAACCACAGACAAGATAAGCTATTAAGACTTAGCATAGCTGAGTAATCCCCTCTGTCACGCATACGGTGAGTTCACTCCATATTAGGTTATCTTGTCTGTCCTTCACTCTTTAATTGCTAAGAGTGGCATCGAAACTTGAGCAGTTTCATTGTACTCTACCTACATGGTTTGGGAACGCATGCGTGAGTTTATAATGTACGTGGAAACACTTCATTTGTTTTCCTCGCTCAGAGGTTCTATCAGTTCTTTAAAAAGGCTGCCCATTTCACTATGTTCATTTTCTCTTATTACACCCACTCGTAAAATTTGGTGTCACAGACTCTTGTAACGTATCGAATGTAGAGGTATATAATGTCAAGTGATCTGCGTCTAAAACACATTCAAGTAAGTGAATAAGTGTGTTACAATTAATAACATGCGCTAGGTGTCAATGGATCACGTCCGTGATTCTTAATTGATTGAAAACCAATCTTCTTCCGTTAATTTTAAAGTTTAATCTTCAATTTATTTGATAAAGGTTAGATTTACTTGGTCATTTGGATAGTTACTAAGAGGGCAATTCGAGCGTAGAATGATTATCATTAGAACGATATTTCAATCATGATAGTACAAGTAAAAATACACGATAAAAAATGATTTCAGTTAAGATGTCATTATGATGGCATGTAAGTAACATAGGTTCAAATCGACCTGTTAGTCGGTGCTTTTCTTGAATCGATAAGTTATATTTTTTATAATGTTTAGTAATAATTTATGTTTGGCATTTTTATAAGGTCATGTGTGCGCTCGCGTAAATGAAACTGGTAATTAAGCTTCTTAGCAGCTGCCTAATTAGGAGTCCGTACCGAAAAGGTACAAAAAGAACCCTTATGAAGCGACTCTATCCGTGCGTCTGTCTGTCACACCTCTCTCGCGTCTATGCGTCCGTGTGGCCATTTATACGTCGAGAACTACTTACTTTTCGTTTTTTTATTAATATTCTGTAAGTCATTTCGTCTTGCTATAGATCAAAGAGCTTGTAAACGCAGAGTGAAAAGAAAAAATGCGCACGAGTGTGTCATTTCGGTAACATGACAGCCCAATTAAAGGGATCTTTAATCCCAAATTAATTTTAAATTTAACTTAAATGTCGGAACATAACTAACATAACGGACTGTCTACTATTCCAACATATCTGATGAAGTGATGATGGCTGTACTGAATACATACATTCCATAAATATAGTCACGCCTGTTTCCTGGAGGGGTAGGCAAAGATTACGGGTCTCTTGCTACGATTTGAATGTACTATTATACATCTCCACCTCATGAAATGCGGTCACCGTAACCTATGGACGCCTGCAACTCAAGAAGCGAGTATTACGGATTTTCAAGGGTCGGCAACGTACCTATAAATAAGTCAGCTTATATTAAGATAGTCCACTGAGGCCTGTTTGTAATAAACAGACATCTTACCGGTTTCTTCCCAGAAACGATTGTGGACTGGGCTCTGGGCTATGCTACGATATATTCATCAATACAGTTGTACATCAGAAGAGCCTCTTATACGTCTCCCGATTTGAGAATCCTGAATGCCCATTTGGCGAACCTAGAGTCTTTGCGAACTGAGAGTCTGTCACACTCACACTGGTGAAACTACATTCTTCTGTGGGTCGATTCCCCTACATTCCACGGAACTCATATGTTCTATGACTCTGCTCTTTCTGGCCAAACTGTAGGTTCTGTAAGAAGTGTGTCAGGATTCAGGATTCCCAAGGGTTGGAAACACGTGTAGCTGCTTTGATGTTGCTTATGTCCATGGGCGACGGTGACAGTTTACCATCAAGCAGTTCGATTTCTGGTCCAATAAAATGGAGTTTCCAGTAAATTTGCCTCAGCCTGCCTTGTTCGTGTGCGGTCGAACAGCAGCCATTACCGGGCCAATCGCTACAGGGAACTCGTTAACTTACAACCAAGAACAAAGGATCGTTGACGATTGGGAAAAAAACGGTTTAAACTTGCATGCGTTTCAAAACTATGCAAGCACTATAGCTGCTAAACGATTTGGACATGTAAATAAAAGTACAGTCTTAATACTAACCTCAAAAACCGGCCAAGAGCGTGTCGTGCCACGCTCAGTGTAGGGTTCCGTAGTTTTTCGTATTTTTCTCAAAAACTACTGAACCTATCAAGTTCAAAACAATTTTCCTAGAAAGTATTTATAAAGTTCTACTTTTGTGATTTTTTTCATATTTTTTAAACATATGGTTCAAAAGTTAGAGGGGGGGGACGCACTTTTTTTTCCTTTAGGAGCGATTATTTCCGAAAATATTAATATTATCAAAAAACGGTCTTAGTAAACCCTTATTCATTTTTAAATACCTATCCAACAATATATCACACGTTAGGGTTGGAATGAAAAAAAATATCAGCCCCCACTTTACATGTAGGGGGGGTACCCTAATAAAACATTTTTTTCCATTTTTTATTTTTGCACTTTGTTGGCGTGATTGATATACGTATTGGTACCAAATTTCAGCTTTCTAGTGCTTACGGTTACTGAGATTATCCGCGGACGGACGGACGGACGGACGGACGGACGGACGGACGGACGGACGGACGGACGGACGGACGGACGGACGGACAGACAGACAGACAGACAGACATGGCGAAACTATAAGGGTTCCTAGTTGACTACGGAACCCTAAAAACGTGACTAAGAATTGGTACGACGGGTTATTTTATGTTGACAGGCGTCCTAAATCCTTGTGAACTGGGTCAAAAGTAAAGAACTAAAGCATCAGTCGGAATGTTTTCAAAATTTGAAAATTTCCTAATGAACAGTTATTTCCAAAATGATGATTCGCTTCTGAAAATGGTTCTTAAAATTTCCGATAATTCTGGTACTCTCTGCAGAGCGGATAGATGCGTTTACTGCTAATAGGAACTTAGACACGCATACCCATCAGAAGCAACATTATTTAAGTTCTTCAAGGGTCAATTGCTTCAGAGACAGCATAACCACTCGATTTAAACATCCAAAAGGGGCGACGATCAAAAGATAAGATAACAACTTATCCACCGTGAACAGAGTTGGAGGAGACTTAGTAAATCAATTACTAATGCGTATCCCGTACCCGTTAAATGTGCTTCTCATGTAATTTACACAGAGGTCCCAACTTTCCTCGGCTCCGATAACGCGTCGATTAAAAATGAAATAAACGAGCGTCACTCGCATTCCACCAAGGTCTTCGACTCGTCGGCATTACGCCGCGTTTCTAATACGCTAGATTAAAAGGCACGAGTCGATTTTCCCACAACACAGACCACCATAACTTTGCCACCCGAGAAATCAGCCAACAACTTAAATTAGCCCTAATCAGAAAGCCTTAAGAAGCTTTGATAAGTGTAAAATTGGTTTGTAGACTGCATTTAATTGATGTGGCTATGTTTGGGATTGATAGACAGGCCGCTAGACGGAGATTGCGAAGTTGATAGGTATATAAACCTCCTAAAGTAAATCGGCATCCGCGCCGATTGGTCGACATGTCTTTATGATCTTTTTAAATCTCTCAGGATGCTGCCTGAGATTTTTGGCGCATTCGTCAAGCTTGTTTATTTGTTGCCTAGTGGTGGAAATGAATCAGACTGCAGTGTTATGTCTAGACGTTACTTTGTGTATTTTTTTCTGCAGATATTTCATGGAAATGAGCTCTTTTATGAATCAGTAAAACAATAATATTGTACAGTCGTCTTATTAGGTAAGGTGTCTCGAACCGCTTCGTGGATTGAAATACCGTGTAATTTAAGCGTTTTCACTAATAACCCACAATGTTTACATCGGTTAAATCGGTTTGCGTGTATTATTATGTATAAACAAGGAACCCCGTTTGTAATGAAGCCACTGCAACTCTTAACAAATGTTCGATTATTGGTTCTTAGCAACAACCTGCGCAAAACTTCGTCGGTAACCGAGTGTATCATGTTTTTGCGGGTCGTCACAACTTTTTCTCGTTGCTTTGGCTTCCCCGTTATGTGTTCTGCTTGTGGTTTGATGTTTAATATTTATTCTTTATTATTCTTTTTCACTTTATAAGTTTATATCCTTTAAAGTCAAAATCAAAGATGTTTATAAACAGTTAAAAACGAATGTCGGAAAACTGATTGTCATTATTGTCATGTATTTTTATTGGTCTTATCTAATTGTTCCTGCCCTATTTTATTATGCGTCTGTCCATTTAGTGTAAACTTTAATGTCTTGTATAGGTCGCCTCTCCATATTTCGGTAAATAAGAGTACGTAATTTTCCATGAACGGTGAACCAACATCGGGTAAGGGTCGTTTTAGAAGACTAAGTGGTAAAATTTTAGTGCGTCCCACTCTAAAAGTTTTCAGACCGAAATTTAACGAGTCAGTAATCATATTTTAGGGTCCACTTGCCTTTATAGAATAATGTTTAAAATAACGACTGGGTCTAAGGGCACTTCTCAGGTTAAGGATTATGTGAAATTTGTAGCTTATCTGGCCATTCCCCCATAACGGCCGAGTTATGATAGTTTTATAACCAGATTGTCTGAGTTTCAAATGGGCCCTTGAGGGAGTAAAACTATCTCCAACAATGTTATGTGTCGAATTTGGGTGTGAATCGCGCGAGGACTAAAAATTAGATTGTTTATGGTAGGTACATTATTCTATGGTAGGTACAAATGGTTTTTATGAGCCGTAAAGGCTTTAAAAGGGCTTTTCATGCCACGTCGATCGCCGATCCTTAGTGACGCTTGTAATGTCTCCTATTCTCAAGACCTACATAGCGACGTTTCATGACACAAAATATTGAGACTAACCCTTTAGATCCCTATAATAGATGACTTGAACTGAGTTGAAAGTTTGCCGTTTATGGCCTGGGCCGAAGAGCTTTACTTGTCGGCACAGAAGGTATCGGTATATCTTATATCTCTATATCTTTCCTGACCAGCTAGCATGAGTCGTGTTCTCGTTCGTGAGTCCATATCTACTCAGCCCATCCCCAGCGCGACTCCACGTATTCGAGAAAACGCCACTCATGATTGCAGATTCGATTTTCTGAAAAAAAAAAGCACTCATTCACACGTGTTTGTTTTGTCAATTGAAATACTATAAATTATTGTAAATAAATCAATCGCATTTAAAATACGGTCAAAACAAAGAAACCACGTAAGCATGAAGCGTGCCCGTTTTAATTACTGTCTATACCAGACAAACAGCAGATATGGATGAACGTTAAAAAAGCCGCAAAGATCACGTGATCGTATCGTAATCGTAAATCCGTGTTACCGCGAGGAATGTTAGCATTATAGTAATAAAGGCGAAGGGAAAAAAACTGGCGATTATACTTGGATACTAGCGCGAGCGCATAGCATGTGCCGTTTATTGCGATGCGCGCAGCACGCTCGAGTTGTACTGTGTAATAGGTTCAAAGTAAAATATGACGCGATATAAAATCGGTAGAAACTCACCAGATGGCGGGCTCAAGGTTTAAGTCAGATGATAAGGTTTCAGGTCTTGGGCGCGTTGCACTTGATTGTGCAGTAAACAACTGATGCCATATAAAACGAACCAATATCTATCGTTGGGCGGAAAGATTCGAGGCAGATCTCTGAGACAGCTCTGGACCGCGTAAAGTGGCGTTCTCTTGTGTTGGAGGCCAAGACTCACTTTGGGTCGTCGCGCCAACAAAGTAAGGCGTAAAATACACAGAAGGGACGCACGTCGTAAGACGCGGAACGGACACCCGCGTGGCACCGCGTCGCTTGAGGCGCGTCTTACGTCTTTCCTTCCTATACAAAATGTACTGAGGAGACGTTTTTTAAATAACACTCGGGCAGCACGGCGCAGGCTTCCATTCCGCGTCTTACGACTTACGTTGCTTCTGTGTGGGTCACGGCTAAGTAAGTATTATAACTAACCCCCACTGCCGTCCCTAAAAAATACTGTCATATCTCCTATTGGGAATTGTGTTAGTATGTAGTAGGCTGTAAGTGTTTTTATAATTTGTTACTAAATATTAGTGGTCTGTATCTGTTTATTCCTCAATGAAGAAAAAATATGTTTATTACAGTAGGTTAATTCTTCGCGCAGTACACCTCAGACGTGCGCGCGCGCCGTACCGCCGCCGCGCAAAAACGCGTCTGCGCAGTAATGAAGAACTGGAAGGGCACGTATTAATTAGCGACGCGTGCTGCCTTCGCGCTGATACTAACACTAATACAACTAGTTACTACGGGTTTTTTGAAAAGCCTCTCTCTTCGAGATTGTACGGAGACATGTAAAAGTGACTCTCTCCGCAATACTGAATATCTTGTCCGCTCCGCTTACACGTACACATTACCAAAGAGGATCGAGTATTATACAGAGTTACTGTCAAAGTAAAATGTGTAATCACAGTGCATAGACTGCCATCTCTCGACACAAGCTTAAAACTTTTGAACCTCAGTTTTGACAATTTAGCCCATATTGTTAGCTTGATATGTGTTAACACGTTCACTGCGGCAAGCCAAAACCTTAACCCAAAATCTAGTGCGTTACGAGGCTCAATCCGCCCCGTAAAAGTTTACATCGTAGTGCGTTACGGGTATAAAAGTGCCCCGTATGCCTAAGTCTGTTAAAATTGCTGTAAGTTCCTGAAATATTGGATTTTCCAATATTTTTTCGACTAACTGTAAGAGTATGAAATTTCCTACGTCTTATTCTCCCCGCACGTGGATACGATAAAAACTCACAAAATTATATAGAAAAGAAAATACGGGGTTATTTTATCCCCGTATCGCACTAAAATTGGAAAAATACGGGGCTTAGTACACCCCGTCACGCATGTAATGTATTAAGGTCGATAAATTAGTAGTGATGGGAAATAAAAAAAATCGATGTATATACTGTATTGATAAAAAAATTACATATCAAAAATATGATACTTCGCACTCTTGTATTTTTGTGAAAGTAGTTAATATAATTAAGTAACAAAAATAAATAAAATAAAATAAACCACCACCGTTTTTACATATTAAAAACATATATTTAATTACCTGCCTGCAGTTAGATGTCAATTTGTGGTGCTTTTGACGTTGATCGTGTGGGATAACCTTTGTTTTTGAAATATAGTAGTTCTGACATGTGGTTCGAGCGCTTCATTTTTAATTTGCCGATAACAAGTATTTTAGTAAGCACTGCACTAGCGATACTGTGCCCACAACCCCGTACGAGCCAGCAAATTCTTTTACGGGGTTCACGGAGACCCGTATCGCACTGGAAGGTAATTTTTGTCCCCTGGTCGGTACGGGGTTCCTGAGACCCCGTATATAATTAATATATCAATAAATAATACTTTTGAACACAAATTCAAATGTATATTTGTCATTTTCATAGTTGTAAAAATGACCAAAATACAGCTTCCGCACCAGCGGAGTGAACACGACTTTTCTCACCCGCACTGAGTGATGACAGCGTACGGGGTTCAAAAACCCCCGTAACGCAGTGAACGTGTTAAAATGTCAAATGTTAATATTACTGCCGTCTAGCCGAGCGTTCCCCAAAGGTGTAACGCCATCTAGGCCACCGTACCTTTTTCTCTAGGGCTTTGAGGTACGTTTTTTTCTTAGACTTTATCCGTCTATACGGAGTTACATATGTCTTTGACATTACTAATAGTCTTCCTGTAGATGCTACAAAAAGCTTTTCTCCTTGTGAATGTATAAAAAAAAAAAAAAAAAATAAAAAAAAATAAATCGTTTATTCTCAAAATAAACCCTTTTTTAATAACATTAAATCTTCTGCCAAACTGCAGGACAGTTTGTTGTTGTATGGAGCCGTGTATAGTGACTCTAGATCTCCGCTGGATTGGCGGTCTAGCACAACCTGCGCTCTCAAGTCGCGCTTGAAGTATGATAATAGACTCGCACGCTAGAACGCTAGTTGTGCTAAACCGCCTACATTGTATATTTTTTGCATTTTATATAAATAAGAATTATACTCACATTACATAGCTTGCTTTACTCATATAGTGAACTTGTGAAACTGAGCGTTAAGTTGTTTCAGGAACATTTTATGCAGAAAGATTATTTAAAAGCTTTTCTATGAAAGAATGTTTGGATTCGTTTAAAGGAAAGTGCATTAAATTCGGTCCGTTGGTTTATTAACAATAATATCAGTAGTTTATTTCCGCTAATATTCACCTAGTGGGAAAAGCCAAGGGGAAAACGAATAATGGAGTATTCATGAAGCCAGTTCCAAGCCTCAGTTTTCTATTAATAGTTTATCCGATTTTATTCTAATCTGTCAAGTTTCAGTTATAGTGTCGTAAGGGGAAAAATATAAATTAACTAATTGATGTTGAAAAAGTTGAGAAACTTTTTCAACATCAATTAGTTAATTAGGCTTTAAGCACTCGACGAAAGAAAATCAAAGTGTGGAAAAGTTTTAAGTGCGTAATTCTCCGAACTAACTTGACGTTTAACAATATTATCACATTGAAATAAGTTATCATTGTTCATTCAACGCACAACCCCGCGACAGTATATCGCTGTCAGGAGCTGTCGTCAGATGCTTATCGCGCGACAAAATCTTATCGCGTATCTAACCAAATGAGTCGGATAAAGGGACAGCTAGGCTGTTAACCCGACAGAGGTTATAGAAAACGGTTGTTCGACGTTTTAAGGATTGGTGGCGTGGGAGAGGGTAATTATAGTATTTAACTCCTGTAGCTGTCGCCTTACCAATACCATCGCCGAGCGATACATGTGTGACATTTTGATATAAATCCTAACTGTGCGATGGTGATATGACTGAGATGTCAGGAGAACTTTTCAGAAACAATTGACATCAAATTGTGTGACAAACAATGAATCTCGTACCTATACAGGCTATACAGATGTAGTGCGTAAAGATTTGCATTCGTATTGTTACGAAAACGTACGATCGTGTCATGCTATTTCAGTCTATCTCAGTACGAGATGTACTGACATTGACTGAACTAGCATGACAAATACAAACGTTTCCAGAAAAATACGAAGGAAACCCTTTTCGCACAACATCCACCATGTGCCAACATGCGTTAACGCATACTCTCTCGCATTTGGCATTCTGATATCTTCAGTTTGAATGAAATGACTTTTAGGTATCGACTAGGTGCGGTGCGGTCGTTGACCAAGCAAGAAAGCTTTGCGTCTAATTCGAAGTTAATTTTTTAGTCAGAAAGTACCGTCAGCGTCAGCAATATAATGTGACAACTACACCAGAACACATCTGTACAAGTGTACAGTCAGCATATACTATGAGAGCCAATAATATTTGTTGAATACCTTTGTAGCAATAAAAATAAGTATATGCTGACTGTACACTTGTACAGAGTATTAATGAGCATGAGATGTGATAAGGAGTACAGGTATGTGAACGACATCCGCTTATGTGGGGCAGCTGAAGATGTATCAGATGGTTTCGGGACAATTAGAGTCGGGAGACATAGTGATTAGTAGATTAAATTAATTATCGCTTATTGAGAAAATGTACAGCTTATAGATAATGACAAAGCTAATTTATCAAGCATACTTTTAGTTACTGTGTGTTTTAGTCTGTCTGAACAACACGGAAGAGTATGTAATACACATACACAGTGTAAACAACATGTTGCTAGTCTTATTGTTGCTACAGCATGATATGCCTGTATGTTCATGTGTGTGTAGTTTTCTCGTGGGTATCGTAGAAGTAGACTGTGAGATATGGGTTCAATTGAAGAAGAAGACACTTGCTACATTACTGAATTATGACAGTCAAGGGGGACGATTTTTGAATCTCGCATACGGGATTTTGTCACTAAAATACCGGTTGAAAACGGTGACTTGTTTATTATTTCCAGTGATAATTTCCTGAACTCGAACGCGTGAGACTCAAAAATCGGGGTCGAATCGTGTAGACCTTTTATAATGCATGGCACTATACCTTCCGACTATTTTAGGGCAGTCAAAAATCTCGTAATTATCTTATCTGTGGTAGCGCACACCAAGGGCCGTCAAGTTGTACCAACCCTTGGTAGGTAGCAACGCGAGCCGATCGTTGCTGAGTGTCCCACCCCTGCTGGCGTTATTTATAAAAGTGAAACGTCGCCGCCATATAAGTCAAGTGGACACGGTATCGGTGTCGTGTCGGGACTCGCGCCCAGAAATATCTGGCTATTTGATGATGCGCGCTCACACCGAATACACTCTGAAAACTTTTTGAAAGGACAAACTTATGGTATCGTCTTGGCAACATTTTACATGAAATGTTTTTGCTGCTCACTCAAAAGACGTGTGCTAGTAAGTACTCAACGTATCGTGTTAGGGACCATCCCCACTCAAGCGACGAATGTTCTGAGACGCGGAACGGACGTCAGCGCCACGCCGCCCGAATGTAATTTAAAAAACGTCTCCTCAGTACATTTTGTATAGGAAGGACGCGCAAGGGACGTCGCTTGGCGCGCCCCAGGCGACGCGGTGGCCAGGGACGCGATAAAAGCTACAGAAGATGTTGCCAATGTTGCCATTCTTTCAGTCGCATCTTCCGAGTGTCTAGTTCCTGATTCTTTTAATGAAGTCAATAACTATGTAGGTAAATAAATATTTATCAATATCATAATACATTCTTAATCAAAACTTATACAAGACATCCATGTCTCAAGAATATTTGTGGACAGGTATTACACAGGTATTATCATCGGATTCACATGCAAGGTCTCTAGTCTCCATTAGGCTAGACCACCGTCGGTCGTCGATATATACAAAGACGAAATATAGAGAAATGAAGAATGTCTTAAGCTTTCTACCCAGAAGACGTCTAACAAGGCCAGCCCACTGCCAGCTTGCTAATACGACGGTGGCCTATGTCGATGACTTTGGTTCTCAGTCAGATTACCTCATTCCCAATTCGATCCCGCAAAGACAGAGACACGACGAGGATATCCCTGTCCATTGCCCGCTGAGCGACTTTCAACTTGTGGACCGTGGCTCCGTACGTTGTATCTTACCCCTATTATCTTATCTTAAATCAAGATCCTGTTTGGGTCGCTGAGCCAGTGAAGTAAGTACCTAAGTAAGTAAATCTTTATGTCTTTACGGATACACTTCGACCCATCGGGATTTTTTGTGCAATTACCCCCTACGATCCTAAGGTACCGGCCACATCAGAGCGTCGCGAGTCTCGGGGCGCGCAACGGACGTCTCCGCCACGCCGCCTAAGTGTAATTCAAAAAACGTCTCCTCAGTACATTTTGTATGGGAAGGACGTAAGACGCGCCGCCAAGCGGCGCGGCGCGCGCCACGCCGCCGCCACGCCACCTGGGGCGCGTCTTACGTCCTTCCTATACAAAATGTACTGAGGAGACG
Organism: Leguminivora glycinivorella; assembly: GCF_023078275.1. Taxonomy (NCBI): domain Eukaryota; kingdom Metazoa; phylum Arthropoda; class Insecta; order Lepidoptera; family Tortricidae; genus Leguminivora; species Leguminivora glycinivorella. Next base: position 23,509,711 of record NC_062982.1, read on the forward strand.
CTTTTTGAATTACACTCAGGTGGCGTGGCGCGGACGTCCGTTGCGCGCCCCGAGACACGCGACGCTCTGGTGTGGCCGGTCACTAAGATCCTTCAGCTCTTCAGGAGCTTCTCGACCATCCATGTGTCTGATGATGAGGCTCATGGGTAGCTCTCTGAAGTCCTTTGGTTCCAGGTTACCCCTATTGCGCTAGCCACCTCGTCGGTGTAAGCGCCGGCCGATTGTCGTTTAGGCGCTTGTTTCTCCATACTTTTTGTCTCGTGCCGTTCTAATTCGGGCCGGCCCGAGCCGGTCTAATTCCGGCGCATTGTAGGCTTCCTGTTGCGTAACGTATATTTATCCTTGTCACACGTTATTTCATCCTGAAGGACAAAAATGTAACTTGAACACGCACAAAATCCATCGGGGAATCGCCTGATTGTAAACATACATCCATACACTATGCGTCTATTCCCATTCGTCTCTGTTTAGTGCTACGTCTGGCCAACCATTTAAAAATGAGCCCAGGTTATCCCGCCGATGTGGTCTGCCGGATAAGAACGATGAAAGCGGGGTTAAAAAATTGCAACTGCACCGAAGCACTTCCCAAGAGAGTCCATCGCGAACCAAGTTGGACTCTTCTCACTTACTTACTTGCAAACATGTATCAGTGTGACGTCGAACGGGGTACGCGTTAGAAGAGACCAGGGTGGCTAGCCGAATGGCACAATCGCTCACGAAACGCTCACGAAACGAAGCGCTAGTAGATATCTATCTCTATCGCGCTTGCGTATTGGCGCGACAGAGCCAGCGGCGTATCGCTTTCGTTTGGCGTCGGAGAAATGCCATTCGGCTACGGGGCCAGAAGAGACCCCTCATATGATCAGGGTGGCTAGCCGAATGGCACAATCGCTCACGAAACGCTCACGAAACGAAGCGCTAGTAGATATCTATCTCTATCGCGCTTGCGTATTGGCGCGACAGAGCCAGCGGCGTATCGCTTTCGTTTGGCGTCGGAGAAATGCCATTCGGCTACGGGGCCAGATAGAACTATACGAGAAGCGCAGTTTTCAATCAATCAGACGTTAAAAAGATCCCACCCACAATTGACTATTTTGGGAACACTTAATAATTGCACTAGCTTTGCCCGCGGCTTCGCTCGCGTTAGATTCGAAAATTACGGTATGCTCTATACAAACTTCTACTCTCCATTTTAGAGAAAAGGTCGGTTAGAAAGAGAGAAAAAGTAACCTATATCATTCTCCATCCCTTCAACTATATCCACTTAAAAAATCACGTCAATTCTTCGCTCCGTTTTGTCGTGAATGACGGACAAACAAACAGACACACACACTTTCCCATTTATAATATTAGCATGAAGATAGTTTAAAAAAGAAAGCACACGATATTCATGTTTGATACACTAACGAGGTATTAGAACAAAAGAGGCAGTTTCAGCGATAATAGCAGGTAGGTCACGAAAGCTGACGGGTAGGTTGGTAGCCGTGTCTAACATGCGAGGCACGCAACTATGACTGACGACATTCATGACGTAGTTCGAGAGCCCGTTATTTCAGTTATTTGTAAAAGACAGTAATGTAAGGTCTGCGTAGACGCTCAGAGCGGAGCTTTCGGCGGGGCGGGCGCGCGTGCGTCCACCCTAAGCAGCGTCGACTCAGGACACATGTACGAGCTTCAATTGTTTGACACGCACGCTGCACGCCCAATAAGAGCGTGCACTCAGGGCTTACACTAAAGCCCACCACACATCTAACGCGGGCGCGGGCCCGCCGCGGGTCCTAGCGGGCGGGTGCGTTTTTCAAACCTTTCACACAGAGCGCGGGCGCGGGTGCGGCGGGCCCGCGGCGGGCCCGCGTCGGGCCCGACGCGGGTTTCCCATCCCATCCGCCATCGATCCTTGGCAGTCTGCACCAAGATGTCAGAAGATACGGACACAGACGAGGAATTATTGTTTCTGCTTGTTTTGAGGAATAAAGTTCGCAAAAAAAATCCGGGTTCAGGAAATTAATATGAAACGATTAATATTTGTAGTCAGGGACCAAACGACCTCTTTTGCAAAAAGTCGTCGACATCTCTTCTAAATACCTAAAACAGGTATGGATGTGTTCCTCGTTCTGTCCAGATTACGAATTGACCTGTTTTAGTTTAAAGAGGGGGGGACGGGTTGAGAAAAAGGGGGAAGAAAGATGGCGGCCGACCATCATAGATATTTATTCACATCTCGAGTCCTATGGCACCAATCTGTTCGTGCGAGGTGTCATTTGAAAGCTTATTAAACCTACTTTAATTGTTTTTAAATAACTATACTCATAAAAGTAACCGTTTACGAAATATTTTAAAATATGTGTTTTTTATCGCGCATGAATTGCACAAGTACTAGTAAAAAATGCGTCTAACTCAATAAACAATAACTTTACCGCAATTGATGTTATTATAAATTTTTTGCATCTATTCATGCTCTTTCTAAAAATATAAGTTTCATTGGTATATGATAATATATAACCATGTAATTACGAATTTGGTGTAGCAGGAGTCACTCTGCCCGGTCGCAGAAATGGGCGCTGACCGTAGTAAAGTATTCAATATTTTTGAGGTCCTATTTTACGGATCCATATGCGAGTGGTATCGTTTCACAGCTAATTAAATCTACTATATTTTTTTATAAATAACTATAGTCATTAAGGTAGCTGTTTAGAAAATATTTGAAAATATGTGTTTTATAGACCATGAGTCGCACAAGTACCTACTGGTAATAAATGCTTCTTAATCCATAAACAACAACTTTTCCAGAATTGATGTTAGTATATAATTTACGTGGAATTTCATGCGCTTTCTAATAACATAAGTATTATTGGTGTATGATATTATATAACCAAGTAATTACAAATTTGGTTAAGTAGGAGCCACAGCGCCCGGCCACGTATGGATGCTGACCGTCGCCAAATTTTCTATATTTTTCAGATCCTATTTTATTGAACAGGAATCTTTTGAAAGTATATTATGCGTACTATCACTATTTCTCAATAATTTTAGTTGTAACTGTAGTAGCTAACAAAATATTTGAAAATATGCATTGGAACCGATGTGAGTAAAACATGCTTCTAGCTCAATGAATTATATTTTTCCGCAATTGATATACTAACAAAATAAACGCCAAAATTACCTTAAACCTTTTCAAATAATAAGTTTTGTCAGTATTGCATAAACAATTAATGTTAATTTATCCATCATACTCACTGCACACCGTTATATACATGGATGACCATTTTCGTTGCCGTTTTCATAATTTTTAAGATTGTATCTTAGTGCATGACCAATAAACAATAACTTTACCGCAAATAATGATATTATAAGATTTACAGGACATTTCATGTGCTTTCTAAAAATATAAGTGTTATTGATGTATGATATTATACAACCAAGTAATAACGAATTTGGTTTAGCAGGTGTCACTGCACCCCCGTGACGTAAATAGGTGCTAACCGTCGCCTAATTTTATGTATTTCTCAGATCCTATTTTAGCGATCCATTTGTGACAGGTATCATTTGAAAGAATATTTTACGTACTATCGTTACTTTTTAATAATTTTAGTCGTAATTGTAGAAGTTTACAAAATATTTGACAAAAAGTGTATTTTTACTGTATATGAATAGCATTCGCACTGATACGAGTGAAACATGCTTCTAGCTCGATAAATTATATTTTTCCGCAATTGATATAATAACGAAATGAATCGCAAAATGTATGGTCTTTACAAAAAATGAGTTTTGTTAATTTTGCTTAAATATTTAATGTTAATTTGTCCACCATACCCACTGCGCACGGTCAATCGTCATATAAACGGATGTCCACCGCCGTTGCCTTAATTTTTTCATCATTTTACAGATTTTATTTTACTGATCAATTAAGTATATAAGTAAATTCGATACGTGATAAATTGGGTATATTTATTGTGAATATAGATCAGTGAAATAAAGTCTGAAAAATCATGAAAAAAAATAACGACGGTGGACATCCATTTATATGATGGTGCGCAGTAGGTGAGCTGAACAAATTAAAATTAATTATTTATGCAATACAAACCAAACTTATTTTTTGTGTAAGTAATTTTCCGTTTATTTTGTTATTATATCAATTGCGGAAAACTATATTTTTTTGACCTAGAAGCGTGTCTTATCAATGCCAATGCTATTTTTGCACAGTAAAATACACATATTACTAATCAAATATTTTGTAAACTTCTACAGTTTCGACTTGAAGTATTAGAAATAAAGATAGTACGCATAATATGCTTTCAAATGATACTTCTCACAAATTTATCAGTAAAATAGGATCTGAGTAATGTAGAAAATTTGGCGACGGTCAGTCAGCACCCAATATCGTGACAGGCCGCAGTGACCCCTGCTAAACCAAATTCGTATTACTTGGTCATATATTATCATACATCAATAAAACTTACATTTTTAGAAAGCGCATGAAATTTCGCATAAATTTTATAATAACATTAATTGCGGTAAAGTTATGGTTTATTAAGTTAGAAGCATTTTTTATCTGTATATGTGCAACTCATGCTCGAAACAAAAACTCATGTTTTCAAATATTTTGTAAACAGCTACCTTTATAACTATAGTTATTCAAAAATAATTATAGAAGGTTTAATTTGCTTTCAAATGATACCTCTTACATATGGATCCGTAAAATAGGAACTTAAAAATATTGAATACTTTACTACGGTCAGCGCTCATTTATGCGACCGGCAGAGTGACCACTACGAAACAAAATTCGTAATTTCATGGTTATATTATCACTTACCAATAAAACTTATATTCTTAGAAAGCTCATGAATAGTCGCGTAAATTTTATAATAACATCAATTGCGGTAACGTTATTGTTTATTGACTTAGAAGCATTTTTTACCAGTACTTGTGCGATTCATGCTCGATAAAAAACACATATTTTCAAATATTTTGTAAACAGCTACCTTTATGACTATAGTTATGTGTAAACAATTATAGTAGGTTTAATTATCTTTCAAACGATACCTCTCACATATGGATCCGTAAAATAAGACCTCAAAAATATTGAATACTTTACTACGGTCAGCGCCCGTTTATGCGACCTGGAGGATAACCCCTGCCAAACAAAATTCTTAATTACATGGTTATATATTATCATATACCAATGAATTTTATATTTTTAGAAAGAGCATGAATAGACGCGAAAAATTTATAATAACATCAATTGCGGTAAAGTTATTGTTTATTGAGTTAGACGCATTTTTTACTAGTACTTGTGCAATTCATGCGCGAAAAAAAAGCACATATTTTCAAATATTTCGTAAACGGTTACTTTTATGAGTATAGTTATTTGAAAACAATTAAAGTAGGTTTAATAAGCTTTCAAATGACACCTTGCACGAACAGATTGGTGCCATAGGACTCAAGATGTGAATAAATATCTATGATGGTTGGTCGCCATCTTTCCCCCCTTTTCTCGACCCGTCCCCCCCTCCTTAAACTAAAACAGGTCAATTCGTAATCTGGAGAGAACGAGGAACATATCCATACCTGTTTTAGGTATTTAGAAGAGATGTCGACGAAAATCGTGAAGGAGACGACTTGTGGCCAAATTGGCTCTAGACTATTGGAGAGTACCATAGACTGTAGAGAACTGGAAACATATGAACATAGATTTTTTAAATATTTTCACATGTCAAAGGCAGCCTTTGAAGAGTTACATGAACATTGAGTGCAAAAATATACAAACAGGATACAACAACATACGATCACGCCTGTTTCCCATAAAGGGGTAGGCAGAGCACATGAAACTGTTAAAGTTACAGTGCCACCCTTAGCAAATAAGGGGTTGTAAGAAAACTAAACTGTGACATTTCAGTGATAGGTTGCCAGCCTCTCGCCTACGCCACAATTTACCCCATATCCCACAGTCGCCTTCTACGACACCAACGGGAAGAAAGGGGGTGGTGAAATTCTTAACCCGTCACCACACGGATACAAATACAAACAAACAGAACAACAGGACACAAATTTTCACACGAAACAGGATACAAACTTTGTAATACAAACGCCATGAAATGCACGCGCCCGCCCGACCCGCGCACGCCCGCTGTGTGTGAGCTTATACGCAAACCAATGAATTACGAAAAAAGCTACCGCCCGTTACCCGCCTCACCCGCTCTCTGTCTGTGGCGCGGGCGCGGGCGGGCGCGTGTGGCTTATACACGCACCCGCCCGCGCCCGCGCTGTGTGTGTGGATGTACATTATAAACTGGCTAACACAACGAGCGGCGGGCCCGCAGACGCACGCACCCGCCCGCGCCCGCGCTATGTGTGTGGTGCCCTTAAAACAAGCGAATTGTAACGATTATAGCAGGTATGTCACGAAGGTAGAAACTTGATAGCCGTTTCTGTCTAACATGCGAGACACGCATCTATAGCCACGATATCCGTGACATTGCGTATAGACCGAGATCCCAGTAGGTATTGTGCAGTTGATCGAATAATGACAACGATTACAATTGTGAAGTAAACATTTGATGTTTTACATATGAAACTTTCACGTTTTCTACCACCAGTTAGCACTGAAATGAAATGAAATGAAATATTTATTTTCCAAGTAGGCATATTACAATGCGCTTATGAACGTCAAATAAAACTACGCCGGCTCTAACCCTACGCCTCAGCCTCGAGAAGATTTCAGTCCCCCCTCAGTTGGAGGAGGGTATCCACTATGGGACCGGCAAGAAACTCGGCGGGCCACTTCTTTTCAGAACATTACATCTTATAATTAACATGCATTAAAAAAAACAAGATACAATTTAATAAGCAAAAGTATTCATAAAAAAAATATTAACACAAGAAATTATACAAAGTACAAAGCTATGTATTATGATTATTAATAAGAGATGTTAGAGATGTATAGAGTCTCTAAGTGTCAAAGTACATCTAAAAAAATTATACATGAAGAAAAAAAACGAATAACTAAAATAACTTTAGAGTTGTAAAAGACTCTTTTTGTCTTAAGCAAAGGAAAAAAAATATATATATAATCTACTTTTTTCCTTGGAGATGTATATGGTCTCCAAGAGTCAGAAAGAAAAATAAACAAACAAGGACCGAACAGAGTGCCTCAACGTAATCTCATTCAAAATTAATGTAATGTATTAGCTGAAACAGACCGGTCTTCACAAACAGCACCCGTTCACGAATATGGCGCGCATCTCAGCCATCGCCTCCCTCAACCTTCATTCGGGAAGGTGGCGACCCGATCAACGACGTCACCGTAAGCAAAGACTTTTACGAATAATGAATTCACCAGTTAACAAATTGTAATCAAGGTGTTTCGTTTAAACACGTAAGTGACCGGCCACACCAGAGCGTCGCGTGTCTCGGGGCGCGCAACGGGCGTCCGCGCCACGCCGCTTCAGTGTAATTCAAAAAACGCCTCCTCAGTACATTTTGTATAGGAAAGACGTAAGACGCGCCCCAGGTGGCGTGGCGGCGGCGGGGCGCGCGCCGCGCCGCTTGGCGGCGCGCCTTACGTCCTTCCTATACAAAATGTACTGAGGAGACGCTTTTTGAATTACACTCAGGTGGCGTGGCGCGGACGCCCTTTGCGCGCCCCGAGACACGCGACGCATAAGTGGGAACGCTGCCTAACACGGATAGTCAGGCAGTGTCGACTGTTAATACTTTAGCACCCCATCTGTCAAACAAATAATTATGTATTAGGTTATTACCTGCTTGCTAGTTTGTTTCAGATTTTGCAGGAAAAGCAGAAGGACTACAGAGTCTAAATACAGAAGTTGTATCTTACGCTATATTAGTATGGGAATATAAACATACATATAATTTAGATCATTATAAAATGTATATATGATTCCTAATTAAATCTAGTCTGCAATAGTTTTTAAAACAGACCACTACGTTATAAATCTAGTGAGGTCAGGATAATTGAGAATAGCTCCCAGCCTAACCAGCTAACTGGCATTGTAAACATCCCATGGACAAATCGAGGCACGCACATTTGATGTCTTATTTGAAAAGCGTTTTACATCGATTAGATATTGTCTTCGGTTACCGCGATAGTTACTCATGAAATAAAACTATGGAAACGGATTAAATCGCGTATAATGAATTTAAAATACATCCCGACGTTTCGAACTCTTTACAGCGTTCGTGGTCATCGATTAGATGTGACAAACTGTGTCCATTACTACTCCGCGGGGCATCACCCCGGAATAATGGAAACGATAATAACTCCACAGTACCAGTAGTAGGTAGTTGTATAAAGCAAAGTCGCATCCCGTTGTCTGTCTCGATGTAGTGTTGTGCTTAGATCTTTAAAGCTATGCAGCGGATTTTGATGCATTTTTTTTATAGATAGAGGGGTTCGAGAGGAAGGTTTATATGTTGATACCCATGCGAAGCCAGAGCGGGTCGCAAGTTATATATCGCGCTACTTGCCGCAATTTTTTCTCTGCGAAAATTATAGACACTTTTTACCCTTATACCACGTCGGTGGCAAACAGGTATACGGTCCGCCTGATGGAAAGCGGTCATCGTAACCTATGGACGCCTGCAACTCAAGGGGTGTCGCATGCGCGTTGCCGACCCATTAGAAACTTGTACACTCCTTTTTTGAAGAACCCTTGTTCTTATCCGTTAATTCTGACAATGATGTGCCTATTTCTGGGTTAATAACTAACATTGTTACTCAGTGTCAATATTTCCTTGTTGAATAGGCAATGAATGACGAAGTGTCAATGTCGGGCGACAATTGTCACTGTTGTGAAACTTCTGAATAAGCCACCGATCTTTTTGACAAACCTAAAGAATTTCACAGGCCGTATCATCAGACGCATCACGCATCTCACATAAAACCATAACTTTCATATAAGCTGGGAATTGGGATGTGCATTCATATGCAGATCATATCAAACTGCACTTTACTTATCCGGCCTCATCATCTGATATTTCGGTCGCCATTATAGTGGTCATATACTTAAGCAAATGATATGTGATAATGGCGGCTGAGAGCTGTATGAGTAAAACACGAGTTTGAAGCGTTATTGTTATGTAAGTTATGTTAATATAAAAATACATATATTATGTAGTCATTCTCCTGTGTGGTGACGGGTTAAGAATTTCACCACCCCCTTTCTTCCCGTGGGTGTCGTAGAAGGCGACTATGGGATATGGGTTAAATTGTGGTGTAGGCGAGAGGCTGGCAACCTGTCACTGCAATGCCACAGTTTCGTTTTCTTTTAACCCCTTATTTGCCAAGAGTGGCTCTGAAGCTTAAGTAGTTTCATGTGCTCTGCCTAGCCCTTTATGGGATACAGGCGTGATTGTATGTATGTATGTATGTAGTCATTTTGAGACGACGCACGATGTTTATGGTGCAAATTCATATCTTAGTATGAGTTCAATCTTGTACCTCCATAAATAAATATATAAATCAACATTTAACAGAAATTTTTAGTAAAAAGGGTTCCTACAGAGACAATATTTGTGTTGTTGGTATAGGGCTCTTTTTACAACAGCTTCTAGATTAATGACATCCCATAATGTGGTTACCTTTTGATTGAAATCGTCACAAATAAAGCATCTGCCTTTTGTGACTGTATATGTTTACTGCGCAATAAAGTTTATATAAATAAATAAACAAATATTTATAAGGCTACTTTGACGAGCACAGGATCTGGGGCAGCAAGACGACTGGAAGTGACGTGAGTAACGGGAGTCTCCTCGTGCCCGTTAACGAAATGTCGCGTTCGAAACGTCGGGCTAAACATAAAGTGTTATACGAAGAAGACCCGTTTCAGTTTTTTTTTAAATATAAGTGTTTAACCGCTGCCACCCATGTGGCAACCACCCCACGGACGCGATTATTGAACTGCAGCACAAGCGCCGTCTGTCAATAAGTCTGCTCCTCTAATCAAGGGGCTTAATTCTTTTAAATTAGTCCGATTATGCGAGTCACCTTGGACTTGGGAATGCAGACAGTGAACGACCGGCGTTTCGTATGTGCGCGTGCGACGAAGATTCTACTGTTCCTTATCGGACCACCGTGGTTTGGTTTATGGATTAAAGAATATACTAAGTATTAGGTCATACCATAGAGTCACTTTGCAAACATAGCTGGTATGCTAAGATTCATAAGGGTGTGTACATACAAGCGATGTGGGTAACGTGTTACGACCCTTGTTTTGTGCAGAAGCGTAACGTAAAGCCAAAACATACTGCATCCAGCACCGAACGATAGATAATACCTGAGTTGTAATACCTAATACGAGTATATGGCATGCTGTGAAAGATGACACAAAACAACATATTTTTTCTACTTTGGTGTTAGCTGTAACGCCGTGGCTTGAGTGGGCGACGATCGCGCGATGGTCGCGCGACGGCGCGGCGATGCGACGCATACGAAATCAAACCTTATCTATATGGAAGTATGAGACGCGACGCAAGACACGGCGTAAGGCGCATATTGTAAAGGTATTTTATCTTATACTTTTAAACGAGCAATTCTTGTATATTTATTTATTTATTTATTTATATATATATTTATTTACACTGACGATCTCGGAAACCGCTCTAACGATTTCGCAGAAATTTGTTATGTGGAGGTTTTTGGGGGTGAAAAATCGGTCTAACTTATCCTTAGGTCCCGGAAAACGCGAATTTTCGAGTTTTCATGCGTTTTCTTCGCGCGCCATCTCGTGTGCAGTAGTTGTACTGTTAAGACAGAATTCTTTCAGTCGATGTAAGTACTATTTATTGCAAACACTAGATGGCGACACAGGTCAAGGCTAAAACGAATAGAAAATACACTATTTGAGTTTTTGTGGCGAAATGCGCGCCATCTCGTGTGGAGTAGTTGTGTTGTTAAGGCTGAGAATTCTTTCGCTCGATGTAGGTACTATTCATTTTTGAACTAGATGGCGACACATGTCAAGGATACGAAACAGAACCGAGCGAAGCTCGGTTGCCCAGATATTTATTAAAAATAAATGTAAATGTAAATCTTAAGGAACTGTAATATCTGTGTATATGCAATTTAGAGCCAGTTGTATCAACCACATTTGACAGATAGACACATCATCGTCACGCAGCAGATGTCTATGGAACTTCCCATACAATAAAATTTAACGAACGCTTTAACGGTGACAGACGGTTTGATGCAACCGGCCCTTAATGTCTATAAACACATCCAACGTAAATAAACTATACGATTATACCTAATGCAAACCATTTAAGGCTCCAAAAGTTCGCAATCTAATCTCAAAACCGACAGCTTAATTCCCAACCGCCAAGCCGTTCTTTTTGGAAAAAGAACGCCGGCCGATATCAAAAGATCGTTCCGAGAAGAGGCGAACGTTATACTAGCCTGGGGGTTGCTAATCACCCTATTGTTCCATTGGGGGGAAACGATTTGGAAATTTGGGGTTAAGAAAGCTTGCTAATCGTCTTGCTTGCTAAACAGAAATAAAGTTAGTATGTAATTTCTGTGAGCAACGATATCAATTTAAGATCCAGAAATCTCGTACGACGCCGGTAGTGTTCTACAGTCACGACACGATTGAGCGTGATAGGCGTCAATCAAAGGAATTTTGACGCCAATGAATCGGCACCATTAGCATGTCCTTGCCACTGTGACAGCCAGCCAGTGACGCTTTGGTTGTAACAGTATAATAAGTATATTTACGACGGGATTTATTAATTTAGTAGGTTTGTATTGAACATTATAAGTATATAAGAAGTCCACGACAAAAAGAAAACTACAAACAAAACCTTCGTCGCTCCAAGACGGTTTATTTAGTGATTATTTAATTACTGTACCCTTTTTATTAATTGAACGTTTTTGTTATTTTCTATTTTGTTATTTCCTTATTCCGACAAAAGAACAAAAGTCACCCTTAGCATCCTACTGGTCGTAATACTCGTAATGTCTGTAGAAGGCTTTTAGAGCCCTTTATTCGGCTATATATAAACTTTACGATCAAAACATTAAGCAAAGGTGTTCATCAAAAGTATGCGCATGGAGCGCCCTTCGGTACAATCGAGCACAAAAAACGTTGCGTAAGAAATGTCTTTTCAAGGAGCGAACTAGTCGCGACATGTTCGCGGGGAACATCTGCTGCTACTATTCCAGAAGGCCATGACAGTATCAATAAATGTACCAATAAAATGTGACCCACGGGTATGGGGCTTACTTTAGTTTTTAAAAAGGGGGTGTAATTGAATGTCCACAATCTAAGAACTTCGCGATTTTCACGTTAGGCCCTCTGCGAAAGTGGTTTGGCAAAAATTTACAATATTAAACGGATTCAAATCAAAGTAAAGACAAATGCAGGACTCTCACCGCCATTACAGTGCATCATCGGCATCAGGAAGGATATTCGGGCAACGAAATTACATACCTGAAACGAAAGAATAAGTTTAGTACATAATTATGTATTTCTGTTGTATAGTCTGTAAAAAAATGGTAGGTTGGTGAAAATGGATGGTATTAGAATCGAGTTGACATTTGTCTAGTAACATAATCGAAAGCTTATTCAATACTTTCGATTGTAGTAACTTTGCATTCATCTGCAAATCCAAATCCACATAATGGTTTCTTGAATAAGGAGCCTGGCTTATTAGGTGTAAAGTTATTTATCACCGTGATAAGTTTTTGGCAAATACTTTTATCGCTACCTGTATTTTTCATTCCTAAAGCAACTAATAAACAGTAAATTAAATACGTCTCTTTGCTACCACCTGTGTTCGTTATCAATTCATAACGCCTGACTTTTGACACGGCCAATATACATTTGCAAAATTTCTTTAAAATTAGCTTCCAACATTTGACCAACACACAGAGCAAGTTTGTAAAAACTCATGTTTACTAGACAGCACTTCAGTTCGCCCGGACTTGTCAAGCAAATGGCACAACAAGCTCGTGACCAAAATGAGCTCGCGTGTTCCAGGTGGCTTGACCCTTAATAGTTATAATTTAATTCCGTAATAACCCGGTTTCCGGATATCATTAGACAGGTTGCCGGGACTATTCAACTTTGCTATTATGAAGAGAACTGACACTGTTTACCATTTTTGGATTTTATTGCGATGACGTAAGGTCCGTTAAGGATAAGTGATGTTCATCGGAAGAAAGGTTAATCAATACGTAATAAAGGTCCAGGTTACAACCATGCAGTGCTGCAGAAATATCTGCCGAAAATGCCAAAAATCTGGACAGCTATATCGATGTATTTGAACTTCGAGTACAAAAACATCCACACGATTCGCAGTGCAGAAATTAATCTTAAAGAGGCAGTAATTTTCCTCTTTTAAATTTATTCTAAGCGTGCTGGCATCAATTGCAGACATTTCAGCTGCTCAAAAAGTCAAATTGATAATATTCCTCAAACTATAGAATCTGCCGTTTATGAAAAATCTTCATAAAAGGCAGTTTCTGAAGTTTTCAATTGCAGTAATATGTAGGTAATAGGATTTTTTCATGCAAATTTTGCCTCGTTTCATTTAAATTAACAAGCTTACTATTCACCATTGTATTTACGAATGGTGTTCTTTTTTCAAATGAACCGATGCCGAAAAAAACGGTAATCATCTCTCTGGACGTGTTATTACTTGCCCATCAATTTTCAATCAAACGCTTAGTGGAGATTTTACGCAAAAAATGTACCGTTTGTCGTTTGAGGCAATCACTAATAAGATGTGAATTTCTTGATGCATTTGTATTCGTGCTTTTGGGTGTTGTGATTTGTGGGGTATTGTGTAATTATTTTATCACTTTATCACGAAAACTCTTATTTATCCCTTTTGCCCGTGGGTGTCATAGGAACCGTGAATGTCAAATATCATTATTAGAGGCTCTGCGAAATCGAGAACTCAATTGTTACAAATAATATTCAAATTACACAACAAGACAAATCACAAACCGGACAAATACAACGCAACTCATCACCGTAATGTAGAATGCTAAACGAAGCGCCAAATTCTTAAGAAAAAACCAACAAAGAAAAAAATGTATTATGGAGGCGCCAAAAAGCCGCCGACTTTCCGAGAACCCGGAGCTCGGAGATGAATTAAAAAAACCAAGTGCGAGCGCGTTTAAGTCACACACCGAGGGTTCCGTACAAATTTAAAATGATCTCATGTTACTCATGTAACTTAGGTACTTTAAAGACTTGACCAGACGTATCGTAGAGGCTAGGCACTAATGCACAATTTTGTAGGTACATAGTGAAGGTGGTGAAATGAAAATTAGAAGTGTTATTTGTTAGTTAAGAGAAGTAGTAATCGAAGATATGTAGACATAGGATCGAGATATTAGTAGTAGTAGTAGTAATAATCACTTTAATGTGTACAAGTTTGTAGGAATAGAAATACAAAGGCGAGCTTATCCCTATTAGAGATCTCTTCCAGCTAACCTTGGAGTAGATGAGAGGATCGTTCCAGTAGGTAAGATAGACAAACTTACAGAAGGACAATAAAGGTTAAAAAAAGGTCCTACATAGATAGAGGTATTGAGAATTGGACAGAGTCGCACCACAAGATTTCCATTTGTATTTTTTGGTACGGAATAATAAATACGGATATAATACGAATAAATACGGAACCCTAAAAACTACGGAGCCCGCCGACAAACGGTTTCACAAGCCGATGCACCTATATTGTTCCCAGCTACAGATAACCTTACTGAGACGCCGCAATAAATACTAACATACTCGAATTGCCTAAGTAACTTGGTTCGTCACTGTTTACTCAAAATATGGTAGTTGTAATCATAATCATTTAATCATTTATTCATTTGCAAGAATGTAGTACACAAAACAAGTTCTTACAGTATACATTATGTCCCATAGTACATTCTGCTTATCAAAGCATGCAAAGAAGGTGTGCTTAATCTAACTTAATAAATATACAAATATACAAGGTCCTAACAAGTAAAAGATTGTTACACTATTTATTACACACATGTCTAGATACATACATGTAAATGATGAGTTACCTGTTACAGACAAACCCCCTTATTCATAAACTTACTCTTAAAGTTATCAAGCAGATAAAGTTCGTTTGTCAAACGAACTTTATCGGCTTGATAACTTAAGTGAACGTTTATGAATAAGGAGGTTAGTCAATAGAATCAGGCGTTACTTTGCGGAAATGATAACCAAAGTTTAAAAGATTCTCTTCGCGGATTAGCAAGATACTCTTGTCGATTTTGAAGCTTTTTTAAAATTTAAATGTTTAAATTTATGAAATAAAACTACAAATAATTTATTTTTTTATTTTAATTCATTTTTTTTTGTTTAAATTTAGTTCAGTAAGAGGTAAGTTTTCATTACGCAATAATGCCTTCATTTTTTGTTTCCAGTAACATGTACCTAATCAATTGTGCATAAAATACTGTGACTATCCCCGGACCTACATAATTTTAAGTTGTAAATGCGGTATTTACTTACATCATTTGCATGTTCATGATTCCTACAATAAAGTAAATTTAAAATGAAATCAAGGTAATAATGATTCATCTATCGTGCAAGTGAGCAGTGTCCCGATCTTAACAATTTGACGATAACAGGAAAGTTTTTTGCGGCGGGTCTTATCTTTTTTCCTAACGCCCGAAAGGATTTTTTGATCTGTAAATATCGCGGTCGATCTTGATGGAGGTTACTAATTGTACAGATTGATTGGTTTAAATAAGACGAGTTTTACGCTAATTTGATCGGCGAAACAATGTTCTTAAGTGGAAAAAGAAAAAAAGAGTTTGAAAAGTGGAGCTTTGTAGCGGTAACGGAGCAATTAAAGAATTCATTGACGGACAAAAAACAACAGCGCCATTCTTTCTCGACACCTCTCGGAGGTTTTGTCATCCGGAGCATTGTCTACAAGGTAAAATCTAAACAAAAATGTATTCATCAGAAACAACAAAAAGTCTGTTACCGGGAAGACTCATTTCTCCGCCCGCAAATGGAAGGGAACAAAAGGGAGCGCATTGTGCGTTGCCATTGTCAAGGCCCCGGGTTTATGAATCGGAATCTATGGGTGGTATGTAGCGAGCCTCATTTCAAGTATTACTAGCGTTTTCGAGAAAGCTATTGTTTAGCTGTTGACCATTGTAAAACAAATATTATTTGAGGCGTCATAAATGACACTTCGTTTTGAATGCGGCAGATGCAGAGGCACAATGAGGAAAGGTGCTAGCCTGCTAGCGGTGCGCTTTGTTTCAATTCAACATCTGTATCTATCCTTAATTGTCCTCACCTGCTTCCTTGTTAAAATCATTTTATCGTCTTTCAAGTTCGCTGTTGTCTTCCAATTCTGTTTAAATTGATATTTTTGATTGGGGGTCGGGTTTCATTTGTCCCTCAATTAGAGTCGTTGTTGGGCATTAACTTTAAGGTTGATCTTAATCACTTAGTTATGATCTTTGCATTGATAAGTTTTGAGCAAGTTGCAACTGCTTGAATTAAAGAATAGGGATACGAAATGTTCAATGATGTTTATTCGAAGTTTGCCACGGTTTTTGTAGGTACTTTTGTGACACCTTCGGTCAAAAACAACTTTTGAAAGCCGCACCGAGTGAACGTGAATACATATTTATTAGTTATAGTATTACAATACAGCACACCAACCATTTGTCCTAGACTAAGTACGTACCTAGCAGCAGCTGGTCCATACAAGCCGATTCCCACCGGCTTGCCTAAAATTGATTACTAGTACGAGTAGTACCTAATGTTAAGGTAGGTTTCTTTTTGTTTTGGTATTGCCTAGCAGAAATTTTCACCAGCCGCCACTGGTACCTAGTCTAAGTAGTCTATGTACCTACTTCAACATCTAAATAATCTGGTGCAGACATGAAGAAGAATTGCTTAGTCATATTTAAACAAAACTAAAATATGTAATACAGTGAGTGAGTATCTGATCATTGATGACGCATCAATGGCGCCTCGCCATCTGTTTTTGGAACTGTAGAACCAAAATGTACTACTGATAAATGCGACCAAATATTTTCAATACGGGAAACCCCAGGAGTCCCACGGGGTAATCCCGAACAGCATTTCAGCCCCCAGCTACAGTTATGCAACCTGATTTGTGGCCCACCCATTTGTCAAACAGAACCGTGAACAGAAAGTTTTCCCAGTAAGACTATAGTTATATATTACTTCGTAAGGACATGCTATACGAGCCTACAAATAGTCTAATTGCCGATTCATTGACGTCAGTATCGCTTTGATTGATGCCAAGAATTGTTTACTTCACTATGGGCAATACAGGGTGTAAACCTAATACGGGCGAACCTCTTAACGGTGGTGAGTATAGGACGTATAAAATGTAATTAGATAACAAATTAATTCGGCCCGCAACGTAATGCAAACACACTCCCGTTAAACGTTCGTTGACAGTTGTCATTGATTGTCATCGCAACCACGTTTACAGTACATTGCTGCTGAGATTTTTTTCAAAAATTAATTATGGGGTGAAAATTAGGAGTAAATCAAAAACACCTATAACAATATTGAATTAAATATACGCCTGGTTTCATTTATCGCCCTTATTACTTTTACGCGCTGTATAGAACTTATGCCTCCTATCGATGACCAATTAAAATCAAAGCCACGGCAAGACGACGGACATAAAGTAACTGTAGCTGTTTCTAAAACTACGGAACCCTAAAGCTCGTACTTGGAAAATAAAATGCATCAGTGCAGATATATTAGTCAGTGGGTCAGCAATCAAACAGTTGATAGTAAGTACTATCATAAAAACGTCAATCACTAGATGCGCCCACCTACCCTGCCCAGGCAGGTGCAGCCAACAGAATTGATCACTATTTGGCCTTATGTTTTTAAAATAAGATTCATATATGATCATGGCCGGTCGTATCGTACAAGAGATTATCATGGATTTACCTTATTCGATTGCAACAAAGTTGAAGATACAGCCTGGCAAAATAGAGAAGAACATTTTTTAAAGACACACACGGGTCGAACGGGATAAAATGTGTACAAAACTCGAGAACTTAGTGTTAAAATAGAGTAGAAATTAAAGAGGGGTGGCGCCTATCCTACCTCTATATAAACCGTTTTGCATGTAGCAACTATTGAGTCACTTTTGTATGAGAACAGTAACGCCTCCGCCACACATGAGCGTTTTGATAGCGTGGCGTGAGCGGGGCGCGATGAGAGCGTATCGTCAGCGCCGCGCCCCGCTCACGAACTCAAAACGCACATGTGTGGCGGAGGCTTTAGTGTTGCTAGGATAAAAAAATAGTTACATTTCTACTCTATTTCTCTATTTTTCCAAGCTGTACGTGCCGTTTATACTACCGTTTGATTGGTGATTTTATGGGCACAACGAGTATGCCCCAACAATCGGTGTAGACTTTTATTACTCTGGTCTGATAACATCTCCGAAAGGCAAATGGATGTTTATTTCAATTTAAGTACAGTATTTTGACTCGTGAGGCTGTTGACAAATACTGACAAGCTTCAGTTTGTGTGATTTATAGTATCCTTATTCCTTAGTAAGGGCAACATATTAATTAGGTGTATGTCATTTTAAAGAACTCGTAGCTTTAACAATAGTAGTCACTGCATTAAGTAAATCTTAAGCAGTGAAGTTTTAGCCTAAACCTATTGATTTGCATTTGCATTCGGTTTGAGTATTAGCCAAATTTGGCTGCATCAAAATACATATTTGACCTAAATACCTATACAATCAAAAGCATTGTAGATATACAATCGCGATACCTAGTGATCGATCAGTTTAGTCTATACGTTACTTTTAAGTAAAATATAAAACCTTTTGAGTAGGTACATAGACATAACTCAGGAAAAAAAACAATAGAATAAAAACATAGAGATAAATAGGTCAAATCTTCCACATCGCTTAATTATTTCCGATTGAGACAACTTAATCATTAGTTCGGGAAATGAGGCGCATCCGTCAGCCAGTGGTAACTGATGTTATCAATATCAATAGAGGCACGCATACAGGGTGAAATCGGCTCCATCTTAGACTCTGTCTTCACTTCCCATCGGGTGTGCCTAGGGTCAATCGCCGATCAGTCCATAATAAAAAAAGAGGCCTGAAGGAAATGAATAAAGTTATTATTAATACATAAGAATTCACTTGACGTTTGAGATATAAAAAGTTAGTTATAGAATATGTAAATGTGGCATTCAAAAGGCACCAAATACATTTTTGGATTATGTGGATGATGGAGAAGAAGATGAACACAAGATATTAAATTTTTTTATAACTACTTTTCCAACCGTCAATAAGGCAACATTGAAACAGTCTTCTCGGGGTATATTAAGATTTAACCTCTATTTTTTTCCGACAAAAACATCGTACCTATTACCAAAAGCATTCTAAGGCAATGTTAGGTGTTTTTGTCAATCGCGCGACATATTTTGGACCCATTGGATTTTATACCTACCCTGCGTCTCCATTTTAAACACTATGCAGATGATGATGATGGTAGCTTTCATTACTACCGTCAAATTCCTAGGAGTCCCTAAATCCATACCACCCTGTATTCGTAACGTGGCACAAGCGGTTCGGACAGGTGATATGTCAGATCATAAATTAGAAGCCCCTTGTCCACCATCCGCCACCAAAAGGTCACAACTCATGCTATCAACCCAAATTGTTCACCACCATCTCTTTCCCTCTTGGTTTAAACTATGTAAGAGTGAAAAAGAAGAAGAAGTATTACGACGACAGAGGATATAATTTATTCCCTTCTGTGATCAAAAGTTCTTAACGAGCATTTGAACATTCTGTTATTCGCGTCCGAATGTCTTTTTAATGTCCTTCTATTGATTGTCAAATATTTTTTGTTGTATCTTAATGTCGCAGTTTTGAGTTGACTGGGGGGGCAGGTGGGTTTTTTTTCCTATAATGGGTCGACTGGATTGGGTATATTGGGTTGGGTGGGAAATGTATTACTTTTTACCAATAAATGTCTGCATCTGAATCTGAATCTGAATCTGACTCGTATCAATGGAATAATCTTATAGGTATACCTAATAGGATTGATGAAATAATGTTTTGTAAAGATAATTTAGTTAACGGGAAACCAATTTGAAGTTACAGTTGGATAAAAAAGGGATAAATGAGATTTAAGCCTCCACCACACATAAAGCATTTTGATAGCGTAGCGTTAGCGGAGCGCAATGATAGCGGTGCGCCGGCGGAACGCTGGCGTTCCGCTCGCAATCCGCGCGCATTCCGCTCGCAATCCGCGTTCGTTAGCTCCCGCCGGCGTCAACTGGACACAACGCCAGCGTTCGTCCGGCGCACCGCTATCGTTGCGCTCCACTGACGCTCCGCTACCGCTCCTTCTACGCTATCAAAAAGCGCATGTGTGGCTGAGCTTTTAGAGAGTTTCTAACGCAATTTATAAATCAAATTCAGTAAGAATTAGAATATAAACAGCATAATAAGAAACAAAGAGCAGCTTACTAGATATTTTCTAATAGTTGGTGGGATCAGGTTTTACTTTGCCGAAAGCCATACTAATTGAAATAAAAATAATACTAAAGCTAATCTGCGAATAGATTAGAATTTGTTCGCGGATTAGCGAAGTAATATTTGGGTGATTCTAAGTTAAGAGGTACTTTCGACGGCACTGACAAAAAAATATATTTTTTCAGGATAATACTTCATAATAACATATTTATTTTATAAAACTAAATGTTTTCTACCTGGGCACTCAAAATTATTACAGAAATTCATGTAAATTAGTCACAATCAGCTCTAATGTAGGAAAAATGTCTCTCCCCTGGCCTGTCCCCCAACCGAATTTATTTGTCAACAAGTAATTATGACTTCGTTAAAATTCACTTATTATTTTAATAGCCTTAATTTTACAAACATAAATAACTAAGGAACAGTATTTTATGAGTGGAATTTCTTACATTACTGTATTTAACAACAATTATGAACTCCAAACTTTGTCCTACGTGTTTCGTGTCTCGTCCCCTGGCTTTTTAGTTTTCGTTCAAAAGTCGGTTTAATTTGTTAATCTGTGGAGGTTCTGTCCTCTAATACACAGGGTGTTATGTGAAGTTACCGTCAAGAGGCGCGTAAGGCAACTATGCATCCGTTTTGTTGATTATTTCGGCCACGGCACTCGCTGGGTACAGAAATGTTGAGTGAATGCAGTCTTTCCTCTGGTCACTTTTATTTCACAATCATTTGTTTAAATACTAATATATATAACAATATCCACTGTAAATGTTGAATATATTGTTACGTTTATTTATGAATTGCGTACGAGAAACACTTTTACAGCTATTTTTGATTTTCATCGAAAATGTATCTCCCCTGGCGTATCAAAAAAGCCAGGGGAGATACTTTTGTACTAGTTTTGATTATTTTTATTTCCGTTTTCTCTTAACCTTTGTTTAGCGTTGTACCTATTTTTATTCTAGCTTTACGATAGAAGGTTTTCTTTCCAGAAAAACGCAACTATTAAGAAAAAAAGAGGACACATTCACATTCAACTTCATATGAAATTTTCGTGAAGCTGTTTAATATAAAGGTTTAATACTGATATTAAAAGGATAGGCTTTTGTTTACTTGTTGCCTATTGATTGTACATTAAAATTATTTTTGTTTTAATGGATAATATGGAGAAGTGAAAAATAAGTCAACTCATTAAGGAATTATCACTTTTCTTGCTGTAAAAATGTTATGAAATGTAAAGTCTGAGTATAAATAATCAATAATTATAATAAAAACAATAAATAGAGTTATTTCTTAAAAAAATAAAATTAAATTTTTCATACAACTGTCTCTTCCCTGGTCACAAAGTATCCTCCCCTGTGCAACAGTATCTCCCCTGGACTGAGTATTTCCCCTGGTCGCTGATAAAACACGATAAAACAAATAAATTGACTGGTCCTCTTTGTAAACACTTCAAACTGGCAGTTTTAACTAATACAAATAAACAAATAGGTAAAAAACAACAAAAAAGTTCGCGCCGTCTCTCCATACAACGTATTACCTCTTAACTTAGAATCACCCATTTATATTTTAATTGGACATTTTCTAAGAAATATTAATCTTTTTGAATCGTTCTAAAGTGAGTCGAAAAAGAACATACCAGGCCCTGTAGCCGAATGGCATTTCTACGACGCGAAACGAAAACGAAACGCCGCGAAAGGTATATTATATAGTCTGGCTCTGTCGCGCCAATACGCAAGAGCGATAGAGATAGATATCTACGAGCGTTTCGTTTCGTGAGCGCTTGTGCATTCGGCTACGCACACTGGTCGACCGCCGCGAAACTTGCCACCCAAAACTTAGATTAACCAATTTAAACAATTACATTGAATTCCCCTATAATTGTAAGTAACAAACGTCAAAACTATCGCGTGCAAGCTAATCTAAATTACACGGTAACCTTGCAAGTGTGCGCGCACCCTTAGGTAAACGACCTATCGGCGCGCAAACTTAATAATGCTGTTGTTTAAAACTTATATGCCCCTTAATAAGTTCAACGTAAAGTTGAATTTAGAATGGTTTTATTTGAACTGTAGGCAAAGTTTCTTAAGTTCTTTTTGTCAAAATATTCGTATTATTGAATTTAGTGTATTTGATATGGTTTTAAGGTTAATTTTTTAGTAAAGTTTTTCTTATACTTAGTAAAGGTTCAGGTGAATTTAAATGATAGGCTTTATAGGTACAGTTACAAGAATTAAGGGTGTGTATTTGGGTAATGGTGGGTAAACATGAATTTATTTTTAACTAGTTACTACTTACTGGATATTATACGAGTACAGTCGCCGGCATAAAGAAGTGATGATTTCTGTACCTTGTCGCTTTTAATCGTTTGACAATTTTAGTATGACATTTCAAATAAGACATTAATATGACAAGGTACAGAAATCATCACATATTTATGTCGGTGACTGTACAGTTGTTGTACGCTACGATGCGCCCCGGCTTTTAGCACGGGGAGTAATGCACATAACCTTACAGAGATCAACTTAGCCCCTAACTAAGCAAAGCTTGTACTAATGGGTGCTAAGCGGCGATACATACATACATACAATCACGCCTGTATCCCATGAAGGGGTAGGCAGAGCACATGAAACTACTCGTTTCAGTGCCACTTTTGGCAAATAAGGGGTAAGCGGCGATATACATACTTAAATAGATAAATACATAATTATATACATAGAAAACATCCACGACTCAGGAACAAATATTTGTGCTCATTACACAAATAAATGCCCTTACCGGGATTCGAACCCAGGAACGCGGCTCAGTAGGCAGGGTCACTACCGACTGAGCCAGACCGGTCCTGGGGAGGTATCGCGGCTTTTTGGCAGACCTATTCGTGACTTTAGTTCAAATATTGATCAGATGTGTTCTGTAAACCAGTGGCCTATTTCACAATAGTGACAATTGTCGCCCGGGGGCGAGACTTCGCCTTTTACCTCTCCAACGAGGAAATATTGACGCTGAACTGAGACTTATCAACCCAGCAGTACACTGAGAGAAATTTGCATTGTGAATTTAACAAGTTCGACTTGTTGCGGGTTTATCCGTTTGAAACAAAAGTATTTTAGTAAACGGAATAAATCACAATGTTGATGATACAAGTCGAATTTGTTCGAACAACAAGGTCAAACTTGTTAAAAGATATGTGATTGAATCAGCCAAACATATGTTTAAAACAATATGAGTCATGTTGCTTTTATAAAATTGACTTGTTGATTCAAATAAAATGAAACTTGTAGAATGTACTAGTTACACTTAACAAAATCTAACTTGTTTGAACCAAAGAGCACGTAGGCGCTATTTTAACCAAAAAACTTGTTGAACGAACATGAAAATTGGTTGTTTTTTCTCTCAGTGTAGGCACAGAATTGTCAGTGCCAAGTGTCAATGTCACTGTGGTGTAATATACCCCCATATTTAACTTATTTCATGTGAACGTGAAATGATCGTATATAAAGTAGTTATTTCGTGTAAAGCTCTCCCCTGGTGACTACTTTAATTGTACTTGTGTATTTTTTTTTAAGGGCTATCGTGTTACGACAATTGGTATTGAGGTGTTACCTATCATTAGCGCCACGTGCACGAACTTAATAATTAATTTCAATTTCTTTTTTAATACTTTGTTCTTTTTAGTATCTATTATTCTAATTATCGCGTGTTACTGTTTTACATTTGAATGTAGACTAAAAGTGTGTTTTTTGTTTATTTTGGTGTTTTGAAGCGATAGTGTTTGTGTTTTTTTTTAAGAAAATGTTAAAGAACATGCTACAGTTTGAGCACGGAGCAACACGCTTTTCCCGACTATGCCACTGGTGCCTTCCAGAATTGTACGAATTATTCTGTTCCTATTCTTAATTTAATTTTAATATAATTTAATTTTTACAAGATTCCTACTCGATATATGGATGCACATTTGCCTCCAATATCTGAAAAATATCATGTAAGCTATTGGACCTAACCTAGGTATCCAATTTTGTACCTAAGTACCTACACTAGTTAAAATACTTTGAATCAACTACCGGCGACCTAGACTCACGTCAAACAAACCTGCTTCGATATACAATATACATGTTTATGGCTAAGAAACATAAACAGCGGCCATTGAACAACAATGGAGACGCAGCTTTACGACGTTTTTATTGAGGCTTATAAATACATAAGTATTACGGTTACGCGCAGTGAAGGCGAGCGGGGCGCGTCGTACTCGTACTGTGGGGAAGTAGTGTGGGTAATAATTATGTTCGCAAATTTGTACACCAAAGTCTAAAGCTTTAATATAGTTTTTATGGGAAAATACTTTTGATTAGTGATTACTAATGATAAGTTTTTCCATTATCCGTAATCCGTACTAATATTATAAATGGGAAATCGTGCGTGTCTGTTTGTTTGTCCGTCTTTCACGGCAAAACGGAGCGACGAATTGATGTGATTTTTTAAGTAGAGATAGTTGAAGAGATGGAGAGTGACATAGGCTACTTTTTGTCTCTTTCTAACGCGAGCGAAGCCGCGGGCAAAAGCTAGTTTGTAATAAAGTCATTTCTTTCCGTCTTTAATATCAGCAGTAAGTAAGAAACATTGTTACTGTGGACCAAAATATCGATTTATTAGGCCGAATATGGACTAGAGTAGTTTTATACAGAAGTCACATCAATTCAAAATCACTCAATCTAACTCTATAAACAGGTCAAAAGCGTACAAGTCATACTACTACATAATAAAACACTGACGTTACGCTCATATTATACAAATGTATCAAAACAGTACGTTTTTTTTTTCATTCCCACGACCCGATGCGGCCCCAAATTCTCAACTCTAATTCATTTATATAAGGTACAGTGTATACTTATGGCCGACATGATGCAGTTTTGATAAACGATCGTTTACTTGATTAAAGTATGTTTTATTTCTCACTTTATGGAGATACGAAAGGAGCTAATAAATCTAAATTCAAGAGGTCGGTGTTTTATTACTTCCAGTTAGCAGTCGATGGGTTGTCTTCGCGAGTTTGACAAGACACGTTTGGGGTTAGAATAAACGCTGGACGGCCGGAAAAAGTGTGGGAAGAATAGAAGTATACTAATTTGTTAACTAATCATTGACAAATAAGAAACGATGCCTCAATTATTTAGAAGTGTGTCTCGAAGAAGTTTGTGTGTGTTTGTGAATACAAAATAATAACAGTAAGATTCTTACACTAATTTTAGACTCTAGCAATAAGCTCAAGAAGATTTGCGTTGCGGAACTTAAGCAATGATATACGCATACACATACTCATACTCGTACTCATAATATTTATCATAATATTCTTAAAATATACTAGCTGAATGACAATCGATGACGCTAGACGCTGATCTAAACGCAGTCGCGCCAATACGATAACGATATCATCTTGAGCGTTTGTGCATTTGGCTATGTAGGCACTAGGCACAAAAAAATGAAAAATGAAAATGAAATATTTATTTTTCAAGTAGGCATATTACAATGCGCATATGAACGTCAAATAAAGCTACGCCGGCACAGGCAGGTCTGTCCGTTAATCCTCCTCACAATTTCCAGATCACACCCCGCCAGCTGCTTAATTTACAACTTATTGATAATTCCGGCATAAATCAAGCCATGGATGAAATAAAAACGGAACCCCATCTGTCAGTGGGACAATGGCTCATTCCTGCGAGCTGATTTATCACTACGATAGTGCACCGATTGATCGTATCGCGGAGAGTTATTGGCGAAAAATTACCAGCTGGGAGGTGGGAGCGAGCCTAGTTGGACAGAAAGGGTTCTGTTTTAAATTGATTTAAACTAAAACGATTTCAACTCAGAATTTTTAGAACTAAAACGTGACCGCGTAAAACATACGTTTTTATATTTAAAATTATGGGTTCTTGCATTGCACCCTTATTTTTCTTGGTATCAAAGGCAATAAACGTTGACTGGCAAATCAATTTTACCACTAGTAAGGTAGCAGGTAGTTTAAAAAAATGTAGAGTCACTGTCACGCATAAGTATTTGGTATACAATTTGAATTTCGCTACCTTTTTAACCAACTAATTGTCTAGGCAAACAAAAAGAAAGACAACGTATATTTAAATACAGAGTTTCTCAAATATGAAATGATCACAATATATCAATTCAACCCTTCTGGCGTTTCCATGGGCGGCCTTTACAGCTTACCATCAAGTGACATGTCTGGTCGTTTGCCTCCTGTCATAAAAAAAATAGCTGAAAGAACCCAAGGGCGAAATAGTTATTGATACGTTTCCAAGAGTTCCAAGAGTTTCAGTCGTATTGACGGAACCCTAAAAGCCCTACCCGATGATAATTACGATATGTGCCGGTTCACACAGGCTGATTTATTAGGAGCTAAGTGTGGCAAGATAAGGATTTAAATTTTTCCTGGCCGTGTGAGCGGCCCTTTATAGTCACAAAAATGTTCACATTCCTTTTTAAAACATTTTTGCACTTGACCTGATTTTTTTATTTATGTAAGTGTACCTACACAAAGATTAAAGCAATTCTTTAAATGAAACATCCACATAGCACAATGTTAAAATCGCTTTGGGACTGATGCAATGTTTAGAGGGCTAAACTAAAATTTGGGTTTTAATTTTATTAAGAAAGCGCAAACTCAGATTACTTGAGGCACACTTTTAAATAGAATACTTAAAAAAGTCAAAGACTGTGACAAAAAACTTTTCAAAAAGTCAGTAACTTTTGAAGACTTCCCTGTCAATAATTAAATTATCATTTTAACGAATAAAACAAAGTTTAAAGGTAGCATTCGGATCCCAGCAGTCGCGACTCGCGACCCGGCAGCCGCTGCCCAGCGGCCGCGACCGACCCATTGTCGCTGCTGGGCGGCGCTGCCATAAGCTTTCGGATAGCAGCGGCCGCGACCCAGGCAGCGACTGCCACGGCCAGGCCCCAATTTCATATAGGTGACAGGTGCGACAATTGTCACAAAATATTACATATGTAGAATTATTGGTTTCACCACGCTGACAGGTGCGACAATTGTAGAATACAATTGTCATGCCTAACCATAGGGACAAATGTATCAAATTATTAATAGTAGTTGACTCAAATGGCAATAAGTAAGTAAATTTATTTAATGGATATTTTTATGTTTATTCGCTGACTATAAATATAAATGCCTTTATTAACTTCGATAAAACTTATTTAAAACTATTCATTACCTAAATCCTCTGCCACCATTATATAATTTTCTTCGGTAACATTATTTATGTGTATCAAGTAGGCATTGGTTATGTGTTAGTATTTTGCTTCAAAAACAATATTGCAGTATGGATATAATAAGAAAGATGACTATCTTAAAATTGATTTCCGACCGCAAATTCGTGTTATTTGATAACAAATTAACATGCGCAATGAAAGTTAATACTTAAATATAAAGGAATAGCTCAACGTTTGATTGAAACGGGTGTATGACAAAGAAATAGAAATATCTAAGATATATACCTAACTTGGCACTATACTAAGTATTTAATAAGTTTGAATTATTAATTATTAAGATATATAAAATTTATTTCTTATAAACGTGAATAAAACAAGAAAAAGTAAAAACATTGACCATTACTACAATAAAAATATACAAATAAAACAAATTAAAACTAATCTAAACTAATAGTTAAAAATGCTTTACTAAACTAAAAATATTTAAATTTGGAATTTGGTGTACCTAAATACGAAGGTAACTCGTTCATTTAAAAACGCTCAAATTAATTTTGAGGGTATTTGTTTAAAATGATATTAATGATAGCTATTTAGGTACATAGGTATTTAGTATTTTTTATGATACATAAGTTTAAAAACACAATTTAGTATAATAATACATATAACGCAGAGAAATCTCAAATATATACCTAAGTACTAATAATGTTACGAGGGGCCAATAGCGTTTACTAACAGCAACACTCTTAACTAATCATCGGTAGGCTTTATGCCCTTGTAATAAGGTAGTAACATTGCTGCCGATGGTACAATGATAAAAATAAATTGAGATATCCGTTTGCTACAAATTTAATTTCATATTTACGTAGCATTATTGAAACTTATATCGACGGTGAAGTAACAGGAACTCCTAACTAAGTACGAAAACCTAAGTATATAGGTAGGAATTACTGTCACTAATAGTGTCACTATACTACTCGCATGGGCAGCCATTTTGAACAACGCGTATGTCAACCACAAATTACTACAACTGTCACACAATTCGACACATCTTAATCCTCCTGTCGAGATTCACCGACAATTCTACAAATATGTCGCCTAGAAATAATAATTATTGTTTCACAACATCATTGTAATACATACAATTGTAGCAGAATGCCTGTCATGTTTGTAAGCAATTCTATATAAAATATTTTATAAAATTGTAATTTGTCACCTGTCATCGACAATTGTCGCTCGACATATGTCACTGACAATTGTAGCCTTTTTGAAACAGGGGCCAGTAGTCAAAGAGAATTCAGTGCATTCCATTCGTGTGTTGAACATTAACTAAGTATGTCAGACAATTTAATTAAAATAAAAGAAAGCGAGAACTCCTGAAGAGACTGATAGAGGACGGAGAAGAGGATGATAGAATAGAATTTTATTGCTGAAGTAATGTTGCTCTTACTATCATCAAAGATGTATAAAATTAATTCATTATACACGTCCAGAACCCATGAGTATCAAATCCCAAAACACGTCGTTTTTATCGTACACTGGTCAAAAAGAGAAATAAAAAAACAAAGTGTGATGTAAAGCTGCATTTTTGGTATGTTATTTGGGGTCCTTGGGGGAATGTAGGACTATATTTTGCAAGCAAAAAAATGGTGTGCTAACTTCGTAATTTAAAAAAAAAAGTAAAAAAATCAGACTTTTTTTGGTTTTTGCCGTTTTATTAAAAAACTATGCATTTTTGGTCAAGGGTTGCTTTGTAATGTTGAAAGCGCATTAAATTCCAAACAGTTTGACATCTTTGTTATCAATGTCCGTCAAATATTTTTTGAGATATGAAGCGTCAAAAAAAGAGCATTTTCCCCCTTTCTATGAAAATATTCGTTTTGTTAATATTTTGAGACAGATATCAGCATAACAACTCAGGCTATTACATAAATTGTAAAAAAAAAAAGTAGAAAATTACACTAGCTTTCATTTAAGACCAAAAGAGTGCCAGTTATTAAAAAAAATAGGATTATATCATAAGTCTAGTATAACTGGATCAGAAATAATCGGTGGATGGTAATGGCCAAATGGGATAGTTTACATATATTTACAGGAGGCGTAGCGGAGAACGAATTATTATTATTTGGGGGCTGTTCAAGTATTACTCAGACACATATTTGCGTATATCAAATCAACATTTATTTAGTAGTTAAGTTAAGTTTACGGTCAGAAAGACCTCAGGATCGCCGCTTGGCGGAAAAAAATATTTACGAGTAGAAAACCCTCATTAATTGAATCAGATTGTTCCGAAATTCATATTATTAAAATTAAAACGGGACTTAATCGCGTAAAACTTACGTTTTATATTTAATCCGACGTTTCGGACATGACATTACGTCCGTGGTCACGGGTAGACTGGCTGGGAGTTGTATCAACATCTTCTAGCTGTACGAGTTTTTCGAACTACCCGCACTTGATTGTCATCAGTCACTTTTACGCTAGGGTTGCCACTCTGCCTACATACAACACTCACGACATCCGATGGTATGGGACGGGAAGTTTTCTCACGTTTACACTTGCTAATCACTGGATTCCACGAAGATGAAATCCCTTGCCCTTCATTTTGATTGAAATTACGATGTTTCCTGATTTCAATCGCTTCACGTACTTTCCTGCTATAGTAAAGACGTTCAGTTGAAAGGACTTTGGGATTATGCAGTTCAATCCAGTGGTTCGGTCCTGACTCAAGCAAATGCTCGGCAACCGCAGACTTATTTATTTGTCGTTTTTTGACCGCCGCGATATGTTCTTTGACCCTTTCCGCTATGGTGCGTTTGGTTTCTCCAATATAAGAACTACCACAGCTACAGTCAATCTTATAAACGCCTGGCGTCTGATATGGAATAACATCCTTTGCTGACCTTAGTTGCCCCGCCACCCTCGACAACGGCATGTACACAGTCTGTATCGAATACTTCTTTAGTATGGTACCAACCTTGTCTGTCACTCCCTTGACATAGGGCATAAATGCCGGTCGTCTTGCAACATTCGGATGCTTCTTCGCAGGCTTTCGTCTCGGTTGCCGACAATCCACCCTGTACCCATTCTTCCTAAGAACCTCCTGAATGTGTGACATCTCACACATTGTGTTTTAATTTTAATAATATGAGTGAAGATCGTGTTAGTTTAAATCAATATATTGTTCCGAAATTGTTCTTATACGGACTGGTTTTTAAAGCATATCACTGAGAGTCAATAACATCGATGCAATCTCACGAGCGTTGTCGTGGACGTGCCCGAATCATAGTATTCTCCGTTTAACGAAATATCAGTACATACATAGTATGTGTTGTATTGCACGCGCAGGTCTCTCACCGCCGCGCAGGTGTAGTCGATGGTCAAATACAACTCAAGTGGACTTTCTATCACTACAGGAGTTGTGCCATCAAGATGCAGAACCAGGACCCTCAAAAAGGAAAAAGTAAAATGTAACTAATTCTGTTTTATTTTTCTAATTTACTAAACTTCAAAATTTTACTGTATTTTATTTCTTCATTAGTAATAGTCAAATCGATGCAAAGTTAGCTTAGACAATTTTTTCAGATAAACGGATATCAAAGAAAGTAAGATCGAATAGATAGCACTTTCAACCTAAAACTTTTAGCGTAAACTATTTTACCTTAACCAATCTACCAGACTCATGGCTTCTCTATTTATAGATTTTTTTTTGTTTACAAAAGTAACTATTCGTCTTACTGACCTTTATTTGCACTAAAATTAAAGCAAAATAAATTTTATACAATGTTATATTGCAATATATATCATATCATGAAGTATTTTGCAGATATTTGTCTAAAAATATTGGCAAAACGCTACATTTTATAAATGCGTCAAAAATTAACCTTTTTTGACGCTTCATATCTCAAAAACTATTTGACGGACATTGATAAAAAAGATGTCAAACTGTTTGAAATTTAATGCGCTTTCAACATTACAAAGCAACTTTTGACCAAAAACGCATAGTTTTTTAATAAAAAAATAAAAACCAAAAAAAGCCCGATTTTTTTACTTTTTTTTTTAAATTACGAAGCTAGCACACTTTTTTTTTGCTTGCAAAATATAGTCTTACATTCCCCCAAGGACTCCAAATAACATACCAAAAATCCAGCTTTACATCACACTTTGTTTTTTTAGCCGATTTTCATGTAAGATTTGACCGGTGTATCGGCAAACATCGCCATTTTGTCAACCTGTGCGAGCGGGCGGCCTGGGCAGCGCGGCCACACTGCCCCCGGCGCTGCTCGGTCGCTTGCGTCGGAAACTATCGCATATAAAAAGAACTTCTCTTTTCCCCTTTTATCTAGTAGGTGGAAACTTTTACTTTAGTTTACGAATGTTATCAATCATACAAGTAATAATTATATTTTGTTAAGGCAGTAAGTAAGCACTTGCATTATCTCAGGATAATGAAGAAGTTGAATGACCCCTTAATATGACTTTAATTTAAAACAAAGTAATCAAAATCGATTGCGCCACTCCCTCCTTGCTATCACAGTAAAAATATAAGACAGTACCTAATTCAGTTGCATCGTTCCCTTTCCTCCCGTGTTTATCGTAGAAGTCGACTGTGGGATTTGGGTTGAATTGTGGTGTAAGAAATTTGCCCTTTCACTGCAATATTACAATTTCGGTTTCTTTAAACCCGTTAATTGTTAAGTGAAACTGAAACTTGAGCAATTTCATGTGCTTTGCTTACCCTTCTTGAGAATTCAGGCGTTTTGCTAATTTCAGTGTTTTCGTAATCTCAATAAAGATCAATGTTGGGCAGATGGAAGAAAAAATATGCTTTAGCCACAGCATAGAGCATAGCATTAAGGTGGCATTGGTGGCAAGTTTTTGTGATGCTGGTTATAGTAATTGATTTTTATAAAAAATGACACGAAGGTCATTTTCACGTCAGGAAGGGTGAAGTTTAGACTGTCCGTGAATCTGCGTGAACCTACAGGACTACAAGTATTCATTGTACTTTTCATTAGCAGATATAAGTAGATTACTTGTTAAAACTCTACTCTGTCGGTGTTAGCGTGGTGGTAACAGCGGGTGTCTTCGTTATCAGCGTCTTATCGTGTGACGACCCGGTCCAAAATAAGACTGATTCGTGACGAGGTGTCTGCCAAACGCGGATGTGGGGTAAACTGTCACTACGTGAATTGTGGGCTAGCAAAAGAATTCTTGCGACTTTAGAAGTTTTAACTAGACCATCGTATCGTATAGTTTTATTTATTTATTCGTATGGCGCATTTACATAAACTTTCAAACAATATGTAGCTAGAATTATAAGTCCACATTCAGGGTCCATTCAGGTTTAAATTAACCTGTCGCAATCTCGTGGCTTGCCACGAGATTGCGACAGGTTAATTTAAACAGGTCTTCCGGAAGTTCCGGAGGGCATGGGCAAGCATGCAGAGGGCAGCGCTATATAATGTGATCAATGGTTTGAGCCTCTTCACCACACTTCTTCGTCGAAACCTCATGACTGAGGGTCGTGACCACCATAAGTCGCTGTACGTTGCAGTGCTCTCCACTCAGGCCGATCTTTTGCCTTCCTAAAGGATCCCTGGAGCCCAACGCGAGTGACCTTCTTTATTGTGTTGAACCAGCGCGTGGGTAATCCGGCTCTCTTACGATGGCCCTCCACTGGTCCGACGATCAACGCACTTGCAGAGCGTAGAGTCCCGCCAACTTCATTTATGGCGGAAATAATTACAGCGCCCGTGACCAGTCCTCAATCTGTTCACTCGACACCAGAGATTTCGTATAGTATGCTTGCCTCATCACCCTAACGAGAGGGGGGAAACTTGGCCCTACCCACTAAACCCACTCCGGCGTTTCATCCTCTTAGCCGTTCGTGAGGGCGCACTGGGATCGATGTATGTCATTCACTAGTATACTAGAAGCTGCTAAGCGCTTCGTGCGAATTGGTGGAATATCTACCAAGTGAGGGTGGAAACCGGGCATGCGTCTAAAAGTCCGATGGTAGAATGGGGACGGTGGAATAAGCTCTGTAGCTTTTGATCACACTTCCCGAAGTGCAACCTATAAAATAAAGACAGGCTGGAGACTCTCCGCCGAGGGGCCAAAGACTGTAGCTTAGCCGTGAGCTTCTTGTCACCAATCAATAGATAACGTCACCATAGCACAACATCAAACACAGATGTACGGTCAAACCAAAAGGTGGTAACAATAATTTGGGTGCTTAAAGAAAGGAACACCTAATTGCACAATTTGCAAAGACATTTTTTCAATTACTGCACAGTACATGTTGGTAAAAATCGATCAAAAAAAATCAGGTGTATTTGGAATTTGAAAGCAGATTGTTATTGCTCTTTCATAGAAATCAATCACATACTATGTATATCGTTCAGACATTTCGTCAAATATTGCACATGAACTAGCCAACGTCAGCAGGCAAAGGCCGGGATAACGCTAAGTAGAAGAAGAACTATTAGCCAACGTCATAGCTCCTTTACAATTGTTGCTACGCTAAAATTAGCTCATCCGAGATACCCCCACCGTGCACCGTGTCACCCATTAATCGGTCAAACAAAATCTGTTATAATTTGGGTGCCGACCGATAAGGATAACGTATCGTGCGCGTTCACACGTCGCGCGCGTGACGGATTACTGGGAAGTTTCCAGAGACCGGGACAGGTTGGCAACATCGTAGCTTGCCTGTGCCTTTCCATGGCAGAAGGAACCTTACTAGCCCAGTTTGACACCTTTGTAGCTGACATGTGTCTTTCCATGTCAGAAAGAACCTTACTAGAGATGTAATGCGAAAAGATTTTCCTTCGTATTTTACGGAAACGTACGAACATGTCATGCTATTTCAATCTCAGTACAAGACTATACACTGTTTGAACGAGCTTGGGGGAATGCTTGGGGCAACCAGAAGAAAAAATTGTAAAAATAAAAATACAAAGTTTTGCATTTGGGGATCGAACCTAGAACTATGGATAGCGTGAGGGGAAAAATGTAGCATGAATGCCACTGGACCACCGTGGTTTAAACGAATGGGTGCAAATTTAAGTGTTATGTGCTGCCAGTCTACTTGATTGAATGAGCGAGATGGCGCTGTCAGTTGGAAGTCGCAAGAGAAGTTTCACTTCAATAACATATTGTAATGACTCTTCTATATTATTCATAGCTAAAGTCCTCAGTACATTACTAATTTTAATAAAACGCCCTTAAGGACCGGCCACACTTATGAGACGCATGTCCTGAGGTGCGGAACGGACGTCCGCGCCCGCGCCACGCCGCCTGAATGTAATTCAAAAAACGTCCATTCAGGCGGCGTGGCGGAGACGTCCGTTGCGCACCCCGA
This sequence comes from Leguminivora glycinivorella, assembly GCF_023078275.1. NCBI lineage: Eukaryota > Metazoa > Arthropoda > Insecta > Lepidoptera > Tortricidae > Leguminivora > Leguminivora glycinivorella. The sequence continues at coordinate 23,544,821 of NC_062982.1, forward strand.
GACACGCGACGCTTAAGTGGGAACGCTGCCTTAATCAAACAATTTAAGAGGGCAGTAGCGCGCGCACAGCGCCTTCTCGCAGCTCCAGATACGGTGGCAGAGAAGAAACCAAAGTTGTGTCTAGAGTGGAAAGCAAACACGCCTTGTGTGCACGCTTTACTCAGGGCTACTCCACGAAAACTCAAATATACCGTGTGTACGCTTTACTTCTTTACTCGCGGCTACAACTCCCCTAAAAGTCACATACGCGGCTCAAACAACACGGCCTTAGGACCTTCATGTTAACATGGCCATCCCTCATGTGTGACCTTAACGTATTTAGCGCTGTTAATGGTCGTAACGAGCCTAATTAAAGATAAATAATTGGTAGGTATGTTGTTTTATTTTTAAGTATAGGCACGGTTAGATTTAAGTGTTTTTGAGCCTGTCAATTAAAGTTTAAATTACATTTTATGACTGCATGGAATAAATGCCGGTGGTTCCTTTTTATATTTCCTGTGAGTTATTTGATGGCAGGTTTATGCCCAAAAGGCTAACACATACTTAACAAATTTGATTCAAGAAAAGAGATGGGCTGATCAACTCAGACATGGGGAGTTTTTTTAAATCCTTCGATGTTTTAGCAATTCGATGGACCGGAATTGATGTAGGCTCGCGTTTGTGTTCGACCAATCAAGCGTCCACTATCCTCTTAAGGCATAGAAATAAATATGTAAAGGAGATTATTTTTTCACACTGCCTACCTATATGAAATATGGAATTGGGAACTATATCGTAGGTGAGTTGTGAGATGTGGGCAGTTTTTGCGCAGGGCAAAGACCTTATGCGCACTTATTTAAATAAAAGGTAATGTTTTTGACCTGTCATGTTTTTGTGTGTTAAGAACGTGATTCTATGGCGCGATAAAAAAATATGGGTTCCCCCAATTAAGAAATATTTTCATCTCTAAACAAAATATCTGTGCTATACAAAGCTGTTTAAAAACAATTTATTACCTCTCACCTTTCCATCTTCCGTCGGTAATATAACTCTGGCAATTTTGGCTTTGTAATACTACTTACTCACAACTGTTTACATTAACTTATTTACCCCCTACAAATAAAACAAGAGTCTTCTAAAATTTTGCCTACGTAAAGAAGCCTCCAAAGTTTAACTTGAGTACTTTTCTACAGGAAAATGCGGGAGAAAATGAACATTTCATAATATTTGTACAACCGCTATAATTAACCACAAAGTGAGTTCAAACGTAACGCCTCAGTGGCCGATTGCTTGAGGAATAATTTTAACAAATTGGGTAAGAAATTTTAAAGACTCTTTTGAGTTTGTTTGAAGCCGAATAAAGTTGTCTAAAAATAACTTTCGACCTTTGCCTTAGTGCCTTACCTAACAATAAGCTAGGGGAGGAAAACGAAAGCAAAGTAAATTATTTGATCAGATTGGGATTATTTAAGACGACAACTTTAAGGAAAAATTAATACAACGAAAAACGAGAAATTATTATGGCAAAAGAACTGCGAAATATATAGTACCCAGAGTGTTTAATAAAATCAATATACTAAGGCAAACTCCAAAAGTGAGCAAAGGGGTAATCAAATCCAGATTAAAAAGTTTTTTCCTCAGTGTTGTCATAGTCTGTAAGTTAGATAGATGAATCCTGCAATAAGTACGTATTGAGTATATGCTTAAATGTTTGTTTAAATGAAGTAAAACTATTAACAAGTTGTTAGAATTAAGTAAATAGGTTAAGTTATAAGTACAAAAATGAGCGCTAACTCGCCATCAAACGTCATAGTTTGGCGAGATATATAAAATTTGTAAGTGCACATGTTGTTCTAAATAATAAATTAAAATTAAAAATTTAAAAACGTAGGAAAAGTATTTGATACAAACTTTTCATTGTTTATTATTTGACGACCGGTCTGGCCTCGCGGGCAGTTTTTCTTTGCCTATTTTAGTGCAGGGCAAAGGCCTCCCGATTTTTCCCGAAGATGACTTGGACGCATTCTACCAATTTTTGGGTCTCTCGCGGGTACTGAATAATTATCATGAACAATACGGGAACGTAAGCATTACCTTTATGTATCTGTATTTCAATATTGTTATTTACACCGTGTCCAATAAGTTTGAATACAGCACAAATAGCCAATAAAACAAAATGAACAAATAGTTACTACATTATTATTATATTTTATGAATGGCACTCTTATTTACTACATTCACAACAAATGTTTTGGAATAACTCCGGCATTAACTTGTTTACCAGCCTCAAACGCTTCTCAAACGGATCACACGCGGCACGCACCGTTTTCTTCACATTTCATCCCAAATACTCTCGATAACCTTTTTTAAATGATCTAGGTTTATGATTTTATAAAAATTTTGTCTTCAAAGCATGTATGACCATACAAAATAGTCTAATACGCCTAAACCTGGAGGCCTGGGTGGCCACTCATGTTTCGGATAAAAAACTGCCAAATTAGTCTGAAACTACGCTAGAATACCATTTGCCGAATGTGCTGAAGGTGCGTCTTGTTGGGACACATGATACTCATTCCCAAGCATCCTTTTTAACTTTAAGGCATTTTTTTCTCCAAAACCTTGGTTTTAAAGAAAAAAACGTTGATTTTAACGCTTTTATCTGTAAGTACTGAAGGTAGTTTACCTCGCTTACATACTGCATCCCACACCTGGGCCGATGGTGAGCTCTGGAACCTAGGCACATTTTTCTAGTTGCCCGGAACGTTATCTATCCTCGGTACCCATAATAGTTTATTTTGGACACGTGGCGTCTGTTTTATCACATACAGATTCTCCTTATAAAAAATAACTCGTCACCTGCGTGCCGAGCAAGTATTTTGTTGGCACTTTACTTCTTTGTTTTTCTTAGACACTTCGGAAATTTCATGTACTTTGTGCTTGTATTTTATTAAGAGGAATATACTCTTTAGTTTAAATAAGAATTTGATGGCCTGTGATCCCTATATCTTTAGAACTGAGGTAAAATGTGAGTATTCGCACTTATTGGACACGGTGTATAATAAACACAGTTCACAATTTGACGACCGGTCTGGTGCAGTCGGTAGTGGCCCTGCCTGCTGCGCCGTGGTTTCGGGTTCGAATCCCGGTAAGGGCATTTAATTGTGTGATGAGCACAGATATTTGTTCCTGAGTCATGGATTTTTTCTATGTATATAATATAAGTATTTATTTATATATTATATATGTATATCGTTGTCTGAGTACCCACAACACAAGCCTTCTTGAGCTTACCAGAGCCTCAGTGAATCTGTGTAAGAATGTCCTATAAATAATATATATATTTTTTAAATTAATACCTTAATTTTAATAACAACTTAAAACTACTATAAAGCAAACAACCAGCCCTGTTGCAAGAGTTGAATGAATTGCACTCGAAACATTATTCAATGAAAAATGGCACTAAAGATGACCAACATTAGATCGTCAGTCCCTTGAAGTAGTGGTTCGTGTGGCAGGCACGGACTCTATAAACAACAATTTCGCCGCCTGCATTGCGGAAGATTTGCGGGGACTTTTGCCTGATTGCGGTATATTTGGTTTGCAGTGCCCTATTAGACATGCTACGAATATTCAGAAAGCTTAGGCAGCGTTCCCACTTAAGCGTCGCGTGTCTCGGGGCGCGCAACGGAGGTCTCCGCCACGCCGCCTGAATGTAATTCAAAAAACGTCTCCTCAGTAAATTTTGTATAGGAAGGACGTAAGACGCGCCACGCTACCGCCACGCCGCCTGGGGCGCGTCTTACGTCCTTCCTATACAAAATGTACTGAGGAGACGTTTTTTTAATTACATTCAGGCGGCGTGGCGGAGACGTCCGTTGCGCGCCCCGAGACACGCGACGCTTAAGTGGGAACGCTGCCTTAGATATTCTCCTTGAGAACTAAAAAAGTCATAATGCACTTTGAAACCTATTAAGACGCTACATACAGGAGCGAAAATGCTAAAATGGAATGGGGCCCCCTTTTAATATCAAAACGGTCCGACACAGATAAAAATAATAATAATCTGTGTTAAAAAAATCATTGCTCTATCTTCAAAAACCAGGGAGGAAATAGTCGAGAGCGTTTGTATGGAGAATTGACCCCTCCTGTATCGTCTTAAGGGGCTCCAGCTCCACACGGTTTTCATCGATTTTGGCAAGTTTTGAGTTGCAACTCCTAAATTTGCACAACAGATAAAATTATAAGACCAACACGGGAAGCATGGTCGCGCGATAGACGATAAAATAGCAGGCCGTCCCTATCGCACTATTTGTAAGTGCGATAGGGACGGCCTGATATTTTATCGTCTATCGCGCGACCATGCTTCCCGTGCAACTGCCATCGATTCTTCAATCTTCTATCTCTACTAGTATAGAGCCAAATTTCGAAAAAAAACTTATTTTTTATGATTTTTTTAAACATAAAAACACTTTTATCGACATTTGATTTTAGTGAAGGGTGTTACATACATGAAATCGACATGTTTAGATTTACCTTTGACTTTTCTAATATCAATGGATTCAAATCGAAGGTCATTGGCGCAGGGAACGCCCTTCGCGACATCATCGTCATAATCTATATCCATCGAGGATTATTTAATTATTTTGACATTCATGTAAAAAAAACATTATATTTTTTCCATAAATAAGTACTTTTATCAACAATCATGGGCTAAACAGAAATAACTAGGGGAAGAAGATGTTTATGTAAATGACAGTTCAAGACAGATAAGATAAAAAATAATTTAGTACGTCATAAAACGTACATAAAAGTTTTATGAGCTTATCTATTAGCCCCTTTACAATTTGAAATGTAATAATTAACTTTTGGAACTCCTTGAGATATACAGTAGGTGTATTTTGAATTTCATGTGTTATTAAGGGACCGGCCACATCTAAGAGACGCATGTCCTGAGGTGCGGAACGGACGTCCGCGCCACGCCACCTGGGGCGCGTCTTACGTCCTTCCTATACAAAATGTACTGAGGAGACGTTTTTTGAATTACATTCAGGTGGCGTGGCGCGGACGTCCGTTGCGCGCCCCGAGACACGCGACGCTTAAGTGGGAACGCTAGCTAAGAGTCACGTCTTCTTTACCGCATCAAGACAAAGTATAGAATAAGGGGACAATTTCGACTGGGGGACAAAAACAACTGATCCATTTTTCCATGTTTTACAATGTTTGCACTATTAGTTAGTGTTCACTGGTTATATAAGGCACGCGTGTTCAGTGGATACATGTGGAACTCAATAGTGTAATAAATTGATCAGTCACAATTGGCCCCCAGTCGGGATTTGCCCCGCTGTACCTTAAACATTTTCTACTAGCATTTACAAAACTAAACAAAAGTGACCACATGTACAGCCGTCGAAGGTCAAACAGTGCATCCAAAAGGGTTCAGAGCACGGTTTATAAGCCTGCATTTACATAAATTAGAATCTCGGTGAACTGACCGCAAGGTGACCCCCATAACGGCCAGAACTGCATTTTTTGAACTACATACGCCCGCCCCGCCTGATGGTAAGCAGTCAGGGTGGCCTATGGATACCTGAAGGGCTAGCACATGATAGGTGTGAGGTACCAAATATTTTTGTGGACAGGACCAGGCTCTTCGCGCGTGAGCTCAGATGTTTATAAAGCCTCCGCCACACATTAAGCGTTTTGATAGCGTAGCGTTAGCGGAGCGCAATGATAGCGGTGCGCCGGCGTTCCGCTCGCAATCCGCGCTCGTTAGTTCCCGCCGGCGTCCGCTGGGCGCAACGCCAGCGTTCGTCCGGCGCACCGGTATCGTTGCGCTCCGCTTACGCTATCAAAACACGCATGTGTGGCCGAGCTTTAAGACTGCATCACGGTGCTGTTACACGGGCAACACAATTGCCAGCAATTCACATACCATTGCCGCGTTTGCTCCACAGTTAGTTGGTGAGTATTGACTAAACCCGGCAATGTATGTGAATTGCTGGCAATTGTGTTGCCCGTGTAACTGCACCTTTGGAATCACCCTTTCCTCCCGATTACTGTATATGGGAGGTCATCTATTGCATAACACCATTCAAAGTGCATACTGTAATGCAATAAAAACTACATAAGTATCAATCTCAATAAACGTGTAGTTATAACTTATAATGTCCTCAATTAAATTTATTGCTAAAGTATTTTTATAATCGAAGCAATCAATCGAATAATTAAACTGGAGTAATAAAGTACCTATAACAAGCTAAAGTACGACCTGGTTTGTTCAAGGTGTGCGAAATCCTTAAACGAGATTGATTGGTATTTTTTTGCACACCTCAAACAATAATTTAGCAAAAAGGGCGATAAGTAAAAACTTATTTTATTTAGTAATAGTCGCGACAGGGAATTGGCGATCCCCCTAAACAATTTACTAAAAACAAAACTGGCAAAGTGATATAAACCCGAAACTAAATGTTCTATTTTGGCATTTATTTCGAACAATAAAGACTCGCTATTGCAGTTGTATTTTCGTTAAAATACGACAAAATTAAAGTGTCTTTAAACGACTTTGCATGCGTGAGGTCGAATCAAACAGGCGTGCAGACACATTCGTAAGTTGAAAGCCCTAATTCGCAGTTCAACGCACTCGTTTTCTCAGAAAAAAAGCTAGAAAATTTGGCAAAGACCACTGTTTCTAATTAGCACGTGAAATGTAACGTTTGATAGATAAAAGGAGGAAGTTTATGTCACTAGTCATGTCAGGGACCAAACCTATACAACGATTAGTCAAAAAGGCCAGAATCTTTAAATTACCAGACTTGATTATAGCGAGGAGATATCTTAAGCTTTCATCACGTAGGTAGTTCGTGATCCTCTAAGAAAAACACGTGGTTTTTCAAAATATATTATAGTTTTACAACGTGAAAATTGTAAGGTTCTGTATTGGCACTAGGGCTCCCGGTCGTGACCGTGTATCGTGAACACGTAGCCGTACGCACGTTGCCGTGATACACGGCAACGGATTTCTGGTTCGTTCGTCACGTGAAAATAAATCACGTGAAATTAGGGTACGTACGTTCGTAGATCCGTCCGTACGTACGTACGAATTCACGTGACACGCCCGTTCGGTCCGCCAGCGGCGTTTCATGAGAGAAGATAAGATCGGATGCAGTCTCTATAAGTTATGAATAAAAATGTAGGTATCGTGAGGTTATATCTTAATTACTTTTGAATTAAAATTTATATTCAATACTGCGGTTTTTCAAATATTAATATGTAAGTAATAAATAAATATAACCAAATAAACGATCCGGGGTTTCCGATAGGCTTAATTTAGAAGTGGTTATAAAAATACCAACGATATGGGTAGGTAACCTTTTGTAAGGGTAACTGCTAGATTTGGTAACCGTTTCAGATAAAGTTTCCTTCCAGTCATTTGAGTTTTTTACTCTATCCAAAGGTTTTCAACAGTTATAATTCTAAATTCGACTTATTATTAAATAACCACTGTTAGCATTGTCTCTACGCTACAACCGACGCTTCGAGTACAAATTCAAAAAATGCTTATACTTTCACTAAAATATTACTTTTATGTTTATTAAAATGGCACTATACCATGACTATACCTTATCCTTTGTTAAGCTTATCTGTTGAGTGGTTGTGGTTGAAAAATACCATGCGTTAACGTGGTAATATGGGCTTAACCGTGCACCGTGATACCCTTGAATCTGCTTATTATGTGTCTGCAATGTTCGTTGACAAAAACTCTCTAGTTACCCTCTGATTAATAAGATTTAATAGGAAGATAAGTATTCACGGTACCATTCAATTATTGATGCAAGGAGTAAGACATTTGTCAATTTAGTATAAAAATTAAGAATGTGACGATAGGATGACATCCACGGAAACGTAATTTTAACACATACCTAGTTAATAATTATGTTATACATTTTACGCGAACTTACTTAACTGTTATAGCCACTATTTAATTAGGTAATTAGTGTAATTACGTTATATAGTAATAAGATTGATGGTAGTAAAAAAAGTCTACTTTAAGAGGGTTCAAGGCGCAGGATTATCATTTTATTAAGATGTAAACACTGTTTTATGACTGATATATTGTTTCAAAAATAATAAATAGGCACTGCTTAATAAAGTGAGCTTCGTTATACTATTTACATGCAATAACTTTAAAATTATTTTTTCATGGTATTTAAACTTAGACCTTTGCTGCTTTCATTTACTTATTATGGATTACACCTATTTAAAAATTGACTTACTCGTTTGATGTCGTAACAGTAACAGCAGATTTCAAATGAACTGACGTCAAATGCCTCGCGATAGATCCTGTAGTACCATGACGACACGGAAACTCATTGTTTGTCCGATCCTTGCAGAGACTACATAAAGTTGAATCTCCGACTCTGGTGGCATATCTCCACATCAAACTTTTCTTCGTTGTTAAGAGTTTCAAACATTAACAGTAACAATACAAAAAATTAACAAAACAACAAGACAATAACTTTTAAATTCACCGCTAAAGTAAAATGTCAAGGCCTTCAAGTGTTGATCAACTGGGATCTTACAAGTGACTAATTGAAATAAACTAAAATTCTAAACTGCCTCATCCAGATTAAATAAAAAATCCTAAAATGTAAAAATAACACATCGCTCACTTCACTCAGCTTCACGTACAAAAGGCTGCTCGTAAATTTTACTGTCTTTATTACCACGTGGTGGAACTGCGCTTATTATTTGCAAAATACCACCACAGTAAGATAGCTGAGCTCGTTCGTCAAACAATACAGTGCTATAAAGGAATATACTATCTAAAAGTATTATTTAATGTACCGAAACTGATAAGAACTGCAGCTGTCATTTTTTTTGTCTTAGCCGTGGCCCCGCGCACATGTGTGCATATTTTTTGCCTGGAGTATAATAGTCATCATAAACTTGCTCTTTTGTTCACCTACACTCCTGTTTGTCTTGTTTACATTTAAGATTACGTTATATGCTTACATAAGAGCAAGCTTAAATATTAATTAATTAAAGCCACTTGGTAGGTTTTCATTTGCATACATAATAAATGAAAGAATAAATGTGAAAACCTTAAGAATAACATAATAATGCTTGACCAGAAATATATGGCTAAGCGTCGTGTTGCTGAATTTCATCAGAACTATTGTCCCGGATCCGTAAGTTCACATTTTTGACACATTTGTTTTGAAGTACATATGTTGCGATGTGGCTAAGGCGTATCGTTTGCCAAATCTAACGATTAATTTCGAATTGGTTGAATCGATTAGGCCCTATGGACAAGGAGGCGCTTAAACAAAGATACGATTTCTATCAACTTACTGAAATGTCATTTGAATCGAAATTACACTCTGCCACAGCACTAGTTTAAAAATAAAAATTAATGATAAATGGTTTAATAAGTAAATCTTGCGTTATAAATTAATATCGTAAAATACTTACTAACGAAGATCCGCAAAAATGTAACATGTTTTAGATTATGTTTAAAGTAAGGGAAATATTATTTTTCTACTCGTCGATTGTAATCTGTCAATTAGGACACCACAGACTAAACTATAAGTGCTAACTTTTCAGTGTTGGATACTCTATGGCAGTTCCGACTCAACTATAATAATATATGTACTTAATCTCATTATAGTTGACTTTAAGTTAACTGTAATAATTTCAAAAATAGAACATCATACAACTTATATACTAATTTGCGATACCTGGCAAATTTTTCTGCATCTGAAATACATTTTTTTTATTTGTGGCGTTATCGGCCAATCAGAGACGGTTGTTACAAATAATTGGTTACTAGGTAATTCGATGTTGATACAACGGTGAACGACGCTATTAACATTAATTTAAACTTGCATGAATGATGATATTTCCGTCCATTGATGATGAAGATGATGACTCGTAGAAAAAGTATTGTATACAATAGTGATATAATTAAGTTTTTCACTCTCGTACCGTACTGTTAGGCCACTCAGCAAAGCTTCGTGGCCTAAACATGGTACTCGACTGAAAAGCTTTGTATTATATCGCGATTGTATAAAATACTATTTTAAGTACTTGATTTTTTTAACCATTATTACAGGATTTTACGTTTTGTGGACGCTGTCATGTGTGAAAAAGAGGTTCTTACACTTCTTACAGCTCTGGGACAATAGTTACTCCATACTATACTAAACTGTCACCACATACAGTTTTAAGTTAGTGTCAAGTATTTGAGGATTCTGACGGCACATGTCAAAAAATAAACAATATTAAGACGTAACGTAACACAGGTTGACATTTACCATACAGGTATATAGATAGTGTAAGGCATCGGACAGTTTGCTAGTTTTAATTTCAATAAAATCGGAAACAGAATAACGCCGTAAATCACTTAATCTTCTCTTATAAAATAAACTCCCGGGGAGCCGCGTCTGTCTGTGTGTTCGTGATAAACTCAAAAACTGAACGGGTTTTCATATGGTTTTCACTTATGAATAGAGTAATTCTTGAGGAAAGTTCAGGTATATAATTTGTTAAAGTTTTGTTTGAATTGGTTGAAATATGACGATATTTTCTAATCGAGTTGGACAAAATCCCGCTGGCTGAGAGCTTTAATCGAAAACGCTGCCGAAACCGTTTGAGCTATATCAAAATAATGTATTGGAAAATTGTGTCTCTCTAATAGGTCTACAATAAAAGTCCGCGATGGCATATGTCTATCTTTTACGGATAACTTATTATAATCCCCGTGCGTAGCCGGGGAGGGCCGCTAGTTATATGTATTGTATAAAAATCGAAGCAAAACATAAATATAAGTTTAATTCATATGTAAAAAAAATTTCGTCCAGTATTAAGTATAGGTATTAAGTGATAATTCAATAATAGTCATGATTTGGTTTTCTCCCGGGCGAGTTAAATCTACAAAACGTACGATAAGTACTCTGCACACGAACTTAGTTCGGGCGGCGGCGTGTCACGGCCCGCGGCGTGTCACGTGAATCCGGGCGCTAAGGCAAGTACGTACGTACGTGCGTACGAGGTACGTACCTTGCCGTGTTCGTGAAATTCGTGATCTTAGTACCGCCGGTGTTAAGATCACGTAGCTACGGTTCGGCGTGAATCACGTGTATCCAGAGCCCTAATTGGCACTAAGTATATGGGCGGTCACTGGGGAACGGGTAATGTTCCTTTAGATGTTACTGTACTAGTAGGTGATCCAATAATGAGATCGATTTTCCTCACGTCATCTCAAAGCGAGTAACGAACTAACGCCAGATAATTACCTACTCTGGTACTTAAGTACCTATATACGTTTTCGGTAATCTTCTTTTATTTCAGTTGTAAGCCCAATTTTGCCTCAACTTCGAGGGACTATAGACTTGAGCAATGCGCATTATAAAAGTAGTTTACTTTCAACTCCATACTTCCACGCGTTCCCTAAACAAATCGTCTTGATATACAGACGTCCGATCCTAGTAGAGTTCTACATTTTTTGGACGTACGGAACAGAATCCTAAAAATTACAGCCAAGTTTTGTCACGACTCATGCTAGATGCTGCTCGGTCTACGCTCCATTGACGAGATCTATTTCCTCGCGTCATCATGACGGCATGACGTCGCAATGATCTCATGACGGGCTGACGTCGGAGGTCAACGTTCTGGTAATTCAATCTTATCTAATAGCAAATGAACTTTCCGTCGGCGTTATTGAGGGCGCTGATGTGATCATTCAATTTATCTTTTCGTTGATTGGTAATTGATTTCTTTGGTAATTACGAGGTTTTGCTTATAATTTTGTGCACGAGCCGTGTTTGAGTAGAAGATGAAAGGGGATAATATGTTTTCGCTCCCAAATTTTACAAAATCTAGTGCTAAATCTTCAAGTGTAAACACAATAATCTCATTCAATGGTAAAACAAATAAAGTGCGACTAAAATTGACATTAGGATTCACAATGAAACCGAGAGCCAAATATTGAAACCATTGACGCACAGAATACGAAATAAGTCACATTTTACATAACAGAACGCATTTTTTGTTTGATTCGTATTTTAATAATGAAGTACATGTGCGTAAAATCTTCAAACGGTTTTGTACACGTGCATATTAAAAATACATAAGAAATAAGGAATATTTATTTTTCTTTTCTTCCTCTTCTTATTGTTTCTTTATATCTAAAACAAAGAAACCATACAAACATAGAGATTACTCGTTACCCCTATTTACAATGAAAACATTTCCTAACTCATAAATTATTTCTAACACCCACTTAACTGGAAAAAACCAAAGCAATATAGGACAGCTGTAACAAAACAAATATATTTTACATAGATATAGAAATTCTATAACGGATGAGACATACGCGTTCACCGTTCGCGAACTTCGCCCCGCAAAACATACGCAATGTCAGAACAACTAAACCAAAAGCGACCTAATGAATCCGACCAAATACGTAACATAGGGTAGGAGTTCTCAAAAGTATTATGACTATCCCGTTCGGTCTCCCATATATAAAGTATTCCAGATTGACTAAGCCACACTAAGCCTCACGGTAAACTCAAGAAGGCTAGCGTTGTGGGTACTCAGACACAGACACACACTCACAAAACATCCATGATTCAGGAACAAAAATCTCTGCTCATTCCACGTCGCAGGTCGTGATCTTCAGTCACCTTTTCCCAGACGGGGGTGTCTCAATGTTCAACGGAACGCTACAAATAGAGAAACATGGCGGGAAACCATTAGAAAGGCAGCACAACGACCCTAATGACCACGACAGCTCTGACAAGAGTAGGTAATTAGGTATACGACTAAGATGAAGAAGAAGATGATGTCTCATCCAGTGGATGCTACATTCACGATATTTAAAAACGTCGGCAATGTTAAGGCCGTGAGGTCAATCGCATGCAGCGACATGGTAATTACGATCGGCAGCAGGATTGCATTACCATTGATTCGACCATCAACGGTGCGACTTGTAAATGTCGCATTGTTTCAGCCTGACACATGAGCAGGTAATGCTGTACACGTTTAGAGAAGGGAGGCGATATGGGGACTGGCTTAGAGCACTGAGTGTCCATACTGAGCCCTAGTATACCCAGATATGTATACAAAATTAGGGATTTATCACGAACTAACCGTGTGTAGGTTGCTACGAGTATCAGAATGGGATTCGCTATACGTCCCATCCCACCAGCGCATAAAACGCTCATTTTTTTGTAGATTAATTATGTTGTCATTGTACCTTTCTCGCTTCAGCCAGAGCCAGATCACAAGTAGTTAGATAGTTAAAAATCTGGGCACCGCAAGAGTCAAATATCTGTCGGGAGCTGGGTTAGAAATTTGGAAACCAGAAGAGTCTTTTTCACGCACATTTGCTCTCTAGTTCTGTCTTTCTGTGTGTAACAAGCGTAATGATTGTTAAAATGATGCAGTGACGATGACGCAGTCTGTGAAACGAAATTAGATTCGTTGGAATAAATCTTCCTCCGTCGATTGGGAGGGCGTAAGGTTTTGGTGCCAAAAAATAGTGATTGTGCGAAATGCACTGCTGAAGGCGTTTGGACCGCATGTTTACAGATTGGGGTGATGTGAACTGAGAACGTCATTGTTATTTGGCTGACATTCCAATGGATACATTGGAAACATACTTCCATGCGTACAGTCTGCAAGAAATTGAAGCCTAAAAGCTTGTCTTCATGAACCTATACCCGGACTGGTATATTTATTCATGGACCTTAAAAGGCTTGTGCACCGTCTTTCGCCTTTGCGAATGCTCAACTAAAATCCTAAAAGTAACAAAGGCGGTCAAATATTCCTATTGACGATTTTTTTCATTTTCCAAATGTTAGCTTAGCTTTTACTCATTTCTAAATTATCGATCGTGCCACGAAGTGGCACAGCATCGCTAATCCCGTAAATTATCGTCGGTTTAAGTGACTCTCCTATTCAAAATTCCATGGTTTTCTTCCAGATATAACGTTTTTAGACATCTCTTAGCAGTCCTTCTCGTTGAGTTCATCCCACGCACGCATCCAAAGTTAACCTAAAATTCAGATAAAGTTGCTCACCATCAAACAATTTAAAGTCAAAGCACATGCTAAAATTAATGTAACGCGAGTCAATTTTAGCGCAGGCTTACACGTGTCAATGACATAATATGCTATTATGTTGTGACATTGCGACATCATAAAGAGTCATGCAAAATATAACTTTTCACGAGTAAATAAAAGTTCGGTAGAACCAGAGGTAGGGTTGTCAAGTATAAATTAGTTGAGTATTGATTGTAATTGTTTTATCTTTATATATTCATCAATGAATAAAGAATTAAGTATATAAATTGTCCAAGATTTTTTTTATTTTTAAATAAAATGTGTGATCATCTCAACGCAATCCGAGCAAGGTGCTTGAACTTTCCACTGTTACATTTTTAAGTCATTGAAATAATTTATTTTATAAGTTATAAGTACCTATTTTAATCTGCATTCTTATACATATTTCTATATAGATATTTCAAGTAAGAAAAGCACCTAAAAAAAACTGGATTTCAGCCACACAAAAATGATAAGATTTCACTCCTAAACAAATTATCCACTGGCGTTTGATAACCTTAAATAGAACCTATTCTAATCGCTTACAGAACAGGAGCAAAGTAGATGCTGTCATCCAGTATAAGTGGACTCTTAAGTAAAATCTAACCTTTTGTTCGCCAAACCTAAGCTACCATCCACACTCATAAGACGCATGTCTTGCGGCGCGCAACGGACGTCTCCGCCACGCCGCCTGAATGTAATTCAAAAAACGTCTCCTCAGTACCACCTGGGGCGCGTCTTACGTCCTTCCTATACAAAATGTACTGAGGAGACTTTTTTGAATTACATTCAGGCCGCGTGGCGCGGACGTCCGTTCCGCACCTCAGGACATGCGTCTCTTAAGTGTGGCCGGTCCCTAAGAACATCATGCACACGCCAGTATCGTATAATTAAATATGAACCGAACAGCCTGGTAACTTTGACAACGTGTGCCATACCACTTATAACACACATGACACCACCACACTCGTCTTATAAACGTTGGCTTCTAGTCGGAGCTATTGGCGTGCTTGCGCCAACATTGAAGCAGCAGCCATGGAATTGACTAGCCGCCAACGCTCAGGAGTCGCTAGGGGTCCTAAGTTGAAGGCCTGAGTGCACCCTCAATGCTCATATTGCGCATGCAGCGGGGCGGGGCGCGCGGCGTGCATGTCAAACAACTGAAGCTCATGCAAGTGTCCTGACTGTCCTGAGACCAAGCTGCATAGGGTGGACGCCGATCGCTGTACGCCTTGCTGGACGCTCCGCTCCGAGAATCCACTCAGGCCTTACACTAAAGCCTCCGCCACATATAAAGCGTTTTGATAGCGTAGCGTTAGCGGAGCGGAATGCGCGCTCGTTAGTTCCCGCCGGCGTCCGCTGGGCGCAATGCCAGCGTTCGTCCGGCGCACCGCTATCATTGCGCTCCGCTGACGCTCCGCCTACGCTCTCAAAACGCGCATGTGTGGCCGAGCTTTAAACGTTCTTGGCGCCATGGTATAGCTCCTCATGGCTTAAGTTCTTGGCGTTCAAGGTCAGAGTTCAGGTCACGTTACAATGGTTGGCAAGCGGGAACGGGAATACGTTGGCTCGTGTATGATGCGAAGGCCGAACGTGTTTGTTTACCTCGTCCAAGGTCGCCGGGGTGACACTGTCTAGTCCTTCACCTTTCACAAATTTTGCGAGAGATTATCCCTGAATCCTTTAATATGTAAGAGGGAAATTGGATTACAGATTCTTGTTAGCAATTTATTTCAGCCCTATTTAAGTGAGATTTGAGCAAATTGGAATATGTAGGTGTAGTTACTTAATTTGATGCCTAAACTTTTACGTACAGTCAGGAGATTCTAGCTAGCTAGGATTATCTTGTTGCATCCTTATTAAACAAATAAGGGGAAGAATGGATACTGAGGGGGGACTGAAATCTTCTCGAGGCTGAGGCGTAGGGTTAGAGCCGGCGTAACTTTATTTCACGTGAATATGCGCATTGTAATATGCCTACTTGAAAAATAAATATTTTATTTTAATTTTTTTATTATACTGAATACAAACAATTAATTGAAGTAGAGGCGATCCACGACAATTACAACTTTTCTATAAAAGCTGAGTAGAGAGTTGGAGCCATTTATAACTTTGATGAACTCTCTTTTATTTATTTATTACAAAGTAAATTATACAAAGAGCTGTCTTAATGCCTCATAACATACTATCAGTCAACCAGTGCACTACTTTCATGACTGGCAAAATCTATGAGGCTCTAGATTTCTTGTATTTTTAGAATTTGTCCGTAGGTGCATGGATCACGTCTATTATTACTATTATTAGTCTTTCAAACTGAAACACCCCAGTAACCTCAATCTATCAGCTATCGTGATGAAACGTGAATGTTTTGACAGTCGTTCTAATTCCAACTTCATCATCATCATCATCACTTTACTCTTTAATAGCCCACTGTTGAGCAATTCCGACACACACCTATAATAAAACCTATAAACTTGTCCATCGAAAGTTCCCAAAACACTTCTATCCTATGTTTACAGCTGTAAGAATGTTCCCGAGATTATCAGTCTCGTATTTTCTAAATGTACTGACAGATTTATTTGTCAACACTTTCGTTTTGTAGACGAAATGGGAAAAAACTTTCTGAATGTGGAAACCAGATTCGTAGTAATGTGACAGTGATATGTCAATCGATAATACGTTCGAAGAAACTCTAGTTCTTAATACAACTTTATATGTTGCTTACTTACGTATTTTTTATTATTAGGCAATGTTAAGTTGTACACAAAAACATGAGGAGATTGTTCGATGCTTCATAAAAAGTATTGTGACATATAAAATCATTACAGATTAACCAATTTGAAATCAGAAAGATGTTGCTGTGTGGAGTGTTATCTACTCGTGTATGTATTCGCGGACTACCAAAGTAATCTGTTTAATTTCGATCAGCATCGATTTCCGCAAAATAACACCCGATCCCATCGATTAAATGAACCAATTGTCAAAATGTTACATGAAATAAATTTGAGATGAGCGAATACAATGCGATGAGGGCCCCAGTTAGCCCCCGTGCAGTAACCTAATCCTTTTTCTGCCCCTAGCGTGCCGAAGGACATAAGTGCATTTACCCCACGCCAACCAGACTGCACACATTTACCCCTATTTTAATACACTGCATATTTTGTGGGAATAATACAGTTAATATTTTTGTTAGACAAGTTTTTTCAGCATCTACATAATACAATACAACATAATCAGCTACTCCTACTAAAAGAACAAATATGTAATGAATGAGTGAAATTTAGTTTTTTTAATAAACACTTTTCTAGGGTTCTCTAGCCTAAATTAAAAAATGTACGCATTCTAAACTATAATGCTCATCAAGATAGGAGATGATCTGTTATTAATAAGGATTGACAGATAAGATTTTTTCATAAGCATTAACAAAATTATTAAGTACCTACAGCAGACTTACTATTAAAGCTCAGCCAGACAGCCACACATGCGCGTTTTGATAGCGTAGGTGGAGCGGTAGCGGAGCGTTAGCGGAGCGCCCGACGAACGCTGGCGTTGCGACCAGCGGCTGCCGGCGGGAACTAACGAGCGCGGATTGCGAGCGGAATGCGCGCGGATTGCGAGCGGAACGCCACCGTTCGTCCGGCGCACCGCTATCATTGCGCTCCGCTAACGCTACGCTATCAAAATGCTTTATGTGTGGCGGAGGCTTTAGAATGGGACGGGATATGGGGTTTTTAGTTCTATCAACCCCTGAGTTTCTAAAAGTGACATTGAAACTTGAGCAGTTTCATGTGCTCTGCCTACCCTTTATGGGAATACAGGCATGAGTTTATTGTATATGTACTTAGTACACAAATTACGTTAAAAAGTTTTACCGTCTGACCTTTTTTATTAACATTGTCAATAATGACTGTTTTCATTGCACAAATCAAGCTACTGGAAGTTATACTGGCTCAACTAACTTATAAATAAAAGGATATAAATAAAAGGATTTACTTGAATGGGATTGACAATATTTTAATCTGAAACTGTCCCACGTGGGTTATCAATCAGCGTTTGACGGTTTTGACGCCATAACTTTATCTAGCTGATAAGGACATGAATGCGGTGTCATTCTTTGGTTCACTGTGGGTCTCAGATAGTTTAACTGTTGAGAATAAAATATTCATAATAAAGTATCAAATGTACTCCACCATGTTTGTTAGATATGAAGACCTGTAGTTTTTTTACATAACACCGTTTTTAGGGTCCATGTCTAATGTATAAAATGCCTGGTAATAAAATAAATATTATCTATCTCTATTAGGTGACTGGATCAAGGGTCAGATGCAATCAGAAGGTGGTGTTGTCATGACCATGTAATCCTGGCAATTCCTCTTTACTTGGCTAATAAGGCACAGATCACTGGCCGGTTTTTTTTTTATATTTTTGTATTCCTAGGCCTGTGTGGTGACGGGTTAAGAATTTCACCACCCCCTTTCTTCCTGCGGGTGTCGTAGAAGGCGACTATGGGATATGGGTTAAATTGTGGTGTAGGCGAGAGGCTGGCAACCTTTCACTGCAATGCCACAGTTTCGTTTTCTTTTAACCCCTTATTTGCCAAGAGTGGCCCTGAAGCTGTAGTAGTTTCATGTGCTCTGCCTACCCCTTTATGGGATACAGGCGTGATTGTATGTATGTATGTATGTATGTATTTTTGTATTCATAAAAATATTTAATACTTCAAACACCCACCCAGGACGGGACGTAGAATTGTCAGAACTGGTCAGAACGGAACCCTAAACGCAACAAGCGATAAGGCAGCATTCATCCAAATCCAAGTGTGGCCTTTTTTTCGACCGTCATATCAATCTATTGTTGCATAGAAAATATTTACTTTCGGTTATAGCGCTTTTATAACCCGGCCTGACGAATGCTATTTCGTAGAAGGCCCGTGTTGACACTGGCTGGTACTGCGTTTCCGGTTCATTTTTTATTATATTTAGGGTTCCGTAGTTCCAATGGGACTTGATTCTTAGGTTCGGTGTGACCTGACACCGGATGCATATGCAAAATATATACACCAGTGTGAAATAGGATTTCATTTTCTGGGTGCTGCAGATGAAGGCACATTGTGCGCACAGCCCTTAAAAATCTGTAGATATCGTCGTAGGTTTCTCGCTACTTGACAAGATACGAGTAATCTTATACTATTAAACGAGCAATTCTTGTATATTTATTTATTTATTTATTTATTTATTTATTTATTTATTTATATATACAGACGATCTCGGAAACCGCTCTAACGATTTCGCTGAAATTTGTTATGTGGGGGTTTTTGGGGGTGAAAAATCGATCTAGCGTAGCCTTACATCCCGGAAAACGCGAATTTTCGAGTTTTCATGAGTTTTTCTTTCGCGTTTGTAAACGTAAAATATGGTCCTTAATTTCGCCGCGCGCGCATCGATTCCGCTTAGCTCAGTCGTACGAGGTCGGTCTAATGTACGCAGATAGATCGTAGGTGTCAGGGTTTCGAATCCCGGCCAGAAATTAAGTTTTTGTTTTTTGTCTTTTTTTTTTGTATTTACAACAGTTTTTTTTTTTATCTAAAGACGTGATATATTAAAATAGAACCGAGCGAAGCTCGGTCGCCCAGATATTTATTAATAATAAGAGTCGAGTTATTAATAATAAGAGACACAAAAGAGGTTAATTAAAAAAAAAGAGTAAATATGTGTGTACTTGGTAATCCTTAAAACGGCAAAGTAAAAAAATAGAATGATTGTGAAAGTGAAGCAAAATATATATCTTTGTACTGACTGCATGAAAACTAGTGTCGTTTTATATGGGATAGGAGGCAAACGAGCAGACAAGTCGAGGACGTTGCCGACCTTTAAGATGGGTGTACGCTCTTTGCGATGCGTTTGCGATGGGTGTCTGTAAGTAAATCTGTTTCTGTCTAAACTAAATCCTGGGTTTCGAATTCTCAAAACCCTCCCTAATGTGAAACCCTTGTTAACCGGGCCCTACTCGCACTTGGCCAGATTTTACTCACATTATCTACAATTCGGAACGTTTTTCGGCATAGACGAGATTCCTTAGTCTCTAGCGGCAAATAAATATGAGTTACCATTAAAAAAACGGCGTGACGTGACGCGAAAGTGAATGAAATAAATTGCAATTTGAAATATTGAATTAATAAATCAGTCTGTTGGGACGTTTGTTCCCGCGACATTATTCGTGGGAGGATAATAGTGATGATCAATATTGAAAACGAATTTAAATATCAGGAAACAGGATATCCCTAGAGGCCTCGAGGCTAATATCAACGACATGGCGGTGAAAAGATGTGGTATTCTGTGACCGTGATGACCAGTAAAACCTAGTTGAAACGTTGAAAAATGTAAATTATTTTAACTTAATTTTTTAATTATTTTAACGCTAAATGTCTTGTTAAAAAATGGCTAGCTAACTTATGACGAGGCTGAGAAAATTGTACAAATTAGAAATTACTAATTCTTGAGTTGCAAACATATTAGAATTTAATTACCTATTTCACTTTAGTCTTAGATATACACAACTCAACTTGTTACAACTTATGTTTTTTGGTCCCCGCGATACAGGCTTGCCTAGTGCGGGTACTAAAGCTAATCGTGTAGAAATGTATAACCTAGTGGTAATAAATATTTTTCATTTTCATTTAATTGCGTTTGACCACAAGAGTGACACAAATTATACGTCACATTACATCAGTGGAGACCTACCACATTGGCGGTGGAGAATGACATGATGTCACGATCCTCGGCATTGAAGAAGAAGACCACATTGGCGACATGTCTTGTCTAACCAAAAACAAGGTCGTTTGCTTACCCTTTTCCATCACATCGGGTCAACGATGGACGTTTTTACTCCACGCCTCCGTCGATCGTCATTTCATCATTCATTTTCATAACATTTGGAACCACTTTTACCGATTCTACATCTCTTCACATTCATAACCTTTCTCGTCATATGACTTTGGCAAAGTGAAGAACTGTCTATAACCGAATATAACACAACGCATGACGAGACTCATTAGTAGCACGCGCCCATATGCGGGTAGCTATATTACCCTTATACAATAGGGCTTATCATATTCCGTTATAATCCGTCAAAAATATCTATACTATTGTGTATCTTAACACTTTGACATAAAAGGATTTTTTTTTAATAGGAATGTGTTCGTAGGATAGGACTTTTCGATTTTAGGGAGAAAATATTGCAGTATAATGACTTTATTCGACCATTGAGTCTAATGGCCCCGTATACTTTGTTTAGGGCTGCACTTAAGAGGGGGTAGAGCAGGGAGAATTTTCAGAATCTGTCAAATTACCCCATTACCATCCCATTACGCACACAAACACCCTTCACTCACACTACCTCAATTTACTGTGAAAGGTCAGTGACCCTTAATTTTTTTCAAGAGTGTTATTTTGAGTTTGTAGTCAACTACTGACCTCCTTTGAGAAATTAAAACTGTAAAAAGGGTAGCATACAAGAAGACAGAGAAAAAATACATGTCATCTAGCTTTCCTTCTCTGTTCATGTCTCATGAATTGTGACTTAAATTTACCTTAATATGTAGATAACGTTCCTTACTCAGTTGATTGTTTATCTAGGTGTATTTCAAATTACTTTGCACTTCATTTTGCGTTACTTTTCTATAAGTACTTAGATTAAAAATTATGAGCCTGCCTATCCTCGCAAACATTATTCAAAGTCGTGTGTGGAGGCCGATACCTCCAGGCAGACAATTATGGTCGCGTGATAAATGATAAAACATCAGGCTGTCCCTATCGCACTATTTGTAAGTACGATAGGGACGGCCCGATGTTTTATCATTTATCGCGCGACCATGATTGCCCTGCAGGTCGTCAGAGGCCTGTGTTGCGCATTACGTAGTAAAATACCCCATAATGGACGGTGATGCCATTATGGACAAAAAAACACAAATCCTTAAAAATAAGTATCTAAAATTGGTTTCTAAAAACTGACGGAGTATGTACCATAAACTAGAGTTATAGAGCTGTTTAATTTTGAAGTTTCAATCAATTCGGTTATTTCTGAAGGATTTAGCGACAAGATAAAATTCACCAGTTTACTGAAAAAAATATCAAGACGAATTCTTAGTAATGTTGCTAAGAGAGTTGAGTTCATGTATAAAATAATAAAAAAATAATACTCGGTGTAAACTTGAATGAGTTTTACTTGTTGCATTAAGCATCAGATAAGGTATAAAACATACTAATTTGTTGCTCCAAAGATATAAAGAAATAGCGTTATTTTGCGAGTGTCCATTACTGGAACCGAAAAACTGCGTACCTCCTATGATGGACAAGGAACAATTTACAAAACCAAAATTTAAAAGAAACAATCCTATGTTAAAATAACCCAAGCCAACCCTAGTCTTATTTATGGAACTTATATAAAATTGACTCATTGAGTATCAATTGGCTTTAAAAGTAAAATTTTAAACTTATTTAACTGTCCATAATGGGGGATCCATTACTGGAGAACTGCCGTCCATAATTGGAGAAAAAACACCTAGTTTCAATTTGTTAACTATGAAGAAACCAATAGGAAAATCTATTCTGCAATACGCTTGAAATGTGAAAGAAGGATAGGACATTCAGGATTTAACACGCTTAGCGGTAGAATTTTTACACTTATCAGTGAAATATCAAAAACAGACGAATTTTTTTCTTAAACTGTCCATGATTGGGTTCGATATACGGGTTGTATTAAAGACTATCAGATATTTTCTTTATTCTTTTTGGTCGTTAGGTTTTTTTTATCATTTATTTTAATACAAAAATAAAGTATGTGTATAAAATAAAAACCTAATGAATAGAGTACAGAGCTAGCAGCAGTCAAGTCAGAGACACAAAGATAGACAGGGAATATCGACGCATATCTTATCCAATACCGCCATTGCCATCTGCATCAGACTCTTGATCTTACCCAATTTCCGAGTCTCTTCTCTTAATTTCAGTTCCTTGAGTTGAAAATGTTGAAACTCATACTTAGTATTAAATAAAACACAAATACATATAAAAATCACAATATAATTTTAAATTATGGCTTAGGCCCTGTACCAGTTGCAGTCGCCACGTCTGTAAAGCCCCTTGTAGTTTCTTTTAAATGGCTAAATCCCTAGATGTCATGTCATAAACATCTGTGATGTAACTGAAAATTAAAAAACATCGCTCAAAGATAAGGTTCAAATTAGCATGGCAAAAAATACAGTGCAGTCAAAATACCATCAAAATACGAAAAAGCATATATTATGTCAATGTCAATATCACTGCCGTATGCCGTATTTCAGGCCATAAGGGCTGTTTTCTCAAATATAAAAAAATCTCAAAAGCAGAACTTTAAAAAGACTTTCTTGGAAAATTATTTTGAACTTGATAGGTAGAACAATTTTTAAAAGTTGTACAAAAAAAATCTGAACTATTGTAACTATATGAAAAGCATTTTTTATCTTAGATTGCATATTTTAGTATCGTAACGAATTTTCTTTCAAATAAAAAGAGAATTATTAGAATAGGTTGACGGTGTCTACCATAAACTGGGGTTACATTGACCAATTTGGGAATTTAAACTTCTCTAGCTTCTACATTTAATGGGTATTTTTACCTATTAAATGTAGGAGTTAGAGAAGTATAAATTCCAAAATTGGTCAACGTAACGTAACTAAGAAAGAAAAAAAATGGGATCATCAACTTTTTAAGTCTTTTCCTGCTAAAAATCTAAAAAGGTAACAAAATAAGTGATATCAGGATTATTGTTTTCTGTCACGATGCCTGCACGTATCAAATGTTTCTTTTTAACCCAGTGGTTGACTGGTAGAGAATGCCTTAAGGCATTATGTCCACTATTTGTACTTATTTTTTTATGTGTAATAAAGCATAAATAAATAAATAAAATGTACGCAAAAAAAACGATGTGATCAAACTTAAACTGACATTGGGGTTACTTTGATACACAATTTTTTTTGTAACGATAATCGAATGTAATCCCTTACAAAAGTATTTTATCTCAAGAAAAAAAAATGGTTCGCAGAGTCAAATATTACAACTCTTTAACGCTATTTTGGGGTTACTTTGATCAAGAAAAAAAATTACCATCTTCAAAAAACCAACTTTATTTGCAATTGTTTCAATATTTATTACAAGAAGAGATCAAATTATCAGCCTCAACAAGTACCGTGACATAATCAACTATGTGTCATTATGGTCAATGTTACCCCATGCAAGTGATCAAAGACACCCCAAAGAGTTAATCATTAGTAGTAAATACCTAGTTTGACTTTATGATACAAAATTCAATACAATGGTATAGCTAAACACATTTCTGGCAAGCTAATATTCACTGTGAACCTTTTACTTTAATACCCACTACGTCAGTTTAGAAGTTTATTTAAACATGAAAAATAGCAACAAACTATGCTTTTATTTTGACACGTTATCCGCACTGCCCAAGACCATACTTACTTATTCACCGCGTCAGAGCACCATCTAACTATAAAGGTTGGTTAAGGGTTATTATATGTGTAGATTTCATTACCGACTACTCATACATAACATATTAAATCCTTATTTTTTTGGTCAAATAAATATAATATGCTCGTGACAGGTCATATTTTGTTCGCAATCCGAAAGAGTCAACCCTAGCACTTTTCCCTATTCACCCCCTTCCCGACCCTATTCACCCCAACGTTAGAGTGAGCGAAAATTACTAAATAAAACGACATATTTTCAAAGACAAACCGAAGTTCACACTGCCAGAAGATTTTTTGTGTAAAAAATTTGCATGGCACATATAAAAAAACTGCTATCGACGTTCAAAAGTCGGTTTTGGCCCTATTCACCATAAATTACGTTAGTTTATACCCGTTCCGACCCCATGAACCCAAAATCTTTAGAAAACGATGTACTATGTAGCCCAATTTTATTTGGTATTTTGGAGGTAACTAGTAAAAATAATTTAGTTCTACAATTGTGCGAAAATAGATTCTCATTTGGCCGGTTTTTTTTACCTGGCCTGGTGGCCTAGTGGTAATAACGTTAGCTGCGTAAGCTGAAGACCCGGGTTCGATTCCCGGCTCAGCCACCGTGGGCCTTGTCGTTTTTTCTTTCGTGTATGATATCTATTTCAATATATGTATAAATGTATGTGGACAGTTGGACACTTTATTGTACATAAGACAAGTTAGGACATAAAAATACAGTATAGTTATGATGTACAAAGGCGACCTTATCCCTATAAGGGATCTCTTCCAACCTTTGAGCGAATTGAAAATTTATTATTCATATAAACTTGAAAAGGAACAAATCAAAAATTATTTAATAAAATAATTTTATTTCTTCCCTAGTTGTATAGTTTCATACTTATGATTTTTATTTTAAAGTAATCCGTTTATATTATAGCAACCATGGGTGATTTTTGCGGACTTAAGTAGAAACGTAGAGGTTGACAGAAGTGTGATTAATATTTCTAAGTGTTAATTTCTTGTATCTAGTCTAACTACGAAGCAATACATTGACGTATAAATTGCGTCCATATACAGAGAGGTCAATCATAAAAATATCACTTTAGGTAAGTTATATATCTTTTATACAATGTGACAAGCATTGACCACACATCCCAATTCACCCCTCTTCCGACCCTAATCACCCCCTTCGTAAACCTATTCACCCCCTTTGCGACCCAATTTCCCCCATTCCTGATCCCATTCACCCCTCAGGCCGCGGATATTTATTCATCCCGTAAAAATTCCCTAACACAGTTGCATCGCTTTCTTCATGAAAACCATTATAAAAATGAAAATATGTCTTATGATTTTCTGTTATACATAAACTTTAGAAGTGTGTACACATTCAAAAGGATAATGAACGATTAAAATGAGTAAAAATCCAATAAATTTGAACGTCAACTTTGAAAGACATGAAACTGTAAATATATTATTTTCCTACTTTGATTGCGGAAAATAGAAGGAATATGTCAAGAAATATAATAACATTATATACCCCCGGAACCGTTTTCACCCCAAATTCCAAATTACGGTATTTATTAAATTGTCATTATGTATAATGTCGGGAAATACGGAACCCTACACTGACGCGCTCTTGGTCGGTTTTTCTTCTTAATGCTATTTAAGAGATAATAAAAAATTACACCTCCCAATTTATACTTAATAAGTTTTTTATGCAAAAATTTCATTTTTGGCACAAGCTATTATCGCCGACTGTACCTTTCTTTCAACAATCATCTATTGCTCTCCGAGACATTTCTAAAAACCCCTGACTCAATGGGGATACGACGTTTCATAACAGATCAGATTAGCTCCATGATACCATAATATTACATTGTCACTTGATTTACATATGTGTGCAAAATTTCAGCTCAATCGGAAACCAGAAAATGGGTCAAATTTAGCTTCTACGTTTTGACTCAAACTAACATGCCTAGTAACAAGGCAAGTTGAACAAAAGCTTGTATAAAGGCTTCTGATACTAGATTTGCAATAAGTTTACTTGTCATAATTTAAGAACAAATGAGACAGACATATCCAATGAAAAGTCTACACCGTTTTCGTGAACTGTCAAATCACCTCATACAATTTACGGCTGTAAGGCAACCAGGTAGGGTTTGTTATTGCACTTTAATTACATATTAATGATTTCTAGCCCGTAAGATATATATTTGCTTTAACAATGGATAGATATTTATGCGGGTGAGAGTGTAATTTAGGTTTTTATAAGGAATCAAATATTTTTAAGCGACCTGATCAGATATTTATGCGGATAAGGACCCTCCCACATCTACCGTCTTGCGATCGTAGTGTCGGGCCAACTGTATGGCTAAGCCGCGCTGACGCGGCGTCTTTTTCCATACAGTTGGCCCGAAACTACGCTCGCGAGGCGCTAGAAAGAGAGACGATGTTTTTGCCGGTCACGGAGCATCACAAATTTTTGCCGGGAACATGTCGTCATATACCTACTTATGGCCCCCTATAGAAAATCAGATATTTTTGCACGGCCGTTCATAGTCATTTATGCTGGTCACCAGCTGGTATTCCATGAATATTTGGTCTAGTTGAGTGGAGAAGTACCATTCAAAACAAGCGCTTTCTAAACAACGATGTATTTTGGTACCATATAATTATTATTGTTTTCAACTTACGATTACGTGTTCGCGGTATGCACAGAGTAAATCTTTAATGAAATTGAGACATTTTTTTATATATACAATTAAATTTGAACCAGAAGCACTATACCTATACCCGCTCGCATTCCCCTTTTTTCTATTCTAAGTAAGAATCGATTAATAAGTATCTGAATATGTATGGATAAATTAAATTGTAATTGTTTACATACAACCTGTGAAGTTTGGTTGACAAATTTTGACGTAGGTGCTGTCATATATATTTTTAAAATGACGTACTGTTAATACCAGCGTAATGAAAATGTATTCCAATGAGTAAGAGAAAACATGAAACTTTTTTCAATTTAACCGAACTAGAATGAAATCATTTATACTCATTCGGTTGTGTTCGTTATTTTCTTTAATAATGTGATATATTTTTATTTATTTTTTATGCACAAGCCATACACCTTTAAACTTTAAACGAGATTGGATCTCCACCTGACATATTTGATTTACCCTATTTATTTTGAGCACAGTTTTACACTGGTATGGTTTTTCGTGTACGTACACTATTTTTTGTCAAAATATTTGTCAAATTTAATTGTCAACGCGGAGCGACCGGCGACACGTCTGCCTCCGATGAGCCGCTCACGGCATGTAATCGAAAGGAGAATTCTGACAGCAATGGCGAATGTATGGAAATTTTACGATAGTTTAAATTTAAGGTAAAATTTCTTTGTTGCCTTTGAGAGGAAAAATATAAAAAACGTCAAAACTTCTAGTCCATTTATCTGGCTTTTAAAATCACTTAATGTTATAAATAAAGTATTGAATTTTTTTAACAAAGTTTACTAAACGGCAACATACGTTTTTCTCATTTTAGGTCAACTTTGCGTGGGTTTATTTATTATACCTTTAATAATTAGAGATTCTGAATAGTCAAAAGTTGTAGACACACTCTTTAAGATAATAACTACATTTATTTTATTTCATTTAATTTAGAAATGTGAGCAGCATTTGTTAAACGCCGAATGCACTTTTCGAGGATTTCGTACGACCCCCTCTTAACGTTTACCTACCTATTATAATTGTTAGCCCGCATATTTTTTTAACTTTGATTTTTAATTTTTGTGGCATTTCTGACGTGTTAAACGGTCAAAGTGACACGCCCGTAACACATGCCTTTTGTGGTTTTTTTATACAGTTTAAGCTCCTCAACTGCAGCAAACGCTACAAATATGATACGATTACTAATTACAGATACACAATCATGGAAATTTGAGGGTAAAACAATTTGTAATACATTCCGATATTTCTGATTTAATTCCTGGAAATTACTTCCCTGGGATCCCTTGGGATTGGCCCGTGTGGTGACGGGTTAAGAATTTCACCACCCCCTTTCTTCCCGTGGGTGTCGTAGAAGTCGACTGTGGGATATGGGTTACATTGTGGCGTTAGGCGAGAGGCTGGCAACCTGTCACTGCAATGTCACAATTTGGATTTCTTTCAACCCCTTTTTGCCAAGAGTGGCACTTCATGTGCTCTGCCTACCCCTTTATGGGATACAGGCGTGATTATATGTATGTATGAAATGCCTGGAAATTACTCATAAAGTGGCTACGTGCGATTGCAGAACGCTGTACTTTTTAAAACGTAAAAAAACATCGTTGCAAATGAATGTGTACTCAAAACCAAGCCACCAGAGCAGCGCCAATTTGTGTCCATAAAACAAAAAACACAAAAACGTCAAACGATCTCGGCGATATCATTATCAGTCGTCAACCGACCAGTAAAACACTATATCGCAAACAAGCTGAAAAAAAAACCATATTCGCATAAATTTTGACTGCAGTTTCCTATAACTTCAAAGTGACGTAAGTTCTCAATTATGTCCAAGTAGAAGCGTCGTTTTGTAAGTGAATAGAATGTGTTCCATTTGGTGAGTTGGCGTCGATAGGATCTTAACTGCGTCCGTTATCAGAGCAATTCGGCGTCATTAAAATAATTTGGAGCGGTGAGTCAGAATTGCAAGCCGCTGTTCCGATCGCTATAGCATACGAGTCCAAAATAAATGACATGTCATCATGTGAAACAGTGTTCTGTCTGTTACCTTTTGCTGTTCGCCAACTTTTAAGCCGTGATTGGTTACAAAGAGTGGTGATGGGCAGGGCACCTGGAAGTACTGGACTTCGTGACTTGAATCAAACTGTGGCAGATGAGATGACCCATGAGATATTGCCGCGTGGTGCCAGCATCAGAAAAGAATAGCTCCCTATCTCGTCCCATGGGTGTATAAGGCGACTAAGGGAACGGAAGGCGGCATGTATGCACATGAGCAAGGCCCGTATCCTTAGCGGAATCTTTGCTCATGAGACCTGTGCACGCCACTCACCACAAAAACCATAGCAGATGGAAGGATGGCTTCGATTGACAGGCGAGAAATACAACTTTTCTCAAACATGCAATGAAATATTGTCTTTACGTTCCTTAAAATGGGTTGGGAAGTATCGCTTTTTGGGCGCAACAACTCGAGAGGACTGTAAAGGGATTTCATATTATTTTTCAGGCCTAGGCCTGCAAAGTAACTTTTTTTATAAAATATTGTCCTTTAGAGCATTTTTTTTTTATTTCATTGTATGTTTGAGAAAAGCACTATACATGCCTCGGCGTGAAAACGGATTCCCGGCCTCGTATCCCTATCCGGCCTCGTTCGCACGCTCGCTCGGCCGTATATACCCACTTGGCCGGAAATCCTCATTTTCCCGGCCTCTGATGTAATGTACTATTAATGGGGACAGAAGGGAATGATTAATATTAGGACACCTATTCCTAATATTAATCAGCACCGGGCAAAGTGGAGAAGACAGCAGGAAAGGCACTAGGCCGGGAAAACGCCAGGTTGAAGAAGATCCAACGGTGACACATGAGACATAATCAATCAAGACACAGTGTAATCTCAGTATTCTGGTTGGTCCAGCGACTCGATTCACCCAGGCACGGTATCAAATGGGAATACACAACATGCAACACAAACAGCTGCCATTGACGAACTGTCTGGCGGTTTGGCCGATTGCACATTTTAGGAGACATAGACATACAGCTGATACAGCTTGAAGGATCGATATTATACTTGGTTTATTACTAATGTAACCCACACCATGCTACAATATTAAAACATTTCCTTTTCTTTTTACGGAAAACCTACTATTAAGTACTAAACTAAAACAATTGACGGTAATATTTTCCTGTAGCTGTACTGGTCAAAGTTTGTAGAATTCAACTAAAATAATAATTTCCTAAAAGCAAAGCACGTTTTACACGTTTAAAAGCGCAGGTGATTTGTAAAAATAAATTTACCTACCTGCTCGCCGAACTTAGAACGAATCCGTCTTGTTCTCTCTCCCTTTTAGAAAACTTACCTATAAACATACCTACTATCAGTGGCGGGGCGTCCATAAACTCTATTCCAGCCGGCTAACCAAATACGAAACAATTGGTCACCATACTAAAATTAAACATGATAACTCCAGGTTTACTGCCACTGTCTTAAGGTTAGATGACGCAAATACCAGTCTTTTTCTCTCTCCCATTTCTAAAATGAAATCAAACGTGAGTAAATCAAAATCAAATCATGTATTCAGCAAATATACAGCAACAAGACAGATTTCTGCTTCGCGACCGTGTCAATGCGATAGGGACCCTCAATATTTTTTCTTTTTATAGGGCGTTCTTACACAGATTGACTAAGTCCAATGAAGGCTTGTGTTGTGGGTACACAGACAACGATATATATAATTTACAAATACTTAAATAAATAGAAAACATCCATAACTCAGGAACAAATATCTGTGCTCGTCACACAAATAAATGCCCTAAGGCGGTATCCTGAGGAGGCAGTCTACAGCCTACATCGGCTGTGATGGCGGTACAAACAAAAAAAAAGATAAAACATTTATTTCACTCAAGGTCCATAAATGGTTAGTACAACATTAAAACTCTAAAGAACTAATATTAACAATGGGTGATCTTATACAGTAGGTACCGCAATATTCTGATAGGACTTCCTTTGATAACACTTCGTCGGCAGGATGCCTGACGTCCTTGTAGTTGCAATCCTTACTTAAATACTCTACCGACGAAGTCCTATCAAAGGAGGAAAACCAAATATGCTGGTCAATAGGAGTTAATTATCCATAAGCCAATTAATAGTTTATCAATACAGGAAGTCGGCCAATGGAGCGGAAACTATGTTTTGGATATTGTTAACGTTGTTTTTTTTTCTAATTATTATGACCAAAGATTAGTTTTTATTTTGCCATGTAGATGCAAAATTTTCCCTGTTTATTTCATGACTTAACTAATGATCACTATTGACAACTAAGCTGTCAATTCCTCATTACTGAGGATCGTGACCACATGGATTACCAGCTCCTGTCAAGTGTCTCCGTCGGTCGAATTTCAGGACGCAATTAAACGAAATTACCGCTTCCCAGCTCCGAACAGAAAAATAGTATACACACTTTGGCCAGTAAATATGAAAGTCTCAGATCCCATGTTTATTGACTTCGGCTCCGCCTCGGCCGACGAAAACATCAGGCTCTCGCAGTATTTTGATAAACAAAATCTTCACACAGTCAGAATCAATATTGATGGCCAGGCCGTTAGCCTATTAAAGAATATAACAAATAAGATTAGGCCCGATTTGGCGGTTCGTGGGGTGTTATTGTCATTTCAGAACATCATTTGTCACCATTCCTCTCGCAGGGGTGACGACGAATAATTTGTACTCTACAATGCATAAGATATGAGTGGTTAGAATGTTTTAGCGGAATATTTTATTGTGACATAGACCAGGCCGCTCACAGGCTCAAGGGCGAAGCTTAGACTGTTGTAGTACTTGTAGTGTTATTACTCAGCGTTACTCACTGCAGTGCTGGCGTTTTTCGTGTGATTGTCAGTCTCTCCGATAAAGTGGGAGACTGATTAATATTTCTATGATATGCTTATGAGACCCGGCAGACCACGTATGCGATGGCGGAACGAGCTAGACTCCTTTTTGGAAGAATGGCCGAGGGCTGCTCAACACAGGGAAGAGTGGAAGAAACGGGGGGAGGCCTTTGCCCAGCAGTGGGACATGACAGGCCCTCAATAATAATAATAATGCTTATGTTAGCCATGTGAGCCATGGGATTCCAAACATGAAGTCCTATAGTCTAACGTTGTCCGTAGCGGCAATGACAGCAAGGCTTTTTTTCGTGACATTACATTTTGGTTAAGATATATTTTACCAAATTGCAGAATGTGACTGGTTTTCAATACATATACAGATGTAGTGCGAAAAGGGTTTCCTTCGGAAACGTTCGTATATGTCATGCTAGTTCAGTCAATGTCAGTACATCTTGTACTGAGACTGACTGAAATAGCATGACACGTTCGTACGTTTCCGTAACAATACGAAGGCAACTCTTTTCGCACTACATCTGTACAAACATATTTGCCAAGTTGCAAGAATCGCCACGAGTGCGCAACATCTTTGCCGCGAGCGCACACGAGATCTTGCTTGAAAATACTACTCTTTTCATACTCGTTGCGTATTCGCGTCAAAATCGCTCTCTCCTGTCTCTTGAGAGTTCCAAAACCAGAGCAACTGCATGCCAACCACCGATAAGTAGTAGGTTTAGCGCGTATTATGCCTTATAGAACATTCGACATGATTAATGTATGCTATCCCCAATCCCCCACAATGTGTGACTGTTACACTATCGAGTTTTTTACTAGTGGTTAATTGTCGTTTGTGCGTTACTGCATGATGCGATCCGTTAGTGTTTGAACAGTTTTATGCATGCGTGCACAGTTTAGCATAATTTTATGATTAATTAAAATATGTAGTGAAGTTTAACCGAAATTCATACGCTCATGTTTGATTTTGTGGTACAGGTATGTATTGTATTGTAGTACGGGCGATTTTCCGCAACTCGACGTCTTGCGTCTATTTTTCGTGGTACCTGTTAACTAATGTTTTATCACCAAGTCCCGTTTTTAGGGTTCCGTAGTCAACTAGGAACCCTTATAGTTTCGCCATGTCTGTCTGTCCGTCCGTCCGTCCGTCCGTCCGTCCGTCCGTCCGTCCGCGGATAATCTCAGTAACCGTTAGCACTAGAAAGCTGAAATTTGGTACCAATATGTATATCAATCACGCCAACAAAGTGCAATGTTTTATTAGGGTACCCTACATGTAAAGTGGGGGCTGTTTTTTTTTTTCATTCCAATCCCAACGTGTGATATATCGTTGGATAGGTATTTAAAAATGAATAAGGGTTTACTAAGATCGTTTTTTGATAATATTAATATTTTCGGAAATAATCGCTCCTAAAGGAAAAAAAGTGCGTCCCCCTCTAACTTTTGAACCATATGTTTAAAAAATATGAAAAAAATCACAAAAGTAGAACTTTATAAAGACTTTCTAGGAAAATTGTTTTGAACTTCATAGGTTTAGTAGTTTTTGAGAAAAATACGGAAAACTACGGAACCCTACACTGAGCGTGGCCCGACACGCTCTTGGCCGGTTTTTTTTTTTGGAAAAAGCTGCAAAACTGCACAAAAGAACCGACTTAATATTATATCTGTTATTAAACGCGCTAATAACAAATAGCTAATTATGATAACATAATTTGTATTACTTAATTGCTCCGCCTATTTTTATTGTTGTGGTTTTCAGTGAGGCTAACTATACTAGGCTATTACAGTCCGAACTACCTACCGCGAACTACCAACTACAACATTATCTAATTTTCATACATTTGGGAGTTATTCCTTCGAAGTAAGCCGTCAAATGTGTACTTCGTGTTGTTTGATTTGAACCAATTCTGACCTATATGTGTTCGTCGATAAGGTTTGCCAATTATGATGAGGAGATCGGTAGTCCTAATTTAGGGCGCCTACAATCGCTTATGCTTTGTGGCTTGTAGATAGCTCTCCTTATCGCTCTTCTGTAGTGGTGCGACAGAGCCAGACAGCGTTCCGATCGCCACGTAGTGTTAACGATTGACACATCGGCCAGGCCGATAGTTTGCTCACAGCAACATTGTTGCACTGAAGCAATGTGTTTGACAATGCTAACAAGTCGGTCATAGTGCGAATAGTTCTAACAGTTCACTGCAAGTACGTGTTTCTATTATGCGAATTCAAATTTGATGACGTTATATTAGTAGCGAGGAATACATAGAAACTACTTTTAGAACAGTTGAGCACTTTTTCTATGTTCTATGTATTATGTGGTATAATTGGTATACATAGTACCATAAAACCAGTAGATAAATAGTAAGATTACTTAACACAAAACATAATTGCTTTGAAATATGAAACTTTTTAAACTTTCAACATGGAAAAAGATTCAAAATATATAGCAACGTTTTTAATGATACAAAGAAAACGAATGATCATACTCGTACTTCTCTATAGTTTACCGCAACAATTGCAACAAACCAAGACTTTATCCTATCTAGCAGGTAAAAAAACGTTAAAAAACAAAATGTCAAATTAACCGACCAGTTTAGAAGGAAAATGATAATTTAACTAACGGCAGAGGGGAAGCCCTAGTCATTTGCGAATTATGTAAATAGTGGAACAGGAAAACTGATACTGCCATGGGATGTGGTTTATGCTGATTGCAGAACTACAGAGTTTAGGTACCTTTGAGATGGAGCGTATTCCTTATTACTTAGAATATCAAGTCCAGAATAGTTTTATAATAAATAATTGAGCCTTTATACGTCCCACTCCCACTGCTAAAGTCCCCTCCCTACCCTGATGCGGATTAGGAACCTCAAATACATTTGCATTTGTATCAGCAAGTCAAAATCGCTGCCAACTGCAAGGTTTGACTCTTAGCCCCAAACTCAGCATAGCATATCTTCGCATGCATATCACAAAAGATCATAAAGCAAAAGGTCATTTCTTACCATAATTGTAAAATAAAATATCTTTGGTTTTTGATTTATCATTGGTTAAAACACTCCGTTGTTTCCAGTGATTTTTTCCCCGATATTTTAGGAACTTCTCTAAATAACTTACTTCCCGTTTTCTCTTAATTTTATACCGGACATGCATATCACCCTCTTGATCGAAATACACCTAGAACATAAATAAAGAAGAATGTTTGTGTATAAACAATGGCCAGTTACACTTTAACAACCACGAAGACATTGTACTACACGTGCTCGGCTGTAAATAAACGTTCTAAATCACAACTGCAAACATTTCATGAATGATTTGTACTTGGACTACAATTCTTGTTATTATTTCCATGAAGGTGAGGCGGCTGTTTATGAAACATAGGCTTTGTTGCTACAGAATAAGGTTGGATGGCCAGCGAGCTAGAAACAGTTGTGTCAGGGACTGTGCGCGGCCTAAACGTTGCGTCGGTTGTAATTTACCAGCTGATGGCGTGTTTGGACATTAACCAACCATTGCGGACAGAAATCATCAGCAATGGCTGCCTCGTGTACCGTGAAAACCGGTAGGATACAAAGGTATCTTCATAACAGGTAGAGTCAACCCTACTCATCATTCGCTTGCCCTTATCCCATTCATTTGGCGACAGCGCAGTATATCTTCCTCTTCCATACGTCTGTATGACCCATCATCGCATCATTCACTTGCTTTCGTTTCATATCATCTCTCACTCAGAACAGTTCATCCACCTTTTTTTGTAGAGTCAACCTTACTAACGAATTTAAAAAATCGGTATCATTTATGTACCTAATTGCCGCGTCCTTAGAAATTTACAAGTGCGAGTATGAAATGAAAGCTGGTCTTATAGAAGCTGCTGCTTAGTTCAAATTCAAACTGTACCTGTCGATGCGACTATGACATTTACATAAAGAGTTTCCCCTGCAGATTTCTCAGAACCATCGAAGCACTTATCGTCATCATTTTCCCGTTGTTGTAGCTAATCTTGGCCACTATTAGCCGTGATCCGCACACAAGCGGCGTGCGTTCCGCGTCTTACGACGTGCGACAGGGGCGGCTCACTCCAGGATTCTTTCACCGAGCTGCCTGCATTCAGAGGTGCACCTTCGCGCGGTGCAAAAGAACTCAATATCGGCTGCTCGCGTGCGGTCCGATTAATGTAGATAACAATGATGAAAGGCGGCATTATTGAACATCAAAGAAGTGAGCATTCTGTACTTGTACTTTTATACATTCTGTGCTAACTAATAATGAAATTCGGAATCCGCTTCCTCCCGAACCTGATACCGAGTCTAAAAATAGTGAAATTGCGCGTAAATCACACCAGGCTGTCGTACTCGGCCCGATTCCGCCCGAGATAGCTGAATTGTTGTATATTTAGCTCTTTGAACCGCGCCCGCCAAAACGCTCCGTTTTGTGCGTCGACGCACATTTGATCTATCGACTTGTTCATTAAAAATGCTGAATGTAGATTAAAGGGGGTTATTTTCGTTAACACGAAAACTAGAGTCGAGGATGGCGTGGCGGGTTGATCTCGGCTGCTAATTAAATCAATAAAATGAATGACATTTTTAACACAAATCTCAAGGAAGGTGGTTATCAATTTGTCTGTATTTTTTAGCATCAAAAGTATAAAATACCGGACATCTAAAAAAAATATCAATCCATTAAAGTAAATGAAAAATAAAGTAACAATGTTTGTTTTTTTGGCTCCATAACAACGTTCAATATCGCATGGAATCACAAATTGTTCCCAGTACACGTGTATTTTAAATTGATTCTCTGAACGTTTTCCTTTTTTGTCATTAAGTTAAAATTACTGAAGGAATTTCAATTTTCAAGGAATTGTTCTCATTCATCAAGTTCTTACTGTGATCTTACATGGGCAACATTCCAAGCAATTTACATATCATTGCCGCGTTAGCTCCATAGTTTGGTGCGTATTGAACAAACGCGGCAATCGTATGTATGTATATAGATTGCTGGCAATTGTATTTCCCGTGTAACAGAACCGTTGAATATAAGTCAATGCGGCCAAGTTAGTCTACTGCGAATAATTCGCGACGATAATGGCTCATTCTATAAAGGGTTGTTTTGGGATTACTTGTCGAAGCGGATCCCAGGCTCCCATGAAGCGTGACAAATGCAAAGGAAATAACTCTACCTTAATAACTTCTCCTTGAAGATTTTTAATAGCTGTTACCAACTTACCTGAAAAGAAAAACAGTTTTGTTAGAATATATCATACAATGGCAATCCCTACTAATATTATAAACGGGAAAGTGTGTGTGTCCGTTTGTTTGTCCGTCTTTCACGGCAAAACGGAGCGACGAATTGACGTGATTTTTAAGTGGAGATAGTTGAAGGGATGGAGAGTGACACAGGCTATTTTTTCTCTCTTTCTAACGCGAGTCTCGCGATCTGTTTATTAAATAATCGGGTCTTTAGGTACGAGTATACTTTACTAAATATAGTAATACACACATATATAGTAGTACACTTGTAATACACACATATATAGTTGTACATTGAATAAAAGATACAAATCTCACAGGTCAATAGCCTCATTAAAACGTGCACTCCCAGATAGCCACGCAACCCCCAAACTTAACGGGCAACAACGACTCCAAGTTTGTGGGCACTCTAGTTAAAGTGTTCGAGCGTCTAGACCGGATGCTTGTTAGCTGGTGGGGGTGACCACACGCAAGTGTCACATAAACTAACTGGGTATGCGAATTTGAAATGTTTTTCAATTACATTTCAAATTCGCATACCCAGTTAGTTATTTATTTTTGGGAGTAAAAGTTATTTTTGGGAGCGTTTTTGATAGTGTACGAAACGGGCGAAATGGAAAATTTAAATACACATTAAGTTGTCCATAACACAATTGGCAGATCCTTGATAGTAACACGAATACCTCATGAATAAACTTTAAACAAAATCTCAACAATATACGAAGATATTGAAATATGGCATTTCAGCCGCATAATAGAATGTATCGATTATGAAGATTTATTATGAAAAGGTAACCTACGATTTTCAGCAGCGGCGGGTGAAAATATTAAAATAATACTCATAGAAAAGTTTGGTTGTAGTTTTGCTGTCAAAACTTCTAGGTAACAACATGAAGAGAACTAATAGACCGTAACTATCTAAGAGTAAGTTTCAATTTCGAGACTAAAGTCATTAGAAATAAATAGAGTAAATATTGCTATTTGATTAATAATATTAGGTACCTAGAATTATTTCAAGAAACTCGCTATAGACCCAGAGCCCAGGCCCGCCAGACCTTCCTCAAATTCTCAAGGATGAAACTTTGGGACAATGTAGAGTTCATATCGGCGGTTAATGTGTGCATATTTTCTAGTTCGGCCCATCGGCCAATTTTTTGCTATCAAGTGATGAAGGTGAAAAAAAAAAGTGCTTACTTTCCTTAAATTCTCAAGGCTGATTTTTATATATGTCTTAGAGCACGTTGTTAGAAATTGGTTATCATCAATGCCAGACCGTTTCCGCCGGCCATAACTTTTACCAGACGCGACAAAGTTGGCAAAAAACGACTCTAACTTACCTCATTTTCTCAAGCCTGATTTTGATATATGATACGCAGGGACCTGTAACTAGACCGTTTGTAAGCAGCCAGACCAATCGGATGGACCCAACCATCCGCCAGACCGACTTAAAGTTTCGATATGAGCATTAGTAGAATTGAAATATTCCGGGTCTATAAAAGCTAAAAACTTGAATTTTCTACATTAAGCTACGTGTATATTGTATACTTGACGTAATAAGCGACTTTCCAAAATTTTACTTCTAAGGAAATAATAAAATGAAAGTTTATATGTGGTGCAAGATTAATTTTAAGCTATGAATTTTATTTACACTGCGTAAGTACACTGCGTAAGTGTATTTTATTATAAATTTAAAGAAGAAAAGTAAATTAAACTTTTTTTTCGGTCGTCGAACAAGGTGGTTTAAAATTAGTTTTATTTAAGATCGATCCTTTTTAATTTGTGGGCGAGGGACCTCACACTATGTATAAAGGCACTATGTGTATGTTGCATATAATGTCAAATCCCTCGCATACTACAAAGGTTATTTAAGCATTTATATAAGTTCAGTTAAAATGAGGTGGAAAGTATAAGTGTATATGTTGTGTACACACGTAAAGTATTCTAAACTTTTTATAACGGCATACATGTATTTGAAGAATGCCAAAAATGTATTCGTGTCTGAAAATTCAACATCTCCGACATGGGTTATAACGGGGTTGATGATGTTCGTATTGAGTACAAATGTTTAAACTTCCTAAACTTGTAATTCTAAAGTTCGTCACTTAGGTATGTTACCATGTTTTGTAGGAGAAAGGAAATTCGTTTAGTTATATACCGTTGTAACATTGATTGTTTGCTTCTTTGGACTGAATATTTAATTTATAATGCACTGTACCAATTTGTTTTTTCCTTGTTTACGTTATTTATAATATAAAATTCAATTCGACTTATATTGACCATATAGACCGTGATTACCTTTTTGATTTTGTCGAGCTCCCGATATTTCGACGACAAAAATCAAAAAGGTAATCACGGTCTATATCCCGGTAAATATAAGTCTAATGAAAATAACCGTGAATCATTCAAAACTCTTATAAAATTCAATTCGTTATTCAAGTTTTTAGCTTTTATAGACCCGGAATATTTCAATTCTACTAATGCTCATATCGAAACTTTAAGTCGGTCTGGCGGATGGTTGGGTCCATCCGATTGGTCTGGCTGCTTACAAATGGTCTAGTTACAGGTCCCTGCGTATCATATATCAAAATCAGGCTTGAGAAAATGAGGTAAGTTAGAGTCGTTTTTTGCCAACTTTGTCGCGTCTGGTAAAAGTTATATTTATAATAAAATACACATATACTTACGCAGTGTAAATAAAATTCATAGCTTAAAATTAATCTTGCACCACATATAAACTTTCATTTTTTTATTTCTTTTGAAGTAACATTTTTGAAAGTCGCTTATTACGTCAAGATACAATATAAACGTAGCTTAATGTAGAAAATTCAAGTTTTTAGCTTTTATAGACCCGGAATATTTCAATTCTACTAATGCTCATATCGAAACTTTAAGTCGGTCTGGCGGATGGTTGGGTCCATCGTATTGGTCTGGCTGCTTACAAACGGTCTAGTTACAGGTCCCTGCGTATCATATATCAAAATCAGGCTTGAGAAAATGAGGTAAGTTAGAGTCGTTTTTTGCCAACTTTGTCGCATCTGGAAAAAGTTATGGCCGGCAAAAACGGTCTGGCATTGATGATAACCAATTTCTAACAACGTGCTCTAACACATACATAAAAATCAGCCTTGAGAATTTAAGGAAAGTAAGCACTTTTTTTTTTCACCTTCATCACTTGATAGCAAAAAATTGGCCGATGGGCCGAACTAGAAAATATGCACACATTAAACGCCGATGTGAACTCTACATTGTCCCAAAGTTTCATCCTTGAGAATTTGAGGAAGGTCTGGCGGGCCTGGGCTCTTGATCTACTATCTGCATTCCGCCATACATTTTTAGCATGTAAGTTTTATGCCTGCCCGTTTTAGAGTTATGCCGGTTTTGACGAGCTGGCGTAAAACAGAGGGACGGGAATGATAACTCTCATTCGTTTATTTGATGCATTAGGACCATTAGGAGGAAATGCACATGGTTATATGATGTATATACATAAAGTAATTTTTTTTTTGAGCATCGGGACAAAAGTAACGGGATAATAATATGTTGTTAGGCAGAATGATGGTAAGAGGAATAAAAAGCACACATCTCCCACTAGATGGGACAATTAAAACATTTACACGGAAAAAAAATATTTTAACAATACTACCAGAACGTTTAGTAAAATAGATTTATCGTAACTGATACTACAATCTCGTAATAAAAACAACTGTATTGTTACGTTTACTATATTTTGAATTCAATAGAACTAAGCAAACATTAATATGCACTAAACAGTTCTGTTTGAATTACATATACGAGAACTCTAGTTTTATTTACAACTAATAGAATAAAGGTTACGATAATTCTATTAACAAGAAGCTTCTTGTAATGCCAAAAAAATTAAAATTATCTTTACAATCTTAATCTTAGCGGTTACTATCACAGTATACTTCCTGTAACTTTTTTATACGTTGCCATTACTTTGTAGTTCTCGTAAAGAAATAAAAAGAATATTCTTGTAATGTAAACTCAACGAAGAGTTATATTTAAAAATATTAAGTTTGTATAAATATGTACGCATCGCTGTCAACTCTATTATTTGTATCGTAGCGAATGCCATCGCAGTATAGTTGATATGACTGTTTTATAAGTTGGTATTACTTTGCAGCTCTTGTAAATAATGACAATAATATTCTCGTAATGTATACTGGTGAACAAATAGTTCTGTTGAAAAAGTATTTAGTTAGTATAAATATGTGTTTCGTTTTTGTAACGAAACGCCATGTTTAAGTACCATTGTATATCTTAGTGAATGCTATAGCAGTATAGTTGATTTTACTTTGCGCCTCTTGTAAAAAATAACAATGATATTCTCGTAATATACACCGAAAAATAATTGTTATAACAAAAATATTGTCCGCATAAATAAATGTTTTGCTTGTGTAACGAAACGCAATGTTTTGCGGCGTGGTCGGCGGCCATTTACGTGTCATGAGAGATCACGCGTGGACGCGGATCGCAATAGGTTATATTATTTATCGTTAAACGTACTCACTACGTATTATCCATTCGTTTGGTAGTTTCCATTTTAGGAAATGGATGAAGAGGTGCAAAAACTCTTGCAAGGATGGGAGATGGCAGAGTTGGCAAAAGCAGGTGAGTCACATACCGTACATCATGTAGAACTTAGTAGATAATTAGAATGGTGAGTAAAAAGGCATTTAATGTTGTATTCATTTTACATTGCATACAAATTCATACGACATTACGTGGGCAAAATCTAAATACTGAACTAATAAGGACTGTCCACGATAAAAAGTGGTCATACATAACATGATAAATCTTTCTTCCTGAATGCACATTTTGAAGCAATATTATATTTTGATAAATCTGTATACATAAAACTATATAATAATTAAAGCTATTCCTTATAATGCTTTAGTGTGTCTGAGGTTTCGCCGAATGTATACCATCAAGCATTTCATTTCTTGTACAGTGTTTTTTAACAAACTTCACACGCTTCCTGGCACAATTTTATAAATACTTATATTTTTATAAGCTGTTTTACACACATTAGAATGACATCTTAGCAGACAAAAAAATACTTTTTGAAACTCATTTCGACTTTTGGTAGTCAGGAAGACTTTCTACTCCAAGCACTGACAGTTGTTTTTGTATGGAGAGCCAAAAAGTGTCAAAAATTCGAATTCAGCAAAGTTAGAAAATCTCAGTACTTTCTTAATCTGATTACAATCAGAAAAATTATTACTATCGTAAAATCAGTATGTAATAGGGTATATTTTGGCTATTATAATTAAACATTAAAAAAATATTTTTGTCATTAAAACTGTTGTACTTAAAGACTGCAAGAAGACACTGTACAAAAAAAATATTGTTATCATGAGATACATACTGCTAAAATTCATAGGCCACCTAAAGTTTATAATTTGTTTGTATTTTTATAATGTAGTTTAATATCTACAAATTATTTGACAAACATGCTGCTTATAAATTCTCATTATTCTCAAGATTTACCATGTTATATATGACCACTTTTTATCGTGGACAGTCTTTATATATATCTGAAGTGGACGTAGAATATTACTTAATGTAAAATTTATTCATAGAAATTTTAATGTCTTTTTCAGATGATTTACAATGGTTGCAAGTTTCCTGTGACCCATGCCATACTATGGAACAAAAGTGGAAAAATTCTGCAAAATATAAATTTTGGACGAAATGAAGGACGGTTCTATTAACACTGACGAATATATGAACAAAGTCTTGCACTAAGGATCGTTGAAATATATTTTTTAACAAATTATATAATTATTTTATTTACTTTCAGATTCACCAATTTTCACCGCTCATAGCATCCATTCCATATGCTGGGTGACCCAGGTTTCCGGATCCCAGTTTCAACTCTAGGCTTCTGTCTCTTGGAACTGGTCCTAGCAACCTGCATTTTTATCGGTAGGTACCTATGAATTTGTCTGTGCACTGTATAGACAACTAACATTTCTTGTAAATGTAAGAAAAGGTTTGTTGTCTATACAAGGTGGTACAGTAGGATTAAAGGCTGAGCCACGCCAGATACGTGTACGTAGACGTGCGCGTAGCGTACGCGGTGTAAATGACGAATCCTCATTAGAGATTACACCGCTTGTGTGACGTGTTTCCCGTGTGTGTCTAGCGGTGTATCATCTCTTTTGAAGATTCGTACTTTACAGCGCGCACGCCACGCACACGTCTACGTACACGTATCTGGCGTGGCTCGGCCTTTAATCCTACTGAACCACCTTGTAAAGACAACAAACCTTTTTTTACATTTACAAGAAATGTTAGTTGTCTATACAGTGCACAGACAAATTCATAGGTACCGATAAAAATATAACACGTTAACGCAATTGTATATTTATTAGAGAGTACCATAAATGCAGTTGCTGTAACTAACTTTCTTGTTCTATCAACCATTTAATGAAGTTTACATAAATGAAGAGAATGTAATATATATCAGATGACTTGTATTCTTAACGATACCTATTATTGGCCTAACTAAAGTTTTATAACCTTTACAAGAATTTCTTGTGGAGTTTACATTATTTTGTTTATTTAGACACTCCATTTGTTATAAATACTGAATAATCTAGTAATACACACAATTTGACTGTGTGACCCTTACAATATTTTTATTTTATGATACGTAATGTATATATTACCTTTACAAGAATATATTGTCAAGGTCACATTTCATTTATTAAGCTCTGCAAGAAAATATTATTTATTTGTACGGTCCACGTGTTATGATTACTAAATATTCTAGTAATACACGCTATTTTAATGTGTAGCAATTACAAGATAACTAGTTCACTAAGCTCAACGCATTTAAACAGACTAGTTTAGTTATTTATACTATGTGAACAATTGTCCCAGAATTTACTAGATTTTCTCGTTCAGATTACACTATTCAGGTATCATGGACGAGACATTTAAAATTTTTCTCCGTGTAAATCCGCGCGCATTGCACTCGCAATCCGCGCTCGTTAGTTTCCGCCGGCGTCCACTGGACGCAACGCCAGCGTTCTTCCGGCGCACCGCTATCCATGCGCTCCGCTGACGCCCCGCTAACGCTCCGCCTACGCTCTAAACGCGCATGCGTAGCCGAGCTTTAAAACATGTCGGGTAGGTACAAGTATGACGTTTTATGCGGACATAGTGCGAAGCAGTATTGGTACTGCATTATTGTATTACATTTCATGATGCGCCGTCTATAGAGAGTAGAGAGAGTATCGAGGCGGTGTTAACCGGC
The DNA here is from genome assembly GCF_023078275.1 of Leguminivora glycinivorella. Taxonomy (NCBI): domain Eukaryota; kingdom Metazoa; phylum Arthropoda; class Insecta; order Lepidoptera; family Tortricidae; genus Leguminivora; species Leguminivora glycinivorella. The sequence continues at coordinate 23,589,559 of NC_062982.1, forward strand.
GCTAACCCAAACACGCCGGCCGCGACCTTTGCCAATAATAGTTGGACTATTTCCACGCTACGGTACTACTTATACTATACTAGTAGTGGTAGTACATTAACCGCGTGGGAGTTACTTAGTAACTATTGTACTCGCCGACTTTATTGAAACTAGAATTAAAGCCTAACCAGAAATATATGAGTAGGTACGCGCCATGATGCGGAATTTGAAGAGAACTAATTTGTTTATAGTATTTTGAGCTGTGTTGTGTTTGATATGATATGAGATTAACAGCGCCCTCTTGACAATGCTCATATATTCCTGGTCAGGCTTTACCAGGATATAGACATGATTAACTAATTGTTTTTTGAATATCTTCTATGAGGGGCTGTCTACATCGCTGTCTACACAATTTTGGCATACACCCACAGTACAGATATTTTGCTACAAAATACTCTTTATACTTGTATGCACAACTATACATAGTCGTCATATCATTTTTGAATCAAATCTCTAATCAACGGGCCGATTTTTGAGTTTCATGAAAATAACAGGCAAGTCACCGTTTTCAACTGGTATTTTAGTGACAGTGAGACTCAAAAATCGGCCCCCAGTTATGAAAACCAATTCCCTATCAGACCCCTGTCATTATCTGAATTACCTGCTAAAGTCTGGATAAATTGCCTGCTCTTATCTCTAATACTTTAGGGCTTGCCGTCAAAATCTGTAGGGGAATCAAAAAGTCTTAGGTTTAAGTCTAGTCTAATATATTTTAGTGGGTGATATCTTCAAAGATTGGACCTCCGAACTATTCGTAATGCGTTCCTGGCCAGTCCATTACTGCACGAGTGGTGTTTGTGCACAGTTTCGTCGGTACGCACGCATTTTTGCTATTCATATTAAGCATTAGACTTATATTGACCGGGATATAGACCGTGATTACCTTTTTGATTTTTGTCGAGCTCCCGATATTTCGACGCAGTTGCATGCATCATGATCACGGAAAACTGACGAAGGCGGGTGGATGTTAAAGTTGTATAGACAGCGCGCGATCTACCCTCCTTCGCGCGCATCGGCTGCGTTCACTTTCAGCGTTACCACTGGTCGCGTTCACACTCGATGGTCTGTCCAAACACACTACACTCACAGTGTCACTACGTTTGTTCAATTCTGACTTCACCGGTTTTTTACACAAACAAATCACTGGATTCCATACATTAGATAGTTTGAAGCCATCCTCACGATTGACATTTTTATATTTGTGAATCTCAATGGCTTCTCTTACCAATCTCGGTATGTAGTGGCGTTCCGTCGAAATTACCTTAGGACTATGCAACTCGATCCAATGATTTGCACCCGACTCAATGAGATGTTGAGCAATAGCAGACTTGCGAGTATCGTTCTTTTTGACTGCAGCAATGTGTTCTTTAATTCTGCAGGCAATAGTGCGCTTGGTCTGCCCTCATGATGCATGCAACTGCGTCGAAATATCGGGAGCTCGACAAAAATCAAAAAGGTAATCACGGTCTATATCCCGGTCAATATAAGTCTAATGAAAATAACCGTGAATCATTCAAAACTCATATTAAGCATTATATGAAAGGACCTATCCTTGCTTTTCAAATCTTGCGTGTATTATTTGTATTCATTAATTATTTATGTTTTAATCGCGCACTTACCTATAAAAAATTTAAAATGATATCTGAAATTTGATGCGCGAAGGATTTGGTGCTGTGCTGTTTGTCAAAAATACAAGGCATCGATGTAGGGAACAAATCAAATTATTTTATGAAATATTTTTTGATTTGTTTTTTTAAGTAGTAACACTACTATATATAAATTATAAACTGAAATAGATACCATACACTAAAGAAAAAGCGATCAAGCCCACTGGTGGCGAAGCCGGGAATCGAACCCGGGTCTCCAGCTAACGCGGCTGACGTGTTCGACCGCTACACCACCCCGACCGCCGAGGTACCCGTCGAAATTTCTCTAGTGTATGTTATCTCTGAAGGCTAGGCGCCTTTGACCAACTCTAAGGGCGAGCAATTAGTGCTTGCACCTCCTATATGAATCCTTTTGCAGGATTACGATATAGCGAGAGAGATGGTGCTGCCATCTATCGATGTAGGGAACAAATCAAATTATTTTATGAAATATTTTTTGATTTGTTTTTTTTAAGTAGTAACACTACTATATATAAATTATAAACTGAAATAGATACCATACACTAAAGAAAAAGCGAAAAAAAAGGATCCTGCAAAAGGATTCATATAGGAGGTGCAAGCACTAATTGCTCGCCCTTAGAGTTGGTCAAAGGCGCCTAGCCTTCAGAGATAACATACACTAGAGAAATTTCGACGGGTACCTCGGCGGTCGGGGTGGTGTAGCGGTCGAACACGTCAGCCGCGTTAGCTGGAGACCCGGGTTCGATTCCCGGCTTCGCCACCAGTGGGCTTGATCGCTTTTTCTTTAGTGTATGGTATCTATTTCAGTTTATAATACAAGGCATATTATGGACATGGCGGCCGTTCACTCATTTGACCTCATAGAACCTATAAAGTGACTAGTACCAGTCGTGCACCTATCGAATTAAACATTAAACTGTGCGACAGAATTTACGAGTAAACTATAAATAAATTACATGACCAGTTCGAGCACGACAGGTGATCATCGATCTGAATGATCGCCGGCCATAACAATACTGGCTCTGACAACATAATTGCTAACCGCCATAATCGAATACTAGGAAACTGCGGCGCCACTGTTAATACTTTGAGGTTTTCCTCAAAATAATGTAGAGTGCATTTGTAGGATTAACGCTGCATACTGGGCATTCCACGAGAATGTCTCATATGAAATACGATTTTTCTAAAGCCTCAGCCAAATATAAAGCGTTTCGTTTGATAGTTAGCGGAGCGGAATCCGCTCAAATCATGAAGTGATTTTACCAAGAAGTTAAGGAGAGAACTGTAGCCTATCCAACCTAAGTGCCCTAGCACCCTAAACAACCCTACACATCCCTACAGCCCTAGCCCTAACTATAAATTAATAATACATATATTTAATAAGTACAGGATATCTGCACCATGAGACCTAAGGTACAGACGGACAGGGAAGGAAATGGGTAATGGAAAGGATTTTCTCACTGCTACCAACAGTGAGAGGAAAACCTTATACTCAAATGATACAGCCACGATGTCCAGGATCAAAGAGATTTATTTACACTTTTTACAAGCTATTTATACTAAATTATTCTATGTTTGCGTAATACCACGCTGCAGTTTCTTCATATTTTAAGTGCAAACGTAGTTTTTGCAAGCACGTGAGCCGATGCAGTTTCTTGTCCCAGATTGATGCTGCTGATGTCAGTAGGTATATTCACTGCACGTGAACAGACAACATAATTGCTGACCGCCATAATCGAATACTAGGAAACTGCGGCGCCACTGTTAATACTTTGAGGTTTTCCTCAAAATAATGTAGAGTGCATTTGTAGGATTAACGCTGCATACTGGGCATTCCACGAGAATGTCTCATATGAAATACGATTTTTCTAAAGCCTCAGCCAAATATAAAGCGTTTCGTTTGATAGTTAGCGGAGCGGAATCCGCTCGCATTCCGCGCTCGTTTAGTTCCCGCCGGCGTCCGCTGGGCGCAAAACGCTGGCGTCCGGCGCACCGCTATCATTGCGCTCCCCTAACGCTACGCTCTCAAAACGCGCATGTGTGGCCGAGCTTTAATACTTCTAAAAACGCTAAGAAATCGATTTTGTGTCTGACAATTTTTCATGATTTGGTTAACAAAGGTAGTATTTTCACGAGCTTTACGGATTTGATTGAAGTAATAGCTAAACTAGCTAATGATTTTGAATAGGAACGTCTTTCCTATTCAAAATCATTAGCTAAGACGCAAACATAAAAGACTCGCCCCAAGCGTCGCGGCGCCACGCCGGCCCGCGTCTTAGCGACTTGCGCCCCTTCTGATGTGTATTTTAAAAGGAAAAAACATTCCGTAAGAGACATTTTGCTGGAATGCACCTCACTCAGCAAGTGTTAATTGATCGATCACCATTCGCCAGTGTATTTAAGTAAAACAAGCATACTTTTTCCCATTTTTTTACTTTTCGCTGATGGAGACATATTTGAGCATTTCTTTTTTTTTTGCCAATAATTTTTTTTTATTGTTTTAGGAAATTTTAGGTCAATTGTACTCAGAATCACGAGTACTTTCAATCTCACTGGGAGACAAAGTGTCCCAGAATTACCATACATTTTTGTTACTTTCCTCTTTTGTTACCCCATACAAATAGTGCAGAAAATGGTAACAAAATAAGAAAAAATCGTTTGGGACATTTTTTTTACTACTAGGATTGAAAAGGCTAGTAAGTCTGAGTAGAAATAGCATTTTTTTATTCAAAAATATCACACTTCATAAAAGTGGCAATAAAAAAACTTTTTAACAAAAAATAAAACCGCCTTCAAAAATAAGCGCGTTACAAAACACGGAGAAACTAAAAAGCCAAAAATAATAAACCTTTCAATTCAGATTTCTTATCGTATTGCAATAAGCTAAACATCCAAATTATAAACAATTCAATTATTTTTGTAGTCGGTACCAGACCTGTTCGTCGCCTTGCTATTGCCTGTTTGACCCACCCAACCATACACAGGCTGGTACCGACTCCAAAAATAATTGAATTGTTTATAATTTGGATGTTTAGCTTATTGCAATACGATAAGAAATCTGAATTGAAAGGTTTATTATTTTTGGCTTTTTAGTTTCTCCGTGTTTTGTAACGCGCTTATTTTTGAAGGCGGTTTTATTTTTTGTTAAAAAGTTTATTTATTTGTTGATTTTTAGTGGTTCCTAGTGATATTATATGTATCAGTCCGAATACATGTACAGTAGTGAAAGAATTATCCTTTAACTCCTAACCATTGAGGAGTTGACCTTCCATCATCAGCTCAGTTGATTTTTAGTGGTTCCTAGTGATATTATATGTATCAGTCCGAATACATGTACAGTAGTGAAATAATTATCCTTAAACTCCTAACCATTGAGGAGTTGACCTTCCATCATCAGCTCAGCCACATAAAATTATTACCATCAGACGTAAATACTGGTGTACCTTTGAAAAATATACTAAAAACATTACATGTGCCTATAACATTTGAAGAGTTCCCTCGATTTCTCCAGGATCCCATCATCAGACCCTGACTTGGTGCCAATGGGACCATCTCGGGGTTATACCGGTTCGATCAAAAAAAAAATTTTGAAAATCGGTCCACGATTCTCGGAGATATCGAGTAACATACATACAAAAAAATAATAAAAAAAAAAAACAATTAGTCGAATTGAGAACCTCCTCCTTTTTTGAAGTCGGTTAAAAAGAAATGCTCATTTAATCGTGTACAATGGCACCCTACAAAACGAATTTTGATGCTACTTAATCTTATTATTAGGTAATAAAATAATACGCCTTAGATGGTGCACCCTAGCCATACCAAAATCATCAACAGGCCATATCAAAAAACAAACAAAAATCCTCAAAAGCAGGTCGTCAAAAAGGCACTTTTGTGATATAAACTAATAATAAAGTACATTATACCCTCAAAATACAACCATAAAGCAGAGCCTCTACCACGAGAATAGAATACTTGATAAGTATGCCACGTAACATCTATATACATTTTTAAGTTCACTGTTACGTGCACTGGCAAACAAATTTAGTAAAAAAAAAACTGAAAAGTTACGCATGGTACAAAGGTAGGTTCCCGTTTTTCTTGTTTGAGTCTCAAGTACTGAAATATTTTTCGCCCATAAGTATTTAGATTAGATTCATTTATTTCATTATACAAATTACAGTATAAATTGCAAGTCAATCTACAAGAATTTATATTACGATCGTCAAATACAAGAATATAAATAATTTCATAATATTTTTTTTTTACTAATTAGTACTTTTTTTACTAAAAAACTAATAATTCATTTAACAATATCTAATTAATGTCAAAGTATTATCCTGTAGCGGATCGTCAAATATAAGTCAAATTACAAGAAATTTAATAACATATCAATTTAGCCTAAAAACTTGCTTTAGATTTCCTCGACTTTTGTCATATTAATTATTCACAAGAAGTACATAACAAAGTGACTTTACTATAGAATCTATATGATTTTTGGTTTTAGTGTAATGGTATCAGAACGCTCGCATTCACTTTCTCCATACAATACATATTCTAAAATGTCACACACTCATGGTAGCGGTTCAAGCATATGGATCCGTCACCGCGAGGGAGGGGCACGTTTTACCAAAGACTAGAGACTCGAAAATGTCGAGTCACCTCAAAACTATTACGAGAAAAGTTACTAATCTTATTGATCGATGCTACCTTGTCTATGTTTGATCAGAATATATAGAGATTTGGCTTTGTGTTTATTTACCTTGGATATTTAAGTCTCCGCCACACTTGAGCGTTTTGTGAGCGTGGCGTGAGCGGGGCGCGATGAGAGCCGTGAGAGCGTGCCGCCAGCGCCCGCGCCCCGCTCCCGCCACGCTCTCAAAACGCTCATGTGTGGCGGAGGCTTTATTAGAGATAAGTGAACATGAACATGGACAGACAAAAAATATCCTCCCGCGGGTGTTGTAGATTGTAGACGACGACTGTGGGATATGTTTTAATTGGGTCGTGGGTTGTGGGGCGATGGACCAGCAACGAGTCGCTGTAATATCAAAATGTTGACTACTTTCAACCTCTTAGGGACCGTCCACACTCAAGAGACGCATGTCCGCCGACGCGGAACGGACGTCAGCGCCACGCCACCTGAATGTAATTTAAAAAACGTCTCCTCAGTACATTTTGTATAGGAAGGACGCGCAAGGGACGTCGCTTGGCTCGCCCCAGGCGACGCGTCGCTCGGCGAGCGCCGCGCCGCGCCGCCTGGGGGCGCGTCTTACGTCCTTCCTATACAAAATGTACTGAGGAGACGTTTTTTAAATTACATTCAGGCGGCGTGGCGCTGACGTCCGTTCCGCGTCGGCGGACATGCGTCTCTTGTTGATGAGTGTGGACGGTCCCTTAATTGCTTAAAGCGGCACCGGATCTTGGCCAGTTTCCTAATATGCTTTGCCTACCAATTGGATTACGTGTTTACGTATTTAAAAAAAAAGCTGGTACGAGATTGAGAAAGCATTTCCCATCACTAGAGTGTCGGCCCCTTGCAGGGGTGGTTCGGGCCACAGATATTAGATCTGCAAATTGGACATGTTATCAACCCTCGCGAGGTGACCAGGCTTTAAGGAAAATGGACTGGAATACTATTCGTATTCGTAAATAGGTAAATTCTGCTCTCTGGCTTGCTGCCTTTAAATGATAAATGCATTAAGCAGTGTTGAAGACACGAGTATTGGCGGAGAAACAATCAAACCTACAAATCATTTTCATATTTTGTTTTTTTTCCTAACAGCATACTGTTTGAAAATAAAGTAATTTTTTTTTATTTGATCAATTATGAAAGCAATTTTAGCCCTTGCAATTACGTTATTGACCTCTAAAACCCATTAAAGAATTTAAGAGTCAACCAAGTTAAGTTTACAGCTATGTTGACACGGTAAATTTTGCAAGTATTAAGTAAACGTCATATTAATTTGATAGACGTTTGATCCAAGACAAGACCTAGCAAAGGAAATACATCTACTTAAACTCATTGTCCGATTTATTATTAAGACGATACGATACAGGTTAATTCTCCATACAAACGCTCTCGACTATTTCCTCCCTGATTTTTGAAGATAGAGCAATGATTTTTTCAACACAAATTATTATTATTTTTATCTGTGTCGGACCGCTTTGATTTTTTTGCTATTTTTATTTTAAATGACGCTAGAGACAATCAAAAATTTCTAAAAACGGCCTTTTTCAATATGGTTTAAAAAAAAGGAGTGATACTCAAGATCGGTAACAATTAGCCAAAAAATCTAAACGGTTCGACACAGATTATTTCATTGTTATTCAGATTCTCAAATTTCGTCCCGTTTAAATAAGTTTTGAAGGAGGAAACAGTCGAGAGCGGAACCTCGATTTTAAATATCTTTTAACTAAGTTGTTCTTAATGGACATTTTTTTTTTCGATAAATCTAGTTAATAACACTAGAATATTTAACTGACATCCCCAAATTGAAAGGGGGACTCCTTTCCATTTTAGCATTTTCGCTCCCGTAGCGTCTTAAATCATAGTCACCACAAAGTCTGAGCCATATCGATAATGGAGGCAATACCGTCTAATGGCTTCATCGGCCAAAGGCCCGTGATGCCTTTACAAATCCCGACATCTGTATGGAGGAATGTTCATATTTTCTTTCACTAGTGATAACATCTGAGAGTATGGGGTCTAACGTAATTTGTGTAATTCACATCATACTTATTAGAATAAATTGATAATGTGTTTTTGGTGTATCAGAGTGAAAAGGTATAATACTTTTGAATTTGAATGTAGGTATGAACTTATGCATTGAACAAGCTAAAAATGTGTCACACAAAAAACTACAACATTAACCAGCGGTTTGGTCAAAAACCCGAATGAACTACCTTGACACGTCAGACAATTGACAACACACAATGGGGTAATAAATAGGTCTAAACTGGCCTTTCTACAATTTTCTACAAAATTGGGGACCGTTTCGAAATGATCACTAGCTAGTTGACAACACCATAGTTTCGAACAATTTGCGATCGGCCCTTCTGTATAACTGGTCAAGGCCGGGTGAATCACCTGTGTTACGGCGGCTTTTGACCATATATGCACCTATGATAGTGGACGCTGCACTTCTAGGAATGTAGGCTATTTTAGAATGCGTCATTATGGTAATTAAGTATGTGTCTGCAGGAACCAGGACATTAAGGATCTGATATCTGAACTGAACATCATTGGAGAAACGAGTATTTGGGACAAACAGCATAGTCCGGATGGGAGCAGATCGGACAGAATGGGTCACAGCATAGGTCGTTGGTGTGTTGGTGGGAAAGCTTACTCTTGGGGACCTATGTATCAAAGAGATAAAGGTGGTCTGGAGTCTGAACCATCCATATATTCCAGCGTTTTTCAAACTGCGTAGCAACATTGTAAAGGAGGCCCGGAGATTGGGACCGTGAGACAAGGGCACACATCAAACATTACCTAATAATAGTAAGAAAGGGGGGAGTAAAAAAATAATATTTGCTATCAATTTATGTGATGATCGCGAAATTTTGATCGTGACATGTCTTGCATTTCGCGCGCACCAATTAGCACGAGTGCTCGACATATTACTATTTACTATCGACACCTTTACTCGTTTTCAGAATACCCTTCCCACTACAAAATAACTCGGGAACAAAACGCATACTACATACCATTAAACTACGATTTGCTGTGAATGAACTGACCGATCGTGATAAAACTCGACTGACAAATGATAAATGATCACACAACTCGACAAATGATAACAGACCTATGAATGGTCGAGGTTTCCACCGTCTATCATTTCTGAAATATCTCAACAAAGTAGAAACTTATACAGTTGTAATAAAGGTGATAAATGTATTGATGTATTTGACGTGGAACGGGAAGGCTGAATAGACTCACGTGATGGGTGACCCATTCTTTGAGATTGCGTCACAGGATTACTCCTCTTACTACTTTTCTAATATTCTACATTGTATAGTTACAAGTGGTATTTGTCTGATATATTACATGACAAGTTGTAAAGAGAATTTTGTAACTTTAAGTTTTGTGAAATGGGCCACTGGTCTTAATAACAATAGTATTACAATACGTTTAAAAACGACGCGATTTATACGCAAGGCGTAGAAGAAACATGTACTAAGGGTATAAACATTATACAACAATTGAAACACTTTTTAAACATTATCTCATGAATGAAACTATTATAAATGTGACGAAAAGTAGGTAGTTCCATTTTCCTATTCATTAGTGATGCTCAGGAAAATCCCAGACATATTATGATAGACTGCAATTCTTGCATAACTGATACGTTCCACTTGGCACGTTCATGTTATAGTTACGAAAATAAAACCTTTGCAATTCTATTCTGCTGTGATTGACTGGTTACGGCGTAGCACAGCGAACGTAGCTTAGCTATAAATTAAAAGCAACAGTTACATACGGCGTTAATGGCGGTCATGTAGCTAACAAAAATGGAGAGATCCTCAACCTCGAGACTTCAACGTAGTATCAAATGAAAAATGTCGTATTATAGAAGTATTTAGAAAATGAATAGAACAAAAATATTATTACCCATACCTACTTTAATTGCTCCTTAAAGTACCATAACGTCGCGTATCTATACTTGGGGGAACCGGGCCATGGGCTTGGGCGCAACTGGCGCAAGACTCAGAGCAGGTTATTTTCTTATATAAAGTAGTACTTTATCGTCCAACCAGTCCAGACTAGACAGGCAATTATGGTCGCGCGATAAATGATAAAACATCAGGCCGTCTCTATCGTACTATTTGTAAGTGCGATAGGGATAGCCAGATGTTTTATCATTTATCGCACGACCATGATTGCGCTGCAGGGTGCCAAATTACCCCAACCCCTTTATTCATAAACGTATACTGAAGTTATCAAGGCGATAAAGTTCGTTTGTCCCTTTCTATTTACCACACCAATACATCGGAAAGGGACAAACGAACTTTATCGGCTTGATAACTTCAGTATACGTTTATGAATAAGGGGGTAAATATGTTGTGTCAAGCGGAGCGTGCTCGTAACTTGCCGGCGCCCGCATCTCGGTCGCCGTGCGCACGCGCCTGCTACGAGTTCACTCGTAACTAGTAATAGTCACGAGAGTATTAGGTATTATTTTTATGCAATCTTTATCCCAGCATGTGAAGCCTTTTTGAGACTTTATGAACTTCGTTATACTTTCGAAACGCATACAAGAGCCTCAGTAAAGAGTAAGTACACTCTGTATCTCTTGGAGTTGAACTTGGCATTTTATTTTCATCATCCTCCTTGCGTTATCCCGGTATTCGTCACGGGTCATGGGAGCCTGGGGTCCACTTTGACCACTAATCCCAAGATTTGGCGTGGGCACTAGGTTTACGGAAGCGACTGCCGTCTGACCTTCCAACCCTAAGAGTAACTAGACCTTATTGGGATTAGTCCAGTTTTCTCAGTTTTCCTTCACCGAAAAAAGACTGGCTAGTATCAAATGATTTTGTGGTACTAATAATTCACGCTATTTGACGCGTGATTGTCGCTAGATGTCACTATAACTATGCCTATACAAATAACACTCATTTACTGATGTATGGAGTTGCAACACTTTTTTTCTACTTATTCCTCTATGCTGACACTGAAATTGCTAACGTTAGATCGGTTACTCTATAAAAATATTTAGCAAATGCATGTTTCACATATCACTATTTCGTTTCCTTTTTTTTATACCACGTCAGTGACAAACAGGTATACGGTCCACCTGATGGAAAGCGGTCACCGTAACCTATGGACGACTGCAACTCAGGGGTGTCACATCCGCGTTGTCGACCCATTTTAACGCTTTAATTCCGAAAAACTCATTGGTCCGAGCCGGGGATCAAACCCGCGACTTTCGGATTGAAAATCGCACGCCCTTACCGCTAGGCCACCAGCGCTTCACTTGACACTTTATTCTAAAAAGCCTCACAAGTGATTAAGTGATACACAGTGTAAGCTTTTAGTAAGAGCCATACTTTTGACAGCTTCCCACACAGTGTTTAGAAAAGCTTTCATTTCATAACCGGAAACGAGACATTATGGCGTTACAATAATTTATTACTAATACTTCTTCTATTAAAGAATTCTAAAATAAAGAATTCTAAAATAAATAATTAAAGAATTCTAGTAGATTTTTTTAGTATATAGCGCAAATTTCCGACGAGGAACCCAATAATCAATTTGTGCAACAAGAGAGCAAAGTGACAAATTTGATTCCGAGGAAGCGAAAGATTTTTTAATAACATTTTGAGCTAGTGAGGAACTCAAAGTCACGAAATGCTAATAATTTTGGTCTCTTGTTGCACATACAACTTTTCACCTCAGCAGGGCCAAAAAGAAGAATAAATAAATAAAATAAATATTGTAGGACATTCTTACACAGATTGATTGAGGCCCACGGTAAGCTCAAGAAGGCTTGTGTTGTGGGTACTCAGCAACGATATATATAATATATAAATACTTATATACATAGAAAACATCCATGACTCAGGAACAAATATCTGTGCTCATCACACAAATAAATGCCCTTACCGGGATTCGAACCCGGGACCGCGGCGTAGTAGTCAGGGACCAAACGACCTCTTTTACAAAAAGTCGTCGACATCTCTTCTAAATACCTAAAACAGGTATGGATGTGTTCCTCGTTATCTCCAGATTACGAATTGACCTGTTTTAGTTTAAGGAGGGGGGACGGGTTGAGAAAAAGGGGGAGAAAGATGGCGGCCGACCATCATAGATATTTATTCACATCTCGACTCCTATGGCACCAATCTGTTCGTGCAAGGTGTCCTTTGAAAGCTTATTAAACCTACTTTAATTGTTTTCAAATAACTATACTCATAACAGTAACCGTTTACGAAATATTTGAAAATATGTGTTTTTTTATCGCGCATGAGTTGCACAAGTACTAGAAAAAATGCGTCTAACTCAATAAACAATAACTTTACCACAATTGATGTTATTATAAAATTTTCGCGTCTATTCATGCTCTTTTTAAAAATATAAGTTTCATTGGTATATGATAATATATAACCATGTAATTACGAATTTGGTTTAGCAGGAGTCACTCTGCCCGGTCGCAGAAATGGGCGCTGACCGTAGTAAAGTATTCAATATTTTTGAGGTCCTATTTTACGGATCCATATGCGAGAGGTATCGTTTCAAAGCTAATTAAACCTACTATATTTTTTTATAAATAACTATAATCATAAAGGTAGCTGTTTAGAAAATATTTGAAAATATGTGTTTTATAGACCATGAGTCGCACAAGTACCTACTGGTAAAAAATGCTTCTTAATCAATAAACAACAACTTTTCCGGAATTGATGTTAGTATAAGATTTACGCGGAATTTCGTGCGCTTTCTAATAACATAAGTTTTATTGGTGTATGATATTATATAACCAAGTAATTACAAATATGGATAAGTAGAGGCCACAGCGCCCGGCCACGTATGGATGCTGACCGTCGCCAAATTTTCTATATTTTTCAGATCCTATTTTATTTAACAGGAATCTTTTGAAAGCATATTATGCGTACTATCATTAGTTCTCAATAATTTTAGTTGTAACTGTAGTAGCTAACAAAATATTTGAAAATATGCATTGGAACCGATGTGAGTAAAACATGCTTCTAGCTCAATGAATTATATTTTTTCCGCAATTGATATAATAACAAAATAAACGGCGAAATGTATGACCTTTTCAAATAATAAGTTTTGTCAGTATTGCATAAACAATTAATGTTAATTTATCCATCATACTCACTGCGCACCGTCATATACATGGATGACCATTTTCGTTGCCGTGTTCATAATTTTTAAGATTGTATCTTGGTGCATGACCAATAAACAATAACTTTACCGCAAATAATGTTACGATAAGATTTACAGGACATTTCATATGCTTTCTAAAAATATAAGTTTTATTGATGTATGATATTATACAACCAAGTAATTACGAATTTGGTTTAGCAGGTGTCACTGCACCCCCGTGACGTAAATAAGTGCTAACCGTCGCCTAATTTTACGTATTTCTCAGATCCTATTTTAGCGATCAATTTGTGAGAGGTATCATTTGAAAGCATATTATGCGTACTATCGTTACTTTTTAATAATTTTAGTCGTAATTGTAGAAGTTAACAAAATATTTGACAATATGTGTATTTTTACTGTATATGAATAGCATTCGCACTGATACGAGTGAAACATGCTTCTAGCTCAATAAATTATATTTTTCTGCAATTGATATAATAACGAAATGAACCGCAAAATGTATGGCCTTTACAAAAAATTAGTTTTGTTAGTTTTGCCTAAACAATTAATGTTAATTTGTCCACCATACCCACTGCGCACGGTCAATCGTCATATAAACGGATGTCCACCGCCGTTGCCTTAATTTTTTCATCATTTTACAGATTTTATTTTACTGATCAATTAAGTATATAAGTAAATTCGATACGTGATAGATTATATTTATTATGAATATACGATTAGTGAAATAAAATCTGAAAAAGGCAACGACGGTGGACATCCATTTATATGATGGTGCGCAGTAGGTGAGCTGAACAAATTCAAATTAATTGTTTATGCAATACAAACCAAACTTATTTTTTGTGTAAGTCATACATTTTCCGTTTATTTTGTTATTATTTCAATTGCGGAAAACTATAATTTATTGAGCTAGAAGCGTGTCTTATCAATGCCAATGCTATTCATGCACAGTAAAATACACATATTACTAATCAAATATTTTGTAAACTTCTACAGTTTCGACTTGAAATATTAGAAATAAAGATAGTACGCATAATATGCTTTCAAATGATACCTCTCACAAATTTATCAGTAAAATAGGATCTGAGTAACGTAGAAAATTTGGCGACGGTCAGTCAGCACCCAATATCGTGACAGGGCGCAGTGACCCCTGCTAAACCAAATTCGTAATTACTTGGTCATATATTATCATACACCAATAAAACTTATATTTTTAGAAAGCGCATGAAATTTCGCGTAAATTTTATAATAACATTAATTGCGGTAAAGTTATGGTTTATTAAGTTAGAAGCATTTTTTATCTGTATATGTGCAACTCGTGCTCGAAAAAAAAGTCATGTTTTCAAATATTTTGTAACCAGCTACCTTTATAACTATAGTTATTCAAAAATAATTACAGCAGGTTTAATTTGCTTTCAAATGATACCTCTTACATATGGATCCGTAAAATAAGAACTTAAAAATATTGAATACTTTACTACGGTCAGCGCTCATTTTTATGCGACCGGCGGAATGACCACTACGAAACAAAATTCGTAATTTAATGGTTATATTATCACTTACCAATAAAACTTATATTTTTAGAAAGCTCATGAATAGTGGCGTAAATTTTATAATTACATCAATTGCGGTAACGTTATTGTTTATTGACTTAGAAGCATTTTTTACCAGTACTTGTGCGATTCATGCTCGATAAAAAACACATATTTTCAAATATTATGTAAACAGCTACCTTTAATATTATAGTTAAGTGTAAACAATTATAGTAGGTTTAATTATCTTTCAAACGATACCTCTCCTATATGGATCCGTAAAATAAGACCTCAAAAATATTGAATACTTTACTACGGTTAGCGCCCGTTTATGCGACCTGGAGGATAACCCCTGCCAAACAAAATTCTTAATTACATGGTTAAATATTATCATATACCAATGAAACTTATATTTTTAGAAAGAGCATGAATAGACGCAAAAATTTTATAATAACATCAATTGCGGTAAAGTTATTGTTTATTGAGTTAGACGCATTTTTTACTAGTACTTGTGCAATTCATGCGCGATAAAAAAACAAATATTTTCAAATATTTCCTAAACGGTTACTTTTATGAGCATAGTTATTTGAAAACAATTAAAGTAGGTTTAATAAGCTTTCAAATGACATCTCGCACGAACAGATTGGTGCCATAGGACTCGAGATGTGAATAAATATCTATGATGGTCGGTCGCCATCTTTCCCCCCCTTTTTCTCGACCCGTCCCCCCCGCCTTAAACTAAAACAGGTCAATTCGTAATCTGGAGAGGACGAGGAACATATCCATACCTGTTTTAGGTATTTAGAAGAGATGTCGACGAAAATCGTGAAGGAGACGACTTGTGGCCAAATTGGCTCTAGACTATAGCAGGCAGGGTCACTACCGACAGTACCGACTGCGCCAGACCGGTCGTCAAAGAAAAAAATGTATATGAGGAAAATCATTGTATGTTTTATAAATGCAAATTACCAATATTGATGAATGATTAGCAAAATTTCCATACAATGACTCAGGTTTATTTAAGTAAATGGAATGCAGTGTATAGAAGTTCTGCGAAATCTGTCATGATCTCATGATGTCATTGGTAAATTAACGGGTCGTAAAACTTTACACCAGATATGGCAGATCGGCAGAAGGACGTAAGTTAGAGCGAAAAATGCGGACAAAACTGTCCTAAATTGAATGGGATAAGGGCAAGATAATGATGATGTCATTTAATATGAAAATGCCATTTAAAAGAACTACACAAATGTGCATTTACCGAGATTTGATTCGAACCCAGGACCGTCGGCATAGCAGGCAGGACACTATCTATCTAGGCCACAACAGTCGTCATTATTAAAGCTCGGCCACACATGCGCGTTTTGAGAGGCGGAGCGTTAGCGGAGCGTCAGCGGTGCGCCAAACGAACGCTGGCGGTGCGCCCAGCGGACGCCGCCGGGAACTAACGAGCGCGGACTGCGAGCGGAATGCGCGCGGATTGCGAGTGGAACGCCAGCGTTCGTCCGGCGCACCGCTATCATTGCGCTCCGCTAACGCTACGCCATCAAAACGCTTTATGTGTGGCGGAGGCTTGAAATGATAGATACGATGGCTATTCCTTTCAATTTCAATTACAGAAACACAAACTTATGACTAACAACTTGAGTCATCTGATCAATTATGAGTATTAAAACAATCGATCAAACAATTAAGACATTTAAGAGCCGTAGGCTGGTTACAGTTAGCCAGTGGGCATACTTTTACAAGGGCCTATGCGTTAGAAATTGATCAGTCACGGTTATAAACATGTATACAAAGTTTAATGGCGTTGAGGTTGGAAAGTGTGTAGATGTTTATGAGGATGGACGGGTTTGTCGTTGCCCTTTCGTGTGCGTAGGTGTGGCGTAGGCTTGGCGGGAAATGGTGTGCTAGATGCAGTTCGATGTCTGGTAGGGTTACCAATGTTACCATATGGGGAAATAGGTTTAACGAAGACAGAGTCCACAAATGAGTAATCCGGTATGACAGTTTGAACCCATTTGTGTGAATGGAAACAGACTAGTCATCCATTACGTTACATTGCAAATTCCGAACACTACCCTACAAATCCTATCATTTCCTGAACTACTCCAAAATCACGATCACCTTCTAAATGGCCTGATTTATTGCATGCAATTTCGCTCAATTTACAAAACAAGAAATGATGTACAGACAACAGTGGGTATGGGCTTCGTACCTACTGTTAGCATCCTCTCTAAACGCACTATTAAAACATAAAGGGTAGTTGAAGATTGAATATAGAAAAGTGGCGGTAGATGTGCGCAGGGCGGCCATTAGGCGATTGACGAAGAACTCGAGGGAAATAGGATAGACAATTGTATCTGATGTACTTATAAATAAGATTATCAAGAATACAAAGTACTGTTTCAAAGGCGTTCGTCTTATTTATCCGAGGACTTCTCACACTACCAATAATTATATCAGATGATTTGTATATAAAACACTGATTCAAACTTTCACGATTTTTACACATATTTAAAATTGCAAACGGGACTTAATCGCGTATTTACTATGTTTTAAACACTATGTTTTAAACACTAACCTCCGACGTTTCAAGGACGGCATTGTCCCCGTGGTCTCGGAGCAGACTGCTCCGAGACCAAAAACATAGTAAATACGCGATTAAGTCCCGTTTGCAATTTTAATTTGTATATACTTTGATATTTACAGCTAAATACTAGTACGTATGGCATTTTGATAAAAATATAATTTATATTGAAGAATTCATAGAATTGATTTATATCTTATAAATAGGTGCAATGGCTTCCCTTGTAAACAGGAAGTTACACTATCGTCCAATAATGAATAGGTAATCTTTAAAAATTGAGATAACATTCTACTAAAAACCTTATCAGTTCCCAATTAAACGAGTAGCAGATTTGCACAAGTCATGAAAGGCCACGTTGGCAAGAAATACCTGAGTCGGCCTTTAAAACATACAATTGTCAAACTTATTTGTTCCAAACGTAAGATATAAAATGCAATGTGTTTTGGGTTATTGCACAACGTTAACACAAGTGCTAATCAGTGTGCCTAGCCAACCTCACAATCGCTGACACTTTTACGTATCGTAGCTAGCTCGCGTCGCACCTATATACGGAAGTGCGATAGAAAGTGATAACTACGATAGAATGCGTAGCAATATGAAATGAAGCAAACGAGCAGACAGGTCACCTGATGGTCAGCGACCACCACCGCCCATGGACATCGGAAACACCAGTGGCCCGTTTCTCAGTCGACTGTACAAGCCTTGTATTATTACAAGTGTGTTTCCATGACAACCCATACGATTTCACAGTTCGCGCACTTGTAATACAAGGCTTGTACCAGTCGACTACAAAGAGATGTATTCACTTTTTCACCTTATTACAATGTAAAAACGTGAAAAAGTGGATACATCTCTTTGTAGTCGACTGTACCTTTCGAAAAACGGGCCCCAGATAGGTCGGAGTTGCGTTGCCGGTCTTTAAGATCCTCAAACTGGTGGGAACAGGGCACAAAGCCGTAACAGCGTGTTATCGTAATAGCTAGTTGTCACTATCTCTCTTCCGTATTGGCGCGACAGAGCCGGACTGCATTTCGGCGTCTATCGTCAACGATTGTCATTTCGGCTACGGCAGCAGATCAAGTAGCGAGACTATTACCCTTCATATGCTCTTGCGCAGCGCTGCGCTGATTCACAAGCTATATGCAGAGACAATGTGGCTAATAGCTATCTGACGGCACTGCAGTCAGTGCAGGCTATTAATAGTTAGCGCCGGCGCTACGTAAAGGCCAAGATTTATCATCTAGCGTTTCGCAGAAATGTCACTTGTTGCATCACGGCGGGGCAGTGGTTCTTAACCTTTGTTAGCCTCATGACCTATTTGAGAACCTTTAATTAAGAATAATTACAATACAGTAATTTTAACACTACTTATACTCGTATCATCCTCAAAGGGTTTATTATTGTAGTATTTATTGCTCGCATGCTTGTTGGGTGTATTGGATAAGACTAGCTCAGGACCGGGACAAATGGCCCACTAAAGCCTCCGCCGCACATAAAGCGATTTGATAGCTTAGCGTTAGCGGAGCGGAATGCGCGCTGAATGCGCGCGCAATCCGCGCTCGTTAGTTCCCGCCGGCGTCCGCTGGGCGCAACGCCAGCGTCCGTCCGGCGCACCGCTATCATTGCGCTCCGCCTGCGCTCTCAAAACGCGCATGTGTGGCCGAGCTTTAAGGGTGAGGTCACATCTATCAGCATCAGCCGTGGTATGAGAAATTGCTCGTTTGTATGAAAATGCGTATGCGTATTTCAGCTTTCCGCTGCGTACGCGTCGATGCTGTTATAGATGTGACCACCTTGAAAGCATATGCTCAGTACAGTATTCTGAACCTACGGCCCCTTAAATAATTCAAGTAAAATACCGCTGTTCTATCACACGTCTACAATAAAACCTGTGATCTTTCCGCATGTACATATAATTTAATGTTTTTTTTTTTTTTTTTTATCTGCCATCGGCTATGCTTAGCCATAATCAGATTTTTTGTGTATATATTATAAGTTGGAGAGGTATTCCATTAAACACTCTCTCATGATGTTCCTAGAATTTTATCTTCTAGTGCCTCTGGTCCAGACGCAGTATCTCCCATCTTTTAAGCCTGCTCGGGTTGTCGTTAGTGTTCACCAGGTCCCTCGCAAGTTGGTTTGTATGTTTTTCAGACGTTCTTTGTACTTGATACAATATCTGTTGACCTCCTCTTTTATAGTTGGCATTTTTATGTACTCATGTATTATAATTTAATGTAAAATGGAAACACATTAGCGTGCAAGACAGGCGACACTTCCTCGGAGGCCGCTTCTCCGATATCAAAGGCGTTATGAAACCGAATAACCTAGAACAGATTATATTTAGAACGTGTATTGAAAGGTTTATTACGTTTATGAAAGTTTGATTTGAATTATTAGCGGAAATGTCTTTGAAATGAGAGGAGTAAAATTAAGATTTCCTCATGTACTTTGAACCAATCTGAATCCTAGGCCACTGTAGAACCCTTTCATAGTAAAAGTCAAACTGACTTCTGTAGCAAATAAAGCACGGTGTCAATACGACAGGGTTCTAGACTGATCTAAGATGCGAATTGGCTGACTGTATTTAGCGTGTCAAGTGATTCTTAGTCAAAATGTTGTCCGTCATATTCACTCACAGCTTGCAGCTTTCGGGTGTTTCGGGCGTCAATTTTTGTAGGTTGACGTCAAAGAAAACATAAAATATCCGTGATCGTTACGTGATATTTAATTGCAACAACATAAACATTATGAACACTCAAGGGCCTGAGAGATATTTCCTATTACATGTAAGTACAAAATGTGACACGCTCGGCCCCTATACAAATATATTATGAACTTATTTCTTCTATCTAAATATAGTTCTGTACAACTAGGGAACAAATCAAATTATTTTATTGAATATTATTGATTTGTTTTTTTTTTAAGTATAGTCACACTACTCGCGTAAGCTGAAGACCCGAGTTCGATTCCTGGCTCGGACACCAGTGGGCCTTGCCGTTTTTTCTTTCGTGTATGATATCTATTTCAATTTATAATAAATATAGTTCTGTATTTAGATCACACTTTCTGTTAGTAAACAAACATTTTTACAAAACAAAATAAACCGAATAGAATGTCGATTCGGAACGATATTTAAACAGGAAACGAACCAGAAATAATCCGAAATAAATGTGAAGAATTTTATTCTTGAATTTGACGTGTTCGTTAACATATTTATTGTAAATAAAACGCGTTTTTTGTTAATAACTGAACTTACTTCCGTGTACGAAAGCTCAGAGTTACACATTAAGAAACCGTCATCGTCTGTCCTTAAGAGGAAAAGACCGACCTCCTAAAATCGTTGTCTCTATTTCTCTCCCTGGATCCTACCGTTATAGAAAGTCCATACTAATATTGTAAATGGGAAAGTGTGTGTATCTATTTGTTTGTCCGTCTTTCACAGCAAAACAGAGCAACGAATTCAAGTGATTTTTTTAAGTCGAGATAGTTGGAAGGGATGGAGAGAGACATAGGTTATTTTTTGTCTCTTTCTAACCCCCCGGATCCCTAAAATGGGGAGTGAAAGTATGGAGCATTCCGCAATTTCCGAATTTAGCGCGAGCGAAGCCGAGGGCAAAAGCTAGTATTACATAATATGTAATACTATATGCGATATACTATATGCGATTTCATGTACTGCGGCAGCTGCAAAGAAAAGTGACCGTCCATGCATAGTTTGTATGCAAATATACTCGTACTAAGCGAATAGTATGGTACCTTTTTACACCATAGCTAAGTTCCAAAATCAAATTATGGAATTTCTAATTATTAACGGAACCTTTGAAAAATTTGGTAACCGGCACAAGACACATGGAAACCCCGAATTTGGAATCCCAAAACCCCGGCATGTCAACAGGTTTTTAATTTAGCGAGTCTGTTCGTCGGTTGATCGCGTCGTGCGGGCCTGGTACGTATGAATTTTTGAACCCGGACCGGGACTATAAATGAAATCTCGCCCGGACACACCGGATGCCCTAAACCAGGATTATGCGATTTTCTAGATTGTTCCTTACCTAATACAAATATAGCACCAGGTCCGTAAATACGCAAACGTTCTCCCTGAGTTCTCATTCTAAATCACATTAACGACATGACGTCCAATACTTAAATTTTAAAATAGATGAACAATCGCCGTCCCCGCCCTAGCCCAACTAGTATAGCCCTAAGCTCGTTCGCTGACGATTCTTGAATCTTACTCCACAGACATAAGAGCTGTCATTGGTTATTTAAAAAGGACAGTAGGATGGAATCCGCCCGGGCCTTGAACGTCGATTTGGCACACGGTGGCATTGAGACAGCAATTTGTGAATCAATTTTATAATAGCGCGAAAAAGTTGAGAGGTAATACGCCACCTGTCATCTACTTGTATCAGCGAAACGAGGGTAATGAACATTCCTAGAGAATTTTTAGATAAAATATCACTTTTTCCTAGAAGATCCGGCAAAAATTAAACTTTAAAGCTGTAATATAGTTTTTTTTTTTAAACTGGTCTACTAAGGGATCAGCCAGTCTTCGCGAGATGGTTACGCAGATACCTAGACAGTGAACGAAAATGTTGGTTCTTCTAGATGTTTCGTAGGTTAGGACTATCGCTGTGAAGATTTTAAGCTATGCTACGGGCATCATATCAAACAGTGCCACTGCAACCCATTAAGTACAAAGGAAAAAAATATAACAACAACGCAGCTGATGGAGACGTGATAAAATGGAATAAGTTTTGACACCACTAGAATAGTATTTTATGCAACTGGTGGTTAAAAGAGGTCAAAAAAGGTGAGTGGCGTGGGTAACAATTTGAGGCGAAGCCGAAAATTGTTAATAAAGACGCCACGAGCATTTTTTGACTCAGTTAAACAGCGTTGCATACAATACTTTTTCTACGAACAAGCACTTATTTTGAAAGAAAATTATAAATCAACAAATACCTACTTTCAGTCATCTTAGTTATCTAGTGGACCGCCTACCATTTTGAATATGCAGTTTGAGTGCAAACATGAAAATAAAACTGTCTATGGTATGGTTCTTTGAAGCCACTAAGACGAATCGAGCCGAGTTGAATCGAGTTCTCATACATTTGAATGCGATTCGACGCGTCGCCACTCGCCAATGAACGCAGCAGAAAACGAAGGAGTCTCGACTCTGCGAATTGGTTTGTTAAGTTGGTAGCAATGTATTTACTGAACTGTAACAGCTATATCGTGCTACTGCTACTAAATGTTTTCAGGGTATAGACTAGATAGACTTGTCCTGACATCTTTTATGTAGGGTTTTAAAGTTCTATGCACGACCTTGTAACTCACGAATAACAGTACGGGAGTAGAAAAAAGATGGAATACTTATCCGAAAATAACTACACATGGCAAAACCTCTTAAGTAGAATTACGTCACTCCTCAAGTCGCTTTGAACGATGATAAATATTACCTTTATGATGATAATGATGACGGTCAGAAGTAAGTATCCCTGACCGATTTCGCCCACAGCTCTGGAGTAGACATATTTATGTACTTGTTCTACTTTCTAGCGTACCTTTTATCCCTATCTTCCAGCTAAATCATACTGTATTAGCTAACTACACATGGCATCAATGTAATCACGCTCGGCAACAGAATTTAATCAATACCGGGACATGCGAACTGCATCGGGTTAGCGAGCAATCTGTGCACAATGCATAATACATTAGCTAATTGAAACGGCTAGCTTCAGACATTAAAGTCATACAATGCTGGCGCCGGGCGGACAGCCCATCGTTTTAAAGTTTATTCGATGTTGAAACATTGTTATGCACGGTCGAGTAGTTTTCCTTGCGGAATAACTCCTACAAATTAAAACTACGGTAATGAAGAGTTGTAATCTCGATTGATTTTCAATCAGGCCGGATCCGTTTTCTATTAAAAATACGGCTAAAACCAAGTAGCCGTTATCAAAAACAGCCCCATTTTTTAATGCGACGGTTCAACGATCCAGTACCTAGATCCTGAAAAGCCGGATCGGGCAGGATTGTCGTATCCACCGCTATGGATATAAATTTTCAGAAGGAATTGAAATGTTTAATATCCTAGTTGACACTACTAAACCCCTCGTTGCAGGTTCTTCTTGGTGCATATCAGTGGCGACGCGTGAAATTTTTTGTTGGTAAAGCCTGAGGGGTTTTTGGGATCTGTTTTGTATTGTATGGACTTCTACAGATACTGCAGAGTTTAGGGAACCCGTAGGGAATCGAGTTGTATCGACGCTACGCCACTGGTGCATATGCTATCTATCGCGTTTCAAAGTAGCAACACGACGAGTTTGATGAGCACATTAGCATCCGAAATGGTTTGCCTAAGTTTTGATTTCACGAATTTGAAGTCCAGTTTTGAATGTTCTGAATTTCTGATGAAGACACATCAACTGTTCTATTTCAAGTGTGCTTAACAATTCATGGACGTCTATTCAAATACCTACTACAAAAACAGGTCAAACGAAGGGCTCGAGTGTCACTTTCAGTTCTAAATCCGCTTCTGGAACAGTGAACTGTAAAGCCCACTTGAGTTGTATGCTCATAATGGAGTACCGACGTTTCTTTTGGCAACTACGCTGAGCCCGGGAGAGACTGATGACTCACTGGCTATTCCCAACAGATCCTATTCACAATAACTACAAAGTCCATTGCCTCAGGAGTATTATACACAACCAGTATACGCGTGGTCACAGAGTTGTGAAGAACTTAAAGGTCAGGCTAGACTAGGAAGTTAGTGGAGATGAAAGGTAGGTGGTTATTACGAATGTGGTGGCTCCAACATCCTGGCCCAATTATTACAACTAGTTAAGGCGCGGCCGCGCCGGTTGCGACCGGATTAGAGGAATGAATGAATGAGTACGACTGAATGGAATTTAAGTTGCGGATTGTTAGCGTGTGGGAATCGCGGTTAGGTTCAGAGGTCGAGGATACGGCCGATGTATAAGATGGTGCGAGATTTGTAACAGTTGGTCAATGTCAAAGAAAACAAAACACAATACAACACAAACCAAAACAAAATAGGTCAATAATTATTTTCTAAATGT
The DNA here is from genome assembly GCF_023078275.1 of Leguminivora glycinivorella. Lineage (NCBI taxonomy): Eukaryota > Metazoa > Arthropoda > Insecta > Lepidoptera > Tortricidae > Leguminivora > Leguminivora glycinivorella. The sequence continues at coordinate 23,614,281 of NC_062982.1, forward strand.
AACATTGTGAGACGTTGGTTAAGAATAATAATTGTTACTGAAATAGCCGAATTATATGGGTCACTGGGCCAGTGAAATAGTAAGATCGACATATTTATAAAATAGAAAATGATAAAGTATGTTTGTGTTAATTAACAGGGAAAGCATAATACAAACTAGCGGAATACACTAAAGATGTGGCTTGGTCACTTTAGTATCCAATCCATATGATATTGATTTCAGCTTTTTTCGTTACACTACAAGTACGTTGACCCCAGTCTCTGATGAAAAGTAACAACAGGCTCAATTCAAAGATATAAGTTCGCTGACATGACCAAATTCCACCTCCGGATGACACGCAAATTTGCCTCAAGTCCGAGCCCATTATTTTCCGATCTCAACCAGATTTTCCGGATCCAAGCCCGTCCGCTCCTTAAGCGTGGGATGTAATGGAGTAAATTACTTCTTTTCGCGCGGGAATGCGGAATCACCCGAATTTCATTCTTATTTCTAGATTTTATGCTTTTAACTGTACAGTATATCACTATAATGGTGTAGGCGATGTTATAAATAGTACCGCGTGACTTGAATGCGTAATAGGGCTTTATTCCAATCAACGCAGCGCGAAAATTTGTATGCCAACTGAGAGGGTTCTAGTCTCTTACGCGCATTTCGCTTACGGTTTCATTCGTTGTAAAAGTACACACAAAATTTTCGTCAAAATTCCAATACAGCTAGGAAATGTCGCCAGCCACCTTGGTTCCATGCCTCAAGGGCTATTATGAGATTTAAGCTAGCTATTATTACGTTTTGTGCTTAGTCTTTGTATCTAGTTCATGTAAATAAATGTTTGTCAAACAAAATAAACATTTAAGCCTGCGCCACACATAAAACGTTTTGATAGCGTTAAGCGTTAGCGGTGCGCCGGCGGAACGCTGGCTCGCAATCCGCGCTCGTTAGTTCCCGCCGGCGTCCGCTGGGAGCAACGCCAGCGTTCGTCCGGCGCACCGCCATCGTTGCGCTCCGCTAACGCTCCGCTACCGCTCCGCCTACGCTATCAAAACGCGCACGTGTGGCCGAGCTTTAAACGTATCCCTCCTTTCGAGTAATGGCGTACATAATTTAACGACAGATGTAAAATGATAGGCAGCGTTCCCACTTATGCGTCGCGTGTCTCGGGGCGCGCAAAGGGCGTCCGCGCCACGCCACCTGAGTGTAATTCAAAAAGCGTCTCCTCAGTACATTTTGTATAGGAAGGACGTAAGGCGCGCCGCCAAGCGGCGCGGCGCGCGCCCCGCCGCCGCCACGCCACCTGGGGCGCGTCTTACGTCTTTCCTATACAAAATGTACTGAGGAGACGTTTTTTGAATTACACTTAAGCGGCGTGGCGCGGACGCCCCTTGCGCGCCCCGAGACACGCGACGCATAAGTGGGAACGCTGCCTAAGGGTGCTACAATCTTTAACTGCCCTCTAGCGTCAATTACTTCAAACCAAGTTTCGAAAAGACGTAACTGTGCTGTTACACGGGCAACACAATTGCCAGCAATTCACATACCTACAATTGCCGCGTTTGTTCAATACGCACCAACTAACTATGGAGCAAACGCGGCAATGGTATGTGAATTGCTGGCAATTGTGTTGCCCGTGTAAAACAGCACCATTAAGTAACAATTGTGTTCTAATTAGAAATTACTTTTAGGAGATTGAAATTCTAATCGGAATAGTATGAGGACGAAAAATCATCAATGGTTTTAACATTAATTTGTAACTTACCTCCAAGATGTCCTCGTGTAGAAATGAAATCAACTTACCTGAAAAAGAAAATAAAGTATATAAGTAAAACACAAGTTGTAATGGTAAATACCGAAGAGGTGCATGGACCTTGTGAGACATATATGAAACCAAAGCAAGTTAAAATACCAGTGATAGAGATATATAGGAGAGGAAGACATATGTACTTTAAGCTCGGCCACACATGCTCGTTTTGATAGCGTAGGCGGAGCGGTAGCGGAGCGTCAGCGGAGCGCAACGATAGCGGTGCGCCGGACGAACGCTGGCGTTGCGCCCAGCGGACGCCGCCGGCGGGAACTAACGAGCGCGGATTGCGAGCGGAATGCGCGCGGATTGCGCTCCGCTGACGCTACGCTATCAAAACGCTTTATGTATGGCGGAGGCTTTAAATAGTTGATTAAAAAAGAAACTCTCCAAAAATGTGAATGACGTAAGAAATATTAATATTATTATAGACAAAGTTATGTTCGTAGTATCCAGCGTGGGACTGGGACAAGTGGGACATCTACGCAAAATAATAGAGTATCAGAGACAGAATGTTTTGAAGGACGTACTGACGGACTGGACGGACGACTGAGTACAGAACTTCATATCTTGAAATTATACAGGTATGTGAACTAAGCAATATGAATCAATTTACCTTACCATCTACCGTGACAAGTGGACAGTGGAGATTGAGGCACAAGGCGACTACTAAGTAAGTACTTACACCTAATTTACAAAAAAAAAAACAATTTGCATGGTAAATACAATTTTACAGCTAGCTTGTCTTCCGTTTCCTGGAAATCTCATTACACGCTCCTAGGTTTACGATCAGAGTTAGAACAGAATATCAAACACCCAACGGAGCTTTATAATTCCCCATAAATATGTTTAATATCCGTTTTAGGCGCCAATATTGAAGTTTATTGGTGTTTGAAATGTGTTAACTATGCAGTAGGCTCTTTTTGGCTGCCCGATCTTCACGAGTCTTCGAATGGACTCCGTCCTGCTGGTCATCCAAAATATCGTTGGGCAGACAGAGTGGAAGTTGACCTCCATGAGCTCTGCATTGGCGAAAACTGGCGCGATACCGCTCAAGACCGGGCAAAGTGGCGTGCTCTTGTGTTGGAGGCCAAAACCCATTTTGGGTTATCGCGCCAGCCATGTACATAAGTAAGTAGCAGTAAGCAAACTATGTGGTAGCGTCACTTGAGAGGATTTGTGTGTGTATACGATTAAAGAGAAATAAAGAACAGTGTGTATTTTAACAATAAATTAATAATCTCACGCAACGACATTAGCAGGGCTAGCATACGATTGCCGCGAGATTATGTCGCCGCGAGATAGACTACCCGTCCTAATGTTATTAAAACAAGAAGAACACTGTGATCTACATAAGTCGCGGCTACATACTGTCACGCCAATCACGTGCTAGCCCAGCAGGCCTAACACATGATGGCCGCGAGAGTATGTCGCCGCGAGATAGACCACCTGTCCTTATGTCATTAATACAATTAGACAAAGACGTGTCATCTATCTCGCGGCGACATACTCCCGCGGCCATCATGTACTAGGCCTACTGCTGGAGTAAAAATTCGACATTTTTGGGAACTCGGCATCATGTTTTCAACATAATTTTGAGCTTACGACCGCCCACTTCCCGCCGTAGCGATTTTTGAGAGGAAAAGTAGGTACACATCTGTCTAAAACTAGGAATAGTAGGAATATTGTAACTAAAAGCAGTCACACAGGGTGCCTTATCGGTAGTAACCCTGCCGACAAATTAGTAGGAGCCATGTTCATATCCTACGGGCCTAGCAGCTATATAGTGTGAGTAGTGTGGTAGCTTATCGCGTCGGTGCATCCTTTTCCCACCTTTCACCGCCCGCTGATAAAGTCATTTGTGTGTTCATCACGTTTTGCTGAATTATGGATGAAAGTACATTGGCTTTTTTGCAACTGTCTGTGTATTCAACTTTCTTCACATGTTTCCGAAGCGGATGAGATTCCTATAATACATAATAAGCTAAACTCGCGTGCATATCGTCTATAAATGATAAATATATGTGGTGTTAATGGTAAATAACATTTATCTCTCTCCCTGTTAACTTAACCATTGTATAACCTTTATTGTATCCAACATTTATCACAATTTTCAAAGCTTTTAAAAAAGAAGCTCGAACAGCTCCAGTTGTCTAGTCTATGGCATCCGGTACGACAAGTCATTAACTTTTTTGTGCACCAACATTGTCACGTTACTCTCAGAAAATCATCAGAAAATATTGTTTTATTAAATTGTTTAAATAAATATGCAGTGAATAACTATGTCAAAGTTATGTAGACAAGTGATTACAGTGAAAATGAGTGTGATTGACAGGCAAAATCATGTTCTTAGCGGTGATCCGCCTAATGTAAACAATGCGCCGGCGGCGGTCCGGCGCTCACTCCACAGCGACTCGTATTCAGTTTTGGGACTTATGTTTTAAACAAGTAAGGTAACAAGAACCTCAGGTATGTTGCGTTTATTGTTATATAATAACCAAACAAGATTATTTAGACAAATCTCAGTGTCATACATTCATATATCGAAATGGCGGAAGAGTACAACTTCCGTTTTGTTTTACTGTCAAACTCTATTGTTTGGATCAACACCGTCTCATGGACAGAGTATCATACCGTCTCTTTCTTTCGCTGTTATTAACCATACTTTAGAAAGAGTGGGTTATACTTTACCGTACTAGTAATACTGACTGACGCTTTATGTGTGCCAGACTTTATGACCAAAACGTTTGAATTGTTTATATATATATATTTTTTTCTATGCTGGCACTTTCCGGTTGCCCATAAACTATGTTCGTTTTTTCTCTCGTTTGAATACTGGTCTCGAAGTAAAACTATCGTTAACAAGTGCGTCGAAATTACTCTTATTTTTTCGCGAGTGCTGTTAAAATGGGAAAAAGGAAGAGAGATAAAGAAAAAGATGAAGTTTATATTAAGAAAAAGATAAAAAAACTTCAAGAAAAGCTGCAAAGACATTCCGTCGAACCAGATCGCAGTTCTACTCCTCCTGTACAACCGCAGTCGAAGACTCCGCAGCAGCCGCCGACAGAAGACTCTTCACCATCACCGGCGTCTTCACCGTTGCATACTAGGCCACACGATGACCCTGATATAAATGCAGGTGCGTTTATGGTTAAATATACATAGTTCAGATTTATACTGAGGCTTCTTCTTGTCAACATCTCATACATATTAAACCGACCAATATAAGATGTAGCAAATACTGGCTAGGCAGAGTGGATATAAGACATGCCATTGACTATTATATCTTGTTTTATAGCAGGCGCTATCACAATGCGGATAGACAATGCTAATACAATATACAACTTTGCGCTATCACTTGCGGATAGACAGTTTAATACAAAATACATATTTTGCGCTATCACTTGAGGATAGACGAGCCTACATTCATGTACAACTTTGTCATAATATTACCTATTATTACAGAAATTGTGGACGATGAACTCCCTGAGGAGTTCCTACTTGCTCTGGGGACTGAAGGTCAGGAACAGGCAGAAGTTGGAAACCCTATCAGACCTGAATTGGCCTCCCGCTGGACAAAAATTATGAATGACGGCTTGGGTAAAGAGGCTAGAGAAGCAATTGTGAAAAATACCCTCCACCAGCCAATTTTTCTGCTGCAATAGCACCGATAATTAATCCAGAGATTGCGTCTACACTCTCAGATCCCTCGGTCAAAAGAGATAAAAGGATTATGATAAGACAGGGCTTAACAGGCACATTATTGTCTTGCCTAGGAAAATGCTTAACTGACGTTTTACTAGGAAATATTAACTCTAAAAAGTTAATTGAAGAAATCAATGACGCTGCGAAGTTGGCTGGGGAAATCCACCACCATGATTCAAATTCGAGAAAATTCTTTTGTTTGGCTGGAGCGAATAAAACCATCCAAGATGCTATTCGTCATCAAAAGACCGATAAGTTTTTATTTGGTACAGATTGTGCTGACAAGATCAGAGCTGCACAAACAATCCAGAAAACTTCAAATACTATTAAGAACCATCCAGAGAAAGAAAAGAAGCAGCAGAAACAAGCAGCAAATAACAAACAGTTCAAGCAGTTAAACTGGAAGAGCCCACCACAATACAGTCAGCAGTATCATCGGATGCGTGGTGGGCAACAATACCATCAACCCCGGAAGCACTACAACCAGCCTCACCGGAAAGAGAGACACAGCTCCCACAAGCAGAGGTCCAGATATCACCGATAGAACCTGAGGTACATGCAGGTAGACTTAAACATTTTATTGACAATTGGCTTGAGATTACTGATGATCCAATAATTTTGAAATGGCTGGAAGGGTACGAAATTCCATTTCATACTATTCCTCCGCCTCATGAGGCAATACAAAAAGTGTGGCATGGAAAGGAAAAAGAAAGTATGACCTGTGAAATCCAGAAATTATTTAAACTTGGTGCAATTTCACAGTGTTCTCCAGACCCCAATCAGTTTACATCTCCAATTTTTTTAGTACCAAAACCCAATGGTTCATTTAGATTTATATTAAATCTAAAAAAGTTGAATGAATATGTAATAACACATCATTTTAAACTAGAGGATATTAGAACTGCTTGCAAATTGATATCAGAAAACTGTTTTATGGGTTCCATTGATTTGTCAGAGGCATATCTTTCCGTGCCAATTGCGGAGACACACAGGAAGTTTCTAAGGTTCCAATTTGATGGACAATTATTTCAGTTTAACGCTTTACCGTATGGCCTATGCTCAGCTCCCTATGTTTTCACTAAATTAGTTAAACCAGTTAGTACCTACCTCAGAGAACAAAATATAATTTTGACATGCTACCTAGACGACAGTATTTATTTTAACCAATCATATAATGGATGTTTAAATGATATCAAAGTAGCATGTAAACTATTTCAGGACCTAGGGTTTGTAATTAATTTTGAAAAAAGTTCTTTGACCCCTAGCAAAACATGCAAGTATCTGGGATTTAATCTCGATTCTACTAACCTCTCCTTATCAGTTCCACAGAAGAAACAACTTAGTATTCTGGAAATTATTCAGCAGTTCAAATGTAAAAGATCCTGTTCAATAAGGGAATTCTCCCAATTACTGGGAAAACTTAACTCTGTTTGTCCAGCTGTTCCATATGGCTGGGTTTATACTAAACTACTAGAAAGAGAAAAATATCTTGCATTATTAAAATCCAAGGAGAACTATGAAGCTAACATGATTCTTCCTAATATTATTTTTTCTGAACTTCATTGGTGGAGTCAAAATTTACACAAATTCAACATAATTAAAAATCACGATTTTTGCATTGAAATTAACACCGATTCGTCGAAAACGGGCTGGGGGGCAGTATGTGCATCAAATAGAACATCTGGATCATGGTCAAAACTTGAACAAGAAAGTCATATAAACTATCTAGAGATAAAAGCAGCTTTTTTAGGTCTACAATGTTTTGCTAATAATTTACATGACTGTGAGATTCTTTTAAGAGTTGATAATACAACTGCAGTAGCTTATATAAACAAGATGGGTGGCATTCAGTTTCCTCATCTCAATCAAATTACAAGGGAAATGTGGAAGTGGTGTGAGGAAAGAAATACATACATACAATCACGCCTGTATCCCATAAAGGGGTAGGCAGAGCACATGAAACTACTAAAGCTTCAGGGCCACTCTTGGCAAATAAGGGGTTAAAAGAAAACGAAACTGTGGCATTGCAGTGACAGGTTGCCAGCCTCTCGCCTACGCCACAATTTAACCCATATCCCACAGTCGCCTTCTACGACACCCACGGGAAGAAAGGGGGTGGTGAAATTCTTAACCCGTCACCACACAGGCAGGAAAGAAATATTTGGATATTTGCTTCCTATATAAACACTAACGATAATTTTGAAGCAGATGAACAATCCAGAAAAATTAATATTGAATGGGAAATTTCCCAGAAATATTTTGATAAAATCATACAAACATTTGGCCACCCTGATATAGACTTATTTGCGTCAAGGATTAATAATAAATGCCTGAAGTTCATTTCCTGGAAACCTGATCCATATGCTTTCACCGTAGATGCCTTCACTGTCAATTGGAGTGATATTTTCTTTTACGCCTTTCCTCCTTTTTCCTTATTGTTAAAATGTCTAAACAAAATTAAAAGGGAAAAAGCGGAAGGTATACTAGTGTTCCCATATTGGCCCTCTCAGTCATGGTTCCCTCTTCTAAAATCATTGTTAATTACAGACCCTTTAATATTCAAGCCTAATAAAAATTTACTGTCGTCTCCTTTCAGAGATGTCCATCCCCTACATCGTCATCTTACCCTGGCTGCCGGGCTGCTATCGGCGAGGCGTACAGTAGGCGCGGAACGCCAAAATCAGCAATTCAGATAATGTTAAATTCTCTTTCAAATAACACGCTGAAACAGTATGATACTTCTTTCAAACAATGGTGGCTATTCTGTAAGCAAAATAAGATTGATGTTTATCAGGCGTCTATACCATTCGTACTTAAGTTTTTAACAGAGCGTTTTGAAAATGGAGCCTCTTATGGCACAATTAATAGTACTAGATCCGCTCTATCTCTTCTTATTGGACCTAGAATAGGAAATGATGATAGGATAAAACGGTTTGTTAAAGGAGTATTTCGATTAAAACCTCCTACTCCAAAATATAATATAACATGGGACCCTAGCATTGTCCTCAATTATTTAAAAGGCTTGTACCCTAACGAAGTTATAAGCTTGGAACAGCTTACCCATAAAGTGGTGATGTTACTTGCCTTAACGACAGGACACAGAGTCCAAACATTATCCTTAATTAAGATTAATAATATTCAATTTACTCATGAGGGAGTTCAAATTTTTATACCAGATTTAATTAAAACTTCAGGAAAAAACAGTAAACAACCATTATTAAATTTAAAAATATTCAGTAATAAGATTGAAGTCTGCCCAGTCACTACTTTAAATTCTTATATCAAAAGAACACAGTCTATTAGAGATACTAACAGTCTTTTAATTACGCATAAAAAACCTCACCATGCTGTTTCTACCCAGACTATAAGTCGCTGGATAAAAAATGTACTTAAGGAGGCAGGCATAGACGTTAACATCTTTACAGCCCATAGCACTAGACACGCCAGCACATCAGCTGCAAGCAGATCTGGTATATCCATAGATATTATCCAAAAAACAGCTGGTTGGTCAGAAAACTCTATTTGCTTTGCTAAGCATTATAACAGACCAATTTCTTCAGAACCTGACCAGTTTTGTAGTACGATATGTAACTTGATATCAGACTGAATGTCATGTTGATTATAATTACATTGTTATCTTAAATGTTACTGATTTAATAAACAGCTTTATTTCTTAATCAGATTGTATGATTATGTACTCGCAACCCTATCTTTGAACATCTACAATGGTTAAGTTAACAGGGAGAGAGATAAATGTTATTATTAGATTAAACGAACTTACCTTAAGTGAAGTTCTATCTTAATAACATGATTCTCTCTCCCTGTTAAGAGAGTCCCATCCCTTCCCTTGTGTATATATGCTAATATACTTTTCCCATTTACAGGGTTGCTCTAATAATCTACTGAAATATACTTTAAACGAAATGACTTGTCGTACCGGATGCCATAGACTAGACAACTGGAGCTGTTCGAGCTTCTTTTTTAAAAGCTTTGAAAATTGTGATAAATGTTGGATACAATAAAGGTTATACAATGGTTAAGTTAACAGGGAGAGAGAATCATGTTATTAAGATAGAACTTCACTTAAGGTAAGTTCGTTTAATCTAATAAAATATATCGCGTGCGTAATTAGAATTACCAACGACACAAATTCTGTTAATATAAAAAAGTTAAGTGCCGCACAAGTTTCTTGGAAGAACCTATAGTGACTTAAAGAGATACTTCAATAACGGCAATCACATAGCGATTTATTGAAATTTACGAGCACACCGTTCGTATCCGACCCCCGAGTCGAACAATAACCGGCAATAACTGCGAGAGAACGAGCCGCGAACAATATGGAATCGGGCGTCTTGAACGTTAGTTTCATTTCATCTGAATAACGAATAAGTACCGCCTAGTTACTCCATTATGGAAGGCACCCAATTTATTTGTTGAGTTATTCGCTCGGTTTGTGGTGATAAATTTTCGAGCGCATTGAGAGTGGAGGCGCTCTGTCGTTTAATATTGCGAAGATGTTTTTCTTGCGTTTGGCTTCCTAGAATTTTTGAAGTACGTACAAGTACATATGTCGTATATGGGAAGTGTAAACGGTAAGGACTATTCAAATTGTAGTGTATATTACTACTATAAAATAGAAAGCATACTAAGCTTTAAAGCTCGGCCACACATTCGCGTTTTGAGAGCGTAGGCGGAGCGTTAGTGGAGCGTCAACGGAGCGTAATGATAGCGGTGCGCCGGACGAACGCTGGCGTTGCGCCCAGCGGACGCCGGCAGGAACTAACGAGCGCGGAATGCACAGCCAAAGACAACCACACATACTAACCCTTTGCCGTAAGAACCTACTTCCAAAACGCATCGTTGATCTATCTTCACTTCTTTTATCTACAAGACGAAAAGTCAACCACAGCCTAATTTCAACTCTTAACGTCTACTTCCAATCTGCAATCCGTTTTCCTTATCTTCCAACGCGTTAATCTGCGAAAACAGCCACAGACTAGCTCCTTGTCTTAACCGTCTACTTTCAAACTGCATATATTCCTACAAAATGCGCATGTTCGCGTGTCCAACAGCTTCCTGCCGTCAGGAGGAGCACGCGATGCCATCCATCCGGGGATTTGATGGCCCTGTAATGACGTGAACTGACGGACATAAAACATCCCCCTTATGTTGGGTTATTTAATTGATGCAGACTGCATATTGATTTGGGTATGTTTGGGGGGAAACGGTGGGCTACTTCAGACACTGTTCATCTTATAAGACTTAATATAACTTGTGATATGAGAGCAACGTCTTATGGATATCATATCAAGTAGGATATTAGGGATAGAGGGATTTCATCGCCCTTGAATCTCGAGCAAATTAGAGTTTACCTTCATCTTCAGAAGACCATAGTCGAGGTACTTTAGCCGAGATTGTGGCAACTGTGGTCTTCTAAAGGTAGGTACATGCTTCTATTTAGTACTAGTAGCTTTAGTTAAGGACCACCTCACAGTAGCGTCTTTTGAGCGCCGGCGTCTAAATAGCGATAAGGAAAGAACAGTGGCCACGAGCCAGACGAGTCTTAGATATGCAGTATGCGCTATATGTAGATGACCTACGCCTCCTGCTATATGCTAGTTAATGAACTACAAAAAACAGCTAAGGGGCCAATTAAAACACAAGTAAACATAGTTTCATTAGAAGCGCAGCATTGGAGTGGGCGCGCCGAAGCGCGACGCACTAATGTGCATGGACATGCATATTTGCACCTCCGTCCTAAACGCGAGTGCATTCAGCATGCATGTTAATTACTGCGATGTCTTGTTTAGGGTTCAGTAGGGGACACACTGTGCCACAGTTGGGCGCAGTGTAAAAAGTATTGTTTTATAAAGACTATGGTTTAGGACAGTCGCCTGCAGCCTAATACAGAAAGATCTGACATCATCTTTTTTCTAGAAATTTTTCACATATTGCTAGAGAAGTAGGAATCGCAAAACCGGTGCAAAAAAGGGTTGACGCACATTCGCATCACATGGTAAAAAGATGTGAACCGTATTTATTCAAAAACGTATTCGTTAAAAGATTGTCGAAACAATCACTTCTCTAATAGACCATTATAATAAGTGTCTGTGCTAGGTTGTGATAAATGTTAACTTAATCACAAAGAGTTAGATGCAAAATATTGCAAGTCAGAATCGTGTAATAACAGTGTTACAGACAAAAATCAAACATGCCGAAGCTTTGTCGGTATTATTTGACATATTTACCGCTATACCTGTACAATTCTTTTATTGAGACATCTGTCATGCGTCAATGATGACATCGTATACGCAATTACGCACAGTCGCACACAGACTGTAAATTGATTTGAATTAATGAACGAGAAAAGCCTTTTTAATATAAATATTATAGGTCATTTTTACACAGGTTTCACACAAGGCTTGTGTTGTGGGTACTCAGACAACGATATATATAATAGACAAATACTTAAATACTTCGAAAACATCCATGACTCAGTAACAAATATCTGTGCTCGTCACACAAATAAATGCTTACTGGGATTCGAACCCAAGACCATCGAGTCATCCACTTCGCCCGACCGTTCGCCAGTTTTGTAGCATGCGTCAATGTTGCACAGTATCTCATTACATAAATAAACACAATTTATTAGAGCCGCTCTGGGGGAACAGCGGAACAATCTCGCAATCTGTAAACTAAACCTAAATTAATTTGTTTATTTTTTCTTATTAATTTGCGGGTTTTTGCTACTGTTTGGGTTTCTGGGGCTATTGTTTCGGCGAATTCGCGCGTGTTATCACATACTTGAAGTAATTTGAGACTTACTTACATTGTTTTTTGCGAAGCGCTTTCCGGTGAAGTTTTGCTTATCTTTGCAATTTTGGGCTTAAAAATAAAACAAAGTGAGTCGCGAAGGAAACAAGAATATACTTTAAATACTAATCATTTCCACCGAAGAGTTTGTTTTATTTTGGTAACTCTTAAAAAGTACCCGCTTTAAAAAGTTCTAATTGTCTATTTATCATTGTCAATATTTCACTGACTAACATTAACAGTTATTCCAAAGACATAAGGCCCAACAATAATCCAAGAATAACTAAATTAACCAAATGAACAAAAATAAACAGACGCCAAAGGACTAGACAAATGAACGCGATGTGCGCTCCAAAACAATCGATTTTAAATATAGCCCCAAGACGAGGGTGACAGAACAGACAAAATGCATGTTAAATGACACGGATTGATAGCTTAAAACACTCGAAAATTGTCAGCACGCGTGTCGAGTACCAATAACTCTAGAGGTCTACGAACACCGAAGTTCCCGGGCAACTTTCTCCGTCACTCTTAAATACTCTGTGATTAGAGTAAAAGAGAAAGATCTTGAGGACTTCGGTGTTCGCGATGGACCCTCGGGCTTCGAAAAACAACATGGCGCTGTCGAATTTGTCAATTATCTTTCTCCCCAACCACTTAACATGCATAAGACGCAGGTAGAACCAGGTATGGTATTGCTAGAAGCTCCGTCAAGCAATACTGACACGTTTGGGGTTGCTATTAGAAGTATATCCAAACGCATGGTTGTGGTTTTTAGTATTTGCAAGGCGGTATTTTCGCTTGAAGAGTTTATGAAAGGGGATGCTCGATCTTTGATGGATGGCGCGGTATTGTTTTGTGCGAACGGCTCAGTGAATGGAAAATTGAGGTAATTCATACTTCTAAGAAGAGATTGAGCGTGAATGGTCGGCCGAGCATTATAAATAGAAAAAATCACAATAAGAATGAAAGTTTTATTTGCGAAACTTGCCGTCTTATTTGGGATAGACTTGTTCAAATATTAATGCAGGAACTCAAATGCATACATATACTAACAAACCATTGATAACCATTAGTTTCTATCTGTCATTCTGATATTTCATTTTATGTCTGTCGAATATCCCGAGGATTAATATAAACTTGGAAAGTGGTGTTCAATTTCATATTTTTGACGACCGCTCTAACCTAGTTGGCCTGTTAAACCGATGGTCTTGGGTTCAAATTCCGGTGAGGATACTTATTTGTGTGATCAGGGCAGCTATTTGTTCCCGAGTCATGGTGTTTTTTATGAGTACTCATAACACAAGCCTTCTTCAGCTTATTGAAGGTCTCAGTCAATCTGTGTAAGAATGTCCTATATTATTTATCATTTATTTGTTATTTTCCAATTCTGATAACTTGCACCCGGGGCGCGGTCGAAACAGAAACCTAACAGATAAAAAAAAGACTCGTATACTTTATTAGTTAAACACTTTATCGACAAATCGTGATCGGGCGCACCACGTGAACGTGAATGTTTACGGAGCACATTCCGACGGCCCTACGCTAAAAGGGGCGCTCCGATTTGCTGACCTTATCAATCCGCTGTTCTTATTTTGGAGGAATTATAAATAAATAAATCAAACGCCTAGTTAAAAGCGGCAGCAGATCCTAATACTTATAGATTATATACAGTATGTTGCCTGTAGCATGATCAAATAATTAAAACACATCAATATGTGTTTTAATTAGGTATTTGTATATTTTGTACCTACTCCTTAAACGTTGATACTTTTGTTTAGATAGATTTAAAAAATGATGAACTCTTTAGATTCTAATATTCGATACTAATTTATATTAGCTTCAATGTAAGACATCATTTTTTGTATTGACGTTTTCTGTCACGCTTCAAACATAACGAAATTCGCAATACATTGAATCTTAGAAAAAAAATCAAAGCAAATTATTTTAGATAGTCCGTTTGAAGAGTATATCCGACATTTCCTCCTGTTACAGAAGACACTTAGCACAGTATGTTTAAATTAAATGATCATAAAATTACATTAAACTGCTGCATCAGACGATAAAGATTTTCCTCCAGACAACGGCCGAGGGTTAACGACACGAGAAGATAATTTACTTTTAAGCATAATAAAGCATTTAGCCCCATGAATTTTCCCCTAATCACATAGGGCGATAATTTCTTAAAAAGGTATTAAAAGCCTGCCAAAATCACGTACCAAGTTGCATTTTTTAGAGACATACAGCGCCCTCTAGTTGCACGGGAGGGGACCAAGGTGAAAAGTACGAATTGGCAATGTTTAGGTCGATGGCAGTGATAAAAGAGGGTGAGCCGTGGGGTGCGTGCTAGACCAATTAAATGCACAGACGTAAATACTGTAGTATGAATAATAAATTCAAGAGTATTAGATAAGTGTCTATTTTATGATGTTGGTAAATAAACACGCGACTATGAATTGCTTACATGATTTGTATGTTTTGTACATTGCAGTATTATGCTTTAAGTATTAGTAGCGAATGCCAAAAGAGATGTTGGGAGACCTTCAAAGATTGCGCCAATATACAAAATGTACCGAGGAGACGTTTTTTGAATTACACTCAGGTGGCGTGGCGCGGACGTCCGTTGCGCGCCCCGAGACACGCGACGTTTAAGTGGGAACGCTGGCTTAAAATCGACTACCAAAACTGGGAGAAGCTTGCGGAAAAGCGAAAGGAGTGGCGAAAGTGCGTTGGAGATGGTCGCAAGTTCGTCGATGAGACCTGGTTTGCGGCACGTGCTGACAAAAGGGAAAGAAGACACCATAGCGGAACGTCGCAATCGGTTGCAAGCTTCCCTTGTCAGCTATGTGGCAAAATATGTCGCCCTCGCATAGGTCTCTTTAGTCATCAAAAGCGATGTCTCTCGGACATTGCACCATAAATCGTCTGAAATAGACGCTAAGGCCAGTAGTATAAGTAGCAGCAGTAAAAGGTATTGTTCTTTTCATACATATTGACTATCGGACGTAGATATTTTTTTTATGGGAGAGTAATTTTTTTTCGCGATTTCGGGATTTATCCTAAATATGTATATTGTAAGTTGCTCAGTGTTACCTACCGTAAATTATTCCGATTTAACAACAAAACCAGTTTTTTTGCATCGCCTATTTGTGTGATGGATATTTGATCCACCATGTTGACAAAACAAGAGTGGACAAGCCCTAGGGCCTAGACATAAAAATTATAAATACACTTCATAAGTAGTGCATTTTTCCGAGCCTATATTGTTACCAGCAGATGCACATGCAGCTGCAAGGTGCAAGCCATTCCACAGCTGTAGCGACTCAACAAAACCTGTCATAGGCTCATTTGCAGTTAAGTAACAAATCAAATTAATGAGTCATGTAATAGAAGCGTTTAACTCGGTACTAAAAAAATATTATACTAATAAATAGAATACTTACTATATATATTACATAGTAAACTTTTGACATAATTTGCCGGACTTCCGGTTGGGACGCCATCATAGCGGTTTCGTGTCGTGAATAATTTATTTTTCTTTTACTCATTAATGTTGTTTAAAGTGTAATATTGATAGCGTATTATGCAGTAAACTAATGGTGTAGTGAGAAGCTGATGAAGAATTGTTCTCGAAACGCGTTTAGCCTCTTTTTAGGGTTCCGTAGTCAACTAGGAACCCTTATAGTTTCGCCATGTCTGTCTGTCCGTCCGTCCGTCCGTCCGTCCGCGGATAATCTCAGTAACCGTTAGCACTAGAAAGCTGAAATTTGGTACCAATATGTATATCAATCACGCCAACAAAGTGCAAAAATAAAAAATGGAAAAAAATGTTTTATTAGGGTACCCCCCTACATGTAAAGTGGGGGCTGATATTTTTTTCATTCCAACCCCAACATGTGATATATTGTTGGATAGGTATTTAAAAATGAATAAGGGTTTACTAAGATCGTTTTTTGATAATATTAATATTTTCGGAAATAATCGCTCCTAAAGGAAAAAAAGTGCGTCCCCCCCCCCTCTAACTTTTGAACCATATGTTTAAAAAATATGAAAACAATCACAAAAGTAGAACTTTATAAAGACTTTCTAGGAAAATTGTTTTGAACTTGATAGGTTCAGTAGTTTTTGAGAAAAATACTGAAAACTACGGAACCCTACACTGAGCGTGGCCCGACACGCTCTTGGCCGGTTTTTTTGTCGTAAACAGCCGGTAGTCCACGTGCTCTTGTAAAATCTAGTTATCAATTTACAAGTGCTAAGTCACCGTACAATGTCGTACTTACCGTACAAAAATTACTAATATTTATTAGCTCATATCACCTTGACACTGGCGAAATAGTCCCAATGGACTGAAGCCATTTAATTTTAAAAACTGAACTGAACTGAACTGACATAATTTGCCAAAAAAAAGGCCAAAGATAACAATTATTGTTGTTTTCAGCTGTTAGGTGTGACTCGGAATTGTTAGTTGTCAAACCTGACCCTAGGCTGTCATGAACCGTGTCAAACTGTCGGGGTAGAGTAAGGAAGGTGTGATTCGGCCTTTGATAGAAAAAACCTTTGTTAAAGTAATATATTTTATAGAGTATCATATCTCTATAAAATATATTACTTTTATGCTAGCTTGGTCCAATTCTATCATTAAATGAGCATTTCTAAAAAAGTTTGTACATAGCCTAGCCACGTCAGCAAATTTTAATTGATCCTATTTTGTTACCAACATATAGTAAAATAAGTCGACTTTCGTAAGATATATACAGGATAATTATTATAATTAAGAAAATATAGATACTAGAGAACCTTAATGACGAAATAAAACTTACTAAAATCTCAATTCATAAAAAAAAATCTTGGTAACAAAATAGGAATAATAGAAACAAATTTAACTTTTTCCTTAATTTTTGTACAAACTTTTTGAGAACTGCTGAAATATTTAACTTTTTTGAGACCAATTGGTCCGAAATTTGCTCATTGAGTAAAGTGAGATCGACGAACTTTTCGCACTGACATGGTCAGAGTTCGCCCCTGCCTTAAAAGGGGTAATACACGACGTTAAACCGACTTATTTATTGCGCCATAATTCAGACGAGCAGTCGTTATAAACGGCCATTCCACTCAGATTAAAACTAAAACTACCTTCACCATAGACAGAAAAATATAGACGGGAGATTTTGAGCACGAATAAATAACCAAATGTCATTCCAAGCTCTTATGATATGAAGCATACAACGATGCAGCTACCCTATTTAATATTCAATCAGTACCGTGGTATCGCTTTTTCTCTCCAGTCTCCAACTCATTTTTTTAAATTATTATTATAAATGGGCTTACTCTTGGCCACAGACTAGCCAAAGGCAAAGACGTGGCCTACGATGGAGTGAGCTCGCCCAGAAGATGCCTGTTCACTCTTGATTTGAAGGTTGCCGGGTTATATGAGCTCGGAAATATAGCCGCCGAAAATTTAAACTACGAAACATTTGTACGTCTGTTTATTCACCAGCTGGTCATCATTATCGTATTGGAGGACGTCACATTCCCGTCTTCAGTAGTCTGTATATTTAGGTATTTCAATAAATGTAAAAATTTACCCTCGAAAGACTCCTTCACGATAGTAGGTTTACTTACATGACAGTTGAGGGTAAATAAAAACATTACACGACCAAATAAGAAGGTTGAAGACAGGTCGCTTAGTGACAGATCCGCTTAAAGCTCAGCCACACATGACGCGTTTTGATAGCGTAGCGTTAACGGAGCGTCAGCGGAACGCAATGATAGCGGCTGGCGTTCCGCAGTCCGCTCGCAATCCGCGCGCATTCCGCTGACGCTCCGAGCTTTAAAGCTCGGCCACACATGCGAGTTTTGAGAGCGTTGGCGGAGCGTTAGCGGAGCGAGCGCAATGATAGCAGTGCGCCAGACGGACGCTGGCGTTGCGCCCAGCGGACGCCGACGGCAACTCACGAGCGCGGATTGCAAGCGGAATGCGCGCGGATTGCGAGCGGAATGCGAGCGCATTCCGCTCCGCTAATAACGCTACGCTATCAAAACGCTTTATGTGTGGCGGAGGCTTTAGTGTTTTTATTTGGTTGGTTAACCGACACATATTGTAACTACCCGAAGATGTTCAGTTCAAATCATTTGTTTACGTTCTTTTAAATAGGCATTTAAAAGAACGTGCTTTTAGGCAAAAGTACAGAGTACAGAGTATAGGGGTTTCTACTAACTATGACCCCACTAGATTATTCATCAGGCATGCGTGTCTCGAGCAGCTCAGATGGCGGTTGAAATTAAATTAGGGGTGAAGCCGGTGAAGGTTATGGGTTGGAAGCGGTTGTGGAATGGATGTCATTGCGAATGTGAAAGTTCAAGTGCCTACTCGCACGCTATGCTGTAGAGTAGATTCTTTGTCTACGCTTATTTGCGCAAAACAGTAGTATACCTAAATATTAAATACTACCCATCTAGTTAGCTCCTGCGTAGTAGCCGCGCCTGATCTACGTGAAGAGATGATTTCTAAATTCCATCATCGGCATTTGACCAAAATGTTATTTTATTATAGGTGCAACCTTGTAGCTGCCCCTGATATACTGGTTTCGAATCCTATCTAACAGAGTGACGCCTGCAG
Source organism: Leguminivora glycinivorella (assembly GCF_023078275.1). Classification (NCBI taxonomy): domain Eukaryota; kingdom Metazoa; phylum Arthropoda; class Insecta; order Lepidoptera; family Tortricidae; genus Leguminivora; species Leguminivora glycinivorella. The sequence continues at coordinate 23,633,216 of NC_062982.1, forward strand.
ACCAACGCAACATACGCATCTCCGTGGTGTGAAGTTTGTTTAGGTGGCATTCGTTTGTGGCCTAGCATTGTGTGGCATTACTGCCGGTCTTACCGGTTTTGCTCCTTTCGTAACATAAACATAGAAAAATAAGTAACATAGGTACATTATTTTTCCAATTATAAGTGAATTCTACATTTCTTATGAGAGTTATCAATCAATCAATCAATCAATTTCATTTATTTAAAGGACCAACTGAGATCATTGTTGTTAGTAACTATGCAATTACATAATAATAACTTAAATATGGCGTAGGGATGTGACGCTGACGACCCCATCGCCCACTGGTTTTACCAGTGCAATCAGTCAACGCAGGGCAACTTGTGGCGAGCTGTTGGGGAACAGCGACCCCACGTACCCGAGTGCTCCTGGGGAGTTCTGTTACCCGTAAGGCGGGTGGGTGGGACAGTACTCTCTACCTCTGGCTTGCCTTGGCTGGCCGTCCAGAGTGGAGTCATATAATTTTGCCTAGCAATAAAGCCTCTGCCACACATAAAGCGTTTTGATAACGTAGCGTTACTGCGTTAGCGGAGCGTCAGCGGAGCGCAATGATAGCGGTGCGCCGGCGGAATGCTGGCGTTCTGCTCGCAATCCGCGCTCGTTAGTTCCCGCCGGCGTCCGCTGGGCGCAACGCCAGCGTTCGTCCGGCGCACCGCTATCGTTGCGCTCCGCTACCGTTCCGGCTATACGCTATCAAAACGCGCATGTGTGGCCGAGCTTTAAAGTTGCAACTTGTACTATCAGCTGCAAAATGGTGAATTTATCAATGAATTCATTCATAATTTCTCCATGTACTTTTGCAGCTGATAGTACTTCCTCATTGTTCTTCATTTCTCAGAATGGTGAAGTTTTTACGCGTGTTTGTGTAACATTGAGGACGATACACAGTTAGCACCACTTGAAAGTCTTAGGCCGTGTGTCGTAAATTTAAATTCATTGCTCTATACGCTTTAATGGATACTAAAAGTTTAAGACGTGTCCCGAGACAATAATAAACAAGCCTCGCTAATTTAATGAAAATAAAGATGTCATTATTATTGTACGTATTTTATGGAAATATTTTAGTGACAGTAACTGGCAATACGTAATGTTGACGAAATATATAGTGAGCTGAAGTTTGAGAGATTGGAGACATTCCTTTTATTTGAAAATCAAGAGTGGATTTACTTCCTGTACCAAGATAATTTACTTAAATTAATTATTCCTTACTTTCGGAAATAATCATTAAAAAAAGATGCAATTCGTTTCGTGACCAGAAGTAAAATGCTACTTCATCGGAAATAAAATAGTAGGTACATTATGTTACAAGTGCGAAAAAGAGAAAGTTCGAAACGAGTGGCGATAAATTAAAACCACCACCACCACCGAAGGGAGTGTTTTAAATCGACACGAGTATCGAATTTCCTTTTCGCACGTGTATCGTACGACGTGTTTCAGTACAGATGGCCCTCCAAAGTTTCGACCTGACATATAATGAACCACTTCTCGCACTAGTGCGTAATACAACCACCATCTGAACTGAAAAAGGGTGTTTCGCATTATAATAACGGGACATAATCACATACACCTCACCCATTACATTTTGAAACTAGCTACTAAATTTCGGGGACAACGTTGTCCCCGTGGTCTCTGAGACTGATTAAGTCCCGTTTTTTTATAATTTAATGTGTAATAATCGTGAAAGTTTAAAAGGGTGTTTCATCCCATCGCCTTATAAAACCCTGACAATAAAAGGATATAAAACAGGCTAACCAAAACAAATTACAGCCAAACCTTGTTTAGCATAGGGGTAAATATCCGATTGGGTATGGAGAGCGTTTAAGAGTAAATCTCTCGAAACGGATCGCTTACAGAAATGGGCCCAAGCGCCACGCCCCAACGGGTATAACCCGACCTTTTGTAAAGTAAATGTTATCGGGTTGAGTAGAGTTGGTCAGTACATTCGGTAAGTTTTCGGCATTCGGCGTATTAGGGTAGTTTTCCACTATTCGCCCAAATAGTCTGATTAAATTCTGAAAAAAGGGTCCAAAGCCTCCAATGTATCTCCTACCCTATGTAAATGTCAATCATATTTTGAAGAAGTTGTTAAAGAGATGAACTGTTCAAGAATTCGCAGATTTGATAGACTTTGTTCGAAGATACACTTTAACGAAATTAATTCCTAAAACATCCGCCACACATAAAGCGTTTTGATAGCGTAGCGTTAGGGACCGGCCACATCAGAGCGTCGCGTGTCTCGGGGCGCGCAACGGACGTCCGCGCCACGCCACCTGAGTGTAATTCAAAAAACGTCTCCCGTCAACGTCAGGAGACGTTTTTTGAATTACACTCAGGTGGCGTGGCGCGGACGTCCGTTGCGCGCCCCGAGACACGCGACGTTTAAGTGGGAACGCTGGCTTAGCGGAGCGCAATGATAGCGGTGCGCCGTAGTTCCCGCCGGCGTCCGCTGGGCGCGTTCGTCCGGCGCACCGCTATCGTTGCGCTCCGCTAACGCTCCGCTACCACTCCGCCTACGCTATCAAAAAGCGCATGTGAGGCCGAGCTTTAAGAGTTTTAATTTGGTGAAAATCTTTAGCAAAATGTTCATATAAGTCTTAAGCTAAATCTAGTTTACATGATAAAATGACGGATAACAAATTTTGCCACATAATCGGCGCTGTGGCCGAGAGCTTCAACAACGTGGCCGAATATTAGTTATTCGGCCAAAAGCACAATTGGCATCTCTAGAACGGGCTCGTGTGCTGAAATGCCTACATTATCGTCCGTACGTGCGGCGAGTAGGGATAGTGGCTTAACTTTTAAAACGTGTATTTGATAGGGTTTCTCGTTTTTGTAGTGTGCTATGATGGGCGCAGTTGGGCCGTGAACGTTTGGATTATATAGCCTTATGATAACTTCAAGGATTATTTGTAAACTAAACGACCTTTGACTTTGATTTTTAGGTCTCTATTACTTTTTTGTGGGTGAAACTAGATTTTTTAAATACAGCATAGCATGCACATATATTCTGATATAGTTGTCATACATTTGTCATATCATATGTGATACATTTGTCCAAAAAAACAGCAACTGTAAGTAGTTTATTATAACAATAAACCTACAAAACAAGCATATACAATACATATTTATATTCATTAGCCAGGCTAGCCATATTGCCAGGGATTTGGCGTACTATATATATTATTAATATTGCGTAACCAATTTTTATAAACAGATTTAAAATTAAGTTTTAGGGACAGAAACCACAAAATGACATCACGAAAACTTGAAAAGACGTACAAATAAAAACAAGCCATCAAAAAACGTTTACCCGGATTACTGTTTCCAGCAAACGGCAAAAAACCCGGTTTATCCCTCATTGTGTCCCGTTCCCACACTCGTACCCCACAATATCGCAAATAGGAAATCGCAATTTGCCTAAGAAAAGTGGATTTTAAAATTTCTATTTGATTTCTTTCGAAAGGTCGTAAGTGTTGGTAAAGTTGGGTTAAGATAAGATCTTTGGAAAGAGAACGGTTGCTTGAATACAATCGCAGTTACAATGGTCGCGATTACAATCAGATCGAGCGGGGAAAAAATATTGTAAAGTGCATCTTGGGTAGGATGTTACAGGGTTCCGTGGATATTAGCTATTTGTGCATTTATTGAGTATCTATCTGCCATAATGACAGTTAATATTGGCGCCTAGAGATACCTACTTTTCGAAACGCATATTATTCATTAAAAGTTAATTTTGCAAAGGAAAACAATTGTGATGGACATGTACACATACCTGCCTACACTTTTACGTGCATTTTGCATTTTGTTTCAGTGTTACTCTTGCAATTAATCAGTTTATGGATATCTTTACGACTACACATAATGAAAAGGTCATATACACATGAAGTCAAATTGTTTAATAATAAAAATGTGTTATTTCTACTACGAACGAACAAAATACCTATCTGAAAGCCGCTCAAAACCATTATAATAATACAAATCCGAGCCTAATAGCGATAACTTAGAACTTACAAAATTAGTGCCAGCGCAATCCTAAAAACTAGGAACACTGGTAAGATGGGCTATTGAAAAGGGACCGTCTTACCATCTGCCGCACCCGGCGCCGCGGCGACCAAACGACGCACTTACCCGGGACAGTCTCGACTCACAAAGTCTTACCCACCGCGGACACGAACAATCTTACGCCCTTTACGATCATGTACACGATTAAGCGTGTAATGGCGCTGGCAAAAATTTAGAAGGGGTCAAATTATGATTATGTCGGTATTATTGAATTTTGAAGAGGCTATAAACAATGGTTTGTTGTAGTATTAAGTTTTATGGATGATCAGTAAGGAAAGTTAAATGTTATTAAAATTGTTTTGGCTTATTTATAGCTGCACCTGCAAATTCATCTCTTTTTTTTTTTTCAAAGAATAAGCAAAATAAAAAGTTCCGGTAATTGATAGGTATGTATGTTATTTAACTTGTAAGTGCATTCTTTATTTGACTGATAAAAATAGAATTCAGTTATCTTCAGAAATGGGTATTAATATTATTGATGATTTTGTAGTACATGTGATTATTTGTAAATAAGTAAATAAGCGTTGTCTTTGTTGAAACTCGATTCCCGCACAAAAACAATTCATTATTTCGTTGTGGAAATTTGTCAAATTAGAAAATTTTCTAACAACAAACCAGTACCGGCAAACCTGTATCAAACCTGGCCACCCTACACAAATACATCATATAGAAACTACATATTAATATAACAAAGGCAGGGCCGTAATTTTTGAGGCAGCACGTGTTCGTAGTATATGGCGGAAGAAAAAACAAATCCGTGTCTATAGATAGGGGTTGTTATCTCAGAAATCCGCCATTTTTTCTACCTCTATTATTATCTATCGGGATTGCGATCGGCGCTGTGACAGTTTAAAGTTTCACTCTTATTTGCAGGATAAAAATCAAACTAATAAATTCAGTGCCATGGATCATGAATCTTTAAGAATGCTGGTAGACCGAATAAGTAATCTTCGGGCTCCCGGTCGCGTCCGTGTTTCGTGTACCCGTTGCCGGGTATCCGTTCCCGTGTTACACGAATCCGGATTTCTGGCCCGTTTGGAACGGGTAATTAGGGACCGTGTAATTAAGGTCCGGGTACCCGTGTAGTCCGTGTGTCCGGATCGACGGACTCTAAAAACCCGCGGGTCCGATCCGTTCTCGACGCATAGTGATGCTTGATAATCGTTCGCGTTCTTGGTTCAAGCGAATATGAAAATCAGTTTAAAGAACCAAAAATGATAAAACCTTAATAGCTAAAACGAAAAAGGGACAGCGGAGCAATTGTGACTGGGGGACAAATTTTAACTACTCGATTTTTTCCATGTTTTACATTTTTATTATTATATAGGGCACGCGTTTTCAGTGGCCTAAATTATTATGATGTCAGAAAGCATGAAACTTGGTATGCACATAGCTTTGACGTTCATAAGAATAAATAGAAGGAGAAACACGCCGAGGAGTCAATCTCTTCCCCCACTATTATATCCCATTTTTAGCGTTTTAAAATTTTTACGAAAACTATTAATTAAAGGTTTTGATAAGTAAATATTACGAGTAGGTACTTACCAGAAATATGTCTAGGAGAAGTACCATGAAATTCTCTACAATATTTCCATTTTAAGTATATTACTAACAGTCGGTAGTGCTACCCCTACTCATCCCACTAGTAGTTAAACACAAATATTATGCGGGGGACTTAAGCATAATTTGAAAATGATGAGTAAAGCTATATACCTTAAAAGACAGTATTGTAGAAAATTTTTATAGAGAATATACTTTTCCTAAATATCGTGATTATAGCTTTCACGGTTTTCATGACAATATAAAAAAAAAAACTGAAGATAATGATATAAAAATGAGGGAAAAGAGGGGAAACATTGACACTTCGGCGTCTGCGTACTTTTATATTTTTCTGTTAAGTGTTTGTAAGTTATCTATATACATGTCAAGTCTCATGCTTTTTGTCACACCCTATCCGACTAGCTCAAGTTAAGAACCAGGACCATGGATACATATTCACTTCAAAGTGGTTCCCTCCAAAATAACAAAAAAAAATACCATTCTTAACTATAGGTATTTGTAAAACAGCGCGGCTACATCTAGAACTTTTCAAACAAAAGGTTTGTCCATGTCAAAGGGAAGGCGAGTGTGAGGTTTGAGTGTCATTATTATCAGTAAAAATCACCACGGTTATTGGTTATTGTGCCGCCCACAAGTCATTATTATTACCTTTGTCTTCTCATGCGACGTTAATTCTACTAACTTCTTAGATAAAAACTAATAACTCGATAGTTCAAATACATTTCCTTAATTTGAAAGCTATATTTATGAAATAAAACTGTGGAAACTGAGTGTCACCCGTTGTCCAAGGACGCTGTAAAGTGTTCGAAACGTCGGGATGAATAGTAAATTCAGGATACGCGATATAATCCGTTTCCATAGTTATGTATTTGTATATCGTCGTATGTATCGTCGTTGTAAGTATGTATATCGTCGCTTAGCACCCATAGTACAAGCTTTGCTTAGTTTGGGGCTAAGGCGATCTGTGTAATGTCCCCAATATTTATTTATTTATTTTACAACTATGAGACATAGAATCTATGTCTGATATAACTATACTATGGGTCTGATATAACTATACTATGGGTGGTATGGTCCCTATAGTAAGGCACCATGAACATTATAAAACAATCAAGTAATAGAACTTTTCACACAAACCAATACCCTGTTTAGACTTCTATTAGTTAACCTACAGACAAATAAAGTCCATTAAACTCTACTTTTCGCAATTGTCTTAAGCAACTTTATTGAAAAAAAAAACCAGTTGACTAGTGCGCCTGGTGAATTATGGTATGGACCTATAGGAATAGGAATACGTTTGTAATATTTGTATTGAATATCACCATATTATCTAATCTGTACGAGTAGCCTACAACGTAACGGGAACAAGTACAAAAAATATAGTTAACACGTTATTGATCAAAATAAAACGAGTATGTATAAAACCAATTCGTATTCGTTCGCTAAATTAATATAAATTTTAAATTTCACCTATTTTTTAAATACAAACCGGCACGGCAATAAGTCGATCGGTCCGCCGGCCGCCTCGTGTGTTCAATACCCGAACGGAGCCGAAGTCCGTGCGTCCGGCCGTCCGGCCCCGAACGCCGATTCGGCACTACACGCGCGAACGGCACTACACGGGAACGGACTTCGGCGGGTTCGGGTAGTTCGGACGCTTAGCACCGCCGGGGCTAAGGGGCCGGGCGCACGGATCGGCAGTCGGTAGTAGTAACGAATATCCAGAGCCCTAGCGAATGTCAATGCAAATGTTTAAAAGAATGCGAATCATTCGCATATGCGAATGCGAATGCAAATATTCGTAACATCCCTATATCAGACATATTGGAGATCCTCATAAATATCTGCACACGCACTTGAAAGCCTCCGCCACGCATAAAGCGTTTTGATAGCGTAGCGTTAGCGGAGTGGAAGGCGCATTCCGCTCGCAATCCACGCTGGAGACGTTTTTTGAATTACATTCAGGCGGCGTGGCGGAGACGTCCGTTGCGCACCCCGAGACACGCGACGCTTAAGTGGGAACGCTGCCTTAGGCGTCGCGTGTCTTGCGGCGCGCAACGGACGTCTCCGCCACGCCGCCTGAATGTAATTCAAAAAACGTCTCCTCAGTACATTTTGTATAAGGTACCGGCCACATCAGAGCGTCGCGTGTCTCGGGGCGCGCAACGGACGTCCGCGCCACGCCACCTGAGTGTAATTCAAAATGTACTGAGGAGACGTTTTTTGAATTACACTCAGGTGGCGTGGCGCGGACGTCCGTTGCGCGCCCCGAGACACGCGACGCTCTGGTGTGGCCGGTCACTAAGAAGGACGTAAGACGCGCCCCCAGGTGGCGCGGCGCGCGCCACGCCGCCGCCACGCCACTTGGAGACGTTTTTTGAATTACATTCAGGCGGCGTGGCCCGGACGTCCGTTCCGCACCTCAGGACATGCGTCTCTTAAGTGTGGCCGGTCCCTAAGACCTGATTTAGACGGCGTGCGAACTCGCATGCGATTTTAGTTACATTGCAGGCTGTTGAGGGTACATACAATTTTGCACATACATCAAATACCGCATTGTAATAAAACTCGTATGCGAGATCTCGTACCGTCTAAATGGGCCTTAACGCTCCGCCTGCGCTCTCAAAACGCGCATATGAGGCCGAGTTTTAATGCTTTGGCAATAGATAATGCGATGGCGACTATATTTTGTATTATTGCCTAAAGGTACTGCCACACGGGCAACACAATTGCTAGCAATTCACATACCATTGCCGCGTTTGCTCCACAGTTAGTTTGTGCGTATTGAACAAACGCGGCAATGGTATGTAAATTGCTGGCAATTGTGTTGCCCGTGTAACAGCACCGTAATGTCCTGACAAAAATCTGATCGCGCCTATGCCATGGCTCTAGAATGCGCGTTCAAACATTTTTTATCGAACATACGCCTCCTACCACGCACGCTCATACAAAAAATCACATTAGTGATATATTATTGGCCGGTACTGTATAAAAAAAGAAATAGACCATAGACACGAAGTTATTAACATAAACGTCAACACACGCTTAGTATGTCTTTAAATGAGTCGTAGCTTCCTTCCGCGATTTAATAGGACTGTTTATAGACTGCTTTATAATTATAATGTTTATTTATAACGCTTATAAATAAATAAACATAAAATAAATATACACAAGAACATAAGATTAGAAATCTTATTAGTATAGTTACGGGACAACTGACGAGTGTAGGATTAATATCAACATTATATTTATCGTTTTATTTTTAAATGTAATTTCTTGCAGCAGATTCAGTTTTGATTGTCTTGGCAAGCTTTTTATGTGACAATGTGACATTGACGACTTTTTACTAGCCTATTGTAGTGTCCCACTGCTGGGCAAAGGCCTCCCCTCGCTTCTTCCACTCAACCCTGTCACGTGCATAATCCTGCCAGCGTGGATAGAATGCGTCCAAGTCATCCCGCCATCTCTTCTTCAGGTCATTTCTTCTTTAGGTACTTAATTAAAGGTAAATAAATAATATGTAAATTTTCGGGTAGTTAAGTAAGTTACAACATTTGTTGGTTAACCAACCAAATACAAAACCAAGCGAATTTGTCACTGACCTGTCTATAACATAACCTTCTGTTTAAGTAGCGTATTTTTTTTATTTGTCGATACGTTAACATGACATTACAGTGAGCTAATACGACATGTTCATACCCTCAACTGGATTAAGGAGCTATCTGAGGGTAGATTTAAAGATACAGACTATAAAAACCTCAAACATGTGATACTAATTAATCATCAGAATCAGCAAAACCCTAAGCAAACATGTCACAGTACACGTTAAAAAACCGCCAAACATTCCAAAGAAAAAAAGCTCATTGAATAAATGAGATAAACCTTTAAAATGCACCACTTAGCAACAGCAAACCCAATCAAATATATACCCAAGTCCATTGGCAGACATTCCATTTCCAGTCGAGATACATGTAAAACAAGTCACGCGCAGTATAAGGTCTTAGTTTTTGTGATTATAAGTGGAGATAAGTCGTTTCGTATTCGGTAAGGGATGCGTAGGTATTACGAGAACCGGATCCGTATCCCGAATAGTCGGCCAACCGGTCCGGTCAGCCGAATCCGCAAATTGACAAGCTGCGGTGACGATGATCGTGTTGCGCGGTGGACAGTCACTTTTTTTTTTTTTTTTAATCTTATTTATTTTATAAGCCATACATCTAGTTTGATTAAGTCGGCTTAAAAATAACAAACTTTAGGTATTACCTAAATCAACAGTTATTGAAATTACATTTTAAACGTTGGTTTAACAGGATAATTAACTAAGGATTACTTTTATAATATTCAAATCTAAGTTCTAGTGACTGTATCATGAAACTCAAAAATCTACCACTATATTTAGTAGTGAATTCTGAGCTCAAGATTTGATGAAAGAAGAAAAGGAGTTCCCCCGCAGAGCACTGAGTTTCCTTTAAGAGGTCCAGCCTTGGTTGTTCGTTGATTGTACACTCGAGAACTAAGTGGAGGAGGTCCTCCTCTCTCTCACACCTTGAACAATTTGGATCATCTCTTTTCTTCATTATGAAGTTAAATTTGTTAAGTGGGATGTGATAAGTTCGGGTTCTGAAGCAAATAACTAACATTTTTCTGTTAAGGTTTCGAGAGGCAAACCAAGGTGAGCGCGGTGGTTATTTGTAAACATTTGATTGGTGGGTCGATTGATCGGGCCAGACGGACGTAATGAGTTAACACAAATCAAATAAATATTATGGGATAGTGTTACACATATGTCGGTATGTCGAAACTCAATGGACTGACGACTTCGAAGCCCATAAGATATTTTGTAACTTTTTAGATAATTAACACTTACACTCTCGTTTGGATCATGACATTTAGTTTAAAGTTAATTGTGAAATATCCACATTAAAAAACTAGGAATTTTTTTCGAAAATTAAAGACATTTAGATTAAATGTTATTATTATTTGTTAATGCACAGGCAGCTTAAAGCTGATACGTGCACGTCAATGTCCTGATGCACTTGCGTTTTGTCCATTCAATAAATATTTGTCGAGTCTGTTTTTAAAAGAGTTCACTGTAGGTGCACTGATCACAGTTTCGGGCAAACTGTTCCACACTCTCACTATGTGGTTAGATAAGAAGTGACGTCTAGGGTTGCTACTGCTCTGTGTCCGTGTCAACTTCAGCCCCTCCAGCACAACTTACCTTGTCGCGCGCGAGTCCATACTTGAAGTCGCGCTTGATGTATGGACTCGCGCGCGACAAGGCAAGTTGTGCTAAAGGGTCAGGGAATGTCCTCTCAATCTGTCACACACACTCCGAGTGAAAATGTCAATTAATGAAGGACACTAAGTATTGTCCTGTGAGTATTTTGTACGTTTCTATTAAGTCGAAATGTGCTACCACTTCTTTTAACTTTCCGTAACTTGCCAGTCTAGATTTTTAATAAGAATATTTCCTGCTTAGGTTAGTGTTGATGGTCACCAGATTCGGAGATAATAAAGCAACCACCAGCCCGCGGCAGAACCGACACCGAGGCTACATCGTTATTTACTTTTTTTTTAAATATTACTATTACGTGTGAAATTTCGCACCAAAGCAAAAAACGGAAAAAATAATTCAAAAGGATGTCTTTCAGAGAAAGGTAACAACTACTTTTTAGAAAAACTTTAGAAAAGCGACGAAAAACGAAAGGTAGCTTGAACGTTATCCTGCAACAACCCAAGATCTAGAATCAAACTGGGTGTTGAATGACCCTGCCCGCTATGCCGATGATCCTAGATTCGGATCCCGGTTAGCTGTGTGATGAACAGAAATTCGTTCCTGTCATGGTTGTTTTCTATATCGTCACCCATAGTCTACTCATAGTACAAGCTATCCTTAGTTTGGGACTAGGTTAATAGGTTTATCTATGTAAGGCGTCCCAAAATATATCATGCAAACGCCCGCCCGGAAGATGGGAGGGATGACCTGGATTTATAGGCAACTGGACTTGAGGTCTAAAGGGGACGCCTTTGCCCAGAAGACATTATAGTATTAAAGAATATATAACATAGAGGTATAATACACACACGGGGTTCAGGTAGACCGAAAAAGAGATGGCGGGATGACTTGGCATTCGCATTCAGCATTCTATCCAGATTGGCAGAATTACACAAGTGACAGGGTTGAGTGGACAAGGGGAGGCCTTTACCCAGCAGTGGGACACTATATCATGGCAATAAAAAAAAATACACACAAGTCATTTATACTGTCTTTACATCGTTCATTCACATTTGGTCATTCGAGAGGCCCCGAGCGGTTTCTCACGCGTTCTTCCGAATTTGGACGCGAACTGAACCTGTCGAAAATTACTTGGTGCTTACACGGAGATAAAAAAATGGAATAAGCCTTTTGTCAACATAGTACATAACGAAACAAGTGAGAAAAGTAGGAAATTCTAAACGAGCGACAATAAGTTTTAATACATACATACATACAATCACGCCTGTATCCCATGAAGGGGTAGGCGGAGCACATGAAACTACTCAAGTTTCAATGCCACTCTTGGCAAAAAAGGGGTTGAAAGAAAACGAAACTGTGACATTACAGTGACAGGTTGCCAGCCTCTCGCCTACGCTACAATTTAACCCATATGCCACAGTCGCCTTCTACGACACCCACGGGAAGAAAGGGGGTGGTGAAATTCTTAACCCGTCACCACACAGGCAAGGCAGGTAAGTTTTAATACTGCTTCAATAGTGCTTTAAATAAGGGATTAGCTATTTTTCGCCCTTGTATCGTAATCCATCATCATCGGCCTTCAAGTCTCTCTACTATTCAAGCAGTGTCAGGTTTTTCGAGGCTGTGATGATGATGATGATGATGATTAGGGTAGGCGAGCGGCTGGCAACCTGTCAAGCCACAATTTTCGTTCTCTTGCAACTCCGTATTTGCCAAGAGTAGCACTGAAACTTGTGTATATGTGAAGATATGTAATGGGTAAAGATAAAAGCTAATTATGGTGATATCGGCAAATAACTATTAAATGATTTATTAGTTTATTACTATCAACCTCATACTAATCCTTCTCCTTACTACTGGTAATAGCTTTATTTTAATACTAATTGAAGCAAAAAAAGAGTTTGTGTTCCACAGATAAGTATTAACGATGCCGGAGCGGTTAACATGTAGTTTGACATGTCAATTGACACTGTGTGGGCGTTTCCTGTATTTACAGTTCATTAATGTTATTAAAGTATAGTAATAGTTTACGTTTATAATATGTAATAAAATATTATGAACATCATTACATATACCGGATCTTTTATATAACCCCTAATTCATAAAAAAAACTTAAGTCCTGATTTAATTGAGATTTATGTATGACAAACGGTAAATGTACGCCTTTAAGCCAAGATATTATATTTTATAAACATACCCCGGCCGGCGAGAGCAAAAATGCGTCTGCTCCTAGTGCTTAATTAAATATCGACTATTCTATCGACATATGGATGTCGATAGAATAGTCGACTTTTAATTAAGCACAATCATTATTATTATTTTTCAAACTGAGCCATTAGTATTTGTTATTTATTTCAACTTGTTACCTCCACGCGTTTCTAAGAATAACAGTACAGTTCCGATTACTACAGTAGATTTAGAACGGTCCTTTAGTTGGATGAAATGGATTTTATCGGCAAGGCGAAGGAGTTTAAAATCAGAAAATTTAGAAAAAATGCTAATTGTATATTACGAAAATTACATAAAATACTGAATAAATACAAACACTTGGTTTTAATTTTGTTTACGACAATAATTAATACTTCTGCATATCATAACGGTGGTCCAGTACATCGTGTTGTTTTTATCGACATCGACCAAAGTGTGTGTCCTCGCACTATTAAGCTGTCAACGCATTTTTGCTCTCGCCGGCCGGGGTATGTTTATAAATAATTACTAAAGTCAAACCAAGCTAAGACGACAGCGATATTCATAGACGTTAAATAACACAATTTTCACTCTTTAAAGTTATACAATTATCAACTAATTAAGATGAATTGAAAAACAAAACGCATACTCATACATTCGTAATATTTACAATACTTACAAATCCTTTTATTGCACACTTCAGTACAAAAAATAATACAAAATGTAACTTAATTCAGTCATAGGTAAATTCAGAATATTTTTAATTAAGCGTTGCTCAAAATGCTCTTACTCAAATATCAAATTACACTCTCATGTAAAACATAATTAATTCGGATTATGAATAAAAGGGTTTTATGAGAATCTGTTTGATTAATTCATCGTAAAACGAGATAAGGTAATTTTTTAACAATTAAATGCTAAAATTGTTATAATTCTGATGATATCAACATAAAACTTACAAGATAATAATGAAATACACATTTAGAATCTCAGACAATGCTAAAACAGTTAAAAGTGCTTATCAAAATCGTACGCGTGAACCGAAAAACATAAAACTTTTCAGATATATTACACGGTTATTAAGTTTTTATTTTAAGTGGGGGTTATTGACATAAGGTCGTGGCGAAATGCCATTTTAACAGCACAATAAATTAAATTAGTCAAATAAAGTTAAAACTTTATTACTAAAGTAATGCACAGAAAATGCAAGTGCTCTAAGTACAAGAACACTCCCGAATTACTCAGCTTTTAGATAAAAAAAAACTAAATCCAAATTGGTTCATCCGTTCGGGAGCTACGATGCCACAGACAGACACACACACACAGACAGACAGATAGACAAGCAAACAGACAGACAGACAGACACGTCAAACTTATAACACCCCGTCGTTTTTGCGTCGGGGGTTAAAAACAGACCAGCACGGGTAGCATGGTCGCGCGATAGACGATAAAACATCAGGCCGTCCCTATCGCACTATAGTAAGTGCGATAGGGACGGCCAGATGTTTTATCATCTATCGCGTGACCATAATTACCGGCCAGGGCACAAAGCCAAATGCACAAACGCTTACTATAATCTCGTTGTCTATCTATTTCTATCGCACTACCTTGTGACAGAGCCAGACTGCGTTTCGATCAGCGTCTAGCGTTAACGATTGTCATTTCGGCTAGGTCGGCAGGGCTCGTAGCCAAGCGAACAATCGTTGACTCTGAAAGATTTTGAGCGTCTCTTGAGTGGGGACGGTCCCCAAGACATGCAAGTAACACGGCACGTTATTTTTGAGAATTATGAAAGACATGAATGAATAGATTACTAGTCGTAGCTAAAAATAGACGTAAAACTCGCGAAGTGTGACGCACTAGCGTAAAACGTTTCGGTTCAGGCGGCTCGTTTCTTCTTAAAAACCGGACAAGTGCGAGACGGACAAGCGCACGGAGGGTTCCGTACCACTGTCCATAAAAACTGCATAAAATGATGTGGTATGGGTGAGGCTTGTAAATATTTATTTTATTCAATTTTTACTTTTTACAGTATTTGCTTAAGCGACCAGAGAATTAACGGTTCACGGAATATCACGGTTCATGAGATACAGCTTGGTGATAGACGGACACGGCCAGCGAAGCCTTCTAGTGGTCTACAGTCCCCGAGGAGTAGTTGCATAGACGCTGTACAGTACACATTCGACGTGCACCATTCAAGTAGTCCGGCGTACTGTCGGCGTATAAACCAAGCCGAAATGATAATGACGCTAGACGCCGGTCGAAACGCAATCTGGCTCTTTCGCGCCAATGCGGAAAAGCGATAGAATAGCTAGGATACGATACCGATATACGATAACGATATTATCATTTAAACATTTGTGCATTTGGCTATGTACGAATGGCATTTCTGCGACGCCAAATGCCGAAGAAATGCAGTCTGGCTCTGTCGCGCCAATACGCAAGAGCGATAGCTCAGAGATAGATTGCATTTCTGCGGCGTTTGGCGTCACAGAAATGCCATTCGGTGGCCATTCGCCTACGGGGCCTGATCTTGTCCACGAAACGTTAGCGGAAGCGTATCGTATACTGCATTTTCTTTCATTCGTGAACATCCCCCCCTTACCCACCACCCTCCCCTCCCATCATCACCCTCCTTAGAACTTGTACATTCCTTTTTGCTGTGTACTTAACACAGCAAAAGGGAGTGTACAAGTTTCTGATAGGATGGTAACGCGCTTGTGACACTGTTTGAGTTGCCGGCCTCCATAGGTTACGGTGACCGCTTTACATCAGGCGGGCCGCTTGCTTGTTTGCCACCGACGTAGTATAAAAAAAAAAACATGCCGCCATAGCACGCAACAGCACGTTGTGTTTTGGTGGAAAAAACACCTCGTTTTTCCTTTGGGTACGGAACCCTAAAAACGTTAAAACTACTTAAAACTAGAGCTCCTGGTCGTGACCGTGTTTCGTGTACCCGTAGCCGAATCTCCGTTGCCGTGTTACTCGGCAACGGAGATCCGCTCCGTTTGCTCCGTGTGATTCGGCTACGTGTAATTAAGATACGTAGCTACGTGTACACGGAGATACGTATCTTATTTATACGTAGATCGGATCCAGTCGTGACCGTGACGTTTAGTGTAGATTTTATGCGTGTCACTAAGACCCCCGAATGTAATGCAAGGGGCGAGTTTTTAATTTCAGTTTCCATATTTATGCATTTTAAATAAAGTTTTAAGAGTGATCAAAAATAATAAGATGCAAATATTATGTTGGAGGCAAAAATAATAGACCAGTACAAATTGTAAAAGATGTGTATTATATCAAAAGAATTCGCGTATAATCAACATATAAAAAAATAGGTAAAATTCTAATTTTCATTCACATGACACAGACTATAATTAATCAACTTTTTTTAAATAATCTAACATGTACAGTCAGCGTCTTATAGTTGGTAGTATCCGAAGTAGTCAAATAGTTTGTTATTTTTGCTTTCACTTAACTTCACAAACAATAGGAACACATGGTACTTAACAGGTAAATCCCAAAGCTACTTGAAGGTAATTATTATCAATGGCCCGCACACTATTGTTTGTTATCTTTATCTGCACGTGCAACTATTTCTTAGTATTTTCACCGACGAAAGACGGTTGTCCAGACAGTAATAATATTTATGAACAACAGTGTATATTATTATTTTGTCACTTAAAATACTTTTAAATTGTTGCATTGGTCTACCTGTAGCATTTCTTACTAGGGAGTAAATATTAATTAGAGATATTAATATATTTATTTGGATGGACTTTCATATTCATCGACATCGCCAAGTAGGTACCTAGTACCTACCTGAAGTGCGATTTTTGATTCTCATCGGGTGGCTTATTTCGTACTAAATAGTCATCGGCTGCTTTTAAAAAACAAGGCACCGGTGAGATTCAAAAATCCCACCAATACCACCTCTGGTTTTTTTTGTACAAACTCATAATGTCTGGTTATCAGAGAACAGAATAATACCAATATGTAATTACTTAAAAAAAA
Organism: Leguminivora glycinivorella; assembly: GCF_023078275.1. Lineage (NCBI taxonomy): Eukaryota > Metazoa > Arthropoda > Insecta > Lepidoptera > Tortricidae > Leguminivora > Leguminivora glycinivorella. The sequence continues at coordinate 23,650,320 of NC_062982.1, forward strand.
CATCTGGAATCAAATCAATGCAAAGACCACGAGTATAACACATAATGCGAAGGGTCCGTTCGACACTTACAAGCTCTCTTTCAACAACCGAGCGGAGAGGAGCCGAAGCCGAGATTCGCGGGAACGTAGCCGAATCCAGAAACGGATACGTATCTTTGACGTGACCGTGTAGTACGGGATCTTAGCACCGCCGGTGCTAAGGCTACGTAGCTACGGTTCCGCGTGTAACACGTATATCACAAGCCCTACTTAAAACGTACCTTTTTAATGAACCGATGGTAATTAGATTGTTTTTGCAATTGAACTAACGAGTGTCTTAGCTTATCCAACTATGAAACGACTTTATAGACTATAGTAGGTAAAGGTTTATATTGTCTAGTTGTGAATAGAGATAGTGCATTTTCATTTGAATGAGAATGTGCAGGTAAAAAATGCATTAATACTAGGGATGTACCGACTAGTCGGGAAAGCCGACTATCCGGCCACATTTGTAGTCGGCGATTAGTCGGCGACTAGTCGGCAAAACAGGCCGATTAGTCGGCACTTTACAAGTCATAGAAAAATAGTACAAAAATAAATTAACAGCTGATATAATTGTATTATGTACCGATTCGTTATACCTTGGTTAGTCAAAAGATCAAATATCTATGATCATCACAAAAATAAATGTCCTACCTAGGGCTACCGGGTGTCATAGGCAAGATCACTAACCTACCCACTAAGCCAAACCGGTTGTTAAAAATGGAAAATGTATAAATATTCTCATAGACCTTTGAAAAATAGAACTTGTCAAAAAAAATTTAAAGCGCGAACGAAGGACAAGAAATGTAATTCTAAATTTCTGATGAATTTAGTCGAAAATTATGCTCCGGCCGACTAGCCGACTAGTCGGCCGACTAATCGGCCACCCAAGCGCCGACTAGTCGGTAGTCGGCCTAGTCGGCCAAATCACTAGTCGGTACATCCCTAATTAATACGGCTAGGACCACCCTCGTCTAAGCAAATTTGGTGGACAAAAAGAATGCCCGTTTGTATTGTGTTTGTTTTTTTATCGTAAATCGTAACATTAAATTATGGGCACCTGTCTGACCAATTTGTATAGGTTAAAGAGTGACGAAAGTTAGTCATTGTTAAAGGTGGCCGTGGCCGGTGACAGAGGTCTTGTGACTTAGTTACCTGACATAAATATCATTTTTAGGGTTCCGTACCAAAAAGGTACAAAAGGAACCCTTATGGCGACGCTCTGTTCGTCTGGAAATCTAATGTTTCCGTAACCTGTGTGTTGCCCGGATTAAGAATTTCACCACCCCATTTCCTGCTATAGAAGTCGACTGTGGGATATGGATTCAAATGTGTGGTGGGTTGTGGGCTGCAATATCACAACTTCGTTTTCTTTTTCATTGCTCAAAAGTGGGACTGAAAGTAGTTGCATGTGCTCTGCCTATTTTTCTGGGAATACAAACGTGAGTTTACACCCGATCGTTAAGCTCCTGTAGTCGGGCCGACGTGTTAACTACACACATTAATATTAATATGGCGCCGCATACATATGAAACACACGAAAGATTTGTCGGATCCGGAAATTATAAATGGGCAAGTCTGAGTCTACCTTACAAAAAGTTTCAGATTTTTTCTAGACAGACAATCAAAAGAATCTTAGGCACATGATCTTCTCTCATCAGATGATCCACGAGGAAATCAGAACAAAAGTGGCCGAGCCAGCGAAGATGTCACACTTTCTCCCGATATTGTCATTGAGCTGGTCCATACGTCGAAGTTATTTTCTTCTTTCTAGTCTAAAATCCCACACGGTAACCATTTTAGCCCACCTTTCAGGATACATGCGGCAATCGTGTCCATCCCAGTCCCACTTAAGCTTAACACAGATTACCATAAATGATGTAGGTAGACCGAAAAAGAGATTTTGCGACGACTTGGAATCATTTTTCCCAAATTGGTGGGAAAGTGCGATAGTATTGAGAGGAGGAAAAGAGGGGAGAACTTTACTTAACAGTTGGACACTAGCAACCTAGAAAAAAAATCTATAAAATCATATGCATTTTACTAATAAAACCTCAGAGCTATCCTACCAACCCCATGGTTAAAATCTTTATCATAGTTCCCCTGGCTTCAAATTACCCCACGCAAAGTTACAATTATTTCGGATTAGGGCAAACAGGAAAAACTTAATTGCGATCTCCACGATGGTATCGTTATATGTTAATTGTATGATACATTGTGCGCGGGCGCATAAATATTTAAGGTTTTTTTTTATATCTAGATTCCGTGGCCAACGATTAATCCTGAGGTTTGTGGTAGAGTTAGGGAATTTCGTTTCTACCTACTGACAGTTGCTATTCTTCTCCTTCGACCTAGCGTTTTCCCGGCCTAGCGCCAGGGTCCGCTCTCCTGCTCAATATCTACTTTGCCCGGTCTTAGGGACCATCCACACTCATAAGACGCATGTCTTGCGGCGCGCAACAGACGGCGGCGCGAAATGTAATTCAAAAAACGTCTCCTCAGTACATTTTGTATAGGAAGGACGTAAGACGCGCCCCAGGCGGCGTTGCGGCGGCGTGGTGCGCGCATTCAGGCATTCAGGCGTACATTCAGGCGGCGTGGTGGAGACGTCCGTTGCGCGCCGCGAGACACGCGACGCCTAAGTGGGGACGCTGCCTTAGGCATCCTGGGTGGCTAGCCGAATGGCACAATCGCTCACGAAACGCTCACGAAACGAAGCGCTAGTAGATATCTATCTCTATCGCGCTTGCGTATTGGCGCGACAGAGCCAGCGGCGTATCGCTTTCGTTTGGCGTCGGAGAAATGCCATTCGGCTACGGGGCCTGAGGTGTGAGCTCTCTTGCATGTCCGCTGTCACAACGTCCAGCCAGCACTTCTTATTGCGAAGTAATCAATGCGTTTTTGAGGAACGTAAACAGAAATAGTGAATGAAATCAGTAAGATGTCTTTTCTGAAGCACTGTTTAGTGAATATGAACATTTATAACAACCTAAAATATAGCATAAACGCATACAGTAAATAATTATAAGTACAGTTTTTGTTGATAGGTGGTTGGTCTTATAAGAATATTTAGATATTTACGACATAATTAAAAAACCCGTGTGGTGACGGGTTAAGAATTTCACCACCCCCTTTCTTCCTGTGGGTGTCTTAGAAGGCGACTGTGGGATATGGGTTAAAGTGTGGCGTAAGCGAGAGGCTGGCAACCTGTCACTGCAATGTCACACTTTCGTTTTCTATCGACCCCTTATTTGCCAAGAGTGGCACTGAAACTTGAGTAGTTTCATGTGCTCTGCCTACCCCTTCATGGGATACAGGCGTGATTGTATGTATGTATGTATATTAAAAAAGCTGAAACCCAAAATAAAAAAGTATTACCAAAATTAATATCTTATACCAACTTTAGAAACTGTTCGAGTTTCAAACGAGTAACATACTTAGGGACCGGCCACATCAGACCGTTGCGTGTCTCGGGGCGCGCAAAGGGCGTCCGCGCCACGCCACCTGAGTGTAATTCAAAAAGCGTCTCCTCAGTACATTTTGTATAGGAAGGACGTAAGGCGCGCCGCCAAGCGGCGCGGCGCGCGCCCCGCCGCCGCCACGCCACCTGGGGCGCGTCTTACGTCTTTCCTAGGCAGCGTTCCCACTTATACGTCGCGTGTCTCGGGGCGCGCAACGGGCGTCCGCGCCACGCCGCTTCAGTGTAATTCAAAAAACGTCTCCTCAGTACATTTTGTATAGGAAAGACGTAAGACGCGCCCCAGGTGGCGTGGCGGCGGCGGGGCGCGCGCCGCGCCGCTTGGCGGCGCGCCTTACGTCCTTCCTATACAAAATGTACTGAGGAGACGTTTTTTGAATTACACTGAAGCGGCGTGGCGCGGACGCCCGTTGCGCGCCCCGAGACACGCGACGTATAAGTGGGAACGCTGCCCTATACAAAATGTACTGAGGAGACGTTTTTTTAATTACACTGAAGCGGCGTGGCGCGGACGCCCGTTGCGCGCCCCGAGACACGCGACGGTCTGGTGTGGTCGGTCACTTATAAAGTGAATTCCTGTCCGTAAAGCGAGTCAGTAGGTACCATTCCGACTATTCATGCCATGTATCCCAGTTTTTAGCATAATAAGCTTACGCTAGAAATTCTGAATATGTGGGCTGCGCGCGCGCCGGCCGCATAATGCCATAATCACCAGTAACGTATACGCCGCAAAAACACATTATTATCCGCGGCTTCCGCTCCGGATTATTAATGTGTTAGTGCATACTTGGAATGGTTTAACCTTTTTACAAGCTTTTAATTACTGGGTGTCCGTTGACTGTAAACAAATTTCCTATTGTATTAACAAAAAGTAAATCCATCTTGCTCTAACAAGTGTATTGATACTCTCTCTTTCATGATTGTAAACTAATGCAATCAGCCATCAGTGGCTTCACTTTGGATGCGCCCTAATCACCCCACTTACATGTACCAGAGAAGCGTATGCCAGGGAGATGGCAATCTAGCACCGCTTGCGTTCTAGCGCGCGAATCCATACATCTAGCGAGACTTCAACGGCCTATTTCACAATAGTGATAATCACCTCCGTGAAGTTGACCGCCCCATATCGAGTGCCCGCAAATTACATATCTATATCGTTAGTTCATCGTTAGTTCACGTTAGTTCAGTATGTGAAATCGTTAGGATCCGATAACAACATCACTTTTTTTAAAAAACAAAATGGAGGGGGCCAACTTCACGCTACCGCCCCAAAACTGATTTTACGGTTTTTGTCAATTGGAATCGAAAGATAATCGTTAATAGACGTTAGTTCAGTATATAAAATCGTTAGGATCCGATTAGAAGTATTTTTTTTTTTTAAATGAAGTGGGGCGGCCAACTTCACGCTACCGCCCCAAATTCGATTTTACGATTTCTGTCAATTGAATTCGAAAGATAATCGTTAGTAGACGTTAGTTCAGTATATAAAATCGTTAGGATCCGATTAGAAGTATTTTTTTTTTAAATGAAGTGGGGCGGCCAACTTCACGCTACCACCCCAAACTCGATTTTACGATTTCTGTCAATTGAATTCGAAAGATAATCGTTAGTAGACGTTAGTTCAGTATATAAAATCGTTAGGATCCGATTAGAAGTATTTTTTTTTTTAAATGAAGTGGGGCGGCCAACTTCAGGCTACACCGCCCCAAACTCGATTTTACTATTTCTGTCAATTAGAATCGAAAGATGATCGTTAGTTGACGTTAGTTCAGTATATAAAATCTTTAGGATCCGATTAGAAGTATTTTTTTTTTTAAATGAAGTGGGGCGGCCAACTTCAGGCTACACCGCCCACCAAAATAAAATAGTTGACGTTAGTTCAGTATATAAAATCGTTAGGATCCTAAGTGCAACACCACTACGCATTATTCATTTAAATGGGGGAACCCAAAACATAGGTTGCAGCAGTAAACTGTTTTTATGGCTTCTATCGTGCAAAATCGATATGGATTTGTTAGTTCATCGTTAGTTCACGACGTTTAGTATGTGAAATCATTACGATCCAATAAAAACATAAATTTTTCACTCATAGAAGATTCGCCATAAAAAAATAAAATTTAAAAATTTTAAAAACTCAACTTATGGTCCTATATCGAAGGTCGAAAAAAATACTTTGGATCGGATTCTTACGATGCCACTGTGTGAATACGTTCAAAAGACGTTGCTCAATCAAGATACACAGGTCACTTGCGGGCACTCGTAGTAGCTTCGCCATCAAAAAATACAACTTGAAAATTTTAAAAACTCAACTTATGGTCCTATGTCGAAGGCCGAAAAAAATACTTGGGATCGGATCCTTACGATCCCACTTTGTGAATACCTTCAGAAGACGTTGCTAAATCAAGATACACAGGTCATTTGCGGGCACTCGCAGAAGATTCACCATAAAATAATAAAACTTGAAATTTTTAAAAACTCAACTTATGGTCCTATGTCGAAGGCCGAAAAAAATACTTGGGATCGGATCCTTACGATGCCACTTTGTGAATACCTTCAGACGCCGTTGCTCAATCAAGATACTCAGGTCATTTGCGGGCACTCGTAGTAGATTCGCCATAAAAAAATACAACTTGAATATTTTAAAAACTCAACTTATGGTCCTATGTCGAAGGCCGAAAAAAATACTTGGGATCGGATCCTTACGATGCCACTTTATGAATACCTTCAGAAGACGTTGCTCAATCATAATACACATTTCGTTTGCGGGCACTCGCTGAAGTTTCGCCATAAAAAAATAAAACTTAAAAAATTGAAAAACTCAACTTATGGTCCTATGTCGAAGGCCGAAAAAAATACTTGGGATCGGATCCTTACGATCCCACTTTGTGCATACCTTCAGAAGACGTTGCTGAATCAAGATACATAGGTCATTTGCGGGCACTCGTAGTAGATTCGCCATAAAAAAATACAACTTGAAAATTTTAAAAACTCAACTTATGGTCCTATGTCGAAGGCCGAAAAAAATACTTGGGATCGGATCCTTACGATCCCACTTTGTGAATACCTTCAAAAGACGTTGCTGAATCAAGATACATAGGTCATTTGCGGGCACTCGCAGAAGATTCACCATAAAATAATAAAACTTGAAATTTTTAAAAACTCAACTTATGGTCCTATGTCGAAGGACGAAAAAAATACTTGGGATCGGATCCTTACGATCCCACTTTGTGAATACCTTCAGAAGACGTTGCTGCCTCGGGCATCTGATGTAACCGGGGGCAACAACACGGCCTCACTCAAGGTGATTATAGTAAAATGCGCTTTTTAAATCCTGATTCCATAAAGCACAATTAAGCGCGGGAGCGCGTCGCCGAGCCGGTATAAAACCTATTAAATTCAAAATAAAACGTGGCACGCGACGGCGTCCGGCGCGCCGCGGCCGACCGTTTGCATCGCCTGCACCAGTTTTTTTCAAAGCCCCCTTTCTGAGACGTTTTTGTGCAAATCTTGCATCCATTGTGAAACGAAACGAAGCCGAACAAAGCTAGATTCATAATTCGAGCACACCTGGCGGGAAGGCGTCCTCCGCTCCGCGTCAGAACGGTCCCAACCGCCGCACCGGGCCGGCGATAAATCAGCCCTGGCCCCCGATAAATAAGGGCCTAATTGCTTAATACGAAACTGGGGTCGGCCGCGGCCAAATTCGCGAGGAACAATAGACGTCTTGCGCGTAACGACATAAAGGAAAGACATTGAGTAACGAGACGCCAAATATTGGGGATGTGCTCTATTTTTTCATGTTAGAGCAAACGCAGGTGATGTTACTGTTATAGAAAACGTAAAATTCAATTATTCGTCTATTGACAATAAGAATTTGGAGCGTTTCTAATCCCTGTCGCCATGCAGGCGGAAGCGGGATGGTTGGCACGTCGCTGGCTCGTAAAGTCGCTCATGTCATAATGCAGCGTTATGTTTAGCTCCGGCCGACTATTGTGCGCTTATTCAAAAGCGAGGCGGAGCCACTTAACCGACGAATTTTATGACTTGCAAAGATCATTATAGACAGTTTGAGAAGCTTCAGATGACTATTATAAGGTCGTAAAAAATGCAATTCGATCGCTTTAAAGCTAGCTTCAAAGCTTTTATGACTTCTGTACAAACAAGTAGATATAAAGGTCTGTAACCACAAATATGTTTAACTAGGTTTAAATAGAATTTCAAGTTTATGATTCCAATTTTATTTGACGAAGTATAGTAAGTCAAAAGTTGTCTAAAACTTCAAACTAAAACTAGCTTCTTAGCAAGCATGTTTGATTAACTTAATGTTTACGAGAACAAATAACATTCAACAGTTCGACCAGACATCTGCTGACTATAATAACATATGTATCAAAGGATAATATTTCAAATAAGAAAAAATCAATAACCCATAGTTCTTCATTATTTGATGATAGAATCTAAATACAATCTAATGGGCATTTTCAAAAATATTACCCAAAATTAGTGAAAGTTGATAACAAAACTTAATTCGATGTCAGTTTTGTGACAACAATTAAGCATGAAATTTCAATAAAAATATTGGTTTTTTGTTAATTACATAAACTATTAACAATAATCTACATTTAGAACATGCAAAAAGTTGGTTTTTAGACAAATTGTATCAACAAGGTTTATTTCTCTATAAAGACATAGATAAAAATAACCTCTGTTGACGTCTAGAAATAAGTCCTTTTGAAAAGACACTCAACTGTTACTAGTTTTGGGTCCCAATTTCTGAAAATGTCCTAATAAGTAATAACATATCAAAAAGGAGAGAACAGAGTTACTTAATGTTTCATTCGATTTGAAAACAAAATAAATTCAATTTATGTTGTCAACTGTCTAATATATAAATGTATGTCTATGTCTAATGCCATGGATTAGAATCTTATCGCAAATTTTTCATGTCTTGTTTTGCTGGTGGGTCGCTAGAGAACTGAAATGTAACCTCCGTTAAGTTGACCGCCCCATATCGAGTGCCCGCAAATTACATATCTATATCTATATTCATTCGTTAGTTTATCGTTAGTTCACGTTAGTTCAGATGTAGGTCAGCTTACACCACAGTTCATAGAACACACAAATCCCGCTCAAGTAACAGGCGCAGGTTTCAATCAAAACAAAGGCATTAACAGACAATGCATAATGAAGTATTCTCATTTCAATATCGATTGCGCTCTTCTTTATGCGACTTCCTTTGAGTTATGTCCATTCCTGTCCACGTCCGGTGCTGTTAACCCTTAACTGCTTTGTTTGTAAATAAAGGATTTCAATATGTTAAACTGGGCGTGAGTCAGCCGCCATTTTACTTAGTCTGGAGTCATTTGGGGGCTATTGCTTCGAATAGTTCGAATGGTAAACAGGTAAGTATGTTTGACATTGGCGTCGTACTCGTAATGTGCGGAATCGTTGTTTTACGAATACTGACGGTGTTTTGATGTATATTGAGTATTACGAAATATATGTTTCAGCTGTTTCGAAATGTTGAGTGTCTTTTTACATTACTTATCAGTTATTCATTTAAACATGTTTTCAATCATTCCTGGCGCCAACAAGACACTTGGCAAATGTAAAATGTAATAAAAATTTGGAAACAGTCTTCATTATTTTAGCGTTAGTTTAGGAAACGATCATCTAAGATTTTTTCTTATTGGATGTACTGGTACTGTGTTGAATTCAGATCCAGTAGGCTACGGAAACATGTTAAGACTTATAAGAAAGTAATCAGGTTAGAAAAACGCGACTTCTGGTCACATTCTTTTTTGAAAAGTTTTTTTTATGGGTCGATGATAATACAATGCTAGGTCGCTTGAATTACTATACGTTCCTATATCCTTTCCTTTCTCCTACGTCCTGTTTTTAATAAATAGGCAACTAGGCACATAGGTTCTGATTTAAACTGAATAGGATTCTACATTTAAGCCATTTTTCCTGACACTTGAAGCTACAAATCTACTGTTATGGCTCAGTGTACAATAAGCTTTACCTGACCCTTTCTCTTTCAGGTCAAAATACTTGACAAAAAAACTATACACTGTCGTTATTTAAATGTATGAAGGCAGTTTATATTCATCTGGGCTCGAGAATTTGTGGGCTCGATACCTTTTTAAATGGTCATAGAATACTTAAAATTACTTTTAAGGATGTTATTGTTGTTTGTTCACCTTTTTTGGTTGTTTTGTGTCGGACATGCATTTTAATGAGTTATTTACCTTTTTAGTGGATAGAAATTTCGGTCAATGGTAACTGGATAACTTAGAGAAAAGCTATTGTTTGAGTTTAAAGTTTGCGAATATAATTTTAGTATATGCGTGTAAAGCTCTTAGGGAGCGTTCCCACGAAGGACGTAAGGCGCGCCGCCAAGCGGCGCGGCGCGCGCCCCGCCGCCGCCACGCCACCTGGGGCGCGTCTTACGTCTTTCCTATACAAAATGTACTGAGGAGACGTTTTTTGAATTACACTTAAGCGGCGTGGCGCGGACGCCCCTTGCGCGCCCCGAGACACGCGACGCATAAGTGGGAACGCTGCCTTAGGTACCAGTGGCTCTAATCTCGTTGTTAACCTCATTTCAATTTAATGATAAACATTGTGATTTTTTTTTGATACGGCGTTTTTAAAAACACTATTTCACACAGAAAGGTATTCATACCATCATGGTGTTTACCTACAATTAAAATGACATAAAAATGGCTTGCTGCGAATTTTAACTACGACCAGTTTTATTGAAATTTCTGCCTATATCGATACCAGAAGAACGAAACTACCAGAATTATAATATTACTTTGTAAGTAAGTAGGTAATGGAAATAAAATATTGATGGCGTCGCTAGGACTTGAACCCGCGACCCCTGATACGTTCTATCGACTTGATTATACAGGCCTTAATTACATGACATATGGCTCAAAGATATTAAACATTTTCAAGATTAATCGCGCCATATACAAAATTTGTATTGAATAGCGGATCTACGCAATTTAATTACTATACTAGTGCTAACTTAATTGCGTATTTGTATCATATGATGAAAAGCACCTATAATTCGCGGTTAACAAACTACGTATTATAAATTAAGGTAAGTACGCAGTTAAATGTATTTAATTATTTTTACACGAATTTTGCACGGAATTGCCTGTCATAGAAAATAGATACCTACACACAGTCTGTAGGTATCTATTTTCTATCTACATGTATAGAATAAACGAACATAATACATACACTCTGTCGAACAAATCTGTCAGTAAATAAGAACAAAGAAAACTATAGCTATCCTTTTCTCTAGCACCCTAAAGAAAAGGATGCATACAGTTTCCTTTGTTCTTATTTACTGACAGACTTGTTTGACAGAGTACGAGGGGTGATCCAAAAGTAATGATAACTGAATACTTTTTGCATCGGATTAAAATAAATAGGTATGCCGTTACTGTCCACAAAGACTCCTTAGTAAATAAAAAAAAATAAAAATAAAAAATATGTATCTGTCAGAGAGTTGCATTTGTTTTTTCACGAGCAGTCGGAACAATATCGCAAAAATGGAGAAAACTGAGGTGAGAGCGGTTATTAAATACTTCTGTTTGAAAAAAATGTGTACTAAAGATATATACGCTGAATTAGTGGGAACACTGGGGGAGTCCGCTCCGCCGTATTCTACAGTGGCACGCTGGTCAAAGGAGTTTAACTTGGGAAGAACATCCACTCAAGATGAACACCGCGAAGGCCGTCCATCTGTCGCCCTTACTGGAGAAAACGTAAAAAAATTAATGATCTCGTTTTAACAGATAGAAGGATGACTATCAGGCATCTAGTTGAGCTCACAGGCATCTCGTATGGCAGCATTCAAAGAATCTTAACTGATGAATTACATATGAAAAAAGTCTCCGCTCGTTGGGTGCCTAGAATGTTAACGGCTGAACAAAAGAAAATACGTTGTGAGATTTCGAAGTCTAATCTTGAAAAATTTCAAACTGATCCCGAAACATTTTTGCGTCGGTTTGTAACCATGGACGAGTCTTGGATCCATCATTTCGATCCTGAGACCAAACAGCAATCCATGACCTGGAAGCGAGCGTCGTCCCCTACACCGAAGAAATTCAAGGTAGCAAGCTCCGCTGGTAAGGTCATGGCTTCAGTGTTTTGGGATGCTGAGGGAGTCATAATGATCGAATACCTGGAAAAGGGAACCACTATTACGGGCTCCTACTACGCTGACCAAATACGCAGATTGAGAGAGGCAATCAAAGAAAAGCGGCGGGGTAAACTTCGAGCTGGCATCCTGTTTCACCAGGACAACGCACCGCCCCACAAGGCCGGTGTTGCGATGGCTGCCATCCGTGATTCAGGGTTCGAATTGCTGGAACACCCCCCATATTCGCCAGACCTAGCCCCCAGCGACTTTTATCTCTTTCCACGGCTGAAGGAAGATCTTAGAGGCAACAAATTTTTGAATGATGGCGAGGTAATGGCCGCTGTGGAGGCATTTTTGGAGGGTCAAGAAAAAGATTTTTTTTTTAAAGGAATTCGTAGTCTGGAGAAACGATGGTCCAAGTGTGTAGACTTGGAAGGAGATTACGTAGAAAAATAAATTATTTTATTAAACATTTTATGTGTCTTTCATACTGATTATCATTACTTTTGGATCACCCCTCGTATACCTTAAAACGGCCGAATCGAGTAAACCGTATGTTTAGTTTATTGGCCAAAAAAATATACTCCACGCGTTAGTTCGTTTTCACATTATCCGATCCGATATCGGATGTCGCACCGATATCCCATACATTGCAGGCGCCATCTTGGATTTTTCCATTGAAATCCTTCCGACATCCGATATAGGATCGGATAATGTGAAAACGGACTTACGCGATTTAATTATGTTAAAACTATGTGTGGAAATGTAGTATTAGCACATAAATATTTTAATTCAAACTAAACTTTTACGTGTAAGAACGGATGGCTCAGTCAATTTATTTAGCATAGCAAATACAGTTATAAACTCGTTCGAAGATTTTTTTTTCTCATTATGTTCAAATCGATTATGATATAAATGAGTTTCATATAACTTTCGCCCTTTGTTCAATGCAGTTACCTGTTTGAATAAAACGACATTAAATATGAGGACTCCATATTAGCTATTACTCAATATAAAAGTATCGTGAGAAGTAATATACGATATAATACGGACGTCGCGTCGGTTAGTACGTGACGTCAGAATCTTGTACGGAATACGAAACCGCTTGCAACCCAAGCATGATATTGGTGACTTGCTAACAAGACAATTGACAAGTTTTCTCGTTTCATTTGTAGGATCATATGAATGACTCTGAATTTGAAAATTTTCTTTTTCTTCCTAGAGTTCTCTCGGCTCATGAGAGCCTGCGGTCTGGTTTTTTTAATGAAAAATGAGGCAAACGAGCAGACAGGTCGGCTGGTAAGCGATCACCGCCCATGGACACTTGAAACCCGAACACACACTTACACTATGTAAGTAAAATTGGTCAAAAAGAACATATGTAGAAATTGCATGTATGGTCTAAATAGTGTCTAGGTATTCTAGGTATCCACTTTTAAAGCTGTGTGTTCAAGAAAGTGCTCAAGTACTACTACATAAGGTAAGGGCATTTATTTGTGTGATGAGCATAGAACAGATATTTGTTCTCGAGTCATGGATGTTTTCTATATATATAAGTATTTATAATATATATATCGTTGTCTGAGTACCCACATCACAAGCCTTCTCGATCTTACCGTGGGCCTCAGTCATCTGTGTAAGAATGTCCTATAAAAAAAAACATAAGACTCGTCGAAACAAACCGACACAACTAATTTTTTTAAGCAGTATGCTAGTCTCGTCATTAAGATTCAGGGGAAATTCGAGTTCAAGGTGATGTTGGGTGAGGAATGCCAATACTGGTTGCTATGGTAACTAATGTTAATAAGTACTTAGTGTTGTTGAACTTACTAATTATTTGACATGGTACGTTTTACGTAAACGTTAAGGGCTTGATTAATATTTTAACAAGATAGGTATTTTAGATTTGGAATGGATGTAATTATGTTGGATAATGAGGAGTGTAATTTTAGAAACGGCTTGTTTATTTATGCCAGCACAGGTTAGTTATAAACTTAATGAAAAATAGAAAAAATAACCTCTGCTGACATAAAGAAACAAGCAATTTCAAAAAGACACTCCTCAATATTTTTTTATTAAGTATGTAGAACTATTTTATTTATCTCATAAATTATATGAGTGTTTCTTGTTTGAGTGGTAAGTTGTATTTCTATACATAATCGATTACTATTTATAGTAAACAAAACATACAAATTATATGTTGATAAACATTAAAAATTACATTATTCATTTACGCAAGTATTCATTAACAGTACCCGTAACGCCATCTAGCCAGCATAATAGAAACTACAAATTGAGCGCTACTCGTTAGTAGATGGCGCTAAAAACGTATCATCGTAACAAACTTGTGGATTTGTACTTACCAGCGCCACCTAGTGGAGAATAGCGGAACGAGTACCCCAACTTGCTCAGCAACGACGACAACGCCATCTACCGGTGAACACTGCATCCAAAGCGCACTTTTTAAAAACACATTTTTCACGTAAATTCGAACAACTGTCTACATCCACAATATATTTTGAACAATAATTTATGTTTAGCATTCACGTCACATGTGTTGTGTCGGTACACGTTTGAATTGAATATTTGGCACATTTCACTGCACATGTGGTGTTGCATCATTAATGCATTTATCTGAAACAAAGAGAATTACTCATGAGATGGTTATTGAGAACACATTTTATTAAAATATACCTATTACTTTCATAAAGCATTTAACATATCTTTAGGACATTTATTGTTAATTAGCTTTTTTGCCACAATTAAAGGTTAAATAATACAGGTGCAAACCTATGACAAGTCAATATGAATTCTGAACTAAAAATATGTCAATAGTAATAATGTTAAACTAATATCTTGATTAGCATTATGTTATAATTGAAAAAAAAAATTGACTCCGTTCTGATGTACATACTTTCTTTATATATATTTTTTTTCACACCAAGTATACAAATAAATGAATAGTATACAACATTATATTTAATTTATTTTTTGTTGAGAATGACATTGACACAGGTTCAAAAGATTTTAGCAACATACAAAATATACCATTTCTTAAAAAAATGAAGACCTTATTCTTATACATGAATCTAGGCTGCATTGAGCTCAACCTACACAGAAGAGAATTCAGCTATTTAAAAAATATGTACACTAATCAATGCCATTTCGTTTCAATGAAAAAACGACTTACATTTTGTAAGAAATTAATAATTTGTAGTGCAATTGTTTAAACTTCAGTAATAACTTTCTTTTTAAATTATAAATTGGCTTACTCTTGGCCACAGACAAGCCAAAGGCAAAGACGTGGCCTACGATGGAGTGAGCTTGCCCAGAAGATGCCTGTTCACCCTGGATTTGAAGGTTGCCGGTATTAATTATTATTAATTGTATTTTTAACAATTAACAAAATGGTTTACACTTTAAAATTATAGACTGATTATATAATTTTTTCCTTTCATTTTTGACGGCAGGGAGGCATGCTTTAAAATACTTTAGGGACTCATTAGTTACTTTGGGAACACTAACTATAAGTTAAAGAGTAAATGCCACTTCTTGTGGTTCTTCGAAATTTTAGTCTTCTTTATGTTCATATCTTGACACATGGCCATTATAAATGTAAAAAATATGCAAAAATAATAATAAATATGTAAAAATATGTCTGCCAAAAATAGACGGTAAACATGTTGGTAATAGTATTAATAGGATACATGACTCAGATAATAAGTTAAATGGTTTATATTACTAACTACATTGATTTTTAAAAGAAAGATGAAAAATAAATAAGATGAACATCATTGAAAACATTAATGAAGAAATTCATGCAAAAACTATCCTATAAACTGAAGGGAGGTAATTCTATAATATGCGTAATAGGTTGTAGATTACTCCAGTGCATAAGATAAACAATTCTCGTGTTACTATGCAGGCACACTTTGTAGTGACCTTTTTGCAGTGCCCTTCAAAATGCATTCTGCAATTTAATTGCATTTTTAATATTTTTTATTAGCTAGTATAATAACGTACTTACCACTAACACTTCATCCATGAAAGCTCTAATCCTCAGGGAAAAATCCATCGTGAAAACACGCGTAGTTACTAACCAAAATAAAAGTAAAACTCAATCTAACACTTTATTTTACGCAGTTTTCAAACCGAAAATCTAATATTTCTGACTAAGGATGCACACAGGCGCGGCTAAGGAAATTACAAACGTGTCAAAACTACTTTTCAGGCCAATCTGTATGAAAAAATCTCGAATATTTGCCTGAAAATTGATAGCACGTGCACTCAGAATGCACATGCACTAAGGTAAGTATAGTTCGAGTAAATATGTTTGGCCCAATTTTGTACTGATTTACCAACTAGAATATGGTTTTTACTATCGAAATAGTATCAATTAACACGTGAATAATATAACCAATTCGAATTACAGCGGCTGAAAAAACTGCACAAAGAAAACATATGATCGATCGAACAAAACTGAAGTGCAGAAGTGCACATGGAAGGTCTATGGTTACATACTGTCAGTCGGTGAGCCGTCAAAAGGCATTGCAGCCAACCACTAGCAACAAAAAACCAATACTTGTCTATGTTAACTTAAGGCTGTAGCACACTTTCAATACTCACGCCCATATGTTTTCTTGGGATCGATTGATCCTGTAAAATAATTATTTATTACAATACTAACCGTGGATGTCGAACAATCGGTAACTATTATGTTATATATGCTGCTACAATTCTAGTCATATGTTGTCATGAGGTCGTAAGGAGTGCCTGAAACAAACAAAAGATTGAAATTATAAATATAAATAAATAATATTATATAACCACGATTAGCTATATTATTGTTTTACTTACCGGCTCATCTTCCACCCATAAACTTTCGAACTCTTTCTCGAATTTACCAACGATATTCTGTTGAGATGTAACTATGACACTTTCATGGTTTGAAACCATAGCCTGGGTGGACCAATTCAGAGAACCCGACATCACGAAACCCTTGACAGGCCTGTTTTTATGCTGCTTTTTCTCGTTCAGAGTTTTGAACTGGGCGTGCACGTTAAGCTTTTCCGCGTACATTTTTAAAATATTCTTTCGTTTAACGGCTTTGGGACCGTCAATTATGCAGAACTTGTGATGCATCAAAATTGTTTTTTTATTGGTCTGCACCTGAATGAAACCTGTAATATAAATCAAGTTTAAACAAAATTTAGTCAAATGGTAAATATCTATGAAGGTATTAAAGATTGGTATACTTACTGTATTCTTTCAGCTTTTTTATTTGCGAAGGCGGTGTGTTCGCCATGTCACTGTCGACGATTATTCTAACCAACACGTGCTTCTGTCCCAGCCGAATGATCTGCTCGGCTATTTGGCTGCTTGTAATTAAGTACATACAGACGTCCAGTGTTTCACGTGCTGACTTTATATATTTTATAAGTTTGAAGCAATTGAGTTCTCTACTTTCACACATTGTTATTTCTTTGTTCGGTGTCACTCGAATAGTGTGACGAACGACATCGTCCGAGAATAAAATCACATCATTTATTTCACGATTTTTGCTTAAAGCGTCATTGCATATTTCGTCATGAATCTCTTCTGAAGAGCATTTTCCTGTGTCGAAAAAATACCTGTACACTTTTTTTGCTACTTGGGAAGCGACGATTGCCGTAGCCGTAGACGCCAAAATAATCTTAACACTTTTCCAGTCCATGATGCTTTCATTCACGTATCGATTTAACGCCAGAAATCACAAATTAAAATGCTTTTGGATAAAGTAATCAGTAGTCCACCATGTTGTTCACGCATTTAACTATATTCTCAATATCACGTTCCACGTTATTTTATGAACTACCCTCTTTTAACAAATATATGTAAAATTTCGAGTATGAGTAGAAGACAATAGAATGTTTGTGAAAAAAAAAGGTTGTGCGTGTTAAATAAGTATATGAATTTAATATAATTAATATTATGTAAAATACCTTTTGTTAATTTTAATTACTTTTTAGTATATAGAATATCTTAGTCGTGTGGGCTCTACAGACATCATAGATAACTATACACGACACGATATTTGATAATGATACGTCACTTCAGAGTTTTTTAAAACAGTGGGTGCTATAGCCTGTCAACCAAATTTTGGCAGTAGCAATGTACATCAAACTAAAGTATGGTATCCCTATGAAACGAATAAAAACCAGCAATGTACGTCGAACAGCCACAGATTTTTTTTTTCAAGGGGCTCGCTCCTTCCTTACGAATTAGATAATGTATTAAAAAGGGACGGATATCTGCTAGTTATTTCTCTTTTTGGTAGGGTGGAGATTTCCACAGATAAGATAGAAATGACACGCGAATTTCCACCGATTTTCAAAATTAGTGTTGCTAGCCCGCGATTTTTCAAATTTTCCGCCTTTTTCTAGTGACAAGATTTGGTTGACGGTCTATATTTACAAAAGAAACGAAAACGTATTCAATTGATCGTCCAAAAGCAGCAATGTATTAGAAATTGTATACAATCGTGTGTTATATTTATGTAGTTTGTAGACCTCTTTAGCCAACCTAACAATATTTAGAAAGCATAGACAATTACCTTGCAAGTGATTGCAAGCGAAAACACTGACCTTTTCGTTTTCGACAGAGTATATTTTCGATTTGACGTTCTTATCTTCAGCATTTTACGGTAATCCTTTTCCATTGCGGATAGTGCGTAAATAAAAAACATAATTGATATGAAAGTTTGGTTTCTATAGAAATAATGATATCTAATCGATTCAGGAATAATGATTGGCCAAGTTACTGTTAAGCTTCGTGTCCATCAAGTGTAACTGATTCTAAAATTAGATGGAGTTTCGGCGCATTTAGGATTAAACAATGCCGAAGGTGCCGTACAAGTCGTCGGACCAGCCCAATCGGGACGACGAGGATTATGAGATCGTGTCGTTTGAGGACTTCTGCGACAAGTCTCCGGGATCGAAAACAGATTTATTGACTTTGAACGACAATATCAACTATCGCATTTGTTACGAGGGCGAGAAGCCAGTGAAATTTGTGGATGATGACGGTGGGACGAGCAGCAGAGACTTGGAGCAGTTGGAAACCTCCCTGAACGGCTCAAAGGTCAGCTTCAAGGAGCGGTTGTCAAACTTTGCGCCGTTTGGGAAAGCGTCGAAGACGACGAGAGCGTCCCCGTTCAGTGGAGTTATACCGAAGGCTCGGGCTGAAAGCGACTCTCCAAGGGAGCATAGGTAAGATTTTTTTTTATACGATTTTTATGACCTAACTGCCATTCATCTTTCAATCGCTAGTATTAGGTAGGATATGGCATTCTCAATGATGATATTCTGTTCGAAATTGTTACCTTAACCAATACAAACATGAGGATGAGTAGGGACACCCAACATAAACAGATGTGGTACAAAATCTGTCATCATGTTATGAGCCCCGATATCTAAATACAGTATGTTACTGTTAATCTTAGTTAGTACCTAAGTGTTATTAATTAAATACTTTTTACCAAGTTAAAGAATTAGTAAACTAAGGGCTTTTTAGATCCCAAGTTATACCTTTAACTCCTCCACAGTACATTTGTGGTTAACTACAGTCAAGTTTAGGACAATATTATTTTTATCACTGACAGCCAATTATAACACAGTAAGATAATTTGAAAAGGTTTGTTACTTTCTTTAGAATAAAACGGAATATACAGGTAACAAACAAGTTAACAGGTCCAACTGACAGTTTTAAGCAATTATACTAAATATAATATTACGGTCCATTTCATTTCTTTTTTACATTAAATCTGTGAACATTCACTTCAGAAAAATAAATACATTAAGTACAACTAATCAGTATTGGTCACTCACATAAGTATTTAAGCGAACATGTTTTATTCCTTATTGAGAAGCAAGGTTCCGTGTTGAATTATGTTTACTTCTAGTGTCGAATTAAAAATAGGTTATTTATACAACTAGAAGATGGCGTAGAAGTAAACTTTTAATTGTGCCGTTCTAAGGTCTTATTTCATACATAAAATACATACATTAACAGAATAAGTAGATTTCACGAAAGTACATGTAACCTTAGTTTACACACAGGCTTGAACATTGTATCAAAGCTAATATGTAATTAGAGTACAATATTTTAGGCTTTGTTTTTCAAAAAATTCTAAATATTTTACTAAGTAGTATGATAGCACCGTTAATATCATTTAGTAAATTACGAAGAACTCTACTGGTTATTGAATTATTTGTTAAGCTCTTTATGTTTAGAAAGTGCATGATCACCAACCAAATTGTTCTAAGATAAGAATATTTTACTAGTATTTCAAATACATTATGAATAAAATACATCATTGTTGTTAAGCGTATTGTCAAGAATTTGATGTTTACAATATTTGTTTCATTATTATTTAAAATATTTTTCCTATGAAAAGTTAATTGAGTTCTTATGACAGTTATTACATAGAACACAGTGAGGTACACTCGACAAACAAACTTTAAAACACATGTTATATTTACGAAGATTTTAGTTTATTAGCATGTATTTCGGAAATATACCGGCACTCTCTCTCAACAGCGACAACGTCTCGACGTCAACCGACAGCGACGAAACCACAGACCCGCTTTACGAACTGAGGAACATACAGAGTATTATCAATGTCACCCGGGAAAACATAGACACGTTGAATGCGAAGTTTGCGGACGTACAGAACCCGCCCGCGCTGTACGTGGCCGAGTACCAGGAGCTCACCTCCAAGCTGCACAACCTGGAGCTGCGCGAGCGCGAGCTGCGCGACCTGCTGCACGCCGAGTCGCCGGAGCCCGACGACAACTCCATCGACAACGATGACTCCAAAAAGTTTGACACCCTCACGCGCCAGCCCAAGGTATTCTTACGAGCACACTTACCCAACCAGCAGCGCACCAGCGTCCCCGTCAAGGCCGGAGTCAGTCTCAGGGAGGCCCTGTCCAAGGCCCTGAAGCTCCGCAACCTGACTTGCGAGGTATGTGAGGTCGTCCGGACCGACGACAACGTGCTGCTCCCATGGGACATCGACATATCTACCATAGAGGCGGAGGAAGTGACCGTCAGGGTTCTCGACAAATTCCCGATCATGTCCCACATCTCGCACCAGTTCGCGAGGAAGACATTCTTCACGCTAGCCTTCTGCGAGTGCTGCCGGAGGCTCCTCTTCAACGGCTTTTATTGCTCGCAGTGCAACTTCAAGTTCCACCAGCGGTGCGCGAACAAGGTACCGAGCATCTGCCATCAGGTCCGGATGACGGACACGTACTACGCGGCGCTCCTGGCGCAGAACCCGGAGACGCAGGCGGGCATTCTCCACTACGAGCCTTACTTCGGATACCATTACAATAGGAACGAGCCCAATCAGAAGCAGCACCCGAGATCGCTGAACCAGCACGACCGATCGAACTCGGCGCCGAACGTCTGCATCAACATGGTGCAGCGGCAGGGCATGGAGCAGCGGAGGTACCAGCAGGGAGCCACCAGCTCCCCGCAGCAGAACAGCAAGTACCTGAGCTCGGAGAGCAGGGACCGCGACGACCGCGACCGCGACAGCCAGCGCAGCCGCAGCTCGCAGGCCTCGCCCACCGGCACGCCGCGGCCGCGCCGCGCGCGCGCTCGCTCCGCCGACGAGTCCGTCAAGAACGCGTTGGCCCCCAGGGAGAGCTACGACGACTGGGTCATCCCCGCCGACGAGATCCTGATAGGCGCCAGAATAGGCTCGGGCAGTTTCGGGACCGTCTACAAGGCCCACTGGCACGGCCCGGTCGCCGTTAAGACCCTCAACGTGAAAACGCCGACTCCGGCCCAACTCCAAGCCTTCAAAAACGAAGTAGCCGTTTTACGTAAGACGCGGCACTGCAACATTCTGCTGTTCATGGGCTGCGTGTCGAAGCCGTCGCTCGCTATAGTCACGCAGTGGTGCGAGGGCTCGTCGCTGTACCAGCATCTACACGTGCTCGAGACGCATTTACCTATGTTGTATCTGATATATGTGGCGCGGCAGGCGGCGCAGGGCATGGACTACTTACACGCGAAGAATATTATACATAGAGATTTAAAATCGAATAATATTTTCTTAAGAGACGACTGGTCGGTGAAAATAGGCGATTTCGGTTTAGCGACGGCTAAAGTGCGGTGGTCGAACACGCAGTCTCCGGGCGGCGTGCAGTGGCAGCAGCCCACGGGCTCGATATTGTGGATGGCGCCCGAAGTCATCCGTATGGCGGACCCGGCGCCTTATACTTTCCGCTCGGACGTTTACGCGTTCGGTATAGTGTTGTACGAACTGATGGCTGGAGTGCTCCCGTATAACAATTTAAATAACAAAGATCAGATTCTATGGATGGTGGGCCGAGGGCTGCTGAAGCCTGATCCAAGATTGCTTCGTCCGGACGCTCCTCAAGCTCTTAAGCGTTTATTTAACGATTGTATAAAATTCGACCGCGATCATCGGCCGCTCTTCCTACAAATCCTAGTGTCGCTTGAAGCGATGCTGCGAGCCTTGCCTAAGATAACCAGAAGTGCCTCCGAGCCTAATATTAATAGACAGTTGCATAATGACGACTATTTGAGCTACAGCTCCGTGTCGCCGAAGACGCCGGTTAATTTTCAGTTCGGTAACGATTCTAATTTCCCGGCGTTTTATGGAATACCTGTGCCTAGACATTAAATTAAACGATTTACGATAGGCTATATTACATAATGTCTTAAACTTAATATTAGATGGACCGAAATAGAACATGTGTGTAACCTAAAAAGTTCACAAAATATCAGGATAAATAAAGCATCAGGTGGGCATTTTCAGAAATTTGGTCAGTTTTGCGGCGATAATTATAAGCATGAAATTTCTACGATATACGATACTACGAAAAACTTTATACGATAATCTACATTCAGAATGTGAAAAAAGTAAATTTATATAGACGTCGTCACAAAACTGACAGCGAGTTCATTTTTATTCACAACTTACGCTAATTGGGGGGACCCAAACACTCCATTTAAGTTCAGTTTTTCTTTTAATAACGTGGGTATAAAAAAATACGAAGGTTTCACTTTTACAAAAAGTAGTGTCTTCTTGAATTCTTGGGATTAGCTACCAAGCAGACCCCAGACTCTCGTGAAGTGTAGGAATATGCCTGAAGGAAAATGATGATGATGAGAAAACAAAATAAAATCGATATTTAATGTAAAACTGGATTGACTAACATGTAAAATTGTAAAACTATAACATAATAATTAATTCTTTTAATTCTTTTAGTGGTTGTACATTTTTGAATTCGTCACTCATCGTTAATTCGCTTCTACTCATTTCCTCAAAGGTTGACTGGAAGAGATCCCATTAAGGGATAAGTCCGCCTACATTGTATATTACTGACTCTGTAACTGTGTCTCTTTTGTTTCCTTTATGTACAATAAAGCTTATACATACATACATACATAACATACAAACACACACATAACACGTTAACATTAACATTTAAAATGATAAATAAATAACATAAATAAATAAATGTTGGGAACACCTTACACAGATCAACTTAGCCCCAAACTAGATGTAGATGATGTAGATGTAGTGTAGGGACGCCTGGCCGGAGGCAGGCGGGCTGTCGATCACTTGTGTTCATTCAGCCCAATTCCCTGGAGTTGGAGCTGCAGGTTACTGTTCCGGCAGCATTCCCACACTTCCGATACATTCCGCTAACAAAGGTAGGCTAGTTACCTCCATACCACAGTGTGGACAGGATTCGTCATCTCTTATTCCTATTACCTTGAGGTGTCTATTGAGAGTGTTGTGCCCAGTAATTATACCTGTCAACATTCTCAGACTGCTCTTACCTAGATTCAGCAGATACCTGGTTCTTCTTTGGTCCATGCTCGTTCTCCCATTCCCTTTGTGCCTTTGCTTCGTTGACCTTGTCTATTACTCCTTTCGTGACTTCCGCTGACATGGGCAGTGCCGGTTCAGGCCCTACGAACCCCAAACTAAGCGAAGCTTGTACTATGAGTGCTAAGCGACGTTATACATACTTAAATAGATAAATACATAACAAATATCTGTGCTCATCGCACAAATATTCATATTCATATTCGTTTATTGATAATAATTCCTATTACATGTCATTCTTCATAATTTCTTATAATAATACTTATAATTGATTTATTAAGTTATAACTTAACATACCGCAAATAAAAAATAAAAATTAAATATTACTATCTACAGTTGGTTACCTACATTAGGTATTTACTAAGTTGGTAAATTCTGAAAAACTGTAGAAAGTGTGCTCGATAAGCCATCGTTTAAGCCTAGTTTTGAAACTGGTCAGTGTCGGCGCGTCAGTGACGTGTGGCGGCAAACGGTTGAACACAATACATATGTGTGAGTTTTGCGGATTTTGCCAATTTATGCTTGACTCCCACGAGCTTTTGGGCATTACGTAGGTTTCGCCCATGAATGTCCGCTCCACTTGAGTATTCGTGAAAGTGACAGCGCACGTATGTAGCCACTTGAAATATCACCATGGAGGGCAGGGTAAGTATCCGAAGATCCTTAAAGTAAGGTCGTGCAGACGTGCCTTGACTCACCTGCACAATCGCTCGGACGGCTCTCTTTTGCATACGAAAGACACGCTCCCATTCGGCAGCGCGTCCCCACAGCTCCGTGCCGTATTGTAGGAGAGAGGGTACGGTGGCAAAGTAGCAAGATCTTACCACATTTATGGGCACGACTCTCGCTAGGCGGCGCAGGGCAAAACAGGCGCTCGCTAGCTTATTACACAATTTGCTTATGTGCGATTCCCATTGCAGTCCTCTGTCCAGTTCGAAGCCCAGGAATGTGGTAGTCTCGACCTGATCAACTTGGACGCCGTCGACAAATACTCCAAGACTTCTTGGGCCTCTTCCTTCAAGATGGAAGTGGAGAAAGTGGGTCTTCTTGAGGTTTAATACCAGGCCATTGGCCCTAAAATACTGTGACACCTGATTTGCGGCTTTGTTCAGGCATTGCTCAAGGCTGTCGATGCTAGGTGCACACACTACCACGGCTACATCGTAAATGCCCTTACCGGGATTCGAACCCAGGACCGCGGCTTACATTATATTATTATGCTTACTTACTTACTGTATATGCTCTTCGACACAAGGCATCAATCAAAGTTATACAAAGTATTAGTTAAGATTAAGAGCCTTAGGTTTTATAACTTGGCAAAAAGAGTAGAACTTGAACTATTTTTTTATCACAGCAACACTTTTCTCATACAAAAGTGACTCAATAGTTGCCACATGGAAAACAGTTTACATAGATGGTGGCGCCCCCATTATTTTGTACTGCTTTTTGCCAGGCTGTATCAAACATAATCAAATGTACGGCAAGATGACTAGAATTCTATAGGAAAGCCCAAGACCAATAAGAATGGACTCTAAACTGTTGAAAGGTATAGGTATGGGTGAATCAACTTTTTCTTGCCGGTTATTACCATGGTTACGGTCCCCTGAGTCACGCAGTTTTTTTTTTTTTTTTTTATTTATGCTACTGAAATTATCCTTTGTGGTGACGGGTTAAGAATTTCACCGCCCCCTTTCTTCCCGTGGGTGTCATAGAAGGCGACTATGGGATATGGGTTAAATTGTGGCGTAGGCGAGAGGCTGGCAACCTGTCACTGCAATGTGACAGTTTCGTTTTCTTTCAACCCCTTATTTGCCAAGAGTGGCACTGAAGCTTTAGTAGTTTCATGTGTTCTGCCTACCCCTTTATGGGATACAGGCGTGATTGTATGTATGTAAATTATGCAAGCATGCATGTAGTCCATGTTTGTAGGTGGCAAAATAAGAAAGGGCTTGTTAGCCCTTTCTTATTTACACATAACAACAACATACAACAAGTTATCACCAGAAAAATGCATGTTTGTATAGTTTAAGTAGCATAATTTTGCATAAAACCAGCGTGACAGGAGACCGTAACCATGGCAATAACAGTCAAGAAAAAGTTGATTCACCCATATACTGCCTATTGTAGAAAAGGATTGTAACAAATCTCGGACACCTGTTTCTCACCGATTGAAAACTAGAGATTTTCATGATCATCATGTTTGAAAATGCTGCATGCAAATCATAAATCTAGAGCTCCTCTTGCATGCAGTAATAAATATACAAAAACACTGGCTGAAAATGGTTTTAGCTGTCATCATTTTCTTAAATTACTATAGAGTAGATATATTTTTTAAACCATAAATTATTAGAAATTACTATTATGGAATTTCTACACTCATACCACAAACAATATAACACCCCGTCGTTTTTGCGTCGGGGGTTAAAAAGGTTTTAATTTTTTTTAAATTAACAATGACTTAAAAAAAACAGATCGTGTATTATATGTGAAAAACAGGTTTCCAAAATTTTAAGGGTTTTGTAACATGAACTGAGTGATTAAATAAAGATTGTAAAGTATGCCAGGGTATGGTAGTGAAACGTTTACAGTTTTGATA
The DNA here is from genome assembly GCF_023078275.1 of Leguminivora glycinivorella. Lineage (NCBI taxonomy): Eukaryota > Metazoa > Arthropoda > Insecta > Lepidoptera > Tortricidae > Leguminivora > Leguminivora glycinivorella. Next base: position 23,676,490 of record NC_062982.1, read on the forward strand.
TGTAAATGGTATCAGATATCCAAATAAAATCAATAAAATGGATGCCTGAGGATAGAATATAGATTGAATGGACTAAAAAGTCTTGTTTATTGTAAATATTTTATTGTTATCCTTAATTTATTGGTAAGGTCAACTAAATGTTATATAATTTGTTAATATATTCGTCAAAATGTTCATGAAAAAATTAATCAGAAAAACTGCGTTCTCCAAAACCCTCAATAATTTTTGTAAATAATGTACACCCTCTGTAATAAAAAGTAACTTGATTTAGTAAAAAAATAAAACGCTATCTACTCCTGGAAATACATAATTCCAATTTTTTGTATTTTAAAATGTAATTATACTAGAAAATCAATTTTATTCATTTCAAAAGTTATCAGTGAATAAACTGTTCTGCATTTATTCTTTAATTTGTTTTTGTATGTATATAAAAAGTTATTGTTATTTGTACTAAGTCTGTAAATTGTTGAATTAATTTATTAAATAGGTAATAAACTAAATACATTCTACACCAAGCTTGTATATATTAGAAACAAATCAAAATTTTGAAAAAAAAATGTTCACATCTTACTTAAATAGTTTTTCTTATGTATATTATGTAATTTTATGTGGTCTTGTTGAAATATGTATGAAAGTAAATCGCAATAGTATATCTACAGGTTTAGTCATTATTGTGTAAAATATTGTCTAAAACTTGACTGTGTAGAAGAATAAATCATAATGATCGAACAAATAATACTTTTCATTTCCTGACCTTGATGTTATATCTATCTATACTATATGTAGGTAGGACAGTGATTGTTGATGAGGATAAGGTATATGTAAAATATGAGGGTAGATCAAAAATACCAGAAAGATATGACTACGCGCCATGGTACGGAATTTCAAGCGAACTACTTTTGTCATAGTAGGTATACTAGGTATATTGCACGGTCACAACATACATGAGATCAACAGCGCCCTCTTGATAATCTTATACTTTTAAACGAGCAATTATTGTATATTTATTTATTTATTTATATATACCCACGATCTCGGAAACCGCTCTAACGATTTCGCTGAAATTTGTTATGTGGGGGTTTTCGGGGGAAAAATCGATCTTAGCTTAGATCCCGGAAAACGCGAATTTTCGAGTTTTCATGGGTTTTTCTTTCGCGTTAGTAAACGTAAAATATGCTCGTTAATTTCGCCGCGCGCGCATCGATTCCGCTTAGCTCAGTCGTACGAGGTCGGTCTAGTCTAATGTACGCAGATAGATCGTAGGTGTCAGGGTTTCGAATCCCGGCCAGAAATTAAGTTTTTGTTTTTTGTCTTTTTTAGGGTTCCGTAGTTAACTAGGAACCCTTATGGTTTCGCCATGTCTGTCTGTCCGTCCGTCCGTCCGTCCGTCCGTCCGTCCGTCCGTCCGTCCGTCCGTCCGTCCGTCCGTCCGTCCGTCCGTCCGCGGATAATCTCAGTAACCTTTAGCACTAGAAAGCTGAAATTTGGTACCAATATTTATATCAATCACGCCAACAAAGTGCAAAAATAAAAAATGGAAAAAAATGTTTTATTAGGGTACCCTCCCTACATGTAAAGTGGGGGCTGATATTTTTTTTCATTCCAACCCCAACGTGTGATATATTGTTGGATAGGTATTTAAAAATGAATAAGGGTTTACTAAGATCGTTTTTTGATAAAATTAATGTTTTCGGAAATAATCGCTCCTAAAGGAAAAAAAAGTGCGTCCCCCCCTCTAACTTTTGAACCATATGTTTAAAAAATATGAAAAAAATCACAAAAGTAGAACTTTATAAAGACTTTCTAGGAAAATTGTTTTGAACTTGATAGGTTCAGTAGTTTTTGAGAAAAATACGGAAACTACGGAACCCTACACTGAGCGTGGACTGACACGCTCTTGGCCGGTTTTTTTTGTTTTTGTATTTATAAGAGTTTTTGTTTATCTAAAGACGTGATATATTAAAATAGAACCTAGCTTCGCCCAGATATTGCTCATATATTTGTAGTAAGGCTTTAAATGATGTAAGCTAATGTCATAATAATTACATAATATATTAATGATTTATGTTTAGTACCTTTTTGAATTTCCCTTTTGAGTAAGTGCTGTAAATTTCAGATTGACTTGACACCCTTGCGTGAATATTTTGTAGGTTCATCACTAATGTTATATAAGTGTACCTATACGTAATTACGTATTCAGTTATTTTATCGATTTAACAAGGTACTGAAGGTACGGTCACCGGCAATAACATCGTACAAAAAGCAGGCTGCCTAAATATCGGAGTGTGTGTGTGGATTGAGTGAGCACCTTCCGAAAATAAAAAAAAATATGCTGATCATTTAGTAAAAGTTCTAAAACAATTGTAAAACGAATCTCTGAATTTGTAAAAAGATAAATCAAAAGATACAGCCATTAACATGTGCTCACTCAGTTCTCACAAACTACCAACGAAAACAGTGAATATATTCATTTAACATATAATATTTATATACTAACATTTAGTAAAAAATAGGCCAACCTACCTCTATAAATATTAGATCACCTAGTGACGTATTAAATTTTTTACAAATAGTTTCTTATGCTCACTCAATCCACACACTTTTGAAAAGCCGAATTTTGATGAAAAACATAAGATTTAGACCGCTATTATATGTGTATAGTTTAGTAAAAGTGAAATGGGAATTTGTAAAATACAAAACGAACCACTAACGTGTCAGGTTTTTTTATAATAAATTTTTGTAAGTGCTCACTCAGTCCACACGTTTTGAGAAAGTTAAAAATGTAAATATCTTACGATTTGTAGCACCTAAGACACTCGAAAGTACTTCAACATTTAGTAAAAATTTTTACTAAATATCCACCATCTAATATTTTATATTCGTTGTCTGGTTTTAAAGATATTCAGACATAACTTTTCTCATACAAATGTATCAAGTAGGGTGACCACACTATGTCGGCTCCTGATTTTCCCCACCTTCCCATTGTCATATTGAGATTGGGGATTACAAATCCGGTAAACTATTATCAATTTTGATAATAGTTTACCGGATTTGTAAGTGGGAGCGAGAAAAGAATAACTATTTCTCGCTCCCACTTACAAATCCGGTACGCTCATCTGTTAGCGCGATTAGATTACCAGGTTCTGGTTTCTTACTAGTGAAGTATTATATTCTTTGTTTCTTACCAATTATCATTCATGTCCTTTTTAATGCATGCATGTCGATATGGTTATTATCCTGACGTCGATAAAAATTACACAATACACATCATCACTAGGCCAAGAACATAACCTAAAAACAGTTTGCAGATGGATAATTAATATGGTATTAGTTTAATATTATCAAAATTGAACGAACGAAACTCCCCAATCTCAATATGACAATGGGAAGGTGGGGAAAATCAGGAGCCGACATAGTGTGGTCACCCTACTTGATACATTTGTATGAGAAAAGTTATGTCTGAATATCTTTAAAACCAGACAACGAATATAAAATATTAGATGGTAGATATTTAGTAAAAATTTTTACTAAATGTTGAAGTACTTTCGAGTGTCTTAGGTGCTACAAATCGTAAAATATTGAAAATGAAAATGAAAATGAAATGAAATGAAATGAAAATGAAATGAAAATGAAATATTTATTTTTCAAGTAGGCATATTACAATGCGCATATGAACGTCAAATAAAGCTATTTACATTTTTAACTTTCTCAAAACGTGTGGACTGAGTGAGCACTTACAAAAATTTATTATAAAAAAACCTGACACGTTAGTGGTTCGTTTTGTATTTTACAAATTCCCATTTCACTTTTACTAAACTATACACATATAATAGCGGTCTAAATCTTATGTTTTTCATCAAAATTCGGCTTTTCAAAAGTGTGTGGATTGAGTGAGCATAAGAAACTATTTGTAAAAAATTTAATACGTCACTAGGTGATCTAATATTTATAGAGGTAGGTTGGCCTATTTTTTACTAAATGTTAGTATATAAATATTATATGTTAAATGAATATATTCACTGTTTTCGTTGGTAGTTTGTGAGAACTGAGTGAGCACATGTTAATGGCTGTATCTTTTGATTTATCTTTTTACAAATTCAGAGATTCGTTTTACAATTGTTTTAGAACTTTTACTAAATGATCAGCATATTTTTTTTTATTTTCGGAAGGTGCTCACTCAATCCACACACACACAATATCGGATAGGTACCTACGCTCTTATGGCTCTATAAATAAGAATGTGTGAGATTTTTAAGTTTATTATGACAAAATATTCAATGACATTATGACAATGATAGATGACAATGTTTATTATGACAATGATAGTACACTAAATTATAAATATTTCAAAAGTACTTACACACTAAAAAAAAACTATAGCAACTCAATCATAAAAAAAACACCCCATGCAGATGTTCCGCCTGCAGCATGGTGCCAATTACGCTGGCAGCGTTTCCTCGCTGTATTGCTAGGGCAATGAGTTGCGAGAAATACGCAATGTTTTAAGAATGTGTTAGATATTTTTGCGGCCGTTTGTGCGATGTTATTGCCGGTCACTGTACACTAGGCAATTACTTAAGTACTTTACACAAATGCGTCTTTGTACGTATGTAATTTATGATGTAGCTGTTTTAATGATTGGTTGTCAGTTATTTATAACATTAACTATACATTCCGGTCTCCATTGACAATAACTTACTGGATAGGATATGTAAACTTATTAACTATTTTGGCACTGAGGAAGCGCCGTTAAAAGTACCTTTAAAAGTACAAAGTTATTAGAAGTAGCTATCAGGAAACTCTAGAGGGGTGGCCCTCAAAAGGGCAAAACATAGCTACCTGTCGAAGAGAATATTATTTCTTAGGCACAACCTAAGTCTAAGTAATAGAATAAAAATTATTCGTAATAGGCACGCATATAATCAATGTTAAAAAAAAACTTAGGTTAGTACATACATCACGCGGCGACTCTAAGTTGAAACGCATATCTACATAGTTGGTGAATTTGTCTTTTCATTCATGTAAGAAGGCATACGACTTTTCATTGATGAAAAAAATGCGAGATTTTTTTTAGAAAGTGGTGACGTCAAAATAGTGCTGACTGATCATTCATATGTGACCTGTAATGTCTGCAACCCAGTTAATAATTATAGACATTTCTTAATATACACTGACGGTATCTATACAACAATGCGATATCTTTGTGACTTGTGAGTCACAAATATTGCCTTTACCCTCTCTTTGTTTACCAATGACACTGATATAAAAACGAAACGTTTCCTAGTCGCTCAGTGCCATTTCGCTAGTGATATTGTTTAGCTTAAGATGGCGGGAAAAACTATAAGGTACCTATTTAAATATAAATTATTTTCTCATGCTAATAAAATATGTCAAAACTCAAGTAAGTTAGGTATTTACTCATATTATTCCCAGTTTTTTTAGAAATTATCTTGCTTTAGAAAATTCAGTTTAGAACCGACAGTAAATCAAATATTAGTGACGCTTAAAGGAGATTTTAGCTAAGCCGTTTTAAGACTTTTAAGTTTAGATTTAGTTTACGAATGAAGGACGTGAAGGTGAATATTTAACTTATTTATAACGCGATTAGTGGTTTGTTTTTACAAGTTTTTATTTTGTTTACATCCGGATGAGTCGACTTATTAGTCAATTCTTGCTTTTCTTCAAAGGAAGCATGCTAAACTGCGACACCCAGCAACCGATTGTATGAGTCTCAGAATATATCGTTACCTTCGACACGTATTCCCCGTAATCTCTAGCCGACCCAGGGAACGTAGAATCTATTCCATCGATATCTACCCCATTCATATGATAATTTCCTTTTTTAAGATAACATCTTTGAAGCGGGAAGCCGAATGCACGGAAGAATGTGCCAGCGAACGGACTTTTACAGTTTAAGTCCTTCAGCATCAGTAGCCATTTGGCTAGTGCGTATTTTCCTTTTCCGACCAAAACGGATCCTTTTAAACCTGCCGCCGCTATGTGTTTGTACACTGTCAGGTTTCCTCTGATGAGAGATTGGTTCCTAAGTCCTTTGTACACTTCGATTTCAAGGTTGTAAGGTAATGGCCTGATAAACGGTGGACTTGGGTTTGTACACTCTTCTATGCTTATGATTTCCACTCTGTAAGGTTTACAATAAATATAATAAACACAATTTATTAACATATATGTTAATAAAGATTTCATTTCAGTATCGCTAGTACTAGCGATTGGTAGGAAAAGCTACACTATTGTATGTGTATGAACAATGTTTTTTTTATATGTTCTGCGTACAGTCAAGCATCATTTAACATTATAATAACTGAAATTGTTTATGTAAACAATACTACACTACCTATGTATACTTCATTAAGTGGGCATTGTTCCTATTGTCTACATAAACTATTATATATAGATATACTTAAAAAAATCAGAAAATTACATACTTATTTGGTTATTATGTATTTGCTGTCCGCTGTCCCCGAGATTGTAACCTGTAATTACAGCTATTACATAATATTTTCCTAATATTGATGTGCTGAACAATTTTGTGTTTCGCTCGGTGGCAAATTTGATTAACCTACGTGCCTTGAAACTCTCGTGTTTTTGGAATATTTCGCTTGCACGTGAGGTTCAACAACTTTGCCTCCTTGTAAAACACTACAAAACTATAAAGCCTTCGCCACACATGAAGCGTTTTGATAGCGTAGCGTTAGCGAAGCGGAATGCGCTCGCAATCCGCGCTCGTTAGTTCCCGCCGGCGTCCGCTGGGCGCAACACCAGCGTCCGGGGCACCTCTAAGGGATCATCACCACACAAGAGACGCATGTCTTGAGGTGCGGAACGGTGGTCCCCGCTACGCCGCCTGAATTTAATTTAAAAAACGTCTCCTCAGTACATTTTGTATAGGAAAGACGTAAGACGCGCCCCCAGGCGACGCGCCAAGACACGTCTCTTGCGCGTCCTTCCTATACAAAATATACTGAGAAGACGTTTTTTAAATCACACTCAGGCGGCGTGGCGCGGACGTCCGTCCCGCGCCTCAGGACGCGTCTCTTGAGTGGGGACGGTCCCTAACGCTGCGCTTTCAAAATGCGCATGTGTGGCCGAGGTTTTAATGAGTTTTGTTCTTTCAATTGATCTAGATACCAACGATTTTCGTCCCATCGCAACATATGCCAGCGCGTGTGTGACGGCCTGCCTTGCTACGGGTCCGGGCTCATACTGGTTGTAATAGTGTGCGCGCTGTGCGCAGGCGCCTGGTGGGCTGTCTGCGGCGCCGTGGGCGGCGCGTGGGGGGAAGAGCACTACCGGTATGTCTGTCTCTGTCACACAATTACCTATTAATTATTATTTAATTATTTGACGACCGGTCTGGCCTAGCGCGTAGTGACCCTGCCTGCTACGCCGCGGTCCCGGGTTCGAATCCCGGTAATGGCATTTATTTGTGTGATGAACACAGATATTTGTTGTTTTCTATGTATACATATAAGTGTTTGTATATTATATTTATCGTTGTCTGAGTACCCACAACACAAGCCTTCTTGAGCTTACCGTGGGGCTCAGTCAATCTGTGTAATAATGTCCTATAATATTTATTTATTTATTTTATTTTATTACAATACCCCCATGCTCGTACATTGGTCTGAAGCCTGGCGTCTTTAGGCTCGCCGAATCGAATCTCATTAATTCGCCTTTTGCATTGAATGAAACTACGTCCATTAGCGGCGCATCGAATCGAATTCACCGTTCATTAGTAAATTTATGTAGGGCTCGATTCCTCCTAAGTGCGTTTTCACATTATCCGATCCGATATCGGATGTCGGAAGGATTTCAAAGACAAAAATCAAAGATGGCGGCTTAAATATATGGGATTTAGGTCCTACATCCGATATCGGATCGGATAATGTGAAAACGCACTAAGTGGACGCCAGGCTTCATACTGCACTATCGTGATTTGACTTGATAATTACTTGAAGAACTAACGGCCCAGCCACGACATTGGTCTAAGCGCGGCAGCGGTGAGCGGCAGCCATACGTGCGAATGAAAAGTCGAATCCCATCGCTGTGTTTCGCTCCAATGTATGGCCGTCGCTCACCGCTGTCACGCTTAGACCAATGTCGTGGCTGAGCCGTGTTAGGCCTGAGTGCGCGCTCATATTGGGCGTGCGGCGTGCGTGTCACACAATTGAAGACCATGCAAGTGTCCTGAGTCGACGCTGCGTAGGGTGGACGCACGCCCGAACGCTCCCCTCCGAGCGTCCACTCAGCCGGCCTAGCCGAAATGACTATAGTATGAATTTTTGGGTTTTGCCGTTATCTGTTAAACAAAAGCCTTTGTTTCTATTATTCACAGCGGCTAGCTCCCGTTTCCACAGCACGTGCTAAAGTCTCAGTGTAGTTAAAAAGCAACTATCATGATAACAATAAGGTTCAAATTTATGAAACAGTTTACAGTATGCAGGTAACTTTTTTGAAGATGACAAAACGTGTTATCTCCGAAAGGGCTTTTTATGGATTTGAACCTTATTGTTATCATGATAGTTGCTTTTTAACTACACTGAGACTTTAGCACGTGCCGTGGAAACGGGAGCTAGCCGCTGTGAATAATAGAAACAAAGGCTTTTGTTTAACAGATTACGGCACAACTCAAAAATTCATTTCAGAAAATTCATACTATAACGCTGCACGCCAATCAAAACGCAGTCGGCCTCTGTCGCGCCAATCCGGAAGAGCGATAGAGATAGCTACTTAACTTACTAACTTACTTAACTACACTAACGATATTATCGTAAGCGTTTGTGCATTTGGCTATATCCCACAGGCCTTACACAGTGTTTAACGTTTGCTTTACATACTATCAAAGACATATGTAACTCCGTATAGACGGATAAAGTCTAAGACAAAAACGTACTTCAAAGCCCTAAAGAAAAAGGTACGGTAAGAATATCGGCTAAATTGTCAAAACTGAGGTTTAAAAGTTTTAAGCTTATGTCGCGAGATGGCAGTCTATGCACTGTGATTACATATTTTACTTTGACTATAGGTCTAACAGAGTTACTATATAGATTATTAATGTGTTCCTCTCTCCACAGACGATTATGGGAGCGAGCACACCCGGACAACGTGAAGAAACCACCGGCACCAATCACATACGAAAAGGTTAAACACATTTGTATAACATAAAGTGTGTTTTGCAATGTGTTCAACAAAGGGTGTATTTTGATAGCTAGGATGAGAGAGGATGTAGGTATTTTGGAATAGATTAAAAAAAATGGATGCGAATATTTAAATCCATCCCATTATAAGCCAACAAAAGTTTGTATTTGGCCAAAGATAATAGATGTGGTAGATAGATCCATCCGATACATTAAAATGCGACCGCCTAAGAACGCGTATACACTACACCACACAGATGGCGCCACAAAAAAATGCCTGGTTGCCATGGATTATTTGTATATTGGCGTTAATTGTCACTTTCGAGCCATCCAATCAAAAATGACACTTAACGCCATCTACATCTACAAGTATAATCGAAAGCTACATTTTTTTGTTGCGCCATCTATGTATGCGCGTTCTTAGGCGGTCGCATTTTAATGTATGGGATAGTATGATCTTCTTATATTTAATCTATGATTTAGCCAAACAAAATTTCAGGCTAGAACAACAAGCCGAGAAAAAAAGACTCCTTAGTGCGTTTTCACATTATCCGATCCGATATCGGTTGTAGGACCGATATCCCATACATTACAGACGTCATCTTGGATTTTTTTCCAATCCTTCCGACATCCGGTATCGGATCGGATAATGTGAAAACGGACTTAGGCATGGTAAAGTTCTGGCGCCTAAGATTTTCTAACTAAAATGAGAATTATATTTTTAGATCCTGCCTGAATTCCGCTACCACGACCACAACAACTTAAGCACGAAGAACAAGCTGAACGCCACGGAGCTAAAGAAGAAACCCGATCTCTACAAGAAGGCGTACACGGAACGACCGCCCGAGGTAGGTACCTACTTCCACAGTATAATAAAGAATATCTCCGCCTCCGAATAGTAGTTCCCGCCGGCGTCCGCTGGGCGCAACGCCAGCGTTCGTCCGGCGCACCGCTATCATTGCGCTCCGCCTACGCTCTCAAAACGCGCATGTGTGGCCGAGCTTTTAGAGTACTACCGTACAGTATGGCCACTCCCGCTCCCCGCTGAAAGTGCCGGGCACCCCTCTCGGCCACAGTTACCGCCTGTCAAAAACGCGAACAGACGACCGACATGTCATATTTTACTCATACAAGCAACGCGCCTCTTTCATATATTTTATCGCAAGTGTCTGAGATGTGGCCAAGCTATCTTGTGGTTGAAAACGGCAATATTTCAAAATAATATAAAAAGTATGGAAGTGTTGACTAACTACACGAGTTTCGTAATATTCTTTCATTTCTTTCGTTTCAGGTGATGAGCGACATCTGCGCGCAGATCGAGGATAACATGAGGTTCGACTGTTTCCCGCAAGATGGCGCTAATGAGAAAGAATGTGTGCAACGAGGTATGTCTTTAATCTTTATCATCACATCGGGTTATTTAATATTTATTTATTTACTTAGGTTATGGAAACTAATGAATAAGAGATGGAAAAACAAATACAGGATCACACAGATAGATACAATACAGATGTGGGTACGTACTTACGTAGCCGAATGGCACAAACGCTCACTAAACGAAACGCTCGTAGATATCTATCTCTATCGCTCGCGCGACAGATCCAGACTACCTTTCGCGGCGTTTCGTTGTCGTTTCGCGTCTGAGAAATGCCATTTGGCTACGGGGCCTGTACGTTTAAGTATTACTCAAATACTTTAAACAGAAGATGGATGGAAGGATGGATGTTATAACTCTAATCTCTATAGTCTTCAAAAACTGATTAGAGGTGCAGTAAGAGTAATAGGGAACTTTTACTGAGGGCCCACTGAAAAACACGAACATCCAGATACCATGACACTTTTTCTCCTACTGATAGAGAAAGCTCATCATTCTGAGTAGAAAAAACAATTTCCGAATCTAGGTGGAATGAGTTGCCCCCCGAAGTATTTTATGCCATAGGCACTGGTTCCACCGCGAGCTAGTAAACTATGAGCTATCGGCTATAAAAACGAAAAAAATATAATCACTCCCGCGTAAATAAAAGAGACACGGCGATGTTTATAGTTACTCGCCCAGCGGTGAGCTATCAATGTCGCCGTGTCTCTTATTTGCACGGGAGTGATTATCTTTTGATCGTTTTTATAGCCGATAGTTCATACATAGCTTATAAGCTCGCGGTGGGACCAGTGCCATAGGGTGAAGTCACATCTAGCAGCATCGAGCCGCATTTCGTCACTACTTTTAAAAAAACTTGTATCTTCGTCTGCCAATGAAAAGAAAATTGTAGTAAGTATGGAATGCATATAGACTTACTGCGTTTTAGTAACTTTGAGGAGCAGCGTGAGATACGAGATTTTTTCAAAGTAGTGACGATTTTATGTATGAGAAATCGCTCAGTGTGAAGACGCTTAGGTACACATTGATAAGCTGGTGCGCAAGTTTTATTTATTTATTTATTTAAACTTTATTGCACAATTGGAAAAAAAGTACAAATGGCGGACTTAATGCCTTAAGGCATTCTCTACCAGTCAACCATAGGGCCAAACAGAAATTCGCGAATGTGTATACGCGTGCAAGTTCAGTAACGAGCAATGTAACATACGCCTCATCTTGCACAATATAATCCTAATGTTTTTCAGGTTGTTGCTGGCTCCCCGCTAAAACGCAAGGCGCGCCATATTGCTTCTACCCCCCACAATACGACACGTACCGTTTTGTGAATATGACTGAAACTAAACACGGGACAACGGCGTACTACCAGCGAATGCGACCTTCCGGTTACCCTGGCGACTTTGAAGTGGCTAGGATGGACTTTAAGTACCTGTCGGATGATGTTCTACACATTAAGGTTAGTACTAAACTAAACGGGGCACCAGCCCTCATCAGGGTATCCTGAAGGCCTCATGAGTAGTAACTCATGAGGCCTTCAGGATACCCTGGTGACTTTGAAGTGGCCAGGATGGACTTTATGTACCTGTTGGATGATGTCTTACACATCAAGGTTAGTACTAAACTAAACGGGGCAACAGCGTACTACTCGTGAGGTTTTCAGGATACCCTGGTGACTTTGAAGTCCCTAGGATGGACTTTAAGTACCTGTCCACCTGTCGGATGATATCCTACACATCAAGGTTAGTACTAAACTAAACACGGGGCAACAGCGTACTACTCGTGAGGTTTTCAGGATACCCTGGTGACTTTGAAGTCCCTAGGATGGACTTTAAGTACCTGTCCACCTGTCGGATGATATCCTACACATCAAGGTTAGTACTAAACTAAACACGGGGCAACAGCGTACTACTCGTGAGGTTTTCAGGATACCCTGGTGACTTTGAAGTCCCTAGGATGGACTTTAAGTACCTGTCCACCTGTCGGATGATATCCTACACATCAAGGTTAGTACTAAACTAAACACGGGGCAACAGCGTACTACTCGTGAGGTTTTCAGGATACCCTGGTGACTTTGAAGTCCCTAGGATGGACTTTAAGTACCTGTCCACCTGTCGGATGATATCCTACACATCAAGGTTAGTACTAAACTAAACACGGGGCAACAGCGTACTACTCGTGAGGTTTTCAGGATACCCTGGTGACTTTGAAGTCCCTAGGATGGACTTTAAGTACCTGTCCACCTGTCGGATGATATCCTACACATCAAGGTTAGTACTAAACTAAACACGGGGCAACAGCGTACTACTCGTGAGGTTTTCAGGATACCCTGGTGACTTTGAAGTCCCTAGGATGGACTTTAAGTACCTGTCCACCTGTCGGATGATATCCTACACATCAAGGTTAGTACTAAACTAAACACGGGGCAACAGCGTACTACTCGTGAGGTTTTCAGGATACCCTGGTGACTTTGAAGTCCCTAGGATGGACTTTAAGTACCTGTCCACCTGTCGGATGATATCCTACACATCAAGGTTAGTACTAAACTAAACACGGGTAAACAGCGTACTACTCGTGAGGTTTTCAGGATACCCTGGTGACTTTGAAGTCCCTAGGATGGACTTTAAGTACCTGTCCACCTGTCGGATAATATCCTACACATCAAGGTTAGTACTAAACTAAACACGGGGCAACAGCGTACTACTCGTGAGGTTTTCAGGATACCCTGGTGACTTTGAAGTCCCTAGGATGGACTTTAAGTACCTGTCCACCTGTCGGATGATATCCTACACATCAAGGTTAGTACTAAACTAAACACGGGGCAACAGCGTACTACTCGTGAGGTTTTCAGGATACCCTGGTGACTTTGAAGTCCCTAGGATGGACTTTAAGTACCTGTCCACCTGTCGGATGATATCCTACACATCAAGGTTAGTACTAAACTAAACACGGGGCAACAGCGTACTACTCGTGAGGTTTTCAGGATACCCTGGTGACTTTGAAGTCCCTAGGATGGACTTTAAGTACCTGTCCACCTGTCGGATGATATCCTACACATCAAGGTTAGTACTAAACTAAACACGGGGCAACAGCGTACTACTCGTGAGGTTTTCAGGATACCCTGGTGACTTTGAAGTGGCCAGGATGGACTTTAAGTACCTGTCGGATGATGTCTTACACATCAAGGTTAGTCGTAAATCAAACACGGGACAACAGCGTACTACCAGCGAATGCTAGATAACTTGCTGACTTCGAAGAGTTCGAAGAAAAAAAAACCAGTGGTAAAATAATATTTCGTTTATAACTTCTGAAAAACTCATTGGTATGTCAACCAGTAACCAGTCAGGATTTGAACTCGCGACCTCCGTCATATCATATCCACTCGGCCACCAACGCTTCAGCTAGACGGCTTCTTTTTTAGGGTCTCTCCAAACCTATCGCGGAACCAGCTTTCGCCGATCAAAAATCTCTCGTTAGTATGAACATGCGGTGCCTGCACGTATCAAATGTTTCTTTTTGACCTAGTGGTTGACTGGTAGAGAATGCCTTGAGGCATGAAGTCCACCATTTGTACTTATTTTTTTATGTGCAAAAAAGTATAAATAAATAAATATACTCTGTCAAACAAGTCTGTCAGTAAATAAGAACAAAGAAAACTATATGCATCCTTTTCTTTAGGGTGCTAGAGAAAAGGATACCTACAGCACTTATAGCATGCGTACAGCTACGTTCAGCAACGACGACGCGTAAGCATCTTCATACTAACGAGCGATTCGTCGATAGGTTTGGGGAAACCCTAACTATACCTCGGCCGTTTTATCATGGGTCCTGTGTCATCACTTCGTTTTTAAGTCATTTTTTTTAATACTACGTCGGTGGCAAACAAGCATACGGCTCGCCTGATGTAAAGCGGTCACCGTGACCTATGGACGCCTGCAACTCAAACAGTGTCACATGCGCGTTGCCACCCCATTAGAAACTTGTACATTCCCTTTTGCTGTGTTAAGTACACAGCAAAAAGGAGTGTACAAACAAGTTCCAAGGAGGGTTCGGGTTGCCGACGACTTAAAGGACAATAGACGGAACAAGTCATGTGGTGTTTTTGACATTAATAATGGGTGAATCAACTTTTTCTTGCCTGTTATTGCCATGGTTACGGTCCCCTGAGTCACGCTGGTTTTTTTTTTGCAAAATTATGCTACTGAAATTATGCAAGCATGCATGTAGTCCATGTTTGTAGGTGGAAAATTAAGGGAAAGGACTTTTTAACACCAGGAAAATGCATATTTGCATAGTTTAAGTAGCATAATTTTGCATAAAACCAGCGTGACTCAGGGGACCGTCACCATGGCAATAACAGGCAAGAAAAAGTTGATTCACCCTAATAATAAGTGCACTGAAACATCAAATCTTATGTAATTTCTCTTATGTCTCAGATCTACGACGCGGAAAACAAGCGATTCGAGCCCCCCTACCCCGAAATCCCTATGGTCCCGGAGCCTATCGCGAACCTCAAGTACCGCGTGCAGATAGAGAGCGCCACTGTCGGCTTCAAGGTCATCAGGAACTCTGACAACGTCACTCTGTAAGTCATCCTCCTTAATTTAACCCGGACTGGGGTCCGCTTTGAAAACTAAGCCCAAGATCTCTCGTACACTACTTTTGCGAAAGCGACTGCCATCTGACCTTCCAACCGGAAGGGTAACTAGGTCCTATTGGGATAAGTCCGGTTTCCTCACGATGTTTTCCTTCACCGAAAAGCGACTGGTAAATATCAAATGTAATTTCGCACTTACTTAAGTTCAGACAAAGTCATTGGTTCGAGGCGGGGTTCGAACCCGCGACCTTCGGATTGAAAATCGCACGCTCTTGCCTCTGAGCCCCAGCGCTTTTTTTTTAATGAATTAGATAAAATTCTTTGTCAATGACAAACAATGCCCATTAATTGCCTTCTATTCCTTATAATATGTGTTAAAAATACAACTTTTTTCCAGTATAAACACTCAAGACGTCGGCGGTCTCATTCTATCGGACAAATTCCTGCAACTCTCGGCCATTCTGCCCTCGTCGCAGATGTACGGCCTCGGCGAGCGGCAGTCGCGCTTCAAACTCGACATGGGCTGGAAAACGTACGCTATGTTCAACTACGACACAGCGCCTACTGAGAATGTAAGTTCTGAACACAGCAAGTAATTTTTATAACCGGCAATATTTACTTGCAATATTAACCGGCATCAATTTTACAGTTATACAGCAAGTAATTTTTATAACCGGCAATATTTACTTGGCGTTAGATGTACTAATACTGCTACAAAATAGCTTTTGTTCTGTTAGACTCCAATGAAATTGAAATTTAAGGGAAAACAGTTGTTACTGTTTTTTTAGATTTTAAAGCAATACTTATTCAACTTATTTGCTATTAACATTGATTTGACTGACAATTTTCCTTGTATGGTTTAGAGGTTAAGGAGGTGAGCACATTATCTGAATCAATTAAAAAGCCAAAATCAATTAAAAAGTGTACTATTTGAAATTGCCCTGTATTTCTATAACTTATGGACAAAAATTACTCCAATCGCCCGATCAACTGGACCAGCTCGCGACGTCACCGCTGCTGGTTATAAAAATTACATTGTGTATATCAAGCTGTGTTGTTATTTATTTATGTTTAACCACAATATTGTTACAGACGAACCTTTACGGGACGCACCCGTTTTATTTGAACCTGGAGCCCAGCGGAAACAGTCACGGCATGCTTCTGCTAAACACTTACGCCATGGGTAAATATACAAATGACAATATTTCTTTTTTTTATACCAGGGGCCCATTTCTCGAAAGGTACAAGCCTTGTATTACAAGTGCGCGACCTGTCAAATCGTATGGGTTGTCATGGAAACACACTTGTAATACAAGGCTTGTAACTTTCGAGAAACGGCCCCCTGATATCTAATGATCTACATACAAATTGTATGTGTTTATAATTTAATACGGTCCTAGAGTTCATATCAGAATATCGATTTTTTTTAACGCATGTAGTGTACGCAAATTCCTAGAATAGGTCCAGTAAATAACAATGCCTTACAAGTAGTTGAATTTTGAAAAGGTGGCAGCAAGTTCCAGCATTCACATGTAGCGTAGCGAAAACTGCCTTTCAGATATTGCCGGATAAATGGTGCCATATATACCTGTCATCTAGAGGTTTCTACGATATTTATAAATGCACTACTGGTGGCGGCAAATCGTTCCGGCATTTAGATGTAACGTAGCGAAAACTGTATTGTCGTAATGGAAAAGTGATGCCATGATGATGTCAGATATCCATCATATAAGTATATACAATTTATAAGTGAAATACCTTGTTCTCTTGTAGACGTGATCCTGCAGCCGGCACCGGGTATAACGTACCGCACCACTGGCGGGTCGCTGTCGTTGTTCCTGTTCGCGGGCCCGGCGCCCGCGGCGGCCGCGGCGCAGTACTCGCGGCTGCTCGGCCGCCCCGCCATGCCGCCCTACTGGGCGCTGGGCTTCCATCTCTGCAAGTCAGTACTTAATCTACGGTTGTACTCATCGTTATTATATCGCTGTTTCTGCGTCATGTTTAGCTGACGCATGAATTCCTATATGCCTGAAGAGGGCCCTCCAAATTGGCCCGAAACATGTCGTAGCAATAACGATATGTGTCACGAAACTTTAACGTCTTTAACAGAAACTCTCCAAAATATGGAAATCTTCAGCAAAGAAAAATTCTGAAACTTTACTCATTTTTGTACGGAAATTGAAACTTTCCATTTCATAGATTTTATTTTCCTATATTTCTTGTGAAACTTTTATGACATTTCCAAGGACCTTTTAGGTTTTTGGAAAGTTTTCGTATCTAACCTATCGGTATATTTTTAAGGCATACGAAAGATACCAGTCTAAAAGTACACCCTGTGGTAATGGAAATGTAGAACGGTTAAGTATTACAATTCTTGTGTGTCGTATTACTCCAGGTATTGTCTTGGTTGATTATATTCATTTATTGTTCTTTAAGAACCGTTTCGTTTCATTTTGATCTTGTCTCCCATTCTTCAGTCGTCACTTCTACACAAGTAACTACAAAAAAAAAAATGATAAAAACCCCGACATAGAAGACCGATTTTCATGAATCATGGCTAAGAACACTCCCGAGTAACTCAGCTTTCAAACAAAAAAAACTAAATCTAAATCGGTGCATCCGTTCGGGAGCTACGATGCCACAGACAGACAAGTAAAACTTATAACACCCCGTCGGGGGTTAAAAATATTTAAAAAACGGATCGAACGGTATTAACATTTTCGGAAAGGGGGTAAAACTCCAGTAACTTTAAGAGTCCGTCAAAGTCAAATAGTGGGAAAACGTCAAATTGGCGGTTTCCGCGTCCGTTTTTGGGCTTGCTATAGCTTTGGGGAGGCTAGATATACGAAACGATAGAATTTAGCGTTATATTATAATAATTTCTTTCAGATTCGATTACGGCAGCTTAAACGTGACTCGAGACGTATGGCAGAAAAATAGGGATGCTGGCATTCCTTTTGTAAGTTACATACTATAATATAAATTTACCTTTCTGTTAAAGCGTTCCATCATATTAATATTCCCCTTTCGAAATTATCCGAGCATTTCTGCTATTCGAAATTACCTTAATGCACCTTATATGTTACCAGGATGTGCAATGGAACGACCTAGACTATATGAACAACTCGAACGACTTTACGTACGACAAGGTGAAATACGCGGGTCTGCCGGAGTTCGTTGACGAACTGCATAAAGACGGGATGCACTACGTCGTGCTTATTGGTGAGTTATATTTATATCACAATAGCCAGAATCTCCTAAAACCTTAGCATAGACCTCATTTGAGAAATTCATAAACCTATACTATTCAGTAAATATGTATAGTTTCGACAAAGTTTGAGGTAGGTTATGTCGGATATAGTTTGCACATGATACTTGATGTAGTTTTCATGTGACGCTATTTTATAACTACGCATTTGATGAGGTTCATAGCGCAAGAAAAAAAAAATGATTTTTACTTCTAATTAGTATTTTTAGAAACTCATTTTAAGTGCCAGCTTTATGAATAACATTTGCTTTTTTGTGTGAAAATACCCCCAAAAAACCGAAAAAAATAATTACAGAAAACATTTTTTTTGTTGGCATGCTTAAATTCATATATGTAACATTTTTTCTTTCTTTTCGCCTGAGAAATACATGGTTAAAATCATTCGGATTTCTCATGTAAAACCGTGTACAAATCGTTGAATGAGTGCCTGCAACACAAGCCTCCTTGAGCTTACTATGGGCAGGGGCGGCTCACTCCGCGCTTCTATCGCCGCGCTACAAGTACATCCTGGCGGCCGCGAGTTCGCGGCCAACTCAGGGGTGGCGCACATTCTCACGGAATGCACGTTCGCACTTTCTATTGTTACTTTACGTCGCGAGTTTTTTTAAGGTTCATATGCGGTGTCCGCGTGTGGAATGGCTAATAATACTTAGTTAAATAGACATCATGAATAAAATAAGTACCATAGGACATTCTTACACAGATCTACTACTGATGATTATCCCACGGAAAAGTTCAATAAGGCTTGCAATGTTGGAACTTGAAGAACAAAAATACATAAATACAGTATATATACCTAGAAAGTAGCCAAGACTTGAATATAATAGTATAAAATGTTATGTGAGTATTAATAAAATTCATTTTAATAAAATCTCGGCTCGTTTCTTTGTAAGAATTTTGTAGGTATATAAAAAGGCGGCATGTCGTGAACAACAAAGCAGTGGGCCTTCTGTACTTGTACTATTATATATTCTGTGCTATGGGGCCTTGTAATGTGTGCGGCGTAGCAGGCAGGTTCACTACCGACTGCGCCAGACCGGTCGTCCGTATATTAAATCCGTATATCGTATATTAAATATGTATGTATGTGTATGTGTGTACAGACCCCGGCGTGAGCGCAGGCGAGCCGCCGGGCGAGTACCCTCCCTTCGACCGCGGCGTGGAGCTCGACATCTTCATCAAGAACTCCACCCAGCAACCTTTCATCGGCAAGGTATTTACTGCTTTCAAGGATTATTTATATATGATTTACATTACATACTTCATAAGAATCTTACCTCGATTATTTTAGCGCCACCTATTAAATTAAATACCTGCCTACAAATTTATTTATTTTCAAAATGTGTATTGAGGTGATATCATGATTTTAAAATAAATAAATATGTCATTTGTTCTTATAAAAAATAAAAACACGCAAAAATGTTGGTGGAAATATGATTTAGGCCACGTTCAGACTGCGAAACAGCGCCATCTAGTTTCGAACCTAAAAGGCCGATACATTTCAGGGGTTCGCTTTTTTGTATGGGCTTTGTCAGTGCTGGTGCCGTAGCCGAATGGCATTTCTGCGACGCGAAACGAAAACGATACGCCGCGAAAGGTAGTCTAGCTCTGTCGCGCGAATACGCAAGAGCGATAGAGATAGATATCTACGAGCGTTTCGTTTCGTGAGCGTTTCGTGAGCTTTTGTGCCATTCGGCTACACACCCAGTATTAAATCGTTCTTGCTGCTTTATTTTGCTAAGGTGGAACTGAGATTGCTACCTGAATAAATACTAACACGAGATAGTATTGAGTTACGGATCTCATGATCATATCAAGTACAAATGAGAAATAACATGAGCAACTGAGCAGGACTAACAGTGAGTGAGTGTGCAGGGCAGTGTCGCGCGCATTCATTAATCGATTACCATGCGAAGTGAAATAATTAGGGATGTACCGACTAGTCGCCGACTAGTCGGGAAAGCCGACTATCCGGCCACATTTGTAGTCGGCGATTAGTTGGCGACTAGTCGGCAAAAAAGGCCGATTAGTCGGCACTTCATTAGTGATAGAAAAACAGTACAAAATTAAATTACCATCTGAAAATTATGCTTGTATTATGTAACTATTCGTAATTCCTATTTTTTTGTCTAAATAACAAATATCAGTATTTATCACAGAAATAAATATCTCACCTAGGATTATCGACTTCATAGGCAGGATCACTACCCACTAAGCCAAGCCGGTTGTCAAAAATGGAAAATGTATATAAACATTGTCATGAACCTTTGAACTTGCAAAAAATGATGAAAAGCGCGTTCGAAGGACCAAAAATGAAATTCAAAATGTGAATTTAGTCGAAAATTAAGTTTTGGCCGACTAGTCGACCGACTAATCGGCCACCCAAGCGCCGACTAGTCGGTAGTCGGCCTAGTCGGCCAAATCAATAGTCGGTACATCCCTAGAAATAATCAAATTTTTTCCTAATTTTATTTCATTCGAGACCAATTTAATTCTCTACAAGTACAAACATAAGCCTGCATCACAACATCAAATTGTAAATATAAAAATTGTGACGTTATCTTGGCCTTATTGCCGATGGCGCTTGCGTCCCGTGGCGTCGTATTTGTACACGAACATCGCTCATAACGCCCTAAGCGCCATCGACAATAAGGTCCCTTTACACAGATAATGTCACAAATCTCTTTAACCGTTATGACAGCATCTGGAGTGTGAAGAAAAGACACACGACTTGTTAAAAACAACCAGCGTAACCTGACCGATTGGCACGGATTAAAAAACCCGTATACATATTTATTTTTACGCTGGTACGGACCCAGTCAAAGCGTTATAGCGTGTTCAAATATTTTTGACGACCTCGGCTGATTCGATGTCTGAAAGCTATGCCGTAGTTCTAAACTGTAGATATTCTCATTTTACAGACATGGAATAAGATATCGACAGCCTACCCCGACTTCACGCACCCTAGCGCCACCGCGTATTGGGTGGAGATGATGACCAGTTTGCACAAGGAAGTGCCGTTCGATGGAGCTTGGATTGTGAGTAACATTCCCCTCATGTTTACTTTTAGCAGACGGTGGGATATTATTCCAGCATCGTCCAGCTTATACCAAGATATCGACAGCCTACCCTGAGTTCACGCACCCTAGCGCCACCGCGTATTGGGTGGAGATGATGACCAGTTTGCACAAGGAAGTGCCTTTTGATGGAGCTTGGATTGTGAGTAACATTCCCCTCATGTTTACTTTTAGCAGACGGTGGGATATTATTCCAGCATCGTCCCGCCTATACCAAGATATCGACAGCCTACCCTGAGTTCACGCACCCTAGCGCCACCGCGTATTGGGTGGAGATGATAAGCTTGCACAAGGAAGTGCCTTTTGTTGGAGCTTGGATTGTGAGTACCATGACTTGTGTTGACTTTAAGCAAGCGGTGGAGGAAAACTATTCCAGCATCGTGCGGCCTAAAATTGGTGTAAATAAAACTTTTGGTTTCGATTAAAGTCAGTCCAAAATAAGTTGGAAACTATTTTACAAGCATCGCCCACGCAAATGCTATTTTAAACGTCAAACTTTTATGAATATCAACGTTTACTTAAGGTGCAGGGGCGGGACTATCAAAACGGTTGCTAATTTAGATATTTTGGCCTGACTCTAAATCTGCTGAAAAGTGTATTTTCGGTAATATTGAGCAATGTTTTAAAAATCATGTTCAATTGTTTAATGACTTTAATGTTAACGTTTTATTGCAAAATTAAATGTTCTAGACATTATTATAATCTAGGTTAATTCTGCTATTACTATTCCGAATATTTTGTACAGGATATGAATGAGCCATCTAACATGCTATCGGGCCCCCTCCACGGCTCCTGCGCCCCAGAGGACCTTCCATACAAGCCCCATACATCAGGAGCCGACGGTCTGCGCTCAAAAACCATTTGTATGGACGCGCAGCACTACGCCGGGACACACAGAGACTGGCACAATTTGTACTCGCTCACTGAAGCCATCGCTACGGACTTGTGAGTAGCCATACACACCCATACAAGCCCCATACTTCAGGATCTGACGGTCTCCGCTCCAAGACTATTTGTACAGACGCAAAGCACCCATACAGATTGGCACAACTTTTTACTCGCTAACATCGACAAAGTAATTGAATACCAATTTTAACTTGATACCCAAAGCTAGCTGGTAGAATAGGCAAGACGACAAAAAAAAATCTAGTCCGTCAGTTAGATTATCAAAAAAATTTGGACACTTATTTTTTCTTCTTTTCACGACGGTACAGTGCGTTGAAGTTTCGCGTGACGTCACGCCTAGGTACAATTTTTACTTAAGTTTGATGCTCTGTGTCTTTGTATTTTTTCAGTAATTAGGTAAGGCGAATAATATGTGTTTACCTCATCGTAGCTCCCGAGCGGATGAACCGATTTAGATTTTTTTTTTTTGAAAGCTGAGTTGTTACACTCCCGGTTCTTAGCCATGTTTCCTGAAAATCGGTCCACTATGTCGGAGGTTTTTTAAAAATTTTGAATCATAAATGCGAAATAAATAAATGTAAGCAGTATAACGAAATTTGTATGGACGCAGATTACAACGAAACTTGTGTGGACGCAAATTTATTTGGCAGTTCACTAGGACTCTTTAAATGTACCGTATTCTCTATTAAAATAAAAAATAATTAGTACCTATATTAAAAGTATTCAGACTGTACTTCTATTTTACAGTGAAACCTGGTTAAGTGGGACCTGGACAAGTGAGAAACCTCTTTAGTTGGGACCCAAAGTGTGGTCCCGACACTTTCGCACCGATTTACCTCTATTAGTGAGACCAAACAGACCTCTATAAGTGAGATTAGCCTTTTCGATTTTATAGTCACATTTCCCTCTATTAGTGAGATAGAGTGTGTATTTTACCTCTGTTACTGAGACTATATTTGAAATGTATATAAACTTAATTGTTTGTTAAGAATTTTATAAAAATTTACCTCTGTGTCTGAGACACAGTCAATCTATGACCTCTATAACTTGGACTTCATTGAAAATCTACTTCCATATTTTTAATCATTCTTAGCCTATCTTTAAATTACGCGATTGATCCTTTTTGTGTTCAGATGAGTTTAAGGTTTTTCTTGGTTATTTTAAGTAATTAAAACTAAAGTCTCGATAATTTACATAAAAATATTTAAAAGAAAATATTTTCATAATATACCTATAAAAGTTTTAAGACACAATGACGTTAGAGTCTTATATTTTATTTAAATACAAGGCTTATTTACCTTTTCTTTTAAGTAGTATGTAACTAATAACAACTTTATGCAAAACACCTTATTTATCACCTCTATAACTGGCATACCCTCTATTCTGGCCTCTATTAGTGATACCCTCTGTAAATGAGACAAACATTTTATTATGTCTGTCTAACTGAGACCCTGAATAAGTGGAATACCTCTTTAAGTGAGATAAATTTTGTCGTCCCTTGAAGTCTCACTTATCCAGGTTTCACTGTATAGCTAAGTTTACATATGTATACTGTATGGCTGTTTGTTCTTGAATAAATAAATAAAAAAATTGATGGATCATAATCTCTTCCAGCGCGCTGACAGAGATTCGCGGCAAGCGCCCCTTCATCATCTCCCGCTCGACGTTCGCGGGCTCCGGCCGCTACGCCGGCCACTGGAGCGGGGACGTGTTCAGCGAGTGGCACGACATGGCTATGTCCATACCTGGTATATATGTACACTTTCCTCCCTTGTGACACAAAGTACTAGATTCGCGGCAAGCGTTCCTTCATCATCTCCCACTCGACGTTCGCCGGCCACTGGAGCGGGGACGTGTTCAGCGAGTGGCACGACATGGCTATGTCCATACCTGGTATATATGTACACTTTGCTCCCTTGTGACACAAAGTACTAGATTCGCGGCAAGCGTCCCTTCATCATCTCCCACTCGACGTTCGCCGGCCACTGGAGCGGGGACGTGTTCAGCGAGTGGCACGACATGGCTATGTCCATACCTGGTATATATGTACACTTTGCTCCCTTGTGACACAAAGTACTAGATTCGCGGCAAGCGTCCCTTCATCATCTCCCACTCGACGTTCGCCGGCCACTGGAGCGGGGACGTGTTCAGCGAGTGGCACGACATGGCTATGTCCATACCTGGTATATATGTACACTTTCCTCCCTTGTGACACAAAGTACTAGATTCGCGGCAAGCGTCCCTTCATCATCTCCACTGCCACTGGAGCGGGGACGTGTCCAGCTAGTGGCACTTAGTAGGGCAGGGGGCATATATTTACCACCATAGTTTAGACTTTAAAATGAAAAATGGAAAAGCAACGGGCCCTGACGAAATACCATCAGACCTCCTAAAAATGACTGGAAGCGCAGGTTTGTCATGGTTAACTAATCTTTTCAATCTTGTGCTTACTCACGGAAGAATGCCTGATGGCTGGAGACAAAGTAATCTGGTTCCGTTCTATAAGGGTAAGGGGGATGTGGCTGAATGTGGAAATTATCGTGCTATTAAGCTAACCTCACATGTGTTAAAAATCTGGGAGAGCGTAATTGCTAGACGATTATTAAAACTGACTACAGTTACACCAAATCAATGCGGCTTCACCAGCGGAGTAGGCACGATAGACGCTATCCATACTGTTCGAATTCTTCTTGAAAAATACAAGGGGCTAAAAAAGGACCTCCATCTAGTCTTTATAGATCTCGAAAAGGCGTTCGATCGTGTCCCAAGGGAGCTAATGTGGCAAGCATTACGAGCACAACTAGTTCCTGAAAACTACATCAGAATTCTCAAGGACATGTACTACAGTATCAGGACCAGAATTCTCTGCCCTGCTGGAACTGGCACGGAATTTGAAGTGAATGTCGGGGTCCATCAAGGTTCTACTCTTAGCCCGCTCCTCTTTAACATAGTCATGAACTATGTCACTGAAGACCTCCAAAAACCTGCTCCCTGGTCTCTTTTATATGCTGATGACATAGTTCTGATAGCGGAAACATTGCCAGAAATTCAAACTGACTTAACGGCATGGTGCACAGCACTGGAGCGCAGAGGGCTACGAGTAAGCCGAAGCAAAACCGAATATATGTACTGCAACTTTTCGGGAAAAGTAAAACCTACCAACGCGATGCAGCAACCACACCTTGACCACACTCCACTAAAGCAAGTTGATCACTTTAAGTATCTAGGATCTGTCCTAACATCTACAGCCTCTATTGACAAAGATATAGAAAACCGCAAAACGACTGCTTGGTTAAAGTGGAGATCTTTAACAGGAGTTCTCTGTGACGTGAAGATGCCTATAGAAGTCAAAGGAAACATATATAAGAGAGCAGTAAGACCGGCTTTAATGTATGGATCCGAATGCTGGGCCACGCGAAAATCTGACGAACAAAAACTCCATGTCACAGAAATGAAGATGCTAAGGTGGTCTGGCGGGGTAACGCTCAAAGATAGAGTCAGGAACGAATACATAAGGGGAACATTTAAAGTAGCGTGTATCACTGACAAACTCCAGGAGAATCGCCTACGGTGGTACGGTCATGTCATGAGGCGAAACAAAGAGCACATGACAAGGGTCGTTATGGAAATCGAAGAACCAAAAAGAGGGCCAGGTCGCCGACCGACGACCTGGATGGGCACCATTTCCAAGGACATGAAGACGACGGACTTGAAACCCGAAACTGCACAAAAACGCCCAGAATGGCGTCTTAGGACTAGGAGGGCCGACCCCAAGAGACATGGGAAATAGGCTCAGGAAAAGAAGAAGAAGAAGAAGATAGTTTAGACTTTATTTGACAATTTGTCAGATTTCAAATTTGACTAATTTCCGAAATTCTTCCGTCCTGTTAAGGGTTAAAATACTGTGTTAGTTATTTTATGTCTACGCACTCATCTTGTTATATTTTATTTTATTTTAATACTTATATGTTTAATGTAACACTCTATAGACTATCAACATTTTCATTTTATTCTGCGTGGTCGCGGTTCTAATAAATAATATTGAAAAATATCATACTATTTATAGGTATTTTACGAATAATAGGGAACTTGACTGTTCTTAAAATAAAATATTTATACCATGCACGAAATAAAGCATCAGATAATTATAAGAAAAACATGGACAGAAGTAATTTTTAAATCCAATTTATATTTAATAAGTCAGGTAGAAATATATTATTATTAAATAAATTATTTCGTAGGCCACGTCTTTGCCTTTGGCTAGTCTGTGGCCAAGAGTAAGCCCATTTATAATAAAAAAAAAGTAATTGAATTGACCATGACGTCACTCAATTCGAATATTTCGAATACATATTAATTCCTTATTAGCAAGCCGTTCAAATTCGTTTTGACAGTTTTTAAAAAGAAGCTGATTTGACTAGGAGGCAAGTAGCCTATTATAAAACTGTAGTACATCCATATCCATAGACCTGCCTGGTAAATAATGCGTCATCTAAGGGACATAAATAGTTTTTTTAATTCTGCTGTACGATATAGAGCCATGCTCGTTTAACAAATTAACAGTGTTCATAGAAAACTATTCGACTTTGTGAGTCGGTTTAGTCGGTTATAATATAAGGGCATTCCAGACAGGACGTAAATTACGTAACCAAATCGTAAACGATGTAAACGTACGTAAATACCTTGTACCAAAAGGTTTTTTTAATCAAATTAAGATCAATACTAGTGCGAAGAACAGATAAATAAATAAGAAAACAAACAATTTTTTTTTCTATTTTGTTGTTCCGAATATTGATTTAATTTCATTTTGCAGAAATCCTAAGCTTCAGCCTGTTCGGTATACCGATGATGGGCGCCGACATTTGCGGGTTCAACGGCGACACTACAGTGGAGCTGTGCAAGCGGTGGATGCAACTAGGGGCCTTCTATCCCTTCTCACGGAACCACAACTCTGACCGGTCCATCGTGAGTAACAATAAACATATGTAATTATGTATGTACATATCAAGGAAGTACATAACATAATATGTGTGCGTATGGACCCGGCTAATGTACGATATATGAAGTTCAAGCACCAATTCAAGTTTTCATATCATTCGAAATTTACCAGCCCATTTTCCCCAATAAAGTCTAGGTAATTGTTAAATTTTAAAGGTCAAATGACAGTAGCTTTCGTAAAAACTATTAGCTGCCCTGTCTGTACTGGGGTAAGCAAAATGTAGAGCGAGAGGAAATTTATACTGAAGTCTTTATTAAGTTGAAATTGCAAGAAAAAGCGTAGGAACATGGGCATTTTCAGAATTTGGGACCCCCCAATTTAGCGAAAGTTGTTAACAAAAATTAACTTGTTGTTAGTTTTGTGACGATAATTAAGAATTAAATTTCAATAAAAATATTGTTTTTGTGTTAATTATACATAAAGTTTAAGCGATAATCTACATTCGGAATGTGAAAAAAGTAAATTTTTAGACAGATTGAGCTTAATTGTCGTCACAAAACTGACAGCGAGTAAATTTTTGTTAACAACTTTTGCTAATTGGGGGGACCCAAATTCTGAAAATGCCCACATCCATCTTAAAGCCTGGCAACGCACCTCTAACACTTCTGGTGTTTCGGGTGTCCATGGGCGGCAGTGATCATTTACCATCAGGCGACCTGTCTCCTCGTTAGCGACTGCTATCGCATAAAAAAAAACAGATTTTTCAGCATCCTTTTATTTCCAGCCTCAAGACCCAGTGAGCCTGGGCCCCGAGGTGGTGGCGGCGAGCAGGCAGGCGCTGCGCACGCGCTACCGGCTGCTGCCCTACTACTACACCATGTTCTGGCGCGCGCACGTCGCCGGGGAGACCGTGGCCAGGCCTCTGTTCTTCGAGTGAGTACATACTCCCTTTTATACATATGTACATCTACACAGACAAGTAGGTAAATTGAATACATGTACATACCTAAAATAAAAAAGACATTTTGACAGTACAGTCATTATCATTATTTAGTTATTATCATTTCTCGTCGGAGCAACTTCTCTCATTATACAAGGCGCAGGTTCGCTCGTGTATGGAATACTGCTGCCATTTGTGGGACGGCTCTGCCAACTACCAGTTGGCAGCCTTGGACTCAATGGAACGTCGAGCTCGAAGACTCATTGGCGACGTTCCGGCAGGCGAGGCAGGATTACGTAGCCTCGAGCATCGCCGTCGAGTTGCGTCCTTGTCCGTCTTCTACCGGATACATTCTGGAGAGTGTGCACAGGAACCTGGTTCCTCCTTCCCCGTTCCATCACCGGACAACCAGGTTCGGGGAGCGGTTTCACCCTTACGTTGTCGACCTGCCTTTCATTCGCACGAAGAGGTTTGCCTCTTCTTTCCTAATGCGAACTGCTAAGGAATGGAACATGCTCCCCTCATCTGTATTCCCGGGCAATACAATCTGGGTGTATTCAAGTCTAGAGTGAATAGGCTATAACTGAACCAGTGAGTTACAACTTCGGCGTTGTCGTCACTTTCCATCAGGTACGACTAAGGCCAATCACTGGCCAGTTTATAATAAAAAAAAAATTCATGTGGCATCACCGAATGGGCCCTACGAAGACTGGCGCTAGGTTTTACCTGTTTTACCTTATGCTAGCCCATTTTGTGATGCGCACTCAATATTTCTCTTTGTTTCTCTGTATACGATTAGATTAAGTAGATATACATTTTATTTTTAGTTGTGACATTTAGAGTCATTTGCACCTCTAAAGTAATTTTAGACTTTTTTTTTTGTATTTGTACTTTTTATATTAAAATTTAGTGTAGTTCTTGGTTGTAATTCGACATTTAGAGACCTTCTACATCTCTAATTAATTGTATAGAGTTAACTTTAGTTAGAACTTAGAATTAGTATATAATAGTATCAATTGTAATTTCAACTCAATTTTAAATATTTTTTTAAATACCTATGTACATGTGACGTGTAAAAGTGCCCCTGTGGCCTATTTGCTGAATAAATTATTTTGATTTTGATTTTGATACATATGTCCGTACATGTTCGTGAATGTGTGAAATAAATATATTTTATCTTATAATCTTATACTTTTAAACGAGCAATTCTTGTATATTTATTTATTTATTTATATATACCGACGATCTCGGAAACCGCTCTAACGATTTCGCTAAAATTTGTTATGTGGGGGTTTTCGGGGGTGAAAAATCGATCTGGCGATGTGGTGTACGGACCCCGCCTGCAGCAGAAAACTCGTAGGTTAATACAAAGAGTTCAGAACGCTTGTTATCGATACTGCTACACAATTCCTCCAAGGAGCCATATCACGCCATACTTAAACAAATATTCTACTCTAAACATGACATCACGTAGACATTTGCACCTTGCTTGTCTTCTCTTCAGTGTTATAAATTGCAAGTCACCTGAATATTTGTACTCTAAAATAAATCAATCTTCTTTTCACCATCGACACGGCACTAGATCTACTCGACGCTGCATCTTAGAATCACATCCTCATAGGACGATTGCCTTTACAGGTTGTTTTCGATATCTTGCGACCAAGTGCTGGAATGATATCCCCCCGCCTTTAAGAGACCTAAAATCCAAAAAATCATTTAAGATTCGATTTAAAAATATTCTCCTCAAGAAGCAAACAAATGGGATCCCATTCGGGTACTTGGTTGCAGATTTCAGAATATAATCTGGTGGGAACAGTAGTCAAACTAGGCTTACATACTTGCGATTTTAACATTAACACTATCCAGAAAACATCACACGATATGCACATAAGATAACATTCACACTATACACTTTACACTTGTTTCCATTTTAAGACCCCTTACTCCTTAGAGCGCTCATCAATTTCACGAAACGGCCATCGATAGATGGCGTTGGCGCTCGGTACGCGAGCACCGGCAACTCAACGCGCGTTTCAACGCAGACACGAATAATCTTGATAGTTTTGAATTAAATTGCTAATAACATAATTTTAAATTTTATATGGGGACTCTTTATTTAATCTGATTTAATTTCATATTCATGGTATGGTAGTAGTAAATAAGGTATATGAATGTAGTAAAAGTATAGTATTAGTCTACATGTACATATATAAATTCAGGTTTCCTAATTGATTGATTCAACAACCAACACCGCTGAGCCGAAACTACAAAAGCTAGAAAGTCGAAATTTGTATAGATTGCATTAACAAAATTTCGAAGAGATAAGAATAGATTATGAAAATTTACACCCCTAGTAGAGGGAAAAAGGGGGTGAAAGTTTGTAGCGGGATCAATTTGTTTTTTTTTTATTAGGAAAATTTTAGTTATGAACTTGAAATTAGAGAATAGTTTAATAGTGATTTCTGTTTTTTAGGGTTCCGTAGTCAACTAGGAACTCTTATAGTTTCGCCATGTCTGTCTGTCCATCCGTCCGTCCGTCCGTCCGTCCGTCCGTCCGTCCGTCCGTCCGCGGATAATCTCAGTAACCGTAAGCACTAGAAAGCTGAAATTTAGTAACAATATGTATATCAATCACGTCAACAAAGTGCAAAAATGAAAAATGGAAAAAAATGTTTTATTAGTGTAAAGTGTGATATATTTTTGGATAGGTATTTAAAAATGAATAAGGGTTTACTAAGATCGTTTTTTGATAATATTAATATTTTCGGAAATTATCACAGTTATACTGACTTTCGTATTTTTATAAGAACAGCATGCACTTACGTCCAGAACAGTGACATTTGGTGCATTGGAACTGCTCATGATGTGTCACTTTTTAACCGTCGCCTCAAATCTGAGAGATTTGAGGCGAGGTTCTCAATTCGTCTGTATGTTTATTTATTTTTTTCATTTTTTTATGTTTGTTCCTCGATATCTCCGTTGTTACTGGACCGATTAAAAAAAAATTGAATGTATATGAATACAGATTGGTCCCATTTTTCTCAGAACCCAGTTCTGATGATGGGATCCTGGAGTAATCGAGGAACTCCTCGAATCTGAAAGGCATACGTATGGTGATTTTTGTGTTTTTAAAGGAACAGCATGCATTTAGGTACGGAACAGTGACATTTGGTGCAGTGGAACTGCTGATGATGGCCAGAACGGAACTTCTCAAATCTGAACGGCACGCTTATAGTGACTTTGGTATTTTTATAAGAACAGCATGCACTTTCGTCCAGAACAGTGACATTTGGTGCAGTGGAACTGCTGATGATGGTCAGATCAGAACCGATCTTCTCAAATCTGAACGGAACACTTATAGTGACTTTGGTATTCTTATAAGAACATCATGCACTTACGTCTAGTCCAGAACAGTGATATTTGGTGCAGTGGAACTGCTGATGATGGTCAGAACACTCAGAACCAAACTCTTCAAATCTGAACGGCACGCTTATAGTGACTTTGGTATTTTTATAAGAACAGCATGCACTTACGTCCGGAACAGTGACATTTGGTGCAGTGGAACTGCTGATGATGGTCAGAACCGAACTCCTCAAATCTGAACGGCACACTCATAGTGACTTTGGTATTTTTGTAAGAAAAGCATGCATTTAAGTTCAGAACAGTGACATTTATTTAGTTATGTTTGTTAAGCATAATTATTGAGTTTTCAAGTCAAAGTTTGTCAAGCTTCGATTTCTTATAATCGGATTCATGAGGAATTGAGAAACTCCTCAAACCTTAGCGTTATACGTATATTGATTTGTGTTGCCATCAAATAATTAAAGCATTAAAAACAGTTTTAAAAAATACCTACACATTTCTACATAATCCAACATTCGCAAGTAGCTTTCACCACAACCCGAAAGGCGGCGGTTTTTTTTTTTCTTAAAAAATATTAAACGTTTTTTTATGGGATAGGAGGCAAACGAGCAGATAGGCTGCCTGATGGTAAGCGATCACTGCCGCCCATGGACACCAGAAGCACCAGAAGTGTTGGAGGTGCGTTGCCGGCCTTTAAGATGGATGTACGCTCTTTTCTTGAAGGTTTGATGGTCGCATTGGTCCGGAAATACCGCTGGCGACAATTCATTCCACAGTTTAACTGTGCATGACGTGACCAAATTTGCAAAACGTTGCGTCTTAGAAACATTTTAAAGGGTGAAAATCAAAATATGTACACCGTGTCCAATAAGTTTGAATACAGCACAAATAGCCAATAAAACAAAATGAACAAATAGTTACTACATTATTATTATATTTTATGAATGGCACTCTTATTTACTACATTCACAACAAATGTTTTGGAATAACTCCAGCATTAACTTGTTTACCAGCCTCAAACGCTTCTCAAACGGATCACACGCGGCACGCACCGTTTTCTTCACATTTCATCCCAAATACTCTCAATAATCTTTTTGAAATGATCCAGGTTTATGATTTTATAAAAATTTAGTCTTCAAAGCATGTATGACCATACAAAGTAGTCTAATACGCCTAAACCTGGAGGCCTGGGTGGCCACTCATGTTTCGGATAAAAAACTGCCAAATTAGTCTGAAACTACGCTAGAATACCATTTGCCGAATGTGCTGGAGGTGCGTCTTGTTGGGACACATGATACTCATTCCCAAGCATCCTTTTTAACTTTAAGGCATTTTTTTCTCCAAAACCTTGGTTTTAAAGAAAAAAAACGTTGATTTTAACGCTTTTATCTGTAAGTACTGAAGGTAGTTTACCTCGCTTACATACTGCATCCCACACCTGGGCCGATGGTGAGCTCTGGAACCTAGGCACATTTTTCTAGTTGCCCGGAACGTTATCTATCCTCGGTACCCACAATAGTTTATTTTGGACACGTAGCGTCTGTTTTATCACATACAGATTCTGCTTATAAAAAATAACTCGTCACCTGCGTGCCGAGCAAGTATTTTGTTGGCACTTTACCTCTTTGTTTTTCTTAGACACTTCGGAAATTTCATGAACTTTGTGCTTGTATTTTATTAAAAGGAATATACTCTTCAGTTTAAATAAGAATTTGATGGCCTGTGATCCCTATATCTTTAGAACTGAGGTAAAATGTGAGTATTCGGACTTATTGGACACGGTGT
The DNA here is from genome assembly GCF_023078275.1 of Leguminivora glycinivorella. Lineage (NCBI taxonomy): Eukaryota > Metazoa > Arthropoda > Insecta > Lepidoptera > Tortricidae > Leguminivora > Leguminivora glycinivorella. The sequence goes on from NC_062982.1 coordinate 23,709,892, forward strand.
ACATGTTCGTTCTAAAAGTAGCTGATCAAGCATCGTCGGTTTGGAAAGCCTGCGGTAAAATTTTTGCTCATTACTATACATATTCGATTTAAAGGGTTTTGAGATTTAGGAAATAAAACAACGCTTCATTAGATTTAATTTAATAACATTATGTAATTATAATCTCAATGTAAGTGCAAGCAGTCTTATTTACAATAAACTTAAAAGCGGAAACAAATATATGCAGAAAGAAAAAAAGAAGCTGTCAATACTGAATCCCCTATGGTGGCTATGTATGAATAGCACAGAAAAGTATTAAAATAAAATAAAAACCGGCCAAAAGCGTCTCGGGCCACGCTCAGTGTAGGGTTCCGTAGTTTTCCGTATTTTTCTCAAAAACTGACCTATAAAGTTCAAAACAAATTTTCAAAGAAAGTCTTTGTAAAGTTCTACTTTTGTGATTTTTTAATATTTTTAAACATATGGTTCAAAAGTTATAGCGATTATTTCCGAAAATATGAAAATTATCAAAAATCGATCTTAGTAAAACCTAATTCATTTTTAAATACCTATCTAACAATATATCACACGTTGGGGTTGAAATGAAAAAAAATATCTGCCCCCTCTTTACATGTAGGGGTACCCTAATAAAACATTTATTATTATTAATTAACGACCTTCCACATATTTATAATGAGCCCAAACATGATGGGGTTATGATGAGGAGAATAGCAGTTCTGTTGACCACCTCCTGACTCCATCATGAGAACTTGGACCTCGTCTAGTTCGATGGTGCTCGTCAGCCCAAATCTAATGAGCCCGAACATGATGGGATTATGATGAGGAGAATAGCAGTTCTGTTGACCACCTCCTGACTCCATCATGAGACCTTGGACCTCATCTAGTTCGAAGGTGCTCGTCAGCCCAAATCTAATGAGCCCGAACATGATGGGGTTATGATGAGGAGAATAGCAGTTCTGTTGGCCACCTCCTGACCCCGTCATAAGACCTTGGACCTCATCTAGTTCGGTGGTGCTCGTCAGCCCAAATCTAATGAGCCCAAACATGATGGGGTTATGATGAGGAGAATAGCAGTTCTGTTGACCACCTCCTGACTCCATCATGAGACCCTGGACCTCATCTAGTTCGATGGTGCTGGTCAGCCCAAATCTAATGAGCCCAAACAGGATGGGGTTATGATGAGGAGAATAGCAGTTCTGTTGACCATCTCCTGACTCCATCATGAGACCTTGGACCTCATCTAGTTCGATGGTGCTCGTCAGCCCAAATCTAATGAGCCCGAACATGATGGGGTTATGATGAGGAGAATAGCAGTTCTGTTGGCCACCTCCTGACCCCGTCATGAGACCTTGGACCTCATCTAGTTCGATGGTGCTCGTCAGCCCAAATCTAATGAGCCCAAACATGATGGGGTTATGATGAGGAGAATAGCAGTTCTGTTGACCACCTCCTGACTCCATCATGAGACCTTGGACCTCATCTAGATCGATGGTGCTCATCAGCCCAAATCTAATGAGCCCAAACATGGTGGAGTTATGATAAGTAGAATAGCAGTTCTGTTGAACATCTCCTGCCTGAATCCATCATAATGAGAACCAGAACCTCATCCTGGTCCCAAAATATAATAATAATTCAAACTCTCAACAAACTTCACGTATAACTTAAAATCCAAAATCATATGAAAAGCATGTCGAATGCTAAAATTGCATAAGGTGTAAAAAGGATCAAGATTTGTTTAGTCGCAGTTTACGGCACTTCTCGGAACTATCGAGCTGCTTACGAAAGCTAGGTGCGCCGGACGATCAAACGCAGGTCCGTTGTCTTCGAGCGCTCGGCGCAGACTGAGCGGGCTCGCGTTAGCACAGTGTCTTTTATTCGAATTTTAGGTGTTTTAAAAACATATCTATCGACAGAAAGGTATGTCTTATATGTATGATTTTTTTCTTGTAGGTCAATAAGAAGTTCTAGTTTAGGATAATATTATTTAAGAGTTACAAAAAATGCAGGAATCGCAGGAAAAAAAATACATAATGTAAACCTCTTTTTATCGAAAAAATGGGGAGGATACGGAAGGTTATTTATCCACCATTTCAAGTAAATCTTAAAATGTCAAAGTATTAGCTAACTCGTACAGGATATAACAAATAGGATTGTGATCATTTATTACCCCAAATAACATTTTTAACAGCACAATCACGATTCTAAACGAGCTATCCCACTATGAAAATTGAAAACGTCTTCCGAAAAAACTGATTTTTCGGAAGTATAAAAAGACATATTTTAAAGTAGTACCAATTGACTTTCTAGCTTAAGATACGTACTTTTAGGAACATTATAATTTTTTTAATAATCATTTATAGTTTCTTTATAATTTTGAATGAAAAAGGTTCTATTTTGCAAAAAACGCTCGTCTTTAGGAATAAGGCCTCTTAATGTTATAGAAATCGTTATTATATAAGTAATTATTTATCTATTGTGATTGTGACCTGGGTTCCGGCAGAAAATCAGTGCTTCGGTCGAAAGAGCGAAGCGTATCACTGAGCCGCGACCCTTTTGTCCTGCTGCAACGCACACAGTTTATATTTTCTTTTTCTTTTCTCTTTTTTGTTATTGTTGTTTTTTTTTTTACTGTCTCAATTGTATTTTACTGTTCTGTCTCTTTTTTATGTTGCGCCTAATTTGTGTGTTTTAAATTGTGTATTGTATTGTGTGTGTTTGCAGTCTGCCAAATAAATGACTTATCTATCTATCTATCTATCTATCTAGCGTAGCCTTAGATCCCGGAAAACGCGAATTTTCGAGTTTTCATGAGTTTTTCTTTCGCGTTAGTAAACGTAAAATATGGTCGTTAATTTCGCCGCGCGCCATCGATTCCGCTTAGCTCAGTCGTACGAGGTCGGTCTAATGTACGCCGATAGATCGTAGGTGTCAGGGTTTCGAATCCCGGCCATAAAGTCAGTTTTTTTTGTCTTTTTTTTTTGTTTTTGTATTTAGAAGAGTTTTTTTTTTATCTAAAGACACGATATATTAAAATAGAACCGAGCGAAGCTCGGTCGCCCAGATATTATATCTTATGTGCCACGATTTCACTCACTCCGTGCACAAACGCCCGCACGAAATTGTTGAATGTTGGTGACATATTGAGCCAACTCATCAAAAACAAAAAAAAAACATTTACTTATTAACTCTCGCAAATCTACTTTATTTCCTATTGTCATTTTGTTTAATTAACTGCATCATAAATTAACTTAACCGGACCTTCTTTATGTACATACATAAATATACTCCAGGACGTACGTAACTAAGCAACATTAACAAAAAAAATGTTTGCAGGACACCCGATAACCCGGTGACTCACGACATAGACGCCCAATTTCTCATTGGCCCGTACCTCATGATATCGCCCATACTGGAACAAGGAGCCAGGACCACAAGGGCCTACTTCCCTGGCGTGTGGTACCACCTGCAGGATGGCTCGGCCCTGGCGCAAGACCAGTGGAACACGCTGGATGAAAACCAGACGGTTTCTGTCCGGGTGAGTTTGACTACAGTACTTTGGATCGGATGTAGAACCGATATCCGATATTAACACTCTCGCAACCAAGAACTCGCCTGGTGGACACTCGTGAACTTTACTCAGATGCCGGAGAGCCCGCTGGGTGGGTTCTCGCTATACCATTGGGCTTATAAATTACGACCGGTTTCTGTGTAAGGTACAGCGGGGCAAATTTCGATTGGGGGGCAAAATCCATTTTTTCCATTATTCAGTTCATTTATTTAAAGGACCAACTGAGATCATTATTACACTATGATGTTGACTACTACTACTGAACATGCCTGCCGTATATAACCGGTGGACACTCTATTTAATAATGTAAACATTGTAAAACATGGAAAAAATGAACCAGTTACATTCGCCCCCGAGTCGAGATTTGCCCCGCTGTACTTTAGTGATTTTTTGCCTGGTGGCTATGACATTCTTCTAAAGCCTGTAAATTTTCTAATTCACAATGACAGGCGTTTTTGAGGCTTTAATAAATATGTAGTCAGTGTAACGTATGTTTTTCACTTCTTTCTACATTAGTTACATTACCGACTCATAAATGGGTCCTAAATTATGATTATCTTTTCAAAATGACGGGCGTTTTCCCGAGCCAGAGTTGTCTAATTTCTTGGTCAGTAATGTATCTCTTTTTCATGGCAGGGTGGCGGGATAATCCCGCTGCAGGCGCCGCCCTTGGGCGCGGTGAGCACGGCGCGCGCGCGCTCGTCGCCGCTGCAGCTGCTGGCCGCGGCCGCCGCGCGCCGCGCCGCCGGCGCGCTGTACTGGGACCACGGCGACACGCTCAGTGAGTAGGGGCGGGTGCTGGACCCCCTCGGGCGCGGTGAACACAGCCCGCGCGCGCTCGTCGCCGCTGCAGCTGCTGGCCGCGGCCGCCGCGCGCCGCGCCGCCGGCGCGCTGTACTGGGACCACGGCGACACGCTCAGTGAGTAGGGGCGGGTGCTGGACCCCCTCGGGCGCGGTGAACACAGCCCGCGCGCGCTCGTCGCCGCTGCAGCTGCTGGCCGCGGCCGCCGCGCGCCGCGCCGCCGGCGCGCTGTACTGGGACCACGGCGACACGCTCAGTGAGTAGGGGCGGGTGCTGGACCCCCTCGGGCGCGGTGAACACAGCCCGCGCGCGCTCGTCGCCGCTGCAGCTGCTGGCCGCGGCCGCCGCGCGCCGCGCCGCCGGCGCGCTGTACTGGGACCACGGCGACACGCTCGGTGAGTAGGGGCGGGTGCTGGACCCCCTCGGGCGCGGTGAACACAGCCCGCGCGCGCTCGTCGCCGCTGCAGCTGCTGGCCGCGGCCGCCGCGCGCGCGCCGCCGGCGCGCTGTACTGGGACCACGGCGACACGCTCAGTGAGTAGGGGCGGGTGCTGGACCCCCTCGGGCGCGGTGAACACAGCCCGCGCGCGCTCGTCGCCGCTGCAGCTGCTGGCGCGGCCGCCGCGCGCCGCGCCGCCGGCGCGCTGTACTGGGACCACGGCGACACGCTCAGTGAGTAGGGGCGGGTGCTGGACCCCCTCGGGCGCGGTGAACACAGCCCGCGCGCGCTCGTCGCCGCTGCAGCTGCTGGCCGCGGCCGCCGCGCGCCGCGCCGCCGGCGCGCTGTACTGGGACCACGGCGACACGCTCAGTGAGTAGGGGCGGGTGCTGGACCCCCTCGGGCGCGGTGAACACAGCCCGCGCGCGCTCGTCGCCGCTGCAGCTGCTGGCCGCGGCCGCGCGCGCCGCGCCGCCGGCGCGCTGTACTGGGACCACGGCGACACGCTCAGTGAGTAGGGGCGGGTGCTGGACCCCCTCGGGCGCGGTGAACACAGCCCGCGCGCGCTCGTCGCCGCTGCAGCTGCTGGCCGCGGCCGCCGCGCGCCGCGCCGCCGGCGCGCTGTACTGGGACCACGGCGACACGCTCAGTGAGTAGGGGCGGGTGCTGGACCCCCTCGGGCGCGGTGAACACAGCCCGCGCGCGCTCGTCGCCGCTGCAGCTGCTGGCCGCGGCCGCCGCGCGCCGCGCCGCCGGCGCGCTGTACTGGGACCACGGCGACACGCTCAGTGAGTAGGGGCGGGTGCTGGACCCCCTCGGGCGCGGTGAACACAGCCCGCGCGCGCTCGTCGCCGCTGCAGCTGCTGGCCGCGGCCGCCGCGCGCCGCGCCGCCGGCGCGCTGTACTGGGACCACGGCGACACGCTCAGTGAGTAGGGGCGGGTGCTGGACCCCCTCGGGCGCGGTGAACACAGCCCGCGCGCGCTCGTCGCCGCTGCAGCTGCTGGCCGCGGCCGCCGCGCGCCGCGCCGCCGGCGCGCTGTACTGGGACCACGGCGACACGCTCAGTGAGTAGGGGCGGGTGCTGGACCCCCTCGGGCGCGGTGAACACAGCCCGCGCGCGCTCGTCGCCGCTGCAGCTGCTGGCCGCGGCCGCCGCGCGCCGCGCCGCCGGCGCGCTGTACTGGGACCACGGCGACACGCTCAGTGAGTAGGGGCGGGTGCTGGACCCCCTCGGGCGCGGTGAACACAGCCCGCGCGCGCTCGTCGCCGCTGCAGCTGCTGGCCGCGGCCGCCGCGCGCCGCGCCGCCGGCGCGCTGTACTGGGACCACGGCGACACGCTCAGTGAGTAGGGGCGGGTGCTGGACCCCCTCGGGCGCGGTGAACACAGCCCGCGCGCGCTCGTCGCCGCTGCAGCTGCTGGCCGCGGCCGCCGCGCGCCGCGCCGCCGGCGCGCTGTACTGGGACCACGGCGACACGCTCAGTGAGTAGGGGCGGGTGCTGGACCCCCTCGGGCGCGGTGAACACAGCCCGCGCGCGCTCGTCGCCGCTGCAGCTGCTGGCCGCGGCCGCCGCGCGCCGCGCCGCCGGCGCGCTGTACTGGGACCACGGCGACACGCTCAGTGAGTAGGGGCGGGTGCTGGACCCCCTCGGGCGCGGTGAACACAGCCCGCGCGCGCTCGTCGCCGCTGCAGCTGCTGGCCGCGGCCGCGCGCGCCGCGCCGCCGGCGCGCTGTACTGGGACCACGGCGACACGCTCAGTGAGTAGGGGCGGGTGCTGGACCCCCTCGGGCGCGGTGAACACAGCCCGCGCGCGCTCGTCGCCGCTGCAGCTGCTGGCCGCGGCCGCCGCGCGCCGCGCCGCCGGCGCGCTGTACTGGGACCACGGCGACACGCTCAGTGAGTAGGGGCGGGTGCTGGACCCCCCTCGGGCGCGGTGAACACAGCCCGCGCGCGCTCGTCGCCGCTGCAGCTGCTGGCCGCGGCCGCCGCGCGCCGCGCCGCCGGCGCGCTGTACTGGGACCACGGCGACACGCTCAGTGAGTAGGGGCGGGTCTCCATACTCCCACTCAATCGTATTACTCGAATTATGTTATGCCATAAATTAAATATAACAAGATCATACCATCCCATACATTAAAATGCGACCGCCTACGAACGCGCTTACACTCCACCACACATAGATGGCGCCACAAAAAATGCCTTGTTGCCACCGATTATTTGTAGATTGGCATTAAGTGCAATTCCGAGCCGTAAATCTATGTCAAAAGTGACACTTAACGCCATCTACAAGTATAATCGAAAGCTACAAGACATTTTTTTTGTGGCGCCATCTATGTGTGGTGGAGTGTAAGCGCGGTCTTAGGCGGTCGCATTTTAATGTATGGGATGGTATGATCTTGTTATATTTAATTTATGGTTATGCTATGACCAAAAATTATTATATCATAATTGTACGGTCACGGACTTTAATTGTTGATCCTCTTCTAGCTCATTTTATACTGGACATTACAGTCAGTTCATCTTTACTTGTCCTATCATGTAAACAAACGAAACGTCAAATATGATCAAAGACAATTACTAGTGATTGGAAATGTCGATAAAATGATGTATTAACGATAATTTGTAAATAAACGCTGCTAACGTCATCAGAGGATTTTCAATTTTAGGTCACATAATATTTATGTAAAACCTAAATTTTGTTAGGTTTCGTCACATTTGCAACAATCCTATGGAAAAGGCTAGTACAGTATTCATTTTATAGTACCTAACATTAACATTAATACAACAAAAAATATACTGATAGTAAAATATTTATTGTAAAGAGGTAGAAAATAAAACGTAAACAAGTCGGTAAAAAATCTGATAAATTATTGTAATTAATATCAACGCACTTTTTCAAAGCTATACAAACTCAAACGTTCATATCGATCGTTCATAACGATAAGTTGTCATCCCAACATTATGACTCATAGACAATTTAGACTTCGTAATGTCAGGAGTTTTTGATGTCATCCATTCGTAATTACAATTATTGATGAAAATCTTTTTAGAAATGATATTTTTCAGTGGTTTTTTGATTGAATTCAATACTTTGTGAGTTTATTTAAGTGTATCATAACATTTTTAGTGATGGTTAATGTGCAATTCCAGAGAAAATTGAGATAATGTTTTCCAGCAGTGTTTGTGTACATGATTGGACAAGTTAGGTTGAACTGAGTGTACAGAGTTAAGCATACTTAAGCTGTGACGTTCCAGTATAAAATGAGCTAGAAGTGGATCAACATATAAAGTCCGTGACTGTACCTATCCAAATTATTAACTAACGCATGGCCTGAAACTTAATATTAAGCTAGGTATAAGTAATTTGTGTGCCCTGACAGGGTGTCATGGAAGCTATTTGTATAATTTTAAAATTCTATGTACATGACTTTTACAAATAAACATCTTATCTTATCTTATCTAGTGAGTGAGTGAGTGTTGTCCCAAATTTAGAAAACGGCCGTAGTGACGGCCGTTTTCTAAATTTGGGACACAAAATTAGTGAAAGTTGTTAACAAAAATTAACTCGATCTCAGTTTTATGACGAAGATTGAGCATGAAATTTCAATAAAAATATTGCTTTTGAGTTAATTACGTAAACTAGCTATAAGCGATGATCTACATTTAGAGAACATGAAAAAAGTTGGCTTTTATACAATTTTTTAACCCCCCACGCAAAAACGACGGTGTGTTATAAGCTTGACGTGTCTGTCTGTCTGTGTATGTGTCCATCAGTGGCATCATAGCTCCCGAACGGATGAACCGATTTAGATTTCGTTTTTTACTTTGAAAGCTGAGTTAGTCGGGAGTGTTCTTAGCCATGTTTCATGAAAATCTGTTTTATACTATGTCGGGGGTTTTTTTATTCTTAATTGTCGTCACAAAACTGACATCGAGTTAATCTTTGATAACAACTGTCACTAATTATGGGTCCCCATTTCTGAAAATGACCCTACACAAGCCTGTGGCCGCCAAACTGGACTGGTCCCACATCCCACCAAAAACAAGTAGTCTATGAGCTATCGGCAATAGAAACGGATAAAGTACCTACTACCTAAGTCTCGCTCTCTCATTTATTTACACGGAAGCAACTATCTTTTGTTTCGTTTCTATAGCCCATCGCTCACTCGCTTTTGGTGGCACCAGTGCCTAAAGGACTGTTGTACTGGGACCACGTGGTCACGCTGAGTCAGTGGCAGGGTGATGGATAGCCCCACTACACAAGTTTGAACTGAAAAAGTCTAAATTATAAAGACAATGTCTTAAATAGTACATAGTGCAACAAGGGGAGGAAGTTAAATATTACTAACGAGAGTAAGTTAAATCGCGACGGCTTGCCGGAGCGATTTAAAGACTCGAGTTTGTAATATTCATACTCCCCGAGTTACACACAATGTTTTTCATCACACTCGCAATGTAAAAAATATGTAAATAGATGTAAAAAGGTTAAGTACCGTACAAGAAACTTCATTATTCCCTTGGGAGAACCATTTTTCTATAACTCACGCTCCGCCTGCGTGCAATAGCACATTTAAAGTGCGGGTGTGATGAAAAAATTTTGTTTTTATTTTTTATAAGAACACATGACATATTTCTTTATTTCAATACACATTTAAAAAAAAAAGTAGTCATCATCAGTGTAGTTGATAGTAAATAGGTGGCGCTAAAAATCGAGGTACGATTCTTAATATAAAATATGTAAATCCTATATAAAAAAAACCCTAAAAATAATCCTTGCCCGTAATAACATATTTTTTTTTAATTTTCAGATAGCTACGAAGAGAAGCAATACAGCCACATAGAGTTCGTCCTCAGCTACACTGAGCTCAAGAGCGAAGTCCACTGGTGGGGCTTCGGGGTCCCCCCCCTCAACAAGGTGACGCTACTCGGCCAAGAGCTGCCCGTACAATCCGTCTCCATCAACAACGCACCCTGTGTCAAGACTTGTCAGTTCAGCTATAATGGTCAAACTAAGGTACTTGAGATATATAATATGACTCTAGCTTTGGACAAGCCGTTCAGTATTAAGTGGAGTTTTAAAATGATGACGCCGTTTGTGAACAGAGTGGAGAAGATTAGGAACGGTACGATTAATTGAACAAAATAGGGTTGTAGGTTGGGTTTTAGGGATGGGAAAAAAACGCATGCTAAAATACTCAAAATTGCGTTTTTAATAAAATTTAAAATCGACTGAGAGTTAATAGCTCTCGGACTTTGAGACTTTGAAACTTCCTGTGCTTGTATTAACTAAATGTCATAGACGGTACCTTTAAAATAACATTTTCACCGGCGAGGCTGTCAAATCTAGTCAAAAATTGCCACCAAGTTACCTTTTGTAATAAAGTTCAAAGTCTGAGAGTCCATAGAGTTGAGAAAATTAGGAATGATACGATCATTTGAACGGTAAGAGCGTTCGACTTTCCGGGGTCGTGGGTTCGAACCCCGGCTCGTACTAATGAGTTTTTCGGAACTTATGTGCGAAATGTCATTTGATATTTGCTAGTCGCTTTTCGGTGGAGGAAAACATCGTACTACGTGTACGATTGTTGCTAACGCTCAAAATCAATTAAGAAAAGTAGGATGCGTTCATCGAAAAGTTACTCTATTTTAACAAGAGCTCTTTTTGTGTATAAGAATCCCTTGTAGAGATTACTAGAGCGCGTTTCAGAAACGATTTTGTACGTTTCTCGGTAAAGTTCAAAATTAAATGAGAGTCGTGGAATTGAGGGATTGTGCATTTTTTGCATTTTGCAAATTACGTCAATATTGTAGAATTTTATAAGAAAAATCTTAGCTGTCGTGTAGGATAAAGTTACCCTTATAAGGTACAGTCGCGTTCAATAACATCTACACACTTAGGGAAACAAATATATCTGTAAGTACATTTTTGGTTCGTAGAGATTAGCATGATTTGGATGTAACGAGTAATAGTAAAGAAATATACCTACATAAATAAATAACCTAACCACAAAATTAAAATTTTGAATAAACCCCCGACCGCGACATAGTGGACCGATTTTCATGAAACATGGCTAAGAACACTCCCGTCTAATTCGGCTTTCAAACAAATAAAACTAAATCTAAATCGGTTTATCCATTCGGGAGCTACGATGCCACAGATAGACACACACACAAACAGACGTTAACAAACATTTTTGCGTCGGGGGTAAAAAACAAGACACATTTAGAGTTGTGTTCAGATATTTTTGTTCGCGTAAGTTTGTAAAAATAACTGAACGCGATTATAGCAATAATAAATCTCATAAATATAGGTGTAAGTTTAAACCTATTACAATAAGCGATATGAGAAAGTGAATTGTGAAAATATTACACTATGTCTGTCCCATTTTAACTGTTTATGTACATAAATCCTAATATTTGAAAACAATAAAAACCGGGTGCTTGTCATATGTTCAATAATTGGTATTCTATTCACCTTAAAGCCCCCCCATACACGATACGATTCATAGTTTCGATCGATTGGACAGATGTGGCGATCGGTCGTCGCATCGAAAGTGCCAGCCATTACCACACACTTTCGATCCATCGTTGCGATATTCATACTTGCACAGGATTTTGTTGTGATGTGCGATATCGTATGCGATCAAGTAAATCATTAACGATATTGACATACACTGTCGATCGGTCGTTGCGATTAATCGTACCGTATCGTACCGTGAATGGGGGGCTTTATTCGTGTATTATAAGTCATTTGCAATAATATTATGAACAACGAAAAACGCAATAATAATTGCATTCTCGATAAGTCTAGCGCGACTAAGTATAGACTCGCGCGCGAGCAACTCATGCTAGATGTACTGGGGGGTTACCACGAAGCCTTTCACTCATTCAGAGAAAAAAAAAACAAAGAAAAAAGAAACAGGGTGCGTTGTTCGAGAGAAAGGGACAGCTATACCAGTCATATAGCTCCGTCCCTCTCTCTCAACCTAAATTGAACGGCAATAGTTGTTCATGGTGTTCTTACTCGTATATAATAATAAGCCCTTGTTTTGATGTCAAATATACTTGCTATTATTTTCTAAACAATGAGGCTAAATGTAGCTTTCTATACAAAATTTTGTATGGAAAGCGACAACACATAATGGAAAATTCGATCAATTCCTGCGATAGTGATTCTTAGTCAAGCAATGTCTCACGCGTTTGGCTCAGAAAATCATTATAGGTCTAGTCATAAGATTAATAGATGTATTAATAATAAGGTACATCGGATTTAAGCTCGACTGGGGGGGGCAATTGCAACTAATCCATTTTTTCCATTATTACCAGGGGCGGCTCACTCCGCGTTTCTTCCATACATTTCGACAGTAAAGTTTGACAACCTTCACGCTGCGCAATAGAACTCAATGTCGCATGCAGTCCGTTGACAGGTTGTTCAGAGTGAGCCTACTGTACTTGTACTTTTATATATTATGAACACGCCTACCATATATAACCGGTGGACGGTTGGCATGGTTGGTATTTAATAATGCAAAACATTGTACAACATGGAAAAAGGACCAGTTACATTTTCCCCCCAGTCGAGATTTGCCCCGCTGTACCTTAACGTTTTTTGTATTATTTTTATATTTACGTGTTTTACTTAGTAGTCATTTTAGATGTCCACTAAAAAGTATTGCGATTCTTATAGTATTGTAAGAAATGAAGTTAGCTCTTGTATCTCTTTTCCATTAAATAGGTACCTTAGTGTGCAGTCAACCAACTGGAACCCTAGGCCACTCTACAACCATGTCAAAATGACAAGCAGTAAGAGATTTCTTACAATCTGATTTATAACATCACTGTGACATAGTTCTACGGTGGCCCAGGGTTCCAATTGGTTGACTGTACTGTACCTACATCTACTGTAATTATTAATTCGGTTAGATCCCGATTCATAAATACTTGAAACCAATTCTTATAGACAATCCATTTCTTATAGGGGCATTTTCGAATTAGCGTAAGTCATAAACAAAAACTCACTGTCAGTTTTGTGACGATAAAAATAAAAATATTGTTTTTGTGTTAATTACATAAACTTTAAGCGATAATCTACATTCAGAATGTGAAAAAAGTAAATTTTTAAGACATATTTTATGCTTAAGAGGGCTTTCGTGTGAAAAACAGTGAAATCGCAACCGAGCGCTTCATCATACCGTGTGTGGTATCAAATTAAAGGGCTTTGCGAGTAGTTTACAAATATATATCACACTATAGGACTTTTTCTACTTGGTCTAACAAAATATGAGAAAATGTCCAAAAGTGGTAATAATTGTACCGATGAAGGCTCGTTTTCAAAAAATTGCCAAAAATAAATAATAGCAATTTGTAATCACTAAGGCATAACAGCAATTTAAGTAAACATTGCAGATTAATTAAGTACAAAAATTACTTCGATGTGATGTAGATTTTCAAAGAAAATGTCACTTAATTTTAGGTAATTTCTGAAAAAAATTGAATTCGTCTTAGCCTCGTTTACTCTTTTTCAAAACCTTATAATAAAAATGTAGTCTGAGAAGATTGTAGTACAGGATATACGAATTATAAATTTACCTGTTTTAGTATTCAAAATTGTCCAAATTTTACAAATAAGATTGACTAATTCAGCTCTATACGTGAGTTTTTCTAAACGTGCATTAGAAAAAAAATCATAATTAATTTAGTGAGTTAGTTTTCAAAAATCCAGTCTTATAAAAATCAAGATAATAAGATGTTCTAACTGAAACTTGAATTAAATAAATCTATTGGATAACGGAAAGTGCAGTATTTCACCGACTAAAACTATCAATTTTACATTCTTTTGACGTTTTTTTTGAAAGCACCCTTAATTGTCGTCACAAAACTGACAGCGAGTTAATTTTTGTTAACGACTTACGCTAAATGCTCATAGACAATTCATCTAAGAATATTAAGATTACTTATAAGATAGGTACATACCCTCCCCAATTCTTAATATTTTAGCTATTGCACAAAAGAACCCACGCACAAAATTCATCGTGTATTATTGAGAAAACCTGAAAGTTAAGAATAGCATAGTTATAATAGCTTTGTTATATGTAGGTATATAACGAAACCCTTTTGATGCCATGAACCCTCTAAATACTTAGGTCGTCTGTCGTGCCTGCAACGCCAATGACTTGCACTTAAGACGATACAGGAGGGGTCAATTCTCCATACAAACGCTCTCGACTATTTCCTCCCTGGTTTTTGAAGATAGAGCACTGATTTTTTCAACACAGATTATTATTATTTTTATCTGTGTCGAACCGTTTTGCATTTTTTGATACCTATTTTTATTTTTAAAGATGCTAGAGCCCATCAAAAATCTTCAAAAACGGCCTTATTGATTATGGCGCAAAAAAAGGTTTGGTATTAAAAATTGGTAACAATTAGCCAAAAAAACTAAACGGTCCGACACGGATAATTTCATTGTTATTCAGATTCTCAAATTTCGTTACGATTGATTAAATTGTAAAGGAGGAAACAGTCGAGAGCGGACCCCGATTTAAAAAAAAATTTGCAGTATCTTTTAAGTGAGTTGTTCTGAATGGACAATTTTTTTTTCAATAATCTAGTTAATAAATAACACTAGTATATTTAACTAAAACTCCCAAATTGAAAGGGACTCCTTTCCATTTTAGCATTTTCGCTCCTGTAGCGCCTTGAAAGTGTTATGGCGCTTCCACACTGGCTGTTATAAATTTGTGACAAGTACAGCATAATATTAATTCCATCGCGCTGTCCCTGTCACATAATGTTATATAACATTGATAACAGCCAGAGTGGGAGCACCACTATGGCGGACGTTGCCAAAGCGATTTTCCTACTGTTATAAGTTTTATATTCGTTCTTCACCAGACATTTTTTTTCTAGGTACACCTAAAAATACTTACCAAAGTTTCCTAACTGGTCTTAAACTTGAAAGACGCGGTCATGGACTACTTCTAATTGTTAAACTTATCTTAGTCTGTTTCCACATTATCCAATCCGATATCGGATGTCGGAAGGATTTCAATGGAAAAAACAAGATGGCGCCTGTAAACTTGGATATCGGTCCTACATCCGATATCAGATCGGATAATGTGAAAACGCACTTAGAGTCATTTTAAGTGTTTCATATTTCGCTTATATTTGTAGGAACAATTCTACAATTAGTACAATATCGACATATCTGAGCGTACAATTGAGTTTTGTGATATCGAAACTGCTAATGCATGTGTGGACATGTCATTATAAATGTCATAAGTGTCCGCTCAAATCTTTCAATCAATTTTTCATAGCACAGTGTGGAAGCGTTCGCGAAGCCCGGCCACGACATTGGTCTAAGCATGTCTAACTCATCGGGTGCCAGACTGATTTATGAGTCATTGGAATTTGGATTTTATTCTAATTAATCAAATTTCAAATTTGCTTGACGTAATCGGCCGGGAGTCTGGGACGACTCTCCAAAGGATGTGGGCGACAGCGGGGAGCCGCGGTCATACATTGCAGCGAGACAGATGGGACTGTTCATTCGCACGTATGGTTGCCGCTCACCGCTGTCGCGCTTCGACCAATGTCGTGGCCGGGCCGTTAGGAACTCCCACCAAAAGCGAGTTAGCTATGAGAGGCTATGAAACGAACAGTTGCTCCCGTGTAAATAAAAAACCGGCCAAGAGCGTGTCGGGCCACGCTCAGTGTAGGGTTCCGTAGTTTTCCGTATTTTTCTCAAAAACTACTGAACTTATCAAGTTCAAAACAATTTTCCTAGAAAGTCTTTATAAAGTTCTACTTTTGTGATTTTTTTCATATTTTTTAAACATACGGTTCAAAAGTTAGTGGGGGGATGCACTTTTTTTTCCTTTAGGAGCGATTATTTCCGAAAATACTAATATTATCGCCAAAACCATCTTAGTAAACCCTTATTCATTTTTAAATACCTATCCAACAATATCTCACACGTTGGGGTTGGAATGAAAAAAAATATCAGCCCCCACTTTACATGTAGGGGGGGTACCCTAATAAAACATTTTTTTCCAGTTTTTATTTTTGCACTTTGTCGGCGTGATTGAAATACATATTGGTACCAAATTTCAGCTTTCTAGTGCTAACGGTTTCTGAGATTATCCGCGGACGGACGGACGGACAGACAGACATGGCGAAACTATAAGGGTTCCTAGTTGACTACGGAACCCTAAAAAGACGCAATGTTATCGCGAGCGAGTTACAGTTCTTCGCCGAGTGATGACCTAGGTATAAATCGCTTGCTCTCTTTTACTTACACGGGAGCGATTTGTTTTTTTTTTTTATTAGGGACACCTTACACAGATCAACTTAGCCCCAAACTAAGCAAAGCTTGTACTATGGGTGCTAGCACGATATACATACTTAAATAGATAAATACATACTTATATACATAGAAAACATCCACGACTCAGGAACAAACATCTGTGCTCATCATACAAATAAATGCCCTTTGATATTTGACATTAATAGTGACATTTCCCCATTGTCATAGCAACTAACTATGCCATGCATGTAATACCTGTATGAATGTGATAAAGCTAACCCGTAGTGATATAATTATAGTCCAGTCATGTTTCATCATGCCAAAGTTATTGTTTAAACAATCAAATTGTTAACTGTAAGATTGCACATAAATAAACATGATCTTGCACCGGATTTGACTTTTATTTGTGACGCCCCGCAAAAAAAGGTACCGTATGGCTTAAACTATTATCACAGTATAATAAAAAGTAGTATCGTACAGTATGGCCACTCCCGCTCCCTGAAAGTGCCGCCCACCCGTTCGGCTACCTCACAGTTACCGCCTGTCAAAAACACGATCCGTCGGCCTGCCATATCTCACTCATACAAGCATGGTACGCGTTCACCTACACGAGCTTAGACTGTGTGCGTAGGAGCGCGCCTCTTTATATATTTGATCGCCATTGTCCGATGTGTGCTACTTATTATTATAGCTATTTATGTGACTGGGCATGACTGGTGCACAATGAGAGCCGTTAAAACACAGAGTGTTATTTTTTTTTATGTTTTTTTTTTTCAAAATTTGTATTGACGTGATATCATGATTTTAAAATAAAGAAATATGTCATTTGTTGTTACAAAACATTTGGGGTAAATAGGATTTTGGCCACTGTCAGGCTGCGAACAGCGCCATCTAGATTTAAGCCTAAAAGGTCAATACATTTCAGGGGCCCGCTTTTTTGTATGAGCTTTGTCAGTCCAGTATTAAATCGATTTTCCTTGTCGGTCTTAAGCATATTATAGAGAACTTATGAGTACCCAGGGGGGGGGGGGTCACGTGGTCAATTTGTATGGCCAACCTAAGCTCCAGGGGGGGGGGGGTCTGGATCCGCGCATGTGCGATGCTACGTAAGCGCCGACCTTCATAAGGTGCCTTTTCCGAAGGAACGACACATTTGTAATCTACGTAAGAGATAAACATGTTGAGTAAGACCTTGCAACTTGTAAGACCCCCTGCGGCCTAAGTAAGTACATATTTCATCATGTGTGCTGATAATGATATTGATAAGGACGCATTTACTCGCTGTGTCGTTCAAAACAAACTGTTTGTTATCAAGTAGGCAAGCAATATGGACCCACGTGTCAGGATCTCATCTTGTATCCTTGGAATTGGAAATAAATAAATAACTATACTTGCGCGTAAACTAGATTATCCTCTCTATATATAACTCATAAGTCTTATACTGGTATGTACTAAGTCAAGAATAAAGCCTCCGCCACACAAAGCGTTTTGATAGCGTAGCGTTAACGGAGCGCAATGATAGCGGTGCGCCGGACGAATGCTGGCGTTCCGCTCGCAATCCGCGCTCGTTAGTTCCCGCCGGCATCCGCTGGGCGCAGCGTAAAGCGTTCGTCCGGCGCACCGCTATCATTGCGCTCCGCCTACGCTCTCAAAACGCGCCTGAGTGGCCGAGCTTTAAGCCCATCTAAATACCTACATAAAAGAAGAAACTGACTGACTGACATATCAACGCACAGCCGAAACCGCTGGACCTAGAGATTCCACATTTGGCACGTAGGGTAGGTAGGTAGGGTCCTTATAAGGTGTAGACTAAGAAAGGATTTTTCCCCTCACTAGCTCGGAAACACGTGTTTTGTCCTTTAATACCAGCGGGTAAAAACGCACTTTATCCACTAGTGAGTAAAGTAATTTGACTTTGAATAAAGTCAAATTAACTGCTTTAAAATTGATAAAAGTAGGTGAATCTAGTAATAATGATGATTTACCAAATGTAACTGGAAGCAGTGATAAACGCATTTTTGCGTTGTAGTTTCCTCGCTATAGTGAGGGGAAAAGTTTTGTGTTACACTCGGGTGCAAATGTATTTTACTTCTCGTGTGTTAAAAAACGAGCAAGTTCAGGATTCTATTCTCGAACCACTCGCTTCGCTCGTGGTTCAACTATAGAATCCTTTCACTTGCTCGTTTTTCAATTCCACACTCGGCGTTAAAATACAACTTTGCCCCCTTGTATAACAAATAACTATTTCAAAATTCACATCCTAAGATTCCTAAGGCTCCATCCTATAGGGGTCCAAAGTTCAACATTTGAATACGATGTCTTTTAGTAGGTACATAATACGTAGTATCTTATTAGTAGTTTGTGGTAGGTACGAGGGCGAAGCCGCGGGGAAAAGCTAGTTTATAATAATTATAAAAAAACGTAGGACGGAGAAAACTACACTACTTAGGAGATAATTCACGCCAGAGTACTTACTCTCCTGCGTTTTTCTCGATCGAGCGATCTGCCTCGTCCGAGGCACATCTATTTGCAAATTTGCCATGCAAGCATATTGCCTCGCGACGTGTTGAGTGTGGACCCACCTTATCTAATGTGATTCTACGCATACACTGTTGTGCTATTTTTATACTTCTTTATCAAATATTTCTGTAGATTTCTGTGGAGAGAGATTTATATTTTAAGCAAGTAAAAACCTATGACAAAATACTTTACTATGTAGCAATGAATAATTGTCTTCTAGGTACTTTATTAACTTTTGCAGTCATTAGGTAGGTCCACACTGACCGAGCAGCCTCGTGCGGAAATAGTTATTTGGTATTTACAAGAGGGCATTGTATTTTAACGCAGAGTGTGGAATTGAAAAACGAGCAAGTGAAAGGATCCTATAGTTGAACCACGAGCGTAGCGAGAGAGAACTTGCGAGTTTTTTAACACACGAGAAGTAAAATACATTTGCACCCGAGTGTAGCACATAAATTTTCCCCTCACTATATCGGGGAAACTACAACGCAAAAAATGCGTTTATCACTGCTTCCAGTAGTTCCACAGGTGGAATCATCTTCATTACTAGATTCACCTACTTTCATTCATTTTAAAGCAGTTAATTTGACTTATTCAAGGTCAAATTACTTTACCCACTAGTGGATAAAATGCGTTTTTACCCGCTGGTATTAAAGGACAAAACACGTTTTCCGAGCTAGTGAGGGGAAAACGTTTATTATACTTGTGAGTGCACATTTGCCTCACCCGAGCCAATTGGCTCGGCAAGATCAGCCTTTAGTCAGCTGTTTAAAATAGTGCTCGCGAGGCTACTTGGTGAGTGTGGACCCAAGTGACCCAACTATTCAAGTGTTGCATAAAGAGATGTGAAAACTGGCTATTTAGAAATAAAAAATGAAAATATTAACTCTCAATATATTTAAATCTAATCACATTTAAGTTAAATATTAAAACAAAAACTTAACACATTCACTAATGGTCCTTCTCCGCGTCTGTTTTTAGAAACGTTTCATACTGTTCTTCATTCATCAGCTTAGAGACTTCAGCCGGATCTGACAATTTTAGCTTAAAAAGCCAGCCTTGGTCGTAACATGAGGTATTGATGAGACCAGGTTTGCTTTCTACTTCTTTGTTTTTCTCGGTAACAGTGCCTGTAACTGGTGAATAGATCTCACTTGCTGCCTTCACACTCTCAAGGGCTCCGCATTCATCTCCGGCCTTGATTTCTGTGCCCGGTTCGGGGAGTTGAGCAAACACAACATCGCCGAGAGACTCCTGTGCGTATTTACTGATTCCTACAGTGCCAACATTATTTTTAACAACTACCCATTCGTGGCGGTCTGTGAACTTCCTCTCTTCGGAGGCTTCCGTACTGTATTTGTGTCGGAGCGCACAATAAGACTGTCTGAGAGTAGGTTGGAGAATGGAGCATCTCGAAATGTATTGCTGTGTAGCCAAAAAAATGTGCTTTTGTAGAGCCATGTTTCTGAAATAGGTGAAAATTCTAGATTTAAAAAGTGAAAATAATATCTACTACAAATCTTGGTGTTGATGTTAACTATTGTGAAGCAACACTGCACAGTGCACATGACTGTGTTGCACAGTTACTTCACTATTAACTGCAGTGTGGATGCACCTTAGAACATTATTGGACAGGTCATGGTTAAATTAAAACTGATGTAATTTGTATGTATTTGAATTTAGGCTAAGTAATCTGTAGGACCATGTATGAAACACTTAAAAGTTAAATGCTAAACTTTAGAGGATAGACACCAATAACACTCATTTAAACTACCTAGTTTTCTTTTAATTCACTAATAACAAATGATGTAATCTACAAATAAGATAAATAATTTTAACTATGAACACTGACACAATAAAACTTAATTTAAAATCCTTTTAAACATAGTAATGTACTAACCTTAAAATAAAACTTATTAACCAATAAAATATGCACCAATAAAAGCGATTCTTCAGAGAAATATCTTTAAATAGGACACTAGCAGAGTAACATTGTAAATGCAAGACACTCGGACGCAAACTGACCAGATAACAGCAACGACCACAGATTATCATCACCTATGACATTTAGATAACAGATGACCCCGTGAACTGTAAACAGTATGAGTTTACAATCGCCTTAATTACAACTACGAGATAAATAATGGAATAAATTGAGCTTATCTGAAGGAATAGAAAAATATTTGTTACTTAATATTAATAACTCAACTAAAACTACAATTTACGTCATGCTTATAAGGCTAATGGTTTACATAATTAACGATGTAAGGGGTCCATTTTTACCATATCAGCTAAGGAACCCTAATAAATTACCTATTTTATAACCTGGCAAACAGAACTCGTCTGTCAACAAGAACCGGGAAAATTCCCATTAATTTAGGATTTTTGGGTGCCAGTATAAGCGTAAAGCAAAGACGGCATGTTTTTCTCTTTCCTCTGTGAATAGGTATTTGAAATAAAACAGAGCTGGGCCAAACTATGAGACACTTCATGAAGCATTCGGCTAAAAAAAGTAACCTAACCTCTTAAGTAAACAAAAAGATTTATTTTAAAGTTAAACAATACCTTTTAAATGTTTCAAGCTAGAAGACAAATTGCCGGCGAACTTATCACGGCTAGGTATAAATAAAAACTGATAGTATTGGAAAAATATCACGAATTCTGCTAAGAAACTTAATTTACAAATGTCAGTGTCAACTGTCAAATGTATGACAAAATTGACAACTGAATAAACAGCTATGTGATGCACGGCCAGTTAAAAAGATTACACGCTCATGGCCGAACATCCTGATGATATACAGTCACCGAAGCCTATGGACGCTTACAACTCCAGAAATGTTTCTCTTGCAGATCCTTTAAAAACATGTGCCTCCTTTTTTGAAGAACCGTACAGTCTGGCAAAAAATGAGTAGAAATTTAAAAATGGCAATATCGAAGTAATTGGTTCGAAAGGGACGGCACTACCATGTTGCCACTATTTGATTTCTATTCTTTTTTTTCTGCCAGGCTGTAACATGATTAAAATCGCCCACCAACTGAAAGGCGACGGAATAAGTCTGGATAAGTACTTACATAATGAGGAGGCACACTCAAAGATTATGACAGATGGTGCCACCTTATTAGTCCATTGCATAGATAAAGAATTTCATACGTGAGAGCGAGAGGATGATATTTTTCTCTCTCTCTCACATATGAATGACTGTGACATGAGAGAAGACGCACAGGCGCCGCCTGGCGGGATAACATGTCCGTGTGCCTCCTCATAAGAACAAAGGTGACCGAGCGGATTGTAACTCGTACCGCGGTATTTCGCTTCTCTCAGTTCCTGGAAAGGTCTTTGCCAGAGTTCTTTTGAACCGCCTTACAAATCTCTCTGAAGAGATCCTACCCGAAACACAGTTTGGCTTCCGTCCTAATCGGGGTACCTGTTGTAGTGTATAGGTGTCTCGAGTACATATGGCAGTCGGTGTCCGAGTGCGATAGAGGACGGACGTGCGGTGTGTATTGGCGAGCCAACCCAATGTAATATAGTGTAATAGCGTGACATTACAAGTGGCGACGAGGATGGGATAGAAACATAAGTAACATAACCTATAAAATCGAGTAACGATGCACCGTTATCTTTTTGTAAACAGGTTTGGTTACCTGCCGTTTTAAATTACTGGCATTCTTAGTAGTTTCGGAACGTAATGAAGCTAAATGAAAGTGTTCATTAAATACTACAAAGCGAAATGATTATAATGGCAGTTTTTCAAGAATTAAGTCAAAACCAAATAAAAATAAATGAAATGTTATTTCTTTCAACCGTGCGAATTTAAAACCTTAAGCAGGTAACCGAACGATGCAATTAATAAAATGTTTGAGGCAATTGACAACATACGGCCAGCCTTCCTAGATTGTCATGCCTATATAGGTGTTGGTGTGTGGCTCCTACCTACCTAGTAAACGGTTTGGTTACCTACCTAGATTGCAAAATGTTTTTAGGTACCAAAATGTTATTTGAGTTTATGTGTAGTGGGTTTATAAAATTGATTTATTACATAAATCACAGCCCGGAATCATTACAATATTATAATTTCCGTCCAACCAAAAGAAATGATATTTATTTTTAATTAGTGAAGTTACCATCTACCTGTTGGTTGGTTTAATACACAAAATTATGTGATGTTGCTAAATTTATGAATGGTTAAGCTATTTACCTAAATAAGGCATTTACTTGAATGATAAAATGTTGTACAACCATCACACTATATGTCCTATGGTAGCATTAGTCGATGTTTGAGAGTAAGGTGAAAACCAAAACAAACTAGATAAATACTTACCTAAGTATACTTCCTTACAGGGGTGAATTTACGTAAAAGTAACGTAAGTCACGACTTCATTAAGTGGTTATTTGAACTACAGCTGCAAATGAAAGGATCTATGCATATGTCGGGAAAGTAACACTTATTTAGAGATAGATTATCACTTGAACGTGAATCTTTTGAATTGATTGAACATGCCATAAAATCGTGACTAATACTCTTGTCGCGGATTGACTTACGTAAACATTCCTAACGCCGATTTCGAGCAGTTTTATCTGAGTATTTAATTACTTAAAAACCAGAAAACCAGATGGGTTCACATTAAGTGCTAAATATACCTACTTATAATAAATAAAGAAATATACACCCTGTTGTTATTGGATTACGTTAACTTAAAAAAAAAAAGATTCATTACATCAAATACAATTAATTTATCTATGAAACTAGCGTCGTAATTCTTGCGGTTATCGAGTTAAAAAAAAAAGTGCTGAACAAAACAATTCCTAATGTTATTTGTTTTGACATATGCCGTCAATCACTTGACTCTAATTTGAAAGTTATTCTTAAGGGTCTCTCACAATAATAAATTAATTTATTATGTATGAAAAGGATGAACATTTTTTATTGCATATTTACCTAAAAGTGATATACAGGATGGTTCTTGATAATGAACCTAACGACGTGTCAAATTTAACGAAAAAAAAAACACGGTATAGAACAAAAAAAAAACACATTTTTGAAGCACTTATGATAAGCAGTTTCCATCTGAGTATTAAATTACTTTGTCAGTAAAGTCGGCAGAAAAAAAGAGGCATTAAACGGAGGTGCAACTCTGTACATTCAATTGTATCGACCATTTAATTGGCACCTAAGTACTATGAAATTTTATGCCATTTGTGGCTGAAAATAAGGCATTAAATTGCGAATTTGGAAACAGCACATGGAGGTGCACTCTGTACATTCAATTGTATTGTTTAGTATCGACCATTTAATTGGCATCTAAATACTATGAAGTTTTATGCCATTTGTGGCTGAAAATAAGGCATTAAATTGCGAATTTGCAAACCGCACATGGAGGTCCACTCTGTACATACAATTGTATTGTTTAGTTTCGACCATTTAATTGGCACTTAAATACTAAGAAATTTTATGCCATTTGTGGTTGAAAATAAGACATTAAATTGCGAAGTTGGATACAGCAGATAATACTGATCATTAAATTGTTATAAACAGTAGTTAAATAGCAATAAGAAAAAAAAACTGAACATTGAATTATTGCAAATATCAGTTTAATGATAATAACCTAAACACGAAGTAAATTACGGTTATACTGGTTGAACGTGCGCTTAAATGACGCTTAGATCAGATGATAAATACTATCTGAGCCTTCAATTGTCATAATAGTAGATTGACGTCGGTCAATAAATATCATTAAATTGAGACCGAAATAAATTACACATATGAAAGAAAAAATACCAAGGCCTCCAGTGCCTGAGAGTCTGAGACAACTACCCCAGTAAAACACTCAAGTACAATGACTGAGTACTTTGAGATAGCATAAGTTGAAATATTTTCAATATAATATATTTTGACTTGTGTTAGTTAGAATCATTAAATTGATTGGGTACAGGTTGCCCCAAGAAAGTCCAGTATGGCTTCTTAATTGTCGTTGGAGGCATTTGACAGCGAAGGTGATCCTACATCAGTAGGAGTTCGGTGGGAGCGCTGGAAAAGAGCACTCTTTATATACCTAGATGGCGCTAACGTCAATCAGAGTGAAAAGAGTGAAAAAAAAAAAAAGACAGTGCATTGGTTTGACATTGCATTGTATATAAAAAAAACACGTAGTGGTGCAGCTGAATTGAATAAAATTAAGCGAACGCTTGATACATTTCAACAACGCGGAAAAAAAAACAAGTTGCTAACTCTGCTTACCGTCAACAAGGCTTTGTCAGTATGGGTGACCTCAAGAGAAAGACATGCCTATTTAAGTTGATCTATGATAGATTTTCAAAGACAATCTACGTCAGTTGAAAATCATTACAAAAAATATATTGGTACTGAAGGTACTCGATATCAGTTAGGGTAATAGGTACATACTGCAGAGATTCATGTAGGTGAATCTCATACAAGTCAGGTATCCAGTTAAAACAAATAAACTAATGGATCTGTGAGCCTCTATTGAACTAATATAGAAAAAAAATAAGAAATAAAAATGCTGAACTTGTTTGCGTAATTTCACGGGAGGATATTGAAATGTGGTCTCTCTTTCGTGAATACATATTAAAGATTTTCCAAGCGAACTAGTAACCTAAGTTTGTAAATTTATAAAATAAATCTCACTAGTGACCTTATTTCGTCTGGTCAAGAAAATGAACAAAAGGACAACAATCAGCGGCTGAATCAGCTTTGTCTGTAGTGATTGTAAAATGTTAAATAATCACAGATTTCAATGCTTCACGTCAATTATCTAGGTACCTAACTACTTACAATGCACATTATTAAGAGGTTAGGGAACATGATTCTATATATAAATGGATTGATAGACGGATGTGAAGTTAAGGGTACAACTGAGAGAAATTTGCCTTGTGAATCTAACAAACTCGTCTTGTTGCGTGTTTATCTGTTTGAAACAATAGTATTTTAGTAAAGGGAATAAATCACAATATTGATGATACAAGTCGAATTTGTACGAACCAAACAACAAGGTCAAACTTGTTAAAATATATTTTATTGAATCAGCTAAACATATGTTTAAAACAATATGTGACATGTGCTTTTACAAAATCGACTTGTTGGTTTAAATAAAAGATTGGTTCAAAAAAAAAAAAACAAAACAATAATATTTCCTCCCACGAACGCTCTGTATCGACTCTGATACAAAACGTTTCTTGCCTGAGCTCTCATTTGCTTGTGAGTTTGGGAGAACAATTTCAGTCCTAGATAATGAGGTACAATTCTACCTTTGACCTGACATGTACATCATTTTAGTAATATAACAAATCATCATCATCTGCTTCGCTAACATTGTTGAGATAAGAGGTTGGTTACACTGAGAAGGAAATGATTCATACCTTGAGCTGAAGATATGACCTCGGTGGCTCTCTCGCCCATAAGCTCTCAGCACAGCTGATAGCTTCCACCGGATTATATGCCACCACCTGTATAGAAAATAGTTTTATGACCATGGGTCACTAAGGTACACAACCTATGTATTTATAACATGAACAATTGTCATTATATTGATACCAAGAATATATTGAAGTATTATGATTGTTATTGTTTTACTATCTCAATCAATTGGGAAACTATCCTGAGGACTTGGTCCTTATTATTCCTTATCTATATGAGAATTATGATATATGTGAATGTATTTATGTTGTAGAATTATATTAGCATAGTTACTGGCTCATAGCATGAACCGATCTGGGTTTAAAATAATAATAATAATATGACTTGTAAACATGGTATGATATATCCATATATTGGATTTATTAAGATTGGTTATAACGCATAATATGATCATATTTGTATGTCAACACATAAGTAATTGCACAGGTTGCAACACAACGTTACGCATTCGTTCAATATCCGTAAGAAGGCTACACAGCCTCATACTCTAAGGGTAATCCCTCTATTTCGTCACTGACCATGGTCAAGGCAACTCAGCCTCTATATCAAGGATCAAATCCTCTTTCGCTTCGGCCGTAGCCAGGCAAACATAGCCTCTATATAAAAGGATAAATCCTCTTTCACTTCGGCCGTAGCCAGGCAAACATAGCCTCTATATAAAAGGATAAATCCTCTTTCACTTCGGCCGTAGCCAGGCAAACATAGCCTCTATATAAAAGGATAAATCCTCTTTCACTTCGGCCGTAGCCAGGCAAACATAGCCTCTATATAAAAGGATAAATCCTCTTTCACTTCGGCCGTAGCCAGGCAAACATAGCCTCTATATAAAAGGATAAATCCTCTTTCACTTCGGCCGTAGCCAGGCAAACATAGCCTCTATATAAAAGGATAAATCCTCTTTCACTTCGGCCGTAGCCAGGCAAACATAGCCTCTCGACAAGTACGCAAGTGAGACAAACAGGTTAAGGGCAAACGATATTCTCCTCTCTCGCCAAACTCATGCACATCATCTTCACCTCAGGTTAACTTTTAAGGCATATTAATTATAGTGATTATTAAGCGCATTGGTCTCAAATAAAGATAAGCAGCTCAAACTCAAATAAGACAGATCTCTCGTTCTAAATGGAGATCATGATGAAGAAAATAAATATGCGAGTGGGACAACCATGTCCTCTTTTATTTCTTTTATACTCAAACTATACTTAGCTTTTGGAGAGCCGAAGGGAAGATGCATGTGGCTTTCACGAGGCACTTTATTTATAACTTTTATATCGCACGTTCCCAAACTAACTTTGACACACAAAGATGGCGCAATCAAAAAGGAAGAGGAAACGTCTAGCTTACCATAGACTAATTTGAAGCTGTCATGTGTGTTGCCTGTTGTAATATGTACACATCGCGGGAGTCCGCGACACACCCGCCGAGCGAGCTATAACGATGCAGTTAGTGTGGTCATCAAATGGCGGGTCCACTCTCGGATTTTCTCCCTAGCTTGGACCGCCGCAGTCCTCATTTGCCTTTGATTGTCAGACTGGTTTACTTCTGACTCATAGCTCTCATCAGCCATATCAGCCTTTGGGTTTATATTATCACATTTCTGCTCTAAGTTTAATTCTATCATATCTTTGTCTGCATTAGGAACGTTGAGGTTCTCCTCTGTCATCTCTTTGCTATGTGCCGTGTCCATGTCCATGTTATCAGTTGTATCAAGCTCTATTTCTAGTTGTACATCGGGATAAAACTCTCTTTGTATCACTGAAGAATCTGTACTTTCTTCTAATTTCATTTCTTTTATCCTTGTTGTAGGTTCTTCCTCTAATTGATGATTAGACAAATTGTTAGGTGTTGGAACATCTTCTACTTCCAAAGGGTATAAGTGTAATAAGGATGTCGTAAATGTACCATTGTCGATCTTCACTCGAGCGACTCTACATAATCCATCAGCTCCTTTAATTAATTCAACGATCTTCCCTACTTTCCAGTTCTCTCTGTTCTTAGTATCACCTTTCATTTGTACAATGTCTCCAACACATGGTTCATTGTGAGTTTTAACTCTGGGTTGTTTGGTTGAATTTTTGTAACGTTCTCTTAAGCTAAGCAGATACTGATTCATGAACATGTCCTTGTATTCTCTCATGATAGTCTCACCACGTCTCCAACCTTCTATGAGTTGTTGTTTGGTTGTAGTGGCGTTAACGGGTGTTTCCTTCATTGACATCTGTAGTCCTAGACATTTTCCCGGTGTCAAGAAGTCTGCTGGTTTCAATACATGTTCCAAACCAGTACCTACGTAGGTTAATGGTCTTGTGTTGACGACACTTTCCACTTCTTTAAGAACGGTTAGTAGTTGGGTATCGTTCAATAGATGTTTCTGTAGTGTTCGTTTAAGACAGTGCTTGGTAACACCCACTAATCTTTCGTATACGCCCCCATGCCATGGGGCCAGCTGAGGGATGAATTTCCATTGTATATTTTCCTCTGTTAAACTTTTAGTTGTCATTAGTTCAGATAGTAATTTGAATTGAAGTGCGTTGTCTGTTACAATCAGAGTAGGAACACCTCTGGTAGCCATGAATCTTCTAAATGCTAGTAAACATTCTTCTGCTGTCATGTCTTTTACTAGCTCCAAATGTATAGCACGAACGACTAAGCAAGTGAATAAGCAAATCCATCGTTTTTGTTGAGTTTCTTCTTTAACATACATTGGTCCAAAGTAATCTACACCTACATATGTATATGCTGTCTCATACTTTACTCTTTCAGGTGGTAAAGCAGGAGTTTCTGGTAAGGAGTAGGGTCCTCCGCCATGTTTCACACATTGCTGGCATTTACGGATATATTTTTGTACTTGTGCTCTTCCTTGTGGAATCCAAAAGCGTTGTCTGATTATATCAAGGGTGTGAGGTATACCAACATGATAGTTGTTCTCATGTGCTTTCCTTATAACATTTGTAGTGTAATCGCAATCTTTGGGCAGAAGAATTGGGTGCTTTGCATCATACGATAAATCGGAGTGTGTCAGACGACCGTCGCATCGAAGGATTCCGTCCACATCTTTAAATAATCCTAGGTTACGGGTAAGACTGGTTGTTATCGACTTCATCTGGATAATATTGTTTCTGTATACTTCTTATTTCTTGTGTTTCTGAGTTTACTCTGTTATCTGTATTGTTTGTCTGTGTTGTTGTACGAATATCTTTGATTTTTGATTGATGCTTCTGATGTTTGTTCAAGTGACTATTCTTTTTAAACTGATTTTCTTTATCTAGGTTCATTTCATTTTCATGTATTGTTTCTTTCGACAGACCCTCCCCTCGAAAAAGGAGAGTGTGTCGTACGGGTGGGCATGGCCAGTTGCTAGAGTCCTTTTCTAAGTCCCAGTTCAGACCAAGAGTTTTCACCGTTTTATCTGTAGTCGCATCTGTTATATTTTGCATAAATTCTTTAGAGTTAGAACTCCACTCTCTAAGGTTCATTGATATTTGCTTGAATACGTCTTTGCTGTCTTTATACAGTTTTGTTGCTTCTTCGACGCTGTTTGTTCCTGTCAAAACGTTATCTACATATATATTGTTGGCTAGATTTTTTAGTTTGTCATTGTCGGATCTGGATAGGTGCATTTTGATTGTAGCATTTAATAAAAATGGGCTTGATATAATTCCGAAAGGTACTCGTGTAAATCTTAAATGTATGAGATTCTCTTTCACTGCTGGTTTGGATACATCTTTTAACCATAAAAATCTTGTGACATCTCTGTCATTATCATTCAGGCCTATCTGTAGAAAAGCCTTTTCTACATCAGCGGTTATTCCAATTTTGTGGCATCTAAATTTCATTAACAAATTACATGAATTTTCTATCATTATACTATCTTTTTTCAGGCAGACATTCTGACAACTTGAATAATGAATCAGGTGATTAATGATTATTTGTATAATACATTCTAACAAAACTCTGTATATTTTCATGAAGTTATCATGTCTTATGTTGTTTAATTGTTTACTACAGTTGTTTGAAAATGGTTGTTTATCTTGATTTTTGTTGTTTAAGTAGACGTAGTCGTGGTATTTTGCAGTTCTTTGTCAGGGCATAATGCTCTGTTATGTCGGTTTCTTGCCCCACAATAATGGCAGACATGTGTTGTTCTGCAGGTGTTTTGTCTGTGACCATATTTAAAACATATGAAGCAGCGGTCAGATAACTTGCCTTTTCTCTCAGCTAAAGTTGTAAAGCGCGGACAACTATCATTGAAATGATCACCGTGACAAAATATACAGTCCTTCCTGTCTCGCTTTTTAGGTGGATATTGATTTCTTGATTCGTTATTGGCTTCATACGGTCTCTTCCTTCTGTCTACGCTAGAAAATGTTGAAGTACCCGGTTCGGTTTTGATGGGTTTCCCTTTAGGTTTCATATTATATTCATTTTTAAATTTCCTTTCACCAGTGAATTTCTTCAAATGTTTATTATTATCCTTAACTTTATTAATTTTCACGTGTAACGTTTCAGTGGTGAAGGTAGGTTCTATATTTTTGTCCTCTGCATTAATTCTGTCAACATCCTCCTTTGCCGTTATGATAGCGTTTAACTGTTTCCTTATCTCTTCTGTGGATTCAGTTTTCAACTTCAGTTTCAACTCATAAATCACATCTTCAGGAAATTTTTCCATGAAAAGGAACCTTAAGTTATTCTTATTAGTGTCTTCTCCTAGGGATTGCAATACTCTAAGGTGTCTTTCTAATTCATCTAATGTTTTCCTGCAATCTTGAGGCTTCATCGCTTTCTTAACTTTGTATAGGGAGGAGTAATGAGCGTCAATAATCTGTATTCTGGCATTAAGTTCAGCTAAAATTTCCTCGCCTTGTAATTGTATCTCTGTTAAGGTCGAGACCTCATCAGGGTTCGGATCAGTGCTTGTATTAAAATACTGATAGAGATCACTCTGAAATTTCCCCAGCGTTGACTGTAACTTGGAGGCAATGATAGCGGCTTGTTCCACTTCATTACCTTCCCATGGACGACACGCACATAGCTCTGATGCTTTCGCTTGATGCTCTTTTATACTATTGGCAAATGTTCTAAGACGCTTCAATAATATGATGTCCATTGTGTTCTTTCTTTATTCTGAAAACGCATTTTGAGACAAATCAACTTAACATGTCAAAATTAATTAAAGTAGTAAGGCATTTTATAAGTTTTTTATTTAATGTGCAAATCATAAATAATTTGGAGTAATTGACGGATAAGTATTGTAGGTATATGAATTTATTTTAAATTATTTTATTTTATTTTAAGTATAGATGGTACGACTTGACCTCTATAATGATGATGATGAACTGAATTGTGTGTAAATCTAAATAGTCTCTGTCAATAATAACTTATCCTCATCGCTAGGATCAGTACATAAACATTTATCACATATTTAAGCATTTAAGTTCACATTCAATATTTATATTACCAAATATATGATTTAACGACACTCAAATTGTGACAATGTCACAGAAATGTAGAATATTCTAGAGTATTCGATGAAAATCATGGCAACAAACATTATTCAGTAAATGTTGAATCACTTCATTTATTTATAATTAATCAATCACTGATTATTTTTATGAAATTAATAAAATGTTATATCATAGCTTAGCGCCATCTAGTTTCACTAGGATGTAAACGTCAACAACATCATTATCACAATGATTTTACTTTAATGAAAGAATTTTCTTTATTTTCATAAACGCAATTGACTATATTATTCAACAGTCATATTTACATACCTGCTAATATGTGGCCAAAGGAGTTCTATTTCCTCACGCAGCCGGAGGCAGCCGAGAACTTCGTTCGGCTTTATGCCTATACTTTGTCTTCACGCCTGACTCGACGTTCGTCAGCACTCGTACGCTGTTTCAATTGAACACGAAATAAGTTGGGATTCATTTTGATTTCAATAAATAGTCATTTTAAATTTACTTAATGACCTTATCCCAACAATGTATTTAGTGTTCCGTCTCTAATTATTCCCTTCATAAGGTTACCTCATACGCCGTACGCAATACGCAATCACAATGCACATGTCATGTCGCCGGGAAAAATGTATTTTTTCGCAAATATGTAACTTGGCCATGTAAATTTCAATCAATATACTCTCACGTTTCATCTCACAGGTTTTGAATCATAAAGACAAAGAAATGATCGTAATATTACATAAATAATTGCAAATAATCCTTTAAGAAAGTTTACTAGTAAGTTGTTGAAATAACACAGACTTGGTAGGCCGTAACCTAAAAGTTTCTATTTACAAACACTCACCTTTAAGCCTTATATAGTTTATTTCAAACACAATACAACACTTCCCATTCGCCGCACAACTTTATATTTATTTTAATTATTCACTCGCAAACCACTTGTTGCACAATGTTTTTCGACAGGAGTAATCGGTTCCACCATCTTGCTGTGGCCAAGGTTGTCGATAAAATTATATCGATAAATTATCGGTTTTTGCATACCGGTATTCCATGTGCTTACACTCAAGGTAAGTTACCTGTAAATACATTTCAAAAGGGGTTTCTATCGAAATCATCGATAAGATCTTTATTAAAACATCAAGTGTATCTTATAATATTCGGTTTATTTATTACTCCGTAAAGAAAAGCATAATTAATCAACTGAATTATGACAGTAGTGACATGTGATGAATAAAGTGTAGTATCCTTCTGATGCGAACAAATAAGTGAATCGTATCGAACAGCAGTATGCTCGATAATCATAACCTCAAATTTAAGCATTTCTAGAGTGTCATTATGTTCGCCATTGAATCAAAATCTTGATATAGAATAGTTGAACAGTTATATTATTAAATCTCTGGTTTTCTATTGAAATTGCAAGCATAAACTTTCAATCAAGTGCAAATTGTAAACAATTTGTCACTCACAAGATGTAAATGACAGTAAATTTTTTAAGTGATTTTAATTATTTTCTAAGTTTTATTTGATCTTTAATATTTCTTCAATATTCTTTTTGGTTAAAGTATCGATATCTGAAATAATCGTTATTCTGTTTTATGATATAGTGTACAATAATTATCGATATGAAACTTGCCGACATCGACATGTCTACATCACTTTCGCAAAATAAGTTGCGTAATATTATAATTATTTAGTTTTTATGTTACAAATTCATGATTTTTGAACAAGTACGTGTTTTATAAGGTAATTAGGGTTTCAAAGATGTAAATCACACGCAGATTTCAATGGTATTTCCTTACGCGGGAAATTCAAAAATGTAAGGTGACGCTTATAGTTTACAACACACAATCAATAGGTGGCAGCACTTTGTATGAATCACAACGATCACAGGGCAACCTTTAACCTCTTAAAGTTTGTATTTAGTACAAATTTGGTAAATCATTTGTGAAACAGTTTCATAAATTTGTAATCATATCCAAGACACTCTACCACCAATTTTTGTATCGACTCTGATACAAAACGTTTCTTGCCTGAGCTCTCATTTGCTTGTGAGTTTGGGAGAACAATTTCAGTCCTAGATAATGAGGTACAATTCTACCTTTGACCTGACATGTACATCATTTTAGTAATATAACAAATCATCATCATCTGCTTCGCTAACATTGTTGAGATAAGAGGTTGGTTACACTGAGAAGGAAATGATTCATACCTTGAGCTGAAGATATGACCTCGGTGGCTCTCTCGCCCATAAGCTCTCAGCACAGCTGATAGCTTCCACCGGATTATATGCCACCACCTGTATAGAAAATAGTTTTATAACCATGGGTCACTAAGGTACACAACCTATGTATTTATAACATGAACAATTGTCATTATATTGATACCAAGAATATATTGAAGTATTATGATTGTTATTGTTTTACTATCTCAATCAATTGGGAAACTATCCTGAGGACTTGGTCCTTATTATTCCTTATCTATATGAGAATTATGATATATGTGAATGTATTTATGTTGTAGAATTATATTAGCATAGTTACTGGCTCATAGCATGAACCGATCTGGGTTTAAAATAATAATAATAATATGACTTGTAAACATGGTATGATATATCCATATATTGGATTTATTAAGATTGGTTATAACGCATAATATGATCATATTTGTATGTCAACACATAAGTAATTGCACAGGTTGCAACACAACGTTACGCATTCGTTCAATATCCGTAAGAAGGCTACACAGCCTCATACTCTAAGGGTAATCCCTCTATTTCGTCACTGACCATGGTCAAGGCAACTCAGCCTCTATATCAAGGATCAAATCCTCTTTCGCTTCGGCCGTAGCCAGGCAAACATAGCCTCTATATAAAAGGATAAATCCTCTTTCACTTCGGCCGTAGCCAGGCAAACATAGCCTCTATATAAAAGGATAAATCCTCTTTCACTTCGGCCGTAGCCAGGCAAACATAGCCTCTATATAAAAGGATAAATCCTCTTTCACTTCGGCCGTAGCCAGGCAAACATAGCCTCTATATAAAAGGATAAATCCTCTTTCACTTCGGCCGTAGCCAGGCAAACATAGCCTCTATATAAAAGGATAAATCCTCTTTCACTTCGGCCGTAGCCAGGCAAACATAGCCTCTATATAAAAGGATAAATCCTCTTTCACTTCGGCCGTAGCCAGGCAAACATAGCCTCTCGACAAGTACGCAAGTGAGACAAACAGGTTAAGGGCAAACGATATTCTCCTCTCTCGCCAAACTCATGCACATCATCTTCACCTCAGGTTAACTTTTAAGGCATATTAATTATAGTGATTATTAAGCGCATTGGTCTCAAATAAAGATAAGCAGCTCAAACTCAAATAAGACAGATCTCTCGTTCTAAATGGAGATCATGATGAAGAAAATAAATATGCGAGTGGGACAACCATGTCCTCTTTTATTTCTTTTATACTCAAACTATACTTAGCTTTTGGAGAGCCGAAGGGAAGATGCATGTGGCTTTCACGAGGCACTTTATTTATAACTTTTATATCGCACGTTCCCAAACTAACTTTGACACACAAAGATGGCGCAATCAAAAAGGAAGAGGAAACGTCTAGCTTACCATAGACTAATTTGAAGCTGTCATGTGTGTTGCCTGTTGTAATATGTACACATCGCGGGAGTCCGCGACACGCTCCGGCTGTGGAATGAGCTATGTCAAGGTATTCCCGATGAACTACAGTATGGGGTTCTAAAAAAAAAAAAGGAGTATACAAGTTTCTAATGGGTCGACGACGAGCGTGTGACACCCTTGTTTTTCTCTCCGTGTGACACATAAATAAACGCTGAGTCTGTCAAGATATAACATCTCCTGAAGGAATTTAAAGACACAGCTGCAAAAACAAAATCAAATCGTGGTACCTTGGGAGTAGGGTTGCCAACCGTACTATATAATATAGTACTGTACTATATTTTGGCCCAGCGTACTATATTCTATATGAAGCATATATAGTACGCAAAAGTACTATATTTTTGGGGTCCATGCCAGTGGCGAATTTACACTAGGGTCAAACCGCCAGGAGCGGCGTTTTGACAATGAAAAGAATTTCGCGCTCGCTCCGCTCGCGCTTTTATTCATGTTTAACCTTCTCTGTACATTTTATTACTTCGTTCTGACCTGCAAATATTGCAGTTACGTATAAAGCCACCGTTGTTTGAAAACATTTGTATTTTTTCCATGATATATTTAATAACGACATTTCTTAAGGGGATTCTCTACTCCGATGAGCTTAAATTTGAATCCATTGGTATTATGAATATTACGATAGTTTCTAAAGCATATCATATTAACAGAATCGTCTTTAAACAAACTAGCATCCCATAATTAGGTACCTACTTCACAGCTCATTGATTCTGTGATATTTAGCATCAAAGTTGAACTATTTTAGGACCGAAACTGGTTCTTTGGTCAAAATTTTTGTCTTAATTAGTTTAAAATTAAAATCGCTTTGCATTTTTATAAAAGTCTAGATTTCATTGAAGTAAAAATGTTTTTAAAACAATGTCTAATTTCATAAAAAATATAAGTACTTATAATATTATGGGTATATTTTTTTTAAATATGGGTCTTGTAAAAAAAGTAAGTAGGTAACTATTGAAATTAAAAGAATATTAATAGGTACGTAAGTAAAAATTGCATACCTGTCAATAAATGTAGAAAGTGATAGAAGACTCAATATTGCATATTTTTCTAAATACGCCATATATATTGTTGGTGTTCAATAAAGCATTTGGTACAACTAGTTATATATTACGCTAAGTAAAACATTCGACAACATGAAAGTTTGCTTTTTAAAAAAGGCCAAATGTTAAGTTGGTAAATGTGAGCTTGGCAAATAAAATAATAAGTTGGGAAATGAACATTCGGCGGAATAAAATTGCGCGAAACGTGAGTTGGGAAGTGATATTCGGCCATACAACTTTCGACGATACTTAAATAAGAGAACCAATGCAACACAAAACTTGTCAAAAATCGATGAAAACCGAATGGAGCCCCTTAGAGTGGACAGAAAGAACGATCTCTACGACTTGGTTATCGATTATGTGTACCGTACTATATTTTATTTCGGTGTACTATATTTTTTAGATGGAATTTTCTAAAATACTATATTTCCCTAAAAAAAAGTTGGCAACCCTACTTGGGAGAAACACTGTGCTTACCTACTAAACTACTTCGTAGTTCGGTGAGCTGTATAAGTATTCTGTTACTCCTGTTACTCCGGTCAATTTCAGTATGACTTGATGCCTTGTAAATGGGCATGCTGATTTGTTCGGTTAACAGCGCAAAGAAAGTAAATGAAGGAGATAATATTTGGGTAATAATTTAGATAATATTTTATCAAAGGAATGGAATGCACTCCGACCATAGATGTTCCCAGAAAAATACGACCTCGGTCTTTTTAAGATAAAAGTGAATATG
Source organism: Leguminivora glycinivorella (assembly GCF_023078275.1). NCBI lineage: Eukaryota > Metazoa > Arthropoda > Insecta > Lepidoptera > Tortricidae > Leguminivora > Leguminivora glycinivorella. Next base: position 23,746,895 of record NC_062982.1, read on the forward strand.
CTAAGTATTACTGATTCGGTGAGCTCCATCTTCGACTATGTCTTCACCTTCCATCAGGTGTGACTATGGTCAATCGCCAATCAGCCAAAAAAAAAAAGTGGTTTTGTAATTTCTTTAATAATCATATTATAAAATAGCCTAGCCTAAGAGTTAAGATCTTAAGATAGATAAAGAGATAATAATAATAAAAAAAAGATGTTGATAAAATACTTTAAAAGAAAAGTGTTATCTAAAATATATACATACTGTGTAGATATAAATTGGATGTTAGTATAATTGGGTCAATTGGGTAAGCACATCTTAAATAGTATATGAACAGCTATCTATTTTAGAAAATTAATCGTTGATTACTTTGTGAGGTACAAAGTATCTACGAGAAAGAAAGCTGATCATGATGAAACAAAATAAATAAAACGATAAAGTGGATACGTAACCCTGAATAGGATTTTAATGCATATTCTATATAGTATCTCTATGTATTACAATGCAATGAATCACGAGCCCTTTCGATCCAGAAAAAAAAAACAGGAGACAGTAAAAGTTTTAATAACTATGCACTGCAATTTATAATTAAATTTATGAGTAGATCTAACTAAACATTATAATATCCGTAAGTATTATGAATTGCATTAGATGAAATGAAAAATGAAATAAATGTTTATTCAAAAACTAAACCTACAACTAAATTTATCTTCTGCCAAACCAGAGTATGGTTTGTCGGCAGACGAGGCTCCAGATACATTAGGTTCTATAACTAAATACTTACATGTACTATTTACTAGTTACTAGCAATAATAGGTGCATATAATGAAGTATAGGGCCGATACAATCAGTTATCATCAATAATTACCTAATATACATTAGACGCCTGACAAGCGACCTATTAAAAAAAAAAATGTAAATCATGAAAAGGTATGAAATGAGTGAAATATTATTGTACGAGCCGTACACCTTAGATGATATGATTCTTGATGGTTGATGGTAGTCTTGATAGAAACACTGATTTTTGATACACTTATAAATTTATTGATAACCAAGGTATACTGAGTACTAGCTAGGAGCACGTATAAACGTAAACTAATGCATAAATCGATGTATAGCGTAATCGCAAATACAGCAATCAATCAATCAATCAATCATTATTTATTTGCAATAAAACATAACTAAATGCATGCAAATGCAATCAAGCAATGCAAAGCAATTCTAATCAAGTCATAATTATATTAATTTTAATGCTGACGCAAGAAATGTGCGATGCTTGCATTGTACAATTATATTGTATGCTATTGAAGAAAGAAAAAAAAAATCACTCATGTATATAAATATTAAAAAAAAAATGTACTAATCTAGTTTTCAAAACAGTCTGAATTGAAAAAGGTAACAGATTTAAAAAAAACCGGCCAAGTGCGAGTCGGGCTCGCGCACAAAGGGTTCCGTAGCAGCAAATATAATAAACCAATAACTTAACCAAAATTACAGTTAAATCAACCTATCTCAAAAACTATAAGAGATACTTTGATCAAACCAAAAATCGTTGAAAGAGTTAATTAGCATGCATCACCTCTATTTTTTTTAGAATTTTATACCCCGTAGTTATAAAAATAGAGGGGGGGGGACATACTTTTTACGACTTTGAGAGCTGATATCTCAAAAACCGTTCACTTTAAGAAAAATGTTTTTTAGAAAACTTTATATCATTTTAAAAGACCTTTCCATTGATACCCCACACGGGTATGTACATCGAAAAAAAAATTTTCATCCCTCAGTTACATGTATGGGGGGCCCCACCCCCAATTCTTTTTTTTACTATTTAGTGTCATAATTTTGTAGCGGTTCATACAACACATATTCCCATCAAATTTCATCACTGTAGTACTTATAGTTTCCGAGTAAATCGGCTGTGACAGACGGACAGACGGACAGACGGACAGACGGACAGACGGACATGACGAAACTATAAGGGTTCCGTTTTTGCCATTTTGGCTACGGAACCCTAAAAAGAAGGAGTGAGACTGACATCTAGGAATTGTAGTTAATAAAACACACAAGTATGTTTGAGTATACACTGCAGGTGGTGGTGCAGCGTCCGCTCTGAGTCAACCCTCAGACCGGAATGTCCTAAACATATGACTAAAGATAGAAAATTAATCCCTAATTATAACACTACTTCACATACAGTACTAAGTGGTGAAGACGGAGATGATCAAGTTAGGAATGACGAAAGTGGGCAGACAATTAGAAGAAACGTAGTTCATTAAAAAAAAAAAAGATACACGGCACAGCATGGCAAGTATTTGAATTAAAACTAAATTGACCTATTATTTAAATATTTACAAATAAAAAAATAAAAAAAATTAAAACAAGAAAGGGATGTAGTGTATAGGTGTCTCGAGTACATATGGCAGTCGGTGTCCGAGTGCGATAGAGGACGGACGTGCGGTGTGTATTGGCGAGCCAACCCAATGTAATATAGTGTAATAGCGTGACATTACACCTGTGAAGCCATCTTTTCATTGCGTCAACTGCAGGAAAAAAGCAGGGAACAGGGACAAAGTCTGTACTTTTGCTTCGTTGACCTTGAGAAGGCCTTCGACAGTGTCCCTCGTGAAGCTCTGTGGATGGTGCTAAGTAAGCTAGGGTGTACGGATAAATTCGTTCGACTTCTGAGACTTTTGCATGACAATATGGAGTGCTGCGTCGCTGTAGATGGCGAAGAGTCTAGCTTCTTTCCCGTTACCTGTGGGGTGAAGCAAGGCTGCGTCCTAGCACCAACACTCTTTGCTCTCTACTTTGCTGTGGCTGTCCGTGAAGTCTTGCAGAGGCAGAGCTCGCATCTGTCATCATCATCATCTCGGAATTCGCATCCGTTTCCGTACTGACGCTGGTCTTTTTAACTTGGCTAGATTCAAAGCTCGCACTAAAGTCTCGTACGCTGTGATCACAGAGATCATGTACGCGGATGACTTGTGCTTTATTGCGGAATCTCCTGGTGACCTGCATGAACTTGTCACTGACTTTCACGAGTCCTGCAACAAGTTTGGACTGAAAATCAGTGTTAAGAAGACAGAAGTTATGTCACTAGACATCCGCGGTCGCGAGACACTGACTGTCCGGCTTGGGGAGGACGTGTTGAAACAGGTAGATAGGTTCCGTTACCTGGGGAGCACAGTTACTTCTACGTGTGACCTCGACACTGAAATAAACAACCGAATCGGTGCCGCTGCTGCAGCATTTGGTAAGCTGGATGCAAAGGTCTTCCGTTCACATGACTTAACGTTAGCGACAAAGATCTCCATATACATGGCGATTGTGCTTCCTAATATCTTGTATTCTTCTGAAACGTGGACCGTATATCGTCGCCACATCTGCGCATTAGACCGATTCCACCTTAAATGCCTTCGCAAAATCTTGAAGATCAGCTGGTCCGATCGTGTACGGAACACCGAAGTTTTGCGGAGAGCCAAAGTAGGTGGGATCGAAGTTTATATTATGCGACGACAACTTCGTTGGAGCGGCCACGTTTCAAGAATGGCTGAGGGTCGGGTGGCTAAGCGCATCTTTTACTCGGAGCTAGAGGAGGGCAAGCGAAAGCATGGCGGGCAACTCCTCAGGTATAAAGATGTGCTTAAACGCCACATGAAGAGCTGTGACATTGACCCGTTTCTCTGGGAGAAGCAAGCCGCCGACCGCCCTGTGTGGAGATCTTTTGTCGCTAAGAAAACAAATGACTTTGAGTCCCGTCGACTTTTAGAACTGGATATCCGACGGGATGAGCTGAAGGCCCGCCCACCTGCGGCCATAACATATAATTATATTAACGGTGTGCTGTCATGCCCGTCGTGTGCACGGGTTTTCGCAAATAAAATCGGCTACGTGAGCCACATGCGAGCACATCAACGTAATCAACAAAGGAGTTGAAAACAGTCACCATGGTCGGATACGGCCGGGAGAGATATATGATATATATTCCTAGTTTGCCATTTTTCTAAATTTCTTGTTGGACAGTATGTTCTAGGGTAGTTTAGGAGAATATCTAAAAAAAGTTTAAGACTGTATACACTTGTATAATTTATTAATTCATTCCATGATCACAATTTATTTATCTAGCTTATGAGTGTAATAGTCGTAATAGATACAGGTCACAGACGTAACAACCTTCCACTCAACTTATATAGAGAGAGATACGCAGTTATATGCATTATATGTATACAACAGAAACTCAGCATGGTGGCTTGAAACATATAAATAAACTTGAAGCGATAGATGACAATTTTAAAATAATCACTAAGAGCACAAGTAGCACAACTCATCATGTACCTACACATGGACCACAATTAATTTAATAGCTTATGCTATACATATATGTATAGCTTTTCGTTATTGAACCATTATTTGGAAGCTTTATTTTTATTACTTTTTCTCGTACCTCTCTTGTTTTTGACGACCCGTTTAAGGCCGGGCTGGTGGAACCGTCGCATGTGCTGCAACATGGACGAGCGCTGCGCGAACGTCATCTGACACCCGGGGCACGCGTGCGGCCGCTCGCCCGTGTGGAGCAACATGTGTCTCGACAGCGAGTCGCGCTTGCCGAACCGACGCTTGCACACCGGACAAGGAAAAGGACGCGTGTGACTGTTCACGTGCTCCGACAACGCACTCCGGGTCTTCAACTTCTTTTTACACTTAGGGCACTCGTACGGCCGCTCCCCGGTATGCATTCTAATATGCGTTATCAGAACGCTCTTGTACTCGAAGGACTTTTTACAGTATTCGCAGCAGTAGGGTTTGTCGATCGCTCGGTCTCGGCTTATCTTGTCGACGTGTTCGGCGGAGTGCGCCTCCCACTGTAGCGCGTCGGTGAATTTTTTATGACAGAACGCGCACTCGTGCATCGCGTTATCGTGAGTTCTCACGTGAGCGAGGAAATCCTCGTTCGAGGTGAGAATTTTACTACAGACGTAGCAGGGGAACTCTTCTCTCTGTTCGTGTTCGCGTTCGTTATGTCGCTTCAAATGTATCAGCAACCGGTAGGTCTCGTCGCAATGAGTACACGAGAAGATGTCGTCCCTGGTGTGTTTGTCGGCGTGCCTGGACAGGTGCGAGAGGAGCGGGAAGCGCTGCAGACACACGGGGCAGGGGTGGAGGCGCTCGCGCAGGTGCGTGTTGAGGTGCGCGGCGTACTTGTAGTGGGAGCGGAAGGAGCGGCCGCACAGCGCGCAGGCGAGCGCCGCGCCGGCGGCGGCGTGCGCGCGCCGGTGCGCCAGCAGCAGGTAGTGGTGCGGGAAGGCGGCGCCGCACTCCACGCACGCGTGCCTCCTGGCCACGCGGTGCGCGACACGCACGTGCATGCCCAGCCCGACCCTAGTAGATAGATACAATTTTATTGCTAATATTAGGGCCAGTTGCATCAACTACATTTGACAGACACATCGTCACGCGGCAGACGTCTATGGAACATCGCATACGATAAACGCTTTCACGTTGACAGATGGTTTGATGCGACCGGCCCTTAATCGTACAAAGGGCATTCCTCGAGAACGTCGCTAACGATATGCTTTCGCCTTGTATGACGGCTACTTCGATGAAATCTGTAAATCTCGAGAAAATACTGTCAATTTGTTAACAAAGTCATGAAAGGATGTCGGACACGACTTCGCTTTCTTAGCGTCTTCAGACGTATTACAAGAATTGCGTGTCGTAAGCGGCATTCTCGTGGAACGCCCTGAAGTCTCATATCATACATTACAAAAGATAATTCACTCATTGGATTCACATTACCTGCCCCTGAAGTTTTTGCCGCACATGTCGCAGACAAGCCTTGGATCGGGAGGTACCTCTTCTTGCAGGAGCCTCGCTGCAATGGAATGAATTAGAATGTTAGATTTGAACGCGGACTTCGTTAGAGCTTTGTGTTGTTAAAAATAATAGAGATTAGAGCATAATTATATCAAACTGAAAAATACTTGCCATTATGTTAACCAATTTAAGGACAGCCTCAAAAACAGGCAATAATGGTCTTATGTAACAAAAAAAATAACGCCTCAGTATTCATTCATTTCTATAATTAAAATAAACACTATAATTATGTAGTTTTTACCTAAAGGGTTACTAACTGCTAGAAGAAAACATTTCTTCATTGTAACAGGATCTGTTTGTTTCCTTCCATATGTTTTTAGAATTTTAGGCATATTCATAACTCTTCTTACTTGTATTTTTTCTGGTAGAGGACTTTTACTTTGAATGGTATCTACCGGAGACACAATAATATCCTTTGTTTTGCTGCTAGCAGTTTTTTCAATCTTATTCTTTACTCCAATGCTGCTAGTGGTTTCAGGATTCTTCTTTTTTACTTCAGTGGCTGTTCTAGCTATAGGAATCTTATATTTTATTTCAATGTTGCTTGAAGATACTGCAGTCTCATCTTTCACTTCAATTTTGTTAATAATTACTGGGATTTCATCTTTTGCTGCACTGCTGCTAATTTTTTTTTCATCTTTTACCTCGGGACAATCCTCTGAGTCACTAACTGCCTCTTCTTTAATATGAATTTCTTCAGTGATCAATATTTTGTCTGAAATAAAAAATATAAATTATATTCAAGTGCTTGCAAGTACACTATACCTATTACCTACTCCGAATGTTTATACATACATACATTAGAAAGAAGGTAAGTAAACTTGACATTTTAAATAAGTCACAGCAAATTTCACATCACATCTACCGACCACTATTTTATCGTCATTTTATATTATTGTGTTTTTGAAGATATACTGCGCCTTTTCAATAGACATACATTAATTACCATTTATATACTGGAAGAAAAAAAATATTAACAATGATTTCTGTTGAACAAAAATGTAGTAAAATTTCGGACTAAGTAAAATTTAATTTGCACTTACTTTGTAGAATTTGAACACCTGGAAGTTTAAAAGTTCGTTGTAGTTGTTGGATGGGAACAATTTTAAGACCACTCTGGTCCAGCCTTAGTTTTTCACTACACCTTGGGTCCTTTTTGCGAATTATATTATTGCAATTCATTTCTTCAGCCTTTGGTTTTATTTCTGTAGTCAGCTCATTTTCAGATTTCAAACTATTTGATGGTAACCCATCTATATGTTCTTCTATGTTCGAATATTGTGAATCGTCACCTGGTTCTATTTTAATTGCGGTTTGTGCACTTTCTAGCATATATTTATTGATGATGCTTTCATCTGAACCTGTATCTACAATTTCTTCTTTGACTTTAATGGTATCAACATTGTTTGAGTTTATTTGGTAAGTTTCTTTGTGTATGGCTACATTTTCTTTAATTTTGTCATGATTGTTTCTTTTAGCATATTTTTTACAAATTTGGTCCAAATTATAATTTACATCTGAAGCTATATTTTCTACTTTAATTTCAACACCCTCTTGTATGACTTCATTCAGTGATACAGGTTTTTCTTCAGTTTTAACATGATTTTCAATTTTAACATCAACATCCATGATTTCAATATCATAAAGTCTTCCCATGATTTCTTCATGATTATTGACTAAGGATGTGCAATTTGTTTGTTCATTATTTTGCTCTGAAAAAATATGATACAGTATATTATTTTCTAGATTTAAAACATTTTCTCTTTTTTAACCCCCGACGCAAAAACGACGGGGTGTTATAAGTTTGACGTGTCTGTCTGTCTGTGGCATCGTAGCTCCCGAACGGATGAACCAATTTAGATTTAGTTTTTTTTATTTGAAAGCTGCGTTAGTCGGGAGTGTTCTTAGCCATGTTTCATGAAAATCGGTCCACTAGGTCGCGGTCGGGGGTTTTTCAAAATTTTAATTTTTTCAAATCAACGTTCATCAAAATTCAAATCAAGACAGACAGACAGACACGTCAAACTTATAACACCCCTTCGTTTTTGCGTGGGGGTTAAAAATTCATTATACGCGATTTAATCGGCTTCCGTAGTTTTATTTCATATATATATAAAAATCTTCTCCCAATTCATCTCCCTCCGGAAAACCCCCCAATATGCTGAACTTATTCTCTGGGCATAGGAAAAGCCCGCCCTAGGGTCACCTGAGATGCCCACTAGCCGAACTGACACCTCTGTGTTTCCACTGCAAGCGCTGTAAACTCGTATTCATTCATTAAGAACAACTACTTGCGACGCTTGAGAGTCTGTGCCAGACCCAGGCTTCTGCGTAGACCCTTCAATCAACGCTAAAGGGCTCCTTGGCATCAGGATGCAGCCATCAATCTTCTTGCCGTCCCCTTCAGAGGCCCGATGGCTCCAAAGTGAAGAATGGTGCCAAGGTTGCGAGAAGCAAGTGCATGTAACCATTAAAATATAAAAGTATAAGTTTCCACATTCTTGTCTTTCTTCTTTACTTTTCATTTTATTTGTCTTTTTAGTTATTTGTGGTCCCTGATAGGGTAAAGGCCTCCTCCAAGCTTTGCCATTTTACTCTGTTCTGAGCGGTGTCCATCCAGTTGGAGGTTAAGGAACTGGATGGATATTTATTTATTATAAGAAATCAAGTCACCTGGGGATGTGGCAGCAACATTTGTACTGGTTGTACTGGCCAGTTGGCAGTTATTTAGTGACTCTACAGTATCTGCCTTTTTCTTTCTTGTATACTGCCTTATTATCTGCAAATTTAAATGTTTCTCTTTTCAGTCCATTTCTTAAGAGTAAAAGAAAAAAATATACAGTTAAAAACACTGCAGTGTAGCAAAGTTTGTCATCTTTATTACAATAATATTAATAGCTGCAAGATCTTTACCTTATTAACAAAACATAGAAATTTATTAGATCTAGTTCTTCATTTCTTATTTGAATTGTGTATGGTTTCAGTAGTGATAACGTACATTATTATCAAATTCAATTGAAGGTGATTGATTATACAGAGAGCATATTATATGAAAATCTTCTGATTTACATATATGGGTTGTATTTCCTAGGCTTGTTTCGCATCCAAAAAAACGTGTGTTTCCTGGTGAATCGCGATAAATTGAGATTAGAGATGGGCCGAATATTTGGTAAATATTCGGTATCCAGCATATTCATAAGTTTTTCAATGTTCGTATTCGGCCGAATAGTTCGGTTATATTGCTGAATACTTACCGCATAAACAAAGTAAATAAATAGCGTAAGTTGTTTGGTAATTCATGGGAAAATTACATACATGGTTTCAGCTCAACCTGCTGACAATAAACGCCTCTAAAACATCGTACATGATATTTAAATCCAAAACTAAAAAATATCCTACATTTAACCCATTAACTGTTAACAATACCTTAATCAAACAATCGGCACAAGAGAAGTACCTAGGTCTCATACTAGATGATGGCCTTACGTGGACTGCTCACATAAAACAAATTAAGTCAAAGTTGATTTCTATTCTGGCATCCATTAGAAATATTGTTACTTTAATTCCTTACCAAGTACGCTGTAATATATATAATTCACTGATAAAATCCCGGTTGAACTATCTTATCGAAGTTTGGGGCAGTGCCTGTAAAACTAATCTTAAAGAAATCCAAATAATCCAAAACAAATTAATAAAAAAACTTTTTCATTTTGATCATTTAACACCTACAACAACAGTTTATTCCAAAACTAAGCTAATGAGCATAAATCAACTATATTTTTACAATACCAATTTACTAATAAGGAACATACTGCACAAAGAAGTACACTGTCAAATCTCATTTAAAACCAACAAAGAAAGTGGCAAAAGAAATCTTCGAAGTGCAAACAATCTATGCTTACCCTTTGCGCGGACTAAAAACTTCGGTAATAAAAATTTTACATACCAAGGTGCACGAATGTATAACGACCTTCCCAAAAATATAAAAGACGCACCAAGTTTACCAATCTTTAAAAATAAATTAAAATCACATATACTTTCTGAAATTCCGATTATCTAAATACGGCCCTGACAAACGCAATGTCTTATCACCAGGCTTAGCAACCGGCCGGTTCCGATCACCCGGTGCCGTGCCACCGCGTAAAATATTAACATAAATTCAGCTACCTACCACACACATATCTTTTTTTTCCAAAAGAGAAAAAAAAACATGTTTATGTGATATATATATGTTTTGAGAAATATTCTATTTTTTGGTAGAATAAGTAGTTAGTTTTATTTAAGTAATAACTTTGTTTAATTATTTATTTTAACATATTATGTACCTATGCATGTAGGCGCTCACTACATTTGTAAAATACCTTTACTCATAGCTGGGCACCGTTAATCAAATAGTTAACTTCGTTAATCGCTAATCCGTTACTAAAAAAGTTAACTTCGTTAATCGTTAAAGCGATACATTTCGACAAATTTAACGTAAGTTAAAGTTAATTGATAATCCGTTAACACGTGAAAAAAAAAATAACTTTTCTTTAAATATTTAGTTGCATCAGTATCCACTATAACGTATTATATTTCTGTAAAAGCCCGAAGTACAGCTAGCCTATTGAACTCTAGGCTGCACGTGGAAGGCAGTGATCGCGCCTGAGCTACTGCCAAGAGGTGTGTCAGGAGAGATGCTGGCGGTGACTGTTGTGGCACTTTGGGCGGTAGAGGCTAGGGAAGCGAATGTGGTCGTAAATAAGGCTCGAATTTGCTGCCCTATCACTACAACAGTCGCCATGGTAAAGCTTAGGATTCACCGAATCAAAGTTAGTAAAAGCAAATCCACGTGAAGAATCCTTTTTTAGGTAATATTTCGGACTTTTAGCAATCGACATCGGTAAAACCTAGGATTTACCGGCAAATCATAGGATTTGCCGTACTTCGGGCTGTTATAGTAGCGTTCAGAACGTGTTTTTCGCAACGCAGATGGCGCCTGTGCCCTACTAGATTAACGATTAACGGACTCGGAGAAATTTAACGGAAGTTAACGAGTCCGTTAACATTTTTTCAAGTTAACTTAAAAGTTAATCCGTTAATCGAAATGTTAACTTCGTTAATTAACGATTAACGGATTAACGAGTTAATGCCCAGCTATGCCTTTACTCATTAAGTGAAATGTAATTATTTCTTTTGAGTTAATAAATGTCTTTAACCAGAGAAAATGACATCCTATTTCAGGATTCTAAGGACTAAAGGGGGTTATAAATGCGTTAAATATAAGTACCTACAATAATTATGTAAAAAAGTAAAAATAACATAGCTTAAGAAACAAAAATCTAAATTTTCTTATGCACTAAATTATAGGAACACTAAGAGCCTTAGTTAGTACCCAATGTACCCATTAACCAATTTTTTAACTCTAAGCTAAGATTTAAAATATGGTGGAACCAAATATTCGGCCGAATGTTCGGTTCGGTAACAGCTGAACAGAATGTTCGGCCGAATATTCGTATTCGGCAAAGTCCGTATTCGGCCCATCTCTAATTGAGATAATTTGTCCTTGAAATAACAACATTGTGGAAATTGCACATAGTTCGAATTTCAAAAACCAGTTTGCTCAACTTATCGGGTTTCACCAGTAAACCCTCGGTGTGCTAATTTCATGTATTACTTGTAAAATTGGGAAGGTTTTCTGGCTGCGGCGTGGGTGAAAAGGAAGCTTTAGTTACCTTAGGAACTATTAAAGAGTCCTTATCAGGTTGCCAAAGAAGGTGCTGATGCGACGGTTTCTTCTTTGTTTCATTTGCTGTCGGTGTGGATTTAGCAAGTGGTTTCATCGTGTTAGAACTTGAATGAAGCGTAGTAGGTTGTTCACAGATTTGTGTTCCTGTTTTGTTATTTTATCAATATAAAGTCAAAGAATAACCACCGGATACTCATGTTTTGTGAGTTGTGTTTAGATAGTGTTCTCTTTTAAATAAGAATATGATTTAAAGCAAAATATCTTGTTGTAGTTTAGTATTCTTATAAAAAAATACTTGTGCTGCGGTAACAAATACATATAATAACCGATCGTCCTCAATTCAACTCTCCATTTCTAAAGAATAGAATCTCAAGATATTTTGACATTGACTTTTTTTTTTTTTTTAATGGCATCGCGCTCCTGGCGCATTTAGCCAGCCGAGTAAGGCTTCCCACAGACAGTCTTAAAAATTCATAATCTTAAAAAAAACTTGTATGCAATCTGACAGTTCAAATCTGTCAGTGTCAGTTTGAACTGTCAGATTGCATACAAGTTTTTTTTAAGATTATGAATTTTTAAGACTGTCTGTGGGAAGCCTAAAACGGGGAAACGGAATTAAAGGATTATTAAATAAACGGAAAATACGGAATTTTGGGGAGAGGATCAGGAAAAGGTGACATATTATTTGGCGACCGGTCTGGCGCAGTCGGTAGTGACCCTGCCTACTGCGCCGCGGTCCCGGGTTCGAATCCCGGTAAGGGCATTTATTTGTGTGATGAGCACAGATATTTGTTCCTGAGTCATGGATGTTTTCTATGTATACAAGTATTTATATATTATATTAATATATCGTTGTCTGAGTACCCACAACACAAGCCTTCTTGAGCTTACCGTGGGCCTCAGTCAATCTGTGTAAGAATGTCCTATAATATTTATTTATTTATTATGTTAAAGTTTGATATTATGGCTAGAAATAAATGAATATAATGATTTAAATACATATGGGGAAGAATCAGAAATGAGAAGTAATGATGTAATAGTAGAGGGAAATGGAACTTTTAAATCTGACAGTTGATTCATCAACATAGTACGGTCATATAGGTTACATGAAAAGAAAATATGATTTGATTTGGCGTGATATTTCGGGTGCGTTCCGTTTTATCAAACTTGTGGGCATTGCACACGGGACGTGTAACGTGAATTTCCCGAATGTTATACTTTTCAACACACTTGCTCGTAATATTGATCTAATGAAACCCTTTTAGGCTCATAAGTCACGAAATTATTATTTTTTTTTTGTCATGTTAGCTAGCACTTTCACTGTAATATTAGCCAGTTGGGCCATAATAGTATAATAGTGAGTGAGTTTAGTGAAACGTCCCACTTTGTCGGTTCTAGTTACGGAGCTACGGGCAGTTTAGTGAAATATGGCAAAACCTACCGAAAATCGGTTTTCAATAAAAACTGATTAATAAGACTCTAATAAAGCTATTATTTTTATGCCGGTGCATAAATGTCAAATTTAAGCACCTTTTCAGGGCCTCAAAGTTTAGTGCCGACCGTCCCACTTTGTCGGTTACATATGAAACCGTGGATATCATACTTGTGACTGTTTTAGGGAAAACTTCTTGATGACGCTAGATGTCACTACAAATAACTTGCATTTACTGAATGGAGTTACAACTCTTCTTTCCTTACTTATTCCTCTATGCTTTTTTAACCCCCGACGCAAAAACGACGGGGTGTTATAAGTTTGACGTGTTTGTGTGTATGTCTGTCTGTGTGTTTGTCTGTCTGTCTGTGGCATCGTAGCTCTCGAACGGATGAAGCGATTTTGATTTAGTTTTTTTTGACTGAAAGCTGAGTTAGTCGGGAGTGTTCTTAGCCATGTTTCATGAAAATCGGTCTACTATGTCGCGGTCGGGGGTTTTCTCAAAAATTTAATTTTACAGACTATAGTCGGTGGAAATATGGAAAATAATAAAACTACATAATAAATACACAGGTCTGTATAGTGAAACGTTGATAGTATCATGCAGTAGGTAAAGCCAGAAATATATGTCGACACGCCATCTTGCGGAATTTCATTCGAACTATTTTCTTCATACTATACTGAACTGTCGCCGCATACATCAGAATAACAGCGCCCTCTTGACAATATTTATTCTAAAGCTTTATATGATCGCATAAAAACCCGGCGAGCTAAACCTATTGGTTTATGCTACTTTTGATTCTCAACATACTCAAAAAATCATTTACACTTATAATTATGTTAACCCCCTAAGGCACTAGTCCCACCGCGAGCTAGTAAGCTGTGAGCTATCGGCTAATATAAAAACGAACAAAAGATAATCACTCCCGTGCAAGTCAAAGAGACACGGCGATGTTTATAGTTACTCGCCCAGCGGTGAGCTATCAATATCGCCGTGTCTCTTTTATTTGCACGGGAGTGATTATCTTTAATTCGTTTTTATAGCCGATAGCTCATAGCTTACTAGCTCGCGGTCAGGGCTCGGATACCGGTTAAATTTTCAAACCGTTATCATGTACCTGCGGACAAACCTTTAAACTTCGTTTTCGCTCGAAAAACCGCTATTTTAAACCGGTTTTTAGGAGAACTCTTTCATAAAGGGGTCGTTCGATTAACCGGTTTAGAACAAAATAAACCGGTTTATTCCGCAGCATGATAGGTAATACTGTTTTAACCAAACAAAAAACTCGCTGAGTGAACGTAGGTATTTAGGTGCGTCTCGCCGCTCGTCGAATAAACCGGTTTTTTTCGGTTAAAATAAAGTTCTCGTCGTCGTCGCTCTTTGAAAAGTTCGGAGTAAAATCGAAATAAACCAGTTTTAACCGGTAAAAAATAAGCCGGTTCCGAGCCTTGCTCGCGTTGGCACCAGTGCCTTATAATGTAAACGTACACTAAAGTTATCAAGCCGATAGTTCGTTTGTCCCTTTCCGATTAGTCCGTTTTTACATTATCCGATCCGATATCGGATGTCGGACCGATATACCATACATTACAGGCGCCATCCTAGATTTTTTCCATTGGAATCCTTCCGATATGCGATATCTGATCGTATAATGTGAAAACGGCCTTAGTGTGATAGAAAGGGACAAACGAACTTTATCGGCTAGATAACTTTAGTGAACGTTTATGATTAAGGGCATTTTCAGAATTTGAGACCCCCTAATTAGCGTAAGTTGTTAACAAAAATTAACTCACTGTCAGTTTTGTCACGATAATTAAGCATGAAATATCTATAAAAATTGTTTTTGTGTATTACATAAACTTTAAAAGCGATAATCTACATTTAAATGTGAAAAAAGTAAATTTTATGCTTAATTGTCGTCACAAAACTGACAGCGAGTTAATTTTTGTTAACATACTTACGCTAATTGGGGGGTCCCAAATTCTAAAAATGCCCTTAAGGGACTTAGTTTTCCTAAATCTTTAAAATCAATATATTGCAGTCATTCTCTTGTTCTTTCACTTCATATTCAATATCCTTAACGTTTTTAGGAGAAATGTTAGCTGGAGAGAACGATACTTTCTTAGGAGGGCTTTTAGGTTTATACTGACCAATTTTAGTTTTGACCGGAGGCGTCTTTTTACTGACTTTCACCGTCCTATCATCTTTCTTTGCTAAACTTTTCCCAACGAAATCTTGAAAAGTGTCTATGAATTTAGACTGATTCGGCGAAACATTTTTATTTTCTATAGTAAAAGATCTGTTATTTTTAGGCGTTTTCAAGTTTTCAGTGCTTTGAAAAATTTTGCTTCTTTTAGGAGATATTTCATTCGATAAATCTGATTTTCTTTTAAAATTAGCTAAAGCTAACTTCACATCGTCTTGTAAATTATCTTTATCAGAATCCATTTTTAATACGGAGTTGGAGCTAGTGATTTCATCATCATCATCTTCGACATAGTTGTTTATAACGTCCATCATGTCTAAAGCTTTTCGCATGAGTTTCTTTAGCCCGTTGACATTGATTCTGGCCGCTTCGTTGACAATGGTCTCTGTTATTTTCTGGAACTGTAGATACAGGTCCGGGGTGTTGAGTTTACACGTGTTGCAGACCAATTCGTATTTTTCTCTGCACAGTTGACGATTTTCTTTGACAACCCAATCCGACATCACCTCTAGGTTTGCTGCAGTGATGGGCTTGAGGTCATTCTTGAACCACAGTTTGTCGCAAACCGAGCAAGCGTAGCCAAATTCATTGTCCAGAAAAGTTGATTTAAATCTCTTGATCGAGACCTTCCATTTCGTGTTCCAAGTAGATTGTGCCTGTTGTACTTGTACTAAATCTGAAGAAGTACTTGGTCGTACAGTGGTTTGTACTGGTTCTGCTGCCAAAGTTGACCTGCCAGTTGCAGAAGATGAGGATGCAGTCGTTGATTGTAACCAACCAGCAGATACACGTAGTCTGTAATTGCGTTTTCTTGCGGTCTCCGCTGCTCTCGCAGTAATCACTTCTGCAGGAGTTCTGGACGCTGCAATACGTTGTCTGTACTCACGTTGTCTCTGTGCCTTCGACTTTGGAGCAGCAGTTATTAGTGGTTCAGCGAATGGCATTGCAGACGTTGATACAGCAGCATCTTGCGTCATGTTGCTTGTTGAAGGTGGTGGAAGATCTGTGAGACCCATAGGTTCATCAGGTTGATCTGCCATAGCGTGATTGTTAGCGGTTCTGCAAAAAAATCATCGATATTTTATCAAATTAATTAAGTAATCAAACACTAATAATGATTGATATAGCCATTAAATCTTGTTAATATTTGATAACACACGTTATTTGAATTAAAATTTTCGTAAACGTATCCATACTAATATTATAAATATGAAAGTGTGTGTGTCTGTTTGTTTGTCTGTCTTTCACGGCAAAACGGAGCGACGAATTGACATGATTTTTAGGGTTCCGTAGTCAACTAGGAACCCTTATAGTTTCGCCATGTCTGTCTGTCCGTCCGTCCGTCCGCGGATAATCTCAGTAACCGTTAGCACTAGAAAGAGTAGAAAGCTGAAATTTGGTACCAATATGTATATCAAATCAATCACGCCAACAAAGTGCAAAAATAAAAAATGGAAATAAATGTTTTATTAGGGTAGGCAAAAAAAAAATCAGCCCCCACTTTACATGTAGGGGGGGGGGGGGTCTACATATAAAGTGGGGGCTGATATTTTTTTTCATTTCAACCCCAATGTGTGATATATTGTTGGATAGGTATTTAAAAATGAATAAGGGTTTACTAAGATCGTTTTTTGATAATATTAATATTTTCGGAAATAATCGCTCCTAAAGGAAAAAAAATGCGTCCCCCCCCTCTAACTTTTGAACCATATGTTTAAAAAATATGAAAAAAATCACAAAAGTAGAACTTTATAAAGAATTTCTAGGAAAATTGTTTTGAACTTGATAGGTTCAGTAGTTTTTGAGAAAAATACGGAACCCTACACTGAGCGTGGCCCGACACGCTCTTGGCCGGTTTTTTAAGTAGAGATAGTTGAAGGGTTGGAAAGTGACATAGGCTACTTTTTATCTCTTTCTAACGCGAGCGAAGCCGCGGGCAAAAGCTAGTTAATAATAAATGTTGAAATATATGTACTTGTAGTATTAACTTACATCATCATCACTAAATATGTCCTGGGACAATTGAATTACTCGCTCCTATGAGGTGGTTGAGTTGAGAATGAGGAGTCATCGTCATGATCCTTGTTTTTTTTTCTTCTTCTTGAAAATTCAATAATGACTCCTCTAGATGTTCAATATCTTCAAAAGAAATCTAAAAGACTAACATAATTTAAAAATCATACCTATCTAATATGACTTCATTCAGTGATACAGGTTTTTCTTCAGTTTTAACATGATTTTCAATTTTAACATCAACATCCATGATTTCAATATCATAAAGTCTTCCCATGATTTCTTCATGATTATTGACTAAGGATGTGCAATTTGTTTGTTCATTATTTTGCTCTGAAAAAATATGATACAGTATATTATTTTCTAGATTTAAAACATTTTCTCTTTTTTAACCCCTGATGCAAAAACGACGGGGTGTTATAAGTTTGACGTGTCTGTCTGTCTGTGGCATCGTAGCTCCCGAACGGATGAACCGATTTAGATTTAGTTTTTTTTATTTGAAAGCTGTGTTAGTCGGGAGTGTTCTTAGCCATGTTTCATGAAAATCGGTCCACTAGGTCGCGGTCGGGGGTTTTTCAAAATTTTAATTTTTTCAAATCAACGTTCATCAAAATTCAAATCAAGACAGACAGACAGACACGTCAAACTTATAACACCCCTTCGTTTTTGCGTGGGGGGTTAAAAATTCATTATACGCGATTTAATCGGCTTCCGTAGTTTTATTTCATATATATATAAAAATCTTCTCCCAATTCATCTCCCTCCGGAAAACCCCCCAATATGCTGAACTTATTCTCTGGGCATAGGAAAAGCCCGCCCTAGGGTCACCTGAGATGCCCACTAGCCGAACTGACACCTCTGTGTTTCCACTGCAAGCGCTGTAAACTCGTATTCATTCATTAAGAACAACTACTTGCGACGCTTGAGAGTCTGTGCCAGACCCAGGCTTCTGCGTAGAACCTTCAATCAACGCTAAAGGGCTCCTTGGCACCAGGGTGCAGCCATCAATCTTCTTGCCGTCCCCTTCAGAGGCCCGATGGCTCCAAAGTGAAGAATGGTGCCAAGGTTGCGAGAAGCAAGTGCATGTAACCATTAAAATATAAAAGTATAAGTTTCCACATTCTTGTCTTTCTTCTTTACTTTTCATTTTATTTGTCTTTTTAGTTATTTGTGGTCCCTGATAGGGTAAAGGCCTCCTCCAAGCTTTGCCATTTTACTCTGTTCTGAGCGGTGTCCATCCAGTTGGAGGTTAAGGAACTGGATGAATATTTATTTATTATAAGAAATCAAGTCACCTGGGGATGTGGCAGCAACATTTGTACTGGTTGTACTGGCCAGTTGGCAGTTATTTAGTGACTCTACAGTATCTGCCTTTTTCTTTCTTGTATACTGCCTTATTATCTGCAAATTTAAATGTTTCTCTTTTCAGTCCATTTCTTAAGAGTAAAAGAAAAAAAATATAGTTAAAAAACACTGCAGTGTAGCAAAGTTTGTCATCTTTATTACAATAATATTAATAGCTGCAAGATCTTTACCTTATTAACAAAACATAGAAATTTATTAGATCTAGTTCTTCATTTCTTATTTGAATTGTGTATGGTTTCAGTAGTGATAACGTACATTATTATCAAATTCAATTGAAGGTGATTGATTATACAGAGAGCATATTATATGAAAATCTTCTGATTTACATATATGGGTTGTATTTCCTAGGCTTGTTTCGCATCCAAAAAAACGTGTGTCGAGGGTTTCCTGGTGAATCGCGATAAATTGAGATTAGAGATGGGCCGAATATTCGGTAAATATTCGGTATTCGGCATATTCATAAGTTTTTCAATGTTCGTATTCGGCCGAATAGTTCGGTTATATTGCCGAATATTTACCGAATAAACAAAGTAAATAAATAGCGTAAGTTGTTTCGTAATTCATGAGAAAATGACATCCTATTTCAGGATTCTAAGGGTCCCCCCACATCTAGCGTCTCGCGAGCGTCGCGTCGGGCCAACTGTATGGGCAAAGCCTGACGCCGCGTCGATGCGACGTCGACGCAGCGTCTTTTTCCATACAGTTGGCCCGACGCGACGCTCGCGAGACGCTAGATGTGGGGGGACCCTAAGGACCAAAGGGGGTTATAAATGGGTTAAATATAAGTACCTACAATAATTATGTAACAAAGTAAAAATAACATAGCTTAAGAAACAAAAATCTAAATTTTCTTATGCACTAAATTATAGGAACACTAAGAGCCTTAGTTAGTACCCAATGTACCCATTAACCAATTTTTTAACTCTAAGCTAAGATTTAAAATATGGTGGAACCGAATATTCGGTTCGGTAACAGCTGAACCGAATGTTCGGCCAAATATTCGTATTCGGCAAAGTCCGTATTCGGCCCATCTCTAAAATTGAGATAATTTGTCCTTGAAATAACAACATTGTGGAAATTGCACATAGTTCGAATTTCAAAAACCAGTTTGCTCAACTTATCGGGTTTCACCAGTAAACCAAGTGAACCTCCTAGGCTTACAACTGGACACGGCCTTAAATTGGAAAGGGCATAAACAAAATTTAAAAACAAAATTTTCGCGCTTCGTCTACGCGCTAAGCATAACAAAAAGAAGCACAAGCATAGAATGCGCGCGCACCGCATATTATGCCTACGCCTATGCCTGGCTTCGATATGGAGTGATCCTTTGGGGAGATAGCGTAAATGCTCACGAAATGTTTCTTGAACAAAAAAAATGTCTGCATATTATCATGAATGTTCATTTACCAGAAAACTGCAAAGACTACTTTATACATATGAATTTCTTGACTCTACCATGCATATACATATACGAAATTAGTATGTTTGTAAGGAAGCACATATTTATGTATGAGTTCCAAAAAAGTGCACGACGTCAGAATAAGCTCGCAACCCCAGAATCTAAACTGACTATTTACAAACAAGGACCTTACTATCAATCAATATTAATATATTCATATTTATTCATATTGCACATATACATTATTACATTTCAAGGAATTCATTGATGTCATAGAAGGCATTATCAATAAGCCATTTTTTAATTTATTGTAAGATACATTATCATTGGATATAGCGGTTATTTGTTCGGGGATACAATTATAAATTTTAGGGCCAATAGCATAGGTCGTTTTGGTAGATTTGGTCAGTCTGAAGTTAGATGTTTCGAGCACACCCCTGTTCCTGTATATATAACAAAATACCTGATTTTATAAAGGCGGAAAGCAAACTGAGCATGTTTAGTCAAAAGTTAAAGAGTTTTCTTATTTATAAAGCTTATTACTCAATTAAGGAATATATGAATGACAATTTTTGTACTGATGTTTATTAATGTGCATAATTATAATAATTATAAATATTGCTGACATATTGTATAGTTGAAATCTTAATTATTGCTAAAACCTTGAATGTATATTAAGTATTTAATATTTTTTTTTTTCTCTTTTTAATGCATGATAATGATAATATTTATATTTATATAAACTTAGTATTTAGAATGTTTTTGCAATGCCCTGACAGGGTATCATGTACCTCCTACTTTACAAATAACAACAATGTATTGTAATGTACCTGATAAAGCAAATAAATGAAACTGAAACTGAAACCCTCGGTGTGCTAATTTCATGTATTACTTGTAAAATTGGGAAGGTTTTCTGGCTGCGGCGTGGGTGAAAAGGAAGCTTTAGTTACCTTAGGGACTATTAAAGGGTCCTTATCAGGTTGCCAAAGAAGGTGCTGACGCGACGGTTTCTTCTTTGTTTCATTTGCTGTCGGTGTGGATTTAGCAAGTGGTTTCATCGTGTTAGAACTTGAATGAAGCGTAGTAGGTTGTTCACAATTTTTGTTCCACTTAATATGAACTGTTTTGTTATTTTATCAATATAAAGTCAAAGAATAACCACCGGATACTCATGTTTTGTGAGTTGTGTTTAGATAGTGTTCTCTTTTAAATAAGAATATGATTTAAAGCAAAATATCTTGTTGTAGTTTAGTATTCTTATAAAAAAAATACTTGTATAGATCTGCGGTAACAAATACATATAATAAAAACCGATCGTCCTCAATTCAACTCTCCACTTCTAAAGAATTAAAAGAATAGAATCTCAAGATATTTTGACATTGACGTTTGATTTGGCGTGATATTTCGGGTGCGTTCCGTTTTATCAAACTTGTGGGCATTGCACACGGGACGTGTAACGTGAATTTCCCGAATGTTATACTTTTCAACACACTTGCTCGTAATATTGATCTAATGAAACCAGTATAATAGTGAGTGAGTTTAGTGAAACGTCCCACTTTGTCGTTTCTATAGCCTGTCAACCAAATTTTGGCAGTAGCAATGCACATCAAACTAAAGTATGGTATCCCTATGAAACGAACAAAAACCAGCAATGTACGTACAGATATTTAGTTACGGAGCTACGGGCAGTTTAGTGAAATATGGCAAAACATACCGAAAATCGGTTTTCAATAAAAACTGATTAATAAGACTCTAATAAAACTATTATTTTGATGCCGGTGCATAAATGTCAAATTTAAGCACCTTTTCAGGGCCTCAAAGTTTAGTGCCGACCGTCCCACTTTGTCGGTTACATATGAATATCATACTTGTGACTGTTTTAGGGAAAACTTCTTACTTTTTCAATGAGTAATTTTATTGTAATATAACAAAACTTAAGCTATCTTTTGGTGAAAGAATTATGTCTGTATGTCAAATAGTTATTTTTTTTAATGTATTCAAATATTGCAAAAGTGAAAAAGCGACAACTGTTATACTTTGAGACGGCAAAAAACACACTTGTACTTTGAAGTTATGGAGTGATGGGTATCAAATAAATCGCCACACTTTAAGGATTTCAAAATAGTCAAAATCATGTATGTGACCTTGACAGTTTTCTGAAGCTAAAAAGACCGAAATAGTTCTATGGATCTCTTCAGTCAAAAATATAATTTATTATATTCTTGTGGCTCTGGGCTGAGCTGTGGGGCCGGTCAAGATTACGTAAGCAAAGAGGGGTGGGGTTTTTTTGCTTTTCTTATTTTTAATTTTTTAATGACATGGGAGGTAGGGGGGAGGGGTCTAGATGATGATTACGTAATTACGCGACCGTCGCCCACGCAAGACACGGCGTAACACTTTACTTTATCATAGAATCTGGTCACTGGTCATAGAATCTCATGAAAATAAAATACAGAATAATAATGAGTTATTTAAAAGTTTTATTTCGTCTATTTCGATATATATGACTTATGATTAGTTTAGTACCTAATACCTATTGTTATTAACTAGATTATAGACTTTTAAACTTTTATAAATTAAAAATATATTATTATCACAAACATTTTCATGGATTCGAAAAACATGACAGCTACGATTTAAAAGTTGATTTTATACTTGTACTCTATTTTCAGCGTGTGGACTACTAGACCGACAAAGTGGGTCACTAAACTTGAGTCAAAAATAAATTCAGTTCAAATTCCGTAAAAATAGATCAAACAAACGACATTAGTATCAATGACTATTATGTTAATAATAATAAACCTTTATATCATAAATAAAATGTGTTTAATATACCACACACATGTATTTCACTGAACAAGCAATAAAGTTTAGTAAACCGACAAAGTGGGACGCTCCCTACAGAAAATCACTAAACTTTATTTGCATAAAAAAATACTTAATATTTGATGTTTTCATACTTTTTATGCTTGATCAGTGTGTTTTTAAGTAATCATATGTTTTAAATTGATATACATAGGTAATTTGTATTTTTTTAATATTATATTTTCAAATATATCTTTATTAACTTTTTAATATAATGACTAACTTAGGGCATTCATAGAATTATTTCTACTTTTTTTAGCATAAGAATACATTTATAAATACAATTTTAATGATAAAACTGCATGTTGCGCTTAGGGTTGCCAACTTTTTTTTAGGGAAATATAGTATTTTAGAAAATTCCATCTAAAAAATATAGTACACCGAAATAAAATATAGTACGGTACACATAATCGATAACCAAGTCGTAGAGATCGTTCTTTCTGTCCACTCTAAGGGGCTCCATTCGGTTTTCATCGATTTTTGACAAGTTTTGTGTTGCATTGGTTCTCTTATTTAAGTATCGTCGAAAGTTGTATGGCCGAATATCACTTCCCAACTCACGTTTCGCGCAATTTTATTCCGCCGAATGTTCATTTCCCAACTTATTATTTTATTTGCCAAGCTCACATTTACCAACTTAACATTTGGCCTTTTTTAAAAAGCAAACTTTCATGTTGTCGAATGTTTTACTTAGCGTAATATATAACTAGTTGTACCAAATGCTTTATTGAACACCAACAATATATATGGCGTATTTAGAAAAATATGCAATATTGAGTCTTCTATCACTTTCTACATTTATTGACAGGTATGCAATTTTTACTTACGTACCTATTAATATTCTTTTAATTTCAATAGTTACCTACTTACTTTTTTTACAAGACCCATATTTAAAAAAAATATACCCATAATATTATAAGTACTTATATTTTTTATGAAATTAGACATTGTTTTAAAAACATTTTTACTTCAATGAAATCTAGACTTTTATAAAAATGCAAAGCGATTTTAATTTTAAACTAATTAAGACAAAAATTTTGACCAAAGAACCAGTTTCGGTCCTAAAATAGTTCAACTTTGATGCTAAATATCACAGAATCAATGAGCTGTGAAGTAGGTACCTAATTATGGGATGCTAGTTTGTTTAAAGACGATTCTGTTAATATGATATGCTTTAGAAACTATCGTAATATTCATAATACCAATGGATTCAAATTTAAGCTCATCGGAGTAGAGAATCCCCTTAAGAAATGTCGTTATTAAATATATCATGGAAAAAATACAAATGTTTTCAAACAACGGTGGCTTTATACGTAACTGCAATATTTGCAGGTCAGAACGAAGTAATAAAATGTACAGAGAAGGTTAAACATGAATAAAAGCGCGAGCGGAGCGAGCGCGAAATTCTTTTCATTGTCAAAACGCCGCTCCTGGCGGTTTGACCCTAGTGTAAATTCGCCACTGGCATGGACCCCAAAAATATAGTACTTTTGCGTACTATATATGCTTCATATAGAATATAGTACGCTGGGCCAAAATATAGTACAGTACTATATTATATAGTACGGTTGGCAACCCTAGTTGCGCTATAAATTTGGAAAAAATAGACATATTCACGTTGACCTATTTTTGTTCTGTTTTTATGTTTAAGTCTCCGTAACATTAAAACTACTATGATTACATGCATGATTTATTCGAAATCCCTAAAGTATGACGATTAATTTGATACCCACCACTCCATACTTCACACTACAAGTGTGTTTTTTACCATCCCATACTTTAACCAACGTTTTCTCAATTGTCGGTTACGCTTTTGCAAACTTGAAGAATTTAAAAAAAATAACTATAGCACCTAGAGACATGATTTTTTCACCAAAAGATAGCTTATGTTCCATAGTAGGTATTAGGAACTAGTCGCACAATAGACGATTATTCGATAGAGAGAACTCGTAAGTAGACAGCACGCAAGCAAGTAGGGGGGATCGCAGCTGCGATCGAAACTAGTCGGTAATAAATCTTATTGATTTTCATTTTAAGCGAATAATTGATTATCGATGGATAAAAGTAGTCACAATGTGATTTCGGTCGAATGAGGAGGTAATATATTAATTTTTGCCAAGAGTGGCACTGAAGCTTTAGTAGTTTCATGTGCTCTGCCTACCCCTTTATGCGATACAGGCGTGATTGTAATATGTATGTATGTATGTATGTATAATATTGATTTAAAAGGGACGACACTGCGATGTTGCCATTTTTCAATTTCTTCTTTTTTACCATAGAGGAATAAGTAAGGGAAGTTGTAACTCCATACGTCAGTAAATGCAAGTTATTTATAGTGACATCTAGCGTCAATCACGCGTCAACTAGAGTAAATTATCAGTACTGCTACTTGTCAATAGATGTCGCGACGAACAAAAAACCTAATGCTCAACAATTTTTAGCTAATATTACAATAATATTAATCAGTACTCTGTTTTCAATTCCTTCTGCTTGTAATATAAGTTGTAAACTGTTTTAATATTAAATTTTTGGCAGACGCTACACTGTTGACACCTAGTGTCGAGTAGTGGTATCGATAATTTACGCTATTTGATGCGTGATTGACGCTAGATGTCACTACAAATAACTTGCATTTACTGAATTACAACTCTTCCGGCTTCATCATCAGACCTTGAAACCTTATCGTAGTCAAAGTTCATTACAAGACTTTTCTAAGAAACCCAAAAACTGCTATGATACGATGTTCCATCATGTAGTTCCAGTTCATATCTTCCGGCTCCATCATCAGATCAGTTCAACAGTACCATATTATTGTATTGTCATCAGAACTACATACAGCTGCCAATTTTCATTACGCTACGATCCTTGGAAGATGGTTAAATTAGCCTCCTTAGATTCCATTACATAGTTAGTTACATACACGACGACCTAATAAAAGCGTGTTAAAAAACGTATTTATTCACTAAAACATTGTAAATATAAAATAGTATCCTAACAATTTCTAGGTGTCCCAGGTGATAAATGAAGCCCTGGAGACTCACTTCCCGGATCGCAGCGTCCGCGTCATCGCGGAACCGGGCCGCTACCTTGCGGCAGCTGCGTATTCGCTCGCCGTCATGATTTACGCCAAGAGGGAGGTACATGGAACTTTCTTTTGATTGCCACAGTCGTGTATATGTCGCAGGGAAATGGCCAAAACAGAGATTTCATCAAATCACTAAGGGATATGATCAAATCACGCAGGATGTCAAAATGGCGAATCCATTTTATCATTTCTCTAGAAAATTTCAGTCATTTGACTAAATCCCTTACTCTGTTCAGTGAAATCACAAAATCGACCAACAGACACGCCACGTTTTGTCATTTCACTAGATTTGTTTAGGGATTTGATAAAATCCCTGAACCACGTCAGTAAGTTGACGAAACGAGCTTATAAAGTCAACTAGTTCTATCATTTCACTAAACAAGTTCAGTGAAAACACAAAATGTTTTAATAAATATGAAAATAATTTAAAATTAAACATTTTTAGATTTGTTTCTTCACTTATTCTATTTTTTTCGTATTTATAGAAAACCAAAAACTTTTAGAAACGGATTCAATTTTACCATTTCACTAATCTAGTTAAGGATTCAATCAAATCAAGTGACAATGGCAAGAGTCTAATAAATCTAATTGGATATATTAGATTCTTGGTTTTGTCATTTCACGAAACCAGTTCAGACATTTGATCAAATCACCAGTTGAGACTTTATCATTTCCCTAAATTTGTTTAGGGAAATGTTAAAACTAGTTGACTTTTTGAGTTCGTTTCGTCAACTCACTGTCGTGGTTCAGGGATTTTATCAAATCCCTAAACAAATCTAGTGAAATGACAAAACATGGCGTGTCTATTGGCCGATTTTGTGATATCACTAAACAGAGTCAGGGATTTAGTCAAATGACTGAAATTTTCTAGAGAAATGATGAAATGGATTCGCCATTTTAACATTCTGCGTGATTTGATCAAATCCCTTAGAGATTTGATTAAATCTCTGTTTTGGCCATTTCCCTGCGACATATAGACGACAACAAAATCGTGCAGTAGACCGTAGACGCCAGCGTCACATAAATACGACTAAATCTGTCTATATACAGTCCTACATAAGTGCTTTCGCACAAGGTTTAACTTTTGAGCGGTTGAAGTCTGAACGTCTGGGTCAATCATATTTTGTGTGGATTGTGATGGTCAAGAAGGCACGAAGGATACTTTGCCACCGAGTGTAACACAAAAATTTTCACCACACTAACACGAACAAAATACTAACTATGTATTTAAAAAACATCAAACTAAATAAAATTCATCAATTTATTCAATATGTGTGAACATTTATGAATAAGGGGATTAAGGAGTATGTTATTTTATCAGATCGTGACCAAAGACGCCAGTGGCGAGGAGGAGCCACACACCATGTACTTTATGAACAGCGGGATATACAGCTCCTTCTACAGCGTACCCAACCACAACCAGCGGGTTAAGCCCACCACTCTATACGTAAGAATAGTGGATAAACCCACGCCTGCGTTTCCAAAAGGGGTAGACAGATCACATGTGAATCTGCTCAAGTTTTAGTGACACTCTTAGCACGTAAGGGGTTACAGAGACAGGCTAGCCCTTCGCTTACGCCATCATTGAAAAACGATATCCCATACTTCTCAGTCGACTTCTATAGGTACGAAGTCTACGGGAGAAAAAGGGGTAGTAATAATACTCTTAACACAGGGGACTTTATTTACTTCATGACATGTTGTAAAACGCCACCCACAGAGGACACCCTGCCTCATGCACACCCTGCGTTCAATGTAAGTATAGCTTCTTCCTCCTATAGCGTACCAGACCACAAATGATTTAAACTATTTCTATATACAGCCGCACACAGAGAAGCCACTGCCCTGCTCGCTGTGGGGCCCGACGTGCGACAGCCGGGACTGCGTGATGCCCTCCAACCGCCTCCCCCCCTTGCCCGTCGGCTTCTGGCTGCTGTTCCGAGACATGGGAGCTTACATCATTCCTGTGGCCACTGACTTCAACGGGTTCCCGCTGCCTACCGTGCGGACATTAGTGGACCATCGTCTGTGGTGAGTCTACTGTACACTGCCCTCCTTGCTTCACCAGTGGGACTGCGACTACCGGGAGTGTGTGTAATACTAGTCTACCCATCACCCGTTTTCCTTCTTGTCTCCTGGGAGCTTACAATGGTGTATTGATGGATGGATGGGATGGCCCCGTGGTGACTGTGGTTTAGACATCCCTGCTTCACCACTTCCCAGCTAGAGAGTATCTCGAGGGTTATATCCATGCTACAGCAGGGTCTATGTGATTTTTTTTTTCCCTAGCCTATAATTGTGTCCCACTGCTGGGCAAATGCCTCCCCTTTCTTCCGCCACTCATCCCGATTTGCCGCCTGCTCCGGCCAGTCGCCGCAAAATGCGTCGAGGTCATCCCGCCATCTTTTCTTTGGCCTACGTGATATTAGTCTATGTGATATTAGTGCTATTTTCCATTTGCCTTCGCTCCTACCCGTTGGCTCATGGTTGCTGTTTTCCAACTTGTTATACCCCGAGCCAACTGTCATCATGCGGGTTTTAGTAGTCTGTTGCATTTCATTCGTAATTTGATGATCTGCCTGGCTCTGGCTAAACTCATTTAAAAATGTGATACTCTATGACAATGGTTCTATCTTGGTGTAGTGTCTCACAAGTAGATGTGCCTTCCAGGTCAGTGCTAAAAGGCTTATGGCCGCTGGTGGAGGCTCACAATCAGTGCGGGCCGCCCTTGGGGGCGCTCCCGCTTGTCGCGCGTGTGCGCGCTCAACGAAGACACACTCTACGATCCTTCCTGAAAACTTTTTTACTCTCTAAAGAGTAAATAGACTTTGTTATCCACGCGCAGCGCGCACTTACACAGATTGTTGTAGCCAATGCAAAAATTAAAACAAAAACCAGAAGTATTTTTAGAGGTATACTTTGGACATTCCATTTTCCATTTACAGGGTCCACTGGTAAAGCAAGGAGGGCAGTGTACAGTAGACTCACTACTGACATTCCACTTGTCAGTTACTAAACCGCATTAATGAAAAACTGCGCGGAATGTAAACTGAATCAATGTTGTAACAAGCGGTAACATCCGCTAATGATACTACAAGTATCAGTAGCGGAGTTTTATAGGAAAAGAAATCGATTCCGGCGGGACTCGAACTCGAACCCGCATCAGCCGCAGTCTATGCGGTCACCTATGGGTGACTAAACTTAATTTTTTGTAGACAGTCACTATTAAATTTATTTACTTATAGAACACAGAATATCTAAGGATGATTAGGTACTTAAGTAAAAAACTTACTTTCAACAAATATTTTATTAAATTTATCCTTAACCGTCTTCTCAGTCATTCTACAGAACTACGTAAATGGTATTACCT
Source organism: Leguminivora glycinivorella (assembly GCF_023078275.1). Lineage (NCBI taxonomy): Eukaryota > Metazoa > Arthropoda > Insecta > Lepidoptera > Tortricidae > Leguminivora > Leguminivora glycinivorella. The sequence continues at coordinate 23,776,215 of NC_062982.1, forward strand.
ACACACCAATTTTGTGATAAGTACTTTTCCAACCCTTGTAATGCATTATTATTAAGACTAGTTCGTAAAGCCTTTTCCAGATAAGTAATAGGTAATAAGTATTAAGTACCTACATTTTGACATCAGATATTATTATATCAGAGCGATCAAGCTGCTCACAAGTGTCTGAAGTTCAGGCTCTGAAAGTCTGAACGAATGTGAGGCCTGGAAAAGAGTTATTTGGAATTAATAATACATCAACGTCACCAACAGAACACGTAGGTAGGTAAGAAAATATTATTTATAAAACAATATTTGACTTCCCAATCAAATTATCAGATCAGAATATTATATTCGGATAAATACTCAGGTATTCATAAAATGCATTTAAGGGTTAAAAGAAGCACTATCTACTCACTCGATTTTAAATACTTTTCTGTAAGTAACTAGGGTTGCGTATTCCTTATGTAAAGAAAAAACACACATTTATACACAGTTCTGACACTTCTGTCTCATATATGGAGGTCCGCCAGTTACCTTAATTATATTGCTACCTACTATCTGTTAAATCACAATTTTTATATATGTAATAAAATAAAAAAGGAAAGTTACCACTTCGGGCAATACAACTCGACTCAGTAATACCGATCTACCTCTACCAACTAAGCTACCGAGACTCGCTTTCAAACACTTTCACATTTTTTAAATTTAAAGTCCCCGATACGTTTTGTCACTGCTCCTCTCAACCCTTTAACTGCAGTAGACTGATAACAAGACATTCATAATCGAGCTAATTTCGCCGAGATTAGAAAAATAAGGCAAACTTCGTATAACTTCGTTCGGCGACGCACGAGCATCCTCAATAAATGAGCCTCAATGAAAAATTCTAAGCGATAAAAGTTTGCAAGAAATCCATCCGTATACATAGGATAAACGTGTCCTTTATTTTAGCCTCGAGCCCCCATGTCATAAATATATTACCTAATACATTATGTAGATTTATCCTACATAGATCCAACTTTTTGATAATAAGGAACGCTCAATCAATGTTCTAGGCTTATAATAAATTTAAAAGTGGAAAATTTGATTTACTGCCTTGGGTGAGTGGTCGAAAACTTAGCTGACTCAGGCTCAGGTGGCAATGCACTGGAATATCGATGCAGAGGCCGTGACTTGAAGTCACATTTATGGCAGTAATTTTTCACTTTTAAAGGACCATGGGCAAATTTGTATGGGCTCTGTCCCCACCCACCAACAGAAATGAAACATGTCTCATTTAATAGATCTTGGCAAACTGACGATTTTTTAGTATGACGAGAATCGCCCTATGTACGGGGTTTTCTTGGAAAACCGTGTTTTGTTTTTACATATTTTTTGCTCATCTCATTGAAAGTTACAAAGAGAAGGTTGAAAAAAATATTATGTTACTTACTAACAATAATACTTCACAAATATATATTTAGGACAGAATGAGTTGTTACATCCGTCTATAGGCTGCGGTGACTGTTTACCATCACGCAGCCCCGCATGCTTGTTTATCAATCAACTAGTATAATAAAAAAACAAAAACTTTCAATGAAATGAGCAAAGAATATGTAAAAACAAAACACGGTTTTCCAAGAAAACCCCATATATATGGCGATCCTCGTCATAGTAAAAAATCATCAGGTTGCTAAGATCTATTAAATGAGACATGTTTCATTTCTGTTGGTGGGTGGGGACATTTCTGCCCATGGTCCTTTATATGACCTAGAGAGAGCAGTGGTGGGCAAACTTTTTTCACTGGGGGATTTAAATCAAAAATGCATGTTTACTGCAGTGCTGGCCATATCATATCACACACTATTTTGAAGGACACAATCTTTTCGCGGGCCGGAAATGGCCCGCAGGCCGTAGGTATTTTGTCCACCACTGATCTAGAGTTTGTCTGAAGATGAGTCAGGCTCCACGTGTTAGACCGTGTAGGTGGGTGACTGTCAGCGCAGGTACTTCGCCGCCCAGTCGACGCGAGGCGCGCCGCTGCCCACCGTCGCTGTTTCTGCAATCACAGATGTTATACTTAGGTAATCCATATAGGAAATAAATACGGTTATTTGAGATGCGATGTATTAGCTACCAAATTTCTGCAAAGTCAAAGCTGAGATGAACGGGAGCATAGATATGACGCATACTCAGCGAGTGAAACTGAGACACATACCTAGTATATAGTGGCGCCGTAGTAGGCATTATTTCATACTGCACATAATACGTACTTTACACACGTATCTAACATTAAATATGAGACTGCATCGATAGCCTAACTCATAGCTCATAGTAGACGGAAGTGAGGTTTTTTTTGTCAGTTGCCATTTTGGCACCCCTCCTACGGTTCGGCGCCTAGAGCGGCCGCTCTATTTGCTGCACCCTAGATCCGGCCCCGGGCTCAGTACGTGATAAACGTTTACCGTGATGCTCACGCATGGCCAGCGGGTGGAACAGGGACGTGTCGATGCGGGCGCCGGCCACGTAGCGCGCGGCGCCGAGGTAGGCGGCGGCGGCGCCCAGCGCGCGCGGCGGCGGCGCGGGCGCGGGCGGCGGCGCCAGCACGCTGCGCCCGCGCACCGCCGCCAGCGCCGCCGTGTCGGCGCGGCGGAGCGACTCTTCGGCGCGCGTCTCGTGCACTACTGCGTCTCTGCATAATGTGCAAAAGACACATATTCATTGATGAAGTCAGGTGTTACTTTGCGAGAATTTATACTTTACGAGGAAACCTCAGGAAATGTTGACGGACCGAGGATCGTCATAATATATATAGGTACTGTACGAGTACCTATCACAAAATGCATTATTAAACGCCAATATAAAATCCGAGGAATATAATTTACACGGGAGAATGTAAGCATAGTGTGGCAGAGAGTGAAAAAAAAACCCGTACTAAAATTATAAATGGGCAAGCTGTGTTTGTGTTTGTCCGTCTTTCACTGCATAACGGAGCGACGAATTGACGTAATTTTTTAAGTGGAAATACCTGAAGGGATGGCGAGTGACATAGGGTGCCTACTTTTAACCTTTTTCTAAAAACCCCACTTCCCTAAAATGGGGAGTGGAAGTTTGTATGGAACATTCCACAATTTTCTAATTTAACGCGTACAAAGCCGCGAGTAAAAGCTAGTAATAGGTATATAGCCTGTCAACCAAATTTTGGCAGTAGCAATGTACATCACACTAAAGTATGGTATCCCTATGAAACGAACAAAAACCAGCAATGTACGTCGAACAGCCACATATATTTTTTTTCAAGGGGCTCGCTCCTTCCTTACGAATTAGATAATGTATTAAAAAGGGACGGATATGTGCTAGTTATTTCTCTTTTCGGTAGGGTGGAGATTTCCACAGATAAGATACAAATGACACGCGAATTTCCACCGATTTTCAAAACTAGTGTTGCTAGCCCGCGATTTTTCAAATTTGCCGCCTTTTTCTAGTGACAAGATTTGGTTGACGGTCTATATAATATAAATATGTGGCTATACCCCAATATATCCGCGAAATGATCCCGCGGCGGCGGCGCAGCCAACGCAGGCGCAGGCGCGAGAGCGACAGCGGCGGCGGCAGCGGGAGCGGGCGAGGGCTCCATCTCCACACGCACACTACTTCTGCAAATACAGCAAAGTAGATAATAAAGGGTTAAAAGAAACGTAACACACACAGAACTAAGTTACGTTTCACATAAAATTAATACCTTCGTTGCAGCAATTAATTTAACCCAAAAATCGTAATTAACCATATATAAGGTCTTTCCACCTGGTACCAAAACGAACGTGTTAATGTTGAATTAGTTACCTTCTTGCGCGAGACAGTGGCGGTGGCACGCCGAGTTCAGTTCCTACCGCGAAATATGGAAACCTGTAAACATCAAGATCTGGTTAAATCCACACTTAATCATTGGCTCTTTATACGAATTTACTTAGCCTATTTTATGTCCCACTGCTGAGCAAACAGCAACCACCTCTCCTTTCGTCGATCACTCATCACACTCACTAGTCGCTACAAATGATGACTCCCTCTCTATAAAACCAGTTATCTCTGTTTTAGTCTGCCTCCATCCCGACTATTGGCGATGTCCAGTCAGTAACCAAATTTGGCCCACGGATCTGGATGCATTTGGCAGACATGTCTTGCCCTAATTCCACTTGAGCTTTTACTAATTAAAAAGATTAATCTAGTGTAGAGTGAACCTGCAGCCAATACATACCGTAGCGCCTGCTGCGCCGTGGGCCGCTCGCGGGGCGGGTAGCGCAGCAGCGCGGACAGCAGCGCCAGCGCGGGCGGCGCGGCGCCCGGCACGACCCGCGACAGCGGCACGGGCGACGTCTGCGGGAAGCGGAAGCGGAGCGCCTCCGCTAGCGCCAGCCCTTCTGGCCACGACGCGCGCGTCGGAGCTCCCAGAACTCCGGCGATTTTGTACAACTGGAATCGATGTGGTATTTGTGATGTAGGTATAGAAATGTTAATTTTAGTCCAGAAAGCAAACACTCCACGTGCTGCTTTGAGCATTAAAAGTCTATTTAAATGAAAAACTTCGATTAAAACGTTTCGAAAATTAACATTTACTTAACCTAGTAGGCACCTAGTAGTAACCTAGTAGGCGGGAAGTATTGGGATGACGGGTCAACAATTCGAGTGTTGCTGCAGAGCTTGCAGACGCAGACACCACCCGCCATCTTCATCTTCTTTTATCCCTGATCATGATGCATAAAACTGCCACAACAGTTGCAGTTGCTGACAAAAATCAAAATGGTAAGATTCACGGTTTAATGAAACTAAACGTTTAATAGTTATTTGTTATACAAGGGGGCAAAGTTGTATTTTAACGCCGAGTGTGAAATTGAAAAACGAGCAAGTGAAAGGATTCTATAGTTGAACCACGAGCGAAGCGAGTGGTTCGAGAATAGAATCCTGAACTTGCGAGTTTTTTAACACACGAGAAGTAAAATACATTTGCACCCGAGTGTAACACAAAACTTTTCCCCTCACTATAGCGAGGAAACTACAACGCAAAAAATGCGTTTATCACTGCTTCCAGTAGTTCCACAGGTGGTAAATCATCTTTATTATTAGATTCACCTACTTTTATCAATTTTAAAGCAGTTAATTTGACTTTATTCAAGGTCAAATTACTTTACCCACTAGTGGATAAAATGCGTTTTTACCCGCTGGTATTAAAGGACAAAACACGTGTTTCCGAGCTAGTGAGGGGAAAAACTCTTAGGAGGCAGGGCTATCAACACCGTTGTCAACTTCTTGGCCTGACTGTAATCGTACCTGGTCAATCTCGGAGGCTCCGGGGAAGAGCGGGCGCGCCGTGTGCAGCTCGGCCGCGATGCAGCCCACGGCCCACAGGTCCACCGGCGCGCCGTACGCCGGGTCGCGTAGCAGCACCTTAGCAAGTGAATGGGGGTTAAAATTACACAGTTCTCAATAGGTCATCGAATCAGCGTCAGCCCTAGCAATCAGTAGAGCGAAATGGAGTTGGCGCCTGTGGTTATCTACCGTTTTTTTACCCAAAGTCGGAAATAAGGCTGTTTTTTACATTTTGGCGCCCCTCGTATGGTTTGGCGCCTAGAGCGGCCGCACCACTAGATCCGGCCCTGCATCGAATCATGTAATTCCACAATCACTCTATTAAGACTTTGATTTGGTTGAGGAGGATCAGTTGTGAGAGGAGGATGGGAGGACGTCTTGGTTGACTGCGGCAATCGTCATCGAATATAGAGACAGCGAAAGCGCAAAATATACCGGAATACATCTTAGGCGCTGACTGACAAAGGAAATGTAATGATATCTCACCTCAGGCGCTCGGTACCAGCGTGTGGAAACATACTGCGTGTAAGGCGGTCGGGAGCGCACTTCACGAGCTAGCCCCAAGTCTGCAATCTTCACCAGCTCTGGGCCGCTGCAGAGCAGGTTCTCAGGCTTGAGGTCGCGGTGGAAGAAGCCGTGGCGATGCATGTGCGCTAGGCCACGGAGGACCTGCATGCGAAGGTAAAGAAAGGGTCAATATTTTCGCTGGGCAGCCACAGACAACAATCAATGTTTGAACAATTGACGACCGGTCTGGCGCAGTCGGTAGTGACCCTGCCTGCTACGCCGCGGTTCCGGGTCCGAATCCCGGTAAGGGCATTTATTTGTGTGATGATGATATTTGTTCCTGATCCTGAGCCCTGGATGTTTTCTATGTATATAAGTATTTAAATATTATATATATCGTTGTCTGAGTACCCACAACACAAGTCTTCTTGAGCTTACCGTGGGCCTCAGTCAATCTGTGTAAGAATGTCCTATAATAATATATATTTTTTTTTAATTCAAACCTACATAATCAAATATTAATTGCAAGAAAACTTAGTGCGTTTTCACATTATCCGATCCAATATCTAATGTCGGAAGAAATTCAAATTATCTGATCGGATAATGTGAAAACGCAGTTAGTCGAATAGGCACCGCCAAGGAAAGTACATGTATTGATCTGGATCGGCCCATATGTAACGTAGTATATTTTCTTGGTCGTAATTAATATTTTTTTATAAATCTAAAATCGAAATTTCTTTAATTTTATTTTGTTTCAAATCCTGTCTTAGTGCAAAAATACTTGCATCCACGCATGTATGCACTTTTCTGCATAATCTGTGCACGGGTTGCCAGATAGCTAAAAATAACGCATAGTATGAGATTTTTAATTTATTACTCCAGTACATTTTGATAAATTAAATTAATATAATTATATAGAAATAATGCAGAAAATTATCTTAAATACATAACAAAATACTATTATCTTAATACTCTAAATAAGAGGCCTGTCTGGAGTGACAATCTTGCTATGTACATCATAGTAAATCTTTCATGACTCTGATGGAGTCTCAAATAAATATAATATATTAATTCGATATATTATGTCTTCCTGGGTTTGTCACCCTATGTCCTTGATTGCTCCATATGCAAATAGGTTAATGATCTTGGGTGGTCCATTTCCTTTTTGACCCTTTTGGGTGCACACGCACTTTCTCCACAAGACCATACCGCATGGTGGTCAAAACGGTGGAAGCAGAAGGCCTGCAATAATCCTCAGAGTGAGTAAGTATCTGAATTGTTCTGATCAACTCCATAATGGCGTGAAACGTTATGGGTTTGTTCCTAACCATGTGCTTGGTTATTCACAGGGATGATCTGTCTTCTGCTGTGGGATTGGGAGCGCTCCGCTAGGAAATTTCTTTGACCTTCAGCGGTGAGCTAATAAATCAGATTGTCTTCTATTTTGTCATGCTGGTCTTGAGAGCATTAGACTAATGTATTTTTATGTCGCTTTCAGGAGCCGGGATATTAAATTATATTTATAGATATATATATATTATTAACTCTGGAAATCCTTGTGACCGGCGCAAGTTCTGAGTCCTGTTTGCTGGAAGACGGCCTGCCTCTGCCGCATTTGTCTCGGTGTCCACGTGGCACGCGTTCCGGGTTGAAAAGTCTCCGCAGTGCAGCCAACATTCCCCGGGAGGTCCCGTGCCACCTTCCACAGCATTCCCGAAGGTTCACCATCTTAGAGGTCGGTCCAATTTATCCTTCTAATGGTCAGGGCAACTGCGTCAGCTGAAATTTAGTTAGATTAAATTCATAGAGTCAGTAATTTAGAGCAAGCAAATATTTTTGAGAACTGGTACCTAGGTATTTTAGTAGTATAATTTCTAGTTAAAAATTAAGATAACTTGTGTGAAAATTTACTTAGAACCCTTTTAAGCGACCTAGCTTCCCGCTGAGCTCTGTACATTTCATTGGTGTCGAACAAGAGAATTATAGGTCAGTTTTCACACGGTTAGCGCAGTAAGTAACTAAATTAAGAACCAACTGAACAAACACATTTTGGCAAGAATTTTCTTTATAAATAAATGTTATAAAATATACAAAATCTTAAATTATTTATCTCCACCATATACTTCCCTTAGCAAGCTTATTTCGACACCGTTTTTTATTATTTTCAGTTTTAGTATTTTTTTCTATTATTATCACTTGTGTCCTTAATTTTGTACAGCCGGAGCTTTAAGTTTATTTAACAATAAGGCACCCTGTGATAATTGGCGCCCAACGTGGGGCGAGATTTAAAAGCTTGGGGATATTGTTCAGAAGCGTACGTACACGAGAAGTACGCTTCTAGAATTTTTTTTATGACTCACCTTTTGAAGCTGCTTGCTCCTAACTATGAAAACCGTGCAGATTAAGAAGTGCATTTTTTGATTTCCCCATTTTTCATTATTTGAAAGGAGAAAGGTTGTGACGTAATCAATCGAGGTCAAGTGTCATATTGAAAGACATTTTAAGTAGGTATTAATTGGGAGTCATTTTTTGATTTGGTCGCCTTGAAGCTTTCATTATAGGACGCAATAGCCTCGAGCCTAAAGGGCTTGTCACTTGTAAGCAAAAGTTTACCAGGGTTGACAACTGCTATCACCTAGCTCTCGTAACATAACATATGCGGTTGAAATCGTTAGTAGTGTTAAATATTCGGTAAATATTTAATTCACGAATTTTGTTCGGAACGTGACGAACAGGAAAGCTGCTTCGTTACTATGTTTGCATTGTGTGATGTATGTTAGGTATTATGAATGCGTGAAGTATGTTAGGCGCGATCGATACTGTGCTCAGTCTTAAATCGAATTGGGCTGTAGGTACTTATAGTTTGGTTAAGAGTTTGGAAGAGTTATCCTTGGACGCACGATCCCTCGTCTTGTACCTGTCGTCGTGCCGCCAAGGACGACAAACCACTCACCAGCTACTGTGCCTCTCAACCTCAAGGTCAGAGCCGTCTTTAATATGACCAAATAGCAACATTTGTTGCAAAAAAATTTGTCAGGTACTACCATACCGGACAAACACAGAAATAGTACGTTTTTTTTTGTTTTTTGTTAGCGTATCTTGTAGGTAACGCGTCGTTAGGCTAAATACCTAACGTTTTAGTTTAGGTACTATTTCGCATGTTGCCACGCCTTGTTTTGTTTACGGTATACCATGTTTTGTGGGTGTTGTGCAACATGATTTTGGATGTTTCGTTTCCTCCGACAAGTTAGTCGGGGACACGCTTTTGGAATATTTAGGAGTTTCAACTAAGAGGGACTGAAACTTAGATTTTGACGATTTTGTTTTGTTTTGAACTTCAGGTTCTTTGGATTTCGGAGTCGGCCCATAGTTTATGGACTAGACATTTTCATTTTGCCCGGACAAGAAGAGTATATTTTGAGGAATGCTGATCAGCGGTCCTGGCGTTGGATATTGGCTTTCTTAGCACAAGGTGCTACATCGCGTTGTGCTGAGAACGCCAACGGTTCGTTCACTGGTTGTTAGGTATTACGGAGGTTTTTTCTATGTGTTGCGCGGTTGGCCTCATAGTTTTTTTTTACCTGCCGTTATTGATTACGTGGGTTCGAGATTTTTTTAATTTTGAGTTTTGTGGATATGGCCTTTCAGGCAAGTTGTTGAAAATGGTAGAATTGTTCAAAAGTTAGGAAGCTTTGATGGGTTTGTGTAGACATTTTTTTTTGAAATGAAATCTCGAAGCCTCGTTTTGTTTTCCCTTTTTCATTGTCCTTCTGGGATACTATTTCTTTTAGTATTATAGTTTAGTTTTCTTGCCTTAGGGTTGTTTGTTGCCTTGGTTCCTCACAGTTCAATGTGATGAAAGCCGCTGGGGACAGCGGGCGGTTCACCTACGTTGAACCTTTAAATCGGGGAGGGAGGTATTGTAACGTAGTATATTTTCTTGGTCGTAATTAATATTTTTTTATAAATCTAAAATCGAAATTTCTTTAATTTTATTTTGTTTCAAATCCTGTCTTAGTGCAAAAATACTTGCATCCACGCATGTATGCACTTTTCTGCATAATCTGTGCACGGGTTGCCAGATAGCTAAAAATAACGCGTAGTATGAGATTTTTAATTGTTACTCCAGTACATTTTGATAAATTAAATTAATATAATTATATAGAAATAATGCAGAAAATTATCTTAAATACATAACAAAATACTATTATCTTAATACTCTAAATAAGAGGCCTGTCTGGAGTGACAATCTTGCTATGTACATCATAGTAAATCTTTCATGACTCTGATGGAGTCTCAAATAAATATAATATATTAATTCGATATATTATGTCTTCCTGGGTTTGTCACCCTATGTCCTTGATTGCTCCATATGCAAATAGGTTAATGATCTTGGGTGGTCCATTTCCTTTTTTGACCCTTTTGGGTGCACACGCACTTTCTCCACAAGACCATACCGCATGGTGGTCAAAACGGTGGAAGCAGAAGGCCTGCAATAATCCTCAGAGTGAGTAAGTATCTGAATTGTTCTGATCAACTCCATAATGGCGTGAAACGTTATGGGTTTGTTCCTAACCATGTGCTTGGTTATTCACAGGGATGATCTGTCTTCTGCTGTGGGATTGGGAGCGCTCCGCTAGGAAATTTCTTTGACCTTCAGCGGTGAGCTAATAAATCAGATTGTCTTCTATTTTGTCATGCTGGTCTTGAGAGCATTAGACTAATGTATTTTTATGTCGCTTTCAGGAGCCGGGATATTAAATTATATTTATAGATATATATATTATTAACTCTGGAAATCCTTGTGACCGGCGCAAGTTCTGAGTCCTGTTTGCTGGAAGACGGCCTGCCTCTGCCGCATTTGTCTCGGTGTCCACGTGGCACGCGTTCCGGGTTGAAAAGTCTCCGCAGTGCAGCCAACATTCCCCGGGAGGTCCCGTGCCACCTTCCACAGCATTCCCGAAGGTTCACCATCTTAGAGGTCGGTCCAATTTATCCTTCTAATGGTCAGGGCAACTGCGTCAGCTGAAATTTAGTTAGATTAAATTCATAGAGTCAGTAATTTAGAGCAAGCAAATATTTTTGAGAACTGGTACCTAGGTATTTTAGTAGTATAAATTTCTAGTTAAAAATTAAGATAACTTGTGTGAAAATTTACTTAGAACCCTTTTAAGCGACCTAGCTTCCCGCTGAGCTCTGTACATTTCATTGGTGTCGAACAAGAGAATTATAGGTCAGTTTTCACACGGTTAGCGCAGTAAGTAACTAAATTAAGAACCAACTGAACAAACACATTTTGGCAAGAATTTTCTTTATAAATAAATGTTATAAAATATACAAAATCTTAAATTATTTATCTCCACCATATACTTCCCCTAGCAAGCTTATTTCGACACCGGTTTTTATTATTTTCAGTTTTAGTATTTTTTCTATTATTATCACTTGTGTCCTTAATTTTGTACAGCCGGAGCTTTAAGTTTATTTAACAATAAGGCACCCTGTGATACGTTAGTACTTGTTACCAAAGCTGGGCACCGTTAATCAAATAGTTAACTTCGATAATCGCTAATCCGTTACTATAAAAGTTAACTTCGTTAATCGTTAAAGCGATACATTTCAACAAATTTAACGGAAGTTAAAGTTAATCGATAATCCGTTAATCGTGATAAAAAAATAATTTTACTGTAGTGTGCGTAAGTTTGTATGTTACTGTAAAGGCCCGAAGTTCGCCAAAATCTCTTAAAAGATCCCAGCTGCCAATTGGTAAAAGCGAAATGTTAATAAAATATTGTTCTCTGTGGACTTACACCGACGTTGGTTCGGTAAATCCTAGGTTTTAAATTGGTGACCTGTAGATATTGGGTCATTCATGCGGTCGTAGTCATGGTGCGTAGGTTCCTCGGATTGAGACACCTCTAATCGAAGTTGTGATCCACGGTAACTTGCTAGATAGCGCGGCCCGCCGAACCCTGGCTTGATGCGTCGGTAGCGCGATTTGTGTACGCCTTGATGATTTACATTCTATTTCCCAGTTAGTGATGAGTGCAGTAGGACTAATAAACTTTAGCAGGTCTCCAATAAGTGATCCAAAAGGCACACAGAACTTAATTTAGATAGAAGAAACAAATTCATATATTTGTATAGGGGCCGAGCGTGTCAAATTTTGTACTGAAGTTGATTCTTGCCTGTAATTTTAAATATGTCTCAGGCTCTTGATTGTTCATAATTTTTGTGTTGTTGCAATTGAATATCACGTAACGAGGCATTTTTAATGTTTTGGTTGACTTCAACTTACAAAAATTGACGCCCGAAAGCTGCAAGCTGCGAGTAAAGACGGACAACTCAGTGGATTTCACTGAGTTCATTTGACACGCTAAGTAGATACGTTTGCTTGATCTATGGTATATATGACATCTGTGAAAAAGCACCAATTGCTCTGTACTCTGTAGACTGTGAATTTACGGGAAAATCCTAGGTTTCGCCGTACTCCGGCCTTTTACAGTAGCGGTCAGAACAAGTTTTACTCGGCACGCGCGGAACTGGATTAACAATTAACGGACTCGAAAAAATTTAACGGAAGTTAACGAATCCGTTAACATTTTTTAAAGTTAACTTAAAAGTTAATCCGTTAACCAAAATGTTAACTTCGTTAATTAACGATTAACGGATTAACGAGTTAATGCCCAGCTATGCAGTTGTTACTACTGACCTGAAGGAGTACATTCCGCAGCGCGGGCTCCCGCGGCGGTTGCTCGCGAAGCAGCTGGTACAGGTTGCCCCGCAGGTGCTCGAACACGAAGTACAGCGTGTCGTCTTCGCGGATCACTTCGCGAAGCTTCACGATGTTGGCGTGTGACAGCTTCTTCAGTGCCTGGAATCAATAGTTATTAAAATATTCTATGCGGGTTATTCAAATTCTCCAGTTAAATTAGTCGAAAAGAGCTCGACATGTTTCGGTAAATTTTCGAGTATATTTTTCAAGAATAACAACTTAACTACCCTACCTACCTACCTACTTTTACTTATTGAGCACGCGCCATGTACTGTTACAGCTAGAACAAAGCTATACCAACTGCGTAACTTTGCTTTTGCCAAATGTCTAATTTCACACAACATTCACTGAGTACGTCATTTGCAGAGAACCCGTCTACACTGGCCACCAAAGTAACGTGGGACTCGAAACCACATCCTTGGATTGACGATCCAATGTTTTCCTCTCAACATGTTATGTTAATTGTATGTTCATTCTCTACCAACCTACAAACAACACAACTTGACCTCCCGTAGTGCCATCGCCTCCTCCCAGTAGTACTTGCGCTTCATGCGCTTGATGGCGACGTACTCGCAGCAGCTGCAGCAGTGTGCATGCTCTGCCACACACACACACACACACACACACGCACACGCACACGCACACGCACACGCACACGCACACGCACACGCACACGCACACACACACACACACACACACACACACACACACACACACACACACACACACACACGCACCTTGACCTCCCGGAGAGCCATCGCCTCCTCCCAGGAGTAGTACTTGCGCTTCATGCGCTTGATGGCGACGTACTCGCCCGAGTCCCGCCGCCGCGCCAGCGCCACGTTCCCGTACGTGCCGTCCCCGAGCTGCTGCAGCACCACGTACCGGTTCATCCTTTACCAACCTACAAATAACAGAATAATTATGTAGTCTGCCCTCTTAGGCCCACTTGCACCAACCACTTAACTCAGGGTTAGTGGGCTATCATCTGTCAAATTCCATATAAAATGGTGGGTTAACCCTCCATTTTCGTTCGTGCAAGTGGCCCTTAAACCCTACCTACAAAACGACAGACAAACTGCGTAGCGATAACTATTATAGGACATTCTTACACAGATTGACTGAGTCCCAGTAAGCTCACGAAGGATTGTGTTGCACTATTGACGATGAGGATCAAAAACCGCAAGTGTGAGGTCTCCAAACTTTGTTTCGAATCATCATCATCAAATCAGCCCTTTATCGCCCACTGCTGAGCATAGGCCTCTCTTTTTCTTGCGGTCCTGAGCTAGAGCTAGTCTAATTCAGTTGTGACCCGTGATTGGTGCATCTATAAGAGTAGGTAAGGGTGTAAGGGGAGTGGATGAGATAGTCCCTCTCCCTACAGAAGGGAAAGATTGTCAGGAATCCTTAATTTACCCTAGAGGTACTTACGTATGTGTTTTGCAAGGCCTAGTCCGCGATAACATGAAGTTCCTTCGATTTTCTTTGATACATTGTACTTATATTGCCCGTTTATAGTGTAAGAGCAAAATTCTATTGTAGCAACAAATTAGTCAAATTTCCGGGCCGAACAAGGACGCCTAAATTATTAGGCAAGGTCTCAAGGTCTATTAAAAATAACTGTACTCACCTCACTCGTCGTTCATTCCCGCCCCTTTCAACTCCTTACTATCTTCTTGTCATGGCTCTCTGTTTCACAGAATTTAATGTTGGTAAATAATTACAATAACAACTGCTAAGGGATAGAAAAACTTGCAATTCCATGAAATACTTCGACGACTTCGTTTTTACGTTTCCTCCCAATTTTGTAGGACTAAGAACATTTAAACTATAGAATTAGAATATTCTTCTATAATACCTGTGTGAAATACTAAAATAAATAGTTAAACTTTAGGAAGACACTCAAAATAAACTTTGATCTAATTTCGACACGTCACAACGAACAATATTGAGTTTACTTTATTTGTGTCATCCATAATACTCCGTAACCATGGCAACGACCAACATACGGAAGTTTCACCTTCGATGTAACTAGAGGGCGCTATCAATATGACGGTTATGTTTCAGCAAGGACGATTATAATGGTCCTTGGTTTCAGTATGTTTTCACATTATCCGATATCCTTTGCCATCCTTTCTACATCCGATATCGGATCGGATAATGTGAAATTCTCCAAGGGAAGTAATAATGATCAGCCGTACTCCAGGAACTTTTCGCACATAGATTAAACGACACCCTTGGGAGCCTGATTAACATAAAACAGTATTTTTTTAAATAACTAATAAAATAAAAGACACGGCAAACTTTTGAACTTTCAATATATTCATTATAATTCACAAAACAATAACTATCAACGACATTAACTAAGTTACAACTAATTGTTCACTATTATTTACAAGATTCATCTTCTTTGTCTGGGGCCAATTTTCCATATGTCAATATGCCAAAGTGATGACATTTTGTTGGGCCTTAGGCACTGGTCCCACCAAAAGCATGAGCTAGCGGCGATAGAATTGAACAAAAAATAATTGCTCACGTGTACGTGTGTGCGTGTGTGTAAACAAAGAGACGCATCAGCTATAAATCGCTCGCTCTCTCTTTTATTTACACCGGAGCGACTATATTTTGTTCATGTCTATTGCGTATAGCTCATGGCTTACGCGCTTTTGGTGTGACCAGTGCCTTAGGGTGATCGTACCCAAGCAAAAACTAGTACCTACCTATCTACTACTGGCAACTAAAAATACAACAGTGAATGTATATTATAATAAACGCATTACAAAAACATCTGACAGAAACATACTCTTATACAATTTCAGAGTCGCTCGAAAGTAACAATGAAAGTAAATAATTATAAAGACATTTTTAGATCACTTAATAATATAAAAAAAAAACAAAGTTTAGCTTGACCAGAAATATATGATTATTGTCAAGAGGGCGCTGTTATTCTGATGTATGGGGTGACAGTTCAGTTTAGTATGAAGAAAATAGTTTTAATGAAATTCCGCAAGATGGCGCGTAGTCATATATTTCTGGTCGGGCTATGCCTAAAGTCAAACCAAGTTAACTTTACAGCGATTTTGATAGGACATTTGTACGTTTTATATTATATGTCACATGTAATCTGATACAAGTTTGACATTTAAAATAATTCTTGCACAATTTGTGATATCAAAATAATTGTAAATTTAGATTAGTCTGAATCTAGTAGCGCAAATATTATCGCAAATGGAGCCAACCCAATACTAATGCCACTGTATTAAAGCACCTACCTAATATAAAAAGCTTGCAGTCATGGTAAGCCAAAATATACAAAATAATAGTTAACTTAACAAAATAGTATATAAAATTAATGTCACATTATTTACAGACAAACACAATGATATTTTAACATACTGTTCTGTTATATGTACTTATAAACCAGGACTTGGAACCGGTATCTAAATAACTGTTAATACCGTTTCAAACACGTTATATTATGTTGTTGCTTAAAACCGGTTAACTGATTGAATGTGAAAAATGTTGTTGTCTCTCCTTACCGGTTAACAGGGGGAAAAATAACAACCCCCTCGTTCCATCTCGCTTCAATGTTTTAATCGGTTCATTTATTTCCACAAAAACAAGGCGAACAATTTTGTCTTTGGGTATTTTACCGTTATTTAACTCGGAACCAAAGCGAAATTCTTTTCGTTCCCCGTTAAATCACCCCAATCACACACAATCGGTACCTGTACTATTATATATTCTGTGGTTAAATAGATGAAACCGATTTAAAAGCTATACCGCATCCCATCTCAAGCCCTAGTTTAAACTGTTAAAAAAATAGGTCAAGGAACAGATGACGATCATTATGAGATCCCGTTCCATGTTGATTGTCACCTGCCTGTACGATGAATTTAACCAATCTGCATTATGTAACATCTATTCCATAATATAAACATCACTCAATAATCATTATCATATACTAATAGTTTATTTATCACAAAATATTATAGTGTGCCATATTCCGCACAATTGTCATAGGTTCTACTCGTATATAATTCATAAGTAATATGACTACAAATATTACTGGGCGACATTCGGTCATATTTTAATATCAATTATGCTTCGTTTAAAAATTCTTAATGATACTGCACATTTTTTTATAACTAACTACTTTGTTCGGGTTCAGACATCGACTAACTACATTGTCATTTATGGGTAGTTTATAATTATAACAATAACTTAAGTATATTCTTTTGTTTTATAAAAATACCTACTATGTGCGTGTTATTACATAAACAATTATTACTGTAAAAAATAATTGGTTTAAATATGACTAATTTTTCTGCAGTCAGAAAACTAGGTACAGCTGGTATCAATTATTAAAACAGTTTGTGCGATTATAATATTACCAGCCATTTTGAAACCGTTAATTTTTTTTTACTGAAACATCATCATCATTTATGCCATTTAGCCAAAATCTGAGTAGGAATAGTTTACGAAAAAGCCCGTCTCTTCTTCTTGATACCGATATAATTTGCCTGGCTTTACAAAATTAAATTACCGCTTACGTTTTAGTGCGGTTCGGTTTATTATGTGGGCGATTTTCAACAAACACCACAATTTAAAACCGGTTAGGACGGTACCGGGCCCATCAGCTCCACAATTGGTGTACAGTTGCCTCCATAGCTCATACCTTAAAGTCGACCAGCTTTTGTAACCACAAGCTTACGCCATAACAGTGCTAGTGGTTGTTTTTAAACACCGCGCGGTCAGATGGATAGTGAACCGGTTAGAACCGAACTCGAACCGGTTATAAACCGCAATTAAAACCGGACTAAGGGTCCAATGTGATCATGGCGATAGTCATGCTAGTAGTTGTGTTCAACCATCGCGCAGTAAATGAATGTTGAACCGGTTAGAACCGGACCGGCGCCCAGCAGCCGCTCTGCTCGTCGCGGCGGTAGTAGTGCGGGCGGTTGTCCGCGAACACGGTCACGGCCGGGAACGGGTGCTGCTGGATGAACTTCAGGGTGGCACGGATCTGGAACGTTGCAATAACACTATTATAAAACCGATATTTCGATTTAAATAAACACTAAATTCGCCAAAGGCCAAATACCCATTACCCAAAGGTTGTCTGGAACTGGAAGAGATCGCTCTTAAGTTGTTACCTCTGTTTAATTGTTTTTGTTTCTTGTGCATTACTTGTAAACTATGTGAGGTGTGCAATAAAGAGCAATTAGGCACAAACTGATATCTTAACATAACAGTTATTTAACCGGTTACCGAAAAACAGTTCGTTCCTGCCGATGACCGAAACGGTTTAAAAAAATAAAACGGTTTCCGAGTGCCATTCTATTTTA
Source organism: Leguminivora glycinivorella (assembly GCF_023078275.1). Lineage (NCBI taxonomy): Eukaryota > Metazoa > Arthropoda > Insecta > Lepidoptera > Tortricidae > Leguminivora > Leguminivora glycinivorella. Next base: position 23,794,164 of record NC_062982.1, read on the forward strand.
TTCCTGCCCAAAACGACAACTTAAAGGCGGAATCACATTATTAAAATTCGATGCGACGTGTTAACACGTTGTACGCTACGTACCTACATACATTATACGATTATGTGTAAAAATACAAAAAAATGTTTCGTCTCAACATAGTAACGACGTTAGCGAAGATCCGGGTTCGATTCCCAGCTCAGCCACCAGTGGACTTGTTCGCTTTTTATTTTTCTTGTTCGACCATGTCCGCCGTATGCATTCACAGAGGTGTGCTAAAGTAGGCACAGTGTGGCGAGGATCTAGCCGGCCCAGGCGGAGATGGCGGGACCTGCGTGTCTCAGCGACGGGCCGGAGATAGCTCATAACCAGGACGAGTGGAAATCGAAGGGGAAGGCCTTTGCCCAGCAGTGGGACACAATATAGGCACAGTATAAGGACGACTCAGTAGTTAATCTCCGGCAGCGGCGACGCGATCGGTATTTGGGTCTCTCGCACGCGCCGCGGCAGCACCACGCAGCGCAGCGCGTACTGACGCGACCGGCATCCTCCGGTTTCACATGTGCTCTCTGCACCTCGCTGCGTGCGAGCGCTACTCGAGGACAAACCGCGCGGCGCAAAATTTGTTACAAGCATTATTATTGGTTTTATACTGTGGTGTAGGCTTGTAATAATTGTAAAAAGAACTTTAAGTCGGAGTGAACTCACGTGGTGCACGAAGTGCGGCGGCTCCACAGCGGGCGTCGTGCTCAGGTGCTGCAGGATGAAGTCGTCGGACTGCTCGAGCCACAGGTCCACCCCGCGCAGCGGGTCGTAGTTGAACGGCCCGATGCGGAGCATGCCCACTGCGTTGTCGTATATGTCTAACACCTGGAAAGGCAATAAATGCTCTGTAGAGGGAGGACAGACAACACCACGTGGATAGTGGGGTATTCTGTTTCAGTTTTGGGTGATCTTTAAATTTTGGTGATTGTCAGCATGATGGTGTAGTATAAAATTCGATATAAATTTATAAAACAGCAAACTATAGTCACATTGTCAGTAATTACCATTGAGATTATTGTTCGTATTAACATGAATATAGAGGTAATAAGTGGAAGTAATCTATAAAGACATGGACACAATCACAAACAACGGAAAAATTAGTGGATCAAATAAGTCCAGCACAAAAAAAGTTTATTACCTGAGCCGAATGTGGCCCTCCGGTTATTGTCCTAGCTCCTCTCAGCGGCAGCTCAGGTCCCTGAAAATTAAATGTTAAATTCAAAATATGCTATTAGAGAAAGTGTAAACTGTATGTACAGTATTATGGGACCTTTTATGCATAGAAAGGTGTTTGAATAACAGTAACAATCTATACGTACAATACAGTAACTAACTATTGATTTGATTCCTAAAGTTTCTAACCGTTTTGGAAAGCGTTAGTGCGTTTTCAAATTATCCGATCTTATATCGGAAGGATTTGAAAGGCAAAAATCAAAGATGGCGGCTTAAATGTATGGGATATCGGTCCTACATATATCGGTCCGATATCGGATCGGATAATGTGAAAACGCACTTACGGTACTCCGCTTAAGTTATATGGCAACTGGTTGCGAAACTTGGTTGCCAAAACGGCCGGAGGGGTGTAGTTAGGTCGATCTAGAAAGGAATGATAGTTATTGAAATGAATTCCTCACCTTGTCCGGGAAGGTGGCGGGGAACAGGTCTCCCTGGCGGATGTCGACGCCGACGCCGGTGACGAGCGGCGCCGGCGCGCCGCCGCCCAGCGCCGTGTTCAGCTCGCAGCAGCACGCGAGGGTCAGGTCGATCTCCACGGACAGCCGGTGGAAAGATACTGGAACGTGATTATTATTATTATTCAGAGCCTACTGTGTCCCACTGCTGGGCAAAGGCCTCCCCCCTCTTTTTCCAATCTTCTCTAGTGCTACTTCTGGCCAGCTAATCAAAAATTAGTCTAGGTTATCCCGCCATCGCCGGTGTGGTCTGCCGGATCCCCGGTTTGACTCGTGGGACTCCCACTCCGTGGTTATCTTGGCCCACAAGTCGTCCGGCATTCGGCAGACATGGTCAGCCTAGTCCCACTTCAACTTAGCTGCTTTCCGAGCTACGTCTATTATTTGAGTCTTAGAGCGCAGCGTGGTGTTCCGTACCCGGTCCCTTAATTTTACACCTAATATGCTGCGTTCCATAGCTCTCTGGCAAACCCCGAGTTTGGACTTCTGAGCTTTCGTCAAAGACCATTAGTTTTTTGTAAGTTTTTGTTTCATAAGTGAAAACATATTTTAATTAATGTCTTAAATCCATACCAAGTTTTAATTATAACCGATTATTCCCAACAAATAATCGGTTCCGTTATGTTATAATTACCGACTAAATATACTTATACAAAATGAACTAAGATTATTCAGTTCCTGCCGGTACCTATATATTCTAATCACCATTTTTACAAAGGCAGAAAAGTTTTCTACAGTAATGCAATATTTAAGTGAACGATTAAGAAAAACTCGTCTTCACATAACTCCATCATAGCCGCTTCTTTTTCGATAGTGAAAGTCATTTACAAAATTGGTAAAGTAGACTTATGGGTGTCTTATACGTAATCTATAAACAAGTTCCGTGCACTTCTCTCTGTAAGGTATTATTAACTTTAATTAATTAATACATTCCTTTGAGAATCAGCGCTCCGATAGTTTAGGAGTGTTCTAATGGGTTCGGTGCCTTATAAGGCTGATGCCTTACATACTTATTAACAAGATACGAGTAGTTTCTGCCAATTTACTTGAGTAACATGTTGTGAATCAAGCCGCCGCCATACGACTCATACAATCGTAGTTATACACATTGAGCTGCAAAACCTACATGGAGAAATCATGAAAGAATTCATTGATAAATTCACCATGCACTTTTGTAGCTCACTGTTCGCTGTTATTTTAGCCGATTTGGTGAAATAACTGGAAACTCTTGAAACTTTGTCTCTTCCCCCTCCTTCCCTCTCTCTCTGCCCCTTCCTTTGTCTTGTCTCCTTTGTCTGCCTCTGACTCGTATTACGTATGTAGGTATTTGAAACAGGTACGACAATGTACAAATTGTACTTATTACATCAGAGAAACAACCAATAATTAGACTGGTAAACATCTCGTACGTATTTACGTCCTACTTGTCACAGTTTCGTGAGAGGCCCTGCCTGGAGACCCTTATTCGGCATTGCTAATTTGGCAACTGACTAACATACAAAACAACATACACAAGCCATGGTAAGCTAACTAATCGCAACAAAAATAAATAGTGATTGGTTTGGCTTGTTTAGCCGATGATTGGGATCAACGCGCGCCCACGCGGGGAAATATTTGCGACGCCGTTGGCAACATGACAAGCTAAATGTCTATGACTATTAGGAAGTAAATAGAGCATATTACGAATAAGTTAAATTTTACGTGTACCGTAGAAGCTGCTGACCCACATGGCTGTCTATGCCATGCTGTCTACTAGGTACAGTAGGTACTTACAACAAGGGCGGCTCACTCCGTGATTCTTGCGTTGAGTTACATTCAGTGGTGACGACCTTCGTGCGGCGCATTAGAACTTAAAGTCGGTTGTTCGCGTACAGTCCGTTTGTTAATGTAGGTAAGAATAGGCGAGAAGCCTAAAAAAACTAATTAGTCCGTCACTTAGATTATCAAAGAATTTTAGACACGTATTTTTTCTTTTTTCTCGTAAACGAAAAACGACTACGGTGCGTTGAAGTTTCGCGTGACGCCTAGACCAGATACAATTTTTACTTAGAAGTAACGTCACAAGCCCCCACTCTGGAATTTTGATGCTTTATATCTTTGTATTTTTTCATTAATTAGAAAAAGCGAAAAATATGTGTGCAGTATTTTTGGACGATCTAACTGACGGACTAAACAGAATGCCATTTTTTTTATGTAGTCGTCATCCTTCCCTATTATGATAGGCGGCATTTTGTGAATGCTTACACATGATGTTGGCGAACAGCTCGTCCGAGTAGCGATGCGGGTCGGTGAACCCCCCCACCAGCTGCAGCTCCAGCCTGCCCTCGGGGTAGCCCACGGCTAGCTGCTGGACCCTGGCTACTGGTCCCACTCTACTTACACATGATGTTGGCGAACAGCTCGTCCGAGTAGCGATGCGGGTCGGTGAACCCCCCCACCAGCTGCAGCTCCAGCCTGCCCTCGGGGTAGCCCACGGCTAGCTGCTGGACCCTGGCTACTGGTCCCACTCTACTTACACATGATGTTGGCGAACAGCTCGTCCGAGTAGCGATGCGGGTCGGTGAACCCCCCCACCAGCTGCAGCTCCAGCCTGCCCTCGGGGTAGCCCACGGCTAGCTGCTGGACCCTGGCTACTGGTCCCACTCTACTTACACATGATGTTGGCGAACAGCTCGTCCGAGTAGCGATGCGGGTCGGTGAACCCCCCACCAGCTGCAGCTCCAGCCTGCCCTCGGGGTAGCCCACGGCTAGCTGCTGGACCCTGGCTACTGGTCCCACTCTACTTACACATGATGTTGGCGAACAGCTCGTCCGAGTAGCGATGCGGGTCGGTGAACCCCCCCACCAGCTGCAGCTCCAGCCTGCCCTCGGGGTAGCCCACGGCTAGCTGCTGGACGCGGGCCACCATGGCTGCCGCGGCCTCGCCCGTGCCGGAGCCGTCGAGGTGTGCCAGGGCGACTGCTCCTGACCCTGAAAGAGATATATCAGCTGTAGAATCTTAGCTTGAAAATACTGGGAGGTTTTCAATAAGATCAAAATATACTGATGTTACATAGTGAATATTGTAGGTCAACTCAAGGGAGACCCAGTCTTCAGTTTTTTGTAGTTACTTGGTAGCGTAATTGACACAGAAAAATAATGTAATTTTTATTTCTGGTGGGTAAGCCGTTTACTGTACATGCAGGTATACCTCACTTTCCTCCAAAGTTTTTGAAACAAGTTAAGTTAGTTCGGTATACAAGGTACCTATTTATATGTATAAGTGCGTTTTCACATTATCCGATCCGATATCGGATGTAGGACCCATATCCCATACATTACAGGCGCCATCTTGGATTTTTTCTATTGAAATCCTTCCGATATCCGATATCGGATCGGATAATGTGAAAATGGACTAAGGCGTATTAGTATTTTATAACCTTTTTTTTTTTTTTTAAATTCATTTATTATTAGGGACTTAAATCATTAACATGATTATGCCAGCCCCATTGTACCTTATTCTAGTGTTTACAAATTGTACTTATTAAAGTAATCAATAGCAAAACGAAATATTTGCTTAGCCTCCTCTGAGGTGGGTACTGCTAAAATGCTCTGAAGCATACCTACATCCAATCTATTTACATTGAGTCTGCTAAGCAAAGATTTTCTCTCGCTTTCATTCCGTGCACATTCCGTCAAGATATGTTGCACATCTTCAACAAAACCACAAACTACGCAATTAGGGGATGGTTCTTTTTTCATTAGGTAAGCGAATTTTTTTGACGGGATGTGCCCGGAACGCAATCTTAAACCTATCTTAATTAATTGCCTACTTAACTGAGTATTAATGAAACAAGGTATATGAGGAGGTTATTTTATAACCTGTTAAGGATAATTTCTTACCTGAATGCCTCACAACGACTATAATACATGATGTGGCGTCATCAGATCCGATGATGTTTACGTTTTCTGAAAACAAATAGAAACAATAAATCGTCTTCGACCCATAAAATGACGAAATGAAACTTAAACACACGAGTGCAATAACATTGTTATAAGATAAGTTTAACGACGACTGTTATCTTTTGAATGTTTTTGTGGTGGAGTATGCGTGATCAGAGAATACATTTCCGTGACAGTATTCTGAGATTTCTCAGTGCGTGTGAAGTTAGGTAAATTCATTAAAAATTTAATATGTTTTCAACGAGATTTAGTTTACCTACCCAGCCCGACCATGAACATCATGGGTACATAAAGATATAGATATTATAGAAGATAGGATAGTATTTGGATAGTGACCTCAACAAGATCTTGCAGATCAAAGACTTAGGTTATTGTAGTCACAATATTTTAGCATGTTAACACCCACAATCATGTACCTAGGTTAAAATTGGCTACGTCAGTTACCTGAGAGCGCACCTGCGATACTCTCAATCGTAAAACACAGTCGCTGTGGCCGAGCTAGGAGTTAATGATGATCACTTGATCAGCAAATATCACTTGGGACACTCATGTACCCTGATCAGTAGCAACGGTCTGTGTTAGACTGAATGTCACACACATGTGGCACTATATGGCAAGGGTTGTGACGTTGCCTCCCGTGTGTCGAGCTTCTGCTGGTAACTGTGCACTACCTGCCAGTGGTTCACTCTGTATAAAGCTACTCATGCTGCGCCACGTATAATACACCCGGTGTGACGACGTCTGTGTGTGTACCCATTGTCATGCGGCACTACCGTCGTTATTAGCTCCCGCTGTGCCACGTACAGCAACCCAGGTGTGCCGACGACCCGCGGTGCTGCGGCTAGTATCTGAGCAGCCGCGTCGCGGTAGTGGACTGCGTGTGTAGATGTACTCACTGTCGTGCGGGATCACTACCACCGCTATTAGCTCCCGCTTTGCCACGAACAGCAACCCAGGTGTGCCGACGACCCGCGGTGCTGCGGCTAGTATCTGAGCAGCCGCGTCGCGGTAGTGGACTGCGTATGTAGATGTACTCACTGTCGTGCTGCACGACGGCAGCCAGCTCCCGCTGGGCGACATACAGCAGCCCAGGTGTGCCGACGACCCGCGGCGCTGCGGCTAGTAGTTGAGCGGCGGCGTCGCGGTAGTGGACTGCGTGTGTAGATGTACTCACTGTCATGCGGCACCACCGCCGCTAGCTCCCGCTGAGCGACATACAGCAGCCCAGGTGTGCCGACGACCCGCGGTGCGGCGGCTAGTAGTTGAGCGGCGGCGTCGCGGTAGTGGACTGCGTGTGTAGATGTACTCACTGTCATGCGGCACCACCGCCGCTAGCTCCCGCTGAGCGACATACAGCAGCCCAGGTGTGCCGACGACCCGCGGTGCGGCGGCTAGTAGTTGAGCGGCGGCGTCGCGGTAGTGGACTGCGTGTGTAGATGTACTCACTGTCATGCGGCACCACCGCCGCTAGCTCCCGCTGAGCGACATACAGCAGCCCAGGTGTGCCGACGACCCGCGGTGCGGCGGCTAGTAGTTGAGCGGCGGCGTCGCGGTAGTGGACTGCGTGTGTAGATGTACTCACTGTCATGCGGCACCACCGCCGCTAGCTCCCGCTGAGCGACATACAGCAGCCCAGGTGTGCCGACGACCCGCGGTGCGGCGGCTAGTAGTTGAGCGGCGGCGTCGCGGTAGTGGACTGCGTGTGTAGATGTACTCACTGTCATGCGGCACCACCGCCGCTAGCTCCCGCTGAGCGACATACAGCAGCCCAGGTGTGCCGACGACCCGCGGTGCGGCGGCTAGTAGTTGAGCGGCGGCGTCGCGGTAGTGGACTGCGTGTGTAGATGTACTCACTGTCATGCGGCACCACCGCCGCTAGCTCCCGCTGAGCGACATACAGCAGCCCAGGTGTGCCGACGACCCGCGGTGCGGCGGCTAGTAGTTGAGCGGCGGCGTCGCGGTAGTGGACTGCGTGTGTAGATGTACTCACTGTCATGCGGCACCACCGCCGCCAGCTCCCGCTGAGCGACATACAGCAGCCCAGGTGTGCCGACGACCCGCGGTGCGGCGGCTAGTAGTTGAGCGGCGGCGTCGCGGTAGTGGACTGCGTGTGTAGATGTACTCACTGTCATGCGGCACCACCGCCGCTAGCTCCCGCTGAGCGACATACAGCAGCCCAGGTGTGCCGACGACCCGCGGTGCGGCGGCTAGCAGTTGAGCGGCGGCGTCGCGGTAGCCGGGGTGCGCGCTGAGCAGCGCCCGCACCGACGTCGGGCACTCGTCCGCCAGCACCCCGTTCAGCACCACCACCATGCTGACACTGCAACCAAAACCACACGAGATAAGTTTCAGTATTGGCAATTACGCTGCGTTTTCACTTTGTGTTCTTAACAGGACCCGTAGTCGAATGGCATTTCTGCGACGCCATCAGATGCCGCTCGAAAGGCGCTATCTCTATCGCTCTTGCGTATTGGCACGACAGAGCCAGCGGCCTTTCGATCGGCGTCTGGCGTCGCTGAAATACCATTCGGCTAGCAGGCCCGTTCTGAGCGAGCATTCGTTCGTTCGTGCGCAGATGAAAACATTTGACTGCCATACCTTTATCGGTGCACGAAGGAACGAATGGTCGCTCAGAAGTCTCAGAATTGTTCAGAACACTAAGTCAAGACGCAGAAATTCTGTCAGCACAGGGTAAGATTGACTAAACATTTTCTTAGATGGATGAATGAGCAGACGGATCGTCGTCTGGTAAGCGATCACTGCCGCCCATACACGCCTAATATAATACCAGAATAATTATTGTGTGCTGTGTGTTCCGAGCACCATTAGTTTAAATTCAGTATAAAAGAAATAGATTTATAAAGAGCTAGGTATTTAATCTAAGTTATAGTTTTGTAGAAACCACAAGGTACATTAATAACATTTAAACATACCTGATTATGATTAATAAAGTCAAAGGAGACCAATTCCCATAAATGTATTTATATTTATAATCTGATCGTCGCAATATTTATTAGGCATCATTTCATGTCCGATACCTATCAAAATTCGTAGAAAGTCTTATCGCGGCAGCGTTACCTACCTAATTATATACATTTTTCCACATACTATGTAAAGATTGTAAAGAGTGAAACAAGAAATCAATTTCCGATTCTCGTCACTTTTACTTTCAAAGCTAATAAAGGTGAACGAACGTGCCTTGTTAACAAAACAACATGCAAGTAAATGTAAATTGTAAATTAGATATCGCAAACAAGACCAAACTCTTGTCTATACTTTTCTAAAACATATCATAGATTATATTTCTACATTGATGATAATGATGATCAAATATCAGTTAATATTTTTGCTACAATGTCACTTTGAAAGTCCTACGGTCTGACGAATTTGGTAGAAGTAAATTATGTTATTATTATCTATATTAGTAATTACTACAGGTATAGGTACCTAGTGGTACGTCATGACATGCGTAGGTCCTATTTAGAACTCTAAACACTATTTTCTGACACCAGTATGACTGCTCGAGTTGATTCAAAACCCAAAATGACAATATTTCTCCCTCGACTTTCTGACTCATAATCGCGACGGTAATCGTTTACGTTTTAGTGCTTCAAATGATATTTTTCTCGCTAAACCATCCACTTAGCATATGAAAACCTGTCAAAATATATCCGAGTGGCTGTTAACACACAAAGCTGGTATTCTGTACATTACAATGACAGAAGTGACGGTTGTAATGTATGCGGGGCGCCGGGTCGCGGGTGACGCGGCTACCGCGCTCATTTACATCTCGCCCACACACGATTTGTTCACTTTTTCAATTGTATGTTTGTAATAGGGGATAAAAAACTAAGTTTAAATGGCGCTGCAAGTCTCAGGTCCCTTGGTTTACGGTAAAGGGGTTGGCTTGACGAAATATTTTTCAGATGGCGATAATTTTAGCTAGGTACCTTGAGTTTATCATTAATGACAATTACGATTTAAAAGTGATTCATTTTCCGAGGATTTCAGAATTAGTAGATTAGATATAAATCATAATACCATGTTATTGTGACTGTTTTTATACTACGTCAGCACAGGGTGAAATGAAAAGGACCAGTCGTACTTTGCATAGTGGCTTTTGAGGTCATAATGAACAACTTTTGTTCCCCTGCTTGACCAATGCTGATATTGCGAAAACAAAGTTGGCTGTGAGCGGCACCACGTCAGTCGGAAGACGGAACGTATGGTACGGCCAACTTTTTTCGCTATTACAGTATTGGTTCCATAATAAAAGTTGCTGTATGGCTGGTCCTTTTTATTTCAGCCTGTAAGACTCCTGCAAATCCTAAGGTGTTACATTTTCTTCACAGTGCGTTCCTTGACCGAACAGCAACAGGTAAATATCAAATTACTCAAGTTCTTATTACTTCAGCTTAAGGTAAGGAAAGGTACCGTTTTACTTTACCGAATATTTACCGAAATAACCTAAGCTACCTACTACTACATTTCAAACTTTAGCTATCCATACAAACATTTCTTATTACGTCTCTGGATCAGCATCAGAAAAATATTGTTGGTACAAATTGCTCAACCATCGAATTCCTTTTATATTTGTATTAATATACAACAAATTAGGTGAATGTTTCCAATATCCGGAGAGGAAAATAGCGACTAAGTTTGTAATGTTTGTATGGAGAAACAGTGACGCGCATTCATCTTATTTCCGAGAAACTTTGCACGAGTCCACGACTATTAAATAGTACCTATGTAACTTCAGCACTAGGTAGGTACTTACTTATCTTGAAACACGATAATTCTCGTAAAACAAAAAAAGCTTCTCGTATAACCTACCTCTTCACACAAATCAAAACACAAAAACACAAACTTTTAACGTTCATGGCAACCGTCATTATCACTAACAATATCTCATTTATTAATATCTCGAGACCACAGATAATGCACTCAATAACGCGATAAACAAATTAGTATAATAATTATTGACGTGATATTGATATAGTCCCAAGTCCAACTGTAAACATGAGTGGAGCGAGGGATTTCACGCAAATAGTTTAGCGGTCACCGGCTAGTGATGCGTGCTATAGCATACTCGTTAGAGCACTGAGACTGATCAAATAAGGGATTTGAGGTAATTCCGACAACTATCAGTTGAATAGGTAAATAAAGATGACATTTTATTGGCTTAGATTAGATTAGATTTTTTATTTCTTTGTAGAGATTACGATGTAAATTAGCATCGGTGATAAAATATGACGGTTGATGAGTTGAAAATTAGTTTTACGATCATCATCATTAAAAAAAGGAACACAAATCTAATTACATCTCCTAAATTATTGATAAAATTAAGTTTTATTTGGTGGCAAAACAGTATGTACAAAATCAATGTTGTGTATTCTCCTAATTTATTACGGAAACTCAGAATATACTTACAATTAGGTACATATATCATACTGTCGAAGAGTAAAGACAGACATGAGTCAGAGAAAGACAAAGTCAAAGGAGTAGTTAACTGAACTTTGTACAATACTTATTTCAAGTGATAAAATATGTCAAACAACCTTCATCTTTTTTAAATTTTAGCAATTGACACTTAATATTTCATAAACTCTAGAATGACGAGCGCCACCGAAAGTTACAATAAAAAGGGAGTCTGTGATTATCCCAAGGCACCCGAAAAACTCCATATATAGCCATGTTAAACCACAAAGTAAATAACCATAAACCATTCCGTTTGTTCTGGATTGTTTGACGTTCATAAATTACGTATCGTCTATTCATAGCTCAATATCGACCGGAACATTTAATGCCATACAAAACCATTGACGTCTTCGCTAAACAATATCTAATAAACTGGCAATTACAATCGTGGTGATACATCTTGTCATCTTGTGTAGGATCATATAAGGTATTAGGTAAGGTATAGCGGGACAAATCTCGACTAGGGGACAATTGTAACTGATGCGTTTTTTCTATTATTACACTATGATGTTGAGTGTATCCACTGAATACGCCTACCATATATTATAACCGGTGGACTGGACACTCTATTTTATAATGCAATCATTGTAAAACAGAAAAAATGGATCAGTTACATTTACCCCGCTTCCCTAAATATATGGTCATACCGAAAATGGTTTAAATATACTCGTTAAAAACACAATATATTTCATCTAACTTTTCATTCATATTAATAACCATTAACTTTATTGCACGTTAAGTATCATCGCAGTACATTGAGGCTGAGAAAAGACGTAAAAATTAATGTAAATGTCACAAGTTATTTTATAAAAGTCGAAATAAATGTTTACGATGTACGCTTCTAATTCTTATTCTTTTTTACGAATAAATATATCGAAGTACAGTAACATCCCTAATAGGATGTTTATAACTTTTATAAGCAAAGGTAACAGTAACACGATAAGCGAGAATGTCCTCTCATGACTCATAATAAACTTATCGATTTTCGAGTACATTGCTCACCTACTAATAAACAAAGTAATATTCTCGTCCTGTGCAATAACGCGTTTTACTGCTTCGAGTACTTCGCACTTTAAAATTGATGGCAGGAGGCGAAGAGATAAAGGAGGACTCGGCTCGACAGCATAAAAAATGGACGAACGAAAGTAATGCAGCCATACTGCCGGACTAGTCGAAATGAAAATCGTTGACGCTAGACGCCGATCAAAAACGCAGTCTGGCTTTGTCGCTCCAATAAGGAAAAGCTATAAAGATAGCTACCTATGAAAACGATATTATTGTGAGCGTTTGTGCATTTGGCTACGTATTCTGGCAAGAAAACAAGAGAGAAACTGCAAAGGTGGTCACAGATGACAAGTAAAGAAGATAATGTTATTCGTCTCCTGCTGTGCTTTCCTTTCTGGTATGTTACATGCGATATCTATTTAGATGTATACCTGTACAAATTACCAAGTTTAATTACAATTTGCAAAAACCGTTGTCAGACCTCACAAGTGGCGAGAAATGATAGATTTGATTGCGGTACTATTGGTTTGATGTTTCATTTGCATTTGGATATGTGGAGAATAAATTAAATACTTGTTTTAGAATACTTTCACATCGCGATGAGTAAAGAACGCATATATGGATAGTAATATTCGATGAGCTTTGCGATTGCATATAAACTCCGGATGTAATGTGTCTAATTATAAAGGTAAATATACTCTGGCTAGTTTGCGGTTATTTTCATTTGATTCGCGAATTAGAGCGTAGGTTAGGTAAAGGTGTAATCAGTTTAGTGGTAGGTAGTATCGCTTAGTTTGTAACAAACCGGTATAGTTTGCACAGATTTAATTGTAAATATATACTATAGACCAAGCAAATACATCTTCTTAGCGTGTCAAACTAAGTCAGGCAAAACGTCTCTTAGGTATAGGTATAGTCTGTCTCACTATTTGTGATAATGGTTTCATATAACAAAACAGGAATTGGGTATCAAACAGGAGTCCCAAGCTCTGTGACGGTCATTTAATCATCACATGAGGTCACACTAATAGTTTGTCCATATTGGTCATAAACTCCTATTTTACAACACAATGTCACAAAAGTGTAAGTAATATTGCTCCTGGTAGTTACCGACCATCACTGCCACCTGCGGGTTGGAATACAAGTCCAATCGTCCTTGGCACAACGAGGTATGATTAATGAGCGGTTGTAAGAAATTGAGACGCACACGACCCGTAAAAAGTGGGCAAGTACCGGGATAAAGGGTTCCGTAATACGGGTAAATTAACTGTGTACCTACCGAACAAGTGGGAGATTGCTACAGATTGCTGAAACCAAGGCTAGCTGCAGCTTGAAATACAGCTTCACAAGTCGAATCGTCCTTCGACCAATAATGAGGTATGATTAATGAACTCGGGTATGGAATTGAGACGCACACGACCCGTAAAAACCGGGCAGGTGTGTTGGAACACGAGAAAGGAAGGGTTCCGTATTGTGTATTGGATCAGTTTGTAGGACACAATCTAATTCATAAAGAAAATACTGAGTGTCATGAAATTATCATGAACATTACTGGATCCTTACAATTCAACCAACGGTTTAACTCAACTAAATATTTTCCATCAAATTGTAAAACATTTCTCCAAACAAACAACACTCATTGATTGTTAACGAAGTGGCACAACTTTCCTGGTTAAATAAAATCGTTTACAAAACTTAAGACCATTGCCTTCGGAATCCTAAAAACGATCATTGCGCCGTGGTGCGCTCTAAAATAACTTGAGTAAACCATTGGAGGCAACAATAGGCTAATTATATGGCTCAAAATAAATGACCATTACTGGCCACAAATATATCCATTACTGGTACCATCAATCACTGACACAAAGTATCAGTTGTAAAAAGAGTACGAAATTTTGCTTTCAATAATGTTAAGGTTTTATCTTTAAGTTCAGTTGACAAATGTCTTGCTGGTGTAAGATGTTTGTAAGGACTTTACATTATACATTTAGGCATCTGGTTATTTGACCTTCAGGCAACATTGGTAAAATCAAATTAGATTTAAATTTATCACTAAATTAATGTTTAAAAGAGGAAGGGAAGTGCAATGAATTACATTTCTGTGTTACTTGCGTACCTTATTACAATCATTACGATAGGAAGTTTCCAAATTACACGAATCGCCATCGACACAGACATAATTACCATGATAGTAAAACGCGACATCTAACTATCTTCATGATAAGTTATTTGGAATTTGTCCCCTCAAATCAATTGACAAACTACACTGGCGGTGCTCCAAAATAACACGAAATTAAACCTCACTCTTCGTTTTTAAGCAGAAAAATGTAACTTACTGATGCAATACAGCCTATTTACCAGATAGACAAGAGACCCAAGGAAGATAAATCCCTCCTTTTTCATAACTCAATAGTAATTACCTTAAAAAATATCTTCTTCAACGCATATACACTCACTTATCTTTTAAAAATAGAACACTGACACTTTACACTTGGTTGACCAAGAGGAATATAAAACTGTACGATCTCGCCAGCAGCATCCGACTGAGGCGTTATCTCAGACAGCGCGAGTTACTAGCCTGTTATTGTTATGATAACGCTTATTATATTTAGCTTGGAAATAGCCCCGATAACGCAATGAGCAATTAAGAAATATGCCATATCGTGCAAACAACGCTGTGCATAAGCAATTAAGGCGATTATGCTAAACTTCCTAGAAAATAATTGCGATTATCAATGGGTGTTTTGAAAACATAGACAATGTTATATAAATGAATAGTTTGTACGCGCTCAGCTTACAACTTACAACTGATATGTGCATTGTGCACACTGAACTGTCGACTAAGTACGTACTGATATTGCAAAACCACCAAACTTTGCCAGGTCAGGCCCCGTAGCCGAACGGCATTTCTACAATGCGAAACGAAAACGAAACGCCGCCAAAGGTAGTCTGGCTCTGTCGCGCCAATATACTTAAGAGCGATGGAGATGGATATCTACGAGCGTTTCGTTTCGTGAGCGTTTGTGCATTCGGCTACGCACGCTGAACACAAAGTTTTGTTGTGAAAAAATGGCTCGAAACTAGATAACAATCACCAATTTGTTACCTAGTAAATGTTACATTGGGATATTTTGCACTAAATACCCTACACTTGCTGAGTGAGTTTTTTAGTAGGAATGAAGGCCTAATTATTTCAAAGAAGGTTTAAGGGTTAATATACATCCAAGAAATATAAGTGGTTGACCTACCATGGGGGCATAACTGCATATTGTGTCGACAAGTTGAAGGTATGCATAATCAAGACGATTATCCTAATAATCGCACTTCCTAGAACTTCTGTCATTATCAATTGTCAACGCTCGTTCAGAAACCTGAGGTTAAAACTGGTAATTAATTACAGCATGACATGGCAAACAGGGTTTAGATTGGCTAGAACATTTCTGGGAAACGGTATTGACAGTTTCATGTCGTAATTGCCCTGTTTCATCAGTCGAATTATCATGTTGATCGGATGCGTTTGTTTTTAAAAATTATCAAGTTTCAACTTTCCAGACGGTATTGTAGAAGCCACAGATGTCATATATACCATAGATCAAGCAAACGTATCTACTTAGCGTGTCAAATGAACTCAGTGAAATCCACTGAGTTGTCCGTCTTTAATCGCAGCTTGCAGCTTTCGGGCGTCAATTTTTGTAAGTTGAAGTCAATCAAAACATAAAAAATGCCTCGTTACGTGATATTCAATTGCAACAACACAAAAATTATGAACAATCAAGAGCCTGAGATATATTTAAAATTACAGGCAAGAAACAACTTCAGTACCTTTTAGTTAGATTGGTGATCTATTTAAGAGGGGGTCGTACGAAATCCTCGAAAAGTGCATTCGGCGTTTAACAAATGCTGCTCACATTTCTAAATTAAATGAAATAAAATAAATGGAGTTATTATCTTAAAGAGTGTGTCTACAACTTTTGACTATTCAGAATCTCTAATTATTAAAGGTATAATAAATAAACACACGCAAAGTTGACCTAAAATGAGAAAAACGTATGTCGCCGTTTAGTAAACTTTGTTAAAAAAATTCAATACTTTAGTTATAACATTAAGTGATTCTAAAAGCCAGATAAATGGACTAGAAGTTTTGAGGTTTTTTATATTTTTCCTCTCAAAGGCAACAAAGAAATTTTACCTTAAATTTAAAGTATCGTAAAATTTCCATACATTCGCCATTGCTGTCAGAATTCTCCTTTCGATTAGATGCCGTGAGCGGCTCATCGGAGGCAGACGTGTCGCCGGTCGCTCCGCGTTGACAATTAAATTTGACAAATATTTTGACAGAAAATGGTGTACGTACACGAAAAACCATACCAGTGTAAAACTGTGCTCAAAATAAATAGGGTAAATCAAATATGTCAGGTGGAGATCCAATCTCATTTAAAATTTAAAGGTGCATGGCTTGTGCATAAAAAATAAATAAAAATATATCACATTATTAAAGAAAATAACGAACACAACCGAATGAGTATAAATGATTTCATTCTAGTTCGGTTAAATTTAAAAAAGTTTCATGTTTTGTTTTACTCATCGGAATACATTTTCATTACGCTGGTATTAACAGTACGTCATTTTAAAAATATATATGACAGTACCTACGTCAAATTTTGTCAACCAAACTTCACAGGTTGTATCTAAACAATTACAATTTAATTTATTCATACATATTCAGATACGTATTAATCGATTCTTACTTAGAATAGAAAAAAGGGGAATGCGAGCGGGTATAGGTATAGTGCTTCTGGTTCAAATTTAATTGTGTATATAAAAAAATGACTCAATTTCATTAAAGATTTACTTTGTGCATACCGCGAACACGTAACCGTAAGTTGAAAACAATAATAATTATAAATCACCTAAATGGGTCCATATTGGCTCATATAAAATTATTTGTTATAAAATTATTGTTTATACCGATTTGTGCTCCGAATGATCATTTCTCATAATTTTACTTATCATAATTTTGTTTCATTATTATCAATAGTACTACTATCACTGTTCATAATAATCATTTAGTCGAAATTTTTTAATCATAAATTCTATACAAATATTTAATAACATTCATAATTTTGTGTTTAAGAAAATCATTCATCATAAAATTATTTAAAAAGTTTTGGGGAAGTTCTATGAAAAACTTGTGCCATTTATAGAAGCGCGCTTGAAGATTTTACAGTGACATTTACAATTTACATTAAAAATTCGTTTCTGGTTCGCTCACGGTCAACCTAACACGCTCCTCCTCGCTACGCTCGTCGTCGCACCTAACTGGACTGTCACATGTGATGTCTGTTCTGTTAACAATAATATAACGATAAATTATATTACTCGCAATCGTTATGATCAATAAGTATATAAACATAAACATTAGTATAAAACGTATTTATGATGAATGACATTATGAACATAAGTCCTTCGAAGTTACGATAGTTATTAACATAAAATTGTTATAAATAATGATCATTATAATGTAAAATTGTATGAGAAACATTTTCGGACTACCAATAATCTATATAACAATTTTATATGAACTTTGGCGCACCCCACCTAAATACATCGTTGTTTACAAAGCGCTTGTTTTGAATGGCACTTCTCCACTCAACTAGCCAAAATATTCATGGAAAACCAGCTGGTGACCAGCATAAATGACTATGAACAGCCGTGCAAAAATATCTGATTTTCTATAGGGGGTCATAAGTATATGACGACATGTTCCCGGCAAAAATTTGTGATGCTCCGTGACCGGCAAAAACATCGTCTCTCTTTCTAGCGTCTCGCGAGCGTATAGCGTCGGGCCAACTGTATGGAAAAAGACGCCGCGTCAGCGCGGCCATACAGTTGGCCCGACGCTACGATCGCAAGACGGTAGATGTGGGAGGGTCCTTATCCGCATACATATCTGATCGGGTCGCTTAAAAATATTTGATTCTTTATAAAAACCTAAATTACACTCTCACCCGCATAAATATCTATCCATTGTTAAAGCAAATATATATCTTACGGGCTAGAAATCATTAATATGTAATTAAAGTGCAATAATAAACCCTACCTGGTTGCCTTACAGCCGTTAATTGTATGAGGTGATTTGACAGTTCACAAAAACGGTATAGACTTTGTGTCATTGGATATGTCTGTCTCATCTGCTCTTAAATTATGACAAGTAAACTTATTGCAAATCTAGTATCAGAAGCCTTTATAGGTACAAGCTTTTATTCAACTTGCCTTGTTAGTTATGTTAGTTTGAGTCAAAACGTAGAAGCTAAATTTGACCCACTTTCCGGTTTCCAATTGAGCTGAAATTTTGCACACATATGTAAATCAAGTGACAATGCAATATTATGGTATCATGGAGCTAATCTGATGATGGAGCAGAAAGGTGATCATAGGAACTCTGTTATGAAACGTCGTATCCCCATTGAGTCAGGGGTTTTTAGAAATGTCTCGGAGAGCAATAAATATTTTTTTTGCAAAAAAAACATTATAAATTGGGAGGTGTAATTTTTTATTATCTCTTACATAGCATTAAGAAGAAAAACCGACCAAGAGCGCGTCAGTGTAGGGTTCCGTAGTTTCCGACATTTTACATAATGACAATTTAATAAATACCGTAATTTGGGGTGAAAAGGGTTCCGGGGGTATATAATGTTATTATATTTCTTGACATATACTTTCTATTTTCCGCAATCAAAGTAGGAAAATAATATATATTATGTTTTTTTTTTTATTATTATTATTGGTATTTAGGACAACAGCCGTAAATATTCAACTTACATAGGTATTTTTATATAGTCTTAGGCCAATAACAGTTATCTGTTGAGTGAAAATTATTATACACAATATGTTACTAAAAAAAAATGTGTGAATATTTAAAATTACAGTGAAAATGTGCAAGCCACACATTTTTATTTACAGTTTCATGTCTGTCAAAGTTGACGTTCAAATTTATTGGATTTTTACTCATTTTAATCGTTCATTATCCTTTTGAATGTGTATACACTTCTAAAGTTTATGTATAACAGAAAATCATATGACATATTTTCATTTTTATAATGGTTTTCATGAAGAAAGCGATGCAACTGTGTTGGGGAATTTTTACGGGATGAATAAATATCCGCGGCCTGAGGGGTGAATGGGATCAGGAATGGGGGGAATCGGGTCGCAAGTAGGTTTACGAAGGGGCTGATTAGGGTCGGAAGAGGGGTGAATTGGGATGAAATGAAATGAAATGAAATGAAATGAAATGAAATGAAATATTTATTTGTCAATAAAAATGGGTGTACATAAAAGATCTTATTCTATGAAAAGTATCTCCACTTTCAGCCTATTATAGACATACAAATAAAATTACCTTAACAACTATATTTACAAAACTTATAACTATATTTACATTGGGATTTAAGGAATGTCAGGTGCAAAGTGTTCCGAGTTGCCATAATACATTTTTTCCAAACACCACTTGTATAATTCTGATTTGAAATTCGGCAATTCTAGTTCCTTCAGATCATTAGGAAGGTGGTTATAAATTTTTACACACATGAATACTATATTTTTATTAACGAGGGCAGATGTTGTTCCCGGGTAATGTAGGTTTAATCCATGACGAGTATTATACCTCGAGGTGGAGGCAAAACTACAGAAAGAGTTAATGTTACTTTTTACAAATAAACACGCCTCATAAATATAAAGAGAATAAAGTGTTAAAACCTTTAATTCTCGAAAGATTGGTCGACATGAGTCAGTTTGACTGACGCCGTATACTGCTCGCAAGCATTTTTTTTGTAGCAAAAATACCTTTGGAACGGATGTGTGGTCAATGCTTGTCACATTGTATAAAATATATATAACTTACCTAAAGTGGTATTTTTATGAATGACCTCTCTGTATATGGACGCAATTTATACGTCAATGTATTGCTTCGTAGTTAGACTAGATACAAGAAATTAACACTTAGAAATGTTAATCACACTTCTGTCTACCTCCACGTTTCTACTTAACTCCGCAAAAATCACCCATGGTTGCTATAATATAGACGGATTACTTTAAAATAAAAATCATAAGTATGAAACTATACAACTAGGGAAGAAGTAAAATTATTTTATTGAATCATTTTTGATTTGTTCTTTTTCAAGTTTATATAAATAATAAATTTTCAATTCGCTCAAAGGTTGGAAGAGATCCCTTATAGGGATAAGTTCGCCTTTGTACATCATAACTTTACTGTATTTTTATGTCCTAACTTGTCTTATGTACAATAAAGTGTTCACATACATACATACATATATTGAAATAGATATCATACACGAAAGAAAAAACGACAAGGCCCACGGTGGCTGAGCCGGGAATCAAACCGGGTCTTCAGCTTACGCAGCTAACGTTATTACCAGCCAGGCCAGGCCAGGTTAAAAAAACCGGCCAAATGAGAATCTATTTTCGCACAATTGTTAAACTAAATTATTTTTACTAGCTACCTCCAAAATACCAAATAAAATTGGGCTACATAGTACATCGTTTTCTGAAGATTTTGGGTTCATGGGGTCGGAACGGGTATACCTAACGTAATTTATGGTGAATAGGGCCAAAACCGACTTTTGAACGTCGATAGCAGTTTTTTTATATGTGCCATGCTAATTTTTTACACAAAAAATCTTCCGGCAGTGTGAACTTCGGTTTGTCTTTGAAAATATGTCGTTTTATTTAGTAATTTTCGCTCACCCTAACGTTGGAGTGAATAGGGTCGGGAAGGGGGTGAATAGGGAAAAGGGTTGACTCTTTCGGATTGCGAACAAAATATGACCTGTCACGAGCGTATTATATTTATTTTACCAAAAAATAAGGATTTAATATGTTATGAGTGGTCGGTAATAAAATCTACACATATTATGATAACCCTTAACCAACCTTTATAGTTAGATGGTGCTCTGACGCGGTGAATAAGTAAGTATGGTCGTGGGCAGTGCGGATAACGTGTCAAAATATAAGCATAGTTTGTTGCTATTTTTCATGTTTAAATAAACTTCTAAACTAACGTAGTGGGTATTAAAGTAAAAGGTTCACAGTGAATATTAGGTTGCCAGAAATGTGTTCAGCTATACCATTGTATTGAATTTTGTATCATAAAGTCAAACTAGGTATTTACTACTAATGATTTACTCTGTGGGGTGTCTTTGATCACTTGCATGGGGTAACATTTACCATAATGACACATAGTTAATTATTGTCTGATTTTGTCACGGTACTTGTTGAGGCTGATAATTTGATCGCTTCTTGTGATAAATATTGAAATAATTGCAAATAAAGTTGGTTTTTCGAAGATGTTAATTTTTATTCTTGATCAAAGTAACCCCAAAATAGTGTTAAAGAGTTGTAATATTTGATTGCAAACCATTTTTTTTTATCTTTTCTTGACATAAAATACTTTTGTAAGGGATTACATTCAATTATCATTAAAAAAATATATAGTGTATCAAAGTAACCCCAATGTCAGTTTATGTTTGATTACATCGTTTTTTTTCTGCGTACATTATTTTATTTATTTATTCCTTATTGCACATAAAAAAATAAGTACAAATGGTGGACATAATGCCTTAAGGCATTCTCTACCAGTCAACCACTGGGTTAAAAAGAAACATTTCATACGTGCAGGCATCGTGACAGAAAACAATAATCCTGATATCACTTATTTTGTTACCTTTTTAGATTTTTAGCAGGAAAAGACTAAAAAAGTTGATGGTCCCATTTTTTTTCTTCCTTAGTTACGTTACGTTGACCAATTTTGGAATTTATACTTCTCTAACTCCTACATTTAATGGGTAAAAATACCCATTAAATGTAGAAGCTAGAGAAGTTTAAATTCCCAAATTGGTCAATGTAACCCCAGTTTACGGTAGACACCGTCAACCTATTCTAATAATTCTCTTTTTATGTGAAAGAAAATTCGTTACGATAATATGCAATCTAAGATAAAAAATACTTTTCATATAGTTACAAACTTAGTTCAGATTTTTTTTGTACAACTTTTAAAAATTGTTCTACCTATCAAGTTCAAAATAATTTTCCTAGAAAGTCTTTTTTCTACTCCCGAACTATGTATTATTCGTCATTTACAGGGTCGTGCATAGATCTTTAAAACCCTACATAAAAGTCTATTCCCCAAAGCCAGTGTCCGCCGGCTTTCCGCGCATGCGCGCAGTATCGAAAAAACTGAAAACGCATTGTTTGGCTCTGTAACCATGGCAACGCCTTATAATGATACGGCACGCGTGCGCGGGAAGGCTTTGGGCAGCTGAGCTGACAGTGCAAACCTTTGCGTCAAAATACAGGAAACAGTGTGAATTTCACGAGAGTTATTCAAGAAACCTATTAAAAACTAAGTGCATGGTCGTAAAAAAAGTATTGTATGCAACGGTGTTTAACTGAGTCAAAAAATACTCGTGGCGTCTTAATAACAATTTTCGGCTTCGCCTCAAATTGTTACCCACGCCACTCGTCTTTTTTGATCTCCTTTAAACGCCTGTTGCATAAAATACTATTTAAAGTTCTGCTTTTGTGATTTTTTCATATTTGAGAAAACAGCCCTTATGGCCTGAAATACGGCATACGGCAGTGATATTGACATTGACATATGCTTTTTCGTATTTTGATGGTATTTTGACTGCACTGTATTTTTTGCCATGCTAATTTGAACCTTATCTCTGAGCGATGTTTTTTAATTTTCAGTTACATCACAGATGTGTATGATATGTGTACATCTAGGTATTTAGCCATTTAAAAGAAACTACAAAGGGCTTTACAGACGTAGCGACTGCAACTGGTACAGGGCCCAAGCCATAATTTAAAATTATATTGTGATTTTTATATGTATTTGTGGTTTATTTAATACTAAGTATGAGTTTCAACATTTTCAACTCAAGGAACTGAAATTAAGAGAAGGGACTCGGAAATTGGGTAAGATGAAGAGTCTGATGCAGATGCCGATGGCAGTATTGGATAAGATAAGATATGCGTCGATATTCCCTGTCTTTCTTTGTGTCTCTGACATGACTGCTGCTAGCTGTACTCTATTCATTAGGTTTTTATTTTATACACATACTTTATTTTTGTATCAAAATAAATGATAAATTGATAAAAAACCTAACGACCAAAAAGAATAAAGTACCTATCTGTTAGTCTTTAATACACCCCGCATATACGTAATGCACAGCACAGGCCTCCGAAGACCGGCAGGGCAATCATGGTCGCGCGATAAATGGTATAACATCGGGCCGTCCCTATCGCACTTACAAATAGTGTGATAGGGCTGATGTTTTATCATTTATCACGCGACCATAATAATTGTCTGCCTGGAGGTATCGGCCTTTAGCCCTTCACACACGTCTTTGAATAATGTTTGCGGGGATAGGCAGGCTGACGATTTTTAATCTAAGTATAGGAAAGTAACGCAAAATGTAGTGCAAAGTAATTTGAAATACACCTAGATAAACAATCAATTGAATAAGGAACGTTATCTACATACTTATTTAGGTAAATTAAATTCACATGAGACATGAACAGAGAAGGAAAGCTAGATGATGCGTATTTTTTCTCTGTCTTCTTGAATGCTACCTTTTTTACAGTTTTAATTTCTCAAAGGAGGTCAGTAGTTGACTACAAACTCAAAATAACACTCTTGAAAAAAATTAAGGGTCACTGACCTTTCACAGTAAATTGAGGTAGTGTGAGTGAAGGGTGTTTGTGTGTGTAATGGGGTAATTTGACAGATTTTGAAAATTCTCCCTGCTCTACCCCCTCTTAAGTCAAATGAAACACCAGGCAAACATATTTCGTATTTGTGGTAGGTAACCACAAAACGAATTAATCAGCTGTGAGATAGAGCGGTTTATGTTTACGGCGTAGTTAAGTGTTTACGATGCTGCATTCCACTGCACTGATAACAACGACAAGTCCGAGAACAGACCTGATAATGGTGTGAGTGACAAGGGTGTACATCTTTAAGGCCGGCAACGCACCTCCAACCCAGTGTTGTGGGTGCATGGTCGGCAGTGATCGCTTACCATCAGGCGACCTGCCTGCGCGATTGCCTCCTATCTCATAATAAATTCAACTTATTAAACGTTATTATGCCAAATATCAGCTTCATATTTGAAAAAGGTTGCATCGACCACTCGGCACTTTTCTCGATTGCCCCTGCGTAGACTATTGTGCACAGGTATGACTTACTTAATGGTACTTGTTGTAACCCTTCACCTATTCCAGTCAGCAATATTTATGTACCTATTTGTATTTTGTATACAGATCTCGAGACGAAAGCTCCAAACCAAAGATAGCAACGTCAGTCTCTATCGGTTGTCAATTAACAAGTGTACAGATTTGGAGGGTTGCCCGTGGTTGTCAATTGACAGATTTAGGAGATCGTGAGATAGGGCTCCTAGCCGGAGAGATACCGGGTAAGGTTGGACCGGTGATAATATCGGATCTTGATCTTTCATTGTTAGGCTTGTTTAGATTACCGGTTAGCTGATGTGTAGATGGGGATAGCTTTAAACGGCAACGTAGGGACTAAGACTGATAGACGGATACAACGCATATTGGTAAATATTTTTAACATATTTTAAAAGTACTTGAAACAGCTGTGAATACAAAGTGCCAAAAATTACAACATTAACAGAACTTTATCGCCTGTACATTAAGGTGTGTATACATATTTTTGGCACATTGTCTGTATTCACAGCTGTGTTGTTGACTGTACCTACCTACCTTGACTGTCATAAAATTTCGGCAACACACTAGCATAACCTCCTAGGCGTTACACCTACAGGGTGTCCCAGTCCCAGTACAATTGTAACGTGTTGTACGTACTTTATTCAAAGTAATAAAGTATACAATATAATAAGTATACATGGCATATGCGTGAAGACAGTAGCCGTCGGGCTTGCGGCGCGCATCAAAGGCGTGCTCTAATTGGACGTAATTGACGGCCGGCGCACGCGCAGCTTTTGTTCCCCACGCGTGCAGCGAGACCGAGCTAACGTTCCGATAACCAGAATAAGTTCGCTCCTGTATAGAGATGTTTAATGATGTAAAAGGCAAACAAGCAAAGGAATTGTTTTAGGGTCTCCCCAAACATATCGACGCGGAATCGACTTTCGCTGACCAAAAATTAGTATGAACATGCGTACGGATGCTTTCAGCGACGACGCGTAATTTAGTTGTTCGCCTGATTCTGGAGGAGACTTTAGCGTCAACGATTGTCAATTCGGCTAGGCCGCCAGAGGAGCTGGCCCGGTCATTCATGGGGTTGTGAGCGTTGTATCCGTCTAAAAAAGCCGCTGGCGACAACTCATTAAATGAGTAGGTATTCAGTTTAAAAGTTCTGACACTTTGAATCGCTATACACATCAAGGTCTTGTTATTTTGGTTCGTCCAAAAACTGGATTCTCCTTGGCGCGTGCTCTTAACCACAATTGAGGGCTTGCTTCTGTTCACCAACTAGCACTATCATGCCTTATATCCCTGGTATAAGAACGTAAATCGTGTAGGAAGTTTTAAATAAGTTAAATGGGTTTCCAGCTGTCGGGTGCAGCGATTTAGCAATCGGGTGTAAACGCGTTAGAGGATTAATTCATTATCTAGTGGGTCACTTGCGTCGGTGCTAATGGGCGAGAAATGCAATTTAGAGTCATTCAATAGTAAACCACAACTATAAACGTGATTGGGCTATAAACGTTGGGTGAAGTGTGCGAAATTTTGATAAATTACTAGTCGGCCTAGAGTCACTTAAGGGGCTACCCGTGGAATTCAGCGATTTTTGAAATGTTTTGAGTTGAATCTCCAAAACTTGCACTACAGATAAAATTATAAATTAAACGGCCAGCGGTTAAATATCACCAAAATTTATATAAATACTAAAATCCTTTCGTTATAATTAATACTCAGCACTACTTGTCACATATTACTTTGTGCGTAGATATGTATGCTGGGTAGGCAGTAACGGCATGCAAGCAAAAATAATAAATATAGACTGATTTATATTATTATATTATATATTAATCAGCTGAGGTGGCTACTAATCAAATCATTCCAAGAGAGCAGACTATCGCTTAGATTGACATGTCTTGTCATCATGACATTCCTACGTTTGTCATTGATATTCCAGAACCTCCAAACAGTTGTTAAACCTCAGATTGGCATTGTAAAGTTCAAACACTCCAAACTCAGTTCTCCTAATTCATCATTCCGTATTACTCATATAAGGCTGTCCGTACATCTCGCCAGCTCTAAATCATGGCAGGTCCTTTAATGAGCTCCCATAGCGGACCGTCCATAACTCGTCGCGCCCATTATTGGCGCACTCGTGACAATGGCCGCACCAGTTATGGGCACGGCAATACAACTGCTGGACGGTAATAAATCTTACACTAAACTCAATGAGCGCAATTAGATTTTCTTTATTAAGCTGTTTTGACATTTATTATAACTTGATAGACTTGATAACCTCCTCCTTTTGTGATTTGGAAATCGGTAAAAAACGGTGTATTCTTTTTTTTTTCAACTAAATAATGAAGATATAATTGTATGCCAAGTATAAACAGAAGTGATGCTTAGTTCAATTGAAAAGCATCAAAACAGATATGACGCATTGTCTCAAGAAATCATTGTACTCGTGCAACTAATAAAATAAACTATTAGAATTCGCACGTAGGTGTTAACAATTAAAAGCTCAATAAAATGTTCGCAATAATAAGTGTTACTTAACTTAATTAGTTCCATTATTAGTCACTATCGTCATCATTGACTATGAATATATACTACGATGTTACGAGTAGGTATGTACAAAATTAACTAACACATGCTCGTTTTACTTTATAAAGCAAAAAGTCGCATAAATGTCGTATAGTCGTAGTTTTCAGGTCTTTAGGTGCAAATGAGAGTAAATCGAGCGAATCAGAGCGACACTCGCTTTTGGTGGGAGTGGTAGGGTAGGACCAGTGCCAAAAGCGGTTGTGTAAATACTAAATGCATGCACCTGCAACCTTAAATGACGATTGGAGATGCTAATGCAACGGCGGTAGGAAATGCACTCATATATCAACAGGCAGTCATTATCATGCCTTGATGCTCGTATTTGCATGTTTGATTGCGTGATTGTCATGAAAATAGAGTGTGAGTCGTGTCAGATGTGTAAGGTCTAATTAATATGTTTACAGTACATATGGCGCTATAATACCGCACTAGTTAGGTAATAAGCACATTACACAACTATGTCAAAAATTGGTATGGACATACGTAGCTACTGTAAAACGCCGTGCGAAGAGGTTATTTCACAATAGATAAAATTAGAATTAGTGCTGGTGGCATAGCAGTAAGAGTTGTGGTAAAACATTGAAATTCAACGTAGATTAATGATGCCATGAAGAATTTCACCACCCCCTTTCTTCCCGTGGGTGTCGTAGAAGTCGACTGTGGGATATGGGTTAAATTGTGGCGTAGGCGAGAGGCTGGCAACCTGTCACTGCAATGTCATAATTTGGATTTCTTTCAACCCCTTTTTGCCAAGAGTGGCACTGAATGAAACTTAGTAGTTCATGTGCTCTGCCTCCCCCTTTATGGGATACAGGCGTGATTATATGTATGTATGTTAATGATAATTGTGAAAACCAAACATAAAAACTCCGATTTACAATTAAAATTAATAAATTAATGAGATTAGAACTCGATTAGAACAATGAACGACAAACCGATGGCGACCTTTAAAGACGTCACTACAAGAGTTGTTCGAAGCCCTTGTTCTTATCGCTTATCGCATCTCGATATAAATGGCGGCATTATCTCGGCTATCTAATTTAGCAAATTTTCTATTAACCAACTCTCCCACGGCTCATGACAAGGCAAAAGGCGGAATCCTTTGGCGGAAGTGCTATTTGTACTGAAACAGCTTCACTTAATTTGATATTCATTTGAAATCTCTATGAAATCTGAAGATGCTTAGGTGGTCTGGCCTGGGAGCTGGTGGTGTAGAGCCGACCCCCCCCCCCCCCCAATAAAGTGGAATGGAGTAAGGAAGAAAAAGAAGACAATAAAGAAAAGAATGAATCCATTTTCATATTACTATGTAATATTTACTTTTGGAGGGTCAGCTTTCCGTGTCTCATTTGCTTCCACTTCGCCCTTTTTTAGGGTTCCGTACCTCAAAAGGAAAAAACGGAACCCTTATAGGATCACTTTGTTGTCCGTCTGTCCGTCCGTCCGTCCGTCTGTGAAGACCCTTTTTCTCAGGAACGCGTGGAGGTATGAAGCTGAAATTTATATCAATTACTCAGGTCTACTGTCACTTGAAGCTGTGAAAAAATCAAACTTCTAAGCCAACGCAATCAAAAGATACAGCCGTTTATGCCGCAAATTTTCGACACTTGCAAGGGAATCAAAACCTACAGGGTGCTTCCCGTGAACTCAGAATCTTGATATTTGGTACGAAGCAACGTCTTATAGCATAGATAAAGGAAAAATTACGAAAACCATAAATTTTTAGTTACATCACATAATATATTTTTTTTTAATAATTTTAACCTTACTACCCATTTCCTCATAAACGCGTAGAGGTATTAAATTGAAATTCATACCAAATACTCAGGTCTATAACACCTTTAAGCTGTAACAAAATCAAACTTCTATGTCAACGCAATCAAAAGAAACAGCAATTTAAGCTGCATATTTTGAAACTCGCAAGTACTCGCAAGGGAATCAAAACCTAAAGGGTACTTCCAGTCGACCTAGAATCTTGAAATTTGGCATGAAGCAACGTTTTATAGCACACATAAAGGAAAAATTCCGAAAACCTTAAATTTTTAGTTACATTACAAAATATATATTTTTTAATAAATATAAACTTATTACTTTTTTCCTCATGAACGCGTAGAGCTATCAAGTTGAAATTCATATCAAATGCAGGTTTGTACGGAACCCTCGGTGCGCGAGTCCGACTCGCACTTGGCCGGTTTTTTTTATTATGGACTGATCCTGATGGGAAGTGAAGACAGTCTTTGTCTTTAGCTCTACGTCCCAACTAATATCAAATCAAGTATAGTTTTGAGAAGTCGGAACGCCTGCGGGCCATTCCGGCTCATTTGCGGCGAAAGACAAACGTGGTCGTCGGCGGGCACAAATTCGCCGATATAATCGCTCGAGACAATGCTCCGCCCACAACTGGAAGGGCACAAGTCACCAATGTATTATCGATACTTGAAGACTCCGAGCTTTTCCTATTTCCTCATTTATAAATGAGTTAATATGATTAATTTACATGAGTTAAATAAATGGGTCATACGAAGGCAATGCGGGGCTTTACAAGCAACATGCAATATTTATGGGATATGTTGTCGATACTTGAATGATTATGTTGCAATAACCTAACCACAAAATTAAAATTTTGAAAAAACCCCCGACCGTGACCTAGTGGACCGATTTTCATGAAACATGGCTAAGAACACTCCCGACTAACTCAGCTTTCAGACAAAAAAAACTAAATCAAAATCGGTTCATCCGCTCGAGAGCTACGGTGCCACAGACAGACACACACACAGACAGACAGACAGACAGACAGACAGACAGACAGACAGACAGACAGACAGACATACACACAGACAGACACGTCAAACTTATAACACCCCTTCGTTTTTGCGTCGGGGGTTAAAAAGGTCCTTCATTAAACATAGATCCAAGATGAATCTAGGGAGATTATTTTATGTTAACCCAACTTCCAGCCGATGGATAGATTGGGATTATTTTAGCAATAAATAGATCCAATTACTAAATGGATATATTAAGTGATTTTTTATCTTATCACAAAATCAAAATTTTCTGATCTGTAAATGAATGAAAATAACATTTTTTTATGGGTTTCGAGATGGCTGGACCAATTATTTTTATCTGCCTGAAGGGCATTCTTTACAGTCTAGATAACACTTTATAGTTAGTCATAAACTCAAAAATCAAGGAAACTCTAAATTTTATAAGCACAAACAGGGGTAAATTACTCGTTTAGGTAATTGATCCCATCATCAATGATTTGATGAAGTGGACTAGTATAGTAAGTAGTAACTGATGAAGAAAATTATGGTGATGACAGTTCTAAAGAAGTAAGAAAAGCAGTAGAACGGAGAGGAGGAAGTAAACTTTGAATCGTGGCGTAGGTATCACGCTGAAAGAGGCAGCTTTTTTGAACTCCTTGAAGACGGTGATGATATTAAATAAATGTCATATACAAAGAAAAAGTGACCAAGGCCTCCAAGTGTTCCGAGCTGGAAACGAACCAGCGTACTCCGTTAACCGGACGGATGCCTGATTTAGCATTTTGGTTATATAATGAAACGTTTTTATTTTATGCTTGTATGAGAGATCATATCAATTCAATTATGCGACCGAGTATGTTAAAGGTGTATAATATGCAGCCTTTTGTCCAAAATAATAATCAACGTTTTTACTTCAAGAAAGGTAACTAACTTCCAAGGAACAAATTTACTCAAATGTCATATGACCTGTAGTGACTACTAATATGACGAAATAACTAACCTCCAAAGAACAAATTAGCTTTACCCAAATGTCATATGACCTGAAGTGACTAATATGATAAAATAATTGTAAACATTTATTTGTATTACAATTCGGGCAATTCTCCATTTAAGCGATCCTAATTAAATTTGTTTTTGGGATAAATTTAAATATGTAATTCAATTAGCAAATATGGGACATAATAAAACTGCGTTGGTTATAAAGCAATGACACCAATTATATATTTACTCTTTAGAAACACATCAAATACTCAACAAGGGAGTAAAATCATAAACATGGTTACTATTAAGTTACGTATAATGAAATAGTAAAATATGCTTATTTTTAATTACAATTTCATTAGTCAGTTTCATCAATTTATTCAGGTAGTTTTCATTAATTAATTTTCATAGTTAAATACGGGTAATTATTATTAAATAATCAGACATAAACAGCGTTGTAGAGTTGTTTATAACGAAACACTAAAACATTAACTTTTTAATTACATTTTCATTAATCCATTTCATAAATTAATTCAGACAATTTTCATTGAATAAATTCATAAATTAATTCAGGTATTTATTAAATAATCAGATTAAGGTACTTCAAATAATCTCATAAATTAATTCAGACAATTATTATTATTATATAATCAGATTAAGGTACTTATCTCTGTTCGTGGCGCTGGTAGAACTAAAAGTGACTGCTCGCCGACGAGCAGTCCCTTTTATAACCAGTCCAGGTAAACTTGCCAGACCGACCCGGTTTCTTTGTCTACCGACATTATTGCCATAAATTTAAATGTTTGAGAGAAACGTATCTTAAAATGTTACAATTATTAAATATTATAATGGCAAATCCAACACGGCCATACTGACAAGTACTTCGATCTCGAAGTACAAAAGTATTTACATAATTATCTATCTTAATCTAACTCTAACACTAAATAGCCACAAGCCTTGTCATGTAAGCCCCATCACCTGCTGCCCGTGAAGCCAGGCAAACATCAGACTTGTGACCGACCAGCATTTTTTGTAGCTGTGGGCCCTGGCATGAAAGCTCCGTCACCTGTTGCGACATGACGTCGAGCAATCATCAGACACACAACCGACCAACAGTATTTTTGTAGCTGTGGGCCCTGGCATGAAAGCTCCGTCACCTGTTGCGACATGACGTCGAGCAATCATCAGACACACAACCGACCAACAGTATTTTTGTAGCTGTGGGCCCTGGCATGAAAGCTCCGTCACCTGTTGCGACATGACGTCGAGCAATCATCAGACACACAACCGACCAACAGTATTTTTGTAGCTGTGGGCCCTGGCATGAAAGCTCCGTCACCTGTTGCGATATGACGTCGAGCAATCATCAGACACACAACCGACCAACAGTATTTTTGTAGCTATGTGCCCTGGCATGAAAGCTCCGTCACCTGCTGCACCATGACGTCAAGCAATCATCAGACACATAACCGACCAGCAGTATATATACAATTGACAACATTTCATATTTTTGAGTACTACTTTTTATTGTTTGGTTTGAAAGAACTCAATACTAAAAGATACACGTATTTTTTAATTTTTCCAAAAACTGCTATTTTAATGAGAAAATCCCTTATTACTACATCGAGCAGAAAGAGCTTAAGAAGACACACCTTTATGACTTCACATGTGTTGTTTCATACACCTAAGAAAACGACAAAATCATTTCCAAAAAAAAAGTTAAACGGTCCGGTATGTCTGACTGTCAAGTGTCACTGTCAAACTCAAGTGACTTCCTAACTGGAAGTTTTTTTGTTATAGTGACAGCTCTAAATCAGCTATTGACGTCACTTCCCCATTAAACTATTTTTTAAGATTTTTTTTTTAATTCTAAAAATACGGGGAAAAAAAAAAATTAATATATCTCGAAATGGTTTTCGACTTATGGACACTGAAAATTTTGAAACGTTGTCAATTATACACAGTATATAATATATATTACACATTTTATTACATACGTATATATCCAACACGGCTAATCCGGACTTAAAGCAATCGGCAAAAAAAAAGCTACCTTTTTTTCAGTTATTTATTGTAACCTTAAATTGATGTAACAGTATAGCAAGTACACAATAAATATAGCCAGCTTTTTTTTGCGGAATGCTTTAAGATAATCAGCACTTAATATGGCCATTTACCATTTTGTATACTATTTTACATTTTCTTTACAGATATAGCATCATCGATAGGTATATCTTTCATCAAGTTTTATCACAAAATGTTTTTATCTTTGTATTGTACTGTAAAAAGATACAGTATCATAGGACTTCAATTAATCGAGCTATATATTTATTTCTGATTACTTAACGATCAATCAACAAGTGTGAATATTATTATATCTTCCAAACAGCTCGGCCAGTCTGACCTAACGACATAATATTTTATGAAGGGCATGTCATGTAAGATGCAAATGCCGTACAAACTGAAAACTCATGTTCCTTTATTCGTAGCTTATTACATGGTAAATATCGCTTTATCAGCAACGGTTTTCAGTAAATAGTATACCTAATATATTTATTAAGCATTACAGTATCACATATTAACTATGTAATGAGCTATCTTGAGAAGTAAAGAATAAACGTGACGAATAATCAGGAAAAGAAGCATATAGAATCGCCCACTTATTTATACAGTTATATTTTGAAAATGGTCCCTTTTCCCAAAGAATCTTATTTATTTGAATCTATTCACACAATTTTCTGTAGGTACTCTACTCAGCATGAAAGATGAATAAGTACCTACCTAGTGACCCTTTTTTTAGGGTTCCGTAGCCAAAATGGCAAAAACGGAACCCTTATAGTTTCGTCATGTCCGTCTGTCCGTCTGTCCGTCTGTCCGTCTGTCCGTCTGTCACAGCCGATTTACTCGGAAACTATAAGTACTACAGTGATGAAATTTGATGGGAATATGTGTTGTATGAACCGCTACAAAATTATGACACTAAATAGTAAAAAAAAGAATTGGGGGTGGGGCCCCCATACATGTAACTGAGGGATGAAAATTTTTTTTTCGATGTACATACCCGTGTGGGGTATCAATGGAAAGGTCTTTTAAAATGATATAAAGTTTTCTAAAAAACATTTTTCTTAAAGTGAACGGTTTTTGAG
Organism: Leguminivora glycinivorella; assembly: GCF_023078275.1. Classification (NCBI taxonomy): domain Eukaryota; kingdom Metazoa; phylum Arthropoda; class Insecta; order Lepidoptera; family Tortricidae; genus Leguminivora; species Leguminivora glycinivorella. The sequence goes on from NC_062982.1 coordinate 23,828,046, forward strand.
ATATCAGCTCTCAAAGTCGTAAAAAGTATGTCCCCCCCCTCTATTTTTATAACTACGGGGTATAAAATTCTAAAAAAAATAGAGGTGATGCATGCTAATTAACTCTTTCAACGATTTTTGGTTTGATCAAAGTATCTCTTATAGTTTTTGAGATAGGTTGATTTAACTGTAATTTTGGTTAAATATTTGCTGCTACGGAACCCTTTGTGCGCGAGCCCGACTCGCACTTGGCCGGTTTTTTTTTTGCAGAATCTTGTTCTGTGAGATTTGTATTATTGTTCATAATTTAATTTATTAATCTTATTTTTTTTTGCTTTCCTTTTTTTAATAATGACTTTCTTGTTGGGAGACCAAATTAATTTTATTACTTATACGAACCCGCTGATATGAAAACACAGTGTTTTTTTGTTAAATTTGACAGTCGCCAGGATCCCTATCAGGAACCACCCGGCAAATCACTTATTAAATTAGAAAAAGGGTTTTTTTTTTAATCGTTTTCATACATTATAAATTTGTCAATCATGTGAGAGACCCGTAGAAACAGTAAAGTCAGTCTCAAGTAAATGACGACACATGTAACAATAAATAATGATAAGGAATTACAAAGGCAGCCTTTATTACTATGCTTACTGAGCCACTAAATTCATTCCCTGAATAACTCGATAACAGTAAGAGAAAAGACAATATTTTCTTACAGAAATTAATTGTAATTTACCTAAAGAACCGTCCCCTAATATTAACGGAAATCAATAAAAATTCTTTGTAGATATTAATCTACCCAAACTCGAAAACCAGGCAAGCACAGAGTAAACTCTCTTTATAAAGCAAGTTGCGTAAGCCTTTATTTGCACTAGGTCCATTTATTTATCTACGTATATGTTAATATGTATGTAAGTTCATTTATTGTATCTATATATATGTTTATTTTATAATAGAATCAACTTGTATTTAATCATTAAAATCTCATACTGGCTTTATAATGGCGTCCACCAAACTATCTCTGTTTTGCCCAATGGTTGACTGATAGAAAATGGCTTAAGGCGTTAAGTTCGCCTTTTGTACTTGTTATTGTTAATTTGTGCAATAAAGTTTAAATAAATAAATAAAACTTTATTCGTTTTTGAGCCTAAGATATGCGATAACAGACACACAAACGTGAAAGTAGAATTAAAATCTCAGACTTTCTTAATCGTTACTTCTCAACGAAAAGAGAAGACAAAATTGTAAACATACTCGCAATGATGATAAATAGATTTATCATTTATCAGATCAGTAATTTGTCCGAAGTACAGCTACTTGGAAAAAGTTTCAATGTTAATTGAATTCAAACCAATAGGGATGTGTGTGTAACATTACTGTTGGGTACTAAAAGTAGATTTTATTGCTCCGCAATTGGTGAAATAATTTTGAAATACGTTAGTGCGGGATACAAACGTTCAAGCGTTTCTTAGAATAAGCACAGTATTTATAGTAGCAAGTTTTGAATCTATTTTTTTATTAATTAGGTAGGTAAAGAAAGTCTACCATATTTATTAAATAATTTGGTTTAAATTTCAATACCTCAAACTGTACCTACATGGTGGGCAGGAACAGGTTAAAATAAGCACAGCATTTTTAGCAGCAAGTTTTGAGTCTATTTTTTTTAATGATGTAGGTAAGTATGTAACTAAACTACTGTATTTAAATAACCCAATAACTTTCACTTTGAAGCCATGCCACTATCCGAAGAAAACACTAATATACTACTTTTAAATTTGACATTTTTGTAGGTAGGCAGGTTTAATTACTTACTAATTTGTTTGTTTCTGGTATAGTATAGTTAAATAAACAACGAAACCACCTAAAGTAAATCACATATCGATTGCCAATTTTTTTGTATCTCATTATAATGGCAATCCACTTAGGTCTCATTCTGGTCAAAGTGGAGAAAAATCATTATAAAATGTAAGCGAAAACAAATATTGGACAATTGAAAAGCGAGTATTAAAAAAAAATGAAAACGATTTTTGAAACGTACATATTTGCTTAAAAACATCGATCTTGAGTCACTTATTAGTATCAAATTTTTATTTATTAAGTGAAAACTGCCACTTTGCTAAATACATAAACAAAAAAAAATATTAGTGATTTTCAAATTAGTGTTTCTCAAGAGAAATAGCTAAAAATATTTTTTGGAAAATAAAATAAACGTTGGTCAATACAGAGATTTAGACCCTATACCAATACGAAAATCGAAATATTGTTTCGCAGTTATAGGATCACTCCGGATCAGTAGTGTCATAATACAATCTTTACAACAAGAACTTGTATACCGAATTATGTCATTAACAAAATATAATTTATTCCCAAAGGAAGAAACTAAACCAGTATTGTTCTAAACCTGTATTGTTCAGTTCTGACTTTTATACCCTTTCTTCAGGATTTAACTGTTTTTCTTTTAAACAACATGATCTAATACGAGGTAATTTATTTATTCAAGATGTCATAATCATAACACTAGCTCTTTCAATAACTAGCTCGATTAACTGCAGTTCCGTAATAAGTAAACAAAATCAGTTTTAAACACAGTGGGTACAAAAATATTTCTTTAAAGCAAGATTTTTTACATGATAATGCAGAGCCCTCAGGGCCTTACCGACTTTAATGATCATAACAACGCCAGTCCATTCAGGTTTTCAGAAGGTCCCGAAATCGGTGCACCATGCGTCGGCCGTGCAGCCCCATCATCGCTGTTAGTAGGACCAAATGTAGGAAGCACAATGTTGTGGTATCGGCAGCCCGAAGAAACTTCACTCCGAATGGTGGTATGAAAGTTGGTCAGCAGATTTCAATCCGTTATCTCTGAAATAATTCACAGTGTTAAAAGATGGCTAGGTAAAACGTATCTCCACTTCTGAATTTAGCATTTTGGTTATATAATGAAACGTTTTTATTTTATGCTTGTATGAGAGATCATATCAATTCAATTATGCGACCGAGTATGTTAAAGGTGTATAATATGCAGCCTTTTGTCCAAAATAATAATCAACGTTTTTACTTCAAGAAAGGTAACTAACTTCCAAGGAACAAATTTACTCAAATGTCATATGACCTGTAGTGACTACTAATATGACGAAATAACTAACCTCCAAAGAACAAATTAGCTTTACCCAAATGTCATATGACCTGAAGTGACTAATATGATAAAATAATTGTAAACATTTATTTGTATTACAATTCGGGCAATTCTCCATTTAAGCGATCCTAATTAAATTTGTTTTTGGGATAAATTTAAATATGTAATTCAATTAGCAAATATGGGACATAATAAAACTGCGTTGGTTATAAAGCAATGACACCAATTATATATTTACTCTTTAGAAACACATCAAATACTCAACAAGGGAGTAAAATCATAAACATGGTTACTATTAAGTTACGTATAATGAAATAGTAAAATATGCTTATTTTTAATTACAATTTCATTAGTCAGTTTCATCAATTTATTCAGGTAGTTTTCATTAATTAATTTTCATAGTTAAATACGGGTAATTATTATTAAATAATCAGACATAAACAGCGTTGTAGAGTTGTTTATAACGAAACACTAAAACATTAACTTTTTAATTACATTTTCATTAATCCATTTCATAAATTAATTCAGACAATTTTCATTGAATAAATTCATAAATTAATTCAGGTATTTATTAAATAATCAGATTAAGGTACTTCAAATAATCTCATAAATTAATTCAGACAATTATTATTATTATATAATCAGATTAAGGTACTTATCTCTGTTCGTGGCGCTGGTAGAACTAAAAGTGACTGCTCGCCGACGAGCAGTCCCTTTTATAACCAGTCCAGGTAAACTTGCCAGACCGACCCGGTTTCTTTGTCTACCGACATTATTGCCATAAATTTAAATGTTTGAGAGAAACGTATCTTAAAATGTTACAATTATTAAATATTATAATGGCAAATCCAACACCTGTAAAACCACTCGGCCATCGGATCACGAAAGCAAGGGTCGAAATTTCCAAGTATATGACACAATTACCGAAGGCTTGGCGCCCCCAAGCCAAATAAATATTTAATGTTTATAGTATAATAGTAGTGTTACTACTTAAAAATACAAATTAAAATATTTTCAAATGAGAATAATTTAATTTGTTCTAAGATTTGGACGGTTATGATGATGTGTAGGCACATGTAGGCACTTCAGAACTGGTCATCTGACCGCCTTTGCCTGGCCAGCATGGATGGCTATATAAATATGGGGTATAGCCTCCAAGCAGCGCTCATCATACCCATACGCCTGACACGGCTGATGGTTGTAGCACGTTACACCACGCCTCTTGACAGAGCCAGCAAGCTAGCAGACATAAGCCTTACACCTTACATCCTCCGACCCGTTCGGTTATCGGCCCGATACGCCGATACGGCTGATGGACGTGGCACGCCCGCTAACCTCCCGCCTTCTAACAGCACCTATTGTCCAATATGTACTGTTTAGTAATTATCGTCGCCTGACTACCGCTCGCGCCACCAAGCACTCTAGCAGACATAAGCCTTACATCCTCCGAGCCGTTCGGTTATCGGGCCGATACGATTCGGCCGATACGCCGATACGGCTGATGGATGCGGCACGCCCGCAGATACCATCTGCCTCGTGACTGCACCAATTATTATTCAATATCGTGCTTGATTGTCTTTTATATTGGCTATTTATGAATTGGACGGGTCACTTTACTCTCTATTATGTCTTGCTATTTAATGCATTGCTTGATTTATTTTGGAATTATAGAAAACGTATAAACAAACAACACACAATTGACAACGTTTCAAAATTTTCAATGTCCCTAAATCGAAAACCATTTCGAGATATACGCTTGTAGATCACATAAATATTTTTTTAAATTTTTTTTCCGTATTTTTAGTATAAAATATCATAAAAATAGTTTAAAGGGGAAGTGACGTCAAATAGCTGATTTAGAGCTGCCACTATAAGAAAAAAATCTTCCAGTTGGGATGTCCCTTGAGTTTGACAGTGACACTTATCACAGTTCGTAGCAAAGATATTAAAAATTTCATGGCTTAGTCTATGGTTCGTAGTCATTCACTATGGGTTGACAGTGACACTTGACAGTCAAACATACCGGACTGTTTGAGCTGACTGTTAAAACTTTTTTTTTTTTAAAGATTTTGTCGTTTTCTTAGGTGTATGAAACAACACATGTGACGTCACGAAGCTGCGTCTTGACGTTTGTAACTTACGCTCTTTCTGCTCGAAGTAGTAATAAGAAGGGATTTTCTCATTAAAATAGCAGTTTTTGGAAAAATAAAAAAATACGTGTATCTTTTAGTATTAAGTTCTTTCAAACCAAACAATAAAAAGTAGTGCTCAAAAATATGAAATGTTGTCAATTACTGACCTATATAATTTTTCTTTGAGTTCCGAAAGTTTTTGTAGCATTTTTAGGACATACGATAAAAGACTTATACGAGTAGGTACTACCTATCTAGATACAGGAAAAGAAACTTTGTCTACGCGTAAGATTTTACCGAAATATGACGATAAAAAAGTGAAATGTACAGTCACCCGCATAAATAAGTGATGATATCTGTACCTTGTCGCTTATAATCGTTTGACAATTTCATATGACATTTCAAACAAGACGTTAATGTGACAAGGTATAGAAATCATCACATATTTGTGCCGGTGACTGTACGAGACTATCCCAATAAGTTATTCACGTATTTTAGGACAAGTTGTGAAAGTAACCGCACGTCATCTAATGATTATGAGTAGTACATTATTAACCGCATCATCGAATATAAAATATGTACAAATGCAAAAATATCACACAAATAATTAATCTTGAAGTTTGTCAGAAAGATGCTTAGATAACTATGATTAATGGTTTTCTTTACATAACCTTAAAAACGGAAATACGTTTTTAAGTCTCAGACGAACTTATGTGTTGATATATCATTATTCGTTAGATGTTAAATCCATTCAAATATTAACATCTAAAACTCTTTTTGATCTCATTCATACCTACGATGAAATACAAAAAACTCTCTATAGGTTCTACGGTTCAATATAGCTTGCAAGTACTGTCAACATTCCATTGAAATTAACACCTTTATTCGATTATCTATCGATAGCTCGCGTCGTTTATTGCTCCAATCGGCGCCCATTGTATCGGTGTTCTGATGTATCAATCGAGTGGTGTATCGAGTTATTCAATTAGTAGATATGATTGTCACTTGACCGGGGCACGACCGAGTGGGACCTCTGTAAATGGCACAGATTGCTCGTGGATTGGGTGATTTGTTACCTTATTATTCAACTATTCCGGCTTTTTGGAGTTGGAATCGACTCGAATAGCTTTTTAAGCCAAAGTTCGTCAACTTACGCTAACTTACCAGAGACTTTGCCCAACAGATTACCTACATTTTTGGCACAAATTAAGTACCGCCTGGCAAAAAACAGAGTAGAAATCAAAAAGTGGCAAGTTGGCAACATCGTAATTCGTAATGTCGTCTCGTTTTCTTACCTGTGTAGTTTGAAAGGGTCACACTACGATGTTTCCAGGATGTTCGTAAGTAAACTTCGAAATAGATTGACGAAAGTAAACTTGAAAGAGTATAGCTACAGTTAATCGATATGTAGAGGTATTATTATATTATAAATACAGGCCAGATATCTTTTTATCCGTAAGATTAAAATGTAAAGTTCATTTGGATGTAAGATCGTCCTCTCTTCTCTTAACAGTATTGGTCCATATATCTGGCCCGTCCATAATTCAGGTCACCGTTCAATTCTCGACACCTTATCACTCTTATCACTATTAAGTTATTGCTACAACGAATTCAACAAACAAGTAAACAACACGGACCGAGTGTGTCTGAATATTTCAAGGGTCAACGACCTTAGGCCGACTGGCGATTGTTTTTTGAGGAATAGGTACTGAATATTGAGTGTGGATTGCTCGTTTGTAAAGCACATTTCTGAAACCACATATCAACATTATCAACAAGTGATTCAGTACAATCAAGTCATTAAATGTGTGGTTTCAATATATAATGTATTAGCACATTTTGAAATGTAAAATAAATGTAATAAAATAATACGAAGCTTTAAGGCAGGTTTAATACAATTATTATAAAGAGATGGAGTCGACATGAGACATAACTCCGACGCTTTCTAATTTAATACTATTTCATTTATTACTTAGGTTTACCTAGTGGTTCAAATATAGTAGTGTAAATACAGTAGACTCATATGATTATAAACTCACGTTTAAGTGGACGTCTCGATGTGAAGCTCATTCAGCTCGCTCGTCCTCCTGCAACAAACATCACATTTGTATTATGTTAGTAAATAATTATCAAATTTACCATAAGGCCACTTTACTAGCGTCTCTTAAAAATTAATATTAGTTTCAATAGCTCTTCATTTTGGAAGGAATAAACAAAATCTCTGTCAATTTGGTACAAAAAAGATTGATCCCAAGTTTTCGTATTTGTGGAACATTCTAGGATAAACGCTGAACTTGCTACAATCGACTCATCTATAGAACCGCATAATGAAGGACCCACGCCACACCTCGGACACTGGCGATCAAATATATGAAAGAGGCGCGTTCCTAGCACACAGTCTAAGCTCGTGTAGATGAACGCGTACTATGCTTAATCAGTGAAATATGACAGATCGACTGTTTGCGCTTTTGACAGGCAGTAACTGTGAGGTAACCGAGAGGGGTTGGGCGGCGCTTTCAGCGGGGAGCGGGAGTGGCCATACTGTACGATAGTACTCTTTATTATACTGTGCCCACGCCTTAAAGTTAATCAACATAAACATATCTAATCGACCCACATGTCCCAATAATCGCATGAACACAATCAGCATAAACACACAGACAGACGGACATTATGCTAATCGACAAGAACAAGTGTTAACGTTCATCATTTAGATTAGTGTTCTGAGAAGTCATTTACTGTAGGTGAGTTATATGAGCGCTCATGACTGAACTTTATGGATGGAAATGAGATTAGATATTGCAAATAGGTGTTGGTAATATGTACGGGTACGGGTATATACGGGTTTAGGCCCATGACTACATATTCCCAATCCTACAGATTCTCTAATCTACAGAGTCCCGATTTAACAGATAACCAATTAAACAGATTCCCAATTCAATAGATAACCAATTACACAGGTTCCCAATTTAAGATATAACCAATTATACAAATTCACAGATTCTCTATAATACGGATTCCCAATTTAACAGATAACCAATTACACAGGTTCCCAATTCTACGTATTCTTTATTCCACAGTTTCTTCTCTACTCTACAGTTTCCCAATTATACAAATTCCTAACCGCACAGATTCTTTAGTTTATTTATTATCTACAGTACCGGTCAAAAGTTTGAGTTCACCCTTTGATTTCGGTACAAATGATTACTTTTGTACGATAATTATCTTCGGTTTGGTAGTCGAAATATGTTTTCAACTTATATTTATTGTTTTGTGGAGATTTGTTTTACTAGTTAGATACAATTCACGTACCTTTCTTTCACTAAAATCTAATAAACATGACGGCAAAATACTAGTTATATTTATGGCCTTGCCTTTGCCACTCTGCCACAAAACTCAGGTCTCAAATTTATCCGTGCAGCTAGCCAGCGCGCACGAAGAAATAGACCGTTTAAATTGTACTATCTCAGAAATGTCAAAAGATCTAGAGGAGAAACTGAAAAAAATAAATGCATACAAACAAATTTTGGGAGAAAAAGGAACACCTAAAACCAAGTCAACCAAGAAAAAGAACGCAAATAAACTTACAACAGACACCTTATTCAGCTGCACTAATCAGGAAATCATAACCCGTGCTCCCATCATGCAAGCAGATAGTTTACGACTAAATGACTCTTTAAATAATTCCACTGCTGATCTCAAGATGTCGACTGTCACGAGCTTTGAAAAAGAAAATTCAATTAATCCAGAATGTGAAATAGATACACCCGACAAGGAAAGCGATCAAGAACTCCTGGACAGTTCTACTGTCACGGAGGATTCGCATTTTGCCGAAATCAAAAAACATAGAGTACTGATTTTTTCGGATGAAAAATGCGTATTTTTACGAAGATATCTACAAAACCATCTCGGAGATACACACATCGTTACTTCTATTGTAAAACCAGGTGCATCAACAGATAAACTGTTAGAATCTTGTGTAAATATGTGTAGAGACTTCACAAAGTATGACTATGTCATTATATTAAGTGGCCAAAATGATAAAAGCCTCATGAAATTACAGGCAACTCTATATAATTGTATGGACCGATTATCTCACACTAACCTTTTACTTACCGATGTATTTCTTAGTAAAAATCTTAATGTCCCTATAATCAGCGAAATGTATAAGTTGTTATGCGATGAATATAGGCAGTGGTCTTATTTTATAAGTCCTTATGACGGCACTTCATTTACTTTTAGAACCAGGAAACGAAATCTAAGCTTAGCATTGTTAAATCGGATACTTAGTCTTAACTATAAGTATGAGTATTACAGCTACAATGATACTGAAGTAAAACTGGAAGACGAAAATGTTAAGGAAAAACCAATTGACGTCCGTAACGAATGTGATTTTTTTCGATCCTAACGATTGCACCTTTTCAATTTTTCACCAAAATGTTCAGGGCCTAAAGTCTAAAATTGGTGAAATAGAAATTTTAACAGACTCTATAAATATGGATGTTCTTTGTTGTTCTGAAACATTTCTAAAAAAAAATGAGGTAGACTCTCTTCAAATTAACGATTACAAGATGTGTTCGCAATTTTGTAGAAGCAAAATGACTCGAGGTGGAGTGTGCATTTACATAAAAAAATCCATAAACTGTATAAACCTTGAATGGATCTCTGCACTGTCCAAAGAGTTGCATTTTGAATCATGCGGTGTTTTAATTCCTGATCTTAACTGTATAGTGGTATGTATTTACAGAAGCCCTGATAGCGATATAACTTTTTTCTTTGAAAGTTTAGAAGTCCTGCTTGATAAATTGACACAGCGTTCTCGTAACTTTAAGCGCAAAATAATTTTGGCAGGTGACTTCAATATAAACTTGTTAAGTAACGATACAGCAAAGCATTCTTTCATTTCTTGTTTAACCAAGTATAACTTTAAAGCCAAAATTATAGACCCGACAAGAATTACGAACACGTCTCAAACGTGCATTGACAATTTAATTTCAAATTTTCGACAATGCGCAGCTAAAGTGTTAAATTTGGGTATATCTGACCACACAGGACAAATAATGACTTTTCCTACATCTCTTGGTTTTAAACAGAAACATTGGTTCGTTAAAAGTAGAAACATTAATAAGTATATCGAAATTTTTATTAAGTACATTTCACAGACAAATTTTTCTGAGGTTTTCGAAAAATCGGACTCCAATAGTGCTTATCAGACATTTATAGACTTGTATAAGTTAATATTTGACTTAACAATACCTCTTGAAACCGTTCGTAAGACGTTCAAGAGTAACCCAAACTGGAAAACAAGAGGTATTGTGAAGGCATCTAAAACTAAACGCAAACTGCATTTGTTAACTCAAAGATCCAAAAATATTCAAAACTTGATTAAGTATAAGGCTTATTGTAAACTGTATAAAAAAGTTGTACGACGTGCAAAAATGATTGCGAATGATAAATTTATTCAGAACAGTGAAAATAAATCTAAAGCCTCTTGGGCACTGATTAAACAACATACTTCCTCTTTCGTAAACCCTTTGAAGACAATGATAGAAAAGATAACGGATGATGGAATTACTATATCAAATCCCTCGATGATAGCCAAAACTTTTAACCATTTTTTTCTAAATAAGAATTCGAGTAATGCTTCCATAGATCAATATAAATCTGTATCTCAAACTGTCTGTAAAAGCATTTTCCTAAACCCGGTTGACAGAAATGAACTGCAAAACATTGTAAAATCACTAAGCAATAAAAAAAGCGTTGGTTATGACTCAATTCCAGTGCAAGTAATTAAAGCAAGCGTAGATTTTATTTTAGATCCGTTGATACACATTTTGAACCTAACTCTTGAGACTGGATTTTTTCCTGAAGATTTAAAAAAAGCGCTAATTAAACCTTTATATAAAAAAGGCGAAAAGGATCAAATTAGTAATTATAGACCAATTGCTCTGCTTCCAACTTTTTCGAAAATCTTCGAAAAAGTTATTTACAATAGGTTACTTAGCTTTATAGAAGTAAATAAAATACTTAATCCAAATCAATTCGGATTTCAGAAGGGAAAATCTACTTCACTGGCAACATTCAAAATTTTTATGAACATATGGGATGAGATTAATAACAAGAGACCATGTTTTGCTCTTCTATTGGATTTATCAAAAGCCTTTGATTGCGTGGTACACAATACTGTTTTAAGTCAACTAGAAAATTTAGGAATACGAGGTAACGCATTAAAACTTTTCAAAACATACCTATGTAACCGGAAGCAAGCGACGGTTATCGAATCGTTTAATGATTTAACAAAGTCCATAGAGCAAGAGCAATCTGATTATGAAATTGTCAACGTAGGAGTTCCGCAGGGAAGTGTGTTAGGCCCACTTATTTTTCTAATTTATATAAATGAATTACCCAAAATTGTCAATGAATTATGCGTTCTATTTGCTGATGACGCTACGCTTTTATTTTCAGGATCGCTAACAGACGAGCACTTCGAACAAAGTATTAATAACACTTTAGGAACTGTAGTTCAATGGCTTGAAACATTAAACTTATATGTAAATTTAAACAAAACAAAAATTATTCAGTTTCGAAATTACAAAACCACACCGATGTCTATTGCCGTAAGACAAGGAGCAGTGGCAATAGAACAGGTTGACAGTGCTAAATTTCTAGGAATTACAATAGATTCTCATCTCAATTGGAAATCTCACATAGCAGATTTAAATTGTAAGATTGCAAAAGCAGCTTATGCCTTATGCCTTATCCATACTCTCTGAAACATGTTCAGAGATTGTAGTAAAGAGTGCATACTACGGAAATGTTTACTCGCATCTCACGTATGGTATCATTTATTGGGGTGATTCTGCTGATGTCTTGACTACTTTCAGATTGCAAAAAAGATGCTTACGAAACATGTTTCACTTACACAAACGTCACTCAGTCAGAAATGTTTTCAGGAAAAATCAGATATTGACTTTAACTGGAATCTACATACTTGAGCTATGCCTTTTTGTAAAGCGCAACGGACAGTATTTCACAAAGATGTCCACAATCAATGAAAACTTGCGCACACAATACAAATATAACTATCGTGTTCCAAAGACTAACAATAAAGTAATGGAAAAAAGTGCTTATATTTCAGCAATAAAAGTTTTTAACAAATTGCCAATTGAAATAAAGTCAGCTGACGACAAACAATTTAAAAGTGTTCTCAAAAAGTGGCTTATTGGTAGAGTATTCTACAGCATGAAAGAGTTTGATGCTTACGACAATAGTGCATGCATGTATTAATTAGTTATAGTTTAGTGTAAGGAAATTATATTGTACGTCCGTGATGGATAAACTGTTGGTTCTCAAATTGTAGTATTGTAAATATCTTTGTACACAGTTATACAATAAATCATATCTTATCTTATCTTATCTTATCTTACTAATTGAGACACATCTTTACACGAAACACAGTTTTAGCCATATAATATAGGCCAAATAATTATTTAGCCTATAAGATTTGAGGGAAACAGATGTTAAAAAAATATAAATTGTTTACGAAACAAATTTTGACGTCTGAACTACAAAAAACTATCTCTCTAAAGCAGTCAATTGTACTGAAAACAAGGAGTGAACTTAAATTTTTGACCGGTACTGTATTATAAAACAGAGCCGCTTTCTTTGTAGTCAGATGAAAAACTTTGGTAAAATTTTTAAACTCTACAGATTAGCATCCTTCAAAATGACAGCCAGTAATTATATTCATCTAACGAAAAAGTTTTTATCTAATTTGATACAACATACTCAAATAACATATCATATTTTTATGGTGCTATTATTTAGCACCATATTATTTAATAATATTGTATAAATTAAGTAAGAGTAAAATTGAAAATAGTATACATATTTTCAAATATGGCCATACTAATAGTACATAATTATAATCTGTAGAATTGGGAATCTGTAGGACTGGAAGTCTGTTGTACTGGGAATCTGTAGAATTGGGAGTTTGTGGAAATGGGAGTCTGTATAATTACGAATATGTTGAATTGAAATTTTGTAGAATACCAATTATGTAGAATTGTGAATTATGTAAAATTGGGAATCTGTGGAATTGTGAATATGTAGAATCAAGATTCGGTAAAATTTAAATTATGTAGAATTGGGAGTCTGTAGAGATAGAAATCTGTAATACAAATCTGTAAAACTGGGCTATACGTACCTCTACGCTTAGAATAAATATTCCACTTTTAAATTAATTCATTTTATTCCAAGCCGAGTGACATACAATATGTTCCCAAAAAAGTGTAGCAATGAACGGGTTGAAAAGTATGTACCTACATTGTGATATTACAGTAACGTTGCAAGCCATCGCCTACACCATGATTCAATCCCAAATTACACTATCGATTTTTACGATATCCAATCTGGAAAGGCAAGTCAAAGTTGTAACATAGCTTGGTCATGATATTTCGGAATACATACATACATACCTACATAAGACGATACTTTAAATAATACTATTTAATGAATAATCGATGGAATCAGGAGTTACTTTGCGGAAATCCAGGATAATCAAAATCTAGAAAAGACTATTGAAGAATCTAGATTGACTAGCAGTCTACATAGCACGCACGACATCTATTCGCGGATTACTTAGCAAAGCTTAAGCTTCTAGATTTTAATTATTCATAATTTTAAAACAAAACGGGATTTAATCGCGTAAACATTTACATTTATATTTATATTTGATTATTCAATTAATAAAAAGATAGCACAGATTACCAATGTAGAGATTACTGACTCTCGAAAGTTAAAAACACCCGTCTGATCACGTGTATATTTCGCAAATGAAAACAATGCTCCCAAGAAAACAAGGAACAAGGTGGCTCGTGAAAGACACGAACGTTACAATGGTACCGCGGTCCCGTACAGAAGCCCTCGGATTCCGCAACATCCGCGAGTCCGTATTCGGAGGCACGGACCACGACACGTGCACGAAGCCTTGCGACAACCGAATACCTAGGAATCTCGCCGCACGGGGCAGAGTACAAACGAGTAGACTCTTTATGGCTGGTTTTAGTGTCACACGGACCTACCGCACCGGACTAATATGTAGAGTTCAGGAAGCGTTTTAGAGTAAAGCGGACGGGTCCGCGCGGACGACCAGTACTACAACATCAACGTCAAACAAATTGTTTATGCTGATCGCTTCGCACGGTCGGTCCGCGTGACGCTAAAACCAGCCTAAAACGGCACGGCACAGCCTATCTACTACACTAGCACAGGCCTAGCACATTAGTGTGATAAACCCTATTGCGTCGGCGCGTCCATTTCGCACTTATACAGAAGGTAAGAAAAGGACTCCATTCCACTCACGTAAACTCATTATAAGTGACCACGCAGTAAAATAAAACGATGATATTGATCATGTATTTATCATTATCATACACTATTCGCCAGCATACTATAAACAACGAAATTCTACAAATAAGCTACTCGCTTCCATACTCTGTGACCAAGCATGTCCAAGACACACGTGCCACAAATGACACAGCCTAAGATACGGCCCTAATCGACTTATCGGACCATCTCTCACGATCTGCGACTTTTGTACGCCGCGAATTTTTACCATCCGCGACTGTGGCATCTGTGAATAGTTGATGGTAATCGGGTGGACCGTATATGGTGAGGCTTGATAAGAATGCTTTGAGTAAAAAGTTGCAACACACGTAAAAGATATCTAATGCGATAGAGTGCTTAAGATGTCTAACACTTTATTTATAGAGCTATTAAAATTTCACAATGACGACTTGTAATACCTGTGTAACTTTTAATGACACCTTGTATTTTAATAGGTTCACAAGTGAATAAAATGATAAGACAACAGTCACGCGCTTCACTCAGAAAGACCCTAATAAATGACAGCATAAATACAACAATAAAAAGTTTATATCGTTCAATCTTCAAAACGAAGTTATCGATTCATCGATCAAAATATGCCATATCAATCTTTCCAACCATGATGCATTCTCCGACGGCCACTGTTTTTTCAATAATCGATATCTAGAACAGCGTAATGCTAATTCAATAGCAATATCTCCGATCGGAGGATTGTCTGCTCGTGTATTCCAGAAGGATGCGCGAACGCAAGCGAAGTCAGACTTGGTCTGGGCAGGTCGCGCAGGAGAAAGTGCAAATAAAGATTTGAAGTCCGAAGTTTTCATATTTTGGATTCAAGTAAATTGCACAATATGAATACCTAGGACTTTTCAAATTGACGATGATCAAAAGGTCTTTGTCTAAAAATACAATATAAAGTATTTTTTTTAAATGCTGCCACTGTGCCACGGAAAGAGGACTGAGACACGCAGCAACCAACCATCTAATTGATTGTAATATTTGTAATCCACATCTCTTCTCCGCCCGACTGGATTACTCGTATAGCCATGCCATTGTTTGATTCTTACACGCATCCTCTCATCTCTATCTCAGCGGAGAGGCTGTCTTCCAACTCTTGTATAAGTCACAAATGTCATAATTATGACTATCTGACTTTGGTTCCTGCCAGCCTGCTATCCCCCAGAGCGCGTTCTTACACTAGTCGCATGCACCAGCACTCGCCAGTAAGACTAGTTGCAACATGGCCTCTCGTGATTTATTTCGGCCGAGCCATATAAGACCAACAATGGCTTGGATTTACGACGCGATTTTGTCGCGATATGCGATCGGAAAACGTTCCTGCGAGGAATTACTTAACACGGAGGTAAATCGGGTATTACTAAATATGTATTGATAAATATTAAATAGATATTATAGGTACATACATACGGAATGAAGTTGGTTTGAGAACTAGGTAATAAATCGCCTCTAAAGCGAGCTGGTTTATGTTAGGTGTGTCAAACTGAAATCTATTCTAATCTATTGTTTGTTTGATGAAGCTCCAAAAACGAAGAATCTCGACAAGAAGATTAAAAGAAAAACTCCATAGATAGAAGCCAAGCCAACCTACGAGTATGTAAGAGGAAATACCTGGACTTAAACAATACCTATCCAGCGGCAGATGGTAGGTTCTATGCCATGTTTGAGTGCAGCATTATTGATTGCACCATATGTGGTGCGATCAAAGGCACCTTCGACATCCAGAAATGCAGCAAGACATAGTTCTTTGTTTTCTATGGCCTGCTCCGCTCTGGTTGTCACCAGGTGTAGTGTAGTGCTGTCTCCGTGGACTTGCCCGGCTGGTATGCGCATTGCAAGCGGTGTAGTGGATGTCTCTTGAGCGGACCATCCCTGATGTGTCTGTCCACCAGTTTCTCCAGCGTTTTAAGGAGAAATGATGATAGACTGATGGGCCTATATGATTTGGCTTCTGTGTAATCCGCTTTGCCCGGTTTGGGTAAGTATGTTACCTTTACTAACCTCCATGCACGCGGTACATGTTCGAAGGCAATACACGCTTTGTACAGTCTACTCAAGTGGGGTATAAGTACGTTAGCGCCCTCTCGTAGTAGTATGGGGTAGATTCCATCTGGCCCCGGGGCTTTATACGGCTGAAATGTCGATAATGCCCATTGTATTTTGTTGTGGTCTACTACCTTTTTTGACGTGTCCCAATTATGTCTGGTCGTGCGAGTACACTGTTCCGTAACACTAATTGGTTCATCGTCTGGTGCACTCTGATTTATTATCGAGCCTGGAAAGTGTGTGGCACACATCACCTTGAGGGTCTCTAGCCCCGTTTCAGTCATTCCACCATCACTCCTTCTGATAGAGGTGAGTGGGACTGACTTCGTTGTGGCTAATGCCTTCGTGAGTCTCATGCCTTCCGGAATGGAACCGATTTGATCGCAGTGGTTTTTCCACGCTTTCCTTTTCGCTTTCCTCACTGCCTTGCTGTACTCTGTGAGTTTTCGCGCGTAGAGCTCAAAATCATTACTTCTTTTGGCATCGTTAAAGACAGCCCTGGTTTCTTTCCTGAGTTTTGCTATCTCCGGATTCCACCAGGGTACCTTCTTCGCCAGGATTTTCTTTTCCGGGCAGTTATTTGTCCAAGCCGAATGGATGGCTTGCCCTATTTTGTCAGCTTCAAGTTCTATGTCAATAATAGAGTTTAGCTTACCATTGGGGTTTCCCAGGTCCGCCTTGAGGTCATCCTTGAACGATAACCAGTTGGTATTCCTGGGATTCCGTTTGAGTATAACTTCTACTTTGATTTTAGTGGTATACCTAAAGCATATATATCTATGGTCCGATAAAGAAATCTCCCCAGAGACATGCCATGACCTAACTTTATTACTTGCGTTGTTGGACGCTAGCGTTATATCAATGACCTCACCTCGCCTAGCATTGACGAATGTCGGCTCATTGCCTTTATTTAAGAGTTGTAGTCCGCTGCACTAATAATGATGAAATTCTTTGTCGCTGATGCTTTTTGATCGTCAGTAGACCCTTTAGAACATAAGCCTAACGTAGTACTATATATCTCAAAACCTCTAACATTAAATGTATATTTTAAATTCAGCGGCACTTTCGCAGGTGTAAACACGTCAATTCATAAAACCCACTTCCTAGTTAAGATTAAGCAAACGGTACAGTTTCCTCGCAATGATCTGAATGCTAGCTTACTGCCGACAGCGCCGACCTATCAGCGCGTATAAACAACTGCCGACGTAGCCGAATGGCAATCGTCAACGCCAGACGCCGACAGAAATGCAGTCTGGCTTTGTCGCGCCAATACGCAATAGCTATAGAGATAGATAGCTACGAAAAAGATAGTATCGTGAGCGTTTGTGCATTTGGCTACGTACCCTGGGCAGATAACCGACCCAAGTACGCATAAATTTTAATTAGATACGAACGCAACATATTGCATGATGTGCCAATGTAATTCCTCGTGGCATTAACGAATAACACTATCCTAGGAACTACTGAATCTTATTACATAGAGATAACGCCTGTTAGAGATCAGTGAGTTTTGCTGTAGCTAGTCGGATTCTATTAGCACATGATAGTCGAGACATTTGGAGAAGTTCACTGTGCAATTTGCGCTGCAATGTAAACTGCACGGTGAATAGGTTATAAAGGAGTGTTTATTCAAGCTTCATGTTTCGTCTCGGGCCTAGATCTCGCCTAAATTCTAGGCTATTTTGTCGGGAGACAATATTTAACACAGCTTGTGCTTCTCCGCGATGTATTTCTCTTGAAATATATGTGAAAGTTGTTGGAATGTAACTTAGCGGATTTCATTATACCTCTATTAACAAATAGCTGAAATAGCTTTAGTTTGTGATAATAATGCCCTATCTATATTCTATACTATGTATTTATTTAATTTACTCAAAGCGGAGAAAACGTCCAGTGGTAACATATCGTCAAGTTTCCGGAATTAAATAAATAACGGCTAATCGTGCGCGCGCGCAACACGGCCAACGAGTAATTGGCGACGAGACTGTCGCCAACGCTGCCGTGTCATGGGAACCCGGATAAATATACACTAACAACAGCTAGAATCCGACTAGTCCTTAACCAATTGAGTTACGGAAGCCGTTAGCCGATATCATATACAAAAAAACACATAAAATTAATCGCAGTATATCTATCAAAACAGCGACCACGGAAAATAATGATGCTGTATTTTTTAAATACATACATATTTGAAAACCGTTCAACGATTATGCTATTTGAGATGTATTGAAGGGAAATGTCTTTATTTCAGGTCTCCTTTACTGTTTTAGCCCCTTTCTGTAAACCACACAACGATGTTCTTCGATTAAACTACTTTATAACCAAAAGCTCGTCTACACGATCTACATAAGAAATATAATCGAAGTGAAGATGCTGTGTAAATGGGACGTCTGGTATGAGGTCACATCACCGCTGGTCCGCTGTCGTCGCTTCTCAAGCGATTAGGAACATGCAGCTCCCACGGTAGTGTCATCCAGCCCTCATCGAGATAACAGATAGAAAGTGAGCGCTGAGCGCCTGCGCCTGTACTGATCATATCGAGCCTTATATGAACTACACGCTCGCTTTTCATTAACGGCCTACTGTATATGTATTAGGCTTGGAAAATTGTGCATCTTCCAGATTAGGCCAGTTCGCGACTTGGCGGCGTAATTACTTTTTTCGATAATTGCACTCGCGCTAAATTACTTTGCCATAATGGTCAAGTGTTGTAGAAATAGGAAACATCATCATCCTTACGTGTGACCAGAAGTATTCCTCGTATATCTTGAGGTGTGTCTACTCGTTAAGAAATCTTGTAATTACCTCCTGTCATGGAGGTAAATACTACATACAGATGTATAATATCCTTTGAGTAATTATGTTAACTAGAGAGGGCACCTCAACTTGATTTTGTGTAACAACACTTAGAGCTGATCAGCACAAACGCGCTTAGTCTGTGCCGAACGGCTGTGGTAGATTGACGTATCGCAATGAAAAATATTTCGTCTAAATAATGCCGTCATGTGTAGTGAGGTACTGTACAAACTCAGGAAAATGTAACAAAAGCCAAGGAGTGACTTTTCATACGTAGGTTTACTGCATTTTTGTTTAAACACGCTTACTTTTTAAAAAATGTATCAATATAAACTCATGCCGAAGCGCCATGTTGCGGCGGCCATGTTTCGTTGAAACCAAAGAGTAAAAAATGCAACAAAAGCAGACGTGACAATATCGCAAGTTAGTTCAAGTTTCCTATCATACATTAAATTATATACATTTATCGACACAAAAAAGGTTATTTAATTATTATTGTCAGAATTGCAGTTTTCCGACATGTCGGTCTATAACAGATTCTCAATACGCGTGTCGAATTTCATGTGAGTATGTAAATGTAAGTGCAGTACCTAACATGCCTGAATGTATTTGGGTAGGTAGACGGTCAAGCAAATTATGAGAGTATAAAAACGCGCGAAATTCAAATTTTCTATGGGACGATAAACCCGCGCCCATACATACATGGATGTAGATAAAGTTATGTGTGCGACTATACATAATTAGGCATTAAAACACTCATGTTATCTTATTAACACAACAAAAACAACACTCATGTTTTAATGCCTACCATTATGCAAATGTCACATAAATAACTAATATCCAGTTGCGGCTACGTGTACACATGTACGCTCAGACCGTATGCAGCTTTAAAAAATGTGGGCATTTAAAAAAATTGGGACTCACAGAGTTGTTAAAAAAAAGTTAAATCGCTGTCAGTTTTGCAACGATAATTAAGCATGGAATTTCAATAAAAACATCGTGAATTATACTAAGCTATAATCTAAATTTAGAACGTGAAAAAAGTTTTAAATACAGATTTCAAGCTTGATTATCATTACAAAACTAACAGCGATTTATGTTTTTTGTTAACAACTCACGCTAATTGAGAGTCATAAATTTAAAAAATGCCCATGTAAACCCATGTCACTTCTATACTACGACTTCTAATCTATGCACTCTATGCAGGGCTCATCATCGCGACCGAAAGGTCGTAAGTGCCGAGTAAAATCGTAGCGCTTGCGACGTTACGGAAGCAGGCCATTGGTTCACACCCCGCCCCCTCGCCCCGCCTTCAGCTTACAGGCTGTGACACGTTCGTTGTTTGCTATAGCTCCTCTATACGAAGTAATAATTACTCAATGATAATATCAGATTATTTCGTAATACAACGATTTCAAAGTCCAAACAAGTTAGCATATTACGAATACTTATGTATTTGTAATGCGCCCCTGTATGTCGTTGTCGTTTCTATTTATATGTTCATGCAATATTCAGGAGGGATCACCTTCACACGCGGTTTCTACTCCATAATGCGGTGTATGAACAAGTTTTGAACGCACACAAGCTGTGGACGTTTCCATGTTTTCCAACGACTATAAGTAATTTATCGTTCGATTATAAAACACATAACTCATCGGTTAACCCTTTGGGCGTCACGCTGATCGCGTGGCGCGTCTTCGTCAACCTTGTCGGAATACGCGAAGGTTGATATTAAGTTGCAGTCGCGCGAGGGTTTTGACATCTTTGGCGGTCAGAGGGTTAAGGAGCGGAAACCAACAACTGTCAACTGAGCATTTTGTAGATATATTTGCAATAAGGTACGAATGGTCAATTAACTTTAAAAGATAGCCGGGAGATCTTTATTAATTGCATATATCGGGAAATCTGTATGTGAGTTATGGGATTCTGGGGTGTGTATTACAAGCGCAATAAGTTAGAGAAATTGATTGACCGCTTGTAGTTCTATTATCAAGTATGTTTAACAGACGTATGCACCTTTAAGAAAACTACTAGCTTCCCCGTAGGTGTATTTGTAGTTGATCTTCGAAAAATGGGAAAGTACCTATACGAATTGAGGAACTTAAGGTGGAAGGCAAAGACTGAAGAACAGGACCCGACTCACAAAGGTAATGCCAAAGGAAGTCAGAAAAATAAGTTAATATTCAAAAGGCCAAGTCATAGATCATCTGATCATTTAGAATACATATAGTGTTGTGCGCGGGAGTACTACGGGTGATCTCTCCATAGAGAAATAACAAAGAGTCTGCTAATTGTGGAAACGCGAGGAAAGTTTGCACCGTGTTGTACTCTGATTAGGAGATAACCCGACGATGGTGCGGCGCTAATTCCTAGGCTACAAGGCTGTACGGGAAAGTGAATAAATAACCCCCGGGACGACTGAGTTACGGTAATATTATGACCATTAGATCGGCTAGCGTAAGTTGGTAAGTTGCTTTCTGGTGCGTGAGTTCATATTTATAAGTCGTGCTAGATGTAGGTAATATGAAGTCGCGTGCAAGAACATATAATTCATGTTAGAAGAGAGCAAGAACCTGCTAAAAATAATAATGATTTACTCGTTAAATAAAAAACCTTCAAATCAAGAGTGAACAGGCATCTTCTGGGCGAGCTTACTCCATCGTAGGCCACGTCTTTGCCTTTGGCTAGTCTGTGTCCAAGAGTAAGGCTGTAACTTTTTTTTTTTTATTATAAAAAAAAAGAAAATTAAAGCCCAGAAAGGTGGGGCACTAAATGGATTGACAGCACAACAAACTGCAGGCCGGGGTAAAGGACGGGTGGAGGAAGCAATCTTTGTAGCCAAGATAAGCTAATAAAAAAGCTCAAAGTCAAAAATGAATGTAGGTATCTCCAGTCGACCCTCGCACGTTGACCGTATAGCCACAGAATATATAATAGTACAAGTAAAGCACGCACTTCGGCCGGTCAATGAATAACGACCACGACGTGAATCTCCCACCGGCACCATCTCACCACCCATTAGTTCTCGTAACCTTATCAGATCGCTGCCGTGCGTGAAGTGTCCACTCTTATCACGTTATCATTTATCGCCGCTGTGCACGCGATCATGTAAAGTGATTTAAGTAATACATATATACACCGTGCTTTTTTTGTTTTTCGTTAAATTCGATACGTCGTTATAGGTTCATTTTCAGGAACCATCCTGTATATCACTTTTAGTTAAATTCGAAAAAACAAATTCATCGATTAAGCTTTTGACATGGAGAAATCAAATTGACAATATATGTAGTAAATTGAATCAATTTAGTTATGCACTGTATAATTTAAGAAAGGTTGTAGATCAAACAGCAGTGCTAACGGCTTACCATGCGCACGTAACTGCGACACTAAGATACGGCGTTATGTTTTGGGGTAATGCAACTGACAGGGAAATGGCATTCTTGAGTCAAAAGAAATGTTTGAGATCTGTATGCGGTACTCGAACCATGGAATCTTGCAAGGAACTTTTCATTACACTCAAAATATTGACTCTACCGTGTCTTTATGTTTATGAAATTTCAATGTATGTCAAATGTAATTTACATCAGTTCACTAAATTTAACAGTCTGCGACAACAGGAGAAAATTAATTACTTATAAATCATCCAAAACAGCTTTTGTATCAAAAAGTATTTTGTGTATGGCACCCCGAATTTATAATAAATTACCAGTTAACATTTTAAAACTTGAGAGCGTTCATGAATTTAAAAAAGCTTTGTATAACTTTTTAGCTTCTAAGGCCTACTACAGTATTCAGGAATATCTGAATGACACATAATATATTAATAGTAATGATAATGATAGTTATAAGATTGTCTAATTAATAAGTAAGTAGACATTAAATTAATGCATGCGACACACATTACACTACAAAATATTTGCATGTCTCTATGACCAAACATGTAGAACTGTTATAAGTACCTAGTATTAAGACCTTATTGTAAATACCATGTTTCAGCAAATAAATTTCTGAATCTGAATCGTTTTCATACATACTCGTAATAAATGAATTTGTTAGTGTGAGAGACCCTTAAGAATTACATTCAAGTTAGTGTCAAGTGATTGACGGCACAAGTCAAAACAAATAAGTAACATTAGGAATTGGTAAAGGCTGTCACTCACATGTGCAGTAATTATCTTAATTTTTTTAATAACTCGATAACCGTAAAAGTTAAGACGCTTGTTTCTTAGAGAAATTAATAGAATTTGATCTAAAGAACCTTCCCTTAAAGTTAACGGGATTCAATAAAAACAGGGTGTATATACTCACGCCTGTAATCTTACTTAAACACATTTCAGTGCCACTCTTAGCAATTAAGGGGTTGAAACTTGAAACTGTTGAAAGAAAACGAAAATTGTAAAAAGTGATACAGGGTGCAAAATGTGCAAATCGTTGACGCTCCGTAGCGCAAGCGCACGATGAAGTTATCTTTCTCTGTCGCTCTTCTGTATTGGTGCTTGAGAGTTATGTGCGTTACATTCGTTACGATTGTGAACGATTGTCACTTCAGTTAGGCCGGCAGCCAGTACGTATTAGGTATTCTTTTTTATAATTTGGATGATTTTTGTTTCACGGTTAACTCAATAACCGTGTTGCCAGACCAGCAGGGTTAGCACATGATTGCCGCGAGAGTATGTCGCCGCGAGATAGACTACCCGTCCTTATGTCATCAATACAGTTAGAAGAAGACATGTGATCTATCTCGCGGCGACATACTCCCGCGGCAATCATGTGCTAGGCCTACAGGTCGCCCTAGAAAAGACTTTTCACCCCACGTCGACGTACGGATTGAATACATTTCTGTTTAAATTCCGAAAGAGAAATTCAATAGAGAATTTTATACCTCGGTAAAACTAATTGAAGATTCGCTCATAAACCGTCTCAGAATCTAGATTTCTAAGTAAAAGTCTCAAATAACTGGATTTTATAGATAAGCAGGTCCCTTTGAGTAGGTAACCAGATTCCTCGGGGTGACCCAATAGACTGTCGATCGCAACTAGCAATAATACGGCGAGGTGCGCACTGCGCATACGCATAGATACATAATAATATTAAATGAAAAGCTCGCTGACTATGTCAGAGTAGAAGTAGTAGGTATTTTCCAGTATCGTGACTTGGGAGACACAAGAAAGCATCTCCGTCATACAGTCTTCATAATTATGTGTACAGTTTTTCACCTTATTTGCTGCTAGTTAAAATAACATGACAATTGGTATGGACATTATCTCTGACACAAAGCGATTACATATCACATTGTTGTGAATTCATTCGACGCGCTTGTATATGTGCTTGACAGCGCTTTTCGCTTATAAATTCGCGACTAACTCTACCAAGACCATACTGAAAATTCTGTTAAAGTTACTTATACTCATCATCATTCGCTTGCCCCTCCCCTCCCCTCCCCTGCCTGCCCTCATTCGTCTTGAGGTCGTTGCATCAGCATGTCCTCTTCCATAGATATCGTCACTACGTTGAAAAAATCTCATATCTCACGCTGCTCCTCAAAGTTAAAACGCAGTAAGTCTATATGCATTCCATACATACTTACTACAATGTTCATTTCATTGACAGACGAAGATACAAGTTTTTTTTAAAGTAGTGACGATATACCTATATCGCCCGTCATCTCATCACTCACTTGTTTCCGTTTCATATCATCTTCCTGCACAGTCCACCCACCTTATCCTCGTTTTTCCTCTCCCGTTACTTCCTTCGACATTTATTCGTACTACTTTTCTCGTCACAGGACTTTCATCCCTTCGCATCACATGCCCATACCTTGCTAGTGGATTCGCAAGTAGGTGCAATTTTAAAAAAGTGTTTTGTCCCTTTCCGTCATGTGTATTTGTGAGAAAAGGACAAAACACTTTATATCTAATCAGTTCAGTAACTTTATGTTACATAAGTTAGTTATATTGTGGAAGTCTACAGATGCAAATCTGATTGGGATAAGCTTATGGCCTAACTACTTTACAGCAGTCGGTTAGTTATAACATACTTTATCTTCTAGCCATTAGTTGGAGCTTCGCATTACCGCGCATGCGTGTGAAGTGCTTGTAGCAGCTCATAAATATGCTGTTTATGTTAATAACTATTGGGATTGCTTCTAGAGCTCTCGGAAATTTAACAACGTAGGGAAATGTAATGGAAAGTATGAGAGGATATTTTGGTAGAATTTAGTAATTTCGGAAAGTTTCCTATGACACATCAGTAGGTATGCGCGTATACATAAAAAAATATAGACGGAGAATGCCTTTACCCCGCCGGCATTAAACACGCCGTTTGTTCTTTTTAACCGACTTCAAAAAAGGAGGAGGTTCTCAATTCGACTGAATGTTTTTTTTTTTATTTTTTTTTTGTATGTATGTTACTCGATATCTCCGAGAATCGTGGACCGATTTTCAAAAATTTTTTTTTGATCGAACGGGTATAACCCCGAGATGGTCCCATTGGCACCAAGTCAGGGTCTGATGATGGGATCTTGGAGAAATCGAGGGAACTCTTCAAATGTTATAGGCACATGTAATGTTTTTGGTGTATTTTTCAAAGGTACACCAGTATTTACGCCTGACGGTAGTAATTTTATGTGGCTGAGCTGATGATGGAAGGTCAACTCCTCAATGGTTAGGAGTTAAAGGATAATTCTTTCACTACTGTACATATATTCGGACTGATACATATAATATCACTAGGAACCACTAAAAATCAACAAATAAATTAACTTTTTAACAAAAAATAAAACCGCCTTCAAAAATAAGCGCGTTACAAAACACGGAGAAACTAAAAAGCAAAAAATAATAAACCTTTGAATTCAGATTTCTTATCGTATTGCAATAATCTAAACATCCAAATTATAAACAAATCAATTATTTTTGGAGTCGGTACCAGCCTGTGTATGGTTGGGTGGGGCAAACAGGCAATAGCAAGGCGACGAACAGGTGGTCTGGTACCGACTACAAAAATAATTGATTTGTTTATAATTTGGATGTTTAGATTATTGCAATACGATAAGAAATCTGAATTCAAAGGTTTATTATTTTTTGCTTTTTAGTTTCTCCGTGTTTTGTAACGCGCTTATTTTTGAAGGCGGTTTTATTTTTTCTATTGTGCAAGAAAGATTAAATAAATAAGGTACAGCAATAAGGTACACAAATTTCGACTGGGGGGCAAATGTAACTGGTCCATATTTTCCATGTTTTACAATGTTTGCATTATTAAATAGAGTGTCCACCGGTTATATATGGTAGGCGTGTTTAGTGGATACATATAGAACTCAACATCATAGTGTAATAATGGAAAAAATGGATTTGTTATAATTGCCACCCAGTCAAGATTTGTCCCGCTGTACCATAACAAATAATTAAAGTTTTTTTTTCAAGTGGCATTATAGGTACCATCTAAACATGTTTCTCAAATTCATAACCATGAAATAAGCATTAACATATCTACAGCATTGCCTGGGAAACCATTATCATGTATCTCGTAACATGTCAAGACCACACCGCAACATTGTACCTATTGTCATCGCTTTACACTTGAAGCTGTCGAACCACACACGTCAGTCTGACCCAAACACACAAAAAGCTTGCATAATTAACATTTTTCCCATTATTTTACTCCGACTATGCATATTAATTGGTTGCTAACTATGTACACGGAGTAAGGCGCTCTGCGTGTCGCGCTTGCACTACTCCGCCGCGCGCGACTGACGTAGTGGTCTGGTCGAGTAAAACCTGGGTGCGCGTAGCCGAATGGCACAAACGCTCACGAAACGAAACGCTCGTAGATATCTATCTCTATCGATCTTGAATATTGGCGCGACAGAACCAGACTAAATACTTTTGCGGCGTTTCGTTTCCGTTTCGCGACGTAGAAATGCCATTCGGCTACGGGGCCTGACCAGAAATATGTGACATGTGACTATTGTAACGAGGGCGCTGTTATTCTAACGTATTTTTTTATACTACGTCGGTGGCGAACAAGCATACGGTCCGCCTGATGGAAAGCGGTCACCGTAACCTATGAAGGCCTGCAACTCAAGGAGTGTCACATGCGCGTTGCCAACCCATTAGAAGCTTGTACACTCCCTTTTGTTAAGTACGCAGCAAAAATTAGTGTACAAGTTCCAAGGAGGGTTCGAGTTGCCGACGACTCAAAGGATAATAGACGGAACAAATTAGTTCCGTATATCCTTCCGTCACCAGCACACCGCACCCTCGTTGAGCATGTGGTGACAGTTCTGTACACATACTATAGTATGAAGAAATTAGTTGTAATGAAATCTCGCAACAGGGCGCGTGGTCAGGCTTTACGTTCGCCGGAAGACTGACTCACTGAGGGTGCAGTCACGCCACTAAACTAAAATCCATAATCCTACGGACCAAATTGACAAGTAGGTGTGAACAAATGTTGCCACAGTTTGGCCAGTGTCGTTCTTATCGATATTGAAATTATTATTACACCGTAGATTTAAGGTGCACCCAGACGGTACAATCAAATTGGCAATTTGATCTTTTAATCAATATACCAACTTTTTTGTGATTTCGACAGATCGAAAGGTCTGTAGACCCCTAATTAGATATAAAATGTTAATTTCAAACCAGCAATAATGTAAATGAAATTTATATATTTATTATGATAGTTTATTGAATCTTTACAAATGAATTATTACAATAATTATTGTGTTACAGCCGAAAGATGAAAAGATTGTGTAAATCACATAGTAAAAACCAAAGACAAAATGTTACAACTCGACCATTTAGTGGACAATGTCTCGGATCGTTTTATCATTAATGTAACTGATGATGATGATGAAGATGACGAAATAACGGAGCTTAGTTTAGTTTAGTTTAGTTTATTGATCTCTCAATACAATTTTCATATTTAAAGTAAAAGAGTACAATAGCAATTACTTATTGTATAGCGATCGTCGTAATGTACATAATGTAAACAATTCAATTCATAAAACATTTTAAGAACCATTTGTTACGTTATAAATCAGTTTTATCATTAATTATTTAAATAAAATGGTTTCACAATGAATAAAAAATAATTGTACTATTAAATAATGTCAAATTAAATAAATAAAGACAGAAAGTGTCTAATAAAAATATGTCAAATGAATTAGTTACTACATAATAAAATAAATTAAATGCTAATACAATGTATTATCTTGGTCATCGTCAGTTCACATTGAGAGATATTCCTGTACTGAGTAAAGAGATTTATTTACTAAAAAGGTTCTTAGTTTGCGTCTGAATGTCACATCGCACATCTCGTTTTTTATTTCAGTTGGTAGGTGCTCGTAGAAAGTCGGGCCTATTACACGTGGGTTTCTTGCATGTAATGCTGTACGGCGCGGGACGGTTCGTAGTTTTCCCGAACTCCGGAGGCATTTACCCGCAACCTCCACTCGCTTAAATTGAGACAAGTGTTTACGCGTCAACATAACTACCTCGAAAACGTACTGCGAATAGTGAGTCATGATTTGATGTTCAGCAAACAATTCTTTACAGGATTGCCTCGGTTTTAAATTGAGTATAGTCCTTATCGCTCTTTTTTGCATGAGTAACACCCTATTTGCATCGGTCGAGTTACCCCACAAGATCACGCCGTATGTCATAAGCGAGTGGAAGTATGCGAAGTAAGCCTGCCTCAACGCAGCACATGAAATCATTGGCTTCACCTTTTGCAATGCGAAGATTGCACCACCCAGCCTTCCACATAGTACGTTTATGTGCTGCTTCCAACTCAAGGTGGGATCCATTGTGAATCCTAAAAACCTACATGAATCGCTTGTCGGGATAGGAGACTGAATATTCACGTTAGGGACGCACCTACCTGCGAACAGCATGACGTTCGATTTGTTAACGTTTAGAATCAGTCCGTTCGCCGAAAACCATTTATTAAGATGATCGCACACGGTGGTGACTTTGTAGTTGAGATGCTCATATGTTTCAGCGCTGACAACTACAGTTGTATCATCGGCAAACAAAATGACTCGACCGTCTTTAACAGCTGAGGGCAGGTCATTTATGAACGCGAGAAATAGAGTATTTCCCAGAGCCGAACCTTGAGGAATTCCCACTGTCACGTGGCCAGTTTCTGATCGTATTCTTTTCCCTCCCGCCATCACTTCTACTGTCTGTGTTCGGTTTTCTAAAAAAGATTTCAGTAGGTTACCATGCAGCCCATAACAGGAGAGTTTTTTTATAAGCAGGTCGTGACTTATAACGTCGAATGCTTTCGACAAGTCACAATAGATGCCAGCTACTTTCTGCCTGTCATCGATAGCGGTGGTGATGCTGTCAATCATGTTATACGCTGCAGTAGTAGTGGACATGTTCTTACGGTAAGCAAATTGTCTGTCAGTCAGTAGGTCGTTCTCGAAATGTTTCATTAGGTGTTGGGACAGGATGGACTCTATGATTTTGGATATGTTGGGTACTATTGAGATCGGTCTGTAATTATCAACGGATGTTTTATCACCCTTACTTTTGTAAACAGGACACACTCGTGTGCTTTTAAGTATATCGGGGTAAACGTCTTTATTGAACATCTCATTGATGAGGGAGACCAGATTATCCGAAATTAATGGCCAAATTGACAATAGAATGTTGACTGATATGTCATATATATCAAGTGTGTTTCGACTTTTTAATAATGTTCTGAGAGTGCGATCGAGGTCAGCACGTGTGACAGTGGGAAAACTATAGGCATTTATCTGAGCGGTTTGTAAGTGGGCGTGCAGATAATTTATCGCGAGTTGTTCATTTACGCCTATGTTGTAAGTTGAAGCGACACTCAAAAAATGGCTATTAAGGTGGTCAGGAACTTCTAATTTTTTCACAGGAATTGAATTACCTTTTTTTAAAGTAATGTCTTTCCTGTCCTGTGATTGAGAGGTTTCGTCCTTGATTATTTTCCAGATTTCTTTTGAAGGATTTTGACTGTCTGTTATCCTTTTGGTGGTGTAAGTTTGCCTGGCTTCTAAAACTTTTCGTTTAATCAGGTCTGAGTAGTACTTAATACTTGTGGATATACTAATGTCATCTGGATATTGTTGTCGGAAATGCGAAAGATCATTTAAATTTTCCATATATTTTGAGATTTCGTCAGTCATCCATGGGATACTTGGTTTACTTTTTATTCGTATCCGTTTTATGGGGAAATGAATATCTATAAAATATGTTAATACGCGTATTAATTTGCTAAACTTATTGCTAATGTCAATGTTATTATTAAATACAAAATTCCAATCATAATTCTCAATGTCACAGTAAAATAAATAAATTGATTCGTCATTAATTAGCCTACGTTCTTGAAAGGTATTTGTTTCCTCACGGTACAGATGTTCGACCGTTATTGTGAATAGCTGCGCGTTATGGTCACTTATCGGTGTATCTATCGGTGAGGCGGTGACGTCACAGGTGTTGTTTACGATGCCGCAGTCGATGGAGGTGGAACTCTCCGCGCACACACGGGTCGGAAACCCAACTGTGTTCGCGCATCCATAACTGGCCAGTATATCATTTACTTTTAATTTTTCATTTTTTTCAGATAAGAAATCGACATTCAGATCGCCAACCACTACGAATCTTTTATTTTCTAAAGTTACTTTACTTAACAATAATTCTAATTTCGTAATAAATATGTCAAAATCTCCTTTCCCAGTTCGATAAATCGCAACAATAATTAAATTTAAATTTACAATTTCAATTGATGTTATCTCAAAATGATACTCAACGGAAACGCTTTGCAGGTCGTTGCGCTGTTTATACCGAATATCGTTCCGTATGTACAACGCAACGCCGCCATGGGCGATGCGCTTGCGGCAGTATGCATTCGCTAACTCGTAGTTACATAACCTCACTTTGTCAATTTCGTTACTTTTGCACCAAATTTCGCTACATGCTAAAACATCTGGTTTTTCGGTGTCTAATAAAATGTTCAACAATGCGGTTTTGCCACAAATGGATCTTACGTTTTGGTGTATTAGTTTGAAGACCGAGGAATTCGCTAACGTGGCAACCGATCGCCGCTGCTCACTTTGAAGTTTTTTGGCTTCACAACGTTGAAAATTCTAATGGACACACCTTCCGGCCAGTTCTTACGACTACGGACTATTCGTACTTTATCTGCTGGTACATCAACCTTGAACGATGAGTAATGTCCTCTAGTTACCGTCAGCTTTTCACACTCGGCAACCTGCACGCCTGTGGTGGACTTGATGTGGTCAACTAAGTCTGCAGATGTGGTTTCTTCACTCAGATTGAAAACATGAAGACTGACAGATCGTGGTACAGCCGCTCTCAAACCATCCCGCCGTTCCATCAGTCCTACCTGCCGGGCTGGGACAGGCGGTTCGAAGGGCTTGGAGACAGCTGTCTGGAGAGCCGGCTTGGCTTTGAAAGTATCTGGCGATAGTGGAGGTCTCTGCGTTGTAGGCAACATATGACCAGTGGGTTGAGCCGGCCACGCTGGGCAAGGAGAGACCACATTTGGTGCTGGCGGTGGTCCTTGGGTTGCAGTCAGCTTACGATTTGCAGGCTGAGCAGGCCAGGCTGGGCCAGGAGGCATGGGCATGGGCAACTTGGGGACTATCGCCTGGAGAGCTGATCCTCGGAGAACATCTGGTGGCGGTGGTGGGCCCTGTGTCGCGGGCAACATACGATCAGCAGGCTGAGCCGGCCAGGCTGGGCCAGGAGGCACGGGCGGCTTGGAAGCTGCCGTCTGGAAATCCGATCCAGCTGGGGGAGCATCTGGTGACGGCAGTAGTTGTGCTGCCACAGCCTCGGACTGCAGCTTGCGACGAGGGCGGGACCTAAGTTGCATCTTTTCCACTGGCAATGTTCTTGAGGAGCGAGTGGGAGTTGAGACTTCTTTTTGTGGTTGGTTTACGCAGCCCACATTTTGGACTTGCATTGTGTCCAGGTTGGTGTCATGCATAAAGGCCAGTCCTTCCGGACCAGAGTCATTCAGTGAGATATTCAGTGTCCCGTGAGAGTGGAGATATTGTGGTGTAGTGTATTGCGTCTCCAAATTGAGGTCAGTCATTTTTGAATTTAGTATTTTTAATATCTCCGTATTTGTTTGCTTTTGCGTCATGATTTCACGTTGTTGGTTTATCATTATATCATATGTTTTGTCCAATTTATCTTTTATTTCATTCACTGTCACTTTTAAATTCAAAATAACGTCCACTAACCTGTCGTCGTTTATGTTATCCTTCAGTTTGTCCTTTTTTGGAGGCATTTTTACAATTTTTAATTAGTAATTTAGCGTTCACAGTAATATTTAACTACACAAATCACTTTATAAGTATAATTGAATTAAGTATAATTAATTATAAACAGAGCTATACAAATTAGCTTCGTACTCATGGCAGTGGCGCCATCTTTTTTCTTAGAAATGAATAATATTTTATAATAAAGACAACATATTTTTTTTTACTTACTGGTTCGGATACCTTTTTATGCTATAAAACTAGTGGGTGAAAACGCATTTTATCCATCCTCGACCATCCACTACCTCGAAAACCGAACAAACCAAAATGTTTACCTTGTATTTAAAAATAACATTCGTATTTTTTTGATTTAAACTAGTCTGTTATTTGTACTTTACAACTTGTCGATATATTGTTATCGACATATACCCTTCACTATTTTTATTTCACTGTTCCTGGTAACATTTCATCTGTCAGTCATTTGTCAATTTAGTCCGCAGAATTGTGAATTTTAGTTTACGTGCACCTCACTTCGTCTGTGGGCCCCAAGGGTGTGGTGTTTCGGCGATTCAGGGGCACTAAGTTTCCGCTTGAGGTCCATATATTTCCGGTGACGTTCTTGCTATCGACTTATCGAGTAATGTATTCATAGTTCATAGTAGTTAGATATAGGTACAAAGAGCTCATCGTCGAGCGTAATTCTGCGGGGCCAAATATCTAAAGTATCTAAACGAGGTGCGTGATCTTTAACTAAAAATACTTAGTAAGTATTGTAAAATAGTTTGCTGTATAGAATTCGTGGCATAGAAGTCTTATTTTGTCATATTAAGGTATATGTGTAGCCTTAAGGTTGCTAAGCCAGGCAACCAGCCGGCGTATCATGTTTCCAATTGTATAACTTATCTATGTGGATAAAGTATCCGTCACGATTTGGTATGTCAGTGTGATAGTGACAGATGTCTTATCCACGTGGATAAGTGATAAAATTGGAAGCATAATACGCCGGCTGGTCCGGTTGCTTTTAGATATAATTTAAACCTCAATGTCAAAATATGTCAATAATTTAAATCTCAATATTACACTTACCGTTTGTGCACGTATTGGCTTTTACGAGAAGCTGCTAAAAATCTTTCAAACTCAAACGGTTAGACACATACAATGAGTAAAATACAACACTATAAAATTCTTAAGAGCATACGGTAGCGAAAATGCTAAAATGGAAAGCAGCCCCCCTTTCAACTTGGGAGTTTTAGTTAAATATACAAGTGTTATTAACTAGATTTATCGAAAAAAATTGTCCATTAAGAACAACTCAGTCAAAAGATATTTCAAAAAAATCTTTAAAATCGAGATTCCGCTCTCGACTCTTTCCTCCTTCAAAACTTAATTAATCGGAACGAAATTTGAGAATCTAAATAACAATGAAATAATCTATGTCGGACCGTTTAGCTTTTTTGGTTAATTGTTACCAATCTTGAGTATCACACCTTTTTTTGCACCACAATGAAAAAGGCCGATTTTTGTAAATTTTTGATTGGCTCTAGAATCTTTAAAAAGCAAAATATCAAAAAAATCAAAACGGTCCGACACAGATAAAAATAATAACAATCTGTGTTGAAAAAATCATTGCTCTATCTTCAAAAACCAGGGAGGAAATAGTCGAGAGCGTTTGTATGGAGAATTGACCCCTACCGTATCGTCTTAATAGACCGTCTTAAAGCTTGAAGTCCATTGTCAGCAGAAACATGCATGAGACGTCCGTAACTAAACTGTCAACATCCACACCTCACATCTTCCGCCTCATTCCAACGCACATCTTACTTTATCACAAGATAAAAAGGGTCATTTTAGCCCGGCGGTTGAGGCTAAGATACGAGGTAGGCGCAGTGAGTTGGAAATGCAGTTGGCAGTGCAGAGATTAATATCCGGCACTGCATGTTATGCATTTCGCTGCATAATGCGGCGCCGGACACGACAAGTCCACAAGTTCCACAACACAACTAGGTATAGCCGACTAAGGCCAGTGCATGCTGGTTCCTAAAGAAACTAACCCCTTTATAAAGGATTAAGGATTCGTATAGGAGGTGTAAGCACACATTACTCGCCCCTTAGATTTGGTCAAAGGCGCCTAGCCTTATCTTATCAGAGATACACTAGAGAATTTTCGACGGGTACTATGGCGGGCAGCAGGTGGTCTACTTAATCTATAGTGGTAAGTAAAGTTCAGGACGTCCGCGTTAGCCTCGTAAGCTAAAGACCTGGGTTTGATTCCCAGCTCGGCCACCAGTGGGCTTGGTTGCTTTTTCTTTCGTGTAAGATATCTATTTCAGTTTGTACCCCCTTTATTTACAAAATTTAGCAAACTGTTATAAACCTATAGTTATTTCTTAATAGATAGAAACCCATGGGGACAAATGATTATAAATTGGTTGTTAGATTTGAAAATTCTATTGGCCAGCAGCCGATAGCCGATAGAATAAGCTCACTTTACTGATGCTTAAATTATTGGACCCAAATGCGAATCTTCTAATAGCCTGGCCACCCTTTCATATTGAAAACCTAATCTAATAACCATTAAAAAAAACCGACAGTCTCCTTCATAAAGTCTAGAGCTATTTATCTATAAAAGATATCTGTCAGCCATAACTCACTACATCATACCGGCGTTGTGATTGTGATGGCGTGCGAATGCGAACAAAGCAAGCATATTAAATTCATTCAGCCCGCATTAGATGCTCATTCCCATTCAATTTGCCATACGGCCAGGCTGACCAGACAGCATGTTGACGGTGAAGCGCTGGTAAATTCAATTCTGAACTTGGCATAATGTTATCTATACTATTTATTGTTTGTAGGTGAAACTTTACCTCCAGAGGCTCCAGAGTGTAGATACTAGATAACGCAACAAGTTAAGGCTCATTTTTAAAGACTCGACCTCTACATGGTAGGTAGAACCGTAAAATGTTGGCATCTATTTAGAAAAACTTGTAATCCGACAAAAATTATTTATGGCTGTTTTTAACACACAGAAGGTCTTGATGAAAGGAGTAACAATTCGGCAAAGTTTTAGCACCTTATTGTAATATTTCGCGATTGTTACTGTTGCTTTTTGTCCAAACGGTTAGCCAGTAAAAAAAGCTTCCACCAACCTCCTTATTCACTATTAGTCAGTCTAATTCATGAAAATAAAGAGGCATTAAATGTCGAGAACATATGCTAAGAACATCATCACAATTATTAAGAAACCAGCCAGCAAAATATTTAAGCATTTTCTTTACACTTATCTGAAGAAAATAATCGCATAGTTATATCGAGAAAGCTGCCCATCAAATCTGATAGAATATTACAGTATTCACTCAAACAATAGCGAGACGAAAACATAATAGCCATCCGACCACCCCTTTCCAATCCGAACATCGTGTATCACACAAATTACATACTAGCATCATGTTTACCTGCAAACAAACAAGTACGATTTTTCAAAACACTTTGTATACTCCGCATCAAAGACATGTGAGCTGCTAATGCTCTTACAAATGCCGGAACTCACCTCTATTGTCGAGACTTTAGAGCATGTTCAGATGTTTGTGATAGCTTTGGCAGCTCACATATATTTGATGGCGGCTGTACGTTTAAAACTTGATTCAAACTGTGTAGATATAGGGTTGGTATTAGGTAAGCTTGGGTGGAATGAGCTTTGATAAGCGCATGCGTGGAGACGCGTGCATAATCGCACGCGCATGATGGGAGATATTCATACATATTTCGTCTTGCTTGTTGCTCGGGTCTACTGTAGCGGGACCTATTGTTTTCAGGCACTAGTCATAAAATATCACCGGAAGTTTTGAGTTGCCTCGGATGTTAGATTTACATTTAAGACGTTACTTTCTAGACGTTCAAGTAGGTACCTATCGATTTCGACATGTTTTCACGCTTATTGCGAATAGAGAATTTTAAGACGAAGTAAAACTTCGTCAGCATTTTCCGGATAAGTAGGTGTATTCTCTCTTTAGACTTGCGCCATTGAAATCGAGCTTTGCAAGTATACTGGTGCAACTGCTGCATGAAGGCATTTCCGTGAGCTTTCTGAATAGTATCGAAGAGGTGGCGCGGGGCGGCGCCGGCGCAGCGAGTCTAATCTCGTGGCGATATTACTGATAAAACAATACAACAGTTATGAAACATGACGTGAATGCGGTGGGATAAAAGTTTCTATGTTTTAGTCGTCAAAGAGGTAACACTTCCTTATAAATAAAAGTGAGAATTGCTTGCTGTGTAAACTAGGAAAATATCATACACTTTTCCTAAATATAAATCCTATATATATATATGCTAACGTGCACGGCAACATTTTTCAATGAACTCATTCAAGTCATTCATAATTTCTCCATGCAGTTTCGCAGCTCACTGTACCACGTACTAGCACTATTCTTAGAATTACCTTATGTGTAGGTACTATATTTTCAGTAGTGGAGCTATATATAGAGAGTTAACGATACGAAGCGTGATCAATTTGCAACGTGTCTAGTCTAGGCCACCTGCTCGTCCGAAAGAACGTGCAGTTGTACAAAGCCGCACTGGCAGGATCGCCATGTGATGTGGGACGTAAAAACACGTATCTCAGGACTCAGGAGTAAGGTTTATTCCGGATAAAATAGCATTCATAGCAAAGAGTGTGTATGTGTGTGTGCGTGTGGCATTGCACAAACATTACAGCATCATCAGCCTAATAGCATTATTTACGCGATTAAAATTCCTATGTAGTGCAATAAAACGTTACAACGTGTCATCGCTTAATGGACGCCACCTTTATTGGCTGTAAACGTTTGCTTTATATCTTATATCGCTGTTCGAGGCTAATTTATTATTGTTTTATATTAGTTATTCTATGTTTTATATTATTACTCCTTAGAACAATGTAGTGTTACTTGTTGTACGTATTGCTAGAACTATTACTAATGTTCACTTCTTTAATTTCTTGTAAACTGTTAATAAAACCAAACTGGACATTAGTAACAAAGAGCTCTATTGTCTAAAATAAGTTATATCTAGTCGAACATTTTAACGTTCCTAATCTCGTTACTAACTAAACATAATCCCCCTTATTCATAAACGTTCACTAAAGTTATCAAGCCGATAATAAAGTTCGTTTGTCCCTTTCCGACGTATTGGTGTGATAGAAAGGGACAAACGAACTTTATCGGCTTGATAACTTTAGAGTACGTTTATGAATAAGGGGGAATATATATAAGAAATCCTACAGATTGCCGGAACCCTTCTCAAGGTTCTAAATATTAAATATTGAATACTGCACTAGTGTATATGTATATGGCCAGCTGCTCATAGAGCATTTTGCTTCCCATGATTGACTGGCCAGTGGCCAAGCATGCGCAGTGCTGGTATTTTACTTTCTTTTTTGTTTAATTTTTTTTATTACCTACAAGCCGACCTCAATAACTTTATTCGTTTTAATACATGCAGTAGCAATACGTTAATAACTTTAGGGTCCATTTACATATCGTTTATGCCTACTCGTTGTCATAAACACCGTGTCCTAATTCTAACCGTATTTCCACTGCAACATTGTGTTTTACTGCCATCATTTACGTAACCCAGCATCATAACAATAAATACCGGTTTAGCAGAAAATATCGCAATAAATATCGCAATACTAATGTCTCGGTATCCCGATCTCATCTGTTATCTAGATCTTATTGTCACGTTCCATCTTATCTGTGCGGCGGTGGGTGGGAGAGGGACAGGGCATTTTGAAACGTAATTATTGCGAGCTAATGAGAGTAGTTCTGGGAAGGCAATCTGCGAGGATGCGAGGTTGCGAAATTCGCGATTTGCGCAGATCGGACTGTATTTGTGGTTGCGTAGAATCAAGTATTACAAGAAAATAATAAAGTTTGAGAAATATGGAAATTAAAATACGTAAATTGGTTTTTTCACTGCTCTGCAGATTCTGAAAGTATCGTTCGTATGTCAACTGCATTATTACTACAGCGTGGTTGATGCAGTATTGCTGTAAAAAAACTGAACGCTTTGTTATTAAACTTACATTTATATCGCGAAGTCACTGTCTCATCGGATCCGAAGCACCAATATCTGTAACAAAAATATATCTACTAAATTAATCTAGTACTTATCATATACACAATACACATGAGGTATAAAATGACCAGCTGCTTGGTAATCTTGAATATCTCGATTATGCATTGTTTTCGTGAATTCCATAGTAATAGAATATAACCTATTCATTTGTTAAAATCTTGAAATATGCTGCAGTGTATAATAAGGTGGCAGCCCTACATAATAATATTATGACACTGATGATTCTTTATCCGAAGCCTAATAGAGTCTTTTGAATTAAATAAAACACTAGACTCGATTGTCTCGTAAAAACAAATGGAGTTTTCATTAGACTTATATTGACCGGGATATAGACCATGATTACCTTTTTGATTTTTGTCGAGCTCCCGATATTTCGACGCAGTTGCATGCATCATGATGCGCGCTGTCTATGCAACTTTAACATCCACCCGCCTTCGTCAGTTTTCCGTGATCATGATGCATGCAACTGCGTCGAAATATCGGGAGCTCGACAAAAATCAAAAAGGTAATCACGGTCTATATCCCGGTCAATATAAGTCTAATGAAAATAACCGTGAATCATTCAAAACTCTTAAATGGAGTTTTGATCAACTAGCCGTCGACCATTGTTCACACAGTTTCATAGTTCGAGCCATATCGAAATTAGGTGCGTCTAATAAACACGCGATGGACCGTAGGAATTCCAAGTAGGAGATGAAGAGACGCTAAACGGTGCGTCGCGGATAAAAAGTGATTACGGACGATTATTTATGCACGTCGCGGTGAACGGCCTGCGCCGCGCTGCGCGACAATATCGTTCACTGACTGAACTGACTCTTCGTTTACTGACCATGCTTAGTTAAAACTACCTAGAGAGCTCTTTAAAGTTCAACATGAACATTTCATTCAATTTCCGATGGAAATTTTGATTCATATCTAAAACAACAAATAATTGAAATGCAAATTGAGTGTTGTTGTGGTACTTTTATGAGAGTTTTTTTAGAATTCTTATATAATGAAATCGTAATGAAATAGGAATTTTCTTTTTCGGATTACATCGATGAAATTCGATAACTCTCGCTCTCTGCATATTACCAGCAAATTATACATATAAGTACCATTATACGGGCATTTTCAGAATTTGGGACCCCCTAATTAGCGTAAGTTGTTACCAAAAATGACCTCGCTGTTAGTTTTGTGACGACAATTAAGCATAAAATGTCTGTCTAAAAATTTTCTTTTTTCACATTCTGAATGTAGATTATCGCTTAAAGTTTATGTAATTAACACAAAAACAATATTTTTATTGAAATTTCATGCTTAATTATCGTCACAAAACTGACAGCGAATTAATTTTTTTAACAAGTTACGCTAATTGGGGGGGGGGGGGGGGGGGGGGGGGGCAAATTCTGAAAATGCCCCTATATTAGTATCTTAGCCAACATGACAGTAAGCACACATATATTTTTATTTTTTTATAAACAAACAGGCTGCAACCAACTCCAACTTGTATTGTTATTATAGGAACTACACACTGACGATGTAAGTTTGAGTTATTTCATTATTTGTCAAGACCAAATAGAATATAAGTACATAGGTTTATCCACTGATCTAATATCTCAAACTTCTGACAGTTTACCAATACGAGTTTTATTGGTACATACACACTACAAGCACTTTCAGAGAACAAATTCCCATATCGGAACAAAATCATAACAAGGAGAGATCGTGCACATCTAAACGGCCATGTTACTATCTTCCACATCGACTGAAAACATTTAAACCCTATTCCCAACATACAAAGTCCATTTACTGCTAAAAATGTAGCTCTTGTTACTTAGTAATCTTAGTATATCTGCAGGAAATTGTTTTAATATTGTAAACCTTAGCGCTTAGACTTCAGGTATACCTCCGGTCAGGTAAGAGTGCTGGTATCTAAAGGATAACGCCGACGGTGCCTTATAAGGCTGATGTTATTGATAATGGCTATATTGATAAATAGATGTCTCAGGATGAGTATATAGGTAAGTTAGGTACAGTTGCGTTTTTGTTTCAATTGCCGAATAAAATAAGAGTAGCTCAGGTGGTTTTGAAAGATAAATTACAAGCTTAGAACCGCAAAAATCCAAATTCAAATTACTTTATTACTTATTTAAGTACCTATATTATAAATAAACTTTTTAACAAAAAATAAAACCGCCTTCAAAAATAAGCGCGTTACAAAACACGGAGAAACTAAAAAGCCAAAAATAATAAACCTTTCAATTCAGATTTCTTATCGTATTGCAATAAGCTAAACATCCAAATTATAAACAAATCAATTATTTTTGTAGTCGGTACCAGACCTGTTCGTCGCCTTGCTATTGCCTGTTTGCCCCACCCAACCATACACAGGCTGGTACCGACTCCAAAAATAATTGATTTGCTTATAATTTGGATGTTTAGCTTATTGCAATACGATAAGAAATCTGAATTGAAAGGTTTATTATTTTTGGCTTTTTAGTTTCTCCGTGTTTTGTAACGCGCTTATTTTTGAAGGCGGTTTTATTTTTTGTTAAAAAGTTTATTTATTTGTTGATTTTTAGTGGTTCCTAGTGATATTATATGTATCAGTCCGAATACATGTACAGTAGTGAAAGAATTATCCTTTAACTCCTAACCATTGAGGAGTTGACCTTCCATCATCAGCTCAGCCACATAAAATTATTACCATCAGACGTAAATACTGGTGTACCTTTGAAAAATAGACTAAAAACATTACATGTGCCTATAACATTTGAAGAGTTCCCTCGATTTCTCCAGGATCCCATCATCAGACCCTGACTTGGTGCCAATGGGACCATCTCGGGGTTATACCGGTTCGATCAAAAAAAAAATTTTGAAAATCGGTCCACGATTCTCGGAGATATCGAGTAACATACATACTAAAAAAAAAAAAAATAAAAAAAAAACATTCAGTCGAATTGAGAACCTCCTCCTTTTTAACCGACTTCAAAAAAGGAGGAGGTTCTCAATTCGACTGAATTTTTTTTTTTTTTTATTTTTTTTTTGTATGTATGTTACTCGATATCTCCGAGGATCGTGGACCGATTTTCAAAATTTTTTTTTTGATCGAACGGGTCTAACCCCGAGATGGTCCCATTGGCACCAAGTCGGGGTCTGATGATGGGATCTTGGAGAAATCGAGGGAACTCTTCAAATGTTATAGGCACATGTAATGTTTTTAGTGTATTTTTCAAAGGTACACCAGTATTTACGCCTGATGGTAATAATTTTATGTGGCTGAGCTGATGATGGAAGGTCAACTCCTCAACGGTTAGGAGTTAAAGGATAATTCTTTCACTACTGTACACATATTCGGACTGATACATATAATATCACTAGGAACCACTAAAAATCAACAAATAAATTAACTTTTTAACAAAAAATAAAACCGCCTTCAAAAAAAGCGTGTTACAAAACACGGAGGAACTAAAAAGCCAAAAATAATAAACCTTCGAATTCAGATTTCTTATCGGATTGCAATAATCTAAACATCCAAATTATAAACAAATCAATTATTTTTGGAGTCGGGGCCAGCCTGCGTATGGTTGGGTGGGGCAAACAGGAAATAGCAAGGCGACGAACAGGGTGGCTAGCCGAATGGCACAAACGCTCACGAAACGCTCACGAAACGAAGCGCTAGTAGATATCTATCTCTATCGCGCTTGCGTATTGGCGCGACAGAGCCAGCGGCGTATCGCTTTCGTTTGGCGTCGGAGAAATGCCATTCGGCTACGGGGCCAGGTCTGGTACCGACTACAAAAATAATTGATTTGTTTATAATTTGGATGTTTAGATTATTGCAATCCGATAAGAAATCTGAATTCGAAGGTTTATTATTTTTGGCTTTTTAGTTCCTCCGTGTTTTGTAACACGCTTTTTTTGAAGGCGGTTTTTTGAAGTCGGTTAAAAATGACGGTACCTCTTCGCCACTTTTTTTGATAATAGGTAGGTAGGTGCTTTATACGACGCCAATTTCTTTGTATTTACTGAAAAAAACTGAAATGTTTCCGTATATTACGATTTACGACCGCTGACTAAGGTCATTTCAGTCATTTGATTGTATATTATGACTACCTTACCCTCTACACAGTGAGAAACTAGTCGTCTTTTGGATAATGTCACCTGCAACCTGCAATTCACCTGCCTTCAAGTCAATGTTCAAGTCATAAAGTTTTAAAATTCACGAAGCATATAACATAGTTAAATTCTAAATATTTTCAAATATTCACAGATAGCCATCGCGCAATTTAAACCCATCTCGCTTGATGCGCACATCGCGCACGCAAATTAGACGTGATGGCCATGAAAGAGCGCCTTTTTTATACTTACCTAAATGCGCGTCTCAAATACTTTCTTATACTCTGTTCACTTACAACCGTATTATGAAGAGATATGGTCCACAGCAGAGTGTTGTTATCTCTGGCATAACGTGTAATTTTAGGAAACATGTAATGAGCGTGATTGGTGTGATTTGGTGCGATCTTGCAATTATGTCGTGTTGATTCTACAAATGTTATTGCACTTATTGTTTTTTCTGGTCTGGTGTAGTGTAGACACGGCAGATGTCGGCCAAGTCTGTTTGATATTTTTCTTTAAAATTAGAGAGCTTTCCTA
This sequence comes from Leguminivora glycinivorella, assembly GCF_023078275.1. Taxonomy (NCBI): domain Eukaryota; kingdom Metazoa; phylum Arthropoda; class Insecta; order Lepidoptera; family Tortricidae; genus Leguminivora; species Leguminivora glycinivorella. The sequence goes on from NC_062982.1 coordinate 23,871,559, forward strand.
TGTCTAATCTTAATATACCTAACTATTAACTGTGTAAGAACGTCCTATATTATTTATTTATTTATTAACAACCAACGAACAGTGAATAGGTACCTACATTTTTTATTTTATGTGGCATTTTATCACAAATTCCAAAAGTATTTCTGGTAATAAAAAGGATATTGCGCATGAAAAAACTCGCCTAAAGTTCAACATAGAACTTGGAATATTTTTACATTGCTTTTATCTAGAACTATACGTGTAACATTTGATCGTGCATGACTTTCTCTCGATCACTAATCTCGGACCTTGTGTTCTTCTAATCGCATATCATTCGCAAGCGAGATACATGTTACGCTCAAGAACAAACTATGTAATGTATATTTGTCACGTGTTCACTTACTTTTAATCGATAATAACTAAAGAACCACCAATAGAAACTTGTCTAATATAATGGAAATGTCTCGTAAATATTTTACATTACCATTTCTATACGTTTTTCTATTCATTTCGTGTTTCTCGACGTACGATTGGCATCGCTAGCTCCCTGTTGTCAAGGTTGCAGTCATTTTTGTTACATTCTAGCATACTAAGTAATGGGAATTCGTTTCATTTACCAAGGTCTTTCAAAACAGTACATTAAAAAACCAATTCAGACACTTCGCAAATAAACTTTAAGTTGATTTTCGCACAGATTTAAGTTAGACACTTGACATTGTTCATAAAATTCAGTTTTCGTCGCCGGGCGTTTTTTCCACGTTCGATTCTTACTATTCTTGGAAGTAAGATAACGCCTGAGTTGCGTAAAGTAAACGAAGAACAAGAGAAAAAACGGTCGCTCACTGAAATATTTTATATTCCGTATAATTTACGACTCAACAAAGATAAGTGTTGCCACATGTGGTTGTGATTAACTTGTTCGTAAAACAAATCGTTTGTTTGATATTGCTTGGGTTCAATAACCTCATTACTTTTTATACTTAGTGTGTTTGGTTCGTTCTCAAAAAAGTGGCACCGTCAGGGTAAAGTGAATGAAAAAAAATGAAAATGGGTTTTTGTACCTTTTTGGATTTAAATATGTTTTTGAGTGCATCAATGATACGGAATTTTCAGGAGGGAACGAAATAGTCGTAAAAACGTAGAACTTATAGCGAGTTGAAATTTTAGACATACAGGAGAAAGTGAATAGACAGGGTAGCAGGGAAAACGTGGCAGGATAAAGAGAGTTTGAATAAAACAACAAGTTTACCACTAATAATTCAACGTATATCGACTATTATGATTTCGTTAGGATTCAATTTTTTTTCTTTAAGTAGAAACAAAAGCAAAAAAAAGTATTTTTTTAAACAATATCCATTATTTTTTATTCAAAACAGTTGAAGTACAGTAAGTGATATCTGATTATTATTTTCAGTCACGATGCCTGCAGTGTTTGACTGGTAGAGAATGCCTTAAGGCATTATGTACACCATTTTGTACTTTTTTATGTGCAATAAAGAATAAATAAATAAGTACCTACAATCACAGTCTTGTAAAACAACAAAGCACATATCATGATTCACAATGTGAGTTGTACTTGTGCATGTAATGCCTGCAATGGCTGCCCCAGTGGAAGAGTTGGTTCCTCTCCTTGATGTCTCCTTGGTAACATATGTCGAGATAATGAGGTGAGTATTTAAAATGAGGGCCACTCTAGGGCCGGACGGTGTGCCTTGGCTCTTTAAACATCTTGGAAGTGGATTACGTGGCCACATTGACGACTGCCTCCGAGAGGGTATATATTCTCGTTGGAAGGTGAGCAGACTGTGTCTTTCGAAAAAAGGGTAGTCCAGCTGACTGTCCCTTAGGATACCGTCCCATTGCCCTCCTAGATGAAACTGGCACGAAGTTGAGCGCATCATCGTAAGTCTCATCTACTGCTGTGCACGCATTTTGAAAGACACGTGCCCAAACATCAGAGATCGGGTTCTGGGAGAAGCGATAGACGCAATTGATGCGCTGCATAAATACAGCGGTCTGGTAGCAGAGAAAAGGCAGGGAGCTATCGCAGTATCTCTTGACATTGCCAATTACTTCGGCTTTCTTCCTTATGTGATAATAAAATAGGCGCATTGCTTCCACGATGCGCCTTTCTATTTGAAGATCATCATTCACCATAGGGCATTACCTTTCAGACAGAGTACTGCTCAATGAATCAGGAGGAAGATGCCTAGAAAGACGAATGGAGTGTGGTGTTCCTACCGGCTGCGCCATATAAACGTATAGGGACAGGTCAATGAGACTACGTGCTCAAATCAAGACTGACTTCTTTATTCTTCTTCTTACCCACATGCATATTCATAATAATCATAACCTACCCACAGTTTTCCACAGGGGTCGGTACTGGGCGCCTGCTCTGGAGCATCGGCTTTGACTTGGCTATCAGAGTAGTCCAACTTCTCCGCATGATCACCATTTGTTATGCCGATGACACAATAGTAGCCGTGAGGGGAAGAAAGTACCAGGATAATAAGAAGAGCCACAGTGGCAACTGAGCTCACAGTTAGGCGCATTAATTTGTTTGGGCTTGCGGTGTTACTTGCCACGACCGATGACGTGGTTTTCGAAGGAAAGGGTCCGAAGAAAGTGATTGCTGCCGACCTAGCCAAAATGATAATCGTTGACGCTATACGCCGATCGAAATGCAAGCTGGTTCTGTAATGCCTATATACAAGAGCGATAGGGATGTTGCCTTGCCTATTGGCGGTGAGGCGGTCCCTCTTACGCCCCAAATTAAGTACTTGGGCTTAAATTCAAACCAAAATTGGTACTCCGAGGAACATTTTATCAAATTGGTTCCTAGCCTCGACGGGACTGCTTCGGCGCTGAGCAGACTACAGCCCAATATCGAAGGACCCAATGCCCCATATCGGCGCTTATATGCGAACGTCATCCGCAGCGTGTATACAAAATTTCAGCTCAGTCGGTTGAATATTTCTGCTTCAAATTGGGTTGCAAGATTTGACCTCAACATACATACAAACATACATACATGCATACATTGCAAGTTAGTAAAAACCATGTCAAAATAGCTTTTTTTACTTGTATTTCTTTATCTAAATCATATTTAGATTAACATAAAACTGCAAAAATCTAAACCCTAGAAAACCACATCTAATCAGTCACAAATTATGACACAAGAGCAGCTAATTTTTAAGGCAGACACAAAAGAGCATAAACTTTAAGCATTCGCTGACAAAAAGACAAGACAAGGCGCTTGGCTCAGAATCAGAAACTATTAACTGTCAGCAGCAGAAGTAGCTAAAGAAATCTTCCACGCTAATCGTTTGCTCCGTATAGCGAATTAAACTATAGTCACTGTCACCATATTAGTGCGACTGAGAGACGTTGATGTATACGACGCCGGCGCAAAAGATGCATCATGTGTGAATAATCCCTTAAGATAATATATGTGTAAAGTTCCGAACTTAACTGTACGAGTATATAATATAGGCAATAATAAAACATTGGCTAAAAAGAAACAGCTGATAAGCAGTAAGTCTCAACTCAACTCAAATTACATTTTCCCCTCACTAGCTCGGAAACACGTGTTTTGTGTTTTAATACCAGCGGGTAAAAACGCATTTTATCCACTAGTGGGTAAAGTATTTTGACCTTGAATAAAGTCACATTAACTGCTTTAAAATTGATAAAAGTAGGTGAATCTAGTAATAAAGATGATTTACCACCTGTTGGAACTACTGGAAGCAGTGATAAACGCATTTTTTGCGTTGTAGTTTCCTCGATATAGTGAGGGGAAAAGTTTTGTGTTACACTCGGGTGCAAATGTATTTTACTTCTCGTGTGTTAAAAAACTCGCAAGTTCAGGATTCTATTCTCGAACCACTCGCTTCGCTCGTGGTTCAACTATAGAATCCTTTCACTTGCTCGTTTTTCAATTCCACACTCGGCGTTAAAATACAACTTTGCCCCCTTGTATAACAAATAACTATTATTAGAAAGTAATGTACGAGACAGAAAAACGCTCAATCCACCATTAGCAGTAAATGAGACAATATTGCGTGCTGTCAGTTACGAACGGATACTAATCGTTAATCCACCAGTATAACTTGGATCTCTAAGCTTTATATTTTTTCAAATGATATTCCAATTATTCTCAGCTCACTGCACGTTTGTCCAGAACTTTTGCCTCGCACTGCCTGAACGTAGTTTCTTATATATCCGAATATAGAATGCCTATAGAGCTTATTCCCGTCTTACGCCGTGTCTTGTGTGGGCGACGGTCGCGCGACCGTCGCGCGATCGTCGCCGTCGCGTCTCATACTTCCATATCGATAAGGTTTGATTTCGTATGCGTCGCATCGCCGTCGCGCGACCATCGCGCGACCGTCGCCCACGCAAGCCACGGCGTTAAAGACACACTTGCAAACCACAAACTTGCAGACGACAAACTTGCAAACCCTCTGGTTTTTATGATTTAGGAGAAGGTAAACGAATAGACGGATCGCCTCATGGTATGCTATTATGGATACCCTCCATACCAGAGGGGTTATAGCTAGGTGCATTGTTAACCTCTAAGATAAGATAATAAATACAACTAGGTTTTTTCTTGAAGGTAAATGCTTACCATCAAACACTCGTAATGTATTTTCGTTTTCATCACGTGTAATACCTACAGGTGGTTATAGGGTTACCATGGTATACCAAATCAGAGGGTCAGCTTACGTAAGCCACGGCCCACAAACGCAGAGAGTTAGCATTGTGAAGCCGCGGCTATCGCTAGTGATGTGCTCATTAATCATTCGCCAGACATCTCCGACACATAAAACACTGAGATTACAGACGCATTGCAAACGCATGCCGAGAACGGCTTTACCAAACGCGAAGAACTGACTCCAACCAACGCCAAAAAAAATATCCTGCACTAAACTGTTTCTGTTTAACCCAACGGTTGATTGGTAGCAGGGGCGGCTCACTCCGCGAATCTATCGCCGCGCTACAAGTACATACCGGGGGCCGCGAGTTCGCGGCCCATTCACTGGTGACGACCTTCGCGCGGCGCAATAGAATTCAATGTCGGCTACTCGCGTGCGATCCGTTTGTTAATGTAGGTAATAATTTAGAATGGCGGCATTTTGTGAATATCAAAGGAGTGAGCCTTCTGTACTTGTACTATTATATATTCTGTGTTGGTAGAGACAAGCCTCTTTTGAAATGAAACTTCCAATGCAACTTCCAACTGACAGCGTTAAACGTTTAACGCTCAGTGTTGCCAACTCGAATTGTGAAAAACAATACATTACGGAGCTTCACTTTTTCCGTGCGGAGGGACTCCACGCACATTTTTAAAATTGTGCAATAAAGTAAGCACTCATCGCATCTGCTTTGCAGGTCGACTGATTTGTAAGAGTTTTTGGTCTTTTGACAGCACTGTTTGGAAGCTTGACGAGTGTCACTAGTGCAGTTGAAAAAGCTCAAGCCCGAGAAAAATAAGAAGCCACAATTTATTTCACTTTGTAGGCGAATTGGGTAAATTACCGTCTCAGAAACGGCAGAATTCTTTGTAAGAAAATTTATTTTTCCGTATGACCCCATGTTCAAGTACCTACTTCAAGTGACAAATGCTCTCGTCTGCTTTCAGAACATTTGGTTCTGTTAAGAGCGTTACATCACTGCGCTGATAGGACATACTAGTATGGACGACGATGACTAAATACACGTAGGTACCTCACATGTTTTGCAACGGGACAGTTTACCGAGCTCAAGGTAAAAGCATTCAAAAGCGAGTTATTCTGAAACCGTAGAAACTAAACACACATCAAACTAGCACTAAATAATAAAGTATAATAAGAGATGCACAAACATATAAAAAGGGCATTTAATTTGAAACTTTGAGCCCTTACCAAATTAGCATTTGAGATAGAAACGGGGATATTAAAACTAAAATTAAAAGCCTCATATAGCGATTTATTTAATACAAAAAGAGGAAAGTCAGCTCCTGGTAGCGGAAAGATCTACCGGAAAATCCTGGGACCTGTCAAGAGAGATGACGGCACGTGGAGGTTAAGGGGAAAGCCGAAATAGAGGAGTTGGTGGGCGAAGCGAACATCATCGGCGTAACCAAATCTCGCAGACTTCGCTGGTTCGGCCACCTACTAAGAATGGGAGAGGATTGGGCTGCCAAGAGGGAGTATGGAGATGGCGGATCTGCGTCAGCTACAAGCCGATAATTGGCAGGAAGCTGCGCAGGATCGGGATAAGTGGCGTGCTCTCGTTTTGGAGACCAAGATCCTCTTTGGATCACAGAGCCATACTAGTTAGTTAGTTAGTTATAGCGATTTATTTGCATTTAAAATAAGAGTGCAGTTAAGTTCATTTCTATTTATTTGCGGATTGCATTTAAATATAAATTAATTTTATTTTTATGAACACCGCGCAGCGTAAAGAAACTAGGCGTTTTACGATAACGACGTCACAGATGGACACTTAGATAATTTTACAAGCAAATCCACTATGAAAATAATATCCAACCTGTCGAGCTTTTGCTAGAAAATGGCATTTTACTGTACTTCCGTAATTAACTTTTACGAGACACAGCTTACGCTTAAACTATTGAAAATATTACGTGTAACTTTTATGCTTGCGCGTTTATGATTATTTATATACTTTTGTTTATGGACTTATGACTATAACCACTATAGGATTAAGAAGTGTTGAACTTCGTAAATCTTATGATAATGTTTTCTAATGTGACTTCTCCTTTTAATATTAATTTTACTTTACAAGCAATACGTTTCAAACCCTAACAACCTTTATAACTTCAACATACAGAAGTAATATGGTGTATAATCAAGTAGCAAAGGATGCTTTTAGGTCGTTTAGTTCCTCGCATAGGATGGGACTTGAACCATTAGGTGTGGATAACCGTATAAAGCCGATATTGATATGCTAATGATATCACTTTCGCGACCACGACTATAAAATAGAGAGGTGACTGGCGGAACAGTAGTTTGTAGTAACAGTAGTTTAAAACTATTATTTCCTGAACTATAAAATTAGCTTTTTGATATTTTTTTTATTTAGTATTACCATTTTATTTTACATTTGTTAGCATATCCTGGTTTGATCGGGTATCAAGACGTATATTTAATAGTTATTTGTTATACAAGGGGGCAAAGTTGTATTTTAACACACGAGAAGTAAAATACATTTGCAACCGAGTGTAACACAAAACTTTTCCCCTCGATATAAATAGCGAGGAAACTACAACGCAAAAATGCGTTTTTATCACTACTTCCAGTATTTCCACAGGTGGTAAATCATCTTTATTACTAGATTCACCTACTTTTATCAATTTTTATTAAGCAGTTAATTTGACTTTATTGAAGGTCAAATTACTTTACTCACTAGTGGATAAAATGCGTTTTTACCCGCTGGTATTAAAGGACAAAACACGTGTTTCCGAGCTAGTGAGGGGAAAAAGTTATTGTATTTATCCTTACAATCAGAGGTCAGCAAATTGCCGCCGCTCGGATGACACATGCTCATCACCAACAAAAGATATAGATAGGAGTTCTATATCACGAAACACTAACACGAAAAATAATATTTTTTAGCACTTTGGCAGCCTGCCAGCCCGGAGAACTAGCGATTTGTACTTTTATTTGCTCTTTTGCTCAAAGTTGTGCAGGCCCTAGTCTTGGGGTGCATTTCATGCACGGCTTTCACGTCATTTTGCATGCACCCATCAGCCCTAGTGATGCTCTAAAGTCGTATCATTGAACCTAGATTAATACCGTAACAAGTCAACGCTAAAAGTGTTGAATCTAAAGCTAAATCGACTCCGAGTCTCGACGACATTCCGACACAACCGTGGAGCAATGAGAATCGATACAAAAACTCGATTATTAATCGTCATTCGATTGTGAAACCGAGTAGGTACTTGTCGTTGCCCGTCTAATTTTAAAGGGTATCGAATACGATCGAGTCGAGGGTGTGACTGGACATGTTTGATCGCTATGATTACTTTATTCTTTTATTTGACGTGTGCATAATCGGTTATGAGATGAACAAATATTATAAATTCTTTAAGCTACGAGTAGGTCAATGACTCTGTTTTCCGGATTATACATTCACGATAATTTATAAATATGGTTATTTTATTCGGATGTCGCTGCTCAAAAATCTTCATTGTTGACATGATAAACAAAATTTTACAAATCGTGTGAATATTAAAATGGAAAGCTTACAAGAAACGCATCTATGTATTACTGGCAATATATAAATCACTATTATTTTCAAATGTGGCAAGAATCATAGTAATAACCATAATGTAGCATTATAATATGCTAGTAGGTACTCAAAGTCCTGATGCGACAGACGGTTGACATTTGCGGTGACACGCGATGGGCAGTTTGAAATCGATTCATGTTTACTTCATGAGGAAATTCAAGCAGGATACTTACAGGAATTTGTGTACATTATCTTCATTGCGACATGTGATAAGAATAAACTTGCATATGAACTAAGAATCATATCGCACATTCTACCCAAAGTAAAAGGAACTGCTAATAACCATCTCAAAGATGGAAATATCGCTTAGAGCGCTGGCGCAAAAAAGCAAGCAAGAATAGATTACTCCAAATAATTCCTCGGCGGATTCCTAGGGAATGCCGGGTTAGGTGTACACCTCTACCACCCTCTACACAGCGTTAAAAAATCAAGCTGATGTGAACACGTCGGCTGCAACTAATTCATGTCGAATTCGTGAATGCAGCTAAAGCAGCAAATGAGGATGAAGGCTATCAGATTATCACATATCTTACGTGAATGGCTTATCTTTCGGTCGTCAATCTTCCGTCCAATTAAAAGTTCCAAAGAGCGGATCTAAGCAAGATGCCCATTCACGCCCACCGTATCGACTCCCGCGCACCGATCGACGCGCGGATACTTCTGCGTCTGCGCACCTATTGAAACGTCTCCGATACCATCTGACGATCCTTAGCTACGTCACTCACTATTCAATTATGCAAACCTAGATAGATAAGGATTCTAAAACGTTCAAATATAGAAGATATTCAAATACGTTATACAAATTCGTGATCCATCAATACAAGACACGACGTTGAAAAAACCGTCGCAAGCGCAGTTTACAACCGATCCGAACCAATTTACACGAGGGCTTTGATTTGAAACATTTCATTCAAATTTAGAAGTCAAGTTACACTGGGAAGATATACAAAAAGTTTTATAGAGAGACAACTGACATGTTTGCACCTTATTCTATTAGAAATAAGTCGGATATTGGACAGAGATTTTTGACGAGCGTCTTCAAATAGTCGCTCGTTACGCGAGTATGATGGATGGCCGTGTCGGATCGCAGCACGCGCTGTCTTTTCACCTTTCCCTCGCCTTATCCCCTTCATTTAAGATTGATAATCCAGCAAAGTTTATCTTAACACATTCGAGTTACAAAGATTGACAGATCCATGCTTTACACCTTTTTATTCCCTCCCCATAAGGTGGATATTCAAGTGAGGTTCTGACATTGCGTCGAAGAGATTGACAAGTCCGTGCGATAGTATCGGCCGTCATAAAATATAGCCGCTAGTTAGTACACATTCACTGCTCCATCGGCCGTCAGAGTGAGCGATACAATTTCATTTGGACACTATCTGATACACAATAACGACATTATTCATTGGTGTGAGAGATGCTTGGGAAATAAAGGGAAAAACAATGTTATAAATGCGAGAGCTTTGTGTCTGGACGTTCAGATAGGTTCCGCATATTTGTAAGGCATAATCTTTAGACCACCACATATACATGTACGAGTATTATGGCCAGGATGAAACACTACATCGTGGGTGGCTCACATCACATCACGTGCTTTAAGTAACAATATCATTAGGAACTATTAACAATTTACCAAATCGAAATGAGTTGATACGTACTTTATAATTTGAATGAACCTATAAATAAAAGAGTGCTACCTATAACAAGTTTTATGAAAATCAAATCGCGGGCAAAACCAAATGCTAACAAACGTGTTTTCCTTTGTTAAATAATATACGTATGTATGACAAAATGCAAATTTCCGAGACTCTCGCGATACCTACTCGAATACAATAGGAGAGTACAACGCAATATTAGAGAATGAAACTCAACAAGTAGTTGTCCCACTAATCGTAGTGTTAACATATCGTCACTACTTTGAAAAAAACTTGTATCTTCTTCTGTCAATGAAAAGAAAAATGTAATAAGTATGTATGGAATGCATGTAGACTTACTGCGTTTTAACTTTGAGGAGCAATGTGAGATATGAGATTTTTTCAAAGTAGTGACGATATAAAGAATTAATTGAGTATAGAGTTTTATTTTTATCACATATGTTAAATAATTTAAATGTGTGTGCTCTACCAAGAGCAACTTCCACTTGTGCCGTGTATTATTTGAGTAGAACTATTATCACTGAAGTGGCTCTGCGAGCTGCTTCGCTAATGCTTAGAAAACGCGAAAAGCACAGTTTTTAAAGTCATTATCAAAGTCAATTCACGATAGTCTTAAACGTCTATAGTGTGTATTGACGTTTAAGTAACATGTGATAATTTCCGCATTTAAAGAAAATCTCAAAAATATGTATTTGTAAGTAGGTAGAATATGGGCACAAAGTTTCACCAAAATCAGGGAGAGCATTCGAACATCCAAAAAACAAATCGAGTTAACCCGTAGAACTATGCTATCGCTCCGATAGAACCTGCTTACATGTATGGTTACTTTCTGGTTGCCCTAACCAGTCGACTCCACCATGGCTATTCGAACAATATCCTGAACATGGTCCAAGACTCCAAGTGATATATTGGTGGGGAAATGCTATCCGCGTAAAGTTGACTTTCCTTAACGTCATTATTTATTGCCCAAATGCACTTGCAGTCGCAATATTTAGTGGCGTACACGCTGGATTTATTAACTCGGATTTGCAATGTACGCGCACTGTTCTGGCTATTCTTGTTTATTACAGGCAAGATCTCCCAATAATACTTACAAAGGAAGAAAATCAGCAGCACCAGAACAGAAGGCATAGCGCGAGACCAAAATGTCGTCAAACTCTAACGTAGCAGTTCTTGTGTGTGTGTGGATTGAGTGAGCACCTTCCGAAAATAAAAAAAAATATGCTGATCATTTAGTAAAAGTTCTAAAACAATTGTAAAACGAATCTCTGAATTTGTAAAAAGATAAATCAAAAGATACAGCCATTAACATGTGCTCACTCAGTTCTCACATACTACCAACGAAAACAGTGAATATATTCATTTAACATATAATATTTATATACTAACATTTAGTAAAAAATAGGCCAACCTACCTCTATAAATATTAGATCACCTAGTTACGTATTTAATTTTTTACAAATAGTTTCTTATGCTCACTCAATCCTCACACTTTTGAAAAGCCGAATTTTGATGAAAAACATAAGATTTAGACCGCTATTACATGTGTATAGTTTAGTAAAAGTGAAATGGGAATTTGTAAAATACAAAACGAACCACTAACGTGTCAGGTTTTTTTATAATAAATTTTTGTAAGTGCTCACTCAGTCCACACGTTTTGAGAAAGTTAAAAATGTAAATATCTTACGATTTGTAGCACCTAAGACACTCGAAAGTACTTCAACATTTAGTAAAAATTTTTACTAAATATCCACCATCTAATATTTTAAATTCGTTGTCTGGTTTTAAAGATATTCAGACATAACTTTTCTCATACAAATGTATCAAGTAGGGTGACCACACTATGTCGGCTCCTGATTTTCCCCACCTTCCCATTGTCATATTGAGATTGGGGAGTTTCGTTCAATTTTGATAATAGTTTATATTAAACTAATACCATATTAATTCTCCATCTGCAAACTGTTTTTAGGTTATGTTCTTGGCCTAGTGATGATGTGTATTGTGTAATTTTTATCGACGTCAGGATAATAACCATATCGACATCTATATGGTCGATATGGTTATTATCCTGACGTCGATAAATTAATATGGTATTAGTTTAATATAAACTATTATCAAAATTGAACGAAACTCCCCAATCTCAATATGACAATGGGAAGGTGGGGAAAATCAGGAGCCGACATAGTGTGGTCACCCTACTTGATACATTTGTATGAGAAAAGTTATGTCTGAATATCTTTAAAACCAGACAACGAATATAAAATATTAGATGGTGGATATTTAGTAAAAATTTTTACTAAATGTTGAAGTACTTTCGAGTGTCTTAGGTGCTACAAATCGTAAGATATTTACATTTTTAACTTTCTCAAAACGTGTGGACTGAGTGAGCATTTACAAAAATTTATTATAAAAAAACCTGACACGTTAGTGGTTCGTTTTGTATTTTACAAATTCCCATTTCACTTTTACTAAACTATACACATATAATAGCGGTCTAAATCTTATGTTTTTCATCAAAATTCAGCTTTTCAAAAGTGTGAGGATTGAGTGAGCATAAGAAACTATTTGTAAAAAATTAAATACGTCACTAAATGATCTAATATTTATAGAGGTAGGTTGGCCTATTTTTTACTAAATGTTAGTATATAAATATTATATGTTAAATGAATATATTCACTGTTTTCGTTGGTAGTTTGTGAGAACTGAGTGAGCACATGTTAATGGCTGTATCTTTTGATTTATCTTTTTACAAATTCAGAGATTCGTTTTACAATTGTTTTAGAACTTTTACTAAATGATCAGCATATTTTTTTTTATTTTCGGAAGGTGCTCACTCAATCCACACACACACGCAGTTCTTACCAAAATTATATAATCATAAGCCGCCGACGATAGGTTTTTTCACAAGGTTCGAAAAAGTATACAAAAACCGACAGATTTCTGTTTCATGTCGTATTCATTCAATTTGAAAAAAACCTCATTGTTATTCATAATAACATTAATTTATAAGTCAAGCCTTTGCTTCTGAAAATCAGCCATCATAAATAAATAAATAAAATAAATAAATAAATAAATATTATAGGACATTCTTACACAGATTGATTGAGGCCCACGGTAAGCTCAAGAAAGCTTGTGTTGTGGGTACTCAGACAACGATATATATAATATATAAATACTTATATACATAGAAAACATCCATGACTCAGGAACAAATATCTGTGCTCATCACACAAATAAATACCCTTACCGGGATTCGAACCCGGGACCGCGGCGCAGCAGGCAGGGTCACTACCGACTGCGCCAGACCGGTCGTCAAATCATCCGTCCGGTCATGCCATTTTTCTATCGTAAGTGCCACCCATACATACATACATACAACATACATACAATCACGCCTGTATCCCATAAAGGGGTAGGCAGAACACATGAAACTACTAAAGCTAAAGCTTCAGTGCCACTCTTGGCAAATACACACACACAACACACACACACAGTGTCACAGTTTCGTTTTCTTTCAACCCCTTATTTGCCAAGAGTGGCACTGAAGCTTTAGTGCCACCCATATAATTTAGTAACTCAATCTAGTTTCAATTTACAAACAATTACAACACTACCCGATTGGCACGATCATACTCGACCTCTGGCATCTAGCTCATTTTAATTTGATTGATTATAATCTCTCTTATCGGACGCATTACAAAATCAATGGCCGGCGCGTTTTGTCCGTCATTACCAACTCGGAAGCATTTATCAACCATCATGCGTTTATCGGCCATATTTGAATCTAAATCATCTTAAGGTGCAGTGATCAGTATACAATAAAGGCATCTTGGTTGTTTGTTTGGCGGCAGATTTATCAGCAGTGCCTGTTATACTATCATACTGTCCAACCGTCGCGCGGAATGACACGTTGGTAGTACTGTAGCTTTAAATACGCATTTTAGGAGCACTTTTTACGCTGATAGCTTTTGTATTTTGATGTATGCGTGTCGGACGGATCGGACGGTGCGTGACGTATTGGTCCGCGGCGGACGGCTGACAGATGGATGCGTGCCGCCGACCTGTCCTATCGCGGCGCCGCGGAATTTATTGGACACGAACTAACGGACTACCAAATACTTTACCATGAGATTTTAAAGTTTTAGACCCTGCAATTTTTCTAAAACAAAACACACTGCACCTTAAGTCAGTTGTACTGTATTTTGACGTATGTGTGTCGGGCGGTGCGTGATGTATTGGTCCGCGGCGGACGGCTGACAGATGGATGCGTGCCGCCGACCTGTCGCGGCGCCGCGGAATTTATTGGACACGACCTAACGGTCGTACTACCAGCACCATCCACCAGCAAGTCAAAACGGCATAAAGTGAACAGCGATCCCAAACGGTTACTAGAACCAAAAAAATACCGTGAGCTTTATATTGGGTTGGCACAAAAGTAATGAGACACTTGGTTTACGTTTTATATTTTTTATTATTATTACAATACAAAAAGCTTAGTCGATGATGTAATCACCATTAGCATCTATGACTTCTTGCCAACGATCCGGCAAAGTTTGGATGCCTTTCGCCCAGAACTCTGATGGCTGTGCCTCGAAAAAGTTGTTCAACTCCACCTGTACACCATGGAAATCATTGAATTGTTACCCCGCAAATGTCGTTTCAGGGCTCTAATCAAATGAAAGTCTGATGGTGCGAGGTCTGGAGAATAAGGTGGGTGGGGTATCATCGTCTCCCAGCCCAAGTTCTGCAGTTGTTGGCGAACGGTAGATGCGACATGAGGTCGAGCGTTATCATGTAGTAAAATTACAGTGGCTCGTCTTCGTCGTTTTTTCTTGATATCAGAAGATAGTTCGGTGAGCTGTGTTGAATATTTGTTAGCGTTTACAGTTTCAATGTGTTAAATTCATGAAACAGCATGCCTTGCGAGTCCCAGAAACAACAAAGCAAAACTTTTAAGCGGTTCTTTTGACTCAGCGTCGGTTGAGTTGGTGGCGTTTCTTCTCGAGGCAGCCAAAAAGCACGACGTGTATCGTTCTCATAATAAATCGATGATTCATCTCCCGTAACCAGATCAGTGGCGTGCCTAGGGTTTCAAAGTGAGGCAAGCCGAAAGGTACGTTTTGGCAATATCTAACTACTTAATCTTCAATTTTCGAACTCACAGCCCTACAAAATGTTCTATTACGCGCCGCACTTTTCTGAGAAATACACAAGCCGGGCGTTGGTTTTCGCGCGGAAATAATGTCTCGTTTTTGGGCAAAATTTAACTACTTTACCTTGCCTTCGTCGAGTAATATGTGTACCACGCATTTGTCACCGTCACAAGGAACAAATTCATCCATTGTCAATTGGATTTTTAAACGAATTAAACACTTAATAACAAGAAAACGAAGAAGAGCACATTCACTTAACGCAAATAAAACTTTCGACTAAATAATAATACACTTGAAGTTGTCAATCAAACGCGCGCTCAATCTTGTTCCTCACTTCATACCAAAAGCCCGGCTTAAATCGTGGAACAAATGTTCTATATATACCTACAAATAGTTATATAAGTTGCTAGGCAGAATGTAGGCTAAAAGCTAGGAAAAAAGGATGCAAGAGCAAGCCCCATTGCAAGCCAACGAGTGCGAGCGAGCAAGATATAGCTGAACGTAGTGAACGTGCTCTTCCGCGCTGCACTAGCGCCACGGCAAAACATGGCAACATGCTGTGGTCTGTACCGTATGGTCGGTCGGCCGTGAGCTTCACTTATGGAGAACTTAATAATATCTAATATTAGCGCGCGATTTTAAAAATGTTAGGGCAAGCCCGGCTTTTGGGCTTATATGGCTGTACCGCCACTGAACCAGATCAGTCAAAAACTCTTTACGACGGGGTCGCAGCAAAAGTGATTGACAGATGGCGACACGGACTGCACGACTGGCGTCGGTAAGGATGTGCGGTACCCATCGAGCCAAAACTTTTCGATACCCAAGCTCATGCAGATGGTATTCCACAGCGTGGTGACTGCAGTTAAGTGCTTCCGCTAATTCACGAGTAGTAGCATCAGGATTCGACTGTAGTTCGCGGCGTAAATGGTCATCATTGAATGCAGGTGGTCGCCCTGAGCGTGACTGACTTTCAAGGCTCATGTCTCCTGATTTAAAACGGTCAAACCATCTGGACACCGTGGCATGACTTGTACTTCCAGCGCCCAATGCAGTGTTGATATTGTCAGCCGCAGCCCGCGCACTGTGGCCTAACAAGTACTCGTATAAGTAAAGTGTTCGAACTTGTCGCTCGTCCATTTTATTTCAATCTAACTAAACCAATCACGAGGGTGGCTTTATATACCCTCACATTAGAAGTACCTAGAATGTTCTACAACATACTAGAATATTATCGAAAACAATTAACTTAAGAAAGGAAATGTATAGAGTTTTTTAGAGTGTGTCATTACTTTTGTGCCAACCCAATACTTTGCAGTAACGTATTCTAAAATAACAAAAAAAAAATCTTATGACCGAGGCTTAGCATCACCAGAAAGTCCTAATCTCTGAACTTCAAGTCATTTCCATAAGATGCGATGGTTTGCATCATGTGTCTTCGAGTCGAATGCTCTCACTGGCCAGGACAATAACTGTTTCTGTTGGGTGACGTCTACGGGATACACGGACTTGTGACAGATGAGTGGTGCGGTCTATAACTCTGAGCCGTTTGTTGTATTTATTGAACATAGCCGTATTGTACTTGCCACGATTGCTTTGCATGTGTTCTAATCACTAACTTAGTGAATTCATTATAATGCATATATCAACCGTAAACATTAAAAGAAATTAAGCAGACTTCTAAAACTTTTTAAGAAACCATTTTATTCTTTCTTTTACACCTGTTAATTCTTCTTTTAATTCTTGAAACCAAACCACATAGATATCTAATAAGTCTAGCAAAAAAGCGGCACGGTCATACCATTCTTTTCTCGATTTTTGCCTATGCACCTACAAGCCGGCAGCTTGCTTAAGAATAAAGATGAGTAAAATAGCGATTTGATAATGACATCAGCTGATAAGCGGCAGAGGCAGATGCGCCGGATGTTAGTCACGACACACAGACACACATTCATGTGCTAATGGAGGAGACAATATGTTGTAATTGAACGCATCCCGTCGCGAGAGCGATCTTCATCGATTTTCAAATAGAAATAAATAATAATATAAACGTTACCAATACATATGAATAAATAAATATGATTTTATTTATGTTATGTTCTTCTGAAAACCAACAGCTTAGTAACTAAAACTATTATATATGTTAGCCAAATCATGTTGGTGTTCCATACCTAAACTAAAAGTTACTTATTTATAAAATGAGGATACGGGACATTTGTTATGGAAACGCACACGTATTAGAGGAGCCCAGAGATTTCCTTATGGCTTCCAAATAAGCCTTTATTTATTATTACATGGTCCTTGTTATTAACAAATTATTACTAATAACTACATTGAGTTTTTACACGTCCACGAGCTATCATTTTGCTTTGATGCTTTAAATATTTTGCGTCGTCTATAAACTTTTAAGGCAGCTGACTGTACTATCAGCATCAAACGCTCCATACTTTGTACACCGTACCATTATGCATTCCATACATGATCGGTTATCACGCATTTAGAGAAATAACTCTATCAAAGAGTACCATTACCCCGACCGCGCTCGCTCAAATGCCATACAATCACACACATTAAGGATCGCAGATTAACCGGCCAGATCCGAACAGTCACGTCTAGGCTATTAGCTAAAGGGCTAAAGACAGATACACATGCAAGCTTTCCTTGGTCATTGTGAACTTTGCCTTAATTGTGGAGCTAGTTAGCGCTAACTGCTATCTATCAGTTTGTTATGGGGAAAAAGAAGTTGACTGAATAGAATTCTAAGTCAGGTAAATGACAATTTAGATTCCGATTTAGATTTAGTTGAATAGCTTTCACTTATTCTCTTAGTCTCAGCTTTAACGTGTACAGTCTGCTGCATTCATACAAGTGTACGCCAAGGTTGCAAAGGTTTGAGTTTCTGCCATATTATGCGCATTAATTATAAAATATAAAAAATGTAACTCAACCTTCAAGAAAATAGTGTACTCCCATCTCAAAAGCGATAGGCGATCGTTCACTTAGGTACAACACCAAAAGGGCGACGTCCATTTCTACGTTAATGATACAAATTGTACCTACATAAATACATAAAACTCACGTCAGTGCTATTCTCAAAAGTTAGGCAGACCATATGAAACTACTCAAGTCTTAGTAACTTAGTACTCCCAGTCTTAGTAATTAAGAGGTTGAAAGAAAACGAAATAGTGATATGAAAGGGACAGGTTGCTTTAACGGTGACAGACGGTTTGGTGCAACCGGCCCTTAATTGTATTTATCCCTTTTAAAATTCAGGAATCTGTAGATTTAAAACAAGAGCCGCGATATCATCAGCCGCGATATCATCACCCGCTATTAGATACAATACTGTCTATGAAAGTAATACAGAGAGAAAAAGACGACAGGTAAAAAGACACAGTTTTCTAAGCCTAGCAAAGTTGAACGAGTACCTAAATCTCGTCACCCATCGCACTGGCGATGTCTAGTTAACCTCATTGAGCGAGGTAAGGTGCAACTGGCTATTAGCAGTCGTAAAGACGGTGGACGCGCGCCCACGCATCTTTGCCGTAATGATATTAGATAAAACGTTTAAACGTACACATAGGTGTAATATATGTATTGCTATTAGCAACGATATAATTTAGGTGTGACAGAAGAGGCCTAGATTACAAAAATGAACTATCGCCTACGGTATTTCCAATGCGATACGATTGTTATTATCTCCAAGAAAGGACTGGCACCTACAACACCTCTGTGGGCTATTTCACCAGTAATATTGGCACTTGACTTTGACAATTCCACAGAACTAGATTCAGATAGAAGAAACAAGTTTTTCATTTTGTATATGGGATGGGCCGAGCGTGTCAGATTTTGTACTGACGTTGTTACTTGCCTGTGATTGGAAATATGGCTTAGGTCCTTGAGTTTTCATAATATTTGTGTTGTTGCAATAAAATATCACGTAACGAGGCACTTTTTATATTTTTGTTGGCTTCAACCATTGAGGTATATGTACTACGTAGTACATATACCTCAATGGCTTCAACTTACAAAAAGTTGATGCCCGAAAGCTGCAAGCTGCGAGTGAAGACAGACAACTCAGTAGATTTTACTGAGATTTTCATATGACACGCTAAGCACCTTTGTGGACGATTCTGTGCCTATTTCTGTGTTGATAAGTAACATTGTTACTCAGCGTCAACATTTCCTTGTTGAACAGGCAATGAACGGCGAAGTGTCAGCGTCACTTTCGGGCGCCAATTGTCACTGTCGTGAAGTAGAGGTCACTGGTGTTGCTGGTATTTATTTAGTAATGGGTATAGAAAGTTTAGATGTGTCTGAATCTGCATAAAGGGTCACAAATAGTTTGCAGAATGAACCATGAAAATACTACACTTATTACTTTTTGCAACATTGTAAGATACGAGCAACCTAATATTGCTCGTATGAGATGTTATCCCTATTTCTCGAGACTGACAAGAGCGATTAGACCGTGAAAAGCCTCTACACTAGGTTAATGCTTTGTTTATATTATTAATATTATGTATAATGCACCATGAATATTCCGAGAGCGTAGCTAGTCTATTTCTAGGAAACATGTCAATTTGACACGGTTTAGATTCCGACAATCTTCATTCTTCATTAAGTATGGGAGAGCTTTTAAGACTTCTGTGGACCTAGCACACTAGTCTGATACTGATGAAGCCTGTCGCATCGGTGCGTCCTTTTTAAAATTTGCGAAAGGAATGCACCGACGCAATTGGCGACCGCGATACCGGAAAATTAAAGGTAGCTTCCTAATCTATATCAATGATACATTTATACTTTTGCATGTATCAAGGCGAAAAATGTAGGTAAAAATAATCTTTGACGTTTGACGACAAGTGTACTAGGTACTTAAGGCTACAAAATTAGATCGTTTTGGTTAGACTAGAATAAAATGCATAATTTTAAAGTTTCAATTTCCGAAATTCCCCGTGTGGTGACGGGTTAACCCTTAATTTGGCAAAGTCCGGTGGGACGGACAGGTGATAAAAAAAATATTTCGCTTTTTAGGTATAATTTTATTTAATTCAACATATGGAAAGAGACTCTTTTATGATACATGCTTTGTATAAAAATACTATTTGACCACTGTCAACACTCGTTTGACAGTTACTCGTCAAGATGGCACCGCATCAGAATTCAACTGTTTTTAGCAAAATATTTATGCGTTTTTCTTTTGGTTTTTGTAAGAACAGGGTATTTCTGTTGTATAAATAATAAAATATATTACATAATAGTTGCAAGTGGTTATGTTTTCAATTTATTTCTCAATTTCTAATACTCATAATCATCATCTAAACAAGTTGTCCGCCGCACCGGACAGTGCCAAATATATACTAAATACGATTTGTCCGCCGTGGCGGACTATGCCAATGTTGCGGTGACACGTGTTGTAACAAATTATTATATTGTTTTGTTTATTATTTTGATTTTCTTGTTTTGGTGGCCTGCTTTTATGCTTAGATTTTTTATTTAATCCAACAGCGTGTGGTGCTGGACCAAGCAGTTAAAATTTTGGCACTTTTAGGTATACGTAGTGCGCGGATATTGTGAATGTTACATGTCGCGCGAGGGGCAATAAACATTAAAGAAAACCGGGTAGATCAAAATTTATAATTTCTTTGTCTGCCCCGAACATTGATATAATTAATTTCGGGTAGTTTTGTGTTGTTTACATCTTCGACGACATTTTGCTGGGACATCACTGTCACATCAGTCTGTCGTGATCACGGCCTGTGCAACCTGGCCAAAAAGTCGGAAAAAAGTTAAAATAATGATATTTGACTATAAATATGTGTCAGTTTGATTTTCATACAAAATTATTATATTTGTTAATTTTTAAAATAAATATATGTTAAGAAATACTTGTTTATTTTAAATGACCGTATGTTTGGCAGTGTCCGCCTCAGCGGACATATTAATTTATCCCAATATTTGGCAGAGTCCGCTGTGGCGGACATATTTTTTTTCCAAAACTAATAAATCTAGATTTTTTTTAATATTTTTCGGACGCTTTAAAAACACCTGTTATTCAATATATTAAGTAAAATCGGAAAATTTATGTCACCAGAGTCTCTGCCAAATTAAGGGTTAAGACTTTCACCACCCCCTTTCTTCCCGTGGGTGTCGTAGAAGTCGACTGTGGGATATGTGGGGTTAAATTGTGACGTTGGCGAGAGGCTGGCAACCTGTCACTGCAATGTCACAATTTGGATTTCTTTCAACCCCTTTTTGCCAAGAGTGGCACTGAAACTTAGTAGTTCATGTGCTCTGCCTACCCCATTATGGGATACAGGCGTGATTATATGTATGTATGTAATTTCCGAAACAGTCCAAGAGACTTCTAAAAAAAATATTAATAATCCGTCGGCAATGGGCATAACAGCAGCACACTTTTATTACTCTTCATTTTCAATGTTATTCATTCAATTCAGTTCATCGCTTCCACGCGCTCACAAAGGGTAATAAAATGGTAGATTTTATAAAAACATAAACCCATATATTTCTGTATTGGTGAATTATGCCCGCCCCGCCCACCGCCGCCGCCGCGCGGAATAAAATTATATCGTAATAATGTAATAACATGCTCTGAAGAATGTTGCGACTTAGCAGAGGCTTTCCCATATGCCTTGCTTTTACAATTAATTCTACTTTTATACTGTTTCTATCAGGCTTAGAATAAATTTAAAAGTGGAAAATTACTGTAGACTTGAACTCACGGCCTCTGGATCGATCGATACTCCAGCACTCTGCCAACTGAGCCACCAAGACTTCAACTAAGCCAGCGAAATTTCCCACCATTTTTGGTCAATGGGACCTGTTGTTTCTATCAATAGTTTTAAACGTCTGTGAAAATTGCAGTTACGAATACGAATCTCATAATTGAGTTTGATAATGAAAATGGCCAGGTTAGCGATGCAATACTTGGAGCCTGGGCCCGGGCAAGTATTTAAAATACGAAATTAACAATAGACTCTTGACGATATCACGATATTTACTGGGTTGATAAATAGCGACGGTACCGATCGTAGCGACAACATATTTTGCGTGTCATTTAGTATTGAACACCACTTTGTAGGCAAGGGGGTCTACTTTTTTCTGCAGCTGACTGTACATGTGCCAAAATAAATTGCCACCGCGATGAAACAGGGTCCCTCTGGGTTTGTATTTTAATTGTAGCTTCCACTTACCTCTTGGCTAACCCTATAACGCAAGTGGCCCTTAATAGCCTGAATCAAGTTTCCTTAGTCATTTAATCAACATCATAAAGACGATGACGATTCTTGTGATCAGCGAATGCTTTGTCATCCTGACTTAGTGTCGAAAATGCAGAAAGAGTTTACAATTAGCAAAAAAAACTGGCGTGTTAGGACGCATGCGCAAATAATGAAATAATATAGGCTCCGCCCACATGTCAGCAACCAAGTTGGTCTCGGCAACAGGTATTTTATCCGGCGACGAACAAATATGAAAACGAAAACAAATGTGCCGGTACCTGGAGGGTTGTCTGGAAGAAGTTGCTCTTTTAGCGACGGTCGCTTGCTCTACGTATTTTCTTACATAGTTTATGAGGAATATGCTGTGAAAATTGTTCTGTTTCCTCCGTGTTTAATGGCACTTTTGGCTTAAAAGTCTTAAAACAGTTCATTGATACCTTTCTTTGAGATGAAGCCATTGGCCATACCGGCACAAAATGACTCTACAAAATGTAAATCCGTAAAACTTACAGTTTCTAAAATAACATTAAAAAACGTAACGGCAAAGATAATAAGTTTTACTACAACTCCTTAATAAACGTAGTAGAATCTATAGGACATTGCGTTATCAATGCAAAGTACACATGTTGTTTTTGCAAATTGATAAGCATTTTTTTCTGCTAAATAGCTTACTTTTTTCTGAGAAATACACCTAGTGAAATAAAATAATAATATTACAAATAGTTTCCAATAGTCAATAAAGCACGTGGTACTTCATATCTTAGCGCTTATCAATCATCCAATATAACAATTTTAACAGCCTCCATGACTTATCAACTGCATATCGAAATTAGCTCTTATCATTCATAACTCATTCATAAAATAAAACTTAATGAACTTTTAATAACACATACCTTATCGCTGTATAAGGAAGTTTCTAACTTTAATCTAAAACCCTCATTTGCTAGACAAATAACGACTTCAAAGTTATGTACCCATGTACTTTGCTGACTCATAAAGTAAGTAATTATAAAAACACAGCTGTTCAAACTACCGCTTCTTAAATTATAGCATAATATTATTAGATAAAACTTTAAAACAAGATATATCATAATTAATTTTGGCCACTGCAACTTAAGTTTAAGTAACTTTTAAATTACACACAGAAAATTATAAAAAAACTTACCATAAACTCTTCTCTAAAATATCTCCACCAATTCACAAGACACTTCAAAGTTAGTTAATTCGATTCGATTCACGGCACAGAGTTAACACTTCGACAACAGCGTCCGCGGCGTCCGACCGAGGAGACGAGCCAGCGTGGAATGGATGCGGCTCAGAATTCGCGGGGAACGGGCCAGGGTACGTAGCCAAACGCACAAACGCTCACGATAATATCGTTATAAAAGCGATCTATCTCTATCGCTCTTCCGTATTGGCGCGAGAGAGCTAGACTGCGTTTCGATCGGCGCCTAGCGCCAACGATTGTCATTCGGCTAAGCCGGCAGGGGGCGTGGCGGGCGTGCGCATGTCGTGTGTTCGCACGTACACGCCTCTGTCAGAAAAAGTGTCAAAAACGCACACGTATTGTGTGCGACGTAGAGACGCGGATTGGTGGTTAAGAGGCCGTCAATATCAAAAAGTAGAAAATCGTAAAATTGGTAGTTTTCTACGTCCGGTTTTAGTTTCAGTATATACTTATTGATAAGAAAAGCACTTGTTTTAAACAGCGCGTATTCTTATCTACAAAATCAGTAGTTAACATCAAGGAAAAGTTACTCCCTGAATTAATTATGATTTTTTTCCTGACGCTAGTTTAAGAAAACCCGCAAATAGTGCTCACGTCTGAGTGAGCTGAGCTCAATTTTGTATACTTTAGGCTACTAAAATTGATGCTGTCGCATTACTTATATCCTAAACTAAAAATTCAGTAGTTTACATGTGTGTTATCATGCTACTAAAATACAGTAAATGGAAGTTAAACGACATCAATATTTGTCTAAAAATACTTCAAATCAAATGGCAATTACTTCGAAAACCTTTTAGGCAAACAAAAGGCTTTCTTGATAATTATAAACTTTAAGTATGTGTATGCAAAATTGTGTGTAATACAAATCAGGAAACACTTCCAATTTTAGATACATACTTACTTAAAGTTGTAACTAAAATGCGGTCGGCCCCTGTCGGCATCTTCATAAATTTGAATATGTACGACCGTGTTTTAGTTTTAAAATAATGTTATTTTATAAGCTAGATAACTGGACTACAGAATTATTACCTTTTCATATTTTTCCTTACAAAGAGAACGAATAAAATCAATGTTGAATATAAACTTTCGTAAATTTTCCATACAAACGTCAAAACTGCGAACAGATTCTATTTAGTCAGACGCCCGATCGGGCTCGTTCGGAGCGGACGTGTCGCCAAATTTGCTCCAATGACATTTGTTTTTGACACTGGAAATCATATACGGATACAAAAAGATTGCCAGTGCTATGAATGTATTCAAAAGTAATAAGGTAAATAAATATCGTCACGTCTAAAAGAGTCTCAGTTTAAAATCATTTTTTTTGTGTTGTTTACTACTTATTATTGTTGAGAAATAAAAAAATATATGTAACTTTAATACAATGATAAGAAATATAGGTATTTTTTGTCTTCTAAACTTTATTAAAATGAAAGAGTTTTAAAATTAATTTTAACTCGTTGGACTTTATTTTCATTATACTGGTCACATTATTTAGTGTGTCAGTGTGTGTAACATTCTCTATCGCGAAGAGACATTCAGTGTGGCGTATGAAAAAACTAACAGAACTAATCATTATAATTATATTTATAAACGATTATTTACGTAAATGGCGAAATTATTAATTGTAATAATATATTATCTTATCACAAAATTGTTCTGTATGACTTACCTTCTTACGTTCAATATAATTTTTAAATGGTGTTTGCACACGGGGCACGTAACCTTAGATTCAGACAACTTTAACTAAATTTTGAAAATTATTATTTTAATGAAGAATTCTATATATGGCAACAATTTTACATGTAAACTGACTGTCAACCTCTGTTCATACATAACCTCAACCTTTGTCTCAGTGCATTTATAACGGATGTTATAATGGCTAAACCGATCAGGAACAGTGAATTATTTTAATTCATTCGGAAAAGGGTTTAACCATTTATAATTAGAATATTAAACGAAGCACTGTTTTTTACACCAGAGTTGTTCTGATTTTATATGGTGTTTGCACAAATTTATTTTGAAAAATAATCGGAGTCAATTCGTGTGAGATGGTAACACTAAATTGACACTGTCCGCAATCTAAACATGCGGCAGCATGTCAAGCCAAGTTCAAGTAACCGAACTGGCAGACAACATCGTGTGTAATATTACACGAACTATTTGGAGCCTCTATGGGCGTCCTCACAACAAAAACTATTTCACATAAACGTCTTAAATTTGGCTCTTATTATTTGTGACATACATATTATGTGCCTGTCGTGATTGTTTCACCGGATGGTCTGATCGGAAGATTAGACCATTTCGTTGGATCTCCTTCTTATTTATGTCTTATTATTTGTAACGTTTATTTTGTGTGTGTGTTAACGAATAAATTAATTATATTCTATTCTATTCTATTATAAAAGTTATAAGAAAATAATGATATTTTATGTCATCAATTGTCATAAAACATTTTAAGGACTGCCATTGAACTTGGCACCCGTTTAGATCTCACTGCTTTTGTCGTTGACGCCAACAACCAAGGCATATATAATATTGAACTTGGCTCATATTTCCCTTTTTTGGTTTTGATGGGATTTTAACGTTACAACTGATCTTCAGTGAAACTATAGACCTGTCTTAAGTTCCTCTCACTTAGGTCACTGACCTCTTCCAGTAAATTGCGGTAGTGTGCGAAAAGTATGTTGGTGAGTGTGACGTGCGTTAGTGTGTGTAAATGGGGTAATTTGACAGATACTGAATTTTTACCCATCGTGACGGGCTCTTAATTGTTTAGTGAAAGTCGATGTTCATTAATACTGTGTAGGAACAAAATGTACGATATAAACTGGCGCCCTGAGGGGTCCGTACTATCGGACTTGTTAAATGACTTCCATAAAATCAACGTACCTATTTACGTTTGGCTATTTTTGTAATGTTTGGCGTGTATTTTTCCACATCAATACTCAACGGTTACATAGATATACTTACCAAAATAAAATAACGTCGTTGAGAATGCTAAATCCCGCATGTGCGCGATTTTGAGTAAAGTAAATAAAATAACACTATGTATTTTGTTGCTAGGTAACTATTTGTCAATCAAAAATCGAGCACATAACGGATTTGGCATTCTCACCGACGATTAAACACCTTTCTTATAAATTATAATGAAAGCCGATTATTAACTTTGTCTTTCATAAGTACTTTCAGTATTTTACTTAATCGTTTTCAGTGAAGAAAAACATCGCAAGGACAATTAAATACCTCTATAGGCCTTAGTTTACCCTCGAAATTGGACGTAAACAGATGGTAAACGCTTCCAGCTTCCGTAAAAACTGGTGGAACTACACCATGTCCTAGGTTTAGTTGCCAAGCGGAACCTAATACGTCAGGCAAAAAATAAGACAGTGAATATGATATTTACTAAAAGTATTTTGTTAATTTATTGTGTTAGGCGGCGGCGCAGTGGAGAACCATGCAAGCACTCAATTGAACATTTATATTTCAGCCATGTAGTTCTATTAAATTATTACTAATCTACGTCTAGTCGGACTATTACTAATCTAAATGAGTATCCGTTTGTCACCGTTCGGCACGGAACCCTAAAGCAGATGAGATAAAGTATTCTTTACACACGATAGCGGCAATGACAGACTAATTATGTTTGGTGGTTGTTATCTTCGGCGCTTATCTCCGATTGCTCGGGAACATGTGAATGCGGCGAGCGCTTACTTTCTATAGGGTGCCGTTCGACATGTTTAAGTGACAGCTTATGACATGGTGCGGTATTGGAGATGTTATGACACTTATGACAGTGGACTGGATTATTGTAAAGCTAAAGGAACGAACGATACAAATGAATTTAAAACCGGGTAAACATGCATGTTGGCAACTATAACGTTCTTTCGTCTATGGGTCTTTTCTATTTTCATGGTAGGTTTGAATTAAGATTTTTGTACCATTATAAATCTCTACCATTATAAAATGTGTAAGTTTTAAATATTTATATTGTTGAATGTTGAAATAAATAAGTAAGGAACAGGGGGGCAAATTCAACTGGTTGATTTTTTTCTATGTATTACACTATTAACGTGAATTCCATTTGTATCCATTGAACACGGGACGGGTGCCATATACACATATATGACCAGTGAACACTATTTCAAAATACCTACCCTGTGCCTTACCTATTTTTCAATAAATAACTAATCAATACAGCCCGGACTTCAACTTCTATAATCGTATACTCGTAATTACAACGTTCAGGTCTTCTCTCAACTATTATCTGATTCTATTTCTCTGATCAAAATCAACTTAGTCAACCAAAAAACAGAATCCAAAGTCAAAAAGAAAAGTAGACGAGAGTTTTAAAAGTTACTTAGCTTACTGCAATAGAAGCACTTCGAAAAATGATTGGTTGAAATTTTAATGGGTCTTGTATATATCCAGGCAGTAAGGTTTTGTACGTGTCAGAGAAGTGTGGAAGGTGGTAGGAGCACCATAAGTCTTGTAGACGTCTTATTAGAACATCCCTTTGTGGTGTTATTCCCCAAGGTTGCCGAGCATAATGTGAAACCAAGATAAGAGTCGCCGGTATACTCTTGGCTCATCTCGTTCGTTTTTCGTCATGTTTCTAAATTTGTCCGATTCTGCTTTCGCCAGCCATTCTTTATTCGACACGATCGTCGATGGTCTTTCTCAACTACGATCAATTTCATTGTTCATCTTTATCTTACCGTCTCGTTCTTTACTCGTCATGATCTTCTTTCGGCATGTTCGCTGTTAAATCTATGTTTTTCGTGTTTTTTCGTAGTCTTAGATTGGTACCAACCTACCAACTTAGAATATGACCAAATAGGTACGAAATCACGAAAAACGATTGAGTCGAAAATGTCGAAATAAGAAAAAGGCCAACAACTCATTATGGTCAAGGAAGATAATAACGGCAGACTAAGTTGACGAATGAAGAATGGCTGCCAAAAGCAGAATCGGACAAATTTAGGATCGTGACGAAAAACGAACGTGTCGCCCCGAGACTCCCGAGAGTATACCGAGTCGCCAACTATGAGGATGAGGGAAATAGTTGAAGTTATAGTTGAAATGAAAAAGACACCAGGAAATGGAAAAGCATGACAGACTTTTTTTTGGCACCCCCACCCCCAAGGAACACAATGAATCTGAATCTTAAGAGCACTGTACAATTATTGTTTTTTGAACGATTAGTTACCTTAGTTGTTAAACATATTACAATAATAACTAAACTCATAGAAGTAAAATGTATCACCATTAAATCGTTAAAAACCAACTTATACGTATAACAAGTGTTCGCTAAGCAATGGCAACACCCACTGAAGGATTTATAGCTACTGAACGGTATGCCTTCATTGCATAGAAATTGGAATTAAAGATTTAATTAGATACAGGACTATAAACACTTTGTAGACAACTTGAATCGTATAATTGATCAGTACTGCAACATCATTATTTGCTCGGCCTGCGAAATGCTTTACAGTTAATAAATTCCTTTTATTTATCTTTACCTCAGTTGAACACTTAATGATACTGATGAAACTAGTCGTACTAGAAGCAGTTTATATATTCTCCTTGGTTATGCACAGCCGTTTTACTTAGTACAAACACTTTTACGTTGGTAATTTATTCATGAATACCTCAGGCGTGCGTTCAAAATATTCAAATAACCGCCTTCTTTTGCTTCACCAAATTTTAAGGATCTTTTGAACTCGAAACTTGGCAAATAGGTACTCAAGTCACTGCAAACAAAAGGATCTCTGAGAACTTTTTGGTTTGTATACCTTCACCAAATATATTTCGCTATCTCACCGCCAAATGGAACAGGGAAACATCATGTAATTTTCCACCATCCTCCGCAGAAAGTGTCTCAATTCTAAAAGGAAGGACATGTCCTGATAACCCTTTTTTAAAGAGGGGAAATGCGTTACGCTACGCATACCACTCAGGCGCGGGGACGGGCCTGGGATGGTTATGTGGGAGTCCCTAGGCTGATGAGACCCATGGTTTACCCACTAAAACCCCTCTATCGCCGTCGGTTTGCTATAATACGGCGAGGTCCCAGGCACTCGTCCGCAACCTCGCCAGTAAACGTCCAGACTCGGACCCGACTCTTGGGGAAATCACCCCACCGTCTCAGTACGTTGTGATAACCCTAACGTACGTCTAAACTCATTACACGTAATTCCTTTCACCGCGACAAGGGACGTAAATTTACGGCCGTATAAACATCTAAACGTGTAATTAAATTTAAAGATATTAGCTATTAGTTGTTCACTCGGCTATCAAACACAGTTCCCTATTGCCATGCCAGGCCAGGGTTACCAAACGGTTGAAGATGAATTATAGGAGTTTTGAAAACATATTGAATAACTATTAATATTAATTTAATTTAAAAGTGTAAGTGGCTGTTCATTCGAAAGGTATTGGGAATGAATGTGGAAGAAATAAACGGAAGAGGAAACCCAAAGAAAAAATGCATGGACTGCATAAAAGATGACATGAAACGAAAGCAACTAGATGATGAGATGGCGGGCGATAGAGGTATGGAACAGAAGGACATGCTCCGCCGACCCCAAATAAATGGATAAGTGCAAGCGAATGATGATGATGGCTTTTCATTCGGCTACGGAAATTCTTTATTGCCTTGCAGGGACTAACATTACCTCTTTGCCTACTAGGCAGCAGAACCAGAAGCAATTCATAATCTAATGAAATTCTTTGTACAAATGCGTTCCGTTTTATGATTTCAGAATATTATCAAAAAAATAATTGAAGGAACATCGTTCTTAAGCTTTGTGTAAATGTAAACACTGTCATCTACTACCAAGCTGCAGACTTGTAGTCCTGGTAACCCTGTGCAATAGTAATTACGAGTGAGAATGAAGGTTTGGTTTAATTAAGTCATAACTCACGCGTGCACTTATCGTCAACGATATATGGACCAATGGTCGCCGGGTCCAGAGGTCCAGTTGTAACGTAGTACATTTTCTTGGTCGTTATTAATATTTTTTATATAAATCAATAATCGAAATTTCATTCATTTTATTTTGTTTCAAAAGTTGAAATCCTAATGTGGTGCAAAAATACTTGCATCCACACATGTATGCTTACTTACTTACTTCCGATGGCGCTACAACCCTTTGTGGGTCTTGGCCTCCTCCACTATCTTCCTCCAGTTGTCGCGATCTCTGGCAACCCTCCTCCAGTTGGTATATTTCCTTATTCTCCTCAGGTCCTCTTCCACACAGTCAAGCCACCTTTTCCGAGGTTTAGCCCTGGGCCTTTTTTGTTGCGGTGTCCACCTGGTCATAATTTTAGGAGCCCTCATATCTGGCATTCTTTCAAGGTGACCAGCCCATCTCAGGCGCTGATATTTGCAGAACCGAACAATAGTCTCTTGCTTGACTAGAGCTTCCAATTGTATACCATGTATGCACTTTTCTGCATAATCTGTGCACGGGTTGCCAGATAGCTAAAAATAACGCGTTGTATGAGATTTCTTATTGTTACTCCAGTACATTTTGATAAATTAAATTAATATAATTATATAGAAATAATGCAGAAAATTATCTTAAATACATAACAAAATGCTGTAATATTAATACTCTAAATAAGAGGCCTGTCTGGAGTGACAATCTTGCTATGTACATAATAGTAAATCTTTCATGACTCTGAAGGAGTCTCAAATAAATATAATATATTAATTCTATATATTATGTCTTCCTGGGTTTGTCACCCTATGTCCTTGATGCTCCATATGCAAATAGGTTAATGATCATGGGTGGTCCATTTCCTTTTTTGACCCTTTTGGGTGCACACGCACTTTCTCCACAAGACCATACCGCATGGTGGTCAAAACGGTGGAAGCAGGCCTGCAATAATCCTCAAATTGAGTGAGTATTTGAATTGTTCAGATCAACTCCATAATGGCGTGAAACGTTATGGGTTTGTTCCTAACCATGTGCTTGGTTATTCACAGGGATGATCTGTCTTCTGCCGTGGGATTGGGAGCGTTCCGCTAGGAAATATCTTTGACCTTAAGCGGTGAGCTAATTAATCAGATTGTCTTCTATTTTGTCATGCTGGTCTTGAGAGCATTAGACTAATGTATTTTTATGTCGCTTTCAGGAGCCGGGAAATTATTATTACTACAGTAATAATAATTATTATTTACAATGTAGACCTGTATTGAGGAAATTGGCATAAATATTATAGGACTTCTTACACAGATTGACTGAGTCCCATGGTAAGCTCACGAAGGCTTATGTTGTGGGTACTCAGAAAACGTTATTATATAATATACAAATACTTACATACATAGAAAATATCCATGACTCAATAGGAATGACACATACCCGTGATATGCCGAGAATCGAACTACAGCATCAGCAAAATCAAGTCAACCTTTTAAAATTCCGGGTCACTTCGTCCCTTTCACAATAAAATATGAAACCTTAAGGAATCTCGCATTCCTGTAACAATGTACGACCTGGCCTAGAAATCAATTTGACTGTACAAATAGAGAGTCTCGTAAGACATCGTGAAAGGTGAAGGCACTATCAGCAGATCCCTTGATTTAAATACCACGCAGCACTGCAAGGGTTATAAATAACCGTGTCGAAAACGGATGACAATAGCCTGCTCAAATAACTAACCGAATTGACATTTGGCAGAATTTATTGGAAGCTGTGCTTGTGGTGTAACTGGGGGAACATGCACATAATAGGGCGTGAGAGATACTGTATGCTAAAATAGTACATTCGCAACGCCGGCGTTGCGTTGAAGGTTTTGCCTTATGACTTTTTCCTCTGTATTCTTCTCTCAAATGTGATGAAAAACATTGTGTGTAACTCAGGAAGTAAGGATATTAAATACTCGTGTCTAAATTCACTCCAGCCTGCGGCTGTCGTTAATATATCGCGACACTCGTATTTGATGACCCCCTTACCTCCCTTGTTGCACAATGTACTATTATATTTCAGTTTTTATGTAAGATGTTTTATTTAAAAAAAAAACATAAGTAAGTAATTCATATAAAACAAAACCAGAAAGCGCCCAGTGATACCTAGTCTTATAATGGAATAAAATAGTTTCCGAATTAAAAAAATAGTGTCATCGGTACTTGAGACTTACGACTCTTACGAGGATAATGCCTAAGTGACTAATATTCAGGTTATAACTAGCAGCTATCATGGTTTATCGCTTGTAAGTAGAGGATGCGAGTGTCCGTGTCCGTAGAGCACTGGTAATGTCAGCGGTAATGTTAGGATGCGCCTGCGCAAGTGTCAGACGCCGACAGCGGGCGTGGCGCGTGCGTTTCTGTCAGATTCTAACACTGTTTACATACAGGATCATCTTTAGGTTAGCCTGTACATTTGAGATTAAAAAATAAAAATTAAAAATTCTTTATTCATTTTAAGAATTACTCACATAATTTTAGTTGTGGATACCCCTTTTTAAGTAAACAAATACCTTGTGTAAGGGGTACCGCTCTTCCTTAAAACTAGTAGGTAAGTAATGTAAACAAGAATAATTTGGATGAAACATTGAAATTAAAACAATTTGAAAACTGAGATATCTCCAGACAACGTAAATTTCGTTCTGACATAAATCAGTCTCTTTAGTGATGGTCTCTAACTAGTGAATATGACTAAAAGATTTTACTAATTTACAATTTTTGGCAACCTATATCAGTTTATAGTTAAAATCAAATGATTGAATTTACTTATTTGTCCGTGCTAAGTTACTCAACTTGTCAATAAGTACACCTGACTTAGAGACTACATGTTAGGCATATGATTAAAGCTAAAAATATCGGCACAAGTTCGATAGGCTAGAACTACCTTCAATACGAGGCTTTTTAGCAAGAATGAACTGTCCAATTCTCCATGTTGTAGTGGCCGAACAGCTACGAGTATAAGTAGAGCATATAATGATAATATATAATACTAGAGTGCTGACAAGCCGACGGACGTATCGCAGATGTTAGCTCATTGAGCATGCTGTCGACTCGCTGGTCGCTAGCATATACACAGCATGGAAATGATGCGCATACATTGCGCAATAGGAACGTCCATCTACAAGTGTGTGTGTGTTCAATAATTTGCGACATATCTGAGGGTAAACCAGT
This sequence comes from Leguminivora glycinivorella, assembly GCF_023078275.1. NCBI lineage: Eukaryota > Metazoa > Arthropoda > Insecta > Lepidoptera > Tortricidae > Leguminivora > Leguminivora glycinivorella. Next base: position 23,905,248 of record NC_062982.1, read on the forward strand.
CCCATTCAAAGGTACGAGTGCACATGCGCACTCACTGTCTATGACCTATCTGTTTCCATCTGAAAAGCACAATAGAACCAGTTACCACTTTCAGGCACCCCAGCAACTTTCCTCAGTTCACACGCCACTCCCACCGAACGCACTGCCGCGCCGCGCCATCGCCACAACAATATACCGATAGTTAATTGCGTCGCGCAATATATGGTAATGAGGGGATGCAGCATGGACAATATCTCTCCACGGTGAAAGGTAACAGGGGGGTGGTGTGAGCCATTAGATGTTAGCGGGTTATAGATAGAGTAAGGATGTAATCAGAATGCTTTATTTGTCAAGCATAGGAACATCTATTAGATCTTAGGTATATATGTGTACATTCGCCGGTTGACATACAAAATGTCAAAGTCGACAAGAACGACAGTAATATTAATAATATAAATATCATTCAGGTTTTAACATTATATATATATATATATTTTCACTCGTTGCCTGGCAGTGTATCTTTGTACTTAAAACTACGTCCTAATACAATATATTTTCAGGCATACTTAAATCTCAAGTAACCGTCATCAAAGATATGCTATCTTCATGAGATAAAACAGCTTAATTAAAAGATTCCTAGAATTCCTACTCTGTTTCAAGAAACACCTCAGATATGGTGCATGTAATTTGGTAAATTGGTATAATACAAACGATTGTGCAATTCAATCGGCAATGACCATCATTCCCAATCATTACAGAACCGAGGTAAACAGATGTCTTGTGTCTTACACCGGCCCCAGTGTTTGCTTAGCCTAGCCCATGGCCCGTGTCGACGAGATAGGTGCAACATGCGCTTTCAGCCTCACTATACAATCTCCTGACACCAATACGTTTTTATCATTACCAATCTGCCCGGGAAAGCTACAGCGAGGGTTTTACGATGCTTAATCGTACATAATTTGTCTACGACGGTGAGGCGGTTATAACTGTTATAAGTGAATTTGAAAAGGTTTTATGACTCTTAAGAGTCATGTGGGCATTACAGTATCGTTAAAATAAATGTAATGCTAAAGTTCAGATGCATTTCACGGAGTATAAAATCAAAATGTGCCGTTCTTTAAGGCGTTGATTTTGTGATTCAAAGACTCAAAGGTGAAATTAATGGTGACTTTATTCCTACACTAGAATTTATACATCGACGGTATATACTTACAGCAATTTAGCACTCATTGACATTGATAAACTATTTTTATTTAATTAAATTATTGCTCCTCGGTAGTGCACAAGGTTGTGATCAGTCAGTAAAATATACCTAATCCCCACCTAAACATTAGGTATATTGTTCATTACATGCATTGATATTTAATGTCATTGATTACATGCGTTGCAAGTTTTATATATTTATTTACAATTAATTATACATATCACTTATAGACTGGACCAACACGTGATTGATATACATATAAAAAAAAACACAATATTAATAATAAACAACAACACAAAAATAATAATAGTAAGTTAAATCACTCATGGCAGAAATGGGGGTTTAGGGTTGTTTTGGAACTCTAGTTATAGACCGTGATTATGGTAACGTTGAAAGCGAACACAGCCAGTACGGGCGAAGAAATAGATCGCGCGCGTACAACTTTGATATTAACATTATTAACCCGCCTTCTTCAGTTTTCCGTGATCATTATTCATGATGCATGCGTCGAAATATCGTGAGCTCGACAAAAATCAGAAAGGTAATCACGGTCTATATATATATACTCGGTCAATAAGTCTAATGTCTAGGGTTGTAAGTCTAATGGTAATGAAAATAGCCGTGAATCATTCAATACTCTTCTAGTCAGGTTATACCCGAGTCTCGCAACTCCTGAGACTTTCGTACATCTAGATAAATGCAGCATTTCCCTTATCAGCAGCCTATCCCAATAAAGCATGCATGTATCGGCTGTATTTACATAACACGCCAGCCCTGGTTCTCACGGAGTGCAGTCTGGCCCTAACTAGTCCAAGTAGTTTCCGCGATTAGGTCCGGCTAATTATGCGCGGTGAGAACGGGCCTTAATGAGTTGAGTAGAGTATTATTAAAGCATTTTGAGCATTGGATACTTATGGTGCATTTCCACCAAAGAAGCGCTACGTGGATGTGTTTGGTATCCACCAATCACGTTTATTGTTCCACAGCATAGCCCTAGTGGGAACGGGTTCGATTAAGCTGATTGGTGGATATCAGACGCATCCATAGCAACGTAGCGTATCACATCTCTGGTGGAAAGGCACCCTAAAACTGGGAGTTTATAATAATGCCCACAAACCACTTACGACACCCACGGGAAGAAAGGGGGTGGTGAAATTCTAAACGTGTCCCCACACGGCCAAAAAGAAAAAGGGCGCGGGCTAAAATATCAAACAAATAATTGCAATGAATAGAAGTTAGCCAAAGCCAAGCCTGCAGCATATTCTCTAGCCAGTTATAAGTGGGATATATGATAATGCGAGTGTGTGCGGTTGTAACGATAAAGCATAGCGGAAACGACGCCTGTAAATAAGGCAGACATTTATTTACTTTCGCGCCCGCTACAGGAGCCTTAAAATTCCGCTTTATTCGTTTAAGTTTCTAATCGACTTCGAAAGTCGAAAATCGGTCATTAGATTAATTATTCATTCATCGAAATTATTCTGGTCCTGAAAATCGAGTGATACTGATATCCTGAATAAACCACAGACGGACTGACTATGAATTATTCGGTATATTTGGCAAATTTTCATAAGTTAACATACTCAGCTCAGCCGGATTATTCCATCAGCAACACTGCAAAATGAAAGCGCAAAAGCTCCAGATTTTTTTAAGCGTTCTCTTCTGTCAGTTTACTTTTCCCCCAAAAGAATACCCAACCCAAAAGATGTTTTGATTATTTTGACTTAAGAAGCGATTCATCTTTAGTTGTTATGTAATTGAAGGGTGTTTAAGTTCCATTGAATTACACAGATGAATGAAGCATAAACTGTACGAATAGTTTTTCAATCCCGCAATTTCTCTGCAGATAATAAGCAATGCATAGAATCCAAAAGCGTCATTTTAGGGCGGCCACTCATGAGCGAGTTACAGGGAGCCGTGTAAAGGTCACTGTACACGGCTGCCGTGTGTAAAATAATTCGCATCGAAATCGGAACTAGCTACATCGGGGCTGCAGAATATCTCAAGCTTAGATTCACTGTTTATATGTCGCCTATACTTTAGTCAACTGTGTAGGTTGAGTCTAGACTAATTTATTCATATGAGATTAATGCAGGTACCTCCGAACAAATTCGCAATTATCGATAGGCTTGATTGTAAATTTTTCCTCATTCAAAGCAAGCATATTAACTTCGTCGAGATAGAACGTGCATTGCCTTATAATCTCATACCTATACTTTACCATGTTGGCGACCGTTTTTCTCTTCCTTCTTTCGTCCTTTTAACACCTTTTTAGTTGGCTTTTGCTCTCTCACATCAGTCACATCCAATAATGCCCACATTTTCAACTGATACAACATTTGGAATTGAATAAGATTTATATTTGTATTTCATCTATTATCACAATCACGTTTTACTTGTGTTACTTTTTGAGTTCCCTTTTGAGCTCCAGAGGTTGATTAATGGAGAACTTTCGCAATTTTCAGTTAAGTACCAATAAACAGTTATTGTTTTAAATTTTCTGCAGACTGTGAACTACACAGACTCGTAGAGTACCTACCAACGGGATCCAACCAACACCCGATAACGCGATTTATGCCGAACAAACCAAACAGGACTATCCATACTCCGACCATACTATCTTGTAATAAGATTCGCGTAAGGCCACAAGAAGTGGTGGAAGGATATTCGCTCATCCTGAATTATCAATAACATAAACATGGCGAACTGATCGCGCATCGGAGCAGGGTACCTAGCCAACGTCACAATCCCTTACGTTTCGTAATGTCGTGATTTGCGTGGTTGAAGGGCACGCGACCCGGCGCGACGAAATCAAACCTTCGATCTCTATGGAAGTGTCTTAGGTGGGCGACGTCGCGTCGATGAACTATGGATGATAGGCTATAGGGTGCCACGCGACGGTGTACGCGTATCGTAGCTAGCTCTCCCTATCACTAGGGATTCTGTAGATAGTGGTGCGACAGAGCCAGATTGCTTTTCGATCGCCAAGCAGCGCAAACGATTGTCACTTCGGCTAGGCCGGCAGGTGCTGATAATTGTACGGATAAACAGGGGAGGATTATTTTATTCTTCATAAACGATGCTAAATATAATAAACACCAAGAATCTTTCAAGTGTATTTACTATTTATTATACAATATACATAGCTACAGCCGCTCTACCTGTTCTTGTAGGTAGATATTGTCTTATTTTTGAGCAAGTGAGGAATTAAGAGCTTCGCATTATTTCTATTAATAGAATTATTAATTTTACTATCGCATTCGAGTGTATTATTTTATTCATGGTAAGTTGTGTTAGTAAATATTTAGAAATACACCTACTTTCAAACACCATTGTATATTAATGCCTTCTAATCGAATTGTAAACTTTCGAAGGGTCGATCTACTTAACGTATTATAAATTCCCTTCACTTAATACCTTACCAATAATGTGGAAACTTCTAAGTCGAGGACATTATTAACGAGTTCATACTTCCAGTTAATCTTCTTATAGGCCTTAGGTATCCTCCCCACGCTAAACGAGGATTCGCTTCAACTATCCAATAGGTATGTAACATCAATTGTTTTCGCTCTTTTAGCGGCACTACCCATATAACCATAATCGGTCGCCGTTCCTACGCAAATCCTCCTATTTTGTGTACACATAGGTCTTCGGGTCTCAATGCTTAGTCGCAGTACGGTCGACGTTTAGTCGCGGCGACCCAAATGGGGACGATTGGTAACAGGCACAAATGGTCACAGAAGTGACAGAAGTGTGCACTACGCGTGCACACATTGTTACCGTTTGGCGACTACTTTCCCAAAATCATTCGTTCATTTCATTCTTTTCAAATGGCGACTGTCAGAGACGTCAAAGTAAAAAAGAAATAAAATCATTTGACATTAAAATGTAATGGCGTAAGAATTTGTTAAAGATAAATATTGTTTGCATTTGTAATATAATGTGGGCTAATTACCATGGCCAATTAAATTGCTCGAGTGATTTCATAAAATAAGTCTAAATTTATCAACGCGCCATCAATTTACCTCAGTTTAACCAGTAATAATATTATTGACTACTCGGTGTTTGCGTGTTATGTATATTGATTGGTGAAGTTTTAGTGCTCTGGTGCATATACTATACTGAAATAATAAAAATAATGCCTAGAAAACCAATAAAGTTGTTAAAATATGGATTAAGACGGTAATATTCCATGTAAAAAACAGTCGCCAAACGGTCACCAAACGGTCAACAAACGGTCGCAAAATGGTCGCACCGTACACGCGTGACCGAAAGCAGAATGGCTTCTTGTATTCATTTTTTTCAGGTATCCTCAAACTTTATAAACAATTAAATATGCCGTCGTACTCAGTTGCCCTCACTAAAGAAGATTAAAAAAAAATTGTAACGTGCGTACCGAGCTGCTGGGTTGTAAAGGATCGGGGATCATATTATTATGGTCTTCTATAGAGCAACTAGTATTGTGCGGCATTTCACAATTGACACTTGTTGAAGTAGTCTTCATTAATATTACTATCAACATTCATTTCAGCGATCTGTACTTCTTTTGTCAAGATTTTTGTATAGATAAGTGTCTACAAATTTGTAATGTTAAAGAGACATAAATAAAACGTAGTAGAGTAAATAATGTGTTTTTTTTGTAACCCAAACAAAATACTTGTAGATACGAGTGCGGAAAAGAGGAAAATCGATACGAGTAGCAATAAATTAATACACGAACGAAGGGAGTGTTTTAAATCGACACGAGTTGTGAATGTCCTTTTCGCACGTGTATCGTACGACGATTTTCAGTACCTAAATCTAAGCTAAGAGTTTCGACCAGACAAGAAATGAATCATTGCTTGATTTGCTCGCACTACTGCGTTAAAAAAAGCAGCATCTGTACTGAAAAAAACTATCATTGCGCAACAGAAATTCTATTAATATCACAGTAAATACTCTATTTCATTTGATTCCTACTTTTATTGTGTAAAGCAACACTACACTTCATTTTTATCAATAAGAATTAAAAATTATATATTTAATACATTGTAGTGCCTAAGACTCTAGCAACGCGCCCGCGCCGGGAATCACAAACAACTCACGCACACACCTAACGGAGCGTCGAGGCGGCACACACTCACACGCCGCGCCCCTATAAAAGACAGCCGTCGCAGCGCCCGGCATTCAGTCCACCGCGGCCATCCGTGACGGACAGAGCTCCCTGGTACTACCGCGGCACCCGCGACAGTGCGAACCTACTCAGGCATCCTACCTCGGCCATCCGAGTGGACGCCTTGTCCTCTTTCGATATTTTGAAAGTAGTAATTCCCTTAATAAAATTTTGTGAATATAACCGTCTCGTCTTCTTTACACTGGCGTCCAACGAGCGGCACGTTCCTCCACGCGCAAGATTCGTCACGAAGGCAGGGCGTGTCACAACAAGATACGTAAAAACAAAAAAAGAAACTATGGCGTCCTTTAGCGAAGACCAGTTTACTCGGCTGATTTCTACACTGTCGTCATCGTCATCATCACGCCACTCCACATTAGCAAGCTGCATTCACCATTATGATGGAACCAAGGATGTTGGTGTGGTGACAAGGTTCCTTTCGGCAGTAGACACATATATAATGGTGGAGAAGATCCCGGAGAAAGAGGCAATAATGGGGTTACCCTTAATCCTGGTGGGAGAAGCAGGCATCTGGTGGCAAGGCATCAAACACGAAGTCGAGACCTGGGAAGGCTTAGAGGAGAGGCTGCACGCTGCATTTGCGCCCAGAAAGGAAGCTTACCAGCTACTACGGGAAATAATGAGCAACGAACAATCTAAATCTATGCTCACAGAAACGTTTGTGGCTCAGAAGCGAGTCTTGTTCGCCCAACTGCCAACCCCGAAGATACCCGAGATCCGTCAGCTGGACATGGTGTATGGACTTCTTCGCCTGGATATGAGGTCTGCCGTACCTAGGTCAGCCGTCAGCTCTTTTGATAACCTGGTACAGCTGGCAAGAGCCGCAGAAAACATAATGAAGGAGCGAAATGAACCTCTGACTACCAGTGCGAGCGAATCGAAGCGTGAAAGATTCGCTCGGGGAAAAGAGCGCTGTGAATTCTGCCGTGCTATAGGACATGACATGGCGTCGTGCAGGCGGAGACAAAAGGCACTTGGAGCGATGGCTGTACCGAAACAGGAAGCGGTGACTCAGGCTCCATCACCTTCGCAGCCCCGATTCTACTGCTATGACTGCGGAGCCCCGGGAGTGGTGAGATCCAAGTGCTCCACCTGCAACAAAAAGAGGCCGGTGGAAACTGGTGCATGTTCCATCGATATTCAGCTGGATGTAAGGCCCCGACCTATGGTGTTTACGAAGATCGGCGATATCGAAGAGTGCGCTAAGCTCGACTGCTGCGCCAAGTCTAGCGTTGCGTCATACCAACTGGCCACGAAGTTACGAAAGAAGGGGTACGTCTTCCAGCAACAGAGAATGAAGATAACTCTCGCGGACGGCATTGGCAAGCGTCAGAACGTTGAAATAGTCAGAGCCCCCGTGGAACTTTATGGGAAAACAACGTACACCACTTTCGTCGTTTTGCCCGGTTGCAAAAAGAACCAAACCTTACTTGGCGTTGGCTACATCCAAGATGCAGGGATACTGATCAACTTACCTCAATTCACGATGTCCTTCATTGAGCGGCCAGAAGAGGACTACGACCTATACGACGAGGGGTTTGCCACCTTCAAACAGCCTTCAATGGAAGAGTTCCAAATGCAATCACCTGTATCCGTTTTGACCTGGAATTCATCATCTACGCTGCCAGGAAACGTTTGCGCTTCACCATCCTTGCCATCGTGTTCATCACCATCATTACCAGAGCCAGCAGATAAGGGAACAGAGGTATCAGGCTTTATGATGACAACCGAAACACCCGTAGAAAGGACCATTATAGCCCCGAGAACACCTGATTGGAACTTGATTCCCATAAAATCCCCGTCACCCAAGAAGTCACGGTTCTACGAGGCCAGCTCCCCAGATCTGGACTACATGATTCGTGATGCACAAATAAATGTTCATTCTCAGGCCGTTGAACTGACGCTACGTGAGCAAGGCTTGTTTGATGGAGAACTTGACTGGGACGTCGGAATTGACGCCGTCGATGTACACATACCTGAAGACTTACCTGAAAACCAGCAAAAGGCATTCGAGGACCTTCTACTGGAATACGAAGACGTCTTTACTTCAAAGGGCGAAGCTGTAGTCGACGTGGAACATCGTATCATCACAAAAGATCACCCTCCTATAGCTTCACCACCTTACAGATTGTCTCCACCACGAAGAGAAATCCTTAAAGCTGAAATAGATAAAATGCTTCAAGGAGGCATCATAGAACCATGTTCATCTCCTTGGGCCTCACCAGTTGTCATGGTACCCAAAAAGAATGGCGAAGTCAGGATCTGCGTGGATTACCGGCGCTTGAATGCTATAACTGTACCTGATTCATATCCTATACCCCGCATCGATGACTTACTCCATGAAGCCAAGCCTACGCCATACATGAGTGCCCTAGACCTAAAGGCTGGATACTGGCAAGTGTTGGTCGCGGAAGCGGATAGAGACAAGACAAGCTTCATAACGCCCTTTGGTATATATAGATATATACGTATGCCATTTGGCCTGCGTAACGCGCCTGCCACGTTCCAAAGGATGATAGACAGGTTCAGAGTGAGCCTAGAAGGAATCAAGATGCTTGGGTACTTAGACGATCTAATAGTCTTCTCCACGACATTTCAAACTCACCTGGCAGACCTCAGGAAAATATTCCAGCGAATGAGAGAATATAATCTCACTATCAACAAGGATAAGTGCAGATTCTTCGCTTCTTCAATCAAGTATTTAGGGCACTTGATCACACCTGAAGGCCTAAAAGCTGATCCTGAGAAAGTTACCACCATTACTAATCTGCCATCTCCAAAGAACTTGACACACCTGGTCACATTTCTACAGACATGTTCATGGTATCGACGTTTTATAGAAAACTTTGCAACTGTGGCTGAACCACTCACCAGACTGACAAAGAAGTCAGCTGCTTGGACCTGGACTGAAGAGCAGGAAAATGCCTTTACGGAACTGAAGCATAGGTTGACTTCCTCCCCAATATTACGTCAAGCTGACCACACTAAGCCCTACATACTGAAGACTGATGCCAGTAACTACGCGCTCGGAGCGGCTTTAGTCCAGGGGGAGGGAAGCGAAGAATATGTGGTAGAGTATGCTAGTCGACTACTCACTTCTCCGGAACGCAATTATTCAACCACAGAGAAGGAAGCGTTGGCTGTAGTATGGGCCCTGCAGAAATACCGTGGCTACATAGAAGGATTACCCATTACCGTCGTCACCGATCACCAGGCCTTACGTTGGTTAATGCAGCTTAAATCACCGACGGGCAGACTGGCCAGATGGGCATTACAGATACAGGCTTTTGACATTACAATCAAGTATGTCCCCGGCAAGACTAATGTAGTAGCTGATACATTATCAAGGCCAACCTGTGGTGAGCAAACGAGTGAAACGTGTGGCGTGTGTTCTATCGCTGTAGACATGCCTACCCGAGACCCAAAGGATATCAGGGACGAGCAACTAAAAGATCCATTCTTACGAAATAATCGCCTCTATGGAAGACCCAACACAGTATGAAAACGCAGCGTATTGGAGCAACAAGGGCTATCTGACGAATAACGCCATACTCTATCGGCACAATCCCAGTTCAGATGCTGAAACTGCCCAACTAGTAGTCCCTGAGCACGAATGGGCTAACCTCTTGGCTGTCTATCACGACGAACCGACTTCAGGACATTACGGATCTGACAAAACATTCCAAAGAATATCGCAGCGCTACTACTGGAAAGGAATGCGCAAGTATATTGATAGTTACGTCCGAAATTGTATCCAGTGTCAGCGGTTTAAGCCCTCTAATATGAAACCCGCCGGATTACTTCAGACTACCGCAACCGCGAAAAGGTTTGAAGCTCTTTCATTTGATCTCTTCGGGCCACTACCCCCACTCCCAATGGGGAAACATGTATATTTATAGTGGAAGACATAGCGAGCAGATGGGTTGAATTGTTTGCCCTAAAAACAGCGACTGCCGAAGCGTGTGCAACCACCTTAATAAATGAGATCTTTCTGAGATATGGCATGCCACGGAGATTAATTAGCGATAATGGCCCTCAATTTGTGAGCTCCGTGATGCAGCAAGTCGTCTACTGCCTCGGTATCAAACACAATTTTACTCCGGTATATCACCCGGAGGCGAATCCGGTCGAAAGAAGAAATCGTGATCTGAAAACTCAGCTCAGCATTCTAGTGCAAGATGATCACAGTAAATGGGCCGAGAAACTTCCAATAATCCGTTTCGCCATGAATACGGCTCAACAGACCTCTACCGGATATACTCCGGCTTACTTAACCTTTGGACGCGAACTTAGAACGGCTGATGATACATCTAACGATCTGAGAGAAATCATCCTCAATGATAATTTTGTTGCAGAGATCACTCCAAAATTGATTCTCTTGTCAGAAACGCTAAAAAGAGCACGAGAGATACAAGAAGAGAAGGAAGAGTCCAGGAAAGATTACGGGGATAAAGCTCGAAGACGCGGGATACCATACCCCGCAGGCTCCCTGGTGTTGGTAAAAACTCATCCCATCAGCCGAGCAGCCCAAGGAATAAGCGCAAAATTCGCACCACGTCGAGACGGACCATATGCTGTCGGTAAACAACACGGTCCATCGTCTTACCAGCTTGTCGCACCCGACAATCTTGATACTGATTTGGGGATATACCATGCATCAGCTCTGGAACCCTATCACGGTCCAAATGATGACCTGCCAAAACCTGTACAGGCAATACGCAAACGAGGACGCCCACGGAAGACTGCTGCCTCCGCGCCCGTGACCAGACAACTTCGAGGCCGAAGGAAGCCATAATACTGTATCCTCGTCGGGCCGCCATCGGATCCAGAGGGGAGGATGTAGTGCCTAAGACTCTAGCAACGCGCCCGCGCCGGGAATCACAAACAACTCACGCACACACCTAACGGAGCGTCGAGGCGGCACACACTCACACGCCGCGCCCCTATAAAAGACAGCCGTCGCAGCGCCCGGCATTCAGTCCACCGCGGCCATCCGTGACGGACAGAGCTCCCTGGTACTACCGCGGCACCCGCGACAGTGCGAACCTACTCAGGCATCCTACCTCGGCCATCCGAGTGGACGCCTTGTCCTCTTTCGATATTTTGAAAGTAGTAATTCCCTTAATAAAATTTTGTGAATATAACCGTCTCGTCTTCTTTACAGTGACAATGACAGCCACAAATTCGTCCACATGTTGTTACCGTTATGTGTGCAAACGTCGACTAATAAAGTGTCGTTAAAAGTCATTCTGACAGTGACATTGACAGCCACAAATTCGTACACATTTTGTTACCGTAACGAGTGCACACGACGACTACATTTTGTTATTGTATCAATACGGTCGCATTGTTTGCACGCCGTTACCACGCGTTATGTCACATTTGACAGTTAGTTACTGATTTGAAGATTTTGCGACTGAAATGGTTGTATGGGTAGACTTTACAAGTTTGGAAATAAATAAGACGAAACCCTGCCCTCGTAGAGATAAACAGTAAGTAGGTAAAGCTGATTAAAAAAAACAGAAAAAGTAAAGAAGCAGTTAACTAGGGGCACTATGAAGTGAACACTGTCAAATGTTCCCCGGATAAAACTATTATACTGTATAAATGAGCTAAAAAAAGAAACCGGACTAGCTTAAATGAGTTATAAGTAGGTACGAGTATGTAAGTACTCTTGAAGAATGTCCCTTTTAAAGATGCAAGAAAAATAAAAGCCACCTAAAGTGGAAATGCGGTGGTATTTTGCCATTTCTGTGCTTTTCTCTGGTTTCACATCAACTTGCAAAGCCAACCTGATTTTCATTGTGATTTAAGTAATATAATGACGTCTTTGATGGATAGTCAAGGTACAAACTCGGGGTTTGTCAGCGAGCCTTGAAACGCAGCATATTAGCTGTGAAGTTAACGGATCTTACGGATCGTATCCGGAACACCAAGTTGCGCTCCAAAACAAAAATAGTCGACGTAGCTCGGAAAGCGGCCAAGCTGAAGTGGGACTGGGCTGCTCATATGTGCCGAATGAATGAGCTGTGGGCCAAGATTACCAAAAAGCGGCAGCCCAGGCCAACACGAGAACCCGGCAGATTTTTTAAAGAATAACGGCTGAATTCTTTTTTGGGGAATGGAACGAGCAGGGGGGAAATGCAGGCTCTCAATAATTTAATGGAGTTGCTGATATGTGCCACGTTTGCTCGGTAAGTCGTTGCGATAGGCTTATTCTTGCCTTAAAGGATGAACCGTCGTAATAACTGTAACAAATGGGCCGAATGGGGCTATACGGCTATACGAGACCTATTAATGGTGGGTTTGTTGGGGCTGAGCCTAGTTCACGGAACATGAGGATTTCACATGCCACGTAGTAGGTATGTGAGCGAAAAGTGGTTTGAAAGCGTAGGGATTTGAAAGATCGTTAAAAGGAATCGAAATAAAATAACAGACAACGAATGGTAATTGCGCCGCAGTTATAGAAGAATCCACAAACTGTCTAAATTTGTTTTAGAAAATATACAAGATACTCTTCAAACTAGAGTTGTTCATGTCACTCAATCTCTCGATCTCCTTCTTCTTTATTTTATTACACCAGTACACCAATGCTTATGATCCAAAATTAATTAATATGCCTGCTGACCAAACTGTTGTAATTTATTATTTACCAATTTGCTTCAGCATTTCCGTTCTTAAATCGACAAAGTAATAAAGCTACAGAGATTTCCAAAGGCAACTGTACCAAAATTGATTAAGTAAGTATAATTATTTATGAACAGATTTTGTAGTAATCCTTCTTGGCGAGTTCCCGGCGGTCCTAATCGGTTTAAATACGTAATGTTCATTAATTGATGTCCGCCGGATTACGACTGGACGGAGCTGATGGTCGATGGTCAACTCCCGTATTATAAGCAAATAAGGCGATGTAATATAACCATGCTGGATCCACTAAGTCTATATTGTAGAAGAAAATCGCATGGGAGTTCGCGCATAATTTAAGTGAGTCCTACAGCCAAAGTTTTTGATAACATTTTGCCAGTCTATGGGACTTGATATCGACAATGTCAAGAAAGGTTGAGTAAGATAATGCCCATTAATATCTACATAGCAAATAATTTCGTGTCAAATACCTATTCTAGACTCTTTATAACTTTTATAAGTCGGATCGGGGGTAAAGGCACTGCGAATTTCCAAATAAAAATTCTACAATATTGCACGTTATGTTACGCGTAGGTATAGGTACTGTAATCACCATAATCGCCACACCTGTTGACCGTTCCTAGCTCTAATCTACCTGAACTACGACACACGATCGACGAATCATTAAACCGTGTCGAGCGCCGACGTAGTACAAACTTATGACAATATTTAGTCACCCGCATAGCACCGTGACTTATCCGAGTTATCGGACAACAGCGGACATTAATCGTGATTAGGCCGGCCACTGTTTAATGCTGTTATAAATGAACTAGTATTTCATCGGCGTAAGCGGGTAGCTGGGCAGCTTAGCTTTAAGATACTCAAGGACAGATAGCACAGGGACAGAGGGTTTTCATTTTAAACAATTCAACATCTCGAAAAAGTTTTTGTGGGGATCCTTTTTTTTGTCGGTACTTACACGTCCCGTTGACTTCTTGAAGACGGACCTATAATAAACTGGAATAAATCTATGTAACGAAATAGAAATAGAAATAGAAAGGGGAGGCTTTTGCCCAGCAGTGGGACACAAAAGAGGCTAATAAAAAAAAAGAAATAGTCGCCAGGCTCTAGAAGACGAGGCTGAATCAAACCGGCGCCTTCAGTTTCCTCATAGGGCCACCATCTGTTTTAATGAATATTTAGAGAGGGTCATTGGGATCATATGAGAGAAATGAGAAATGAGAGAAATGAGATTTTTATTGATAAAATTATAAGTAATTTTACATGTCGCTCCAATAATAAATAATTCTTATTAACTAAACAGACTAGTATATTATATTGCTAGGCCCAATTAGTGTGTTTAGGTACATCTTTTTATCTTATAGTTAAGTAGGGATCCATTGTTACATTAAAAATAATAAAATCCCAATTCTAAAGAAAGGTAGTGATTCTTAGCTTACGAGTAAATATACTCGTATACTTTAAGTTTCTAACCTAATCTTACAAGTTATAAAGTAGCATAGGAATACATTTCCAGACGTATCTAATTTATACACATACGAGTATAACACTTGTTCCGTAAAGATATTGCTCCACATCTTTCCACGTAAGTTTAAGTCAAAATGCAAATGTAGACGTTCATTTTTGCGCATCGCCTGGCTGGCCAGACAAATGGCGTCATTTGTTTCAACTGATTGGGCCGTTCGGGGGAGCCTTCTTGATTGTTTTCCGAGGGTAATATTACTAGGCTTACTCAGCCAATCGCCTTGATTCTACCAGTATAATGAACAATGAGAAACCATTTCGATTTTATTCTAAATCCATTCTGATGGAATTGTATTTAATTTCTGAAGTCCACTCGTCGTCGTGAAGACGCTATTGATATTGACATTCGTTTTACGAAAGAGCCCGATCTCCTCAAGAATTGAAATATTTATTAGCCCACGAATAGAACTTCTAGGTTTTTTAATACATAGTCTGGGTTCTAACATCACACATCTTCGAAGTTAAAAGTCGGACCTAATCAAATCCATTTTTATTCAAGATTCAGTAACCGTCAAGATATCCAGATAGCACTTTGGAATCTTATTAATGACTATCAGAGACCAATACACTAGTTCAATTGAGGCAATGAACATTCGAAGCAACGGGAATAGCAGAGAACCCTTCCAGCCCTGGCTGCATGAGAAATGGGGACGGACTGTGCAGATAGCCAATCCAATCCTGGTGTTTGATGCCCCTAATATTTCCCTACAACATGTCAGATTGACGATCTGTGTTAAACGATTTTGCTACGCCTATAACTAGAATTTTATCTATACAAGTACCTAGATACATAACATAAGTGAGGCTTCCAAATAGTATGAAAATACTCTTAGTTACAGATTGTAAAACTGTTTTCTCTTTTTGTACTTATCTCTGGAATGTTTTTGATCCTAGAATTAATGAAACTGACTGAACATTACATGGTGACTCTGAACGGCACTTTTCTCTCAAACAAAATGAAGAAGTCAATCAGCAAATAACGTTAGGTACTTAGTATACGATTTAAGGTATTATGGAAGATCCAATAAATTCTTCTACAGTAAGTGCCTATTCAATTCAATTCGAATTACATATCTTATGGTACCTTATGATTGCCATAAAAATCCGTAGAGTTTGTCTACTGCTGAAGCAAATAGGACCGCCAATGAATCTGTCACAAAAACAGTAAGTAACTTTGGAAAAAGCCTGGCAATCATTTCGCTGTAATGTAGAGACAGAATCTGACCCCTCCATCAGTTTGAGAAAGGCAAAACTGTTACTATATAAAGAATCTACAAATTTCCTGAGACCAGAGTTGGGCAAAACGTAATCGACTAACGATTAACGACTAAATCGAGAGTGACGATTGAAAAGGATGATTAATTAGTTTTAATCGAAGAGAAACCTTTGAAACAAAAAGATCATAATTATTTAAAACCCTAGGTGCAGAGCAGAGTTAGCTTAGCCTGCCTTTACGGAGGTACAAATTGACCACCTCTAGTACCTCTCAATTTTCAATCGACAATTAATCGTAAAATCAATCGATTAAGATATAGATTGAATCAATTTCATTTGTTTACCGTATAGTCGACTAATTTTGACAATTATTTTTTTAATCGATTAATTAGTCGAATAAAAATTTAATCGAATAATGCCCATCTGCCTCAGAAACGACGGAGCGGAGCTGCGAGCATTTCCCTTGACATTCTAAATGAATGTAAACAGTGGCAGCAGATTTACGCGCGACGTCGTCGCGATGCGCGCGAATTTCTCCCATGCCCTTAAACGTTTGTTCGCCTATTAATATGGCTGGGTGTGGCGACAAGACTAGAGAGGTTTAAGATGGAACCGTGTCTTGAATTTATGTACATAGAGTCACAATTAAACATGACCTGTTTACAATCTCTATATATTGTTGTTTAATTTAACTACGTGCATTCTTACTTTTGGGATCAAAATTTGAACCTATCTACTTTGGCTACCGACAGCACTTTGTAAGGTGCAGCTCCAAGACCAGTATCTAGTAGGAGTAGTAGGCATGTCTCATGCCCTGACCGATTTCTGACACCAGTAGATTTCAGGCAGAATAGTACACACAGGACAAAATAGAAGGACAATAGGACAGGAGCCACTAGAGATTTGGCAAACAAAACATTCCTTTAATTATTCTAAAACATTTATGTATATATAGTTTATATTATATACGATTATAGAGGTATTAGTTTGTCAAATAGTATTAACACTATTTACTACGTACAGGAATGCCGTTTAATATATTATAAGCCAGTAATAAATATCGCGCATTCTAACCGAATTACAAATGAGCACTTACTCTCAGTATCCAATTTCACAGTCCGTAAATAAAATTACCACCAGACTGACAGAGTAACAAAGCTGTCTCAATAATTCCCGCACAACGAGATAACAAACGCATGTGATCATTAATCAGAGATATGCACAATAATTTAATGAAAATATAAATCGTGGACGTATGGCGAGGCCGAACCAGTTCAATGCTATAATTGCTGCAGGTCCGGGCACTTGGACGCGGCGCGAGCAATCAAGAAAGAATGGCCATTTAGCATTTCTCATAGACCGCAATTACAATTCAATTTCTGCACTAGGGTCTAGAGGTCTTACTTAAGAGGCTTCCTGCTCCTCCTCCGTGTTTATTTTATCAAAACGACGACGATAGGTTTGGTATCGTAAGTAGTTTCCATAATCAGTCATATTGTAAGTACAGTTTTTGGTCTTATCTTAAGTTTCGTGCAAATACATCCGTTGACATTCTGATCCCAACTATCGCACAATCATGTGCGATATCAATTATAATATCAATTGTAATATCAATTACACGTTGAAAATTTTTTACAAAATCAAAACTACTTAAATACTAACACCCTTTCCCATATTTAATTATATTCAATTGTACGTATCTATCGATAGCCAGAAACAAAACTCGCCAAAGCCTGATGTCACCGCACGGAGGCACAGGAGGCCCTTAAGTTAAGGATGAGCTTTCGTTCGGAAAGCTGCATGATTAAACCGAGATTTGTTGGCGGCCGATGTTGAGATAGGTTCGGTGACGCAAGCGATTACATGAGCGTGTCGTTCACCTCAAAACAAACAAGCATCAAATCGTCAGATGGCCGTAACGGGATACTGGTTCTGCTCGATAAGATTCGCCGCGCCGCGCCTATTGAGGGTCGTTACGGCGCCGCGCGATCATCGATAATAATGGTAATTTCGCTGCAACACGTGTAGTATCTCGATATTCGCGCTGCGGTCGCGCCGACCCTATTAGGACGTGCGAAAGCCTTCGATGACAGAAATGGCTTACAAGATATTTTCGAAAGAATTTGCAGAAATTGCTCGCCGTGAGAATTTTGTCTAAGCTTTGTTGGACAGTCTGTCAGCTGACGTGACACGGATAGAGATACGGTAACGGTCAGTACACGCGGTATTTATGAGACGTCCAGCCTCCCCGTAATGGCAACACAATATCACAATACGGGCCCTCTTACACTGGTCAAAAAGAGAAATAAAAAAACAAAGTGTGATGTAAAGCTGCATTTTTGGTATGTTATTTGGGGTCCTTGGGGAATGTAGGACTATATTTTGCAAGCAAAAAAATGGTGTGCTAACTTCGTAATTTAAAAAAAAAGTAAAAAAACCAGCCTTTTTTTGTATTTTGCCGTTTTATTAAAAAACTATGCATTTTTGGTCAAAAGTTACTGTGTAATGTTGAAAGCGCATTAAATTCCAAACAGTTTGACATCTTTTTTATCAATGTCCATCAAATATTTTTTGAGATATGAAGCGTCAAAAAAAGAGCATTTTCCCCCTTTCTATGAAAATATTCGTTTTGCTAATATTTTGAGACAGATATCAGCAAAACAACTCAGGCTATTACATAAATTGTAAAATAAAAATGTAGAAAATTTCACTAGCTTTCATTTAAGACCAAAAGAGTGCGAGTTATTTAAAAAAATAGGATTATATCATAAGTCTAGTATAACTGGATCAGAAATAATCGGTGGATGGTAATGGCCAAATGGGATAGTTTACATATATTTACAGGAGGCGTAGCGGAGAACGAATTATTATTATTTGGGGGCTGTTCAAGTATTACTCAGACACATATTTGCGTATATCAAATCAACATTTATTTAGTAAGTTAAGTTTACGGTCAGAAAGACCTCAGGATCGCCGCTTGGCGGAAAAAAATATTTACGAGTGGCTCGCCTCTGCCTTTCTATGTCCTCCAGGTCTTTTAAACTGGAAAACAAGATGTGGCCAAGGTAGGTATTTGACTTCGTGTACTCTCCGCAATTGAACTCCATCAAGCAAAAGAGGTGGTACCTGTGTGGGCATATGTGCTGCCTCCATGAGCATAAATTCAGACTTGTCCGGATTGTATCTCATGTTATGCTGGCTGGCGTATCTCTCGCATTCTGCGAGTAACTTACGCATAGCTCCCACAAATGGTGCTAGTAGGACCATATCGTCTGCATATGCGATGTGATTTATCATTTGCCCATTGATGGAGCAGCCAACCTCGGTACTGGTCAAAGCCTGCGACAGCCCATCCATGTACACGCTGAAGAGAGCCGGAGACATACTGCCTCCTTGTCTCACGCCACAGTTTAGCCCGCTGGCTGTGGACAGAGTTGACTTCCATCTTACTACGTTCTTCTGCTGGGAATACCACTTCTCCAGTATCTTAATATTTGGCGTGGGCGCTTTCCGTTCCCGTAGTTTATTCCACAGCAATTGGTGGTCAAATACAACTCAAGTGGACTTTCTATCACTACAGGAGTTGTGCCATCAAGATGCAGAACCAGGAAAATGTAACTAATTCTGTTTTATTTTTCTAATTTACTAAACTTCAAAATTTTACTGTATTTTATTTCTTCATTAGTAATAGTCAAATCGATGCAAAGTTAGCTTAGGCAATTTTTTCAGATAAATGGATATCAAAGAAAGTAAGATCGAATAGATAGCACTTTCAACCTAAAACTTTTAGCGTAAATTATTTTACCTTAACCAATCTACCAGACTCTTGGCTTCTCTATTTATAGATTTTTTTTGTTTACCAAAGTAACTATTCGTCTTACTGACCTTTATTTGCACTAAAACTAAAGCAAAATAAATTTTATATAATGTTATATTGCAATATATATCATATCCTGAAGTATTTTGCAGATATTTGTCTAAAAATATTGGCAAAACGCTACATTTTATAAATGCGTCAAAAATTAACCTTTTTTGACGCTTCATATCTCGAAAACTATTTGACGAACAATGATAAAAAAGATGTCAAACTGTTTGAAATTTAATGCGCTTTCAACTCTACAAAGCAACTTTTGACCAAAAACGCATAGTTTTTTAATAAAAAAATAAAAACCAAAAAAAGTCCGATTTTTTTACTTTTTTTTTAAATTACGAAGTTAGCACACTTTTTGTTTGCTTGCAAAATATAGTCTTACATTCCCCCAAGGACTCAAATAACATACCAAAAATCTAGCTTTACATCACACTTTGTTTTTTTAGCCGATTTTCATGTAAGATTTGACCGGTGTATCTAAGTGGGAATAGCCCACTGCCCCCCGCTCTTCGACGATCTCGTTCAGCAAGTGCACTATGATAAACACTGGCATGTGCCTGATACCAGTATATCACTGGAACTTTACTCGTGGAGTATAATTGCAGGCTGCGAGCGCAATTCATCTAAAACTGATATATCGCTGGGGTGTTGTGTCCATGAATTAAAAACTAAGCAACGTGTACGTTATAGAAAACTTGTGTGGCAAACATGATGAAGCAGTGATGCTCTGCCAAGACGCAATCGAAATCTGCTACGGGCTTAGAAAATGTAAAGCTGCAACACGAAAACGCTTATTAATTCCGTTGAGTCATTACTATAACAGTTAGAAATCATGCAATCTGTTCAAAAATTAGACGAGGACCGACTGAGAACTTGAGATTTGCGACCCGTTGGATAAGAACGTACGAAAAATTGAAAACAATAGAGATTTTCACTGAAGCTTCCGTCAAATGAAACTGTCGCAGGCATTGTCTCATTTCTCGTATCGTGATTGTTATACATTTTGGAAAGAAAAACGTTCTAGTGAGTTTTTAGCTTTATCAAGCCCTGGCATCATATTTAAAAAAAAAAACACAGTTTTATAAGCCACTCAAGTCATTCATAAAGGATGACATCGTCGGTATATGATTACCCGCGTGAAATTCCACTCGCTCATTTGTCAACGCGGGGAGGCGCCGGTGTGCCAACACTCCTCTTGAACCTTTACTTTATACACATAAGGTTTACGAAGACTGAGTTGGAGACTGGCCGGTGTGCCACGGTTATTAATTTCATTAGCTCGCTCTTAATCAAATGCCTGCGGTGGGTGTAGTTGCAGACCCGGCCAGGAAAGGTAATAATATTGAGAGATATCGATGGTAATAGTCGTTTGTTATCGTATTAGACGATTTGTCAATGCGAATGCAATAATGCATTACGAGTTTCTGTCAGAGTTTCTTAAAATAAATTGATTATTAAAATGGCATTGTTTTCCTTTTGGAGGAAGTTTTTTGGAGATTGCATAAAAAAAATCGAAAAATTGTGATGACGGCATCAAAAATATAGTTCGTATATTCAATTCAATTCAATTCAACACGTATACACGTGCACGCGAGTTCTATTGCAAGTTGCTGCACTGCAAAGCAAGGTTGAAAGTAGAATCTGGAAATGTATAAACACATATTTTTTATTCGCGGATTATCAATGTAATCGTCTAGATTTTGACACATATTGCAGTTAATCAATCAAAGCCCCTGACAATGGGATGAAAGGTTTTTTTCGGCTTCTAATTCGCGGACGCGGATGAAGTGACAGGCTTCAGTAAGACTAGTCATTAAACATTAAGTAGCATAAAAATGTCTCTCGGCGCACGAGATAGGTCGCGGTCAGCAGTTGTTCTAGACCTTTTGCTTTTACGTCACTTCGTCGCAATCATAAGACATTGAGGGAACTGGGTCAAAAACGATCGGGAAAAGCGGTGTGAGACTGGTAATTGTGAAAAACTCATAGCATAAACTAACCTATTCTTCTCTTGTATTGGCAGCTGATCATATGACCCTGACTTTACGATAATCGACAACTGATGAAGGATATTCTATAGATACCTGTATATTTTTGCCACAAATAATTACACAGATAGACAATATATATCGTATGAAGGATGAGATTTTGTGTCGTAAATAAGTAGACGCCACGCCGCGATACAAATGCTGCGAGCGGAGAAATATGGCAAAAACGGGGTGAAATACTGCGCGCATTGTTAGCGTAACAAGATATTAAAACGATGTTACATACTGGTTATTACGAGGTCTACATTTTGTAACTCATAATAATGATATATTATAAGCTAAGTCCAGCCAGTGGGGCTTAATCGCGTAGGCATAATTTAGTAATTTACCTCTAATATTTCGGGACTTTCGAGCAAGGTCTATTACGTTCTTCTAGGGGTACTTATTGCAAGGTAAAGTTATGCGAGTGTTTACAAATAATGTTACTTGACAGGTCCATCTATTCTTTCATTTAAGCTCTAGCCTTGACCTAGAATATACACTTGCAACCCCTCTGCGTGAGTTTCGCTGCTGTTTTGAGTTCAATATCCATGGGTACGATAATCGCTTATCATTACACAATTCGTGCACGCTGAGACAAACCCGATACCATAAAATAATAAGGCTTTATGAGAAAATGTCATCATCAATAATCATCATCAAGGCGGAAAAGCTCTTGAGTGGAGACCCTGAACTGGAAAATCTGTTGCAGATCGAAAAAAAACCAATGGATGAGACCAAAACAAATCGTTGTGGATATTCCTGGGGGAGGAGTCCAGAATTCCAGCAGTGGACATCTTTTGGTTGGTATGATAATGCGACAGTGAACCGGTTTACTTTTCCACGACTTTGTCTAGTTGCAATGAAAAATAACCCGTATCGTTATGAGGTACTCACTCATATCATCACTCATTCCTGCCACGCATCCCGTCTCCATTACACTACATATTAAACCAACAGCTTAATCAAGTAAAAACACAAAGTTTCCACAAGTCAAAGCGGCCGGCCCCTCGGGCGAGCCGTACAAATGGCCGCCATTCGTCTAGCGCTCCTATTTCAATAACCTAAGCCGTGTTTTGGGTGGCCGAGGCCGAGCTATACATATGGATGGATATTTTGAACCCCGAAGGAGAGTCACAATTAGCAAACTGACCATTTGTTTATAGCATCCGGTTTTATAAAAATAATGCATTAAACTATTTTCTTACTAATAAAAATGGCTTCCCCCAGATTTATGATGAATAACTGCCGGACTTTACTATTGATTAGCAAATGAGGTTGATTGATTTAACAAATGGTACACATGTTACAAAATCATTTTTATTACCTATGCAGCTACACCTCAATTAACAACATAAAAAGCAATCATTTACCTAGTCTTTGTGCAACATTAACAAGGAAAAGCATGAACATAATATTCTTGACATGACTTCGCTATTTTTAACCGACTTCAAAAAAAGGAGGAGGTTCTCAATTCGACTGAATGTTTTTTTTTTGTATGTATGTTACTCGATATCTCCGAGAATTGTAGACCGATTTTCAAAAATTTTTTTTGATCGAACGGGTATAACCCCGAAATGGTCCCATTGGCACCAAGTTGGGGTCTGAAGAATGGTATGGTATTGCAATAATCTAAACATCCAAATTATAAACAAATCAATTATTTTTGGAGTCGGTACCAGCCTGCGTATGGTTGGGTACAACAAACAGGCAATAGCAAGGCGACGAACAGGTCTGGTACCGACTGCAAAAATAATTGATTTGTTTATAATTTGGATGTTTAGATTATTGCAATACGATAAGAAATCTAAATTCAAAGGTTTATTATTTTTTGCTTTTTAGTTTCTCCGTGTTTTGTAACGCGCTTATTTTTGAAGGCGGTTTTATTTTTTGTTAAAAAGTTTTCACGTCCAACAAGTGGATACCTATTTTCCGAATTAATGAACTCCATGAAGTATATTTTAATTGCAGGTGTTGCTCAGTTTAGAAACGTTATCTTCAAGGTTAAATTTCACAACTATCTTGGTTAAGAGACTTCTATGGAAACAGCCAAGATTAGAATAAAGATTTGTAGAGACAAATAGCACTTCCCGTTTCTGTAGCCCAAAGCATGTTGGCAACGTATATGGACACGAATCTTAATGCAACATAGTCGCGAATGTATCAGACAATGGGTGCTTACGAGTAATGACATTACTATATCTAACGGGACTAATAGCTCCTAATTCTGATGTTTTTTCTTTTACAACAGCTATTGAAATGCAAAATCGCTTGGTGGGAAGGTTTTTGGGCTTCCGCAATCCAATGATTCGCCCGTATTATTTGCAAATGATCATCTATTGTGGGTCTTGAAGATTTTTTGTATTCGTGAGGATGTAATGCCAGAATTTCGGTGGCGACAAGATAGAATGCAGTTGAGGAAGTTCTTATATTCGCCAGGCCAGATTGAGCGTAATGTTTAAAGTTGGTTGTAGCGTCTGTTAAAAATCGCCAAGTAAACAAATCTGCAATAGCTGAGCGCTTGCTGACAAGACAACGTACTTGAACAAGATTGAGCTACATAAACCCAAAACTCTCTCCAGCCAGACACTATTATCCCCGGATTGTGTAAGGCGATTGACATCAAAAACACAATATAAAAAATAGCTCCAGGAATCCTAATTTCTACCAACATTCTCTTGA
Source organism: Leguminivora glycinivorella (assembly GCF_023078275.1). NCBI lineage: Eukaryota > Metazoa > Arthropoda > Insecta > Lepidoptera > Tortricidae > Leguminivora > Leguminivora glycinivorella. The sequence goes on from NC_062982.1 coordinate 23,929,568, forward strand.
TATTTTTTACATTCTGCCTTCAAAACTTCACGTAAACAAATACCAACAACGCCGTAACGTTTCCCGAAGCGTGCATTCGTAATACCCATTTCAATATCTCCGTCACGATAGCCGCTCATTGTTGCCAATGTTTATTCTTGGATTCCCTCCGCTCTCGCCTGCCTGCTCCTAGGCCGTGTATGTTGGCAATAAGGTCGGTGTATAATCAGGTATTGGTAAAGATAGTACGTTACACGGCCCCGCCCGTGACACACCCCCGTATCTAGCCGGCTATCGCTGTGCGATATTATGAACATTATTAATCTTTTGTTTAATGAAAAAGAGTTGCTGGAATTGCCTAACTTTTCGCTCGTGTTTGTTTCTCTTAGAGAGATCTTGAATTTAAGTCTTGAGTGTTGATCACATCAGCGCATTAGATTTTTTAGAGCCAGATTACAAGTAAAAAAGCTTCATGGTCGTCCGCTAACAACTTCTGGGCCACTTTATTCCAGTTGAGTACTTCAAAGTGCTTCGCTACTCCAGCGGCATCTGCTGGGACGACCAGGCGGACATTCGTCCCCTATTTTATGTACGCTCGATTCTCTCCCATCCTCTCCGGTTCACCAAGTTAACGAAATGTAGTGGAATTGTTCTTCTGCGCTTGCAATTTCCCTCTTCAATTCTGTTAGGTCCCAAAAGCTTCCTTGAGATGTTCCTCTCCGCCATCAAGAGCTAAAGGCATATCCAGCAAATATTACAAATTTCAATTCATATCTCATAGTTCGCGCCACACTCCAATTATAGCGGCCAGCTCGGAGAAACGCGGCTAATTGAAACCCAATACTATTTGTAATAGGCCGGTGAGAAAATTTGTAGATTTCTTATTAAGATTACCGAGAGGAATGTGAATCTGAACGGGGATTAGTCATTTGATAGAGCCGGGATTGCGATTTTATTATGAGTTATTATTGCGTTTATTGGTCCCACAACTTAACAAACAACCATCTATAAATCCGTTAATTCGGAGACTGGGTATATCTAAGCACATTTAAGGGAACTTAATGGAATTATTATTTTTAATAATAATAATAAAATACTTTATTGTGCACTACAAAAAAGATGCAATTTACAAAGCCAAGACTAAAATAGCAGATTACAACAGGCGGTCTTATCGTTTAACTTCTAATTAGCAGAATTAAACTTCTGCAGTCGATGCCCTTAGAATTATTACTTAAAGAAAACATGTTTATCTGATTTTTATTAAAAGTAAATAAATATACAAGTTAATCAACAGGGTTTATTGAAAACGTACGCGAACCGAAGTGTGCCAAGCATAACGTTTGATCTTTCTAAAACTAATCACAGTGACTATCCCACAGTTTCCCCGGAACACCGTACAAGTAAACACGCCTTAAACACTTCGGGGATCCTCTCAAACCGCAGAATCAATTTACCTTTCCAATACAAACCCATAAAACTATGCTGTTCTTATTGCTTAGAGTCGAACTTCTGCTTCCTTTAGCTCTTAAAGTAAAAAGGTTTGGCCTTAATTGAAGCTAATACAAGTAACTACTACTACAAAACTGAGGTTAGAGGAGAGACCCTGTTGTTTTGCAAATCAATAATTGCTGTCGCTCTAATAATACCCGAGGAATCCGAGTAGGTGGATAAGATGCCATTCGAGTTTAGAGATTCTTGTCGAGGTACTACTTTCTGCAGTGTTTAATAAGTTCTTTAGAAAGTGCATGATCATGTGGTTTAATACAAGAAATATAAAATGTCCAAATACGTTAAGGAACTGCAATTCTCTTGGTTGCCTCAAGAGTTTGACTAAGTGACGGGTATGTGCAAAGCTTTGAGCGTCGTGAACGTTGTATATGCACGGCTAGCAGAGGCATCACGATCGCGCCAACCTCTCAATTTCGAAAACAAAGCCTCCTCAATCGATTATTCCGATGCCTGGCTACCGTTACCACAAGTTACCCTTACTATGGTTTAAAATACATAGAATCAGTTACCTGCCTGAAAAAATCCTAAAATAAACGTGGGAACTGTGACATTCATTATGGTAAGGTAAGTTTTCTTTAAAATATTATTTTGGCTCACGACGTTTAATAAATCAAAGGTTCTGATATACGAGTATATTTTTCTAATCTTCTATACGATTATCTCAGTGTAGTGTTTAGTAGTTGTAAAAGATGTTCGCAGAAGAACTCTTGCAGTCTACATTATTCGGACATAAGACCGCCTATTTACGCTGCGTCTGTATTAATGAATGCTTATAAACTCTTCTATTTTTTCTATTCACGTCTACTTTCACAGCTACAATACTTAATCAGCTTTCCCTTTAACAGAATCCCATAGTACTAACCTCAGAGGCGCAAGAAATAGAAACTCTCTTATAAAGACATGTTCGATTTAAAATTCACTCCCAACAGCAAAAAATAGGTCTTGGATGCGCGGATTATACAGGCGTGCCTCACGATCGAGCTTCAACATGGTTTGAAAAGACCTATGTGCTTTTAGAACTTATATGTGACATTGATCTTTGAAAAGAACTTAAGCGCTTTTGGCATTTACGTCACATCGCGTTGCATTTCTTTTAAAACTTGTCTAGTAAAGCCGTAAGAGTCATGAGTTTTAAAGCATGTTTTTGAATGGAGGGATATATTTTACGTGACAGGGAAATGGTAGGATGCAAGAATGTTGGAGACATGGTTTCCATCTACATATGGCGCGAGCACGGTGCCTTTGAATTGCGGAATGAGTGATATGGCGCCATTGTAGTGCCTGCTCCACACTTGGGAGTTACTATCTGTTTAAGGGTCTATTTAATGTTAATGACGCGCAGCTATTACTATTAATAAGAATGAGAATAGAACGTAAGGGAAACCTAAATGCAGTTACATGACCCAAGTAAAAGAAAAGGAGGAATTAAAGTGGTACTAAAAAATCAACGAGCTGGTGAAAGATTCGAACTCAACCAACTCTTAATGATGACGATGAGTTAATGTTAAGTTTACTGTGGCAGCCATCCGTCATGCAGCGGCGGTAATAAGAAAGAATGCAGTAGCGAAGAAAGATAATTTTCTTCTCAAGCTTGGGTTTTTTTGTTTACAAATTATAGTAATTGAAATTATTATTGCTCGCTAGATGCTTTGTAAATGAAAGATCCTTCGCTACTTAGGTACATACTACCAATACGTATTATGTGCACAGTCAGAAAAGTTTCTTGAAATATGGATAAAGTTTATGGAATCTCGAAGACAAAGTCACAAGAAATGGAGCATCCATTTAAAATAGTCAATTTTTATTCCCAGCAAGCTTCAAATCAAGAGTGAACAGGCATCTGCTGGGCGAGCTCAACTCCATCGTAGGCCACGTCTTTGTCTTCGGCTAGTCTGTGGCCAAGAGTAAGCCCATTTATAAAAAATAAAATACAGTTTTGCATAATACTAGATCAGTTGCCTCAGCTGGCTTCAACAAGTGTGGCATAGGCATTACGTTGACACAGAAGTTCGGTGTCGAGTAGGATTAATTCCGTATGCACATATTGAGCAGGTTAATAAAGTAAACGCAGTGGGACAGCTCTCGATATGGGCTTTAGAGGAAAGGTTTCTTTGAGTGCACTCGAGGTGCATCTGGCAGAGTTTACAACATAAAAGTAATGTTTTTCGAACTACAAACAAGTTGCTACTATCTTTTTAAAACACAAGGTTACTTATCAAACAATACCATAGCAAGAACGACGCACACGTACCTATGATGTTCAGCCAATCTGGACTGTCACAGTGGTGGCTTAGTCACCACTGTGACATTGACAGTGATATTTCTGGCTTGATAAGTAACCATGTCACTCAGCGTCCATATTTCCATGTTGAACGGAACGGGCAATGAACAGCGAAGTGTCACTGTCGAGCGACAAGTCACTGTTTGGTTGGACCTTAAAATACATACTAATATTATAAATGGAAAAGTGTGTGTGTCTTTTTGTTTGTCCGTCTTTCACGGCCAAATGGAGCGACGAATTGACGTGATTAAGTGAAGTTAGTTTAAGGGATGGAGAGATTGGAGAGTGACATAGGCTACTTTTTGTCTCTTTCTAACGCAAGCGAAGCAGCGCTCAAAAGCTATAGTATACTATAAAACATTGCACTGTCGCTTTTATAATAAATCAATTAAAGGTACTCACCGATAACGCATCACTAAAACACTTGTGAAAACCTGGAACAAACAATAAATCGATTAAGAATAAGTATGTTTTGAAATAACAGTCTTAATTATATTAGTAAAAAAAGAGTTTTTTTGTCAAAAATTATGTCCACAGCTGAGTGCAATGCAAATGCGAAAATTGATCATCAAATAGTTTTAGACTACAATCTCAGTGTTTAAGTTAGTTAAATTGTTTAGATAATATACTACAGTTCGATCGAAGCTAATAGTGTTTAGGAACCGATATACAAGCAATATCTATGCAAATTGACTGCAATCACGAAACTTACAACGGAGTATAAGGTGAAGCGATATTTCAAGTACTTAATCGCTTTATCAGTGAACCAAATCCCTTTTTGGCGATTAGACCGGAAAAAGCCGCCAAATAATACAATTCTCTTCATTGCACACCTCGCATACTTTATTTACAAGTTATACACAATTACACAAGATACACAAAAACAATTAAACAAGGTAACAACAGGCGGTCTTATCGCTTAAGAATAATCGAGGTAAGTATGTACAGGTGTATGCTTTCAATTTAACAACGACATTTTTAAATATGTACATACAAAAATAAGATGAAAATACGTCGTGTGTAAAGAAATTACCATGCACTTATATCTTAAGCAACAATAATATACAAGCATGTAGGTACCTATGTATAAGCAGATGCACTTATATTGCAAAGCACCTCAAGAATGTGGAAATTTCAGTTAAAACCAGAAGCTAATGGTCGATTAATCAATGTTTTATATCGTGTTTTATCAAACTGATATAAATCTACATCGTTAAGGAGTACGGTTCGCCTTTAAAGTTGGTGGACACTTTACCATCTAGTTTTACAACGTGGACATTATGAGCATGTTGACTCCCGATCGGACCACCAGGAGCCCAATTATTGAACAGTACCTATTAGTTTAATATTTTTAAGTATTAATTAGTATTTAAAGCGTGAAATTAGTATATTTAACATTAAGTTTTGTATAAATATAAGTAGTGAAGTGCTTTAGTGACGTTTACAAGTGTCTTTGATGTCTCAGGTTTGTAGCCGTTATAGGTTATAAATTTGAAATATCTGTTCGCCTTTGTACACTTTCTGAGTCTTATTATCACTAGTTAGTACCGATTGTGTTTCTTTTTCAGTGTTAATCATTGTACAAGGCTAGAACAAGTGTAGGCATAGTGAAACGTCACTATTTTATGTAAGTAACCGCTGAGCTTGAGTAGGCAATTCCTTGCTTTGTTTTGTGTTTAATTCTTTTAAAAACCCATTTACAATGCAAACACGCAGAGCAGCTGCCGCCGCTGCAGCAGCGGCTCTCCAGCAGGAGCCTGAGAAGTGTGATAAGCTCCAACTTACCTTGCTGGAATTAAAACAATCCAAGGAGTTTAGTGCTCAATTGCTCAGTGAAAGAGAAGACAGTGAGAAGGAGCTATTATTGGTAATTGATAAAAACGATAAGTTAAAAAAGGAACTGTGTACACTAGAGAGTGATTTTAATAATGTAAACTCGGAGCGGGCCCGGCTTCAGGAGACGGTTGACAGGTTTATGGAGTGTAATGCTGCATATGAACAGGCCCTGAAAGACATCGACTCATTGGAGAGAGCACTGCACGACGCCCACGAACACATTTACGAGCTACGGGAGGCCCAAAACCAAGCAGCTGCGGCACACACTCAGACCTTGTTCGAGGAACTGGTCCGGCCTGCATCACAGTTGGTTACCGCAGCAATTGAAAACCCTTCAGTAACTACAGATTTAACCAATGATGCCACTACACCAAGGTTAGTAAATTGCAGCGGAAACAAACTAAAGAAGTATATAAAATTAAATAAACTGATCAAAAAAAATCAAAAGATGTCAAAAATTAATAAATTGTTTTTTAAAAAATTGAGATTTTGTAAAGTTAATATAAGTTTAGTAGATAAGTTAGATTTGTATACAGCTCAGTTAGAACACAGTAGATTACAGTATGAAACTGACACACAGGCATTAAAGTTAAAAATTCAAAGCCTAGAGGATTCAATAAAATCTTTAGATGTGATAAATGAGAGTTCAAAAAAAGTTATTAGTGAATATTCTTTAGCCATGGATGATTTAATATCCCAGATTAAGCATAATTCAGAGCGGTTTGAGTCGTTGACAAATGCCCAGGCATGTGCATGTAAGCAAGTGACTGGAGATTTGTCGACCAGTGCGCTTGACCCAAGCCTGTGTGACAGTTTACCGCAGGGGCAAATGAATGATAATGGCCCCTTCCACACTTCACAACAAAGCACACCTAAACCTAATGTTGTTATGTACTGTGATGAGATTGGGAGCAATATGAGCTCATTTTTAAATTTTTACTTAAAGGGACTTAGTACAATCAATAACTGTCTGCCTCATAGCAGCTTTGAAAATATCATTAAACAAATTTTAAATGACAGTAATATCAATTGTAAGACAACACTGCTTATCTTTATGGGGAATAGGGGTAATGTAAACAAAAATAATTTAGTAAAATATTATATAATATAATAATAAAATAATTTAGTAAAGTTGCAGTCGTATTATGCGACCTTTCGAAGGCATTTGACCTGGTTGACCATGCACTTATTTTGAGAAAGTTGCATCACTATGGTATTCGTGGTACTTTCCTAAAAGTCTTCAAAGCATTTCTTTACAGTAGGAAACAATCCTGTGAAATAGATATTGATGGCATTAAAGGAAAATCCAATTGCCAGTCACTTGACGCTACTTCGGTGCCACAAGGCTCCGTTATTGGCAATATTTTGTTCATAACATTAGTGAATGATCTATCTGCATGCACATCCTATGGTCAACTGATAGCATATGCGGATGATAGCGCTTTTGTTGTTTCTGGGGCAAATTTCACGGAACTTCAGTGCAAAGTGAATGCCTTACTTATGGATGTAAGGAATTGGTTTACGGTTAACGGTATGCAACTTAATTTGGATAAGACGAACGTTCTTCAAATCAACCTTAGGGGTATTCCACTACAAACACTTAAAATTGAATTGGATAATATCACCGTTCCTAGAGTCGAGAAGGCAAAATACCTGGGTTTCATTTTGGACTCTGGCTTAAAGTGGAATGACCATATTGATGAACTGTGCAAAAGATTAGGTAAAGCTTGTTTCGCCATCTCACGCCTAACAAAAATGCTCGACAACGATTGCGTAAGAAATGATTATTTTGCTTATTTTCATTCAATCATCACTTATGGAATTGACATGTGGGGACAGGCGGCTGATAGGCAAAGGGTATTTATTCTCCAAAAAAGAGTGATTAGAATAATGGCTAGGGTGCCCTGGAATACGCCTGCCCGTGATATTTTCCGGTCTCTAAGGATAATAACCTTTCCAGGTCTCTATATATTTGAGGTAGCAAAAGTGGTGCGTAGGAACCTCGAAGAATTCAGAATGCGTGGTCCAAACTATCGTCATGGCTATAACATTCTGCCGAATAGACACAGACTGAAAAAATCAGAGCAGTGTGTGTGGTACACAGGTCCCAAAATTTACAACAAGTTACCCAATGACTTAAAAGTAGTTGAAATGTCTGACACCATGTTTACAACCAAACTCAAGAAATACCTAATAGAGAAAGCTTTCTACTCGGTAGATGAATTCCTAAACCCAAATGACTAGTAGCTATGTATATTCCAATTGCCTATGACATTCAATATTGCTAAAACTTATATTTCATAATTTAATTGCACAATTATATGATTTGCAAGAATCTAATTCGACAGTATCTCCCTATAATGTACCTATCTAATGTTATTATTAAGTGAATAATTGATGATTATTGTAGTTACTATTCTCCTTTATTGATTTCCTTATTATTATTTATGTTGGTCTTGTTTACTATGTACCTATGTTAAATTAAGTAAGCAGAAAATGTTAAAATGACGTGTAACTCCTGTTATCAATAAATGATTGATTGATTGATTGATTGATATTATGAACAATTAAACTCATTGGCAGTGCATGAAATTATTTTCTTTACATTCCCCTATTGTAACCAGATGTCAGAGGCAGAAAAAAAAGAAAATAACACTAGACATAAGTTGAATGTAGCTTTATATAATCTTTGTACATATAGTAGTAAGGTTAGCATAATTGACACTAACAAATTTGTTAGTAAATACCATATGCCTATGGTGTTTTTGACTAAAGGTAAATGTTACCTTTCAAATTATTATAAAAGACAAATAGCTTTATCGCTATCCTATTTATTTGACATTTCTGCCAAGAATTTGGCAGACAACTCTGCTCCTATTGAGCAGCAAAGTATGAACTTGGAATTGGTTCCAGTCATAACCAATGATTTAAACTAGCTTCTAAGACAAAAGATTCTGTCTCTGGCAATTTAATTTTAAGTAACTATAAGAATCAATACTGTGAGCAAGGAAAGTATATCCACCTGGTGCATCAAAATATTCAATGTATTAGAGGAAAAGATTTACAAATTGAACTATTCATGAACGAATTTTATGTAGACATTTTATGTATTACTGAACACTGGTTAAAAAACAATGAATTAATGCCTCAATTTAATAATCACCAGGTGGCAAGTTCGTTCACCAGACATAGTTCCATACATGGTGGGTCGTTAATTATAATAAATAGCCAGTTAAAATTTAAGGAACGTAAGGATATCGTTTCCATGTCTGTTGAACGGACTATAGAACTAAGTGCTGTAGAATTGGAGCAATTTATTGTTGTCTGTGTGTATAGGCCGCCATTAAGTAATTTTGAAACTTTTGAAAAAATTATGGAATCTGTGCTACTTAAAATATCATCTTCTAGTAAAAAAATACTTATATGCGGCGACTTTAATGTAAATATCTTGGAAAATTCAACAATAAGTATCAGATTGTTGAATCTTTTCAAATCATGTAATCTCAATCATATTTTTATGGAGCCTACTAGAGTGACTGCCACTAGTGCCACCTGTATAGATAATATTTTCACTGATATTTTTCCTACTACTAAAAATGTAATTAGCAACTTAGAATCAGACCATTTAGGTCAATTTGAGACATTAAGGAAAAATACTTTGAGAAAACAAATAACTTTTGTACCAGTAACCTCCGACCGCGTGGAACGAATGAAGCAAAGTTTGGTTCAGGCGCTACCCTCCCTGTCTTCCGATATGAGTCCTAATAGTATGTATGATTCATTCTTTCACACTTTTCTGCAACATTATAATGCAATATTTACTTCAAAATCGGTCGTAGTTAGTGGTGCATCAGTTTTTAGTGAGTGGGCTACTGCAGAGTTACATCAACGAAGACGTGCATTGTATGCCTTGTATGAAGAACGGCGGTTTAATACGAGTGATGAATTTAAAGAACATGTTAAGCAATATTCGAAGAAGTTCAAGATAGATTGTCATATCGCTAAGCGAAATTATCTTAGTAATAAAATAAAAAATAGCTCTGACATTATTAAAGCAACGTGGAAAGTAATTAATGTGGAAACTGGTCGCTCGAAACACGCAGTAAAAGATATTAAACTGAATATTGACAACAAAATTATAGATTCCAATTTCGAAGTAGCAACAGAGTTCGAAAAATTTTTCACCGAGATACCAGCATTCACAACTAAGGATTTAAATTCATCACCCTTATCTGCCGTCACATTATTAGAGGAAAACGTTCCTGAGTGTTGTAGAGACCTTTATTTTGAACATGTTTGTACCTCAGATATAGTAAAGGCATTTAAATCAATTAATGTCAAAAAAACTAGTGACCTCTGGGGGTCTCCGTCCATGCCGTAAAATCCTTAGTTGAGATTGTAGCGCCTGACTTAGCAGTTATATTCAACAACAGTGTTGACTGTGGCGAGTTTCCTGATCTAATGAAACATAGCAAAATAACTCCTTTATTTAAATCCGGCAGCCACTCTGACCCCACTAACTTTAGACCAATATCTGTGCTGCCAACTTTCAGTAAAATATTTGAAAAATTAGTTCTTTCGCAATTAGTACGACATTTTAACGTTAATAATTTAATGCATAATAAGCAATTTGGCTTCACACGGGGTCGCTCGACAACCGATGCTGGTGTTGAGCTAATTAAGCATATTTTCGATGCCTGGGAGGAGTCACAAGATGCTTTAGGTATCTTTTGTGATTTATCTAAGGCCTTCGACTGTGTTTGTCATGAAACATTGATCAGGAAACTACATTATTATGGAGTCAGAGGATCAGCACTAAATTTACTCAAGTCCTACTTAAATGGTAGAATACAAAGGGTAGATGTCAATGGACAGAGATCAACTGGGTCATTGGTCTCTATGGGTGTACCACAGGGATCAATATTGGGGCCTTTCCTGTTCCTTATCTACATAAATGACTTGCCATTCCTTGTAAAGACCCACCATGATATAGTATTGTTTGCAGACGACACCTCACTTATTTTCAAACTCAAACGACAGCAACAAGCTCACAGTGATGTAAACAATGCTATCTCTAAAGTAGTGAACTGGTTCAATGCTAATAATTTATTATTAAATGAAAAAAAGACTAAATGTATTAAGTTTGTCACTAATAGTAACGTAAGGAATGAGCAAACAAGTGTCGTTGTGAAGGATGAGGAATTGGAACTGGTAGATAGTACAGTTTTTCTTGGTATAACTTTAGATTCTAAACTTCATTGGGGTCCCCATATTGTTAACCTCTCGAATAGACTTAGTTCTGCAGCTTTTGCAGTGAGCAAGATCCGTCAGTTAACAGACGTGAAAACAGCTCGATTAGTTTATTTTAGTTACTTTCACAGCATTATGTCATATGGTATTTTACTTTGGGGCAGTGCTTCAGAGATAAATACCATATTTATTCTGCAGAAGAGGGCTATTCGAGCAATATATAAAATGAACCATAGAGACTCACTTAGAGATAAATTTAAGGACATTAATATAATGACAGTGCATTGTCAATATATTTATGAGAATATTATGTATGTACATAAAAACATTTGTAATTTTAAGAAAAACTGTGATGTACATAATATAAATACTAGAAATAAACATAAACTCGCGGTGCCCTTCACACGGCTCTGTAAAATTAAAAAATCATTCATGGGTAATTGTGTTCGATTTTATAATCTTCCGAATCATATTACTGAATTGTCAATTAATAAATTTAAGAATCATGTAAAGGGGGCGTCCATTAATCGCGTCATACGTTTTTGGCTTATTTTAGACCCCCCCCTCCCCCATGGTGATCTTTGGTGATATTTTCAGGACCCCCTCCCCCCCTGGCCAATATGACGTGTAATTTTTTGGCAACTTAAGTAGACTTTTTTCCAACCCACGAATCAACCAAATCTTGGCGCGAAATTCAAATTTTCTATGAGAATTTAACCTTCGCCCCCTCATTTTTAAGGTTCCGTACCCCAAAAAGGAAACCACTGAACCGATTAACTTGTTTGGCACACATATGTAAACTTGCGACCCAAAGACGGGCATGTAATTTAAATAAAATAAAAAAAACAACTATAGGGGCTAACTTTTGGGGGGTAAAAGTGAAAATTAGAAATCAAAGTTTTTTGAAATAGTTTTTTAGCGTGTTACATATCAAATGAAAGAGCGTTAATTGGGCCATATTTTTTTTCAAAGTTGTCCACCCCACTTTTTTTTTTGATTTGGAATTTTTTATGTGCTTTCCACTCAGAATCGCGAGCTCTTTCAATCCTAATAGGAGTAAAAAAGTGTCCCAAGGTTTTTTTTCCCTATTCCGTTACCATTTTTTCATACATTTTGTATGGCGGTAACGGAATGGATGGTCTAAAAAAAAATATGGAAATCTTGGGACATTTTTTCTCCTATCACGATCAAAAGACCTCGCGATTCTGAATATGAATCGCGTAAAAAATACCCATGTTACAAAAAAAGTGGGGTAGACAACTTTGAAAAAAATGGCCCTTATACGTATTTCAAAAATATATGTTTTTAATAATTTTCAGTCAAGTAATTTTCAAGTAAATTAAGAAAACAGGCAAAAATGACCAAAATTTTCAAAAAAATACCCGAGATAGCCTTTAATGTATAGATTACAAGAAAACCTATTAGAAATATAAGGTCAAGCCTAAATTGGACTTAAAAGAAAAAACTCAAATTACGAATTTCACTCACTGGGGCTGCAAGGAGTTACCAAATCTTTTGAAAGTGTTGAGTATTTCGTCTTTTTAGGGTTCCGTAGTCAACTAGGAACCCTTATAGTTTCGCCATGTCTGTTTGTCCGTCCGTCTGTCCGTCCGCGGATAATCTCAGTGACCGTTAGCACTAGAAAGCTGAAATTTGGTACCAATATGTATATCAATCACGCCAACAAAGTGGTAAAATAAAAAATGGAAAAAAATGTTTTGTTAGGGTACCCCCCTACATGTAAAGTGGGGATTGTTTTTTTTTTGTCATTCCAACCCCAACGTGTAATATATTGTTAGATAGGTATTTAAAAATGAATAAGGGTTTACTAAAATCGTTTTTTGATAATATTAATATTTTCGGAAATAATCGCTCCTAAAGGAAAAAAAAGTGTCCCCCCTAACTTTTGAACCATATGTATAAAAAATATGAAAAAATCACAAAAGTAGAACTTTATAAAGACTTTTTAAGAAAATTGTTTTGAACTTGATAGGTTAAGTAGTTTTTGAGAATAATACGGAAACTACGGAACCCTACACTGAGCGTGGCCCGACACGCTCTTGGCCGGTTTTTTATAAATTGTTCAAAATATCGATTATTTTATTTTCAAAAATGACTGGGCGCTTAAGCTCTTCTTGTGATGTAAGGAACCCTTGCAACACGAATCTAACTCACACTTGGCCGGTTTTTAAGTGTTATGGCTCGTCTATAATTCCGCCAACGTCAAGGTTTAGGAAGGCACGCGTGTTTTGAAGACAGTTGGCCGGTGAGCTCTACATTTGTCAAATTTGCCGCCTTTTTCAGTGCCATGATTAGGTTGACCGTCTATAACCGACTGTCCGTGTACACGTGATGAGGGCAAACTAAAAAAATCTTTGAGAATTAAAAATAACCGACTGCACACAGCTCTTTTTTTCTCACTTGATGGTCTCATCGGAAAATCAGCGCTGGAAGTCACCAGCAACACGCTGAGATGAGGCCATTTCTTGGCACTTCATTCCTTTCTGTTTATGTTGTAATGTGTAATTAATCTTCACTGTGTTCACGAATAAATTATATTCTATTCTATTCTGTTCTCTTTGCACTGCACAACGCAAGTTCTGACTGTAAAAGTTGATATAAAAATAGCTCAGAAATATGTTTTTTTCTTTACGTTAGTGTAACAAAAAAAAATACACGTGATATGTTCCTAACCCCCCCAACCCCCATGGTGATATTTGGTGATTTTTTCATGACCCCCTCCCCCCCCTATCCAGTATGACGCGATTAATGGACGCCCCCAAAGCGTGTACTCATTTCCAAAGCTTATTATACAACACAAGACTACATGAATGATAAAACAACGTGGGATTAATTGTTATTCGAAATGGTTTCTTATTTTTACGTTTTTTATTATTATTATTGTTGATGAAATTAATATTGTATTTTTTTGGACATTGGATTTTTCCTAGAAATATTCTAGACATGTATTTTTATATATACATAATACCTAATTATATATTTTTTGTTTAACGATTATTTTTATATGAAATTGTATATTATAGACTCAATATTATTATGAACAATAATTTACAACAATAAATTGCTCTGATAATTAGGTTAGATTAAGATCATAATATATATGTAATGAACTATTCATAAGAGCTTGTAACTAGGCCTACATGAATAAAGATATTTTGAATTGAATTGAATTGAATATTATCAGTGTGTGGCCAATGGCCATATATTCAATACTGAATATAATAAGGCGCAAAGATATCGTTTGTAGAGGTATTTAAACCGTACACAGAAAGCACTTTTTTTTTAGTTAGATTTTTCGTCTTTCTGGACCCATTTCTATTCTCCTAAGGCCCTGCCATCAATAAAGGATTCAACTCTTAATATCTAACCGTGCATGCAGCGTGTTCTGAGGCCGATTGTACATTGAAATATGAAATGTGGCAAGCTGCATTATTTGTTGCCATCATAAAATCGAAGCGTAATAAATAACAATATGTAACTTTGCCGTGTTTTATGAACCAGTATATCATACGATGTCCTTTCATTTAATACTAGGAATAAATAGCGGACTTAATAACAATAAGTCTGGTGAACTCGCTACGTGAATACCTTACACAACAGACAACCAAGTAAGCAAAAATATCTATATGACATAGACTAGTTTTTTGTGGTGCATACAACGCAAAACATTAGTAAAGAAATTCACGTGCTTGGAGTAGGGCACGTAAGAGGTGGTCTAGCTATTGAAAAAGTCAACTAGCGGCAGTCTATACCATGCAGTCCATGACATGGCTTATGATCGCATTCAGTGGAGTGGAGACACGCTACACTGAGAGAAAATACAACCAGTTTTCATGTTCGTTCAACAAGTTTTTTGGTTAAAATAGCGCCTACGTGCTCTTTGGTTCAAACAACAAGCTACTTGTCATTTGAATCGGCAATATATTTGAATCAACAAGTCGATTTTATAAAAACAACCTGACACATATTGTTTTAAACATACGTTTGGCTGATTCAAACGGATAAACCGCAACAAGTCGAACTTGTTAAATTCACAATGCAAATTTCTCTCAGTGTACTTGTGAGCGCGACCCGCATTGAGGGTACGAGGAAGAAGATAAGTGAAGAGATGCAAAAGTTTAACCCGCTTTAGAACCCTCGGTTCCAATTTTCATTAAGGGTAGTTTGGTCTTCATTAGACAAAGAAACAAACACTACGGTAAGTCATTCAAGATAGTTTTAGTAAGTATGTGTGAAGTCACTGTGAAGTGCTAACTCCGGAATCGTATAATTTCATTAATAATTAAAAGCTCAATTCGTTCATAATCAAGATGAGAGGATGTTTCTAAGATCTAATGCAGAGAACAAATAGATAAGATGACATAAAACGCCATTACTGCATTCTTCATCACAGATTTATGAGCAAAAAACGCGTAGGTACCGTATGGCTGCGGTTCCTATTCCTATTATTGCATTGAAAGCTAGTGAGTCGATTACTGGACGAGCCAAGAAGCCTATTGTCATCAGCCTTGACAGAGAGCCAGAAAGAAGGACAAACGGAGGGATAGACAAAAAGTGATCCTTTATGGTTTTTTTTTCCTTTAGGACACGGAACCCTGAAAATAGCCGTACTATTTTTTAGATTTCAATATTGTACATTTTGAGTTCGTTTTACTCTAAATAGTTTCATTTCAATCTAAACTGAATCTACGGCCAATACATGATATGTTAGAAGCAAATATCGGTGGGATACTGTGGTTTAGAGGCATGCTTATAGATGCGATAAATAGTTATTCGGCTGAATCTGAATCTTCGTCAAACACATTTGGATCTATCGGTGAGAGTTGCAATCAATCTATCAATGATCATCAGTACATACCTAGCCGGCATCGGCAGCTGACGTTGACAAGAAATCGTCATACGAGTAAAATAGGCCCCTATATGAGATTCTTTTGGCTATCTCCCGGCAGAAAATGGCTCCTCAACATACCATGGTGTTTACGAGTAACCGACTCGCCTGCATCAAGTAACGCGAACACAGCCTGGCATTGGCTATAAATAAGGATTGTGTAATAGAGCAATAAACCATCTCGCATTATGCGATGTTATGCACGCTGGCTTGCAAAGGTAATATCAATCGTTAAGGATAGTGGGCGATGTATCATCCCCGACAGCTCTTAAAACACTAATTAAGGTGGAAATTCTACACATTCTTTGATTTAGGTACAATAAGCACAGATCTCCGCTCTTCCCTATACTACAATTAGAATGAATGCGAGTGAAAGAAGTTTCATTGTGTGATTTTTTTCGAGAGAAAATTGATCACTGCTTTCCAGAAATTTTGGTACAGCATTATCGCAGGAATACGTCCGATGCCAGCTGGAACAGTTAATTAGGATTAATAACAGTAAAATGAACCTTGATTGGTCATCTACTTAGAAAACACATGTATGAATTTCTTTATTTAATTTTCTACCATGATAGAATAGGTACACACGATGTCTGCTTATGTCGTATACCTTAATCCTACTTCAAATTCAGAGCGCTACTCAATTCCCAAATCATCTAATGGCCATTTTGGATTCAGCTACACACCTATTTACTACATATCAGAATATTATTAGAAATCATAAGTCACATTTCTCACTTCCCATAAGGTCCAGATTGGATGAACTTGACAACGACAAACGAAGCATTGTAAACTGGCAAGCACATGCATATGATTCCAGATTAGAGAATACGAATAATGACTGACCAGACCCCGTTACCCTATACCGACCACCGCAAGTCATTGACGTTGCTTGCCGAGCTTTCGATTCATAGGTACCTATTATAGACACTGTGAATGAAATCTCTCTTTTTTTACTATAAATGGGCTTACTCATGGCCACAGACTAGCCGAGACGAAGACGTGGCCTACGATGAAGCTAGCCCAGAAGGTGCCTGTTTAGCACCCTTGTTTTGAAACTTGCTGGCTTATATGAGCTTGAATATAGACGCTTTCGGTGGTAGAGCACAGCAAACGTCACTCCAGATTGGAGGTTATGTCCCAGAACCCATCTGGGACATAACCTCCGATGCCATAAGTTATTATATTATATAAGATCCATTGTTGAAGAAGTAACTAAAAAAGATTTCCATGATATGGAACTAAAACAAGTTAATGATGAAATGATGAGATGACGAGTGATAGAGATGTATGGAAGAGAAAGACACTGCGCCGACCCCAAGTGACTGGGATAAGGGCAAGAGAATGATGATGATGATGATGTTGAAGAAGTAACTGGCATGAAATACTTAGTTTGAATATTAGACAATTGATTGAAAAGGGCCCACGATATCTCTTAAAAGCAGCTGTTGAAGTAAATATATTATAGTGCCAATTGAATTGATAATTTATGAAAATTTCTAAAAGACTGAGGCGAAATCCTTTTCTTGTTCATAATAACACCAAAGTTATTCATTTCAATATTTATTCTACCGCTTGCTACCGTCCGCGGTCTCACGACTCAATCTAATAAATAGTACTGGTATTACGGGAAAGATATTCAGTAATAAGATATCTGGTAGCGAAATGTACGTCGATGGCGAATGTTAATAAGAAATTATTGGCCGAAGCGCGAATAAAGAGAAATAACGCGGTATGCTCTGTGGGATACGCTAAAATGGCCTTAATAAAGTTACTTATATTGCCTTTAAGATCTATATTTATTGTAATTTTCGTAGTTATGTTTTGATTTAGTAAAGCTTTCCATTGTGGGTTGAATATCTGCGAGTGTACACGCACAGATTTATCCGTAAGATTGGCACGCTACGGTCTAGCGTTTTTCAAACTTTATGGTGCCACGGCCCATTATGACCTCTCAAATTTTTTCGCGACCCCCATACCCATACCCATACCTCGATCCTAATATTACCTATAACTGAGTGCTGAAAGATGTAATAATAATAAAGTTGTAATCACCATCCCCCATGATGAGAATCTCGTGAAAGCCGAGAAGGACAAGTCCAGTAAGTACCTAGACTTGGCTCACGAGATAACCGCCATGTGGGATGTTGATTCGACGATCATTGTCCCGATAGTCGTTTCAGCGAACGGTCTCATAGCGAAGAGTCTCGACCAACATCTCGAGAGACTCTCGCTTGGTGGTTGGATCAAGGGTCCGCTGCAGAAGGCGGTGATCTTGGACACGGCGCGGATAGTCCGACGGTTCCTCTCTCTGCGGCCCTAACCACCGGCAGCTTGGGCCCTGCCCCGCTGCTGGCGGCACCCTAGGTTAGGTTTTTTATAATGTTTTTATATATTTTGTATTGTTTTGTATGTGGTTTTGTATTTTACTTTTATAATCATATTATAAAACCTAGCCTAAGAATTAAAATGAATAAAGCTGTAAATTCGATCAAAGGTAAAGATTTGCAAACTCGTCTGTTGCGAATAGTATGCGTAGATATGGGTGTACTTTATCACATCACTCAGAGGTGAGAATGGTGAGCTGGCTTTCGAGAGGAAGGGTTTTGACACGCTTTATGAAGCTTAAATCAGAATTATTAATGTTTTTACAATATTGTTCCTGATTATGTTACGATATTGAAAGTAGCATATCTTGCCGGTATCTTTGACCACTTGAATGCTATGATCGCAAGTCTGAGAAAAAAACGAAAACATAATTACGGAAAAAGATAAAGTTAACGGATTTCTAGCAAAAATTGACTTGTGGACAACATTTTTACACAGCATGCAGTTTGCGTATGCGTATGCAGTTTGATTATTTCCTTGCATGGCTAAAATCATTCAAGAAATATCATCAGATATGGTGGAGCGCTTGCAAAGTTTAAAAAACCAACTCCTAAGTTATTTCTCAACTGAAACATTGATTGGTGATGGAAAGTTGGATTTTGAATATTTTTTTTAATATTAAGTCCGTTGAGCTGGCCGATCTCAACGCCTCGGTGAAAGAAGCACCATTTCAATTGATGCATTCTGGGTTAAAATAATGGCTGAATATCTACATTTAGTAAAAGAAGCCCTTAAAGTTTGATCCCATTTGCTACTTCATATTTATGCGAGCTGACGATGACGTTTTCAACAAATAAACACAATTTATTTATTTATCATAAAATGAGTTGTTTTAAGGTTAACCTTTTAATTTTCACGAATTTGACTTTTTAAAGTTAAAAAAAAAATTAACCAGCCTGTCATAAATTTATCTTAAAGCTGAACTTCGCGACCCCCCTGGATAAATGCCGCGACCCCCCTGGGGGTCGCGACCCACACTTTGAAAAACACTCTAACCTAACTGTTCTGTTCTATATGTACAAGTAAATATTTTTGTGTTAGATAATTTTAACGCACAGTCACAGACATTTTTCCAGCTTTATTGTAGATTTGTATTCTTTGTAGATATTTTCACGGAACAGATCCAGCGGCTAAACATGAATAAAGTCAACATAGTTTTCAGGATCCTATGTAGTTAATAGTTATGGTAGAGGATTGTAAGATTTGGTGATAGGAGATATTTCGGCCTTACGTCTTAATTCGACATACCTAACACCGTCACGCAACAGCTCCCAACTCCCGAGGTATAAGTACTTGGTAACAATTTAAAAATAGTAGTTACGACAGAGCATCACACCAGAGGGCAGGGCCGCCATCGGATATCGCGCCACCATTACTTAAAGCTGGAATACAGTTGATAGATCATACACACATAACACACACCTCCTGAGGCATAGTGCCCGTGCATGCGATACGTGTAGCAATTTGTCCCGAATCCGTAAGGACCGGGCTACCACGGGTACTGCTAGAAAGCGGACACTGTAACGACAGCTCGTTACGCCAGTGCAGAAAGGAGACAACATTCGATATCGGGCCTTCAACTATCATGCATTAGGTACTTAAAGGTAGAATGTGGAATTAGGCAGGAGTTGATAAAACACATACAACTCGTGAGGCATAGAGCCCATGCATGCGATACTTGTAGCAATTTGTCCCGAATCCATAATGACCAGGCTACCACGAATACTGGTAGAAAGCGGACGGTAACCCAAGAGCACGGGGTACAGATAAACTAAGACGCATCAAAATCAAAACCTATTACTTATCTATCAAGGTATCTAATCATACACAAAATAAAAATAAACTTAAATCTTAACCGCACCGTCCACACAACTGACAACCCTGTCCTTCACAATAGCGTATTAATTTGGAAGAAGCCTGGAGCGGATCACGGTACCAACGTACCACCATCAACAATAGCTGACACAACCTTATCTCAACCACATAAGGAGCACTAAAGGTCTACATGCACTATCATTAACTGTAACTGACCAAACATAAGCCGTAATCCCAGAAGATAAGAATGATAAGTTATACGTATCACTGATAGACAGAGCACCATGACACCATGATCTTTCATAAAATCATAAACTTATTACAAAAATAATAAAGACTTATAGTCAAGTTGTATCGCTATCCGAAGGGGCAACATCAACACAAGCTGACTTATAAGCCTTAATGCGTGCGTAGCCGAATGCACAAACGCTCACGATAATATATGTTTCGTAGCTATCTATCTCTATCGCTCTTGCGTATTATATGCGCGACAGAGCTGGACTGCATTTCTGTCGGCGTCTGGCGTCGACGATTGCCATTCGACGCCGGCTGCTATGCGAGTAGGCCTACCACTGATCAGTCGGTCGTGGGCACCTGCGGCGGTAACTGGACTGCACGGTAGTCGGTCGCAGGGTCAGGGGGACTGTCATGCAAGTGGGACGGAGGCGCCTGCGGCCTTTGGAGGATCATTACTCGACGGACAGGACAATACGAGTTTCTCTAGGGTCAATGACCGCATTTTGTTTCTCTTATTTCATGACATATTTTTGACGGAGTGCTAAGGCATTTAGCTTAGAGATTTTTAGTCGTAATTCCTAATTACCACCAAATCTATAAATGTCATCAGAATAAACACTCTTCGTGAAAATGGGTTCAAAAATGCTACGATTATAGTTTTTAGTAAGTTAACATTTTGCTCCGTACTCTCCTTAATTGTTCCTATCCGTGTGGTCTGACAATTTAGATTCAATAACCGTTCATGGCAGCCCTTGTAACAATATTTCACCGATTAGATCTCCTGGCATTGTCTTAGCACATTATTACTGGATCATAAACGCGTCGCCTTGCGACTTACTAGCAGCATCATTTTATATGACCATCGATGCATTTTGCGTCGTTGCAATAAGGCTTTCTTTATCTCAGTCAATATGTTGACTATGGTATATTCATCGATTTCCTTAAGCACGAGAGCTTTCGATTAAAGTAGACTGGCGGCTGGCCTAGCCACAATGAGATAGCCAAGAGACCCAAGAGTCATCATTTCCATAACGTCCAAAATTGGATAAACCTAAACTTATCTCCTTGCTATACGACATGCGATCTCTAAAATGTTAATTGTCTATTTGTTAGACTGGTTCAAGTTACCCCTCCTGCATAGTCATTGACATATTTTTTATAGGCAGTAATTAGATGTCACAGTTTCGTTTTTTTTTCAACCCCTTATTTGCCAAGAGTGGCACTGAAGCTTTAGTAGTTTCATGTGTTCTGCCTACCCCTTTATGGGATACAGGCGTGATTGTATGTAGTAATTAGATATATACTTTGTTATTTTTGTTTAACTGATCATTATCAACCTGTGATATTGACACACATTTTTGTTAACAACTTACGCTAATTCTGAAAATGCCCGTAGACAGGTGTGAGTCGAACGCTCGCTATAGGAGCGATGAATGCAAGTTGCTTTATGTCCCGCGCCCCGCGCGAGACTCACGATGCCAATTCAGAGGACATTTGCGGGGAAAGTCGGGATTTGTAGGACTCGCGGCGATAACCAGCGCTGTAAAAGCGATATGTATCACTCAAACAATTTGTAGAACACACGGCAATAAGTCGGACAAGTCATGATTTTAACCGCTAATCGCCCACTGCTGAGCATAGGCCTCCATTCGTGTTCGTCACTTTAACCCGGTCCTGGGCTAGTCTCATCCAGAGGTGCCCCACAGTTTTTCGAATGTCGTCCACCCCACGAGCCAAGCCAACGGATGCCAGGCGTTTCTTATATCCGAAAGCGGCCACCATTTTGTCAACATTTTGGTCCACCTGTCATCAGTTGGACAAGTAAGTATTTTTTTATTTAGGTACCTACTTAAAAAAATTTACAAACAAAGTCAAAAGTTCATAGTTTATGATCGAGAACGCAAGCTTTGACATACCCTGCTAACTTGAATCACTAAATTAAGCTACGCCGAGACTCTACCCTTGTGCGAAACCGACCCAAACGTCTCCATGACACGACTGACGATTTTACCACCTTGGAGAAACGGCACGTTTACCACGCTGCTAAGAAAATCAGTTGGACGTAAGATCCGGAGCGAGGATCGCAACCAGCCAGCCTAGCCGAAATGACGATCGTTGACGACGTTGACGCTAGACGACAATCGAAACGGAGTCTGGTTCTGTCGCACCAATAAGGAAGAGATATAGAGATAGCTACAACGTAACGATACTATACGATATAATTAACTATAACGATATTTGCTGTGCATTTGGCTTCGTGCCCAGAGCTAAAGATTCGAGTCGAACGCTCGATAAAAACATCTAATTAAAATTGACATGTCGTCTTCACCATTTGTGTCTTAACATTGCCAAACTGAATAGCTTCATTTACTGGAACTTTACCTGTCAAAGCGGACGTTTAAAATAATAATCCAAACGGTACTGCACCGTAAATAAATAAAGAAAGCCCAACATGGAAACATGATTAGCAAAAACATTTGATAGACAGCATAATGTTAACATATTTACACAAGTCAGCAGTAACCGACTTGTAGAAGTACATTCTATTGTTTACTATATTCCCAAGCAGGAAAATCTCAATTTGAACAGGTTGCGTAGTGGTAGTTAAGGTGGTCATGATGACAGGACAGTTAGCTGTTGTTTTGCGATGGTTACGTCCAATTATTTACTAGTTACATTCCATCAATCACAATCAGGGTTAATTCCATAGATAAGTGATTAGGTACTCGTTAGACGGCGCATATTTTTCAAAATATAAAACCGTCTTCAAAAATAAGCTCGTTACAAAAGACGGAGAAACTAAAAAGCAAAAAGTAATAAACCTTCGAATTCAGATTTCTTATCGGATTGCAATGCAATAATCTAAACATCCAAATTATAAACAAATCAATTATTTTTGTAGTCGGTACCAGACCTGTTCGTCGCCTTGCTATTTCCTGTTTGCCCCACCCAACCATACGCAGGCTGGCCCCGACTCCAAAAATAATTGATTTGTTTATAATTTGGATGTTTACATTATCGCAATCCGATAAGAAATCTGAATTCAAAGGTTTATTATTTTTTGCTTTTTAGTTTCTCCATGTTTTGTAACGCGCTTATTTTTGAAGGCGGTTTTATTTTTTGTTAAAAAGTTTATTTATTTATTGATTTTTAGTGGTTCCTATTGATATTATATGTATCAGTCTGAATATATGTACAGTAGTGAAAGAATTATCCTTTAACTCCTAACCATTGAGGAGTTGACCTTCCATCATCAGCTCAGCCACATAAAATTATTACCATCAGGCGTAAATACTAGTGTACCTTTGAAAAATACACTAAAAACATTACATGTGCCTAGTGCTTCTCCAAGATCCCATCATCAGACCCCGACTTGGTGCCAATGGGACCATCTCGGGGTTATACCTGGTCGATTGGAAAAAAAATGTTGAAAATCGGTCCATGATTCTCGGAGATATCGAGTAACATACATACAAAAAAAAAATAAAAAAAAACATTCAGTCGAATTGAGAACCTCCTCCTTTTTTTGAAGTCGGTTAAAAATATAAGATCAACTTCTGGTCACTGAAGCCCTTGATTACCATTGCATCTAATGATAGCAGTATTTCTCTGCAACGTCTTTATGGGCTCGTCGTACTTTATTCAGCATATTTTCGTTCGGAAGAATTTATTCAAAGTTCCACGATCAATGGTTTCTCTGTCGAGTGTTCTTATAAAGAATCTATAGAGAGATCAGATTACATAGGTAAAATATTTGAGAAGAAGTCGCCGTAGATAGTAGTCACTAAGGGAATAAATTAAGCAGCGTTAGACCTCACAGTTTTGACAAATAGTTCGAGATCGAGAAGCGGTATCTACGGTCCGTAATCTATGGCGAACCGGCTAAGTAAATTGTTTTGTCGGCAAACAATCTGCAGTCAGCTCGTACAGACACTTAGTTAGACCATTAACTTAAAATGTTGACAAAAATCAAAAAGGTAATCACGGTCTATATCCCGGTCAATATAAGTCTAACTTAAAATGTGCCTACATCGACGCTGAATCAATCATTTCATTCATTTGTTTACTGGTTTTTGTCACGACTGTCATTTGTTACTTTATACAAGGATACTAAGATTCTTTTTAACGAGTGACATTCCATAAATTAATAACTTTATATAATGACCATTATCTGAAGGACAGCCAAAAACGAATCTATAGCCGTTTTTGCGGAAATCCATGTAATCAAAATCAAAAAGATTGCTTTAGGAAGCCAATAAATGTGTCAAGAGCTAAATAGATTAGGACAAGGACCGGTTGTTAGAAGGTAAGTGTCAATTTAGTGTTGTAAAATGCCCAAGGGTACAAAAACAGACAAAAAAAAAAGAGTGATGTGAACTCAATTTTTGTACATAAATCCGATATTCGCTGATCTTTGAGGCAGGTTCGATTTCAAATTCAAAAAATGTGTAAATTAAACAGGAGATCCCACTGCATTATCATAGGAATCGCCTTTATAATTGTGACTCAACATTCATGAACTAATTTGATTTCCAATATTTTAAAAACACTTTAAACCCTCGTTTATTTATGCACGTCAGTCCGATGCACTTAAACAAGCACCTGTATTCAAAACGCATCATTTGCATACAAAGTCACTTCTGTTGTTCCTGCGCAAGCGCATGTTAACTCGATGTTAATTATGCAAAGCGATTCGATATCCTTTCCTTCGATTTTGTCATCAGGAAACTGGCCGTTAAGAATAGGGTTTACTCGATTTAAAGGGATACAAAAAGTTTGTGTATGTTTTGTTTGAAACTTGTGGGTTAAGCGTGTCTATGTATTGACATGGTGCCCGAAGTGAAACGATATAAGAAATATAATTATATAACATCGTTCACCTACCTATACAATTCTGTGACAATATTTAAATAAACGCAGCGTGGGTAGGCCCCCCATAAGGTGGACTGATGACCAGGTGACGGTCGCAGGAGTCCGCTGGATGCGGGTGGCGCAGGACAGGTCGTTGTGGCAATCTTTGGAGGAGGCCTATAACCAGCAGTGGACGTCTTTCGGCTGATATGATGATGATGATGATGATTTAAATAAACAGTATAACATAGCAGGTGTCGGTATGATACGTTTTAATGCACATATTTGGAGAACATTTTTACTTTTAGTTGCTTCCAAATTAAGATTGTAAGAGAGAGAAGACGGGCTGGTAACATCATCGTCCAAACCGTATCCAGCTATGGCGACTCCTTGTTAATCTATGTGGTCTGAGTTTTGGCTTTGGTGGGCTCTAAGTGGGTTGTCGATCGCTTATTACATTCATTCGGTTGAAACAAAAGTTATTCCTATCAACATTGTCCACTTCCACATCCTTATTTCCACTTACACTTTAAACGAAAAAATAAACGTTAGCAACGTCTTGATCTTGACCTAAATATTCGACTTGTTTTTGCAAAATTGACGTATTTTCAGAGATCGCCCGCAGCTTCAGCAATCAAAAGAATAAGCACCATTCAGACGATCACAATGCAAACTACAAATCCGCTCGGAGGTGCGTGCGCGCATGTAATTACGTTCGGCGGCGGTCTTATTGAAAGGTCCAACGGCGTGTTGCCATCGCTTTCAACAGTTGACGAGCTTTTATGTCGGTGTTAGGTGGACCAGTGTAACTGTCTCTGCTTTTTAAGTCATCAGGATTTATTCAGGATCTGTTTAATCTGTAATGAATCTCACGGAAAATCAGGCTTGAGAAGACGGAGTTAGTAGGCTTCTACCTTTGACAAAAACATAGAATTTGTAGTCGAGAAATTAAGTAGGTATCATATACCCTGATGAGAAGTTTACAAAAGACGGCTTGAGGACGAAACTCGTAAGACTGAACATTGACATTATAAGGAAGGCCACTAATTATTTGAGCATGTGTTCTGTTAAGTATACCTACTGAGTTCCACTGACCCAGGTTATTATAAATAAAATACAAATCAGTCTCGCCGTTACGTATTTGAAATGATAGAGATATAGTAAAGTAAAAGTCAACTTTGATGAAAGATCTGATAAGAAAGCTAGTAAAGATTGCCAAAGCTTTGCAAGTCACAAGAACAAGGAGGAGGCGGTGGATATTAGGCTAGCAGCCAGCAATTTGATGGATTGTGGAACACCCGGGGCCCTAACCATGTGTAATGATGTACGTCTTGATCCGACCGTGCATGTGTTTTGTTGAAATACGGAGTCTGACTGACCTATTGGCTTAGTCTTATCATTATGGAACTTTCTACTATATTATAGTGGCTTCGCTCGCGACTTCTCTGCGTTATTTGTTGAAAACTTTTGATCTGCATTTTCATTTAAATAATTCAACGAGTTTTATTTAGAGTGCTTTAACGGACTGTATCCAACACAAACTTGCAGTACTGTTTTATACATCGTGTTTTAATTGAATTCCGTTAACTTCGGCATATAGAAAGGTTCATTATAGAAAGCAGAATGGCATAGTTAGTTTTCTTAAATTTGTGTTTTTTCTTAAAAAACCATACACCTGCGATAGATGTTAACTTCAATTGCTGTTGAGAAACGGGCTACAATTAACTCACACTAAGTAAGTGTCAAAACTATGACATGTCAATCGCATATGGAACACAAAGCCCGTTTCTTAACAGCAATTGTTGTAACGTCTATCGCAGGTCTATGGTATTTTTCAGAAAAAAGTTACGGATTTAAAAAAACTAACTATTGCTATTCTGTTTCCTATAATGGACCTAACTATATGGTGAAGTTAACGGAATTCATTAAAAACACGGTGTATTTTTATTGGACGAATGAATTATACTCACTGCAATTCAAATTCAAACATGTCAGTTACTAACGCAGATGGCATACAAAAATAAACATAATGTGCGATTTAAAGCGTGTAAACTCGTCTTAAAAGCAATCATCTCACCAATTTATAACGGACGTCGGACCGATAAATGGAATTGATAGAAGATTAGAATTACAATCTGGTGTTCTAGTTGACTATGGAAATTAGTACATAATTACTTAGCTTCCTCTGCCTCCCCATAAAAATGGGTAAAAGGCAAAATCAATTTGCAGATTCTAATCCTGTACTTTGGGCTGTCGGTATTATTAAGGCAGTAAACTGGCCAAGAACGTATATTACATATCTAATGAGACTTTTATTGACCGCGCGGGTACACTAAACCAATTAAAGATATCCAATAAGTAGATATTACCATGCTAATATACTTTCATATCGTAACTAGGAAGAAATACGAGTAATAATGCCTCTTGGCGGAATTTTCCATTACCACTAAAATACCCTAGCCTTGTACTTAACTCTAAATAATTTACAGAATGTATACCTATCTTTGTAGTGCTTCGGGAATTTCTGCGGAGAACAGGATTGTGTTTACTCTACATAATAATTGGAAATACTGCATGTAAAATTTCATTTTGAGTCCGGGCCCCGATTCGTCTTATTTGTCAACCTACAACAAATCTATGAAAATCTGTTGAGAAACACGACATGTGAAGAACAGGAGTCAGGACAACCGTGCGAAAGCATTTTGCCCGAGCGTAATCGGAGGCCGTAGCTTACACGGTAAAAAACTAAGTAAGAATTTTACACAGGATTCCCAATAGTCCCTCCTGTAATTCTACAGCCAATTTTATACACTTGTCTAAGAATGTCCCTCGTCGAGTCCGGATCATAAATTCGAAGTCGTGTGAACCTGGAACGATGTTTCCGCGTCAGCGAATAATTGGAGTAGAACACGGATTTATAACACTCAGCATGTGTAAACTTAAAGGGATTGGCGACGTGTAATTGGATAATGTTGGATAGTGGTTCTCGGGTAATTGACAGCTGGGACAAATAAAGAAGGGTCGACGACAGGTTAAACTACACGGGGAAACGTGTGCGCAATGACAGTTGGGCGCAAGACGAGTAGTATGTACTTATTTTTCTTCCACGATTTCTGTGACCGCTCTCTGTCAGTCAGTCGGAAATTACACAGGAGGTAGTTATTTTATATCCAAAGCTCGCCATTGGTCTTCCTAATAGGTGCCTAGGTAGGCTCTTTTTTATGAGATGGGGTACAAACGAGCAGACAGGTCGCTAATTCTAAGCGATCATCGAAGACTAGAAGGGTTGATGGTGCATTACAGGCCAGACGTTATGCTGACTATGCTCTTCTTATTTCTGATCTTAGATCTTTATCTACAAAATCCACTCAGCGAGTTGGGGAATGTTCAGTGTTCACTACCCCGTTCTCCAGTCAACATTGTCATCCATAATGCGCTTTTTAAAGTTATCCGAGACATCAAAACAAAGTGGACATTCATTTAGCAGTATTGCTGTAAACAAACCTCACAAGGCCAGAAACAGTAAATGGCGGGTCATAAATCGGCAATGACGTCGTGTGCGATTAAATCCACGCAGCGTAGGGACAGGCGCGGCTCGTGAGAACGCAGAAGTGCAGAGGTAGTGGCGAACGGTCCGGGAAATTGTGTCACTTCGTACCTTGGTAAAGCTCCGAGTAGAATTGTTTGACGGGACGCCAACTATCAATACACCTCTGGCAATGGGCGGGGGTCAATTAAATTTCCCTCATTGTCAGGGATTTTTTCCGCAGGCAAGCTACGCAACGGTAACAGATTATAAACAGGTGGATCGTATGCTAGTCAGCGACGCAACACCTTTCTGAAGAGAAGAGCTAATGTATTATTTAGAGCTTATATATTATTAATAAAATGTCTATGTCTATGTCTATGTCTATGTCTATTATTGTAATTATTCACCAGAATATGTTAAAGAGGCGTGTAGTTTTTTAAATGATCTAAATAAATATCCAGCAGGCAATCTAATTCAAGCCACCCAAAAATTTACACTTCCAGTTCCAACAATTTCAATTCAGCCAACTTTTGTGAAGGAGAGCCAGCCAGAGTAAATTCTGGTTGTCTTTTTTGTGAAAATTGTACACAGTTAAGTGAAATCCCCAATCTTTCCGTCGAAGTTTCTGCCCTTTAACACATTCACAGCCACCATTGTATAGAAATGAAGATCTTAAGGCACCATATGCTCATTGTGAATAAACGATTTCATTCATTAACGGTGTGGACGCCTCATTACGTCGCCAATTTACGAACACGCGGATTCTAAAGAAGTCATCCTGCTTCCCATGGTTTAATTTGTTGTTACGATGTGTAAGTTAGTCGGAAGTTCGATCGGACCACTGTATTTTAAATGATATAGGACAAAAATAAGACTAGTAAAAGAATAACAAAAAAAACCAGCATTTTTAGATGGTAAACAGAAATCAAATTAAAAGCCTCCTGTACCAAATCTCAATTTATTTTAGCCGTTGGTTTAGATACGCAGCCAGGCTACCTGTCTAAAACATAGCATACCAGTATCTCCAGAGTGAATAAGGTGCTATTCGTAAACTATTTCTGACCCGCCTTCGGTCAGGACATAGAAGCATGTAAGCAACGATTTTGATGATCCCAAATGTCTTAGCAATCAGCGGACTATGTGCTTGAACCACAGAACACCATGGGTAGTATTATGAGCTTAAACCATTGCTAGTTGTATCGCTGCCATAATCCAGGAAAATCCATGTCCTCCAGATGAACAGATCTCACTGCTGAGCGCAGACCACTCTCGGTGTACGCCTGTTATCTTCAGTGGCGCTGACTGCTAATAAAATACAAAGGTTTTTGATTTTTTTTTTAAATAGTCCGTTTATGTGTCCCATGCACTGTTAGACAAAGGCCTCCCTGTGATTTCCACAGCTCCCGTTGTTGTGCTATTTCTGGCCAATTAATGATAAAGGTGTCGGTGGTCCCGCCATCTCAGTCTGGGCCTGCCACGTCAGCGCTTGACTCGCGGCATCCACTTGCAAAATCGGAGACATTTGCCCTTGCTTCTACAACTCGACTCAGCGCTATTAAAGCACTAGGAACCAAACCCAGCTCCCAGCACATTCCGATGCGCGTAGCAATTGATTTCCAGCCGCTAACTCACTGGACACTGTTTACAGATTCACGAGCTTGCTCAAGCTGCACAATTATAGTCTTCTACTTACATTCTTGTTAGATTCAGTTATCACTAAATGTATGCTGCTTTCGAAGTGACAGATCTATGTCTTCATGATTTATCGCGCCATTGATGTTGGTGGTGAAAAAATTATTTAAAGATAGCGGCCACCAAAACGTGAAAATGTGTGTCTTTGCCACAACGGAAATTCCGGACCTTTGGGAGGCGTGCGCGGAAGTCAATACGTAGAGGCCCTTTTGAAATGTACGGGGTACACCGAGCGGATGCTGCCCTTGTGTGAATGTGTCATATTGTTAGACTGATACATGATGGTAATTTGGTACTTAATTGTAACTGAGTAGCTAACAGTACCGAAGTGTTCAGTACTACATAATTTTAGGACTAAACGGGACTTAATCGCGTAAACACTTACATATTTGGCCCGACTTTTCGAACATCACCTTTTATGTTCGCGGTCACGGGTAGACACTGTTCAGTAGTAACGTGTCAGTAAAGAAGGGTTATTTTAGGAACTACACAACATCTAAAAGTAGACCTTTTTATTAGGTTTAATAGGTATTGTAGATATTTCGTGATTTATGGCTCTGACCTCTGATGCAATATTGACATACTTTGCATCTTATTCGATGTTTCAGTCACTAAATATGTGTAGAAAACGCGCGTTTTAGTGTTACAAGTACAAATAGGACTTGCCATTTATTCCTCTACTAGTCAATTACATGGCCTGCATACGGCTGTGACGTGACACCACAAAAGAGTATAATTTAGCCAAATTGCCCATTTTGGAGCTCACACAATGGGCCGGCTGACAGAACCATTTTCCATTTAAATCAGTCCCTAACACACGGCCCCTAACACGGAAAGTGGCCGACCCCACTTTCCTTACAAAGGTAGTCCCTGTTCTCTCTACACTAGGTATTAAAGTGAGTGACGCTGACGATGATGGGTGGGGATGGATGGGGTGGGAATTTCACCACCCTTTACCTCTCATGGAAACCGATTGCGGGATATAGGTTCAACTGTGGATGTGGGCCAAAATTATTGTGGATGTGGGCTACGCACATGTCGCAGTGATATCACAATTTTGTTTATTTCTTACGGCATCTACTGGCATTTAAACTTTAGCAGTTTCATGTGCTCTGCCTAGTTCTTTTGGGAGCAGGCGTGAATTTATGTATATGTATGTATGCAATGACATCGTACTTAAAGAAGGCTGCATAAATATCTGACACGATTTAAGACTGTAGAAATAAGATTATGTCAGATATTTTTAGGCCTTCTTTTTGTGCCATGTACTCTTCTATCTTATATTTATAAAAAAAAACTCAGGCGAATCTATAGGTACAATCCAATAGTGTAAACCTACATTCTACAGTTTTAATATCAAGAGAGAAAAAGGGGAACACCATTTATATGGTTTAGCAGTCGTTATTTCCTCCTAAAACCTATTAGGATCCATTAAATAACCTCACTAACCTTTTCATCTACCGAAAACCATTTAAGTAAGTCCCGGTTGTCTCATTATTTCCAGGCATTGTGCCGTTTAGGTCTAGCCTGGCCTAGGCGGGCTAGCTCTAGCCTGAATGGAGATGGGCGATACCTTAATTGACGAAGCCCCGAAACCTTACACCGCTGCATAATAATGGCGTATCATGCCTTATCGATGAGCGTTAAAGCGAAGCTGGTGTTTCATTGAGAACGTCTGACAATTTTGAAAGAATTTTTCAATGTTTTATACATTGTTCGCTATGTCATTAATGCATAAGCATGCATAAGCTAATAGAAATAACCGTGAATCATTTAAAACTCTTACTTGATAGAGATAGAACTGTTGTTTGCATGTCGAATTTTCGGAAGGGTGGTGTCCAGAATGATATCTAAACCTATCTTGTAGCTTCTACTTCTACAAGATGGACATAATATGTTTTTATTTTAATAACTTTTTTAAAGGCTTTGCAATTGTTCAAATGATTTTTTTTTTTTTGCAATGAAGCATATCATTCCGAAGTAACGAGATGAGTTATTATGAAGATTTTGGGTACAAAATCAGTGTCATAGCTCGTAACGTATTAATTTCGTAACTTTGTTACAAGAATAAAATTAAAAGATATTTCTATATCTGCCTCTTAGACAACCGGACCTAATCAGGCCCAATTGACAATCGTAACAAAAGCATTCCACGCTTGTCTTATAATGAAGAGCTTTGCCGTCTCGGGCTCTGTTGGTGAACTATAGGTACTCCAACACACACAGCTAGTGTAATAATTGTATTTACCGCTTTTCCCACTGAAAAGCTGCTTGCAGAGTAAAATATATCATTGCTGGAAATTCCGGAGTTTTCAAAACCTTGTCGATTGAAGCAGTTTGATTCTCAAAAAAATAATAGGCAACGCTCAGCACTCTCAGCAGCCTATCGAATTCCAAGACTAAAGTTGCGTTACAAACTTATTAGTACCTAAAGAGACAAACTTGTCGCCTAATTTTTACAATGAATACGGATCTTAATGCCAGTGAGGATTTGGAAGTAGCAAAGAAAGAATAAATAACTGACGGCATGTTAGACTAGATGAACGGTGACCCATCTTGTAGGTCCCCCTAGACTACTCGTATGCTACTGGGATCAAAACGTCCCCTTATAAAATGAAATACAGTATCATGAAAAACCTGAAACCTGGCCTTAATCCGTATTGGAGTTAATGGGTGGAGTATATACAATATACTAATTAAATCGTCGCCGTTATCGCGCGCGGCGTGCATCTCGCTAACGGCTCACGTGGGGCCTTATTCTGCACCTGAACTTCAGTGCCAAGGCCTTAGAATCTAAGACAGACCGATTTCATTTCATTATCGCTTTCAGAATGGACCTCCATCATAGGCTTAAGGGCTTAAACCTAACAGCTAGATTGGACTCGAATGTAATCAGAAAACATTTATCCGTCACTTCTTCACTTCTCCTTCAGTCTGACATTTCTTACAAATGCTAAACATGTGAGCCTAGTTAAAGGACTCGTTTGTAGATTATCCCATAGAAACAACACTTGTGCGTATTGAACTTAATTATCATTTTTGTTGCAACGCGAATTAGCCGAATCGACAAACGTTAACACTCTAGGTAGACGGCGTAGATGCCGATCGAAACGCAGTCTGGCTCTGTCGCGCCAATACGGAAGGGCAATACATACATACATACATACAATCACGCCTGTGTCCCATGAAGGGGTAGGCAGAGCACATGAAACTACTCAGGTTTCAGTGCCACTCTTGGCAAATAAGGGGTTGAAAGAAAACGAAACTGTGACAGACGTTGCCAGCCTCTCGTCTACGCCACAATTTAACCCATATCCCACAGTCGCCTTCTACGACACCCACGGGAAGAAAGAGGGAGGTGAAATTCTTAACCCGTCACCACACGGGTAACACGGGGAAGGGCAACAAACATAGCTAACGATAAGACGATAAGGATATTATCCTAAGCGTTTATGCATTTGGCTACCTCAGATTCACCTCAGTGTCAATCGACGACTGTCAATTTCTTGTTCATTTTTCGATATACAAAAATTATACATATATGTACTCGTATCTCAATAAATAATAAGTATTAATTACTATATGAAGCACGATTTACAATTTGACGAACACTGTTGATCCATGAATTAGGTACTTACTTCATGGATCAACAGTGTTCGTCAAATTGTAAATCGTGCTTCATAGATGTCATAGTAGAACTGGGCCACTGGGCCTTACATTTGGTATTATATTAGCATTACAACTTTGTTTCCGAACAGCTCACGCGCTCCGGATGCCTGGCCTAGGATGCATTGTTTGCCAGCGCTCAATTTCCTAACGAAACTGCTGCGAGCTTTAACGGTGTTCGCTTTGTATCGCTTTTAATAGGACGCGTGATTGAGATTTTAATAAGGCATTGACTGGCCATTAGAAGCGACGCTACTAGGGGCGCACTTGAAGAACCGCCATTGTAATTTTATATTGAGATTTTTAAGTATAGCCATGGATAGAAGCTTATTACAGGTACCAAATGCTGGGCACAGGCTCTCAAGCTGAGACGAATCTAGTGCATGAAAGGGTTTAGTTAGGCTATAAGTTCCACCGCTTGGCTAATAATTAAAATGTGTTGGGGACTTCAAACAAATTTTCGCAGAATGGGTTCTCGATATTCCTGTACCGAGAGATTGCTACGGTACAAGCAGTTACTTGCCTATAGACGCCTTCAAGGTGACCAGCGCGATGCCGACCATAATAGCGTCTGGCTATAGTGGCAACTTACCCGACCGGGTAGGATCTAGTTCTCTTTGGCTGAGATTCTCTTGAAGGAGGTATTTTCCAGTGGTATTAAATTTTGAAAAATATTCAAAATGTAAGGGAACATCACTACCGACATGGGACATCCCTACGCTCCAAAAATGGCGTCTGTCAGAAGAGAGTCGCATCACGCATACCTTTATAGGTATTTTAGGTTTCCGTACAATAAACTGTATAATTACGTGCTGCTGCTGATCTGGTGTTTAAAAATTCTAATCTAATACAAACTACATACGTTTCAAAATATGTATGTAGTATTTGAAGCTCGAATCCACTCGTTACCAGTTTTTTTAGTAGCCGTTCTTTTATTTAAATAATTATATTAGTGAATCCATTGAGTTATCCCACTGGCGTGTAATAATTAGATAACATTAATTGCTACCATTATCTTGGTATTAGATAAGTCATGTGCGCCATAATTCGCTCCATTGTGCTGCCTAATTAGCATAGCGAGTTGATATGTTCATTGTATGCAATAGTGCACGGGTTGCAATGTCAATTCATCTTTGGTATTTATAACACTTGGATATAATGGTATGGCTATCAATTATAGTATTACTAGGTAGGTACAGTAAACTCCGAAATTGCATGGAGAAATAAGGAATGAATTCATTAATAAAATCGCCATGCACTTTTGCATCTGATTGTACCTATGAAGAGTCCTGCGGGCGGATTTTATTTTCGTAAATTATAAACTGAAATAGATATCATACACGACAGAAGAAACGACCAAGCCCACTGGTGGCCGAGCCATCAGGGATCGAACCCGCATCTTCAACTTCATATTTAAAATATTTTTCATCACACTCGCTCGTAAACGGTGTTATTACATAAAGGCATACTGATACGTAATGATCTATTTTACCGCCCTAGGGCGGTAAAGTGAATACCTTGGCTTTCCACGACCTGTCAAAAAATACAAGATGGCGGACGAATGTTCGAAATGTCAGCGTAGGTATTTCAATACATTTAGTTTAAAATTTGGTTATTACTTCGCGAGTGTGAGTGATCACGAGCGGCGAGCCTTCGGCGTCGGGCTTCAAACAGCCTCTCGTTCGTAATCTTTCACTTTCCGCCCTTAATACACAATCTATACTAATATTATAAATGGGAAAGTGTGTGTGTCTGTCTGTTTGTTTGTCCGTCTTTCACTGCAAAACGGAGCGACGAATCGATTTTTGGGGTGGAGATAGTTGAAGGGATGGAGAGTGACATAGGCTACTTTTTGTCTCTTTCTAACGCGAGCGAAGCCGCGGGCAAAAGCTAATGTACTATAAATGTCCTATAAATAAATAAATAACTACAAATTGAAAATAAATCATAAGTACGATACACTTCAACAGCTTGAGTTAGAATGCATCTCTTCATTTTGGCTAGCGATTTATTGGCACTAACTAATAAATCAGCAATTTGACGTCTTACAACCATAATATGTATAACTAGCGCAGTGCACTTATCATGTCTCTAATCATACATAAACATACGTGTATGCAATTACGACAATAGTCTTGAACCGCTTTGTCTTGGGGTGACGGCGCATATTAGGTTAGAAGCTAATAACTACTACACTTACATAAACCATAAAGAGTACTAGTAAATTGTTTAATAATATTTAAGTACACAACTACGTTAATACCTACGTTTTTCCACGAAAAAGACAATTTTCAACTATCAAAATCGACTTAGTTTTATTGAAGATAAGATGAACATTCATCGCGGGCAAAATCTTGTCATATTAAGGTGCATTCGGGTAATTCCGAATGACAGAAATGCTCGGGTAATACCGAAAGGAGAATCTTGATATGATGGAAATAATGGTGATTTTTGTACGTCTTTCGTAATTAGACGACTCCCGGAATTACCCTAATGCACCTTACCTATAAATTTATAAGTATAGTACCTCAGGCACAAGCTATCATGTAAGGACCTATACGACCTATTTGACGACCGGTCTGGCTCAGTTGATAGGGCCCCTGCCTGCTGAGCCGCGGTTCTGGGTTCGAATCCCGGTAAGGGCATTTATTTGTGTGATGAGCACAGAGATTTATTCCTGAGTCATGGATGTTTTCTATGTATATAAGTATGTATTTATCTATTTAAGTATGTATATCGTCGCTTGGCACCCATTAGTACAAGCTTTGCTTAGTTTGGGGCTAAGTTGAGCTGTGTAAGGTGTCCCCAATATTTATTTATTTATATACCTACACACAACAGGAATAACTAATTCTAAAATAACTTCTTATTGAAATAGTTTAGTAACTGCAAAAACGTCGCAAAAATTTTCAAAGTCTTCTCACGCGCGGAAATAGGGTAATAAAATCGGTACTGGTAGTGGCTAGTTTAACAGGCAGTTCCATTTTTAGTGCTAATAGCATATAAAACTTAGTTTGCGACCGGCTCCAGGACCACTGTAATCCATACTAATATTAGAAATGGTTGTCCGTCTTTCACGACAAAACGGAGCGACGAATTGACGTGATTTACTAAGAAGAGATAGTTGAAGGGATGGAGAGTGACATAGGCTACTTTTGTCTCTTTCTAACCCCCCGCTTCCCTAAAGGGGGGGCGGGTTCCACCCTTTGTATGAAGCATTCCGTAATTTCCGAATTTAACGCGAGCGAAGCCGCTGGCAGAAGCTAGTAATATGTACTTTCCACAGAAAAAGGACGGAAGTCACGCTGGGCGATATGTATTTAATACGCCTGTCGCAAGTTCATGAACCCACACAGCGCATGTAGAAATATTCGCTTAGATAACAATCTGATATCGTCCTGTCCTTTTCGAACTGATAATCAGTGGACCTCTTTAGTATTAAATACATACATACAATCACGTCTGTATCCCATGAAGGGGTAGACAGAGCACATGAAACTACTCAAGTTTCAGTGCCACCTTTGGCAAATAAGGGGTTGAAAGAAAACGAAACTGTGACATTGCAGTGACAGGTTGCCAGCCTCTCGCCTACGCCACAATTTAACCCATATCCATATCCCACAGTCGCCTTCTACGACACCCACGGGAAGAAAGGGGGTGGTGAAATTCTTAACCCGTCACCAGCACACGGGCACGTATGAAATGTATTAATTTATATTTTTTAATATGTCTAAACATTGTAGTATCGATAGCAAACCTAATACGCAATTAATTTGCAAGCGCTTTCATCCCAAGATAGTAATCGCAAGCAGGAGATAGATGGCACAGTCAGATATAGTAAATGCATGTTTATTTCCATCCACTAAGTTAATATTCTACAGAAGCCTTAATTAACCGTTTGGTCAGCAAGTTTGTAAAGACTGAGCCACACTGCGCTGCGTGGAGCAGACTGATTGGAGCTAAACTTTCATTTATTTATCCATAATCCATAATCCATACTAATATTATACATGGGAAAGTGTGTGTGTCTGTTTGTTTGTCCGTCTTTCACGGCAAGACGGAGCGACGAATTGACGTGATTTTTTAAGTGGAGATAGTTGAAGGGATGGAGAGTGACATAGGCTACTTTTGTCTCTTTCTAACGCGAACGAAGCCGCAGGCAAAAGCTAGTAATATTATAAATGGGAAAGTGTGTGTGTCTGTTTGTTTGTCTGTCTTTCACGGCAAAATGGAGGGACGAATTGACGTGATTTTTAAAGTAGAGATAGTTGAAGGGATGGAGAGTGACATAGGCTACTTTTTGTCTCTTTCTAACGCGAGCGAAGCCGCGGGCAAAACTAGTTTAAAGTATATTCAACATAAGAGTTTACACCGCCTCACCTCCAACCCTTCCATGTGTTGCCCATGGATCGCGTACCATCAGGCAACCTGGCCGCTCGTTTGAATTTTTTGTCATAAAAAGAAATCCCAAGAATGAAATCTACAAAAGACATTACGCGAAAAATACAGATAATTCACTGTGTAATGTAGTGACGAATCGGCCAAGCCACGTATTTTGACCAAATAATTGAATATGATTATGAAGGGTTTTAGAATTAAAAACTTGGCTCTACATAAAATCTCTTTACTAATTTACAGATGAGCTTCGTGATCTCGTAGGCCACTTTATATGAAAGTGTTTTTGATAGGATTTATAATATGTACTTGTCGCGCGACCGTCGTCTTCGCGTCGCATCGCATTGCCTACCATCGATAGTTCATAGATGTGGCCCACCTAAGACAAGACCCACTCCCATAGAGATCGAACATTTGATTTCGTCGCGCCGCGTCGCGTCGCATCGCCGTCGCGCGACCGTCATCCACGCAAACCACGGCGTTAGTGTGTACGTACTACCCAGCCGCGAATTATTCGCCCGCGCCGCGCTCGCGTCTTCTCGCTGTTGACTCAGCCTTAGCATGCAGTAATAGCGAAATATTAGCAGACGGTTATTTGTACCTGTAACCTGTTATTAGTGGACAGCTATACGATAATTTGTTTGAGCATGTTTCTTGCATTCAATATGCGAGTTATTGCAGAGGTGTGGGCTTTCTAAATTTTTCAATATGAATATAATTTTGTTTTTAAAAAATTGTATAAAACTGTGAGCAAAAATAAAGGTTATATATAGTAAAAAGATATAGAATTAGTTACAAAATAAGAAGTCATAGGTAAACTTAACAGTTAGGTCTTATTTTTAAATTCGCAGTCGCAGGTTCGAGTCCTGCCGGAGGTGTGAATTTTTCCATTTTTCCTATAATTTAAAAATATATAATACCGCTCACAGACGTTTCTGCATGATAAAAAACAAATTTAGTTAGGTCTTATTTTTTACTTGATGATGACATGCCGAACGATGATTTTTTTTAAATAGTAATAGCCCATAGTGTTTTATGGTAACCACTCACTATAGCCTGAGCATTCTTTTTTTGAAGAACTTCACACTATACATCTTCGGGAAAACCAAATCCGGGAGCTCATTCCACAGTCTGAGCATTCTCAGGAGGACATATATTTATCTTGTTTTTTTATTACTTTTTTGGTTACATAATTATGTCAAAATATAGCCAGAATCAATCTTTTCTTTTAAAGTAATAATGCATAAAAAACATTTACTCCACAGATCTTAGCCAACCAAGTCACTTTAATATACTATAACAATATATATAGTACTCCATGTCATATCCGACAACGGCAACCTTTACAACTTTCTCTGATGAGCATGTCTATGGCTCGCTAAACTTAACTTCGTTTTAAATATTTGGTCGCACTGTGCGCAATAAAGCTGCCCCTGGTTGTTATATGTATATGCGTAGGACGGTTTAGGGCGAGACTTCCGTGGAAGGCGCTTTTGGTATAACAATATAGGTAGTAGTAGTAACATTTTTTTATGCATTTATAACTTTTTTTTTTAAAGAATTAGGGACGTTTGGCCAGACACAGGCAGGCTGTCATTCACATGGTGTGTTCATTCAGCCTAAGTTAATTCAGCTAGCTAATAGTTGAGGATTAAACATAAAGAAACTTACCAAGTTTCCCTGCAATCAAGGACTTAACATGGATGGTGACCCATGAATTGAAGAAGTATAGCCAATGAAGGTATATCACACTGTTCAACTTGCACTGGGATTGTGGTAGCCCAGCTGGTATACAAATTTAACACACCATTGAGTCAAAAGCAAAGCCTAGCAAAGCTAGAAAGTTTTAGATGTTGGTTCTTTCCCCGGCAATATTATTCATTAAACATTCATTCTGCTATTGCACAGATACTCACTGTACAATTGTTCGTACATAAACGTTCGTACATCCATTAGTTGTGGACAGGTTTTACCGAAATAACATTGGTATAAATTGTGAGATCCATTAATACTTACCTAACACAAAATATTAGGGGTCTTTAGACTCTTTAGTATAAGATATTGTAAGTGTTCAAGATAAAACATAAGTAATATTCGACAAGAGGACTTGACCAGGGCACATTGACTAAAATTACTAAAAATAAAGTTAGCCCAGTCAACTACGGATATAACCTTAAAAATAAACAAAAAAAACTAAGATATTTTAGAAGCTACACTCACCAAAATTTCGCCAGGAACACTTCAAACACGTTTTATTATAAAACAAAAGTCCACATTCAATTTAATTGTTAGTTAAACATCAAAATACAATTTGTCAACATTGACTGACAGTGAAGTGACACAACGAAATCATAACAAACAGACATTGTCAAACAAAATGGTAGAATTTGGTAGATTTATTGTTAATTTATATTGCAATCTTGGAAAATATTTACATGTAGTTCAACAAAGAATTCAATTATATGTTTTTTCATTTACGAAAAACACAGACATAAAATTTAATTCAATAGAAGTTCAAGATAGATCACACAAAAAGCTGAAAAGTAAATGCTTTAATCGTTTTCAGCACACATTAACGAAAATAATCTACCATGTAGTAGTTTTATTTCCATCTGGCAATCTTTAGGACAACTAGGGACGTGGTTAAGAAATTGTTTCGTTATAACCGTTGCGCGAAGTGAGGATTTCAAATAACGGTTATCAAATTATTTTATGATTATTATTATCCATAAAAATTGTACAGTAGAGATGAACGGTCTATCTCTACATATATTACCACACTTATATTAAAAGTTATCTTTGAGAAAGAATTTACTTTGCCAACGCGACCTTTTCTTTGAAAAAATAACGGACAAATTTACACCATTTTAGGTGCTTGGATTTCATTTGTTTCTTCTTGCCTTTACAACTGACAATTTGGATGTGTTGCCGGAAAAAAGTAAGGCAACCATTGTACGCAGAAACTAAAAATAATACTTATTTTTACACGGAGGACAAATAAACAATGTAATTCAAAGGTTCATTAAAACTTTAACCAAAAAAACTCATCCATGATTAGAAATAGTAAAGAGGATTTAAAAAAAGTTCGTGTTGCTACAATTTTTTATCTTAACTTTGGTTTGGTTTTGGTTGTACTTGTCGGTACATTCCAGACACAGACTACTATTATAAGAAGGTACTACGTGTTATCACTACATTCGTTCTAAGTATCTTTGTTATGTTTATATAATGCTGATTAATAAATAAAGAAGAAATAAATATATTTAAAATATTTTAAGTGGGTTACTGACGCTTTAATTAGACAAGTCGAAACAACGCTCGACATGTTTCAATACATTTCCGAGGCTTAAAATATTTGAGTCTTACGGGAGTTTTATAGTTAAAATAAATATATTGATTAGTTTATCTCCTATGGGATTTTCAAATTCTGTGATACTTTATTTATTAAAGTAATTATTCTAGATAACTTAACTAGGTATATTTTTAAGCTCCAACAGATAAAAATATAAATGTAAGAATAGCCTATAAATTAAAAATAAATTCAGGGAGTAGGCACTCTAGGCACACAGAAAGTCTCCACTTCTAATCAAATGTAATGAGTTCTATTGACACAATTACACAGTAAGTATAGTCGATGGAAACGAAAACTTTGCCTATGTTACGCTTGAAAGAAGTTTCTGTCACTGCTAGGTGTCGATTTCCACGTCTGGATATCCGTAGCACCTCGATTAAAACTCACCGTAAGATCTTAGATGATCATTAACATCCAACAAATTTCACTTATCAGGTCGTTGATCGTAACATTTCCGTTACAAATTGATTTTTGCATGTGTAGCACGAAAATAGCGTCCCGGGCGTCGCTGCGTACGCGCCGACAGTCGGGACACCAGCGCTGGACGCCTAACCCGTTCCCCCGTTCCGCCCTAGCACCAAAATACATCCGACATTGCGTGAACTCTTATCACATCACCACTCCTTTTGGATTACAGTGCAGTGAAATTTATGTTTGAACCGTGATTAAATTAATCGGAATGTGATTTTGATTTATATTTGTTTGGATGAAGTCCAAGTGTATTTGTGAACCGTATAAGTGCAAGGTCTGCCCTTAATTGTCTGGTAATTTCCATACATATTGTTTGATTATACTTAAGAGCAACCTCCAAATAATATATAGATATATGTAAATATGTACATATAATACATTTATTATTTGATGAAGTGCGATTAATAGTAGGTACTAATCTTATAGGATAATTCTAGATAGATGGTTAATGGTGGATGGATAGATGGTTGATGGTTAGATGGTGTATTGGTGGTGGATGGTTATAGGTCTAGATTAAGAGAAGAAACTGTATAAATATTTTTGTATGACTGTTTGTTTCATATCCAAATAAATAAATAATTTTCTGCTTTGCCTAAAGGTTGACTGGTAGAGAATGCCTTATGGCATTATGTTCGCCTTTTGTTCTTTAAGGTCAACACATAAATAAATAAATGCTAAATAATACGCTAAACCAGGTTTTTTTTAAGTGGGGTCCATGGAGTTCTAGGAGTCCGTAGTATACATACTGGAACCGCATATACATATCAGACATCCACTATATGTGTTACTCAGTTACTATAAAAATACATATTAGAAAATCGTATAGTACCAAAACTTAACGAATTTAATGAGCCCTAAGTGTAATTCCTTATCTTTTTTGGAGAGGGGTCAATAGCATTGTTTAAGGTACAAAAGTTAAAGTTTGAGAACCTTATTGTTTTGGCAGTATAACAGTATTATTTATCAATGTTCATATTCAGCATATCAAAACGTAACCGAACATTGCACATCACATTGAATTAGGTAACCCATGGAGCAATTATATTTTATTTTTAGGTACTTAAAAGGTACGTAAAATTAATCAGGACTATCAGGAGTTTATCAAGTAAAAAACGTTAAATTAACGATAACATAACCATAACCATAACCATCTTAAAGGCCGGTAACGCACCTCCAACACCTCTGGTGTTTCGGGTGTCCATGGGCGGCGGTGATCGCTTACCATCAGGCGACCTGTCTGCTCGTTTGCCTCCTATTCCATAAAAAAAAAGGTATTATATCGAGGTTGAGTTGTTTTGAAGGGCAGGGCAGTTAGTATCTTATTAGATGCATTATCAGCAGCAATGTCTTGTTAAGTATAAGTTTTCTAACTCTTGTGTACCCCTCTTGTATTGGTTCGATGACGCAATAACAATTTACTTAAATAATGATTTGGTTTACACAGAGTAAATAATTATATCCTTAAAGTAATAAATAAGCACTTTCAAGTGAAAAGCTTGTCAATAAGCAATTTTAAATCGCCTACAATATACATTCTATTCAATTCCAGTCAATCCACTTTCAATTAGAATGAAAATTGTATCTATTATATTTTATACATAGTTAAAGTCAGATAAGTTTAATTTACTTTTGTATCGGTATACATAATATAGAATCAGTTTAGAACTTTAGACCTACTGTTAGTACTTACTTGGTAGCTGCAGGCACTCAACATGTACTTAAGAAAAAAGTATAGTTTAACCAAAAAAAAAATTTTTACTACCGTAAATCTTTAGGAATATATGGATTGATTCAGTCCGTTACCCTACAGTCAGACCCGCAGTGCCGAGTCAAACAATAATAGAAGAAGTATCAGACATGTTTCAGCTTGCTTGCAATTTTCAGATCAAATATAAGATGATTATACCATCCCATATATTAAAATGCGACCGCTTAAAGAAGTGCAAAAAGTAGACGGCACCACAAAAAAATGCGTTGTCGCCGTCGATTATACTTGTAGGTGGCGTTAAGTGTCACTTTCGACCATAGATTTATATATTATTAAGCTAGATTGAGTTGTTAGGCCAAAAAGTGTAAAGTTGGGGCTGGTGTCCCTCTCGCACTTATTGCCACTGTCAAAATTATTTGAATGACGTCATCACTGTCATTATTTTTTTAATTGCGCAAATCTTTGGTTTTATGGATTCATAATAATGACTTATCAATTCGTTACAAGGTATTAATATCCTTGCCTCGAAAATAATTAATAATAATACAAAAATAATTTAAGAAGTTTATAACCTTAGTTATCATACAGGTAAAAATACTACTACAATAGTAATCTCTTTAACACTGGTCACACGTGCGAGAGGGACACCAGCCCCAACTTTGACCCTCTCATGTGGACACACTTTTACTAGTCTGATAAGAACGCCTTTCTGCACGGGTGATAAAGTTCAATTTAGTATGGCAAAAAAAGTGTGAGCTCAGTCCCTATTGAAAGTCCATGCTTTCGAGATAGATTTATGGCTCGAGTCAAAAGTGACACTTAACGCAAATCTACAAGTAATCGATGGCAACAAGGCATTTTTAGTGGCGTCATCTACTTTTTGCATGTCTTTAGGCGGTCGCATTTTAATGTGTGGGATGGTATAATTTACTTA
The DNA here is from genome assembly GCF_023078275.1 of Leguminivora glycinivorella. NCBI lineage: Eukaryota > Metazoa > Arthropoda > Insecta > Lepidoptera > Tortricidae > Leguminivora > Leguminivora glycinivorella. The sequence continues at coordinate 23,974,370 of NC_062982.1, forward strand.
TATTTAATTTTTGGATTGCCTCAATCACTTAATCGACTAAGTCTAAATTCTACATGCTCACCATTCTATATACGTATATGTACTATACAATAACAGTCAATTCATAACTGAAAATTGACTCCTTAAGTCCTTACCTAACTTCGACTAGGACGGAACCCAGCCCGTTTGCATAAAAATAAAGAGCGTCGGTACTTCATGAATAGGTAACGAACGAGTAGGTAACGAACACTGCGAAAATAAGAAATGCATGCATAATATTATAGCCGCTTCAAAACATACAAGAATCTTACTCACAACACATTTCAGTTTTGTGTTTATAAAACGTCTACGTCGTTGCTTACGGTTGCAATAAAGAGATGCAAAGGGGCACGGCATATTACAAATATATAAAGTTTGACAAATCGCTGAGTATTGCACTGTATACTAACTACTAGTATAATGGATGTATAGGTATGCTGACGTCACCAGTGACGTCAGGACATCTGTCTGGATCAGAAGTCTGGACATCAAAAGTTGGCTCTTATCCAAAACACTCATTCGCTGATTTCTCTGAAATAATGACTATTGTAAAATTACACTTGTATGGTTTCCGCGATCATACAATGAATAATTTTGCTAAAAATGGTACTACGGGCCACTAGGGCATTAACGCTATACAGAGTGTAACAAAAATGGTGGTGATCCGTTTAAGGGCGTACTCAGTATCGTATTCTTATCAGGAAAAAGTAGAAGAAAATTTTTTTTTCGCTAAAAAAATTTTCACTTTTGTATGAGCCGGGCCGCGCGAATCGGTCGAATCTCCATACAAAGATAAAAAATTTTTTTGCGAAAAAAAAATTTTATCCTACTTTTTCCTGATGAGAATACGATACTGAATACGCCCTTCACTTTCGAAACCGGGCTCTACGCGGCGCTACGACATTTTCGCTACATACGGGGAAACCCATGTAATCGGCTACGCTTCTACGAGCGGTGTGCCCGACAGTCGGGTTCTTGGTAGCGAAAGTGTTAAACGGATCACCACCATTTTTGTTACATCCTGTAGAATATTTATATACTGAATGGTAAATGAGATATTATAAGACGACCTTCTTAATCTTATGATTGTGATCTGTGTTACAAAATTAGATTATGTATTAAATAAGGTACCTAAGCTATGTGTTTTGTTACAGCGTAATCAAAATGAGCTTTTAACTAGCCATGAATAACGGCACAAGGCGAGCCTTGACAGGCTCTATCCACAAAATCAGAGAATTTGAGTTGGAAAAAGTAAGTCTTTATTATAGTTATTAAGTGTGTGTGTGTGTAAAAAAAATAACTCGCTTCGCTCGTGGTTCAACTATAGAATCCTTTCACTTGCTCGTTTTTCAATTCCACACTCGGCGTTAAAATACAACTTTGCCCCCTTGTATAACAAATAACTATTTTTATGCTAAGATTTATTGCGCAAGAATTTATTTGGTAAATAATAAAAAATAAAAGTGTCACTTACAGAGTATAGCAGCAATTACCTCAATAAGTTCTTGTTACTCGATATCCTATTCTGTCGTTTTCCTAAATTACAATACAACAAACCATTAATGGATCTTAGTTCTTTGCAATAAACGTTTACAAATTATTAATTAACAGAATATATGATGGTATTTTTATATTTTAAATGTGACGTTTCTTTCTATAAGCGTTAATCATAGTTTTAGATCTAAAGAATGTGATTTCATAACAAAAATAAATTTTCAGGCCACGGCTAACATTCTGGGCACTCATTAGTTAAACTAAAACATTAATATTTTTAACTGATCCACAGGTGTGTTTGGTTGAGGAATTTGACATTCTGCAAATAGTTGGTGAAGGATGGTTTGGAAAAATACTACTTGTGGAGCACCGAGCTTCAGATACAGAAATTGTACTGAAAGCCTTGCCAAAGCCTTATGTGTCTATACGAGACTTCTACAGAGAGTTCCATTATGGATTGCACCTCAGTGCCCATAAAAACATAGTGACTACATTTGATGTTGCTTTTGAGACTGCCGGATTTTACGTGTTCTGCCAGGAATATGCTCCTTTAGGTAAGATATTATAAACATTATGAATACAGCAATACACACATAAAATATACGTAAGTACAAGTATCTATGATTAAAAGAATTAAATCTAATGTTTTTAGATTTGGTACGATATTTTAATGTTTATTTTCACAGGTTCTATTAATTTAATGTCCATGAACTGAAAAAATATCCGTTTGAAAAGATTCGTTTAAAATATTGTCATTTAGCAAAAACGTGATAAAGACCAATTGAGCTGATTCGCTCTTCACTAATGCGTTTTCATTTGGAAACCCGCCAAACGAAAGCTGAATGAATATTAAAACTGACTCATTTCTAATACCGGTCATTGTCATTATAAATCAACGTACCAAAACTATTTATTAAAAATGCTGAAATACGAATTCTTCATACATTCGAGTACCTTTTTTTTTTTTTTTTTTTTAAATCCTGTAACTTCTGATTCCAGTCCCCGCGAATGATACGGGCGGCTGAATTCAAATAATCGTGTTTTTTTTTTGTTCCTGTATGCACAGTATATAAAATCTGTGTGTAATAATGAAATATGTGAAATAATGTAATGATGAATAAATGAATGATAATGAGTTATGTACCATTAAATTTTTTGAGTTGGTTAACTATATAAGTGATAAATTTACAGAATGATTCTAGAGTCGTGTTTTTTGTAATAATTTCCAAAAGGTTATAAGGGTCAATTTTGAGATTTTGACATATGATTTCGTGGTCGAGACGTGGGTTTATAAATTTAGGGCAATATCTAAGGAGATGGTCTATGGATTGTGGAGTGGTTTGATCACATGGGCATAGGTCATCGGGGGTGATTTTGAAGCGGTGGAGGTACGTTTTGTGATAGCCATGGCCGGTGAGAATTTGGGTGAGGTGGAATGATAGCGTAATCTTATTTCTGAGATTTTGGATGTCGTCCAATGTTGGTAGCCAGTTTTTTAAGTGCAGTCCGGTGGTAGAGCTTATATATATGTTTTTATGAGTTTCTTTGGTCTCTGTTCGGCAAAGGCGTTTTATGTAAGATACGGGGATCCGGTCGAAGTCAGGAGTGTTATGAAGTGTAGCGGCGATTTTTGCTTCTCTATCAGCGTCCTCATTTCCTGCGATTCCCACGTGTGCTTTGATCCAGCAGAAAGTTATGGACCCAGTTTGTTGTAACAGTTTAATTGCCTTGTGGATTTTGTTTACGGTGTGGTTGGTGCTGCTTCTGTTAGTAATTTCTTGAAGAGCTGCCATGGAGTCGGAGAAGATGGTTATATTTTGGAGTTTCAATTCTAGGGATGTTTCGCAGGCTGCCTCTATAGCAACACATTCTGCCTGGAAAGCCGTGCAACATTCATGTAGTTTTATCTGCTTGATGGTTCTCTTGCCGTCTGGATAATATATGACATTCGAGTACCTACTTACTACTTGTGTAGTAGAAATAAATAAAAACTGGCATCATAGAATCGCCAACCAATGAAGACATGGTATAAATAAAACAAAGTCGCTTCCCGCTTTAGCTGTCAATCTGTCTATTTATCCATATGTATGCTTAGATCTTTAAAACTACGCAACGGATTTTGATACAGTATTTTTAAATGTTTTTTTAATGCATTTAATTTGTTAATTCAAGAGGAAAAGAACAAAGTATTATTCTTATTTTATTATATATAAATATTTATTTTAACAAGCTACTAACATTAAATTAACTATAAAATCAAAACTAAAGTTGAACTATGTTAACTAAGTAGTCTAACGCCGTGTCTTGCGTAGGCGACGGTCGCGCGACCGTCGCGCGACGCACCTCATCGCATCGTCTACTTCCATATCGATAAGGTTTGATTTCGTATGCGTCGCATCGCCGTCGCGCGACCATCGCGCGACCGTCGCCCACGCAAGCCACGGCGTAAGTACCTATGCATCACAAAAAATTAAGCTTGCTTTGTGTATGTAATTATGTATTTATGTCTGTGGCGCCGTTAAAAAGCTATTTGCGAGTCGACAGGTGTTATTAGACAAGTTTGATCAGTTCACCAGTTGAATTACTTTTGAAGCTAGTTGAAATTTTTAATAAATTACAATTTACAGGTGACCTCACATCGAATATGCTGGACACAGGAATTGGAGAAACTCATACAAAACGAGTAGCTAAACAGTTAGCTTCAGCATTGGAACATCTTCATCAAAGAGATTTGGTGCATAGAGACGTAAAACTTGACAACGTTTTAATATTTAAATCAGATTTTTCACGAATAAAACTTTGTGATTTTGGAGAGACCAGAAAAGTAAATTCCTTAGTCCGAAGAAGAAACGAATGGCTGCCGTATTCTCCTCCCGAAGTATTAAAATTACCCATGGATGCAAGTTACAAGTAAATATATGTTTTTTATTTGAATTTGATTTTTCTACCACGCCTAAATTGATGATATTAGAAAACGCAAAAGCAACAGTTATTTAACGTTTTTTAGTAATAGTACATAAATTATTATTCTGACATGTAGTAGCACTAAGTTATATGTTTTTCTGAATTGATTTCAATATCATTTAAAGTTTATTTATTAGCAATAGACTGAGGAACATAATGTGAAAAATTCCTAGCAACACTATGTTTATCGTAAAATTACTAAGAATGTATGCGCCCATTACTCACATTGTATGTATTTCTGTTTTTAGAGCGTTAATAACACACGACGTTTGGCAATTTGGAATCGTTATTTTCATCTGCCTCACGGGTTGCTTGCCGTGGCAAAAGGCGGCTTTTGACGACCCACGGTACACAAGGTAAATAGAGTTAAAACCTGAAATTTCGATATATAGAGTTTTCAATAAAATCTACCTTATTCAACCCTTTCTTTGTTTTAGCTTTTACAATTGGTATAACAGTGCGAATCCTTTAAAGAAACAACCAAAGTTATGGAAAATGGTGTCATCAAGAGCCCAAAAAATGTTTAAGAAGTTTGTAGAGCCCAGGGAAGACAGAAGAGCGACCAATTTCCAAGAACTGTCTAGATATTATGATGATCGATGGATGGCTAAAGGTTACACGGATAGAGTTGGTACGAAAAAGTTATTATTTAATGCATTTTCATGATATGACACAACGTGTGACATATTGCATACGAGAGTACAGTGAATATTGAGCAAGTGGGATAAAAGAGTTTGTTTGTTTCCTTTCTTTTAGTGAATATTTTAAATATATGATTTTGACTCATGGAGACCATATACATCTCTAAGGAGAATTAGATATAAATTTTATTTTTAGTTGTGACATTTAGAGTCATTTGCACCTCTAAAGTAATTTTAGACTTTTTTTTTTGTATTTGTACTTTTTATATTAAAATTTAGTGTAGTTCTTGGTTGTAATTGAGACCTTTAGAGACCTTCTACATCTCTAATTAATTGTATAGAGTTAACTTTAGTTAGAACTTAGAATTAGTATATAATAGTATCAATTGTAATTTCAACTCAATTTTAAATATTTTTTAAATACCAATGTAACATGTGACGTGTAAAAGTGCCCCTGTGGCCTATTTGCTGAATAAATTATTTTGATTTTTTTTTGAGAGAAATTCCCGTTCAGTTTGTACATTTGGATCACGTCTCCGATTTTGATAAAAATTGGTAGGCTGATGGAGTAGATGCTGATGAGATTGCTGAGCAAGACCCACTAGGTTTCCCAAAATGTCCTATGTAGTTTGTATGAAACCTTCCTTTTTAGGGTTCCGTAGTCAACTAGGAACCCTTATAGTTTCGCCATGTCTGTCTGTCCGTCCGTCCGTCCGTCCGTCCGCGGATAATCTCAGTAACCGTAAGCACTAGAAAGCTGAAATTTGGTACCAATATGTATATCAATCACGCCAACAAAGTGCAAAAATAAAAAATGGGAAAAAATGTTTTATTAGGGTACCCCCCCCCCCTACATGCAAAGTGGGGGCTGATTTTTTTTTTCATTCCAACCCCAACGTGTGATATATTGTTGGATAGGTAAAAATGAATAAGTGTTTACTAAAATAATTTTTTGATAATATTAATAGTTTCGGAAATAATCGCTCTTAAAGGAAAAAAAAGTGCGTCCCCCCCCCCTCTAACTTTTGAACCATATGTTTAAAAAATATGAAAAAAATCACCAAAGTAGACCTTGTAAAGACTTTCTAGGAAAATTGTTTTGAACTTGATAGGTTCAGTAGTTTTTGAGAAAAATACGAAAAACTACGGAACCCTACATTGAGCGTGGCCCGACACGCTCTTGGCCGGTTTTTTGTTACCAGATTTCTATACATTTTCGGTAACAAAAAAGGAAAGTTTCATACAATCAACCTAGGACATTTTGGGAAACCTATGTATAAACTTAACGGGAATTGCTGAAAAAATAATTTCATGATTACTTTTATCTTTTTTTGAACGTTGTTTTATTGTTACATAATAAAACAACGTTCAAAAAAAAATTTAAATATAATAATTATAATATTTAAACACTCTATATTAATAAAATGGATATACATATAACTTTGTTAATGCGATCCTTTGTTTTTGTCTTTTTTTTTTTCAGCGGGAAGTGACATAGATGAACTCTGCCCGTCAATGTATAGTTTCCACAGCGATGTCAATGAAAAGAATATTCTTTTGAAACATTTTCGAGACAATGGTATTGAGACAACGGTTGACCGTCAAGCAAAAAAACAAAGGATACGTGATTGGATACAGAATAGTGTCATCGAAGAAGGCGATGAAGATGTACGTAAAATATCATTACAGTCACTTACAAAACACAAAAGAAAAATAAATTCATTGACATGTAAAAACTGTGGGCCTTCGTATTAAAGGGTTAGCCAATTCAGAAAAAAAGTTTTTTACGCGTTGAAAAGGAAATTCTTGTATTTTTATATGCTCTTATAATTATCTGCACAGCATTAATTCTTTTACTCTTTTTTTATTCTTATTTTAATGAAAACTTGTATATTTTAAGGACGAAGAAAACCCCGAGCTGATGTTTGACGAAGAAACTGATGAAGAACTTCAAGAAACATCGCGAGGACACCCGATTGATGAAAGTCACAGAGTTACATTACGTTATGATACTGAAAAGCACATAAATCCTAGAACTGGTGAAGTAATTGAAGGAGTTAAACCTCCACCTGAGAAAAACCCTCTTTCTTACGACGTTCAAAACATTGAGCCTGTTGCGCCAGCAAATGTCGTTCGCAGGTACGGGGTCAAAGAAGAAGGTTCATCTCATAGCTCCACAAAAGACAGCGCATATGGTTCAATGGAAGGAAAAGTAAATACGAGTTCTGCCACTTATAGAGTAGAAAATAAACACATCACGAACGTAGAAAAATCATATAATAATTCACCTAGTAGATCATTAAGTGGTTCATCTATACCAAATCGATCACCAATGACCACCCACGCTCAAAGAATTCAAAAAACTGAAGAGGTTTATTCGAAAGAAATCGAAAGCGCAAAAGGAAGCACATCAACACTACATTCCTTAGGAAATTCATCAAGATCTAACAGCTTGCAAATATCACGCAACGGCTCTCTCGACAGTTCATTAGTTCAAGCTAATAACGTTCAACTTCAAAATGATAATGTTATTGCAGCTTCTAGGCCACACAACCCAGTCGTAACACAAAATGGCTTCAGTCCTGGCCCGAGACAACAACAGACGAAATCTCAAGCTTACGTATCTATGAAGGAAACTGCATACGATATCGTGCGCAACGAACCTAGTTCTACGGCAGACAACACAAATTTAACTCAAGCATTAGTACCCGATAGCCCGTACACTTCAATGATGAATATTGTTCAGGGCCAAATTAAGATTAGTCCACATGGTAGTGAAACTAACCGAAATGTAGTTAATGTTTCAGTTACTAATGTTAATCGCAGTAAAAATAAATAATTGCTCAAAGTGCAGTTGCTATGAATTGTTATAATTCAAGGAAGTGTATTGTTTAATACAGAATCATCCTTTAAAGTGGTTAATCTACAATTCTAAATCATTAATAAAGATCTAGTCATTGTTATTTATTTTTCCCCTCACTGGCTCGGAAACACGCGTTTTGTCCTTTAATACCAGCGGGTAAAAATGCATTTTATCCACTAGTGGATAAAGTAATTTGACCTTGAATATAGCCAAATGTTCTGCTTTAAAATTGATGAAAGTGGATTAATCTAGTGATAAAGATGTTTTACCACCTGTGGAACTACTGGAAGCAGTGATAAACTTGTTTTTAGGGTTCCGTAGTCAACTAGGAACCCTTACAGTTTCGCCATGTCTGTCTATCCGTCTGTCCGTCCGTCCGTCCGTCCGTCCGTCCGTCCGTCCGTCCGTCCGTCCGTCCGTCCGTCCGTCCGTCCGTCCGCGGATAATCTCAGTAACCGTTAGCACTTGAAAGCTGAAATTTAGTACCAATATGTATATTAATCACGCCAACAAAGTGCAAAAAAAAAATGGAAAAATATGTTTTATTAGGGTACCCCCCATACATGTAAAGTGGGAGCTGATATTTTTTTTCATTCCAACCCCAACGTGTGATATATTGTTGGATAGGTATTTAAAAATGAATAAGGATTTACTAAGATCGTTTTTTGATAATATTAATATTTTTGGAAATAATCGCTCCTAAAGGAAGAAAAAGTGCGTCCCCCCCCCCCTCTAACTTTTGAACCATAAGTTTAACAAATATGAAAAAAATCACAAAAGTAGAACTTTATAAAAACTTTCTAGGAAAATTATTTTGAACTTGATAGGTTCAGTAGTTTTTGAGAAAAATACGGAAAACTACGGAACCCTTTACTGAGCGTGGCCCGACACGCTCTTGGCCGGTTTTTTTACGTTGTAATTTCCTCGCTATAGTGAGGGGAAAAGTTTTGTGTTACACACGGGTGCAAATGTATTTTACTTCTCGTGTGTTGAAAAACTCGCCAAGTTCAGGATTCTATTTTCGAACCACTCGCTTCGCTCGTGGTTCAACTATAGAATCCTTTCACTTGCTCGAATTCCACACTCGGCGTTAAAATACAACTTTGCACCTTTATATAACAAATAACTATTAGTAGTAGTAGTAGTAGTAGTAATCACTTTATTGTGTACAACAGTTTATATACAATTTGGTTATATACAGTTTATTAATGGTAGCAAGTAACCGATTAGTAAAATAATGAAGAATCTGACTGATAAAATATATAAGTCAAATTAATCACTTTATTGCCGATAACTTTAGACAGTAGGTACTTTAAGAGGAAATCTCTTACAGACCTTACAGTACACTGTATAATTAGTTATTTGAATTATTATGCAAATACATACATAAGCTCTCATTACCCCTTGTACCAAAGGGGGATATTCAATACATATTTGATTATGATAATTAGTAATAGTTATTTAGTGTTCCTTTAATCATAAATACTGGCCTGAGTTCTCATTGAATTATAACTCAGTGAATATTCAGTTACTGCTTCGCTTTTATATATATAATTAATCTGGGTTTAGAAAACTTGATATCTCAATTATAAGGCATCAATATTATTATTATAATGTGGTCATCCTTACCTCTATAAATATATGTTACAGTGCTCCGAAGGTCCCCAACCATCGCAGCCTTTCATTAACAGCTAATGGTAGTCATCTCTCCAATCTGTTTAAAGATTGTTAAATTGATTCCTTCTGAATCACTAAGCACTTAATCTAAGACACAGTTATGGATAGATCAAGGTTAGGAATTATTTACACAATAAGAATTATTGGGTTTAAACGTTCAAGACATTCTCAAAGGTGGACACATGCGAACATTCAACATACATCCCTCATTCATCAGGTTATGCCAGTCACTCTGTTGGATCTCCTGACTACAAACATGAAGCTCACGTGCTAAGGTTCTGGAAATCTCGAAACAACCTATATGGAAGACATCTCCAGATCTGATACTAAGACGACGGTGCACCGTATCCACAATTTCTATAGTCTCTATCCAGCCCGACATGGCTAAAGAAATTAGAGTTCATGAAAGCATGGTAACATATAAATTAATTCATCATGTCGATCGTCGTTTTATACTTTCTAATTGGGATATTTATAAATATTGGTTTATTCTAAATACTTAGCTTTATCTCGTTAACTGCGAATTGGAGATCTTCGTGCACAAACACTGATTCTAATATAGTTTATGAATTTAAAGTTTAAGAGTTTACTCACAAAATATGAAAACAAGATGTCACTCACCCATAGACAAATTTACTTATTTTTTCTTTTCTTCATAATGTTGCTATTTACAATTTTTACAATCATCGCGTGTTTCGCGACACTCCCGCCTCTCAGAAATTAATTTATGGCTGACATCAAATCTCGCGTCCATCTATGAATTTTTTGCATAGCTTGGACCGCGGCAGTTCTGCGTTGAGCACCTGAATCAACAGCTTGACTCGAGGCTTCTTCATTGTCAGATTCTGTGTCAGTAATGGGAGTTTGTACTGGAGCAGTATCCTCTCTTTGTGTCAAATCTGAATCTATCAACAATTCACTGTGGTCATTTAAATTTAATTCATTTTCGATATCATTATTTGAATTTTTATGATTGTCCTCAGAACTTCCTGCACTTGTAGAGTCGTACGCCTGAGTCTCATTAGTTCTCAATGGTAAGGTCTGAGATTCTTCTTCTAAGTTAATGCATACGCCTCTAGCTTCATTGTCTAAGGATGTTCTGATAGGATCTTGGAAAGACGTATCTTCATCAGCTTTCAAAGGATATAAATGTGCTATTGACCTTGTGAATACACCGTTTTCTACTTTAACCTTTGCAATTCTACATAAACCGTCTTTTCCTTTGATTAATTCTAAGATTGTTCCCACCTTCCATCCTTCCCTATTCTTGGCTTCACCCTTTATTTGTACTACATCTCCAATCCTTGGAATTCTCTGACACCTCACCCTTGCTTGTTTGGGTGAATTTCGATATCTTTCTCTTAAGCTCAACAAGTACTGGTTTAAGAACATTTCCTTGTATTCGGCCATTATCATGTTGCCTCGGTTCCATCCTTCTATAAGTTGTTTTTTAATAAGTGAACCGGATAATGGTAAGCTTTCAGTGAGTACTTCGACACTGAAACACTTTCCTGGTGTCAGAAAATCTGCAGGTTTGAGAATGTGATCTACATTTGCTCCCACATATGTGAGCGGTCTTGAATTGATTACTGCCTCAGATTCTTTCATTATTGTCAATAACTGGTTATCAGTTAAAATGTGCTTTTCCAACGTTCTTTTTAAACAATGTTTCACTATAGAAATCAATCTTTCATAAGTCTCTTTTATGAGTTTTTCAGTAAATTCACAATCTTTTGGCAAAAGGATTGGATGTTTTGCATCAAATGTTAAATCTGAATATGTCAAGCGACCGTCACAGCGTAAGATTCCATTTGTGTCACAGAACAAACCTAAGTTGCGAGCTAGACTTGTCTTTTTTCCTTGTACTTCTTCTAAAAACCATTTTTCTTGTAGCTGTCTTATTTCTTGTACTTCAGGGTCTAGGTTAGGCCCAGAACAAGATTTGGTTGACAAGGTTTTTGCTCCTTGATGTTCTTCTGTCTTGGACGGACCCTCCCCCAACAGAAGAGAAACTTCAATATTCGGATTTTTCGGCCAAGTTTTCACATCATGTCTTAAGAAGACTGGTCCTTCTAGCCACCTCTTCCTCTCTTCTGATGAGGCATTCGGCCGCGTTGCGACATCAGCTGGATTTTGTCCAGATGGAACATATCTCACAACCAGTTTTTTGTTCTTTTTGATTTCTTGTATTCTTCTGGACACGAACGGTTCCAATAGTTTGTCTGAGTAAAACCAGCTTTTCACTATTTGGCTGTCAGTCCATAATATCATCTCACTTATATTCAACTGCAGGAATTGTAGTACATAGCTTATAAGTCTACTTCCAATTAAAACGCCCAACAATTCGAGTTTAGGTATCTTCAGATTTTCTTGATCTTTGATGGGTATAAGTCTTGATTTACCTATCACAAATTGTACGTTATTTCCTTGTACCAAGTATACAACAGCCGCATATGCCACCATCGAAGAATCTGTGAAACAATGCAATTGTGCTTTCTTCTCATTTGGTACAGTCATCTTTCTTGGTAGACTTATTGATTGAATTTCATCTAGGTCTTCCCGTATATTTATCCATTCTTGTTTCCTTTCATTAGATAACGAGCTGTCCCATTTGATCTTTTCCTTCCATAGTTTTTGTAGAAGTAACTTGGCTGGTAATACTATGGGTACACTAAAGCCACACAGATCATATATTGCAGCAATGGTTTTAAGAATTCCTCTTTTAGTTATAGCATTTGTCTTGTTTATCTGTGCTCTAAGATGTAATGAGTCTTCTTGTAATTTCCAGTTTAAACCTAAAGTATTCACTGTTGTTTCTGGTGCTGCATCTGGTATTTGATCAAGAAAATCCTTTGAGTTAGAGCTCCATTCTCGTAGGTTCATTGATATATCGGAGAACTTTTCCTTTGCCTCTTTGTACAAGTCGATTGCTTCGTCTAATGATTCTGTACCGGTAAGTAAATTGTCTACATATATGTTTTTAGCAAGTTGTTTTGTGTAGTTTCCTTCGCATGTTTGGAGATGAGTTTTGATCGTCGCATTTAACAAGAATGGACTGGATATAATTTCAAAGGGAACTCTAGTGAATCTGTATTGTACAAGATTGTTTTCTGTAACAGGTTTTTCAGTATTCTTAAGCCATAGAAATCTAGTTACATCTCTATCGTCATTATTCAATCCAACTTGTAGAAATGCCTTTTCAACATCTGCTGTCAATCCTATATCGTGACATCTAAATTGAATCAATAGACCAGTCAGATCTTCCAGCATCATGGGACCAGCATATAAGCATTCATTAAGACTTTTCTGATTCTTTACCTTTGCTGAGGCATCATACACTAGTCTGAGAGCCTTACCTGGAGCCATTACTCCGTGAAAAGGTAAGTAATGTACAGGATGTTTCTTCTCTTTAACATTAGGGACCCATTCTATAATTCCTCTCTGTAATTGTTCATTTAGTGTCTTGTCGTATATCGACAAGGTGTTCTTATCTAGTCTTTTTACTAGTCCTACCAGTCTTCCATATGCTAATCCATAGTTGGTGGGTAACTCTGGGGGATAATCCTGCCAAGGCCAACTGACATAATATCGACTTTCCACTAGCTTGGTATTTTCATTAAAGTGTTTAATAGCTTCTCCTTCTCTATTTGTGTTAGGTGAGTCGACGATACCTATAGATTCTAGATCCCATAAAGTCTTCATCGATGCATTGTCCAGTGGCAAGTCAGGTTCATTTAATTTGGTTTCGTATGCGGCCTGAAAGTACGTGAGTGCAGATAAATCATCTCCCCTTTCCTTTCTTGACCGACCGGATAAGATCCAACCAAACATTGAGTTCACAAGATATAAATTTTCTTTTATTTCTACCCTTTCAGGCAACATAATGGATTGATAGTAATCGTTACCAATCAGGATATCAATGCGATCCTCCAGAGATCCGTCATCGGCTAAAACATACTTATTGTGGTGTTCCCAGTCTAAGAAATCTTTATTTTGTGTGCATACTTCTCTCGTGATTGTAGGTACTACATTGACATATATAATCCTTGAGTTATTATTTTTCGATTGCAGACAAAGTCTAACTAGAGGGCTTTCAATTTCGCGCGGTTCTTCCTTACCGAAAGTGAATACTGTGAGGTGATGGTTTTCTTCAGGTTCTAAATTGAGATTTTTCGCAACACTTTGTAAGACGTAGCTCCTCATACTGCCGTTATCTAAAAGTACACGGCATTTCTGTACAGTTTTGTCTCTTCCTATAGCGTTGACAATTATCGTCTCGAGCACAGTAGATCCGCAATCACTGACATGTAAAGAAGTGGTCGTTTCTTTCTTAGGCTGGTCCCTAGATGGACAGAGTGCTCTATTGTGTAGTCCCGTTTTACCACAATGCGGGCAAGTTTGTAATTTAGCTTTGCACATTCTTCCGAAATGGCCCAGCCCTAAGCACTTGTAGCAGCGATTATTAAGTTTTGCCTTTCTGAGTTGCAATGATTTGACTTTGGTACACTCATCGTTGAAATGATTTCCACTACAGAATATGCATGAAAACTTCCTTTTCTTTTGAACAGGTGCAGAGGTATTCTCTTCATCAATTAGTTTTCTTTTGTTTTGATATGTCTTTGTAAACGCTGTCAAAGTTGGTTTAAATTTCTTACGCATATTGCATTTGACATCGGGTTTTCTTTGTTTTACTCGCCTTTTGTTTCCAGAATCCTGTATGAGTAAAGTTTCTGTAGTGAAATTCTTCACTTTACTACTGCCTTCTTCACAAGTTCTTTTTGCTTCTTCTCTAGCTGTGAGTACTACCTGTAGCACTTTCCTTAACTCTTCTACGGATTCGTCCTTTAATTTCAATTTTAATTCGTATATTATTTCTTCCGGAAATTTCTCCATGATTAAGAATCTCAAGTGATTGTGTTCTATGTTTTCACCTAAAGAATTTAGTACTCTTAGGTGTCGTTCAATGTCATCTAAAGTTTTCCTGCATTCATCTGGATTTTCGGCACGTTTTAGTTTATACAAGGTGGAGTAATGCGCATCGACTATCTGTGATTTTTTGCCGTACCGGTTAGTAAGGGTCTCTACAGCTATTTTATAGTTATCGTTAGTTGTTTCTAGTCCATCTAAAATGGTTTGTGCATCCCCCTTCAGAGATGTTTTTAAATACAGAAGTTTATCTACGTCTTTTAGCTCTCTCTGGTCAATATTTGATTTAAACTGATCCCAAAACGGTGTCCACTGAAGAACGTTTCCATCAAAGGTAGGTAAATTTAATTCTGGCAACTTTCCTCTATTTGTGGGCTTACCTTGGAAGGAGGAAGTATTAGTTTTTTCCCTTTGGGATTGAATTCGCGAGTTGATCTCAGCCAAGGACTCTTCTCCTTCTAATTGTTCAGTTGTTAAGATGCTTATATCATCCGCATTAGGGTTACTAGCCATCTTAAAATACTGGTACAATTCTGTATTGAAACGGGTAACTACAGCTTGCAACTTAGCTGTAGTGATCTTAGCTTGATCATATTCTTCTTCATTCCATGATCTTGACGCACAAAGCTCCTTGGCCTTATTAGATAGATTCTTTATTTCTGACACAAATTTATTTAATCTTTCTATATGGATTTCTTCCATTTTTTCAAGATACTGCAATTCTTATAATGAAACCTGAAATCATCATAATTCCACGGTTATTCATATAGTCTCTTAATAGACTCAGTGTTATTCATTAATTTGTTTACGGTAAGTGACTTTCTAGTTAAAAATTGCTGATTGATTGTACCGACTGTGAATTTATTTCATCGACCAATATCCCTTTATGGTATATATTAAACTTTATTAATTACTGGTCGTCATTCTAGAAATTAAACTTGTCAATCAAAACTTTATTATATTCACGTCCCTCACATAGTTCGGCTTAGTTTATTTAATTTTAATACCCGAACATGACAAACTTTACATTTAAATGTTTCATTAATTTAATTTGGACGTGAAACTAATCCCTTTTATTAATTAATATTCATATCCAGGTCCCACATGGTTTGGTTTAGGCACACAGGCCCTAATTACCAAACCGGAGTGATACATCTTATAGTTTATTACTCTTAATTGACCTGGAGCTGACACGACCATGCCTTGATCATTATTAATTTCAAATCCAAGTCCCAGTATTTCGGCTTAGTTTGGTTACCGACCCGATGACACAACCCTTTGTTTGCCACCGTTAATTGACTTGGTTTGAACTGGCCATACCCTTGGGTTAATTTAATTTTTGAATCCAAGTCCCACTATTTCGGCTTAGGATAGTTACCGACCAGATGACACAATCTTATGTTTGCCACCGTTAATTGACTTGATTCAACCTGGCCAAACCCTTGGGTTTATTTAATTTTTGAATCCAAGTCCCACTATTTCGGCTTAGGATAGTTACCGACCAGATGACACCTTTTGTTTGCCACCGTTAATTGACTTGATTCAACCTGGCCAAACCCTTGGGTATATTTAATTTTTGAATCCAAGTCCCACTATTTCGGCTTAGGATAGTTACCGACCAGATGACACCTTTTGTTTGCCACCGTTAATTGACTTGATTCAACCTGGCCAAACCCTTGGGTATATTTAATTTTTGAATCCAAGTCCCACTATTTCGGCTTAGGATAGTTACCGACCAGATGACACCTTTTGTTTGCCACCGTTAATTGACTTGATTCAACCTGGCCAAACCCTTGGGTATATTTAATTTTTGAATCCAAGTCCCACTATTTCGGCTTAGGATAGTTACCGACCAGATGACACCTTTTGTTTGCCACCGTTAATTGACTTGATTCAACCTGGCCAAACCCTTGGGTATATTTAATTTTTGAATCCAAGTCCCACTATTTCGGCTTAGGATAGTTACCGACCAGATGACACCTTTTGTTTGCCACCGTTAATTGACTTGATTCAACCTGGCCAAACCCTTGGGTATATTTAATTTTTGAATCCAAGTCCCACTATTTCGGCTTAGTATAGTTACCGACCAGATGACACAATCTTTTGTTTGCCACCGTTAATTGACTTGATTCAACCTGGCCAAACCCTTGGGTATATTTAATCTTTGAATCCAAGTCCCACTATTTCGGCTTAGGATAGTTACCGACCAGATGACACCTTTTGTTTGCCACCGTTAATTGACTTGATTCAACCTGGCCAAACCCTTGGGTATATTTAATCTTTGAATCCAAGTCCCACTATTTCGGCTTAGGATAGTTACCGACCAGATGACACCTTTTGCTTGCCACCGTTAATTGACTTGATTCAACCTGGCCATGATCATGCACATTGGGTCTGTCTTTAATGTAACAGGGATCTTAGAAACAATTTCTAGTTTTATTTTAAATATTCACAGACAGCACAAACAATTCTTTTAATTAAACCCTTTTCATTTATTTATTTTCATTAATGCAATTGACTACTCATTGTTTATTTAGTTTAGAATGACTAAACTTAATTTCATTCATTACTCCATGTGCTTTATTTTAAATGTTAACTTCATATAACACAAATATCTAATTTATTATGTGTTATCAGACAATACTTAAGATCACATGTAATTTCCGGTAGCCAACACTGCTTTAGTAATTTGAAACTGCCCCTTTCACAAAGGGATCCTTCATAGTATGAAATGTAAATGTGACATCATTACTCACAAGTAATTCTCTTATGTTATATTTATTTGTACTTAATTGTCTTTGATAAACAATGTAGTATGTAACTATTATAAACTGATTTATTTCTCATTATCAATTAGTTATTTATCTAGTATCAATGTGAGTTTAGTTGTGAGAGAGTAGTTCAATCTTTTAGGACAAATCATTTCACTGTAAGTAGGAAATTTACGTACCTGATTTATTCAAGAAACTGATTTCCAATAAGTAGCCTTTTCACGTGAAATTTTCTCACATTTCCATGTGCGATGGGAAACCTTAGTGAGTAAATAACAATTACTTTATTATGAGGTGTTTCCTAGTATTTGTAGTTTAAAATCAGTGACAATTTAATTCAATTTATAAATTGCGGAAAGTTTCCGCCATTGTGAATTCATTTTATCTCTAATACTTAACAAAACGCTTTAGAAGTATGTAACATAAATGTTCTCACCTGTAAGGACAATAGCTTGTTCCTTATTTTTGATTCACGAGCACTTTTGCTTGAAAGTTTATCTAACTTGCAAATAAACAAAGTTCTCTTCCACACTGATGGTGATTGCTTACTGTAAAAACGTCATTAATGTCACTTCACTGATACGTTTCGTTCAGTGATCGGAAATACTTATTTCAATTTCAAATTTTGCCAAAATTCTTATTTAAATAATGGCATAAATTAATTTATTATTTACTGTGATTAATTTTCATTATTGAAAGTCGAATTTATTTACAAATAAAAAGATTTTCAATATCGATTTTCCAATATACGGTTGACAACGCCATCTGCGGAAGAGTAGCCAAACTAAAAGTCTCCTCCTATGCTAACGCCATCTATGAGAGAGTAGTCACACCATGAAGACTCTCTCGCGCTAACGCCATCTATGAGAGAGTAGTCAAACCATGAAGACTCTCTCGTTCTAACGCCATCTATGAGAGAGTAGTCAAACCATGAAGACTCTCTCGCTTTAACGCCATCTATGAGAGAGTAGTCAAACTATGAAGACCACTCTATCCAATCTTTAGCTGAAAAGGGTATCACAAACTGAGGGCATAATAAATAAAGTACAAACAATTTCTTTATTTTGAAGAATCCGTCGCCTGAAGCTTCCACCTGGGCTTATGCTGAAAATGTTTTGACATGATAACATATTTTAAGTACTATAAACGAAGTACTTATGATTTAAGATACTGTAAATTAAGTACCAATCTTACTACACCCTTTCAGGGTCCATGTATTGTAGAATGTATTTGCACCGCTCCTCCACAGATGTCGCCTCAATCACATGATTTAATTATTCTCATTTATTTATCTTTCTGACTGTATTTCAAAATAGGATGACTACATTCGTTTTATTGAAGCCTTTGTTTATTTTATAGCAAATATAAGTAGAATATATGCTCATTAATCAGATCCCCATCATCATTCCACCAAAAATATGTACCAAAGGGGGATATTCAATACATATTTGATTATGATAATTAGTAATAGTTATTTAGTGTTCCTTTAATCATAAATACTGGCCTGAGTTCTCATTGAATTATAACTCAGTGAATATTCAGTTACTGCTTCGCTTTTATATATATAATTAATCTGGGTTTAGAAAACTTGATATCTCAATTATAAGGCATCAATATTATTATTATAATGTGGTCATCCTTACCTCTATAAATATATGTTACAGTGCTCCGAAGGTCCCCAACCATCGCAGCCTTTCATTAACAGCTAATGGTAGTCATCTCTCCAATCTGTTTAAAGATTGTTAAATTGATTCCTTCTGAATCACTAAGCACTTAATCTAAGACACAGTTATGGATAGATCAAGGTTAGGAATTATTTACACAATAAGAATTATTGGGTTTAAACGTTCAAGACATTCTCAAAGGTGGACACATGCGAACATTCAACATACATCCCTCATTCATCAGGTTATGCCAGTCACTCTGTTGGATCTCCTGACTACAAACATGAAGCTCACGTGCTAAGGTTCTGGAAATCTCGAAACAACCTATATGGAAGACATCTCCAGATCTGATACTAAGACGACGGTGCACCGTATCCACAATTTCTATAGTCTCTATCCAGCCCGACATGGCTAAAGAAATTAGAGTTCATGAAAGCATGGTAACATATAAATTAATTCATCATGTCGATCGTCGTTTTATACTTTCTAATTGGGATATTTATAAATATTGGTTTATTCTAAATACTTAGCTTTATCTCGTTAACTGCGAATTGGAGATCTTCGTGCACAAACACTGATTCTAATATAGTTTATGAATTTAAAGTTTAAGAGTTTACTCACAAAATATGAAAACAAGATGTCACTCACCCATAGACAAATTTACTTATTTTTTCTTTTCTTCATAATGTTGCTATTTACAATTTTTACAATCATCGCGTGTTTCGCGACACCCCTGTCAAATTCTTTACAAGAAAAGTAACTATTATAAATAAAAGCCACAACAGTATCTACCCAAAACTCTCTCATACAAGTTATGCAAGTTGCGGATGCCAACCCCTGTCTTAGAACATATACGTATAAATAATATATATATTTACATTATCTTTATCTTTGTAAAAAAAAGCGCTAGATATACTATTGTGTGTAATTACAATGTATTCAGCTTAGGTTTTAAACAACGATATACAGTATGTAAACTAACGAAAACCATTTACTGTAACCCGTAAATGTCCAGGTGATACTGAGAAACTTTTACTATGGGATCAACCCCGAAATCACGAAAATATCTTCTGACAGTTTCATAGGTAGTTTTATTTTATAGTAAGTATTTCCTATGGGAGAGTAAATTTTTATTTCGCGTTTTGGGTGTTGGTCCCATAGTAAAAGTTTCTCAGTATCACCTGGACATTTACGGGTTATAGTAAATGGTTTTCGTTAGTTTACATACTGTATATTGCTGATTAATAAACCGTATACTTCCTTTGTAATTTTGGTTCAAAAAGCGTGATTACAGTACTTAGGTAAAACATTTTACGGTTTCAAACATCTGCTCGAAGTGGAACACTTGAGACATTTATAACTTCTGATTGATGTATATAACTGACATTTTGGCACCGCTCTATTCAATATAATACAAAATTAGGTACTTCTAGACTTCATCTAGTCTAGGTCAGCAGTTTCATGTAACTTACAAAATAATGATTACTATGTCTGAAGTCTTTATTAGCAGTGTATTTTGTTGAGAATGTATCTTCAATAAAAAATGTTCTAAAAAGTAGTCTATAGATAAAATACTTGAAAGCCTTTATAGTAAAAATATACAATATGTTCGGCTGTGATTGACATTTTTGCTCTACGCCTGTAATCATTTTTTGAACACAGATAGGAGCGAAACGTAAAAAGTTATAAATGGCCTGTTTTTGACGATTAATGAACAATACATAACGATTAAGAAATGAGATGGTATTTTTGTACAAAGGTTTTTAAATAATCGTGATTATGTAAATTACAGCTATAGTTTAATGTAGGTTAAAATAAAGACATTTTATGTTAATTACATGTAAGATGATATTTATTCATATTTTGTAAATTTTCAAAATAAATAAATAATTTACTTTTGCCCATTTTAATTTACATAGCTTCAAAGAGTACAATAAATATAAACTTATATACATAACTATCCCATTCAAAATCAGTAAGTATTATGATCATGCTATAAAACGTAAGTATCTTCCTACTAATAAAGACTGCTCTACAAATCTTATCACTCATAAAAGGTGACAAAGAAAAATGTAGTGCTCACCAGCCAGTTGTCATCATAAACAACATCGATGGAGCAATAACACTTAAAAATGATTGAAAATGAAGAGTCGATGGTTTAATTCCCATAGAAAATTTGAATTTCGCGCCTTGTTTAGTGCTTGGTTGACCGTATATCATGTTCTATGGATCATAATAGTACATTACGATACAAGTGCGTAAAAAGGAAGTTCGAAACGAGTGGCGATAAATTAAAACACGACCGAAGGGAGTGTTTTAAATCGACACGAGTTACGAATTTCCTTTTCGCACGTGTATCGTACGACGTTTTTCAGTACAGATGGCCCTCCGAAGTTTCGACCTGCAGGGTTAGCACATGATTGCCGCTATGTCGCCGCGAGATAGACTGCCCGTCCTTATGTCATTTATACAGTTAGAAGAAGACGTGTGATCTATCTCGCGGCGACATACTCTCGCGGCCATCATGTGCTAGGCCTACTGGCATATAATGAACCACTTCTCGCACTAGTGCGTAAAAAAAACACCATCTGTATTGAAAAAAAGTTAAACGCAAAGGTTTATTGCCCCATAGAACATTTTATTTTCGCCGTTTTCTACCGAGCAAGGCGTTAGGCGTTTGACAAACAATAGTAATTGCTATGACCTTCACTCACTCACAGAATGGAGACATAAATAAATTTTCTTAATTATTTTTTGTCTATAGAAACTAAATCAATCGTCATTGTTTTTTTTTTATTAAACATAAAAATATCATGAAACGAATCTCAATAACGGTCGTTATTTAACGTTACTTAACAATGTTGCAGGGCCATCACTACTTATGAGCGGGTTTATTTCCTCTGCCAAACCAAAAGTCAAAATCTGACGTTTGGTTATTGTGATACCGCGCGCGTAGAGTATCTTATTAAATTCAAATGGAAGATTACGCTCCAACAGATTTTTTATTTAGTTGTGTATAATTTAAGTGTTAATAAAAATCTATAGGATTAAATTTTCCAAAGTAAAATACTTGCCGTTCTAACCTTAAGCGGCGAAAGTATAATGCATCATAACCTCAAAGCTGAATTTGTTTTCCGTTATAAATTTTAAAATCTGTTCAGTTTAACATGCAGAAGTTACAAGATAGTGTTTTTTCAATAATAAAAACTACAAACCTTTCTCCTGCCGTGTTCAGTTATTTGCAGCCATCGGAAAATGCAGGTATGTTGATGACAGAATCTACGAAATTAGTAGGTAGTGACAACGAAAAAAAACTCGACTTTTTATGATCCCACAGAGGCCGCAGCTTCCTTTGTGGACACTAAGTTGATGTAATCACTGTTTTCACACCCTGCTATTGCTAAGTAATCGAAATTAATGACTCTTTTTTTTATTTTATAAGTCAACATTTATTTTGTAGTCAATTCAGTTCTTCCTTTAGTTTAAGCTTCAATTAAATAACTACCTAGTGGCATACAGCTGTAACAGTATTCTAGCAAGAATAATAAACTCATCATACAACAAATCACATTCTCTATTGGGAATTATTATAACCAAAGATCTGAATAGTTTTTAACCTGTCTTTTTCAGAAAATGTTCCTCTGGGTGGTATTCTAAGTGACACGAAGCATGGCTGGCTGGCGCTGGGCACCAAATTCTGTGTGGTGGACCTTAGAACCGGGCTGAAGGTAGCTGCCAGGACCTTTGGAGTCCCTTATAGGTGAGAATATTTACATCTCATCAAAGTGGACTACTTTGAACTTAAAAATGCCAACTTAATAAATACCAGTAATATCTAAATGCTCTGTGTAAATGGATCCACAATATAGCACTTCATATTGTCTTGTTGAGGATGCAATAAATTTAATGGAGAAAATCACACCATAAGTAAACAGTATCAATGCTCTACTTATAAAACTAGCTGCAACATCATAAATTTTGCTATTCTCTGTTGTATCTTTTCTATTTGTGTGATTTAATAAGTGTGAGGGGAAAACGTCCCACTTTGTCATTTGCTATAAAGCCGCTTTGTCAGTATATTCATATAAAAATACAAGTAAATCTCGCCTTACTGGTAACCAACAAAGTGGCGCGTTTTACTAAACATACTCACAAATTCACCTTTCCTTTAACCCTTTATAGCCTGAAGACTCAAAAACAACCACCCTTTCTTATATTAAGATCATCTTATTGACTAAGGATGGTGATGAGGTGTTTGAATTCACAATTTCTTTTTAGTCTTACTCATTAAAGTCTTAATTTACTAAACCTTTATAATCCTCTGAAGATACTAATGTACAAGGTGGTTGTATGGTTAATTGGTAGCCAAAGACTTTGATTTGCACAAAACTAAAATATTAGATTTAACTTTTTTTTAAATATCTTATTAATTTCAGCAACACCAACTGTACAATCACCAGCGTAATAGAACTGCCCACACCGCTCACCGAAAACTCCAAGCAGCTCATTGTCTGCCTAGAATGCGAAGACCTCACCGGCCTCATCTGTGTACTCCATGTCAACGGCTCACAGATCCTCCGGTGCATCCAGACAGATGTGGTGATTACGGAGATAGCTGTGTGCGATGAGGTGCCGGATGGCCCGTTGACATGCTTTGATGGAGTTATCATGGCTGGCTCCAAGAGAGGAGAGATTTTTGCGTTTGATCTGAATAGAGCCAGTCTTATTCAAGGTAAGTTATTAGATGTTGTGTTTAAATTAGAATCTTATATCATTCTATGGCAAATTGAGATCAGCAAGAGGCTACAGCAGATTTATTATTATTTGTTAATGCACAGGCAGCGTATAGCTGATACTATGCATATCAATTTCCCGCTTCCTCCACTTGTGTTTTGTCCATTCAAGAAATATTTATCAAATCTATTTTTAAAAGAGTTCACTGCAGGTACTCTGATTTCGGTCAAACTGTTCCACACCCTCACAGTGAGAGTTGAAAGTGTTTAAAAATGAGAGCTACCGATATCATATTATATCCTTTTCTTCTGTTATAATCCACTTATGGCATTGTTATATAAGCTAAAACATTTTTTCCAGCATTAAAAGACATATCCCAAGGCTACGAGCACCTAGTCCGCATGGAATCTAACCCAGCCAATCTAGCATTCCTCTCTCACAATGCTGTCTCACAAATAGACCAACACAGAGATCAGGCATTAGAAAACGATGACCATCTTGCTCTAATCCTTAACGAAAACTCACTAGTTGACGGCCAGTATTTGTTTAGAAATCCAGATGGTTCAATTCGGATGAAAGCGAAACAGGACCACATAAGAGTGTCATCACTTCAGTATGTGCCGCAATTGGGCAGTTTGGCGGTTGGATTTAATTTCGGGGCGTTCCAGATTTGGAACATGATGAGTTTGGAGCTGGAGTTCGCGTCGCAGGTTAATAGAGAATGCTTGCCGGTCACGCATTTTGGATTTCAGGTATTTTTTTTATATCAAACTTGTTTCTTCCCTCTTTTGTTTAGTTTTAACCACCTTTTTTATTTTCCTTGTGTGCTATAAATGATTAATATGAATGACAACTGATGAATGATGATGCTATATTATTATACTTAATACTGGATTGAAAATGAGGTTCCTAAAGGGAAATAAAAGTCTTGAATCGTCAATTTATTAAAAATTAGCGTTATGTAGAAAATTGCAGTTACTTTTGCTATCTATAGCCAAATTAATTGATTTGACTGAGAATTTGGGCCAAGAAACCCTGCTGCATTGCCGATCTATTATACTGATACTGATCCTTGACTGATCGGCCCAAGCACAACACCGCTGCATTTCGCGGCAGTTTTTGTTACGCTGCCACGAAGTGCTGGAACAATCTTCCACCACCTATTTGAGAGATCAATACAGTTAGTGGGTTTTAACTTGATTAAACCACAGAATACCAGAGCGGTTGGCAACACTTAGTCGTGCCAAACTGCATTACTGAGTTGGAGACCATTTTAACTTCACTCTTAAGTAAAAAAAAAAATTGTTTTATTTCCTTGGAAAAGTTAATACATTATTGCCATCAGTGGTTATTACTTGGTAAGTAAACCTGTATTGGGATGCCCCATTCCTCTAATAGCTCACAGTCATAATCTTAATTGTAAGGGAAATTTCACATCATTCTTTTATTTTCAAGTATTTTAAATAATATACTTTGTAGGAGCCTTGTGACGACCCGAGAGCCTTCTGCTACCTGTGGGCCGTGTTCTCCGTGATGGAGAGGTTTGAGGAAGAAGAGTTCCCCCTGGCTGTCATGTACTCCCTCACCTATCAAGGGAAGAGGATGCTTTCGGATACCAAGTGTCTTTATCAGGTATGGATATTATGTTGTTGATGGCAGCGACAGTGTAGCTCTACGTTTAAACTCGATTTTTTTTGTATTTCCGGATGTTGTCCTCTATAGGTCGCAATTCTCAACCGATTCTTATGAAATTTTGTAACTATGGTTAACTGTATTATGTTGGCTATCGTTTTTGAAAAATTTGAAATTTGATTACTTTACGGAAATCCTTGTTAACGTTCTAGAAGATTACTTTGCTAATCTATTTGGGAATTAGCAAAGTTATCTTCTAGAATTTCCTTCTCTTTTTGTATCAAGTTAGAAAACATTACTCTCCACGGTGTGGTTGACTTTTTTGTTTATTTCAGGACTTCATGATGGCGACAATAAGGTTCCAAGTGGAGCTGACTGTGATGGAGAACGCCGGTCAGTTCGTTGGTGGTAGATGCGTGTCTTGTCACGCGTACTCCGTTAGTTCTACCTTAGGGGAGGAGGGTGAAGATAGTAAGTAATATTTCGTATTCTATAACAATTAAATCTTTGGCCTTTTAGCATAATTATATTAAACTAGCTTTTGCCCGCGGCTTCGCTCGCGTTAGAAAGAGACAAAAAGTAGCCTATATCACTCTCCATCCCTTCAAGTATCTCCACTTTAAAAAATCACGTCAATTCGTCGCTCCGTTTTGCCGTGAAAGACGGACAAACAAACAGACACACATACTTTCCCATTTATAATATTAGTATGGATTATACTAGTTCTTCTGTTCAACTTCTGAGCCCTTCCGTTTTCTGCCATTTTTTTATTTTGATATTTTTAGGGTTTAGGTCAATTGTACTCAGAATCACGAGCACCTTATATCTTAATAGGAGACAAAAAGTGTCCCAGAATTTCCACATATTTTTGTTACCCCATACAAAATGTATAGAAAATGGTAACAAAATAAGAAAAATCGTAATGGAACAATTTTGTTTTACACTAAATGTGAATGCCATGTGACAAGAATACCATAAAATATTAACAAAATTTTCACTGCGAAGTATTTCTTTTAAATAAAAATGTTTTATTCTATACTAGCTTCTGCCCGCGGCTTCGCTCGCGTTAGAAAGAGACAAAAAGTAGCCTAGTCACTCTCCATCCCTTCAACTATCGCCACTTCAAAAATTACGTCAATTCGTCGCTCCGTTTTGCCGTGAAAGACGGACTAAACCGACACACACTTTCCCATTTATAATATTAGTACGGATTGAACATTTTTATAGGCATGCTGAACATCTGCCAGCTGGTCTGGGAGTGCTGGGGCGAGAACGTAAACTCCGCCACGGAGTATGGCATGCTGCTGTTCGACCTGGACCAGTGGTATAAGGACCAGATGCCTTGTGAGTATCATCATACTAATTTGATAAGAGGGGCATTTTCAGAATTTGGGACCCCACCAATTAGCGAAAGTTGTTAACAAAAATTAACTCACTGTCAGTTTTGTGACGATAACTAAGCATAAGATTTCAATAAAAAAATTGTTTTTGTGTTAATTACATAAACTTTAAGCGATAATCTACATTCAGAATGTGAAAAAAGTAAATTTTTAGACAGATTTTATGGTTAATTGTCGTCACAAAACTGACAGCGAGTTAATTTTTGTCAACAACTTTTGCTAACCCAAATTCTGAAATGCTCAGATACGCTATGATCCATTGAAATCGTATGTTTCAGGGGGGGTTGGTTTGCATCAAATGAGGTAGTTCTAATTTTTTATACATATTGTTAAGGATGAAATAGTGATGTCAAATCCGAGTTTTCCACCTCGAAAGCCCACCGGGTCATTATTAAGTACTTGAAAAACCATGACTTTTTTTGGTTTTTCTCATATTTCACCATCAAAAACTTTCTTAAGGGCTGAAGTCATTATGAACAATTTTAAGAATAATAAATTACCAATAAAATAATATAAAAAGGATCATTGTGGCCCCAGTAGTTTCTGAGATACGCTTAGTTAAAGTTTTCACAATTTCATAAAAACACAGTGTATAGTCATATACTGGAGGGTGAGTTAATGTTATGTCCTTAAACTACTTAATAGGACACGGGCATGTCTTTAAACTACGACAACCAACGTTAGTAGGTCCCGCAAGGCATCGTATTATACGATGGGAAAACATTTACACCTCTGTATAATTGATGCTGAAATGCCAAACTTCTTATAGGCTCTTGCGATTGTATAGAAAATGTATAAAATGAGAAAAAAATGTTAAATCCCAAGTTTTAAAAGTGAATTTGTATTGTAGCAACGTACAGCCTACAAAGCAACGCGTTCATGAGCACCTCGTGGTGCGGGCAGCTGGCCGCGGCCGGGACTCGAACCCTGGACGTGCGGCTGCAGCCCGGCTCCGTCACGCCCTACTCGCACGCCACTCGCCTCGAGGAGCACTTCTACCCGAACTCTATACATTACAGTAAGTCAATTTTTCCTTAAATCTCTGGTTTGAGCTGGGATTCGAATCCTGGACAATGCAGTATCGCGTCTATTTTAACTCTATACAGTTAACTGGTAGAGATTCCTCAAAGGGTACTAATGACAAGCATTTCTTTCGTGTGTGTATTTTCTTGTACAACACTGTTTTACTACTACTCCTCCTACAGTAATTTACGAATTGTGTTGCACTTTTGCTTAGCCAGTGTCAATTTGTATAGGTGAATAATGAAAGTGAAGAAGGGCTTATTGTTGAGTACTGGTGGTGGCATATTGTTCCAACACATAGTGGCGGCGAAACGGAAGCTGATACAGAAGGCAATCATGTAGAGGAAGTGTCGTGTGCGTTAAGTTTGTATTTGTAATGGTTTTAAATAGCAATATAACAAAGTGCCGATATTTATTGTAAATAAAATTTATCTTAGGGCGCTGGTTTAGAAACGCTAAATCGTGCTTGTTGTTTGTCAGGGAAACAAGTGGCAAAGAGGATCAAGTATTATAGAGAGTTACTGTCAAAGTAAAATATGTAATCACAGTGCATAGACTGCCCTCTCCCGACACAAGCTTAGAACTTTTAAACCTCAGTTTTGACAATTTGGCCCATATTCTTAGATTGATATGTGTTAAAATGTCAAATATTAGTATTAGCGCCATCTAGCTTAGCGTACTCCAAAGGTGTAATGCCATCTAGGCCACCGTATCTTTTTCTGTATGATACTGGGGTACGTTTTTTAACCCCCGACGCAAAAACGACGGGGTGTTATAAGTTTGACGTGTCTGTCTGTGTGTCTGCCTGTCTGTTTTGTCTGAAAACTGAGTTAGTCGGGAGTGTTCTTAGCCATGTCTCGTGAAAATCGGTCTACCGTGTTGCGGTCGGCGGTTTTTTCAAAATTTTAATTTTGTGGTTAGGTTATTTGTTAGACATTATCTGTCCATACGGAGTTATATAAATGTATTTGGTACTAGTCAATAAGCATGTTTATTTTCAGATTGCATCTGCCTGAACACGTCGGACGCGTGCGTGCTGAACACGGCCGGCATCCAGCGGCAGATCATAGCGGCGATGGACGAGACGGGGCCGGCGGCGCTGCTGCACCCGGCGCGGCTGCACCGCGCGTGCGCCGCCGCCGGCCTCGCGCCGCTCTACGCCGACGCGCCGTCCGCCGCCGCCGACCCCGCGCCGGTGAGACTCTACCGTGTCCACAGTATGTAGCAGAGCATGGCGTCCATGATGAGACGGGGCCGGCGGCGCTGCTGCACCCGGCGCGGCTGCACCGCGCGTGCGCCGCCGCCGGCCTCGCGCCGCTCTACGCCGACGCGCCGTCCGCCGCCGCCGACCCCGCGCCGGTGAGACTCTACCGTGTCCACAGTATGTAGCAGAGCATGGCGTCCATGATGAGACGGGGCCGGCGGCGCTGCTGCACCCGGCGCGGCTGCACCGCGCGTGCGCCGCCGCCGGCCTCGCGCCGCTCTACGCCGACGCGCCGTCCGCCGCCGCCGACCCCGCGCCGGTGAGACTCTACCGTGTCCACAGTATGTAGCAGAGCATGGCGTCCATGATGAGACGGGGCCGGCGGCGCTGCTGCACCCGGCGCGGCTGCACCGCGCGTGCGCCGCCGCCGGCCTCGCGCCGCTCTACGCCGACGCGCCGTCCGCCGCCGCCGACCCCGCGCCGGTGAGACTCTACCGTGTCCACAGTATGTAGCAGAGCATGGCGTCCATGATGAGACGGGGCCGGCGGCGCTGCTGCACCCGGCGCGGCTGCACCGCGCGTGCGCCGCCGCCGGCCTCGCGCCGCTCTACGCCGACGCGCCGTCCGCCGCCGCCGACCCCGCGCCGGTGAGACTCTACCGTGTCCACAGTATGTAGCAGAGCATGGCGTCCATGATGAGACGGGGCCGGCGGCGCTGCTGCACCCGGCGCGGCTGCACCGCGCGTGCGCCGCCGCCGGCCTCGCGCCGCTCTACGCCGACGCGCCGTCCGCCGCCGCCGACCCCGCGCCGGTGAGACTCTACCGTGTCCACAGTATGTAGCAGAGCATGGCGTCCATGATGAGACGGGGCCGGCGGCGCTGCTGCACCCGGCGCGGCTGCACCGCGCGTGCGCCGCCGCCGGCCTCGCGCCGCTCTACGCCGACGCGCCGTCCGCCGCCGCCGACCCCGCGCCGGTGAGACTCTACCGTGTCCACAGTATGTAGCAGAGCATGGCGTCCATGATGAGACGGGGCCGGCGGCGCTGCTGCACCCGGCGCGGCTGCACCGCGCGTGCGCCGCCGCCGGCCTCGCGCCGCTCTACGCCGACGCGCCGTCCGCCGCCGCCGACCCCGCGCCGGTGAGACTCTACCGTGTCCACAGTATGTAGCAGAGCATGGCGTCCATGATGAGACGGGGCCGGCGGCGCTGCTGCACCCGGCGCGGCTGCACCGCGCGTGCGCCGCCGCCGGCCTCGCGCCGCTCTACGCCGACGCGCCGTCCGCCGCCGCCGACCCCGCGCCGGTGAGACTCTACCGTGTCCACAGTATGTAGCAGAGCATGGCGTCCATGATGAGACGGGGCCGGCGGCGCTGCTGCACCCGGCGCGGCTGCACCGCGCGTGCGCCGCCGCCGGCCTCGCGCCGCTCTACGCCGACGCGCCGTCCGCCGCCGCCGACCCCGCGCCGGTGAGACTCTACCGTGTCCACAGTATGTAGCAGAGCATGGCGTCCATGATGAGACGGGGCCGGCGGCGCTGCTGCACCCGGCGCGGCTGCACCGCGCGTGCGCCGCCGCCGGCCTCGCGCCGCTCTACGCCGACGCGCCGTCCGCCGCCGCCGACCCCGCGCCGGTGAGACTCTACCGTGTCCACAGTATGTAGCAGAGCATGGCGTCCATGATGAGACGGGGCCGGCGGCGCTGCTGCACCCGGCGCGGCTGCACCGCGCGTGCGCCGCCGCCGGCCTCGCGCCGCTCTACGCCGACGCGCCGTCCGCCGCCGCCGACCCCGCGCCGGTGAGACTCTACCGTGTCCACAGTATGTAGCAGAGCATGGCGTCCATGATGAGACGGGGCCGGCGGCGCTGCTGCACCCGGCGCGGCTGCACCGCGCGTGCGCCGCCGCCGGCCTCGCGCCGCTCTACGCCGACGCGCCGTCCGCCGCCGCCGACCCCGCGCCGGTGAGACTCTACCGTGTCCACAGTATGTAGCAGAGCATGGCGTCCATGATGAGACGGGGCCGGCGGCGCTGCTGCACCCGGCGCGGCTGCACCGCGCGTGCGCCGCCGCCGGCCTCGCGCCGCTCTACGCCGACGCGCCGTCCGCCGCCGCCGACCCCGCGCCGGTGAGACTCTACCGTGTCCACAGTATGTAGCAGAGCATGGCGTCCATGATGAGACGGGGCCGGCGGCGCTGCTGCACCCGGCGCGGCTGCACCGCGCGTGCGCCGCCGCCGGCCTCGCGCCGCTCTACGCCGACGCGCCGTCCGCCGCCGCCGACCCCGCGCCGGTGAGACTCTACCGTGTCCACAGTATGTAGCAGAGCATGGCGTCCATGATGAGACGGGGCCGGCGGCGCTGCTGCACCCGGCGCGGCTGCACCGCGCGTGCGCCGCCGCCGGCCTCGCGCCGCTCTACGCCGACGCGCCGTCCGCCGCCGCCGACCCCGCGCCGGTGAGACTCTACCGTGTCCACAGTATGTAGCAGAGCATGGCGTCCATGATGAGACGGGGCCGGCGGCGCTGCTGCACCCGGCGCGGCTGCACCGCGCGTGCGCCGCCGCCGGCCTCGCGCCGCTCTACGCCGACGCGCCGTCCGCCGCCGCCGACCCCGCGCCGGTGAGACTCTACCGTGTCCACAGTATGTAGCAGAGCATGGCGTCCATGATGAGACGGGGCCGGCGGCGCTGCTGCACCCGGCGCGGCTGCACCGCGCGTGCGCCGCCGCCGGCCTCGCGCCGCTCTACGCCGACGCGCCGTCCGCCGCCGCCGACCCCGCGCCGGTGAGACTCTACCGTGTCCACAGTATGTAGCAGAGCATGGCGTCCATGATGAGACGGGGCCGGCGGCGCTGCTGCACCCGGCGCGGCTGCACCGCGCGTGCGCCGCCGCCGGCCTCGCGCCGCTCTACGCCGACGCGCCGTCCGCCGCCGCCGACCCCGCGCCGGTGAGACTCTACCGTGTCCACAGTATGTAGCAGAGCATGGCGTCCATGATGAGACGGGGCCGGCGGCGCTGCTGCACCCGGCGCGGCTGCACCGCGCGTGCGCCGCCGCCGGCCTCGCGCCGCTCTACGCCGACGCGCCGTCCGCCGCCGCCGACCCCGCGCCGGTGAGACTCTACCGTGTCCACAGTATGTAGCAGAGCATGGCGTCCATGATGAGACGGGGCCGGCGGCGCTGCTGCACCCGGCGCGGCTGCACCGCGCGTGCGCCGCCGCCGGCCTCGCGCCGCTCTACGCCGACGCGCCGTCCGCCGCCGCCGACCCCGCGCCGGTGAGACTCTACCGTGTCCACAGTATGTAGCAGAGCATGGCGTCCATGATGAGACGGGGCCGGCGGCGCTGCTGCACCCGGCGCGGCTGCACCGCGCGTGCGCCGCCGCCGGCCTCGCGCCGCTCTACGCCGACGCGCCGTCCGCCGCCGCCGACCCCGCGCCGGTGAGACTCTACCGTGTCCACAGTATGTAGCAGAGCATGGCGTCCATGATGAGACGGGGCCGGCGGCGCTGCTGCACCCGGCGCGGCTGCACCGCGCGTGCGCCGCCGCCGGCCTCGCGCCGCTCTACGCCGACGCGCCGTCCGCCGCCGCCGACCCCGCGCCGGTGAGACTCTACCGTGTCCACAGTATGTAGCAGAGCATGGCGTCCATGATGAGACGGGGCCGGCGGCGCTGCTGCACCCGGCGCGGCTGCACCGCGCGTGCGCCGCCGCCGGCCTCGCGCCGCTCTACGCCGACGCGCCGTCCGCCGCCGCCGACCCCGCGCCGGTGAGACTCTACCGTGTCCACAGTATGTAGCAGAGCATGGCGTCCATGATGAGACGGGGCCGGCGGCGCTGCTGCACCCGGCGCGGCTGCACCGCGCGTGCGCCGCCGCCGGCCTCGCGCCGCTCTACGCCGACGCGCCGTCCGCCGCCGCCGACCCCGCGCCGGTGAGACTCTACCGTGTCCACAGTATGTAGCAGAGCATGGCGTCCATGATGAGACGGGGCCGGCGGCGCTGCTGCACCCGGCGCGGCTGCACCGCGCGTGCGCCGCCGCCGGCCTCGCGCCGCTCTACGCCGACGCGCCGTCCGCCGCCGCCGACCCCGCGCCGGTGAGACTCTACCGTGTCCACAGTATGTAGCAGAGCATGGCGTCCATGATGAGACGGGGCCGGCGGCGCTGCTGCACCCGGCGCGGCTGCACCGCGCGTGCGCCGCCGCCGGCCTCGCGCCGCTCTACGCCGACGCGCCGTCCGCCGCCGCCGACCCCGCGCCGGTGAGACTCTACCGTGTCCACAGTATGTAGCAGAGCATGGCGTCCATGATGAGACGGGGCCGGCGGCGCTGCTGCACCCGGCGCGGCTGCACCGCGCGTGCGCCGCCGCCGGCCTCGCGCCGCTCTACGCCGACGCGCCGTCCGCCGCCGCCGACCCCGCGCCGGTGAGACTCTACCGTGTCCACAGTATGTAGCAGAGCATGGCGTCCATGATGAGACGGGGCCGGCGGCGCTGCTGCACCCGGCGCGGCTGCACCGCGCGTGCGCCGCCGCCGGCCTCGCGCCGCTCTACGCCGACGCGCCGTCCGCCGCCGCCGACCCCGCGCCGGTGAGACTCTACCGTGTCCACAGTATGTAGCAGAGCATGGCGTCCATGATGAGACGGGGCCGGCGGCGCTGCTGCACCCGGCGCGGCTGCACCGCGCGTGCGCCGCCGCCGGCCTCGCGCCGCTCTACGCCGACGCGCCGTCCGCCGCCGCCGACCCCGCGCCGGTCAGAACACTATATTTCATTTCTCTCACCTAACTTACGGCAAACGCTGAACATGTTCTACAGGTATGACCTGTAGAAAATTCTCAGTTTTTGCCAAATACTTTGAATACCGGTGAGTCTTAAGGGCGTTCCCTCCCTGCACCAATGACCTGCGATTTGAATCCATTCATATTATGATAGTTTCTAAAACCTATCATTTTATCAGCATCGTTTTTAAACAAAATAGTATCTCATTCAATTACTTACAGTTTATTGTTTCAGTGATATTTGGCATCAAAGTTGAACAATTTGAGGGTCAAAATCTGGTTTTTTGGTCATAACTTTTGTTTTAATTAGTTTAAAATTAAAATCTGTCTTGAATTTTTACAAAAGTCAAAGGTAAATCCAAACGTCGATTTCATGTATGCAACACCCATCACTAAAATCAAATTTCGATAAAAGTGTTTTTTTAGACCATATTTAAAAAAATCATTAAAAAATAAGTTTTTTTTTTTTTTCAAAATATGGCTTTTTCGAATAGAGATAAAAGATTGAAAAACCGATGGATCTGTAGTGCAAATTTAGGAGTTTCAACTCAAAACTTGTCAAAAATCGATGAAAACCGTGTGGAGCCCCTTAATTCTTTTTACGGAAGTTTTATCACTCGTTCTATCACCGACGCTGCAGTTAGCGTGCAGTATTCAGCAATTGTTTTATTTTGTATCTTATTGCTGAGAGCTGTGTTAATATAGATATGTACTATTATATCCTATTCGCGTTCGAAGTGGTGAATAAAGTGAATTATCTCTTAATTATTATGCAGGAGGAGCAACGAAGATTCCTATTATCAGTGGCGCTGGAAGCTCGCCTGTCTCGGTTCCTCAAGCGCTGCGCCCACGACTGGGCCACAGGCAGCCATCATGGGGTCGGCTGCACGCTTCCGTTTCTGGTACTCTCGAACAACTCTTACTGATTTTTTTTATACCACATCGGTGGCAAACAAGTATACGGCCCGCCTGATGAACAACGGTCACCGTAACCTATGGATGATCTATGGTCTTTGGTATAACCTGTCTCTTCTCTTCACTATAAGAATTTCGAGAGATATGGTACATTCTTCTTTTACCTTAAGAGGCCTACGCCTTGGAAAAATACTACAACTCAAATTATGAAGAAAGTATAGGTAATTTTAACTAACTGTTTATTATATATAATACTTTGACTTTAATTTGAGCAAGTAAAAGAGCCAAGACTTAAATTAATTGCGTGTAGTAATATATACGTGGGTAAACCCGTTTTTTTTTGTTTAAATTTGGTAAATTTCGAGTGTTTGTTGAGTTGAGATTTCTCCATATAAAGTCACTAAGGTACATCTAAACTGGTAAGGTCCGACCGAGAACGATATTTTTGTCTCGGCCGAGAACGAGACCGAGACCGAGATTCAATTTGATTCTCGGCCGAGACCGAGACCGAGAATTTATAAAACAGCGAAAAACATGCAATTTTTGCAAAAAAAATGTTTTCATAACCGACATTCGCCTATTAATCAGGAATCCAGGAGCATGTCGGGCCGTGTTTAGATGTTTGGTTCCGTAACTACCCAAACCTACCGCACCCCTTACCTATCTACCGTAGCAAAATAGACTACATCAGTGATAAACAAGTATACGCCATACGGCTCGCCCGATGGTAAGCAGGCGCCATAGCTTAAAGAGAAATATCGATAAAGAACCTACCAAAATCACTAAAATCGGTATACCAAACCGCCGATGTAATCAAAGGGTAGCTAAAAACCGATTGGACCCGAGTGCGCGTAAAGGGTAGATAAATTAAAAATCTGAGTCTCGGTTTCACCGAGAATCTCGGCCCATTTTGGCCGAGAGCCGAGACCGAGATCTCGGCCCGATTTTCGGCCGAGAATGCCGAGACCGAGACCGAGATCTCGGTCGGACCTTATAAACTGGATGTTTTTAGATCACAATAGGCCTGTTAAAGCAAGTAACAGGGAGAAAATATTAATATGGCCTCTTAGGGAGGAAATTTGATCGTATATTTTTACGAATTACCTGTTGGAGTAGAGCGCCCTCATGCATAAGCGTCAAGCGACGGAACCTTTTGATTGAGAACGACATTGTTTGTTGTTGGTTGACTTGAACTTGGTTGTTGTTACCAACGTGTGTGTTGTTGTAGACAATATTTTTTGCAATTTTATAACAAATATTTGTGATAATCCTGTAGGTGGATTGGTGTTGGCGCCGCGCCATACAATTAAAAGAGAACGCGAAAGAGCTCACTGCTCCGCTGTTCTCCTCTTCGTCTTTACCTGACAGGTGAATATATCTTAATTTATTTATTTTCATCATCATCATACTCCAACAGTAGAAATGAAGCCGCGCGTTATAGAAAAATCATTCTCCCTAAGGAGTTGTGAAATTTCTATTACCGTGTCGTTTCTCTTTCAATTGTGACATAATTGTTACTCTAGTTAGCAATATTTTCGCCCCACGTTGCACAACTGCTATTATTTAGTCAGTCGAACAAGTTCTCCACTAAAAAATAGAAATGACTTCGAATTACTATATTTTCATTGATAGTTTATAGTATAGGTAATATTTTACGTAAAAATGTATTAATATTTGTTACAGAAACGTAGTGCGGTGTCTGGAACACTGTGTACAACAGCTGACGCAGCTGACCGGCTTACTGGACGCCATACTTACTAAATGCTGCAACCTCATTGTTCCCGATGGTAAATATACTTGTTGTATTGTATTTAGTTCATCATCATTCCCTTGCCCTTTTCCCATTATTTGGGGTCGGCGCAGCAGATCATCTTCCTCCATTCCTCTCTATCAGCCGTCATTTCCATACTAATACCTTTCACTCTCATATCATTGTTCACACATTCCATCCATCTTTTCTTAGGTCTTCCACTACCATTGTATCCATCCACCTTCAGCATTTATAAATTTTCCCCTTCAGCCTGAGAGGCATTCGGGGATCGCACGTTGTGCCTGTGACCTGTCGCCACTTCATCCATCCTGCGTTAATCCTGTGCTGAACTGCTCTGTCGATCTCGCCATCTCCCTGAATGAGATCTCTCTACTTGTATTTATTTGTTACCTAAAATCCGATAATCTGTAATATTGATGAGTGTCTCTGGTTAAGAAAAATAATTTTGAAACTTTTTTGCATTAGTGCTCCGTATTTTTAAGTTCCGAGGCAAAAAGAGGGGTTTATAAGTTTCAACGCTATGTGTCTCTGTCCGTAGCTCCTAAACGAGTGAACCGATTTGGATGTGTGTTTTTAATTGAAAGAGGGTTTTCAAGCGATGGTTCTTATACATACTTGTTCTTCCAAAATCAGTCCAACCGTTTTAATCCCCGACGAAAAAACAACGTGTCTATCTGTCTGTTTGTGTGTATGTCTGTAGCTTTCGAACGGATGAACGCATTTAGCTTTTAGTTTTTTTTTGTTTGAAAGCAGAATTAGTCGGGAGTGTTCGTAGCCATGTTTCGAAATCGGTTTGGAAATCGGTCCACTATGTAGGTTTTTTTTTTTCAAAATTTAAATTTTGTTTTGTTTATTGACTTTTAAGGTTTGTAGGAGTTTTTTTTTTAATTTGTAACGACACCATAATATGTGTTCCAGCTCTAAGCGAGATTGAGGAGAAGTACAAGGGCGTGGGCACGGTGGCGCTGTACTTCCAGGTGGTGCAGTGGTTCCTGCGCGTGGGGCTGCTGCCCGAGCGGCGCCACGACCTGCCCTACCCGGCCAGCCAGCTCAGCGAGATATACACTAAGAGGTATGACACCACAATACTGGCTCCAGCCCTCAGCGAGGTCCAGCAGAAGTACAAGGGCGTGGGCACGGTGGCGCTGTACTTCCAGGTGGTGCAGTGGTTCCTGCGCGTGGGGCTGCTGCCCGAGCGGCGCCACGACCTGCCCTACCCGGCCAGCCAGCTCAGCGAGATATACACTAAGAGGTATGACACCACAATACTGGCTCCAGCCCTCAGCGAGGTCCAGCAGAAGTACAAGGGCGTGGGCACGGTGGCGCTGTACTTCCAGGTGGTGCAGTGGTTCCTGCGCGTGGGGCTGCTGCCCGAGCGGCGCCACGACCTGCCCTACCCGGCCAGCCAGCTCAGCGAGATATACACTAAGAGGTATGACACCACAATACTGGCTCCAGCCCTCAGCGAGGTCCAGCAGAAGTACAAGGGCGTGGGCACGGTGGCGCTGTACTTCCAGGTGGTGCAGTGGTTCCTGCGCGTGGGGCTGCTGCCCGAGCGGCGCCACGACCTGCCCTACCCGGCCAGCCAGCTCAGCGAGATATACACTAAGAGGTATGACACCACAATACTGGCTCCAGCCCTCAGCGAGGTCCAGCAGAAGTACAAGGGCGTGGGCACGGTGGCGCTGTACTTCCAGGTGGTGCAGTGGTTCCTGCGCGTGGGGCTGCTGCCCGAGCGGCGCCACGACCTGCCCTACCCGGCCAGCCAGCTCAGCGAGATATACACTAAGAGGTATGACACCACAATACTGGCTCCAGCCCTCAGCGAGGTCCAGCAGAAGTACAAGGGCGTGGGCACGGTGGCGCTGTACTTCCAGGTGGTGCAGTGGTTCCTGCGCGTGGGGCTGCTGCCCGAGCGCCGCCACGACCTGCCCTACCCGGCCAGCCAGCTCAGCGAGATATACACTAAGAGGTATGACACCACAATACTGGCTCCAGCCCTCAGCGAGGTCCAGCAGAAGTACAAGGGCGTGGGCACGGTGGCGCTGTACTTCCAGGTGGTGCAGTGGTTCCTGCGCGTGGGGCTGCTGCCCGAGCGGCGCCACGACCTGCCCTACCCGGCCAGCCAGCTCAGCGAGATATACACTAAGAGGTATGACACCACAATACTGGCTCCAGCCCTCAGCGAGGTCCAGCAGAAGTACAAGGGCGTGGGCACGGTGGCGCTGTACTTCCAGGTGGTGCAGTGGTTCCTGCGCGTGGGGCTGCTGCCCGAGCGGCGCCACGACCTGCCCTACCCGGCCAGCCAGCTCAGCGAGATATACACTAAGAGGTATGACACCACAATACTGGCTCCAGCCCTCAGCGAGGTCCAGCAGAAGTACAAGGGCGTGGGCACGGTGGCGCTGTACTTCCAGGTGGTGCAGTGGTTCCTGCGCGTGGGGCTGCTGCCCGAGCGCCGCCACGACCTGCCCTACCCGGCCAGCCAGCTCAGCGAGATATACACTAAGAGGTATGACACCACAATACTGGCTCCAGCCCTCAGCGAGGTCCAGCAGAAGTACAAGGGCGTGGGCACGGTGGCGCTGTACTTCCAGGTGGTGCAGTGGTTCCTGCGCGTGGGGCTGCTGCCCGAGCGCCGCCACGACCTGCCCTACCCGGCCAGCCAGCTCAGCGAGATATACACTAAGAGGTATGACACCACAATACTGGCTCCAGCCCTCAGCGAGGTCCAGCAGAAGTACAAGGGCGTGGGCACGGTGGCGCTGTACTTCCAGGTGGTGCAGTGGTTCCTGCGCGTGGGGCTGCTGCCCGAGCGCCGCCACGACCTGCCCTACCCGGCCAGCCAGCTCAGCGAGATATACACTAAGAGGTATGACACCACAATACTGGCTCCAGCCCTCAGCGAGGTCCAGCAGAAGTACAAGGGCGTGGGCACGGTGGCGCTGTACTTCCAGGTGGTGCAGTGGTTCCTGCGCGTGGGGCTGCTGCCCGAGCGCCGCCACGACCTGCCCTACCCGGCCAGCCAGCTCAGCGAGATATACACTAAGAGGTATGACACCACAATACTGGCTCCAGCCCTCAGCGAGGTCCAGCAGAAGTACAAGGGCGTGGGCACGGTGGCGCTGTACTTCCAGGTGGTGCAGTGGTTCCTGCGCGTGGGGCTGCTGCCCGAGCGCCGCCACGACCTGCCCTACCCGGCCAGCCAGCTCAGCGAGATATACACTAAGAGGTATGACACCACAATACTGGCTCCAGCCCTCAGCGAGGTCCAGCAGAAGTACAAGGGCGTGGGCACGGTGGCGCTGTACTTCCAGGTGGTGCAGTGGTTCCTGCGCGTGGGGCTGCTGCCCGAGCGGCGCCACGACCTGCCCTACCCGGCCAGCCAGCTCAGCGAGATATACACTAAGAGGTATGACACCACAATACTGGCTCCAGCCCTCAGCGAGGTCCAGCAGAAGTACAAGGGCGTGGGCACGGTGGCGCTGTACTTCCAGGTGGTGCAGTGGTTCCTGCGCGTGGGGCTGCTGCCCGAGCGGCGCCACGACCTGCCCTACCCGGCCAGCCAGCTCAGCGAGATATACACTAAGAGGTATGACACCACAATACTGGCTCCAGCCCTCAGCGAGGTCCAGCAGAAGTACAAGGGCGTGGGCACGGTGGCGCTGTACTTCCAGGTGGTGCAGTGGTTCCTGCGCGTGGGGCTGCTGCCCGAGCGGCGCCACGACCTGCCCTACCCGGCCAGCCAGCTCAGCGAGATATACACTAAGAGGTATGACACCACAATACTGGCTCCAGCCCTCAGCGAGGTCCAGCAGAAGTACAAGGGCGTGGGCACGGTGGCGCTGTACTTCCAGGTGGTGCAGTGGTTCCTGCGCGTGGGGCTGCTGCCCGAGCGGCGCCACGACCTGCCCTACCCGGCCAGCCAGCTCAGCGAGATATACACTAAGAGGTATGACACCACAATACTGGCTCCAGCCCTCAGCGAGGTCCAGCAGAAGTACAAGGGCGTGGGCACGGTGGCGCTGTACTTCCAGGTGGTGCAGTGGTTCCTGCGCGTGGGGCTGCTGCCCGAGCGGCGCCACGACCTGCCCTACCCGGCCAGCCAGCTCAGCGAGATATACACTAAGAGGTATGACACCACAATACTGGCTCCAGCCCTCAGCGAGGTCCAGCAGAAGTACAAGGGCGTGGGCACGGTGGCGCTGTACTTCCAGGTGGTGCAGTGGTTCCTGCGCGTGGGGCTGCTGCCCGAGCGCCGCCACGACCTGCCCTACCCGGCCAGCCAGCTCAGCGAGATATACACCAAACGGTATGTTTATACACTCTGTACAACTGTAGCGGGGCATTCTACGAGAATGTCGCTTATGATAATATGCGTTTGCTTTGTATGGCAACTACTACAACCAAATTCGCGAACCTCGAGAAAACACTGCCAATTTTATTTACTGCATATATTATATTCCATTTTTTTAAAGAGGGGTTAATGCATTATTTTATTTATACTAACCAGACGTGGACACGGGCCTGGGATGGTTATGTGGGACTCCCCAAGCTGATGAGACCCATGGGTTAGCCACTAACACCGCTTTGTCTCCGTCGCTAGAAGGCGAGGTCCCAGGAATGCCGAAATACTCTTCCGTCAGAATCTTCCAGACTTAGACCCGACTACGCGAACCAACATGAGTTTGATTTGTTGTTGCAGGCGAATGAAGCTGCAACGGCTACAGAGCGGACTGCCCAACGAGGACGCGAGCAAATCATGCTCGTTGCTCTACATCGATCAGCTGATCGAGAACGAGTTCGGCGGCGAGAGGATACAACAGTGAGTTTAGTCAGTTTTAGTTTCAAATAAACTCGTAATCAGCTACCTAAGCTCTTATCTTATATCTGACGGGACCCTTTAGGATACACTTCGACCCATTGGGATCTTTTGTGCAATTACCCCCACAATCCTAAGATCCTTCAGCTATTCAGGAGCTTCTCGACCATCTCCACGTATCGGATGATGAGGCTCATGGGTATGAAAATGAAAATGAAATATTTATTTTTCAAGTAGGCATATTACAATGCGCATATGAACGTCAAATAAAGCTACGCCGGCTCTAACCCTACGCCTCAGCCTCGAGAAGATTTCAGTCCCCCCTCAGTTGGGTGGGGGGTATCCACTATGGGACCGGCAAGAAACTCGGCGGGCAACTTCTTTTCAAAACATTACATCTTATAATTAACATGCATTAAATAACAAGATACAATTTAACATGCAAAAGTATTCATCAAAGAATATGAACAGACTAGGTACTCTATGGAAATTAATTTCAATAAATTATATTATTGCTTAATAATACGTCGTTCTTCTTCAGAGAAAACATATCAAATTGTCACAGAAGAAAAAGATAATATGAATCTCAATATCATTAAATATGTAATTTACCTACACAACATAAAATATAAAATATTTGATGTGCTTTCTTATCTGAACTGTGTCCTCTATACATAATACAATTATTTTAATTGCTATTCGTTTTTTGTAGTTTCTGGTTCGGGCCATGCATGTTTGTCTGTCAAATAGTCCTCGACTCTGTAATAAGCCTTTAACATCAATGTTTTTTTTAAGTAGTTCTTAAGAGCTGGGAGGGGTAATCTCAAAGCAGTGTCAGGTAACTTATTATAAAAATGAATGCATTGCCCAACAAATGACTTCTGTACTTTACGGACACGAAACTTCTTTATGGCAAGCTTATTTTTGTTTCTAGTGTTATAATTATGGATATCAGAATTCTTAGTGAAACAGTCTAAATTCTTAACAACATAAATTATACTATCATAAATGTATTGGGAAGCTACAGTTAAGATATTAATTTCTTTGAAGAGTTCTCTTACTGATTCACGTGTTCCTAAGTTGTAAATAGAACGAATGGCTCTCTTTTGTAATACAAAGATAGTCTGTATGTCAGCTGCTTTGCCCCAAACCAGAATACCGTATGACATTACACTGTGAAAATAACTATGATACACTAGGCGAGCTGTCTCAACATTAGTCAGTTGCCTGATTCTCCTAACGGCGTATGCGGCTGAACTTAATTTGCTTGCTAGTTTCTTTATATGAGGACTCCATTGTAGATTTTTGTCCAATGTTAAACCAAGGAACAGTGTTGTATCTACCATCTCTAAGCATTCATCATTCAAAAGTATTTTTGTATCGATTGGTTTAACATTCGGCAGAGAAAATCGAATACATTTGGTTTTCTTAGAATTAAGAAGTAAATTGTTGACAGTAAACCACTGCAGTACATCAGCTAACGTGCTATTAATTACATTGTAATCCGTAGATTTTCGGTCAACATTAAAAAGCAGTGATGTATCATCAGCAAAAAGTACTATTTCACAAAAGTTTTTTACTATATATGGCAAATCATTTATATAAACCAAAAACAGGAATGGACCTAAAATTGAGCCTTGTGGCACTCCTAATTGGACTACAGTCCCGCTAGAGCGAGTTTTGTTAACAACTACTGTTTGTGTTCTATTGCTAAGGTAAGAAGACATAAAGTTTAGGGCATTTATAGACAAACCATAGTGTTCTAATTTCAAAATGAGCGTTCCATGATCCACACAATCAAAGGCTTTTGAAAGATCACAAAATATGCCAATTGCATCACAAGAATTTTCCCAAAAATTATATATATGTTTAATGAGTACCGAAGCAGCATCGGTCGTGGAACGGCCCCTTGTGAAACCGAACTGTTTGCTTGTAAGTAATCTATGTCTGTTGAAGTGTCCCAGTAGATCATTTAACATTAGCTTCTCAAAGACTTTACTTAGTACAGGAAGTATTGATATGGGACGGAAATTGGTTATATCACTCGAATCACCCGATTTAAAAAGCGGTATGACTTTACTACATTTCATAAGATCTGGAAAGGTGCCTTGTGAAATTGAAATATTATATATTACGGCCAAGTAAGGTGCTATTATAGATAGATAGATAGATAGATAGATAGTCATTTATTCATCACACAAGGTAATAGGTACATTTAAAATATACATTGTGTACAAAATATCTATACTACTAACAAGTGTGACTAGTCTAGAATTTAAAAATTAATATTAATTAATAATAATTGCATTTCATTATTTTCACATTAACATTTCATAAAATTCACTAATGGTATACACAGTCTTGCTTAATAAAAGTTCTTTCACTTGAGCACGAAACACTGTCAGTTTTGATTCCCTTTTGAAATTTTCAGGTAATTTATTGAAAAGTTTACGACCAATTACGCCTGGCAATTTTTGTGTCATGGCGAGTTTGTGGGGACTTACACAGAGATCGTTTGGGTAACGATTCGGGCGCTCGGAGTCACCTTTCTTTTTAAACATGTGTATATTCTCCCGAACAAACATAATGCATTCAAATATATATTGAGCCACAGACGTCATTATTTTAAGGGTTTGGAAGTATTC
Source organism: Leguminivora glycinivorella (assembly GCF_023078275.1). Lineage (NCBI taxonomy): Eukaryota > Metazoa > Arthropoda > Insecta > Lepidoptera > Tortricidae > Leguminivora > Leguminivora glycinivorella. The sequence continues at coordinate 24,018,307 of NC_062982.1, forward strand.
TCTGCACGTATCTCTGTATCCCGCGTTCATGATCACTCTTATCGCTTGCTTTTGCATTTTCAATACTCTCTGATGGTCTGACGAGTTTCCCCACAGAATTATACCGTAAGACATAATGGAATGTACATACGCATAATAGGATTGGATTAGACATTCATGGGATATAATTGTACGAAGTTGTTTAAGGGCGTAGACACCACTTGCCATTTTAGCACATACATTGTCTATGTGTGTTTTCCATGTCATAGCAGGATCAATGGTAAATCCTAACATTCTAACCATATTTGAACTTTTCAAGCAGGTACCATTAGAGAGTTCAATTTTTACTTCGTCACTGATAGCAGTCTTACCGTTAAAAAGCATAATATGGGTTTTGTCAGAGTTTAAAATCAGACCGTTATCATCAAACCACTCAATGACCTTTTCCATTGTACATTTAATTTTTTCTGAAATTATTTCAGTTGAGTCGCCTTTTACGACTATAGTGGTGTCATCTGCGTATATTATAAATTTACCATCTATGTCTAATCCTGCAAGATCATTCATAAACAACAAAAATAGGGTGTTGCCTAACGCCGACCCTTGAGGTACCCCAACATTTGGAACTGTTCTTGGTTTTGATTTCATTTTCTTTCCATGTATTTCAATTTCCACTGTTTGTTCCCTGTTTGTTAAAAATGATTCTAAAAGTTGCAACTCAGTTCCATGTATACCATACAATTTTAATTTTAGCAATAATAATTCATGATCAATACTGTCGAAGGCTTTAGACAGATCTAAAAATATTGCGGCTACTTTTTGTTTCTTGTCTAGTGTATGTATGACGTCATTTGTAAGCTGCAATGCTGCTGAGGTAGTTGATCTTCCTTTTCTGTATGCATACTGCGAGTCACTTAAAATATTATTTGTTTCCATGTAGTTCATTATAGTGCGGGATATTAATGACTCAACCACTTTTGATATTGTAGGGACTATTGTGATCGGTCTGTAGTTTGTTACTAATGTTTTGTCTCCTTTCCCTTTAAACAGTGGACACACACGTGTTTTTTTAAGCTCTTTAGGATAATTTCCTGACACATAAATTGTATTAATATATCTATGACATGACTAATTACTTTAACTGATGTTCCCCATAAGTCTTCCGTTTTCTTTAAATTGAGTGACTTGAATGTTTTAACAATATTTACAGAGTCTACTTGACTAAATTCAAATGAATTATTACATTTCTTAACATTAGCACAAAGTAATGAATGGGCTTGAGCCGCAGAAGAATGTAAACATTTTGTGGTGTTAACGGCTATATTTGAGAAATAATCTTCGAATGCCGAGGCAACATCGCTGTTCGTCACTATTTGTTGATTATCTGATACAATGTTGACTTGACAATCGCGTGATTTACATTTACCAGCTTCTTTATTTATAATACTCCAAGTTGTTTTCACTTTGTTGTCCGACACTTTCAATTTAGAACTAATAAAGTTTTTCTTAGCAGTTAAACACACTTTCTTGAAGATTCTTGAGTAGTTTCTTACATAGTCCAGGAATTCTGAATTCTTGTTCAGCTCTCTCTCACCATAAAGTTCATAAAGTCTTTTTCTACTTTTGTGAATACCTACAGTAGCCCATTCACTAAACTTTGTTTTAACTTTTGACCCACTAATAGATTTCACTTTGAAATTGTTATTAAATTGATTAAGAATTACATTGAAAACATCTTGATACAAATGATTACAGTCATAATGCGAAAATGGTATTATAGACAAACTATGTTGAATTTCATTTTTGAATGATTCCAAGCGAGATCCAGTAATGGGTCTATATGTTATTGTTTGTGGAGTATCATGAATAACGTTTAAGAAAGCTGCCCTTTGGCCGCTGTGATCGGAATGAAAACAGTTAAATAATTTCTTATCTGTACATTCACAGTTACAAAAAATATTATCTAGGCATGTTGCACTAGTCACACCTACCCGAGTAGGTTCAAGAAATAAATTAAATAAATTAAATGATTTAAACAAACAGAACATTTTAACAGTATTACTAGATGACTCGAGCAAGTTAACATTAAAATCTCCACATAAAATAACATGTTTTTGGCCCTTGCATACTAAATTCAGAACATTTTCCATTGTAGATTCAAATATGCTGAAGTCAGCTGATGGTGGTCTATAAACACATACAATAATATATCTGTCTAATTCAACACATGAAATTTCTATAGTTCTTTCTATGGAATATTTTACAACATCTTTGCGCTCTTTACACTTCATACAATTTTTAACAATAATAAGGGAGCCACCATGAGCAGCAGATTTTCTGGCAAAAAAACTAGCTAATTTAAAATTAACATAATCAAATATCAACTGTTCTTGTTTCAACCAATGTTCAGTAATACACATAACTTCAACATTATTACTATCTAAAAATAATCCTACTTCTAATTCTTTGCTGGAAAAACCCTGAATATTCTGGTGAACAACGTTCATATTCAGGTGTTTTTCCGCTGTCTTACAATCTAGTTTAAATGAGGCATGGGGTCCTTGGCTTTGTCAGCTGACTGAGACTTATATATAACACTATTACATCTATTTGGCTCAATATTGAAGGCCAATAACTCCACTAAATATACAAATAATTTCTTTGGCAAAAATACCTTCCGTGGAGCTAGCATGAAGCGTTCAATGAATTTATTTAAGTCAAAGAAATGGTACTTTTTATTAACAGCTATGGCATGGTACATTAAATAATTATAGTAAGCTATCTTACAATTATAGTCATATGATACATTTTCTGCATAAGGTAGTGCACATAATATAATTTTCCCCACACCAGATTTTTCAATAACATTTAGTGTGGACATCAATTTATCTATGCTAAGCTTATCTACATTAAGACTATTTCCTAATAAAATTACTAATGTAGTACTGCTATCATAACATCCCTTTGAAATAAGGTCACATAAATGAGACAAAGTAATGTTTTGATAACAGTAATTTGTCACTTGTTGCTCTAACTGGTAGCTCAATAATGGGCCCATTCCTAACCCAATCTGATCTGAAAAAACAACCGTCTTACTGACTGCTCTAGGGGGCTGTTTAACTACTGCCGCATGCCTAGTTGTGTCGTGGGCCACATCGGCTTGAATAATCTTTGCTGGTGGCATTTGGCCACAATTACAATGTTTTCCATTTAATAATGCCTTACACCGCTCCTCCAAATCTCTATTTTCTAGCAGCAATTTATTAAAAGCCTGTATGTGCTCCTCAACTTGTTTTTTAGTAGTCTCATACATGGTGGATACTGCCAAAAGCTCATCTTTCAGCCTGTTAATGTCGGCATTTAATTTCAGAAAATTTGATTCCTTGACTTCCAGCTCTGAATGACAGTCTTGAACCCTATTTTTCATAACTGTTAATGTATGTTTTAATTTACTATATTTTTTAATACATGCCTGGCCTTTGATCAGCTTTTGGGTTCTCCTAATATACCTATTAATCTTAATGTACTTTTTTAACTTATTACTACTATTAAAGAATACTATGTGTTTGGAGTCCCTACTTAATTGTGTTTCACCGCTTACCAACTCTTGGTACACATTCTGTAACTGCGAAGCATCATAGTGCTCCCGCTCTTTCCTAAACAAATTAAGTTCCTCATTTGCCACACCCAGTTCTTCTTCTAACTGTGTGATGCGGGCCAAGGCCACTTCATGTGTCGAAGCGCACTGGTTGAAGGTGTCTATTGTGCCTTGCAAACGGTCCACTTCTCCGCGGGCATCAGTCAGCTGCACATCATTGTCCGCCAGCTCCCTTCTCAATTCTGAGTTTTTGTTGATTATTTTCTGGAGCTCCACTTCGCTTTCCTCCCTTTCCTCCAACAACTGCTTCGACAAGGCCCTCGACTCGTGTAGGTCCTGTGCTGTTGTTTTTAGCTGCATCTCTAGTTGTCGTGCCGTTGCCTTGCGAGTTTCGGCCGCAATTTCGGTGTCCATTGTCACTCGTCTGGCTTTCTGAAAGATGTAATAAAAAAGGATGAGTACTTATCTCAATAGAGATTGACAGATTTGCCAAGATGACGACAGAGATGAGAGCTGTAGGAATGAATAGTGTGCAGTGTGTCAGTAGTCGGCAGTGTCTGTGGCGAATGTGTCTTGTCTCGTCTTGTGCTTCCACTAGTTCGTCAAGCAAAGGGAGACTGCACGGTGCCAATGTTGTTTGTTTGACGTTGCTCACGGCCGCAGCAATGAGCTTTGTTTGAGTGTAGAAATAAATGATAAATAAAACGGAATACTCTCCCCGTTTCAAACGCAGATTCCAACGGCTGCGATCACTCGTTGACAGTTGGGTAGTCCTGCCTCAAAGTCCAATAAATACTCGGTGTAACGTTGCCAATTTCACCAAAACTGTATCACTGATAATACTTTACTACTTAAATTAACTAACAATGAGTAGAAGTCCTCTTTAAAGCTAAAAATAGAATTAAATTTCAATATTTGAAATCAGCTGGTCACAGAGTCAACTTGACAGCCAACAGCTCTCTGAAGTCCTTTGGCGCCAGGTAACCTGCTCCAAAGTTCTTCATTCTTTGTCTGGCGAGGGCGAACATTCACACGTTAGATGTCTGACGGTCTGTTCCTCTTCGCCACACATCCGACAATCAGAGTTGTCAGTGTCCCATCTTGGCCACATGAACGGATATATTCATATTTGGGGCTAAGTTGATCTGTGTAAGTTGTCCCCAATGTTTATTATTATTTTTTTTTTACAAGATTTGATACAGCTCGCCATTGATTTAGCAAAACTGTTTTTAGGATGTGGCTGAAAGGCGGCAGCGAGACCAACGGGCTGTACCCGCCGCCGTCCCTCTACTCCCTCCTGCGGCTGTACCTGCTGCCCGACATCGCCGAGGAGCACAAGCACTCGCTGGTGCTGTACCTGCTGGTGGACTACTCCATGCTCTACGAAGTCAGGTGAGTCCATCATTCAATTCATAAGTGCTCTTAGTCGAGTTCATAAATATGTGTACATTTTTTTATCTTATTGCAAGAAATTAAGGTGAAGAAATGTACACATATTTATGAACTCGACTGTACACTGTGTGTGTGTACTGTGTGTATGTAAGGCAGTGGAAAGTAATACTGCTGGGGCCCATTTCTCAAAACTGAAAGTAAGTTACAAGCGCAAGTCTCTTTCCAACTTGTCATATTAGACATTCACAACCGCTTGTAAATTGTAAAAGAAAGCATTTGGAAAGAGACTTCTGCTTGTAACTTGTAGCTTTCAGTTTTGAGAAATGGGCCCCCGGTCTAAAATTATTAAAATGTGTAATAAAATAAAATTAAAAAAAAAAAAAAATATTGGGGGACACCTTACACAGATCAACTTAGCCCCAAACTAAGCAAAGCTTGTACTATGGGTGCTAAGCGACGATATACATACTTAAATAGATAAATACATACTTATATACATAGAAAACGCCCATGACTCAGGAACAAATATCTGTGCTCATCACACAAATAAATGCCCTTACCGGGATTCGAACCCAGGACCGCGGCTCAGCAGGCAGGGTCACTACCGACTGAGCCAGACCGGTCGTCAATGTTTCCTAATCACTGAAATCTTCTTGAAACTTGTTTTATACTACGTGATTAGTGCTGATTACTTACATAGTCAAAGTAATAATCTTTTTGAGTACTTTTGAGGCATGTTTGAAGTATCCGTTACATTCCCATACTTAGGGCCAGTTGCATCAACCACATTTGACAGACACATCATCGTCACGCACCAGACGTCTATGGAACTTCCCATACAATAAAATTTAACGAACGCTTTCACGGTGACAGATGGTTTGATGCAACCTGGCCCTTATTATTCAAAAATCAATTCTCATTTTATGATTCCATAACCCCGCCTTGAAAGAGGTATATTATATTGTATAATATCGAATATAATAGACGGCTACAAGTTGTTTGTTAAGACTTGACCTGAATTCTTTAACGAAACAGATCGTGCCATTTGGCACATCGGATGTTTTGATCGTAAAAATTTAATGCATAAAATGTTTTATTTATAGGCTATCTTTGATCGTAAGATACATACATAGTACTTCTCTTTCAAATATTATTTTATTGCTAAGGTGTTTGAAGGTATTGAGTATTGTTTCGGATAATTATGTACCTTGTTGCAATATTTACGAAAGTAAGTATTTAATAGGATAGGTATCTTTGCCAAACATTTGAAGCCAAGCATCGGCCTTTATTATGTAGTTCTCTTTGTTTCTCAGAGACATTTATCCTACTATAATCTTGTTGCTCATAATAATGGTACAGTCAATAGAGTCGTATTTGAACGCTCTAACACCGAGTCTGTTGACTAAGGCACTGGTCCCACCAATAGCGAGTAAACGATGAGTTATCGGTAATAGAATCGAACAAAAGATAGTCGCTCCCGTGTAACTAAAAGAGAGAGCGAGCTATTTATAGTTCGTTGCTCGGCGAGGAACTATATTTTACTTACACGGGAGCGACTATTTTTTATTCGTTTCTCTCGCCGATAGCTCGCTTGCTCGCCTTTGCTGGGACCAGTGCGTAACTAAACTGACACTGTAGACGGTATTGCACCGAGGTACGATTTTCTTGGCAAACATATGTGCCGTTATCTGCGTTAACGCCGTAAGCGCCATCGACAATAAGGTCCCTTTACACAGATAAAGTGAATGTCGTGTCGTATCAGGCTGTCAAAGAAAAAGCCCAGGAAAAACATAGCTGGAGATTGCTTCACCGACAAGAGCCCAGCTAAATTTATGATGATGATGACCCAGATAACGTCACATATTCCTATTATTATAAGGCTGGTTTATTGTCAAGCAGACCGACTGCGTGGAGCCATCCGCAGGGAGCGTTTTAGAGTGGCGCGGACGACAACATGTTTATCGTGCGGATCGCTCCACGTGACACTAACGGCTCAGCCACGTCATCGGTCTAAGCGCGACAGCGGTGAGCGGCGGCCATACATTAGAGCGAGACACAGCGATGGGACTTTTCATTCGCACGTATGGCTGCCGTTCACCGCTGTCGCGCTTAGACCAATGTCGTGGCTGGACCGTAACACCAGGCTGCAGTGTCGTGGAGGCGACAGGCTGTAGCGGTGTGTGTGGCAGGTACGAGGCGGTGGTGCGGCGCCTCATGCAGTTCCCGACGATGTTCGGGCTGAGCCACACGGCCATCAAGGCCACGCAGGCCTTCTGGCATCTCGACCACAGGGATTTCGATGTGAGTGCTTCTATTTTATACTTATCGAGTGTTTGCTTTCACTTCAGCCTTTGTTTTATTTGTCTTCGCGTTAAATTCGTAAATTACGGAATTCTCCATACATACTTCCACCCCCCATTTTAGCCAAGAGGGGGGTTAGAAAGAGATAAAATGTACCCTATGTCACTCTCCATCACTTCAATTATTTCGACTTCAAAAATCATGGATCGGATTGGGTGACCTTCATTAAGATCTTTTTTCTACTCCCGTACTGTTATTCGTGAGTTACAAGGTCGTGCATAGAACTTTAAAACCCTACATAAAAGATGTCAGGACAAGTCTATCTAGTCTATACCCTGAAAACATTTTGTAGCAGTAGCACGATATAGCTGTTAAAGTTCTGTAAATACATTGCTACCAACTTAACAAACCAATCACTTCATCGTAGAAAATTAAAATATTGTATGAAATACATTGTTGCTAACCTTAGAATGTCAGATAAAGCCTGGCATTCACAGAGTTGAGACTCATTCATTTTCTGCTGCGTTCATTGGCGACGCGTCGAATCGCATTCAAATGTATGAGAACTCGATTCAACTCGACTCGATTCGTCTTAGTGGCCAGGCTTCAAAGAACCATACCATAGACAGTTTTATTTTCATGTTTGTACTCAAACTGCATATTCAAAATGGTAGGTGGTCCACTAGATAACTAAGATGACTGAAAGTAGGTATTTGTTGAATTTATAATTTTCTTTCAAAATAAGTGCTTGGTCGTAGAAAAAGTATTGTATGCAACGGTGTTTAACTGAGTCAAAAAATGCTCGTGGCGTCTTTATTAACAATTTTCGGCTTCGCCTCAAATTGTTACCCACGCCACTCACCTTTTTTGACCTCTTTTAACCACCAGTTGCATAAAATACTATTAAAACTGTTTGCAATAATGAATTGTCGAATGTCGAATAACGAATGAAAAGAATGGGTGATAAATATTTTATCTACGCAAAAGTGTTAATGGATCTAGTCTTTGTCGATTTAGATAGATAAAACCTGGATTGATAATTTGATACTTGGCAGTTTCAAAAGGCTGTAAAAAAAGGGAACTATATTTTTTACTTGCTAGGTAAACTTGTATTTTAAGTTTGAAAAATGTTCACATTATTTGCGAAAGTATTTAGGTACCAGTTTTAGTTTTTATAAGTAATTTCAAATTTATCGTCACATCAGACTAGTTATGCTAGAAGACCTCAGCAACGCAAGCCTCGATGTTGGACTAAAAATGAATATGTCAAAGACCAAGATCATGACCAATCAAAGCACACAACGTAGGATTGAGATAAACGGAGAACACATCGCATATGTCCAGGAGTACCTTTATCTGGGCCAAATAGTCTCTTTCCAGGCGCGACAGGACAAAGAGATCCAGAGACGCACTGAAAACGCCTGGAAGAGCTATTGGTCGATGAAGCACTTGATGAAGGGAGACCTACCTCTGTCACTCAAACGTAGGCTCATGGACATGTGCGTACTTCCAGTTCTCACCTACGGTGCTCAGACTTGGTCTTTGACAAAAGCTCAGCAGTCCAAACTCGGGGTTTGCCAAAGAGCTATGGAGCGCAGCATATTAGGTGTAAAGTTAAGGGACCGGGTCCGAAACACCACGCTGCGCTCTAAGACTCAAATAATAGACGTAGCTCAAAAAGCGGCTAAGCTAAAATGGGACTGGGCTGGCCACGTCTGCCGAATGCCGGACGACTTGTGGGCCAAGATAACCACGGAATGGGAGCCCCACGAGTCAAACCGGGGATCCGGCAGACCACGTCGGCGATGGCGGGATAACTTGGACTCCTTTTTGAAAGATTGGCCAGATGTTGCTCCAAACAGGGATGAGTGGAAAAAGAGGGGGGAGGCCTTTGCCCAGCAGTGGGACACATTAGGCTCTAAATAATAATAATAACAGACTAGTTTAGTTTACACTCTTTGTTCAGTATAAAATACCCAAGTTTTGTTCCAGTTCGCCCTAGACCAGCTGCAATGCCTGACGGGCAACACTCTCTCCCCCTGGCAACACCACGCCGTCCTCTCTTCCCTTCTAGCACAGAACATGACACAGGCCGCCCTACAATACCTGCACGTGCGAAAACCAGCACCTGTCCAGAACAACAGGGTCAACGACCATGATAAATTAGAGGACTGGCAGAGCTGTTGCAACCTGTATCTAGCGAGAAAATTGGTGTTTGAGGCGTTGGACGTGGTCAGAATGTGTGCGCAGAACGCGGGGAGTCTAGAGGAGAAGCTTCACGTGTTGAACTTCTTTTTCAAAGGTAAGTTGCATAATGAACTCGTATTTTTCGTCCAGAAACACCTGAACAGGATCTCCTAGTACCTATCCTTATCATTGTCCACTCACCTGTAAGAGGTAGATTATACTAGCTTTTGCCCGCGGCTTCGCTCGCGTTAAACTTCCACTTCTCATTTTAGGGAAGTGTGGGGGGGGAGGGGGTAGAAAGTGACAAAAGGTAGCCTATGTCACTCTCCATCCCTTCAACTATCTCCACTTAAAAAATCACGTCAATACGTCGCTCCGTTTGGCCGTGAAGGACGGAAAAACAAACAGACACAGACACACACTTTCCCATTTATAATATTAGTATGGGTCAATTGTACTCACGGCATTTACCGCGTTTTGTTGCCGGTTTGCACTTATGGAATTGTAAGTTTACCTGTATAAAATCGCAGAAAAATCATAAAATACATTGTAAACATGTTGGTAATAGAGTTTTAATTTCAGGGTGCCGCAATACAGGGCAGTTGTCTAAACTCCTTCAAGTGACCTTACTGCCTTTTGAAGAGGAGGCGTTCATCAAGTACTTGGAGACGTGCAGCGACCCGCATACCTCGGACATACTCATCATGTACTACTTGCAGCAAGCCAGGTATTTGGGACTATTTTTACATTTATTTATTAATATTTGTTGTTGCACAGGCAGCTTAAAGCTGATACGTGCACGTCAATGTCCTGATGCATTTTGTCCATTCAATAAATATTTGTCGAGTCTTTTTTTAAAGAGTTCACTGTAGGTGCACTGATCACGGTTTCGGGCAAACTGTTCCACACTCTCACTACGTGGTTAGACAAGAAGTGACGTCTAGGGTTGCTACTGCTCTGTATCCGTGTCAACTTTAGGGAATGTCATCTCAATCTGTCACACACACTCTGAGTGAAAATGTCACTTAAGGTAGGTGTGAGTATTTTGTACTTTTCTATTAAGTCGCCGCGTTGTCTCCGTTGCTCCAAGGTTGTCAGACCCAATTCTTTTAACCTGTCTTCGTAAGGTTGGTTGCTTAAAAACAGTTATGTTTTTGTCATTTTTAATTGGCAATCAAATTGAATGTGGCCTTTATTTTGAAGCATCTAAAGACAAAGTCAAACTTAAGAGTCATAAGTTATTTTTCAGTTAGCCTTTCAAAATATACACAATTATGACCTACTTAATTACAAATTCAGCAAATCCCTTCTCATTTTGATATGAAGAAGGATAATACTCTAGAGGTGTCTAAGAGGAAAGAGTTCATTTATTCGTGTTTAAATTCAAGTGCATACCTAAGCTTAAACCAAAAAATCGTGAGCAACTCCCGTCTAAAGCTTGTAAGTGATTGTTTATTTTCTAACCAGGTACTTAGAAGCTCAACAGCACAACTGCAAGCTCCGTCACACGAAGCGCGCCAACATAACCGCCTCCTCGTCCTCCATAGCGGACGCGTTAGACCGGCAGCAGGCACGAGACACGCTAGTAGATGTGGTGTGCGCGTCGCTGCCGACCATCGCCTCCAGAGTGGCGCGCACGGCGCTCAGCAACGACTGCGAGCCGCATAGTAAGTGTGCCGACATGACGCCAGCGTCCTCCATAGCAGACGCGCTTGACTGGCATACTAAGTTACTTGTAACATGAGAATTATAAGTCGTAGCGATATACTTTAAATGGGAAAATTGTGGAGAATTTAATCAGGAATATTTCGCTCTTCGACATTCTTGTTGTAACTTCCATCCATCCACCGTTTTCATAAAAAACAACGGAAAATATAAAATGAAAAAGACTTCAATGCTATTTAGACACTGTAGAAAATTCAATGAGTACTTAGATAGTTTTATTGTAACGTCCTTAGTCCAAATTAAAAATAGGACATGTAGGATAGTTTGTAAGTCTTACGAGGTTAATATGTGTCTTTTTGTTTCAGTTTTGGCAGCCAAGCCGATGTCGGTGTTTGTTCAAGCGAAATCTCCTAAGAACACTTTCACCTACAAATCCTCCTTTATTCAGGTATTTTTAGTAATAACAATGTGTATTTATCATAATCTCTTATTGAGAGAAAAAGTATACTTAAATGTGATGAGATTTTCCAGGACACGATAGAAAACGCAAGTGAAACCTGGGTAAATAGACCTAAGATGAGGCGCGGTATTAAACGAGCGCTGAATATTGAAGACACACCCTTCATCTGCACTCCGAAGCTGTCAAGAACTAAGAGGTAATCATATGTATACTAAATAATAAAACTCAAAAGAGATTATAAGCTATACATACTGCAAACCTTAGTTACTGGTTGTATTTCAAACCGTATACGCAATTTGTATGCCGGTTTAGTTCTAACAGTTTTTATCAATTTGTTTTTTTTTTAAGTTACATATTAGTTTTTTGTATGATTAACAGAAGAACTAAGAATTTGTTTGAGAGTTCGCATCCTCAAGGTAAACTACGAGCAAAACCAAAATATTTTTTTATTTATTTAATATTTATTGCTTGCACTTGGTTTACTATAAACTCGTATCGAACTTTGAGAAATACTTAACTGTTGTTCAATAAGCAGCCCTTGATTTGTTAGAATATTTTCAGTGCAGGTGGTGCTTTTTTACGCACTAGTGCGAGAAGAGATTTCATTTCTTGTCAGGTCGAAACTTCGGAGGGTCATCTATCTGTACTGAAAAACGTTTATACACCTGCGAAAACGAAATTAGTAACTCGTGTCGATTTAAATAACTCCTCTTCGGTCGTGTTTTAATTTATCGCCACTCGTTTCGAACTTCCTCTTTTCGCCACTTGTATCGAAATGTACTATTTCGTAATCGCTCTCGGTATTAAAATACACACATTTAACCTGCCTTTCCTTTTAGTATATTCAGTGACTTCCAATCCGAGTCGACGCCGCCAAAGCGCGCCAAACTCGACCTTACCGGCACGCCGCGAACGCCCAAGTTCCCGCGCACGCCGCAAGCCGAACACATGAGTCGACAGATGGCGACACTGTTGGACATGCCCGAAGTGCAGAGTCCGGATGGGAAGATATATGATAGGAGTGGGGCTGGGACGCCACATAGTATACTCAAGGTATGGCTTAAACCTATACTATAACGTCCAAAACTCCGTGTACAATAGGCTACTTGCCTCCTAGTCAAATCAGCTTCTTTTTAAGAATTGTCACAACGAATTTGAACTTGCTAATATGGAATTAATATGAAATCGAATTGAGTGACGTCACGATCAATTCAGTTACTTTATATATTTCTACCTGACTTATTAAATAGAAACTGTATTTTTAAAAAACTTCTGTCCATGGTTTTCTTTATTTTGTTCATGGTATAAAATATTTTATTTTAAGAATGGTTAAGTTCCCTATTCAAGGAGACAACACCGATATCGGATGTCGGAAGGATTTCAATAGAAAAAAACCAAGAAGGCGCCTGTAATGTAATGTGGATATCGGTCCTATATTCGATCGGATCGGATAATGTGAAAAGGCACTTACTGTTCGCTGTAAATGTCAAAATTCTCGCAATTGTTGTAGAGTGGTAAAAGCTTGGAATCAGCTCCCGGAGGATGTAATATCGGCCCAAAGTGTAAACGAATTCAAGAATAAGTTAGACAAGCACAGTGCTAATTCCACATAACACCTGAAACCTCTACCGACAACTGGATACAGGCTTTATCAGTTACTACAACTGCCTGCCTGCTTTACAAATAATAATAATAATAATAAATTGCTAGGATCAGTCGCCATATTGTTTTATAGGTACACATACTTGTACATTTTGATCTTTCATTGTCTTGAACGTATTTTTTAGCGTTATTATCTAATTTGTAAATGTTGATTTTCATTTTGTATACAGATAAGAAACTCGGCCCTCGGTCGCGATGCTCCATCTCCGGTCGACTCCCGATACCTCGGAGACAGTGACGACGAACTATTGGAAACTGCCAGCAACCACACTCACTACAGCGACTCCACCAACAAGTAAATAATATTAATTATAGCAATAGCACACTGTGCAACAAGGGAGGTAAGGGGGATATTGATAACGTGTGCTATAATTTGCGACGGCCACAGGCACAGGCAAAACACTTACAGACTGTCAAAACTTGGCACATATAGTTTCTTAATTAACTTGGCACATATGGTTTGAAAATTGGCACATATGGTTTCAAAATTAACTTGGCACATAATATGGTTTCAATATTATCTTGGCACATATGGTTTCAAAATTATCTTGGCACATATGGTTTCAAAATTATCTTGGCACATATGGTTTGAAAATCATCTTGGCACATATGGTTTGAAAATTATCTTGGCACATATGGTTTCAAAAGTGACTTGGCACATATGGTTTCTATATTAACTTGGCACATATGTTTTCAAAATTATCTTGGTACATATGGTTTCAAAATTGACTTGGCACATCATCATCATCCTCCTTGCGTTATCCCGGCATTTGGCGCGGCTCATGGGAGCCTGAGGTCCGCTGTGACAACTAATCCCAAGATTTGGCATAGGCACTAGTTTTGCGAATGCGACTGCCATCTGACCTTCCAACCCAAAGGATAACTAGACCTTATTGGAATTAGTCCTGTTTCCTCACGATGTTTTCCTTCACCGAAAAGCGACTGGCGAATATCAAATGACATTTCGCACATAAGTTTAGAAAAACTCATTGGTACGAGCCGGGTTCGAACCCGCGACCTCCGGATTGAAAGTCGCACGCTCTTACCGCTAGGCCACCAGCGCTTAACTTGGCACATATGGTTTTAAAATAGCTTTTTAAAAACTTGCCATTTGATTGTACCCTATTTCCAGACACCTGCGTTTCACGATCCCGACGGCGTCCGAGTCGGGGTCAACGCCCTCGCCGCCCGCGCCCTACGCCGAGCTGCGAGAGAGAGAGCCGCGCCAGAGAGAGATGGACGAGTCCATGGAGAGCTTCGTCACTACCACCAGCACCGCGCATCCTATGGTGACTGTTTTGAACCTTATGTTAATCCACAGATGTCATATATACCATAGATCAAGCAAACGTATCTACTTAGCGTGTCAAATGAAATCAGTGAAATCCACTGAGTTGTCCGTCTTTAATCGCAGCTTGCAGCTTTCGGGCGTCAATTTTGGTAAGTTGAAGTCAACCAAAACATAAAAAATGCCTCGTTACGTGATATTCAATTGCAACAACACAAAAATTATGAACAATCAAGAGCCTGAGACATATTTAAAATTACAGGCAAGAATCAACTTCAGTACAAAATTTGACACGCTCGGCCCCTATACAAATATATGAATTTGTTTCTTCTATCTAAATTAAGTTCTGTGTGTTAATCACATTGGTGGGCCAATTACCGTGTGATACTATACAGCACGACCACGGATGATTTTATTAATTCTGATGCGGTACAAATTCACGAAAAAAAATGTACTTTTTTGTACTGACGTTTAAAAAAATGTACCCTTATGATTTTGGAGTTTCAACATAGGGCCCGGGGTCGTGCTCGTGCTAGGTAGGTACTCCCTGGCACGACCACACTATATTTAATGAGATTTTAAATTTCTGTTGCAGTACAAATTCACGAAAAAAAATGTACTTTTTTGTACTTACCTTTTAAAAAAAATACCCTCATGGTTTCGGAGTTTTGACATGGGGTGTGGTCGTGCTAGATAGGTGGTACTTCCTGGCACGACCACACTATATTTAATGAGATTTTAAATTTCTGTTGCAGTACAAATTCACGAAAAAAAAATGTACTTTTCTGTACTTACCTTTTTATTAAAAGTACCTTCATGGTTTCGGAGTTTCGACATGGGTTGTGGTCGCGCTAGATAGGTACTCCCTGGCACGACCGCACTAAGTTTTTGAAGTAATTTACATAGTACAATTTCAAAACACTTGTTTAGTATTCATTTGACCATCAAATTAAACATAAATATAGTGTGGTCGTGCCAGGAAGTACCACCTATCTAGCACGACCACACCCCATGTCAAAACTCCGAAACCATGAGGGTATTTTTTTTAAAAAGGTAAGTACAAAAAAGTACATTTTTTTTCGTGAATTTGTACTGCAACAGAAATTTAAAATCTCATTAAATATAGTGTGGTCGTGCCAGGGAGTACCTACCTAGCACGACCACGGGCCCTATGTCGAAACTCCAAAATCATAAGGGTACATTTTTTTTAAACGTCAGTACAAAAAAGTACATTTTTTTTCGTGAATTTGTACCGCATCAGAATTAATAAAATCATACGTCGTGCTGTATAGTATCACACCAATTACCTCGTGCATTGTGTTATCTTCAAACAACTATACTAAAGCACACTTCGGACAATGGCGATCAAATATATGAAGAGCGCGCTCCTACGCACAGTCTAAGCTCGTGTAGGTGAACGCGTACCATGCTTGTATGAGTGAGATATGACAGGTCGACTGGTCGCGTTCTTGACAGGAGGTAACTGTGAGGTAACCGAGAGCGGGTGGACGGCACTTTCAGCGGGAAGCGGCAGTGGCCATAATGACTGTACGAGACTAAAGCCAGTCTACTCTGTCTAGAAATACTATTACTACAAGAGGGCGCTGTTATTCTGATGTATTGGCCGCTGTACACATGTGGCCAACGGTTCCACCAACCCTTTGTGAAACCCCTTGGCCAAGATAAGAGCCGCTGTTTACACATTGGCGAACCAATCACTTGGCATTGGCATCTATTTAAGTATGTATATCGTCGCTTAGCACCCATAGTACAAGCTTTGCTTAGTTTGGGGCTAAGTTGATCTGTGTAAGGTGTTCCCAATATTTATTTATTTATATTTATTTTATTTATTTATTTACGTTGTCAGCAAAATTTGATTAAAAAATAATAAACCCCTTATTAAATTAAATTATCAAATCAAATCAAATATCTTTATTGCAGTAATATTACACATTACATATAAATGTAGCAGGTAATACAGACCCTGTAAGGGCATAGCAACTTACATATTGTAATTATGTACTAATTATAATTACAATTATTTCTTATAAGCTAATGATATGGCTATACATATAGACATCTGCACTATAACTAAACATATTTGTAACATTGAGTGATTTTAATTATTTTTCCAGGAGGCATCATCAAAAAATTCTTTCATTGTATAATAGCTTTTATCTAACAAATATCTATTCAAAGCGGTTTCAAAAAGTTTGGGTTTTGCTATTGATTTTATTGTTTGTGGTATTTTATTATAAATTTTTATACACATTGTGTGGGGTCCTGCGTGGTATAGTGTGAGGTTGGATGTGGGCAATGCAAGGTCGTTATTATGTCGGAGGTTTAGAGGTTTAGTGTGTCGGTCTTTGGCTTGTGAAAAGAAATGGTTATGGGATCTTACAAACTTACATACTTCAAAAATGTATAAGGACGCAAGTGTCAGGATGCCGAGTTCTTTAAAGCGAGTCCGACAGCTTTGCAGTTGTTTTAGATTTAGTATTATCCTCCTAAGGCCCAAGGTCCTTCCTATAGTAATAATTAAGTTGGTCATTCAGACCCAGCTTCTTCAACGACTGTATAGTCGTAGCGTACCACGGTCCTACCAGTAGGACTTATTATAAAAGCCGACTTTTCTTTTTCCAATTTCGCGCCAATCTAAACTGACGTATCCGATTTCCTAGAGGGGTATTTTAGTTTGAATGTGAACACACTCATACGCTTGAAAAATAAAAACTAAGTGTCAAACTGACAAGGTACAGACGGCGACATGGGTATTCCGTGAAGGAGACGTTAGTAAATCCAATTTTATTCATGTAATCTTGAGTATTTTTTACTAATTTGTAAATAATATTTTTTTTTATTAGTTGTTTTACGAAATTAAGTAATAATTTCATTGATTTTGCTTATATTTTACTAAATACAGGATGTAAAAATATTAAGTCCTATGAGTAGTACTTCGGGTTTATACAACTACATAATTTAATAATAATGTTTGTGGTGGTTGCAAAAACTGACACATATTGCTTTTATTGATGTAGGATTAAATGACAGAGAAACATAATTCGCTGTTAGGGAATCAGAAATAGAAACTGAAGACGAAGAAACGGTATGCTCCGATATTTCTCTGTCAGAACTAATTCCAAAGCCTATCCACGGCAGGATCCGATATTTCGCCATGCAGCTTCTGCAGGACGTCGTCGAGGAGCGCCTACAAGAGGACGATCTCACGCTAGTAGAGGGGTAACATTCGTCGAAGAAGAGCATAAAATCTTAATTTTTGGGTCTAGTAAACCTCTAAAGACTGATTAAAAGTGATTTGTGCATTGTATTATTTAAAAAAGACTATTATTTTATTGTATTCTTTCAATAAAACTAAAAAATAAACAAATCTTAAGTGAGTTTTTAAATTTCGTAATATAAATAACTTTTTTTTATAAGCCCATGGTCCTTCCTGTAGGACTTTTTTAATTAAAATCAAATTATCCTAAAAGGCATCATAAACTGATAGTAAATATGCCCCAAAGCTGTCGGTGGCATACAAGTACAATAACATTAAAAAAATGTGTTTCTAATGTTTGGGCCTGAACGAGTATAAAACAATAGTACTACTGGTAGTACCGTGGTTCGCAATGACTAGGGGCCGAATTTCGCATTGGGCCTTAGGAGGTTATTCTTATACATTTTTTTTGTACAATAAAAAGGCTATTGATAGTTGTGCTATTGCCCCAAAGCAATATGCCATAACGGAACAAAGAGTGGGCATATGCATGGTACGCCGTTAAGGTAGTTTTGATGTCGGTAGTCTTTATTTGAAATATTAACAATTTTTTTAATATTCTGATAAGCACATTTATCTTTTTTAGGCAATACATTAAACATTTGCAAGGTTATTTTATTTCCTAAAATCAACACTATTATTGGCATAGATAAACTTATTATTTTCGTAAATATTTCACTACTGTCCTCTCTGACGGCTGACGACAAACTGAATGAAGCGCCAACGTGTAAACGCAGTTGGCCATTGGCGCCAAGATCCTTTGATGTGTGGAAAAAAACCGACACCAATCGGTTGGCTGGCCAGCGCTAGCGCCAACTGCCAACTTACGGCCAAGTAGCCCTCTACACGCTTGGCCAAGGGGGTTGGTGGAACCGTTGGCCATATGTGTACAGCGGCCATATGAGGTGACAATAAAATTATTCAGTATATTAATGGAATTCCGCAATTATATTTGTGGTCAGGCTTTACATACGAAAGATATTCTATTCAATTCAAAAATTGAATAGAATTTTATTGGGCGGGTATGCTTACTTGATTTTTAACTTTGAGGTTGTTACAGTTGATTAATTTATATTGGAATAAAAATGTAATGTTTTGGTTTTACAGAAGGATGACAATCCTTTCGAATCGCCTCTCAAGAAACTGGCAACGGAAGAGAAGATTTCGTCAAGGAAATCTTACAAGGATAGCGTTCGGTCGAGGTATGTATTTCATTAACCTTTTGAGGTTCTATGACCTGATATTAGTCAAATGGGACAGAGTTGTTTTTGTTTCGTTCGATTTTCAAACGAAATTTAAAACTACTTATCTTTTACTCTTAGATTCAAGATTAAAGATTAAATTGTTTATTCAAGGTTATTCTATTAATTAACTCCAAATGACGTCGGTTTAAAATTAATAACTAGAAAGCAATTTTTTCTCCTTTTCCGTCTTGATAATATGAATAGCAGAATTATTTTTTTATTTAGAAAAAGACGCGAAATTCTAATTAACATTGATATTTACATTTTAAGGATTCCTTACCAAGAAGGTACAAAAGGAACCCCTATTGGTGCGACTCTATTCGTCTGTCTATTACATTACTAAATATCTCAAAAACTACTTGTGCTATCAGTTTAAAATTTGGAATAGTTATGAATATTGTAAACCTGTACAAATTTAAGGTATTCTTTTCTTTATTTGCCGTTTTTTTTGTGCCGGAAACTTCTTGACAGATTTTATACTTTTTGTTCCAGACGTTCTCTCTCAATCTCCGCCAACAGCAGTCTCTCCGAAGACCCCAACACCTCCATAGAGAGCATCGCAGACATCCCCATCACGCTCATCAACCCGCGCTACCGCAAGAAAGAGACGGACACACTAGACAGAGACAGCGCGTCGCCGGGCAAGGAGCGCTCGCCGAGCAGGAGCGAGACAGAGATGGAGCAAGAAGAGAGGGACATCGTGCCGCGCACGCCGCGGGGGAGGAGGGGTATAAGGGGGGCCGGGGAGAGCACGCCGCTGGCTAACAGGTTAGTTTCAAGCCACAGAACACCCCACTAGAAGCCAAATGCAAGCGATATTGTTCGAGACGCAAATCACCAATCCTTGCGGGGTGAGGCGGGCGCGCACGGTGCTGCCATTGGTCGTTTCAAATAATGGCGCGCCTTTATGATTAGCAGTAGGGATGGGAATGGGACATGTCTATTATAGACAATGGTACCGGTACCAGTACTGTGGTGAATTTGTTTTGCAACAAATTATAATATTATAATTAAATTATAATAAGGCCTAGTTACCCTTCGGGTTGGAAGGTCAGATGGCAGTCGCTTTCATAAAACTAGTGCCTACGCCAAATCTTGGTAGTAGTTTCCAAAGCGGACCCCAGGCTCCCATGAGCCGTGGCGAATGCCGATGCCGGGATAACGCAAGGAGGATGATAATTGTGATAGCATCTCAATAAAAATCATTCTAGTAACTAATAACTAAACTGTGCATTTTTACTTACGTTTACTAAGTTAAATAACCAACTAAATATTCTAAACTAATCAATGAACTAAATACCACTACAGACTCTACAGATTCTAGATAATTATTCACTATTACAAATCTGCTTTCTTTTATATTTCATAAAATGGTAGCACATGGTACGAACGGCAGTACGAAGTTCCCGCAACAGACATAAACTAACATGGCCCCATGCCTAGTCGTTTACGTGAAAGGGATAGCATATCACATTGTTAACTCGGTAAAGAGGGATGGACGCGCCTCGGCGCCGCTCAGCACAACCATATTGACCAGTATAAATGAACTCCGCGGACAATAAACAATATTCAACAAAATAATTAATTTGACTTAACTGTGGAATGTTGTTCCATCTTTTTTACATGTAGAAGTGTTAGAAGACTTGCCACACCACTTTATGCTGTAAGAGACCATTGTTTGCAACCAAAATTGATTATTTAAGATTTTTTCCCGAGCGGACACGGACACTGTTAGCGGGTCGTATACTTGGGCGCTACTGATCGGTGTCGCACGCGTTCAAACTTTTATAAACCTGATTTGTCGTATGCTTGGTGACCGCGAGTCGCCCTGTAAGGGCCATCTTGTTGTATTGATCTGTGTTTCAAGCTTTTTTGTACATTTTTTTATGAGATAGGAGGCAAAACGGCGGATCCAGCTTCGTGCCCAGGGGGGGGTCACGTGGTAAAGGCCCGGGGTCCCAGGGGGGGGTCACGTGGTCTATTTGTATGGCCAACTTAGGCTCGGGGGGGGGGGGGGTCTGACCCCCCCCTCCTTCGTATATTAACGGAAACGTTCGTAAACTGAGATAATGTGTTATTTTTTTTTGTATTATTTATCGTTTGTATTTTGTAGTTCCACCTTGCCTTGGTGTAAACTGTAATGCTGTGTTACTTTTTGATTAAATAAATAAATAATTAGTGATTTGTTACATTGTACTTCTTATTTTCTAGAAGTCGTTCCGGCACGCCAGAGCACGTGGACTCTCCTATAGTAACGCCTCTAAGATCGAGCAGAAACACAAGGTAAACAAAATCTATTTTGAAATATAACGAGAGTTGTAAATGATTCACCGTTTTGAATGATTAATATTGATCGGTATATACCTTCTTGTTTCTTGTCGACCTCCCGATATTTCGACACAGTTACGTGTATCACTCAGCAAAAAGTATATCTTGGTAGAAATTGATCTAATAGGGAGTTTTTAATGTTAAAGCACAGTATAATAAAGAGAACTAGTCGACCTGTCATATCTCACTCATACAAGCATGGTACGCGTTCACCTACACGAGCTTAGAATGTGTGTTAGGAACGCGCCTCTTTCATATATTTGATCGCCAGCGTCCGCGACGTGGTTAAAGTGTCCTCAGAGTCTCATGTATTTAAAATATTGATTTTATAGTTGCGTACTTACCCTACGTTTAAAAATTTTCTTTTCCACCTTTTTCTTGCTTGTTACGTAATTAGTTTATTTTTGTATTAGGAGCCGTTCCCGCACACCGGAAATAAGTCCGCGAGCGTCGCCACTGGCTCCCATCCTGGAGCAACCCAGACAGGAAGTGGAGAGTGAACCACATCCTATCAAGACTACTCTTAGTGTACAGAGCCGATTAAGGTATATCTATTGTTCTACTGGCTACATAATTCAGATTATAAAGTTTTAAATTTTATTTACATCAACATATTTACATAATTATATAAGAAACTAAGACTAAACTTAAAAGCTAGCTAATGTCTAAAATAGGCCCTTGAGGCATTGTACCAAGGATGGTGACATTTCCTCGCTGTATCGCAATGCTGATACGTTGTGCGAGGCAGTCGCCAGCTCTTCGGTCACCAGTTACCTCAACCAGACGCTTCGCGATTTCTGTAAACAACTTGTTCGCGCTGGGATAAATAGATTCAATCTCCTCTTGAATTAATTGTTTTACTGTGACATCTCGGATGGCATGTTTAAAACTATCTAATAGGTTAAGATACGAAGCAATATAAAAGTGTGAGAATTGTACATAATATAATAATTCTATACTCAAAAACTGACAAAACTTTATAGTGAAGCATTTGATGAGATATTGTAACAGTAGCAGAAATCCGATTGCCACTTGTCCAGTTTTTATATGTTTTATTTTTCGTTACACAGAAGTCGTTCTCGCACCCCTGAGAGAATTGAGAAAGTGGCCGAATCTCCGCGCCTCGAGGCCATCACGGAGTCTCCCACACAACCGGAGGAGCCCGCGTCGCCGCGGAGGCCACTCAGGAGCCGCTCGCGCTCGCCGCAGCTCGAAATAGACGTGCCGAAGAGCCCGAGGAGTTTAAGGTAAACTAATTAATATCTCCACGCTTTCACCACACCTCGGACACTGGCGATTAAATATATGAACGAGGCGCGATGCTAGCACACATTCTAAGCTCGTGTAGGTGAACGCGTATGAGATATGACAGGTCGACTGTTAAGGATCGAACGACCGATAGCCGATAGGTAGCCGAGAAGGGGCGGGCGGCACTTTCAGCGGAGAGCGGGAGTGGCCATACTCTACGATAGTACACTTTATTATACTGTACTTTCACTATCAATGTGTAAGGTTAACTAGCTCAGCCTTCCTGTGTACGTAAGGCACTGGTCCCACCAGAAGCGAGGAAGCGATGCGATGAGCTATCGGCGACAGAAATGAACAAAAGATAGTCGCTCCACTTTCGGACATGCAAAATTTCTTTCGCATATTCCGTTTCCTAACCGATTCTCCCGATTGTGTTGAAGGATTTCACGGGTTCCGTACCTCGAAAACGGAAACCTTATAGGATCACTCGTGCGTCTGTCTCAGCCGATTATTTTTGTTGTCAATTAAGTTTTTAAAAAAGATTCAAAGTTTCTCTCTCAGGAATCTCAGGAATAACTAGTAAAGTATTTGTCTACATAAGCGATTAACCATTTAGGTAGTAAACAATATCATCTTGATTGTTATAGAAGCCGCTCAAAAACGCCAGAAAAACTCATGTCGCCCAAAGCCGACCGCACCACTAAAGCCAAAAAATCGCTCACCAGAATAGTCTTAGAAGCCAATACGTTCAAAGCCAAAAACACCGAACCAGAGAAAACTAATGAAAATGAAGAATTGATCGAATGTACTCCTATGAAGCCTAAACCAGACGCTAGCATGGATGTATCGTTATCTCCAATAGTCAATAAGTCTGTTCTTACTGAAACTCCAGATAAGGTACAGTCAGCTGACAGCAGTAAGGCCAACATAGCATTGCCTGCATTCACCAAAATGAACGAAACTCAATTCGGTAAATCAGTACTGCAAAGTTGCGAAAGCAGCGCCGTTGAAACTTCACAAGAAACCGAAAAAGAAAAAGACAATGAATCTGTACATGTCAAAACTCTCCCAGCATTTACTTCAATGAACGATAGTATTTTTGCTAAATCCGTGTTGCATAGTTATGAGAGCAGTGTAGCAGAAAGTTCAATACATGAAGTATCTGTTACTAAAGAGATATCAGTTACTCAAGTAACTAAAACAGAAGTATCTATAGCTTGTACGTCTGTATTAAGAGACCAATCCAGTCTTTTGACTAACGACAGCGATTCAGAAACCGGAGACAAGTCAGATTGGAAGGGAGTGGAGCGCGTGGAAGGCTCCGCGCGGGACATTCAGAAGGAGAAGGAGAGGATCGTGGAAATAGAGAGGGAGATCCATGAGATAGAAGGAGACATGAGCGACGAGGAGGGGTCGACTGATGAGGAGATCGTGGAGGGAGCTGCAGATGATGATGATGAGGACAGTTCAGAGGAAGAGGTAAGTATTTATTCAGCAAATAGGCCACAGAGTATACAGAAAATTAACAATTGATAATATTTGCTTTTATTACTAATAACCTTGTTGATTTTCAAGCCAATAGTTATTTCCTATATAAAGCCATTTATTCATAAAAACAGACACTTTTTACATCTAAAATCTTGTCATTTCAGGATGCTGATGACGTGTCAAGGTCAGGCTCCGACGACGACGAAATAATATCAATCGGAGACTCTTCAGCCGAATCCAACGCCGACCAAACCTCATCCGACAGTAACGTTCAACACAGAAACGACGATGAAAGCTCCGACAGCAACAGAGAGAAGATTGAAGAACTAACCGTGAATAGGGAAAGCCCAGAGATGGAACAGTCGGAGCGAGATCCGTTGAACCAAGGGGGGGTGTCGCTGCTTACTGATGACAATTCCAAGCTGTCCGAAAATGATATGGATCTTAATTATGAGGATGATGAAGAGGAAACTAAGAAAGGTTGGTTACGTTTAAAATTGTCTTATTGAAATAGAAGAATAGTATTAGTTCGGTTCTAGCCAGCAAGCCAGCACGCGTACGTAACATTCTGGCGACGGGATTTAATTCGAAAATAGGCTAAAAGTGCTTTAAACATAGTGTTTGAATGTTTAAAAGTGTTGATTTAGTGTTGTGAATAAAATGGCGGTAAAATTTAGTGAATTTCATATGGACAAAGATAATTGGAAAAACTACGTGAATAGGTTCGACTATTGTTTGCTCGCGAATAGTATTGAAAGGGATGAACTAAAAAAAGCGAATTTCTTTTCGGTATGTGGTCGTGATTTATATGATTTGGTAGAATCTTTAATTTCGCCAAAAAAGATAACGGACATAACCTATACAAGTGTGAAGGCCGTGTTAGACGATCATTTTAATCTTAAACAAAATGAAATAGTGCAATCGTATAAGTTTCATATGAGGTGTCAATCGGGCACTGAAAATATAAAAGAGTACGTGGCTAGTTTGCGGAAATTGGCTATAGAGTGCAATTTTACCGATCTGGATCGCACATTGCGCGACCGCTTAGTATGTGGCATTCGTGATAAGGATATCCAAAAGCAGTTGTTGCAGCAGACGACGTTATCATTCGATCAAGCGGTAAAATTGGCGTTAACGGCAGAAACGGCGGACGCCGGAGTGATAGTTATGGCGGCGTCGGCGACGACGGCGACCTCTAGCGTGGCGCCTGCTACAACTAGCGGGGATGAGCCAATGGAAGTTAATAAAATTAAAGCAAGACCGTTAGAACCGAATAAGGAGAATAAGGATTGTTGGCGGTGTGGCAAAAAACATGGGAATTTCTGTAGGTTCAGATATAGTAGATGTTATGTATGTAAAAGAATGGGCCATATCGCAGAGGTATGTTCGGATACACGAGACAAAGGTAAGTCGAAGGAATCAAGTCGACTTAATGGATTGTATGAGGATGTCTTGTGTAACTGGGTGTCAAACAAAGTGGTGGCTCCGTTTTATGCAGAGGTGCAATTAGATGGTCGATTAGTAAACTTGGAAGTCGACTGCGGAGCAGCATATACCATGTTGAGAGAGAGTACAGCGAGGGAAATTTGGAATGGTAACCTGCCAAGTTTGGATAAGTCAAAGGTTAGGTTGACAACCTGGACTGAAAATCAAGTAGAGTTGCTGGGAGAAGCTGAAGTGGATGTAAAATTTAAAAATATACATACAAAGTTAAATTTGCTGATTGCAAGAGGCAACGGACCAGATTTGTTAGGCCGGGATTGGTTTCCAAATTTGGGTATAGGCATTCATGGTATTAATAACGTACGGATAGAAGATGCAGGTATAGATACGTTATTGGGAGAATATGAAGAAGTTTTCCAGTCTGGTTTAGGAAAATACACCGGGCCAGTAGTAACCATACCTCTGAAACCTGATGCGAAACCAAAATTTTTGAAATGTAGGCCCGTGGCATTTGCAATTAAAGAAAGAGTTTTACAAGAAATTGACAGATTGGTTGAAGAAGATGTGTTGGAACCTGTGAGTCATTTGGAGTTTGCCAGCCCAATAGTTCCAATTATTAAGAAGAACGGGAAAGTCAGACTTTGTGGGGATTACAGAGCGACAGTGAATATGGCTACTGAGACTGATACTTATCCTCTGCCAACGTTGAACGAAGCTTTTGCAGTATTGCAAGGTGGGGTAATATTCAGTAAGATAGATTTGGAGCAAGCTTACACCCAGGTGGTTGTAGATGAACCTACTTCAAAATTGCTAACATTGAATACTCCTAAGGGTCTATTTAGATGTAAGAGGTTAGCGTTCGGGGTTAAGGCCTGCCCTGGGATATTTCAGCGCATGATGAGCAACTTATTGGCGAGGGTATCGGGAACAGCGGTGCTGTTAGATGATATTGTGGTCACTGGTCGCACAATACAGGAGCACAGGGATAGACTTCAACGCATCTTACAAATCCTGAAGGAAGCAGGGTTGAGAGTCAACAAGGAGAAGTGCAAGTTTGGGAAGGCAAGTGTAGAGTTTCTGAGACACATGATTGATGCTAATGGGTTGCATCCTTGTGGAGACAAAATAAAGGCTATAATGGAGACACCAGCGCCAAGGAATGTAAAGGAGTTGCAAGCTTTTCTTGGATTACTGAATTTTTATGACAGATTTCTAGCACAAAAAGCAACAGTAGCGGAACCACTGTACAAGTTACTGTTGAAAGGAGCCAAGTGGGTATGGTCTCCAAATTGCCAACAAGCATTTAGTCTCTTAAAAAGAATGCTGACTGCGGGGGATACATTAGTGCATTATGATTTAAAGAAACCAGTGGTTATTACATGTGACGCCTCGCAGTACGGTTTGGGTGCGGTTCTGGAACACAGGATGGAGGATGGCTCCCTGAGGCCAATCATGTTTGCTTCCAGGACGATGAGCTCTCATGAGCGAAATTATTCGCAGATTGACAAAGAGGCTGCGGCAATTATTTTTGCGGTACAGAAATTTTACGCATATATCTTTGGCCGTAAGGTTGTCATACAGACGGATCATAAACCGCTTTTGGGTATATTTGATCCGAAGAAGCCGATACCTAATGTGATTTCACCCAGGATGTTGAGATGGGCACTATTGCTAAACTCATACGATTACGAGTTAAAATATGTTGAAGGGAAAAAAATAGGGAATGCTGATGCACTAAGTAGATGGCCCGCACCTGAAAGTACTGAAAAAGAAGAAGAACTGCAAGAGGTAAATGTTTTGTTCCTCAATGAGACACCAGTTGAATTACAGATGACAGCTAAAGAGGTAGCTAAGTTGAGTAAAACTGATGGTGTGTTAGCAAAGGTGATGTTCTGGATTAGGAATGGGTGGCCAAGTACAGTTGAAGAAAAATATAGAGACTTTCATGTAAGGAGAGATGAATTAACAGAATACAAGGACTGTATATTGTGGGGAGGTAGAGTAATTGTGCCTCTGAAACTGCGTGAAAGTGTTCTGAAAGAGCTGCACAGCAATCATGATGGCATAGTCATCACCAAAGCAATAGCAAGAAGTTATTTCTGGTGGCCAGGACTTGACAGAGATATAGAGAGTTTGATACAGAATTGCCAAACTTGTAAAGAAGTAAGGAATATGCCAGCCAAGATGACTCATAGATGGATTACGCCACCAAAGGCTTGGTCTAGGTTGCATATTGATTTTGCAGGACCTTTCATGGGCAAAGTCTTCTTGGTACTAATTGACTCTTACTCAAAATGGCCAGAAGTCAAAATAGTTAGTGACCAGAGTTCAAGTATGGTAATTAATAAGCTAGATGAGATATTTGCTGAACAAGGGCTGCCAGACACAATAGTGAGTGACAACGGGAAAGCGTTTGCATCAATAGAGATATGTCAGTATTTTAAAAACAATGGTATTAGACACATACTAGTACCTCCATATCATCCAGCGTCTAACGGCCAGGCAGAGAGAACGGTACAGACCTTGAAATTAAAGTTAAAGAAGATGTCACATATCCCATGGGCAACCAGGTTGCATAAGATATTGTATGGGTTGCGGACTACACCTAGCTCTGTCACCGGTAAGACACCTGCAGAACTCCTCAACAATAGACGTTTTCGGACTAACTTTGATAGGCTTCACCCCCTTTCTATTCAAGAAAAGGAGACTGAAGATATCCAGGAAAATGAAACAAAACGAGTGAGAGAGTTCAGAGTGGGAGAGACAGTCTGTTTCAGGAACTATAGAAAGGGGCCTAGATGGTTAGAAGGAATAATAGTGAAAAGGATTGGAGTGTTAAGATATAAAATTAAACAAGAAAAAAAATTATTCATTAGACATGTTAACCAGATGCTAGGTTTTACTAGGAGTGAAAGAGGAGAAGAAATACAGACTGATGTAGGAATGCAATCATCAAGTAAGGGTAAAGAATCAAAACAAGTGGAAGAAGGGGGAGACGATGAGGGATTTGGCACAATAAGAATTCCCCCGCCGAGCCAGTGGGCAGAGATGATTGGGGTTAAAGGTCCAGAAGAGTGTGTAGTTCGGGATTCCAATGATTCAGTGTCAAGAAATGAACTGATCAGTAACAAACGACCCGGTCGAGTGAAAGCCCACCGTCCGACAGACCATCTTTGAAGAAGATAGCTCTCCAGGAATATGGTAGCACAGATATAGAGTCTGATAGTGGAGATGATGCTCACTATAATGCAGATAGCCAATAGTTAGATAATTAGTTACCAATACTATAATAATCCCAAAAGACTATGAAAGCATGTGTAGGGTATAAGTGAACAATATAGATTAAGTGAATAGACAGTGTAGTGTAACGGACTTAAAACAGAACATCGAAATATAGTGAAGTGTCATCTATCCTGAGGGAAAGGCATGTTATATATTGACATGTGGGTAGATCATGATGATCTGCGGGTACCCCCAGTTCGGTTCTAGCCAGCAAGCCAGCACGCGTACGTAACAGTTCATCTGTCAGCATTGTCATCAACAGACAGAGGCAGATCAGAGAGTTTATCCGTTAACTTTTTTTGCTATCCTGTTCCTCTGTTGTGAGCTACCAATTAGTGGTAATAGGAGGTTTATTGGTGAGTCAGCCTTAACGCTTTTATGAAGTTTACATAAAGTGTCTAAAAGCGAGTTTTTCTACTTAGGGGCTGTATGTGTATATAGTGTATGGGATGTATCGGTGTAAATTAGAATGTTGAATTATTTTGAAAATAAATTCCAACGTATCATAATTATTTTTAATATTCACATTCAGACATCATCAGAGAGATGCCTTATAGGTTATAAGTGTAATTGTCGCGTTGATTTCGACATATTTCCTATTGTTTCAGAAACAGACTCGACTAAAACTGAAACTGGAGAATCGAAAATTGAAACAAAGGCACCAGAACCGGAAAAGGACACACCGGAACAAGATGCAGCAGAACAAGCACTCAAAAGGGAGATGGAAACAGTCATAAAGATAGATGTGGTTGTTGAAGAAGTGAACCCTATTGAATTAAAAGAAACTCCTGCTGTTGCGACTGCAAAAGGTACTGATGTAGTAGACGCCAGTTCAGACATAAAGAAACCGGAGTTCATGGAAGTCGATCCTACATCTAAAGATATTGTTGCAGATAAGGTAGTGCCTGAAGAGAAAACGGTAGATAAAGTTGAAAAAGAAGCTAAAGAGTCACAAAAAACTATAGAAACTGCAGAATCTGAAAAGGAAAAACCTGAATCTCGTTTACGCAAACGCGCCGCGTCCACATCATCGAATAAATCTAAACAGGATGATAAAATAATGGATGTTGCAGAAATTGAAACGAGAAAGCCTATGACTAGAAAGCGCGCTAAATCTACAGCGTCCAACCAATCGGAGGAGGTTGAAGAGACGCCGAGTAAGATAAGTAACCCCACGCCTGCCATGAGGAGGTTGATGGCGAAACTTGAGTCTAAGGAGGCGGAGAATAAGGCCGAGAGTCCGGTGAGGCCGCAGCGCCGCGCCACGCGCCGGCGCAGCAACAATGATGACAATGTCAGCGTCACGTCGGAGGACTCCGCCAGGTGAGTGTTACAATGTTATGTTACGATTATGTTTTGAGTATCGAAACAGGGGTTTCAGAAAATCGTGCAGTTGTTTAAGTTGGTTTTCGAGTTAAAATTACAGGAACCGATTTGTGTCGGTTCATTAGAAAAAATTGGGGAACATCGCGCAAAAACTGTTTAAAAAGTATTTAGTTGTTCCTTTTTAAAACCGTATATAGTACATATTTCTCCATGATAGGACTGTCCTGTCTATCTCCGTGATAAATATATACCCTAAAAAATTATAGTATTTCCAAAATTACTAAGTGGTACACAGGTACTTTTTTTTTAACATTGATAATTTTTGGCACACCTCGGACAATGGTGATCAAATATATGAAAGAGGGGCGTTCCTACACACATAGTCTAAGCTCGTGTAGGTGAGCGCGAACCATGCTGGTATGAGTGAGATAAAACAGGTCAACTGGTCGCGTGGTATAGGTGGTAACTGTGAGGTAACCGAGAACGGGTAGGCGGCACCAGGAGCGGCTCACTCCGCGATTCTATCGCCGCGCTACAAGTACATCCTGGCGGCCGCGAGTTCGCGGCCTACTCAGGGGTGGCGCGCGTTCTCACGGAATGCACGTTCGCACTTTATATTGTTACTTTACGTCGCGAGTTTTTTTAAGGTTCATATGTGATGTCCGCGTGTCGAATGGCTAATAATACTTAGTTAAATAGACATCATGAATAAAATAAATACCATAGGACATTCTTACACAGATCTACTACTAATTAAGTCCCACGAAAAAGTTCAATAAGGCTTGTAATGTTGGAACTTGAACAAAAATATATAAATACAGTATATATACTTAGAAAGTACCCAAGACTTGAATACTCGTATAATAGTATAACATTTTATGTGAGTATTAATTCGTTTTAATCCATAGGTAACCCTATCGCCGGACGCCGCGCACGTGCGGCTCGTTTCTTTGTAAGAATTTTGTAGGTATTTAAAAAGGCGGCATTTCGTAAACATCAAAGCAGTGAGCCTTCTGTACTTGTACTATTATATATTCTGTGGCGGCACTTTCAACGGGAAGAGGGAGCGGCCAAACTGTACGACAGTACTCTTTATTACTGTGCTTTTGGTCTAGTGAAGTAAATGTTTTTTTTTTCATTGTTCAGGTCGACGAGGAGTAAGGCTAGTGAAAAAGAGAAGAAAGGAAGGAAGTCCATAGTGGCGGTGAAACCGGAGCTCAGCGCCATCCCGGAAATGTCTGTAGACGAGTCCAAGGTCGACGTCGGGGATTACTCCAGCTCGAGGAGGTACGCTTTACATCTTCCTCGTAGGACGGTGTGGCACCGCAGAGACGGTTAATAGGGATGACGACTACATAAAAAAATTGCATTTTGTTTAGTCCGTCAGTTAGATCGTCCAAAAATACTAAACAAATATTTTTCGCTTTTTCTAATTAATGAAAAAATACGAAGATATAGAGCATCAAAGTTCCAGAAAGGGGGTTTGTGACGTCACTTCTAAGTAAAAATTGTACCTAGACGTGACGTCACGCGAAACTTCAACGCACTGTACCGTCGTCATTTTTCGTTTACGAGAAAAAATAAAAAATACGTGTCTAAAATTCTTTGATAATTGTAACTGTCGGACTAATCAGTTTTTTTAGCCGTCTCGCCTATTCTGGTCTGCTCTCTCGCTGTCTGGTTATGCGCGGATCCAGGAGAGGGGGGGGTCATGATCTTCCCCTGGAGCCTAAGTTGGCCATACAAATAGACCACGTGACCCCCCCCCCCCTCCTGGGCACGAAGCTGGATCCGCGCTGGAGTCTGGTCGCAGCTCTGGGTGGGTGTACGTGTCTCGCCTGCTCCGCCGCCTGGCAGCCCGGCTGCACGCGGAGGCAGCCTGCAGCCGCGTCGCGTGCACTTCAGTTCGTTTGTGGGGCGCGTGTCGCGGTTGCTGCAGGACACCATTCTATATCTTCGCGTGGCTGCTCGCTCTGTGTGGACATGAGCAACACAGACGGGCTATTAGTTGCAGTGTGTCGGTTTGTTTGCCCGTCTTTCACGGCAAAACGCAGCGACGAATTGACGTGCTTTTTTAAGTGGAAATAGTTGAAGGGATGGAGAGTGGCATGTGCTACTGTTTGTCTCTTTCTAACCTCCCAGTTGTTTAAATTGCGGAGTGGTAGTTTATCTAGTACGTTAATAGTATTAACTTGTATACAGGTTGACCCGGCACCAGAAGTCACTGCTCTCCACGCTGGAGCTGCGCCCGCGCGTGGGCCGCGACGCTGCGGAGGACAGGGAGCCCTTCGATGTGCAGCCCCTCGACAGGATCAGCCTGCTCAACAAGACCGACTTCGAAGGTCAATATTTTATGCTGGATTTTCGTGTTGCTTCCGGGCCAAATGTGCCACATTGTCGCTTGCCATAATAACGAATTATACTCGTCCGTGGACAAATGTCATCCTTAGTGCGTTTTCACATTATCCGATCCGATATCGGATGTCGGAAGGATTTCAAAGGCGATAATCCAAGATGGCGGCTATCGGTCCTACATCCAATATCGGATCGGATAATATGAAAACACACTTACGGTGTGCGATAAAGTGGTACCTCTGACTTCTTATTTATACACAATGTATAAATATTGTTTTTGTGTGTATTCCTAATGTTCTAACCTATCAGACTTTTATAACATCGATTAATTTACTTGTTGAAAATCTTTGAATTTCGAGATCATACTGAAAACTATGAAAGGCCGCGTTACAGAACATCGGTATAGCCACACAAAATAGGATCAGTGCTTTAGTACCCTTTATAATCTTATCTATGTACTGCACTCGTATCGCTTATTTCCTAACTTAGATAAACACACCATTATCACCTTTTCCCAATACCAATATCCAAAACCAATTTGCCCGAGTTTGAAATCGTGCTACTAACTTTAGCGTGCGTAACCTACCTGACTTTATTATAATTTTGGCCAAAGCTTAGCATTTCTTTTGTAACCTAACCTACCCTTAGCCATCGGGGTGGACAAAAAGAAAAATAGTTATTAAACCACCCTACTAGCACGCTATGCCTAACCGCGGCCCTCCTGCAGGCTCCCCCGACGCGGCGGAGCCGGCGCGGCGCTCGCCCGAGACGGACTCCCTCGTGTCGCACTCCTCCGGCCGCAGGACGCGTGAGTATTGCTTATTAATACGTGAATACTGCTTGCTTGCTTTCCTAGTTCCTAGTTCATAATTAAACTAACGTGTAAAAGAGTATTTTACCGCCGAAAGAGTTCCTCCCTCGTAGAAGTCGACTAATAACATATCACTACAATATCACAATTTCGTTTTCTTTCAACCCCTCAACTATTTAGAATGGCACTGAAGCTTGAACAGTCTTGTGAGCTGTCTACCTCTTTTGGAAATACGAGGTGTGAAGTATGTATGTTTTAGCGTGTTTAAACCCACTTAGGAGTACTCGGAAAACGTGGGGTCAGTTGTGCATGTAATTTCTGAATGTGGAATATTCATAAATTGTTTTATGTCGTACAATTAAATTCAATAGACCTACATCTTTATATTATAATTTCATATGTGATTGAAACAAGAAGTAGTCACAGGAATTGAAAATGAAAAATGTTTATTGTGGTAACACAAAAATCGTTATTACAACTGGGCTGGTGCCTCTTTTTAAGGATACATGACACTTGTGTCAACAGACACCGCTTTCCCGTACGTGGTAACATAATTTTTATAAAACAAAACTATTGCTAGGAATTCTGTGATAAAACAACTCAACTTAAATACATTCGAGATATTAGTAGTGTGCCAAATAGTAATGGTGATAATGATTTCAGCTCGCCTGGCCCGAGCGGCGTCCGAGACGAAAACTGTCCCTAAAGCGGCCAAAATTGGAAGAAGAGTTTCTGTAGATGTCGGTGAGTATACAATTCATACTTTAGACTTTTTTTCGTAGCGATTGCAAACTGTCGATTAGCCGGGTGCATTTTGCTATGCCGAGCAATGAGCGATGTGCCACAGGCGAGGAACGGCCACATCGGACGTTTGCCGCGTGAGCACAGTGCCTCTCGACACGTTTCGTTCTGTGCGGACCTGGCTATTGAAAAATAAATCGCTTTTATAGTTCCTACTACGTATGGAATAAATAAGTCCTATCACTTTTTTGTTGGATCTACTTGTGTTTACTAATATTTAGCATCATATCTTTTGTGAAAATAGTTCGAGTATTTAAATTGTATTTACATGTGTATTTGTTTGTTAGTGTCGTCGCCGAGCTCGCCCGCGGGCCGGGCCGGGCGGCGCGCGTCGTTCACGCGGGCGTGCGAGGCGCTCCACACGCCTAAGGGGCGCCGCGCTTCTATGGATCTCAAGGTAACAAAGTTTATCACCAGTTAAACATCACTTTTGATATAACGACTGATGAGCCGTAATTCCTAGTTTTGAAGTTCAACATACTTCCCGAACTCACATAAAATGACATGATGAAACGACTGCGCCTTTAGTGATCTCATTTAAAACGTCATCCGTAATGCGGGCTTCGTCAGTCGACCGCTTATGCGAATCGGCAACATGCTTCGTTCCAAAGAAACCGATATCCATAACAGATTTCGTGTAGGTTATAAATTATAATTATTGAAGTTGATTGAATATTGTATGTTTACAGAAGGATACAGATAGCGCACCGGGCTCCCCGGCGGGCTCGGAGGCGTCCGGCCCGGCGACCCCCGCGCGCCGCGGACGCCGCGCCTCCACACACTCCAGCTCCAGCGTCACTAAAGACACTACTAAACGGTAGGGACTCTTCTTCTAATCGGTCATCTTAGCTACTACTGAGACCAAGAAATTAATACTCGAAGATATAAAGGGAAATGCAAAGAACATAACTCTCGACTCTGTAACTTTGTTTAAGCCACTTTAGGATATCATAAATACCCGGATAGATGATCCAATTTTTCAGTATCTTGGAAACTATGCATCATAATGGTGTGATGATTATTAACGAATAAAACCTGATTTATTCTTCTACATGACTTATTTGGTGATTTTTGTTTCGATATTTTGTAATTTTCTAAATATCTCCCCTTTTTTCTTATGTATATTTCGACGAATTTCTTGCTTGCCCAGAACTTCAAAAAAAGCTTTTTTTCTACTTCACTCTTATCTCTATCGCTCATTTTAAATGAATAATAGAACAAAATAGTAATACGTGTGTAGTATGTATTGCATTTTCTTTTGTTTCAGGTCTAAAAAGCTATCAACTGTAGAAGAAAGTGATGCCAAGAAATAATTGTTATTTATAAGTGTAGGTTATATTTATTTTGTTTTGTTTTTGCATTTATTATACAAATAGTCCAACCAGAAATAAAATTGTATAGTTATATAGTAAATTAAGCGTATTTACATACTAAGGCATAGTGAAATGCAATAAAATATTATTTCTGGTCAGCCTATTAACTATTAGGTAACTTTTGTTTTATTTATTTACATTTTCCACTAACTAATAAAAGATGGATTAACAAATGTCGAGGGTTTCTTTTATACCAGAGCCTCTACTAATCTCTATCTATAATCGATAGAGTTAATAACACGGAAAATATACTAGTATGTATGTTTTTTTTGGTTCTAGTAAATAACAGTTTGGGAGCGCAATGCAGTAAACTTTCTCCATACAATGCAGTAACCGCGCGGGTCAGTTAACGTCTTTTAAGGTCAGAATGTAACATGGTGCAAGACATTGCACAAAAAACCTCATTTGGGCTCCTTTACTTATAAGGACGTTTGATAACTTGATAAGACATCTAAATGGAGCCGATTACATTCAAAGACAATCACAAGTACGGTTAGGAAATGAAAAGATAATGAGTTCTATTATAATTTTATTAGTCACCAATAATCAGTCGACATACAGAATGCAAAATCTTACATTAGTTATGCGTGTTTAAAGAATCTCACACGAACTGCGAATCCGCACGCCGCTCCGGAGTGGGAGCGAGACAAATCTAAACATGCATATCTCTGTCTCGCTAACACACAGTCTAAACATGCATATCTCTGTCTCGCTAACACACAGTAGCGGCGTGCAAGTGCACTTCAGAGCTCTACCACGAGATTTCAACGTTTTATAATACGTTACTCGATAGTGTGAACGTCAACGAAAATGTATGTTATTTTTGTTATAAATAAATAAATATTACAGGACATTCTTACACAGATTGAGGAGTCCCACGGTAAGCACAAGAAGGCTTATGTTGTGTTGTAGAAATAATTCATGACCCAGGAACAAACATCTGTGATCATTACACTAGTAAATGCCCTTACTGGGATACGAACCCGAGACCGCGGCTTAGCAGGCAGGGCCACAGCCCGGTAGGTATTAAATACGCTATCCATGTATTGTATCGTATACTAAAAAGTTAAAAGCTCATGAAAAAGGCTCATTATAAACCTCGTAATTATCATTAATAGAAAAATATTTGTAAAAGTTTTCCAAACTGCATTTTACGATAAATTTTGAAACAGTACGAGATCACGTCAAAAATCTTATTACATAAATACTTAGTATGTATATCTTAACAGAGCACAAACATTAAGCAATAATAATAAATTAATATAATAAATGCACGTTTTACGCGATATCAGTAATGTATAATAATTTATATGATATGATTAGGTAGTCTGACGGTTGGAATAACATGGTATCATCGAGTACGTTATTTCTCCAATTATGCTCGATTCGCAAAATCAACAAAACAGGTATATAAAAGAGACTCGGAGAAGTATTTACCTCTTTTTCATTTCATTATTACTTCTGAAGTGAAACAACTATACTTCGTTTCTTTTAAGATTAGAATTATCTGTCAAACGGGTAAACAAAGAAGCAGTGGTCGTAGACCTTCCTTCGATTTCGGCCGATACCACTGATTTCTTGGAACTTATGTACATAGTATTATAAGTTATAAGTTCCAAGAAATCAGTGGTATCGGCCGAAATCGAAGAAGGAAGGTCTACGACCACTGCTTCTTTGTTTACCCGTTTGACAGATAATTCTAATCTTAAAAGAAACGAAGTATAATCTAATGCGACTTCCAACTGACAGCGTTAAACATTTAACGCTCAGTGTTGCCAACTCGAATTTTAAAATACTCCTTCCTATTTTCATTTCCACATTACGAAGTTTCACTTCTTCCGAGCGGAGGAACTCCACGCACTATTTTCTTTTTTTTAATTCGTCGACAAATAGTCATTACTAATTGTGACGAAAACATCAACAGCGAGTGACAATGAAGGAATGTGTATCACGAAACTTCCGAAATCTTGAGAATAAAGATAATAATTATTCCAATACACATTTAAATTAAAACAAAAAAGTAATAAGAAATATCGCGCGACTAACACTTCAAATTAAACTATTAACTTTACGATTAAGGTTCAATTTAAAATTGACATAATTTAACGATGATACCATATATTTACATAACTTACTATGACTAAATTCCACATTGCACACACATTTCTCAGAAAAACATATCTCGGGCAGTCATCTTTTCAAGAGGAACATTTAACTCGAAGTATTTCAACTATTCACTGTTACCTTCGTTTCTCTTCGTCGTAACTTTTCAGTGATCTTATCTGATGAACCATGTGTAAATCTACTGGCAGTTTGGGCAGCTCGTTCAAGTCTACATTTGGCAGTATTTCTGGTGAAACTGGTGAATCTATACTTTTACAAACTTCCTTATCTTCAGCCCTTAATGTAGCTTTATTTAAACAATCTACTGCTTCGCGCTTCTGTCTTGATTTTTCATTATTTTCTATAGTATTTGGTTGTTTAGCATCATTTTGAATATGTATAGATTTATCTACAACTTCTTGTTTGATTTCTTCTGATTTGATTTTGTTTCCATTCATTGCGAGTGGTAGCGGTACGTTTAGTATACTTGCTTGAGCGTCCGGTTGTGTCTGCGCATCCTCACCTTGTTTGTAAGACTGCGGTTCATCTGGTGAGTGCGAATGTGTCTTTTCAACTAGAACTTCAGAATTTAGTTGGTGAGCTTCGTGTATAGGCACATTATTGTTGGATGGTATCAATGGCTGCTTATTTTCCAATGGGTTATTATTTTCTAACACAGGGTTTTGAACTATCGGTGCAACATTAATAACTTCTTGCGGTTTATTTAGCTCTATGTTCTTATTATCCGGTGCAGCATTATTACTTTTCTCTATATTAACATTTTGTACTGGTGGTAGGATATTATTGTTATTTACATCTACCTTTACTCCACTATTCTCCAAAACTGTATCTTGAGATTTGGATGGATTAAAATTTTGTACAGGATTTTGAGCAATTGGTTTGTTTTGTTTCACTTCGTTTACGCTATTTTGTACTGGTGCTATTTTTACTTCAGGAAGTTGTGCAGCAATATTATTGAGTAAAGGCAGCGTTTCTATCGGTTTGTCCTTAATTTCTTTAATGGCTTCGACGGCCACGTCGGCTATTTTCTTCACGGCTTCATTGGCTGTATTTTCAGGCTCTATTTTCCCCGCTGAAGGTTGTTCAGAAACAGCACTCAAACTCTGAATCGCAACATTAGCTATCTTTTGTATACTTTCCACTGCAATTTTCTTAGCTTCGTTTTTATCTTGCTGTATCTCTTGTTTTGTCTTGATGATGTTATCTAGGATTTCTTTCTGCTCTTTGATCAACTCTTTCTGTTCCTCGCCGTGTTGCTTGATGGTCTCCGCTAGCTGCGCTTGCTTGAGAAGGTCAATTTTCTGTTGATTGCTCATTTGTTTTATTTCTTCTTTCAAGCGAGAATCTATCTTTTGCACCTTGTTGGTATCACCGTTGGAAAGTTTTTCTTCTGTTATTTTTAAGTTCTTTGGATGTGTTTCAGAAACTCTGTCTGTGTCGGGCTTGATTTCTTTGAGTACAGCTTTTTCTTGCTTCTGTGCTATTTCAGGCTTCTTTTTGACAATCTCTGCGCGCGGAGGCTCCTTGGGCGCGTCGTCAGGCTGGGACTCCGGCGGGACCGGGTTGGGAGGTTGAACTTCAGAGTCTGCCACTTTTTCTTTGCTATGCTTTGCATCTTCGTCTGAAACTTTATTGATATCGACTTTCGGTGCTGCCTTGATCATACCTGGTAAAAATAAACGAACAGTATGTAAAGTATGTGATGATGTTGTACTCTGACGTTGTACTGTTTAGCGGTAAAATGGCTTATATGAAATACCTCCGTCCTCGAGCTGGCGCGCCTGGAAGAAGTCCTCGACGATCTTGTCGATGCGCTCCTGGGTGATGGTGTCGTACTTGTCCGGGGCGTTCTCCGCGGCTTGCAGGTTCGCGTACGTGCCCAGGATCATGATCCCCAGCCCGAGGATCAGCACCACCTGGAGGACAATACAAACAACCATTACAAATACATATTTATTTATTTATGACATATGTGGCAAAACGCGCAGGCAAGTCGTCTAATGGCGATTACTGCCGCCCATAGACACCTGTAACACCAGAGGAGTTGGAAATGTGTTGCCGGCAGTTTTTTGAAGGTGTAAAAGTCATATCGGCCCAGGGTACGGCGTGGCACGGCCAAATGGTAAGACGCTTACGATAATATTGTTATCGCTCTTCTGCATTGGCGCGACAGAGCCAGATTGCGTTCAGGGTGGCTAGCCGAATGGCACAATCGCTCACGAAACGAAGCGCTAGTAGATATCTATCTCTATCGCGCTTGCGTATTGGCGCGACAGAGCCAGCGGCGTATCGCTTTCGTTTGGCGTCGGAGAAATGCCATTCGGCTACTGGGCCTGGTCGGCGTCTAGCGTCAACGATTGCCATTTTGGCCGAGCTGGCAGAAATACCACATTGCATCTTAAAGAACCTTGGGTATGCTTTACAAATTGAAAGGCAAGATGGTATTTTTTTTTATTAAAACAAAACAGTATCTTCTAATACCGTTAAACATTTTTATGACATGGTGGACGGTTTCTTTCTAGCTACTTTAAGTACCAGCTCTATGTTGGATATGAGCAGAGAGATAAACAGCCCAGATGCTATAACATCAACTTACCTTAGCAAGAACCCTTTCGTTAGTGTTCTTAAACGTGACATTAACAAAGCACGCAGTCGGGAAGACCACACAGATGAGTACTCCGATGGTGGAGCCGACCAGGCCCAGCACCAGCTCGATGTTGGGGATGAGCAGCGAGATGACGAGCGCGGCGGCCACGATGGCCACGGTGATGGCGCGGAAGGTGGGCTCCGGGATGGAGTGGTTGATGATGTGGTCGTGCTGCGAGGGGTGCACCTGCCGGTATTACAATCACGGTATAACCACAAAATTAAAATTTTGAAAAAAACCCCGACCGCGACATAGTGGACCGATTTTCATGAAACATGGCTACGAACACTCCAGACTAACTCAGCTTTCAAACAAAAAAAAACTAAATCGAAATCGGTTCATCCGTTCGGGAGCTACGATGCCACAGACAGACACACACACAGAGACAGACAGACAGACAGACGGACGGACAGACACGTCAAACTTATAACACCCCGTCGTTTTTGCGTCGGGGGTTAAAAACATATCCCACATTCTTAGTTCACACTTCCATATTTTTTAAGTTACAAAAACTAAAATAAACTCCAAAAGGGTGCATTAACTTCTGTTGCTAACTATACAGTCAAGCCAGTTTATTGAGTGGAAAGAGACGACACTACAGTGTTGCCATTTTTTAACTTTTTTGCCACGCGCTACATAATCATAATATTGTATATTGCACCATGGTAAAAAGTTGTTATAAAACATAAAAAATCTCATGGCCCCAGTAGGGTGTTGTAAATCTTATTTTTACAAATATTTTAATATTAAAGTTATTACATAACTACACTACACGCACACAGCACACACACACTGATGACTTAGTGATCTAGAGGGAAAATTATTTTAATGTAAATTCGAAAACAATATCATTCCATGTCTAAATAGTACTCATACAATCATATGCATTAAAAATAAGAAAAGAAAATTAAATAAAATTTATTTATTTCGGACAATTAAAAATCCATATCACATTACATTATAAGGACTTATTACTCTCATTAGGCAAAGAAAATCATTATACAATGTGCCATTTGCTAGCTAGCTAAAGCATAAGGAGTATAAGGACGAGAAAATTTCATCCTTATGGTAAGCGGTAATGACCATTTACTTAAATACATTAATAATTTCTTGACCTCACCTTTCTGTAG
Organism: Leguminivora glycinivorella; assembly: GCF_023078275.1. NCBI lineage: Eukaryota > Metazoa > Arthropoda > Insecta > Lepidoptera > Tortricidae > Leguminivora > Leguminivora glycinivorella. The sequence continues at coordinate 24,059,716 of NC_062982.1, forward strand.
AGGAAAGAGTACAAGCTGGCGCGGCAGGGGAAGATGATCAGGGGGAAGCTAAAAGCGAGCGACATGACGAACCCCAGCTTGATGACGTCACTCGCCATCGTCGGGCTTAAGCTCATCAGGATGTTACCTGGAAAAAGGGAAATTACAGTAAATGTGCAATTGTACGCAGGCGGAGCGGGAGTTATAGAAAAATCGTTCGTTTTTGTGTTACTTGGCTTGAAACTTATATCATATTTTTACTTTTTTTGGCCTCAGAAATGCGTGGTTGAAATTATTCGGTTACCTCACAGAACTTAATTTAGATAGAAGAAACAAATTCATATATTTGTATAGGGGCCGAGCGTGTCAAATTTTGTACTGAAGTTGATTCTTGCCTGTAATTTTAAATATGTCTCAGGCTGTTGATTGTTCATAATTTTTGTGTTGTTGCAATTTAATATCACGTAACGAGGCATTTTTTATGTTTTGGTTGACTTCAACTTACAAAAATTGACGCCCGAAAGCTGCAAGCTGCGAGTAAAGACGGACAACTCAGTGGATTTCACTGAGTTCATTTGACACGCTAAGTAGATACGTTTGCTTGATCTATGGTTTATATGACATCTGTGGGTTACCTCATGTTACACCGTGTATAAATTGAGGGAGATAGATATTACATGACAAATAATTTATCACCGCCTTCTGAAGGAAACCTGAATATTTACTCAAGTGAAATACACAAAAGCAGAAAATAAACAACTGTTGATAAATTACATGCATATTGTTTGATATACATATTTAATCGTTTCACATAGGTATCATAAAATGAGACAATGTTTTTCAACGTACCTAAAGTTAAGTTTTGTATAAAGTAAGAAAAACGAATTGAAATCATTATCACTGATTTAAACTTTCACGATTATTACACATATTTTTTTTATTAAGTCCCGATTAAAAAAAAATATGTGAAATCATTATTTCATTTTTTTTACCACTGTAATTCGCTTGAATTTTTTTGTCCGTAATAAAATTTTAAAAGTCGAATTAATTTAATAATATTCTTAGCGTTTTCTTTTAGCGTCATAGTTACTCAAGAAATAAAATATTTAAATACAATGAATGAATTTATATAGAAAACTAGCTTTTACCCGCGGCTTCGCCCGCGTAATAAAAGTATTCTTATTGAAACGTTTACAAAAAATAAGATTTTCATTTGGATCCGTAGGTTTCTTTGTAGGTACATCTGTCCGCGATTATTTCTATTAAGGTAAAGCGGGGCAATTTTCGACTGGGGGGCCATTGTAACTGATCTATTTGCTGTACGGTCAGCCAAGAAAGTGGTATCCCACTTTTCGACTCTATTGATCGAAAAGTGGTAAAGCACTTTTTTGGCTGACTGTACCTTACACATATTACTATTGTTTTAAAAGAAATTCTTGCAATGATTGTAGAATTGTTACACAGCGACCACAGCGTAGGTAGTAGGTACGAATATATATGTATTTTACCTATATAAATATTTATACTGGGGAAACTTCATACAACCCACATAGCCAGTATCTCGACGCTATGGTCGGTAGGGTAAAAAGTACTTCCTTGCATTATCGCTTACAATTTTTTCCATTTTGCTTATACATATTGCAAACGTAAACATATAAAAGGCAAGCAAACAACGATCTTCTTACAGCACATTGAATGTAATAGTTATTACGGATGCCGGATACTCGCCGATGCCTACTTACTAATCCCTTCCCACTGAGCCACCTGCATTTTACACTGCCTAGATATCGATTGCCGACCGATTATTCCGACCCCAATCCCTATTCTTATCCCCGTCCCTATCTCTATCCTTGTCCCCGTCCCCGTCCCGTCCCGTCCCTGTCCCCGTCCCTCCCCTATCCCTACCCTATCCCTATCCCCGTCCCCTATTCCTATGCCTATTTCTATCCCTAACCCTAACCCTATCCCTATCCCTATCCCTATCCCTATCCTATCCCTATCCCTATCCCTATGCCTATCCCTATCCCTATCCCTATGTCCCTGTCCCTGTCCCTGTCCCTGTCCCTGTCTCTGTCCCTGTCCCTGTCCCTGTCCCTGTCCCTGTCCCTAACCCTATCCCGTCCCCGTCCCCGTCCCTGTCCCTGTCCTTGCCCCTGTCAAATTATCATGCTAGGAGGTGAACTTTGAAAATTCCTTTCTTAGTGCTCCTCTACACCATATAAGGAACCTATGTGCCAAATTTGAAATCTCTAGGACCAGCGGTTTCGGCTGTGTGTTGATATATTATGTCAGTTAGTCAGTCAGTCAGTTTCTTCTTTTATATATTTTTTGATATTTAAACCCCATTGCACTACAACAGGGGAGAAGGTATTTCACTTTCGCCTCGTTAGATTTTAAAAACGTTGTATTTATCGTGATCAGCGACCCAATAAACCGTAAAAACGATACCCATATTAGTTTTTTGACTTTATCACCCCCTTTTCACCCTTTTAGGGGTTAAATTTTCAAAAAACCTGAAACACGTCTATAGTCATATGTTTTTAGGATCCCTCCTGTGAAGTTTCGAATAAAACAGTGAAACTAACATTGTTTCCCCATACAAACTTTGAACCCCCATTTGACCCCCTTAGGAGGCGAATTTTGAAAAATCCTTTCTTAGTGCTCCTCTACACTATATAAGGAACCTACGTGCCAAATTTGACATCTCTAGGACCAGCGGTTTCGGCTGTGCGTTGATATGTCAGTCAGTCAGTCAATATCTTCTTTTATATATTTTTTTGATATTTAAACCCCATTGCACCACAACAGGGGAGAAGGTATTTCACTTCCGCCTCGTTAGATTTTAAAAACGTTGTATTTATCGTGATCAGCGACCCGATAACCCATAAAAACGATACCCATATTGATTTTTTGACTTTATCACCCCCTTTTCACCATTTTAGGGGTTAAATTTTCAAAAAACCTGAAACACGTATTTAGTCATATGTCTTAAGGAATCTTCCTGTGAAGTTTCGAATAAAATAGGCAAACTAATCTTGTTTCCCCATACAAACTTTGAACCCCCATTTGACCCCCTTAGGAGGTGAATTTTGAAAATTCCTTTCTTAGTGCTCCTCTACACTATATAAGGAACCGACGTGCCAAATTTGAAATCTCTAGGACCAGCGGTTTCGGCTGTGCGTTGATATGTCAGTCAGTCAGTCAGTCAGCTTCTTCTTTTATATATTTAGACTAGCTTTTACCCGCGGCTTCGCCCGCGTAATAAAAGTATTCTTATTGAAACGTTTACAAAAAATAAGATTTTCATTTGGATCCGTAGGTTTCTTTGTAGGTACATCTGTCCGCGATTATTTCGATTAAGGTAAAGCGGGGCAATTCTCGACTGGGGGGCCATTGTAACTGATCTATTTGCTGTACGGTCAGCCAAGAACCTTACACTGTTTTTTGGCTGACTGTACCTTACACATATTACTATTGTTTTAAAAGAAATTCTTGCAATGATTGTAGAGTTGTTACACAGCGACCACAGCGTCAGGTACGAATATGTATGTCTTTTACCTATATAAATATTTATACTGGGGAAACTTCATACAACCCACATAGCCAGTATCTCGACGCTATGGTCGGTAGGGTAAAAAGTACTTCCTTGCATTATCGCTTACAATTTTTTCCATTTTGCTTATACTTATTGCAAACGTAAACATATGAAAGGCAAGCAAACAACGATCTTCTTACAGCACATTGAATGTAATAGTTATTACGGATGCAGGATACTCGCCGATGCCTACTTACTAATCCCTTCCCACTGAGCCACCTGCATTTCACACTGCCTAAATATCGATTGCCGACCGATTATTCCGACCCCAATCCCTATTCTTATCCCCGGCCCTATCTCTATCCTTGTCCCCGACCCCGTCCCCGTCCCGTCCCTGTCCCCGTCCCTCCCCTATCCCCGTCCCCTATCCCTATCCCTGTCCCCGTCCCCGTCCCCGTCCCCGTCCCCGTCCCCGTCCCTAACCCTATCCCTAACCCTAACCCTAACCCTATCCCTAACCCTATCCCGTTCCTGTCTCTGTCCCTGACCCTGTCCCTGTCCCTATCCCTATCCCTAACCCTATCCCTATCCCTAACCCTATCCCTAACCCTAACCCTATCCCGTTCCTGTCTCTGTCCCTGACCCTGTCCCTGTCCCTGTCCCTGTCCTTGCCCCTGTCAAATTATCATGCTAGGAGGTGAACTTTGAAAAATCCTTTCTTAGTGCTCCTCTAAGGAACTTCCGTGTCAATTTGAAATCTCTTGAACCAGAAGTAAAGATAAAAACTAAACCTATACTTATGACTATTTTGGATATTTTAACCCTGTTGCTCAACAACAGGGGAGAAAATTTCTTTTCCACCTCATTAGATTTTAAAATCGTTGTATTTATCGTGATCAGCGACCCGATAAACCATAAAAACGATACCCATATTGTGTTTTTGACTTTACCCCCTTTGCACCCCTTAGGGGTTAAATTTTCAAAAAACCTGAAACATGTATTTAGTCATATATCTTTAGGAATCCTCCTGTGAAGTTTCGAATAAAATAGTCAAACTAATCTTGTGTCCCCATACAAACTTTGAACCCCCATTTCACCCTTTTAAGAGGAGAATTTTGACAAATCCTTTCTTAGTGCTCCTCTACGCCATATAAGGAACCTATGTGCCAAATTTGAAATCTCTAGGACCAGCGGTTTCGGCTGTGTGTTGATATGTCAGTTAGTCAGTCAGTCAGTTTCTTTTTTTATATATTTTTTGATATTTAAACCCCATTGCACTATAACAGGGGAGAAGATATTTCACTTCCGCCTCGTTATATTTTAAAAGCGTTGTATTTATCGTGATAGCGACCCGATTAATCATAAAACGATACCCATATTGTTTTTTTTTTTACTTTATCACCCCCTTTTCACCCTTTTAGGGGTTAAATTTTCAAAAAACCTGAAACACGTCTTTAGTCATATGTTTTTAGGATCCCTCCTGTGAAGTTTCGAATAAAACAGTGAAACTAACATTGTTTCCCCATACAAACTTTGAACCCCCATTTGACCCCCTTAGGAGGCGAATTTTGAAAAATCCTTTCTTAGTGCTCCTCTACACTATATAAAAAACCTACGTGCCAAGTTTGACATCTCTAGGACCAGCGGTTTCGGCTGTGCGTTGATATGTCAGTCAGTCAGTCAATATCTTCTTTTATAGTTGTGAGTGCCCCGACCCTCGACGAACTGGAGGAGAAACTAAATGTGACTGGTGCAGCAGTTTCTAATTGGTTCACAAATAATGGTCTGATTCTAAATATAAAGAAAACACACCATATGCATTTCAACCTCTCAGGGCGGCAAATTGGTAACTTGTCGGTATCGATCAATGGTGACGTTATTGATCAAGTCACAAATGCAACATTTCTGGGATTCGAACTCGATAAGGGTCTAACATGGAGTCATCAAATAGAGAAAGTATGCAACAAGGTCGCAACAGCATGTTTTATATTAAAACGCCTAGCACGATGCCTCCCAATGGAAGTAGTTCGATCGTGCTATTTCGCGACTGTGCATGCGCACCTGCAATATGGAGTCGAGCTATGGGCAGCGGCTGCCGGTTGGGACAGGGTATTTCGTCTCCAAAAACGCGCAGTAAGGACTATAGCGCGCGTACCCCAAACGGACTCTGCAAAACCCCACTTTAAATCGCTAGGCATTTTAACCTTACCGTCACTTTTAATACTACAAATGGCAGTGACTACGCGAGAAGAGGTCACTGCAACACCCGAGATCGCGAATGTGGCCCCGCGCAGGTATGCAACCCGTAGCGCCTGCTCTGGGAAACTGCCCCTTGTGCCTCACAAACTGGCAAAATCTAAAAAACTTACGAACGTCATGGGCCGTAAAGTACTAAACCATCTTCCAGATGATATTACAGGAGCATCAAGTGCACCTATTTTTAAGACAAAGCTCAAAAAATGGCTTCTCGAACAGGCGTTCTACGATCATAGGGAGCTATTCTCTGTTAGTTTGTAGGACAATTAAATAATAACAGTGTTATTTCATTGAATATGCCTAGTCTTAAGATTATGTATTTAAATTAATTCCTAATTTATAATATGTTGACTTGTAATTGAACACTACCAATAAAATGAATATGAATATAAATATGAATAATATATATTTTTTTGATATTTAAACCCCATTGCACCACAACAGGGGAGAAGGTATTTCACTTCCGCCTCGTTAGATTTTAAAAACGTTGTATTTTTCGTGATCAGTGACGCGATAAACCATAAAAACGATACCATATTGATTTTTTGACTTTATCACCCCCTTTTCACCCTTTTAGGGGTTAAATTTTCAAAAAACCTGAAACACGTATTCAGTCATATGTCTTAAGGAATCTTCCTGTGAAGTTTCGAATAAAATAGTCAAACTAATCTTGTTTCCCCATACAAACTTTGAACCCCCATTTGACCCCCTTAGGAGGTGAATTTTGGAAAATCCTTTCTTAGTGCTCCTCTACACTATACAAGGAACCTACGTGCCAAATTTGAAATCTCTAGGACCAGCGGTTTCGGCTGTGCGTTGATATGTCAGTCAGTCAGTCAGTCAGTCAGTCAGCTTCTTCTTTTATATATTTAGATAGATATAAATTGATTACACTACACGCGACATAATACGTTTACATAGTTTGATTATAGGCTTTTATCAACAATGAACGGAATTTAAATAGATTAACACATTCACTAGTAGATACTATCTAGACAAAAAATGGCGCACTACGCCATCAGAAACCGGTCGTAATTTATAAACACCCACTAGTATGGCGACGTCCAGCGGGTTCTCCGGCATCTGAGCAAAGTTTACGAGTGCCAGTCGGGCTCTTGGTTGCGGAAGTGTTCAATAAAAAATGGTCACTGACCTGAAATGTCGTGTTTATTAAACGCGATGTATCCAAAGAGGCCCAGCGTGAAGTACACGGCCGTGCAGATATTTATGGCGTTCTTGGTCACCACGTTCATCTTCTCCAGAGACAGGGTCGGCATAGATTCGAAGATCTCGAATAATTGTCTGGAAAAACAACACGTGGTTAATGCACATGCTAAAAAGCTTTTTATCTTTTCAATTTAACGTTAACGGGAGTTGGGAGCTCCGCTTGGCATCTAATCTCAAGGATTAACGAAGGTTTTGTGAAACTGATTGCTGTCTCGACCTTCCTGTCCAGAGGAAAATAGACGTTATTGGATTTTAGGGTCAGCTCACACAGGAATGGCACACGCGCGGATCCAGGGGGGGGGGTCATGACCCCCCCTGGAGCCTAGGTTGGCCATACAAATAGACCACGTGACCCCCCCTGGGGCCTGGGCCTTTACCATGTGGCCCCCCCCCTGGGCACGATGCTGGATCCGCGCTTGGAATGGCAGCGGCCGAGAGTGGTCGGCAGCGGGCCAGCGGCGAGCAGTAGGTGGCAGCGGATTCATAGAGAAGATTTGTTTGAGAAATTATTAATCTAAAATGCACAAAACTGGCAAAGGCAGAGAGTAGGGTACTAACGTCTGGCAGAAGAGTGCCATAGAGAAGATGGGCACACACTGCAGCACACCTTCAGGCTTCCAGTGCTCCACCATGCCCCACTCCGATGTTAGGAGCTGTGACGTGGCTTCCGATATCACCTGCAATACAATCATTGTTCACTACACTTATATTGACTTTCTAAACTGAAATAGATACCATTACCAATACACAAAAAAAAGCGAAGGCAGGAATAAAACACCGGTCTCTACCACCTCACCTAACTCACCTTTATAACCAAGCAGAAGTAGAAGCCGATGGTGGCCGCGGAGACATTGCTCAGGCTGTCCACATTCCTCAGGAGGCCGAGGGGCAGCACGCACACCAGCGACACTATCACCATTATGGAGGTTCTGTAAATCAGGTCAGATGCAGAAAATTTGGTAAGTAAATATGACCTTGTGACTATAACTTGACTGTAGTTAAAATAAAATATTTTATACCATGAACAAAATAAAGCATCAGATAATTATAAGAAAAACATGGACAGAAGATATTTTTAAATCTAATTTCTGTTAAATAAGTCAGGTAGGAAAAAAAAGTAACAGAGTTGATGTGACGTCACTCAATTCGATTTCATATAAATTCAATATTAAAAAGTCGTTCAAAAACGTTTTGACAGTTCTTAAAAAGAAGTTGATTTGACTAGGAGGCAAGTAGCCTATTCCATTCCCCTTAACTACAAAGTTAGATCGATCCCTCCTTAATTCAGGTGTAGATATTTTGCAGATGTATTGAGGTGCTAGGGGACAATACAATGTCAAAAATTCAGAGCTAATGCTATCAAATACCACCATTTTATAGTCTAAACATTATTAAAGCTCTCACCTGAGTATATCACTCTGGTTGATATTAAACATTTTGGCAATGATCTGAGGCCCCAGGTCCCCGACGACCACAAAGTATGCTATACAGGTGCCCATGAGGAACCCGATGATGCCCAGCTCAACCGCCATCTTGCCTGCCGACCCAAACACGTGGAATGCTGGAAAATAGGCAGAAGTTTAGTATATTGCAATAAACTGTAAAAAAATATATGAAAGACAGATACAAAAGAAGTTTCTCAATAATAATACCATCACCAGCTATTTTTTACTTCATAAATTTTATTTTTTGTAGAAATTACTCTGCAACAGTTTGTCCAAATCTGGGAAAATCAGAGAATGGCAGTTGTCTTGTCACTATCGAAAAATGAGAAGCAGAATCACATTTCTCCTGATAAACTATAAACAAGATTCAAAAACAGAAGACTGACACGAGATTTCTCACAAACATTGACCATAATTTAAATTGACTTTTTATTATGATAGGAATAATTGGTGGGAATTGTTGACTAACCCAGGAACTCGAAATTTCTCCTCCGAGCCAGAAGAGCAGACTTGAGTAGAAAGTGACAGCAAAGCCTGGACACGAGCCCCATCGACAGCAATATCAGAGTAGCCAATAACACTCCACACTGAAAACATTCAGCAGGTTAAATTTTTGTTTTATGTGAAATCATTAGAACTATTAAGTACTTTATAGTTCGTAATCATAGAAAAACTAACTGATAGCAAAATCTATCAGTAGATTTGATTGCTTATAACGTTTTATGCGATTAGGCACGTATTGTATGGTAACTAAGGAAAATAAGGAGATTTCTCTGTTCTTACTTACTTTCTGAAAACAAAACGGCATAGCCAGGATGCCGACACCTATAATACTGTTAGCTAGCGTGATCGACTGGCCTGTCGTGCCCATGGTAATAGAATTATTTTCTTTTAGTTAGAATTAAATAAAACGCCTACAAAACTAAAATAATATACGACCACATCACAATAATGTTTTGACACTAATGACACTCAAGGATTTTGACATTTGTAAAAAAAACTTCTAGTAATAGACAAAGTAGACCCACAGTAGTATAAGGCAATAAAAGATATTTAATTATATGTATAGTAAAAAAAATATTTTCCGAAATATTCTCTCCATGCATAAAATTATGAAAAATATAATAATATTTTGGAGATGAAACTGATTGAAAATGTTCAATGTCAATAAATTGGTAACGACAACGACACCCAAAAAAACTAAAATCATAAACAATCTCGATTATTTGGCGCGCTGTCAATTTGTGCACACATTTTACAGAGATAAACAATTAAATACGTGAATTAAATAAGATATTAATATCCTTTGTTTTAATGATCATAGGTCAGTGCAACATATTCTTCTAAATTGTGTCCTGCTTCCCAAAATGCACGACACTGCCTCTTGTTTCGAAACTGTAACTCCGGATTCATGGCTCGCAAACGAGCAAACTTGGAAAGAAAACCTGCTAAAATTACCTAACTGGTATCAGGTAATCTATCTTCTACGATTTTACTTTTAATTTAAGTCAGGACAATAGTTTTTTTTTTCAACAATTACTGTGACCTTTGGTTAACCTTTTCAGATACCCCTTATAAACTCGAATGCCTCTCAGAACCTGCCCGACGGGACGCTGGTGCGGTTCCGCGGCATGATCCAAGACATGCACAACCCGGAGTTCTACTTTGAGCAGTTTGAAGTGTACAACTCGGAGACTAATGAGGTTAGGAGCAAGTCGGGAAAATATCGGGACACTGCTAATATTCTGGTAAGTAATGTAATTGTAAAGACAATGTTTTTAATTGAGTAATGAAAAATACACAAAGACGTTTTGCCAAAATTTGTCCCTTATCCTTATAGATTTAAAAGAGTAGATTAGTTTTTAACATATTTATAGACCAGATAACAATTTTCAAAAAGTTTTATCTATATTTGATGGTTATTCTTAGGTTTACCTTCACCTTAGTGTCAATTTTTATTGTTAATTGTTTCAAAATCAATGCTTCAATCTACTTACAAGAAAATATACTTAATTTATATAATTGTAATTGCAGGAAAATGAGAAAATCAACTATGCAAATAACCTTCAGAGTGCACAACGTCAAACAATGGTTGTAGTTTCCATGCCGGGCCTAAATGAGTGGGCACAGCAACTTGAGGACCGGCGGAACCACTTAAACCACCTGAAGCAGCAACCAAACACTTCCAAACGTCTCACATCTTCCACTAAGCTGAAACGGAGCTACGATGAGACAGAGGATGATGCAATGGAAGTTGTAGAGGAGGTTACGAATAAGGAGCCTAGGACTAAGGAGACGGAAGCTGCAGCAGCAAATGTTGTTTCTCGGGAACATTTGTTAAACTTCCCACTGCCTGATGTTGCCAGCCAGTCTTGTATAGTTAAGGTGAGTTATCTTTATTGGTATCGATGGAGGAGGCCTTCACCCAAAAAGGGTCTAATGCACCAGCATAATTAAATAAAAAATAATGTAGAAAAAAAATGTAATAGTGCAATTAGAATAAAAGGCTTTTTTATTTTATTTATTTTATTTTTTCTTTATTGGTTACATATCTATATCTGTGCCACTCCCAGTAGGCCCAGTATTCCGGATTGTAGGGAGTTCATATGACTAGTCAATGTAGACAACACCAAGGGGGGGTGCTTACATATGTGTGCATTGTATAAGTTTCATTATAATGATAATCTTTGCCTAGTGAATTTCTTATCAGATTTTTTAATTAAACACACATACTGGAATTGCTAAAGAATCAATTTCCTCAAACATACATAGTTTTTTATCGTTTGCAGGTATACACAGAAGATGACCAACTAAAGCTAAACGAAATGATAGAAGTTGTAGGATTCCTATCCGTAGACCCAGCACTGTCCGGCGAGTTCCAACCGGAGAGTGACCCTCTGGTCAACCCACATAGTGAGAACGAAGTAGAAGCTATCACACACAACCCGCCGCCCAGCCTTGTACCGAGATTGCATGCAGTTTATGTGAAGAAGTTAGAGCATTGTAACCCACTAGTTGAAGGAGAGTTTGATCAAAGTAAGTTTTTGATTAGGTAAACTTGAAAAGCATGAAGTTGAATTGAAGAGTTGAAACATTTTCATAGCCATCACCCTTAAATTAGGGTGTTACCAAACCAATCAATTGATATTGATCTATGGCATTGATGAGCAATTGTTTGGTGTGGTTTGTTTGGTAACTATGAATTTGATGATTAATTGATTGATGACCCTAGGAGTCTTAGGACAAACACAACCCTTAAATAATATCTATTGAAAAGAAGATAAACCTGTCTTGTTTCCGTCCAAAGTACGTAAGTTATTTTGTTCTGTTTTCAGACACAGTGTTAAGAGAGGCCAACACAGCGCGGGAGCATTTACTAAAGGCTCTCACAGAACTACTGCTGGGAGACAAACTCGCTGCCGAATACCTCATATGCCACCTCATAGCCTGCGTGTAAGTTTCTAAAACTTTTGATCCCACCATTAAACGATTTCTCTTCGACTATTTCGCGTCTTGAGATGCATTTTAACCCTTTGAGCTCTAAGAAACTATGTGTTATGGGGGTGCTGACAATGTACCTTTAAAACTTCTGAGGTTTACATTAACTCGCTTGGTGTGTGTGTGGATTGAGTGAGCACCTTCCGAAACTAAAAAAAAATATGCTGATCATTTAGTAAAAGTTCCAAAACAATTGTAAAACGAATCTCTGAATTTGTAAAAAGATAAATCAAAAGATACAGCCATTAACATGTTCTCACTCAGTTATCACAAACTACCAACGAAAACAGTGAATATATTCATTTAACATATAATATTTATATACTAACATTTAGTAAAAAATAGGCCAACCTACCTCTATAAATATTAGATCACCTAGTGACGTATTTAATTTTTTACAAATAGTTTCTTATGCTCACTCAATCCTCACACTTTTGAAAAGCCGAATTTTGATGAAAAAAATAAGATTTAGACCGCTATTATATGTGTATAGTTTAGTAAAAGTGAAATGGGAATTTGTAAAATACAAAACGAACCACTAACGTGTCAGGTTTTTTTATAATAAATTTTTGTAAGTGCTCACTCAGTCCACACGTTTTGAGAAAGTTAAAAATGTAAATATCTTACGATTTGTAGCACCTAAGACACTCGAAAGTACTTCAACATTTAGTAAAAATTTTTACTAAATATCCACCATCTAATATTTTATATTCGTTGTCTGGTTTTAAAGATATTCAGACATAACTTTTCTCATACAAATGTATCAAGTAGGGTGACCACACTATGTCGGCTCCTGATTTTCCCCACCTTCCCATTGTCATATTGAGATTGGGGAGTTTCGTTCAATTTTGATAATAGTTTATATTAAACTAATACCATATTAATTCTCCATCTGCAAACTGTTTTTAGGTTATGTTCTTGGCCTAGTGATGATGAGTATTGTGTAATTTTTATCGACGTCAGGATAATAACCATATCGACATCTATATCGCTCGTGCGTACTGGCGCGACAGAGCCAGACTAACTGGCACGGCGTTTCGTTTTCGTTTGGCGTCGGAGTAATGCCATTCGGCTACGCACGCTGTAAAGCTGCTAGCTAACACATGACCGTACGAGCGCCGTACCGCACCAAGGTCATCCATATGGATGCTTGCTAGCTTGTAAATGGGAGCGAGAAATAGTTATTATTTTCTCGCTCCCACTTACAAATCCGGTACGCTCATCTGTTAGCACGATTAGATTACCAGGTTCTGGTTTCTTACTAGTGAAGTATTATATTCTTTGTTTCTTGCCAATTATCATTCATGTCCTTTTTAATGCATGAATGTCGATATGGTTTTTATCCTGACGTCGATAAAAATTACACAATACACATCATCACTAGGCCAAGAACATAACCTAAAAACAGTTTGCAGATGGAGAATTAATATGGTATTAGTTTAATATAAACTATTATCAAAATTGAACGAAACTCCCCAATCTCAATATGACAATGGGAAGGTGGGGAAAATCAGGAGCCGACATAGTGTGGTCACCCTACTTGATACATTTGTATGAGAAAAGTTATGTCTGAATATCTTTAAAACCAGACAACGAATTTAAAATATTAGATGGTGGATATTTAGTAGTAAGATCATAATATATATGTAATGAACTATTCATAAGAGCTTGTAACTAGGCCTACATGAATAAAGATATTTTGAATTGAATTGAATTGAATTAGTAAAAATTTTTACTAAATGTTGAAGTACTTTCGAGTGTCTTAGGTGCTACAAATCGTAAGATATTTACATTTTTAACTTTCTCAAAACGTGTGGACTGAGTGAGCACTTACAAAAAATTATTATAAAAAAACCTGACACGTTAGTGGTTCGTTTTGTATTTTACAAATTCCCATTTCACTTTTACTAAACTATACACATGTAATAGCGGTCTAAATCTTATGTTTTTCATCAAAATTCGGCTTTTCAAAAGTGTGAGGATTGAGTGAGCATAAGAAACTATTTGTAAAAAATTAAATACGTAACTAGGTGATCTAATATTTATAGAGGTAGGTTGGCCTATTTTTTACTAAATGTTAGTATATAAATATTATATGTTAAATGAATATATTCACTGTTTTCGTTGGTAGTTTGTGAGAACTGAGTGAGCACATGTTAATGGCTGTATCTTTTGATTTATCTTTTTACAAATTTAGAGATTCGTTTTACAATTGTTTTAGAACTTTTACTAAATGATCAGCATATTTTTTTTTATTTTCGGAAGGTGCTCACTCAATCCACACATACACACTCGCTTGCACTTTGATGTTTGTGTTTACGACAGCTCTCAAAATGTTAAACTAACTACACGCGGCATAATTATGCCTTGCCACGCATTTTGTGCCAAACTTACTTTGTCAGAAGAAAAGCGATTATAAATGCGACAATGCCTATTCGTATTAATGAACCTAACAACGACAACCTAAAAACACGATCTAATCTAACGCTACTCATCCTACTGATTGCGCCAGTATAGTTTTTTTTTCTCCAGCTACCTCCGCCAAGAGACGCTGACCCTGGGGTCCTTCTGCCTGAACATCTCGAGCCTGCCGACGCGCAAGTACCCGCAGTACGCGCGACAGCTGTACGACATCATCAAGCAGTTCGTCACCAAGAGCTACTACTTGCCCCTCACAGTCGACAACATGAATACTATGGCGCTGCTTCCCAAGTAAGTAGTACATATTATAAATCAATAACCTAACCACAAAATTAACATTTTGAAAAAACCCCCGACCGCGACATAGTGACCGATTTTTAACCCCCCACGCAAAAACGACGGGGTGTTATACGTTTGACGTGTCTGTCTGTCTGTGGCATCGTAGCTCCCGAACGGATGAACCGATTTAATTTATTTTGTTTGAAAGCTGAGTTAGTCGGGAGTGTTCTTAGCCACGTTTCATGAAAATTGGTCTACTATGTCGCGATCGGGGTTTTTTCAAAAGTTTAATTTCGTGGTTAGGTTAGGTTGTTTAACTTAGAAATTGGCATTTAGCACTTTTCAGACTAATGTTTGTTTTTTTTTTTTTTTAGAAAAGACTATGAATGCAACCGCCTAACCAGCGGCATCCTGCAACTGAGCAAACACACGCACCTCGTCCTCGACGAGACCCGGATGGAGCAAGGCCGCCTCGACGCCGCCGGCGTGCACAACATATCCGCCCTCGGCAACTTGATCAACACGCAGAAAGTCAAGTACGACTTCAAGTACTACCAGATGGACTTCGAGTCGGATGTGGCTGTGTTGATACTTTCAGAGGGGAAATCGTTATTACCGGTACGTTTCATTTTTGCTTATTTTAGAACATGTGAGTTCAGTAGAACTTCAAATATGAGTGTGGCACAGTAAAGAAGTAAGGGCAAAGCAAAGTCATCTGTAATTTTAAATAAACTGTCCTTGTAAATCCTCGTAAGACTTGTTCTGTTTTAGACAGACCTATATTCAATCCTCATCCGATCTGCTCCAATGTTTACCGGCCAATTATCTTCATAAATCCCGCACCTTCCTCAACCTTGACGTTGGCGGAATCTTTGACAACATTGATAGAAGCAGTTTATAAAATAGGTACTGTTGTAAGTAAAAAAGTAAAATAATGACCAATTTTTGTTGCAGAGTGACTATCACGTCCCACTCCGGCCCGAGGAGTCCTCACTGGAAATCTTCGACGCCATCGTGGAGGCCGCCACCTACTACCTGAAGGAGGACATCATGAACCTCATCCGCGCCTACCTCACCAACCTCAAACTAGTCAAGTACACCATCACAGAAGATCTGAAGGTAACTAGTTTCTGGAAAAGCTGCTATGTTCTAACCAGTTCATTAAACACTTTATACAGGGTGTTTGGCACATGAACCGACAACATTTTTTTGGGGGATTTGTGGTGTCATTTCCTTCCATTTTGTCCTTGGAACCTTGGTCCTAGGAGTCACGGTTTTGGAGATACGATTTTTTACTTTTCTTCCTATATCATCCAAAATGTGATATTCGAAGCCCCAAACTTTAGTCTTACAAATTACAGCATCAAACGTGCTCGTGGGCCATGGTCATGGGCCTTTTTATTACAACTAAGCTGAATTTAAATTTAACCTAATTTTAATTGAGAGATTTTGTATGAATAAGGAAAAAAAGTCGTATCTCCAAAATCGTGGCTCCTAAGACCAAGGTTCCAAGACCGTAAATGAAGGAAATGACACCACAAACCCCCCAAAAAATGTTGTCGGGTCATGCGCCAAACAACCTGTATAAATTATTGTGCAATATATCATTATGAACTTTAACAGAAAAATCTCGTTGCTCAACTACATGCAAGTAGGATAATTAAAAAAAATCAGATACCATAGAAGACTGCTCACTGCTTCCATAGTTAGTTTGTTTCTGCTCCCTGTTAATATTACTATAAAATTGTTACAGTTTGTAGAAGACGACTTCATCGAGATGCGTCGCAGCTCGACCACCGACGCTCCCGTCACAGCCGACGACCTGCACCGGCTGCTCGTGCTGGCCCGGCTAGTCAGTCTGTCGCGCGGACACGACACGCTCAACAAGGACTGCTGGGACACCGCCAAGGCCATGGAGGCCGAACTACAGCACCGGCTGAAAAATAGAGTGCCTTCGATATAAAAAATAAACTGTTCGAATCTTTAAAAGATCATTTTGCGAAACTTTTTTTATTGCATTTTTAAGCATGAACCAGTGATTTATTAAATGTTTTTATTTTTTGATACCGTCTTTAAACGTTACACATTTTACCTGCCCTTCCGTTTCCGTCATCGTCACTAACTTTCACAGAACGCACTTTTGCCTACAGACAAAACGGCACTGCCAGAGTGTAATTTTGACAATGACTTCAATGATCTGAAAAAAAACCTCATTTTTGTGCTTTTTGTCATACCTCTATTCTCCCTGTTTTTGTCAGACACTGGAGATTTTTGAATTTACACAAAAAAATACTTCTTATAGCTCAAGTATTACGTGCAAGCTACAGGCCCTGCGTGCAAAGTAGTAGTGATTCAATTTTTTTTCCTGGTAACTATATCACAACCTTGTCAAATTGTTGTCAATGTCACAGTGACGTGTAACATTTTATGAGCGATTATTGATTAGACTAATGAAGTGTATTTTAACTTAAAAAAAAGAGTAAAACACTCTGATAACACAATGTCCGTTAAAAATAAATCTTCTGACAGTGCCAACAAAGGGAAAGTCACAGAATCTGTTTGGAAGAAGATTTTCGAAGCGAACGCAGAATGGCCCGATAAGGTTAGGATTCCGATCACGGGATTTGTAATTTTGTGACAAAAAACATACTAACAATGTCCTATAATGTATAATTAATGTTTTAGGATGAGTTCCTCGACGTTATTTACTGGATGCGACAAGCCATCGGCATAATTTTGGGGTTGTGTTGGGGGTTACTCCCCTTGAAAGGATTCCTGGGATTATTATTGTAAGTAATCATTGTCCCAAATTGATTAGCGTCTATTTAATTGGGTTAGATATATCCTGTTAATTGACTCTATGAGTTGTGCAAGATACTGTAAGAAAAATGAGATAATTTTGTATTTGTTTAAACCTTACAAAGATTGATATCTTTCCAGTTCATGGCAGGTTTAAATGGCTTACCTGTGTATTCTTATCTCTCCAGATTTGTGTTAGTGAATGCTGCGGTAATATACTTCTATGTGAACAATTTCCAAAACATAGATGAAGAGGAGTATGGTGGTATGTGGGAAATAACTAAGGAAGGATTTATGACGTCATTTGCTGGATTTTTGGTGAGTTTATATTTTGTTAAAGTATTTTTTATTTACTTAAACTTTTTTGCACAAACTAACAATAAAATTATACTATATCAAAAGAGACACCAATACCCGACTGAGAGGGCACCACTTAAAACTACAAAAAATCTGCATGTCAAACAACAGGAACAAGCTACCAGAGGAAGTAGTCTCAGCACCCGACATCAACAGTTTTAAGAACAAATTAGACAAACATAATAATATGAGATAAACCTAGAATATGATACCAGGATACAGGCCATATCAGTTGTTTTTTCAACTGCCTGCCTGAATTATATAAATAATAATAAAAAATAAACTTAACTTAAGAAGGAAGATAAATAAAAGTAAAAATAATAATAATATACCTACTTTACTAAAAATAAAGATTAGTATTTCTTTTTACTGTAGAAAGTTATTAACTTCAGCAAAGCTTTTTTCTTGGTACTTAAAACATACAAATGGCTTCTAATATTGACAAATCTGTTAAAAATCTTGTGATTATTTTCAGGTCACTTGGATAATCATGTACACAGGACTCCACGGCAGTAGTTTATGAGGTTCACCCGTGTGAAGTACAGACAGACAGACTATGTAGTCTAAGTACAAGTATTGTTAGTAGCTTGGGAAGACAATATGTTAAAGAGTTTATACTTGAAGATGTGTTGTAATGGTAAAATGTGCAAACGGCAAAAACTGTGTAACTCTAATGTATTATGCAATGAAGTGTAAAAAAAAAATATCATAAGTTGTTAGATACCTCGCATGTGAGCGTGTTTAGTAAAACGTCCCACTTTGTCGGTTACCATTAAGGCGAGAGTTACTTGTATCTTTATATAAATAAACTCACAAAGTGGCTTTATAGCAATCAACAAAGTGGGATGTTTTCCTGTACACACTCACCAATGATATCAACTACTTCTATGATAAGTGTATATTAGAGCAATCTACATTTTATCTAATTTCCTTATTCTATTTTCTGTGCTTTGTTTAAGAATGATCAATGTTGATAGTTGCAGAAAAATGCAGAAAAAGTACTAGTTTGTGCTACAGGGGTTTTCATATGGTTTCTTTTGGATTAAAAATGTAGTTTGGTTTCATTCAAAGCAGGCATTTATTTTTTTGAATGTTGGGTGGTATAAGGAATGAAAATTATGATTGGAATTGATATTACTTCATATTTAAATCTATATTATTTGATTGATTGGAGCTGCTAAAATAAGCTTTCAAAATTCGGAGGTTGAAAATGGTTAATGTAAATTGATATTTAATGAGAAATCCATGTTGTACTAGTGTACATATTAGCTACTCCAAAAATCAGTCAACCCTGTGAGTCACTAATAATAATACTAAAACTTTGTAGGCATATTCTAAAAATTTTACTTGTAAATGGGACACTTAAAATATATTTCTACCTTTGATAAAGTGCTTTTGATAGTTTGAAAATGCTCAGTTGTCATGCCAAGTTCTATATGAAATATGGTGCTCCCATAGATCGTCACTACCAAAAATAGTTGATGCAAACTTAGCACTAACCACTTTTTAAACAGGCTACTCTTGCTCATGAATCCTAGCGTACATGCATCCAATTACAAATATTTCAGGCTGTTACTAACAGAATCAATGTAAATAAATATATGAAGAGTCCATCTATTATATTATTTTGCCTCTCAACTATTTTATCCCAGAATTTGCATTAATTATTTAAGCAGAATATCATTGTTAAGTTTTGATGGGAATTTTATATAGCCATCATGGATTGTTATTTCTCCATTAGCTATTCACACTTTCATTCTACATGCAGAGTTGCAGACTATTATTTGTACATCATAAGTGGCTGAATTTATTTTTGTTCAACCTTCCTTCTGACAGGCGTGGTTGGCTGTGGCCGTCACCGGAAAGTCTCGCCGAGGCTACAGCCAACAGCATCACCAGTGCACATAGAGGCTTATGCGGGACTCAATTTTACATTATTGTGCATCTGGCGACTGGGACAGGGCATAATCCTGCTCCGTCCAGCAGGGTTAACAATAGATTCTTAGGAATCTTAAAAATATGGGAATAAAATGATTGTCACTTGAATTGTAGAGTGGTAGCAATGTGAACTTTATATTGATGCAATAATGAATGTATTTCCTTGTTTCTAATATTATTAAGCCCGCGAGGCCCTGTGTTTCCAGTATGTTTCTAAGAACAAACATGGTTGATTTAATAAAAGTTTTTATAACTTAACATTTTTTTTATTAATCCATAATACCTAATTATATTTTTTTTATGAGATAGGCGGCAAACGAGCAGACAGGTCGCCTTGCAGTCAACGATCACTGCCGCCCATGGACACCCGAAACACCAGAAACTTAAGATGGGTGTACATACGCTCTTTTCTTATGTGTATGTTTGTTTATGTGAGGTTTGTAATACTTAGGAGACAAAAGAGCACATGCATGTTGGCTAATTGGCTACTGATTGAAACAACGATTGAGGTGCATTCTTATCACAATTGATACGCCATTGAATTTGAATTGGTTCATTAGGCCGAAAGGCGGTCCGGTATATGTTTTAATTATATGTATGCTATCATGACTCCATTAATCAATATTATAACTTTATTTAGGAAGACTACTTATAACTTGCACCAATTTAAGTCCAGTGAACTAAGATTCTAAACTAACTGGTTTTTTAAAGTGTACGTTAAAATAAAGTACTAACGACAAAAAAATGCTTATTAAATAGCATCTAAAATATTAAGTCAAATAAAGATCAAATCAATTTTCATACCTTCGCGCCAATCACGCCTTGATGTCAGTATTATTTACGATAACGTTATTGTTATTATATTATGAATCGTTATATCGTTATCAACATCGTTACATAACGAACATGTTTACATATTTCCGAACGTAAATAACAGGGCGTGATTCCAATTTCCGAACGCAGCAAATATTTTTGACATGAAACGTCACGTCATACGTCACGCAATAGGAATTATACGCGTAGTCAAAGTCGCGAAATTGCCCTTTAAAGAAGCCCGAGCCTCTCGAGCACGGGCGCGACCGGAACGGCATGTAAACATGCGGATCAGCTGTGGCTGGATCCGGACCGAGAGCGAGCGTGGCGTGTGAGCGAGGCCAGACATCGAGGCTCGGGGCGGAGCGGCCCAGCGACGTCATGTCGATCGAGTACGTGCTGGTGAGCGAGGGCGAGCAGGACGAGCCCATCGAGCTGCCCACCGAGGAGGACGGATCGCTGCTGCTCAGCACCGTGGCGGCGCAGTTCGCGGGCGCCAGCGGGCTCAAGTACCGCGACCGCGCCGCCGGCCGCCTGCGCGGGCTGCGCCTGGTGGAGCAGCGCCTGTCGCCGCCGCCGGGCGGCTGGGCGGCGCACCGCTACTTCTGCGCGTTCCCGCGCCGCGCCAGCCCCGAGCCGCGCTCCGAGCCCGACGAGCCGAGGCCGCGCTGCTCCGACCTCATCGTGCTGGGGCTGCCGTGGAAGACGGGCGAGGAGGCGGTGCGCGAGTACTTCGCCGCCTTCGGCGAGCTGCTGATGGTGCAGGTGAAGCGCGACGCCGCCACGGGGCTCAGCAAGGGCTTCGGCTTTATCAAGTTTGCGGATTACGGCGCGCAGCTGCGGGCGCTCGGCCGGCGGCACCTGATAGACGGACGCTGGTGTGACGTGCGCGTGCCGAACAGTAAAGAGGGGGGTGGCGGTGCACCCCGTAAAGTGTTTGTGGGCCGCTGCACGGAGGCCCTGTCGGCTGATGACCTTCGTGAGTACTTTGCTAACTTTGGCCAGGTTACTGATGTGTTCGTACCCAAACCGTTTCGCGCATTCAGCTTTGTGACGTTCCTGGACCCGGAGGTGGCGCAGTCTCTGTGCGGGCAGGATCACATCATCAAAGGCGTGTCGGTGAACATCAGCACTGCATCGCCGAAGCGTGAGCGTGGCCGAGGCGCCTTGCTCGGCTGGAATGTGCTGCCGGAGCCGCGGGTCTACAACTGGGTGGGCGAGGCCTGGCCTCCGCCGCCCACGCAAGCTCCACCACTCGACTCCAAGCCCTACCTCAAATATGAGTGACCACTGTACATACTTTGTCCACGGACATGCTCTTCTCGTTGATTGCTGTCAGATTTTATATGAAAGAAATGTGTAAATAATATAATATAAATAGTATGAAGTTGTCCATGCTTGTTTTATTTATGTTTTTCTACTCGAAATGTGGAGACCCTGGGTGCTGGTTGTCTTTGGATGGACTGTATCAGCAATGTGATTAGCAAAGCTCGGCGTGCGAAAAGGAAATTCGTGTCTTGTGTCGATTTAATTTATCTCCACTCGTTTCGCACTTGTATCGTAATGTACTATTATTTTGATATTTACATACTTTATTGATGGCTGGTTTGAGCTGGAGCGAGGTTACGAGGGTCGCTGAAGATAGGAAGGCGTGGCGCGAACTTATGAAGGCCCTTGGCACCTCTGGGGTGCTTAGGCACACCTCGGAAACTGGCGATCAAATATTTTTTTTTTTTTTTTAATTTATTAAAGAACAAACAGTCATACAATATACATATGTAAACTTAGCTATATTGCCAAAATTTAATTAATTATAGACCTATAGTTCTCCAATTTACAAAAATCGAGTTACAATAAGAGTATTAAAGTATATTTATTACCTACTATATGATAGGCAGTGTAGTTAAATACATTAAGAAGTGTAAGAGAAATTAATTCAAAATATATGAAAGAGGCGCGTTCCTAACACACAGTCTAAGCTCGTGTAGGTAAACGCATACCATGCTTGTATGAGTGAAATATGACAGGTCGACTGTTCGCGTTTTTGACAGGCGGTAACCGAGGGGGTGGGCGGCACTTTCAGCGGGGAGCGGGAGTGGCCATACTGTACGATAGTACTCTTTATTATACTGTGCCTTAGGACTGCAACAACAACATCATGCCACTATTATCGCTACGTCCTTAATTTGTAGGGTCACTATGTTTACCATAACTCAACTTTGTTTTGTAGCTTCAGCCCTTGAATTTAAAGAACCTTATACCTGTCTCTAATCCAACCAACTGTCTTTTAGAACATCATCACCATTTGCTTGCCCTATCCCAATTACTTGGGGTCAGCGCAGCATGTCTAGCTACTGTTAGAGCGGTTTCACACTACGCCCGATCCGAATCCGTGAAAATAAGATCTGTCGTAGCCATACAACTATTAGCAGGCCTGTCCCACTCGCGCGTGTAGGTATCGAACTGTAAGTCCCCTCGCGAGGGGCAAATCAGTAGGGGCGAGCAGTGACGCACGCGTGAGCGTTGTTCGTCGCATACCTACGTATAGTAGTGATTCGACCGCTGTCACAGAATTGATATTTTATCGTGATCGTACTATTCGAAACCTCATTTGTTTACAAAAATAACTAAAGGGTGGAATTATTCAAGGCCTTTGAGTAGGTAATATCATATCAGGCCTGTTTCAATTAAGGTACTTATTTACCTCTATTTAAACTTTATTGCACAAATTTTCTATAAAAAGTACAAATGGCGGACTTAACGCCTTAAGGCATTCTCTATATACCAGTCAACCATTGGGCAAAACAGAGATAGTTAGTTTGGTGCACAAGATTATAAAGCCAGTATGAGATTGTAATGATTAAATACAAGTCGATACCTACCATTATAAAATAAACATACACAAATACAATAAATAAACCTACATACACATTAGAACCTACTTATGTACTTATGTAAGTAAGTACGCCTTAGTTACACGCGAATTTATTAGAATTAAACCTACATACCACTAAGACATATCTTAGGATTTTTCGAGCTTAAGTAGAGCAATATAAAAAAGGTAGGAATTAAATATTAAGATTATATTATTTTTTAAAAGGAGACAACCCTATATGGTCAGAAAAGGTACGAGTTACGCGATAGAAAGAAAGCGTACTTCTACTTTAAGGGTGCGCGCACACGGGCGACAAAGTTGCTCGGCGACTTTCGTATTTGTATGAAAAGTTGCGTCGCCTCGTCTGCGCACCTTCATACTAGCCCATAGACCGAGCGACGGAGACAAAACAGTTTTGTCTCCCGTCTGTGGGGGCCCTAATATAATTATAGGCATTTAGCGTTGCGCGGTCGGAATTTGAACTTAATAGTATCGTAGCATGAGTCGTTATTTCTTTAAACAGGTTTTTGGAGAGGGCTTTCTGTACTTGTACTAATATGTATTCTGTGCTATTATGGTAGTTAGTATGGTAGTATGGTGGTTAGTATGGTAGTTTATCTTTTTCGTTTATAATTACATACCTTTTTGGGCATGTGCCTACCTACCTACAGTATGTTTTTCCAAAATATGTCAGTAACACGAATCACCATTATTTTGAAATCGAGAGGATTTCCAAGACTGTTTGCCCTTAGCTGGGATGGGTAGCTGTCCTAACCTAACGGACCCATTATCAAATACACCACGTATGTCAAGGAGAATGGTAAAATAAAAACCAAGGTGAAAAATAATGCACGTTTAATCACAGAGCGCTTGCGCCAAGTCAGTAACAAAATAAATTAGCACAACAACCATACTTATACACAGGAACTACTTAGCGCTACCTTAGACTATCGCCGGGGTCGCTCGCGGAGCGCGCCCGGCGCTGCAGCGGCCTGATCTAAGCTACAAACATCACAGCTGTCTTACACCCAGTTTTGGACTTGAAATTATTTATAATTCTTGTTCGAAACTCAAAAATTCGTTACAAAACGTAAGTTTGCATCACATTTACAATTTAAAAAAATGTATGAATTATTTTTACGAAGCGGTCTTTTTTTATCCGTTCTTACACATTTTATAATGTTTCTAGCTTAAAGCGTGTATTTTTGAACCCTCCATTACCGAGTCAAACCCGAGTAACAGACATTTAGCTTAGCTTTCTCGTAAACTAGCATAATCAGGCCGTCTGCATTAGGAATGTACAAGTATTTGACTCATGATTATATTAACTATATACGCCCAATATAAATAAATAACATCACATCTTAATAGTGTTGTATCATTACGGCAGATCTATTTTAGTGCTTTTATATCTTTGGTTTCATATTACATCGTAATGAATTCAGTGTTGAAATTTTGTTATAAGAAAAGTTTAGACATTCGAGTAACGGACCAAATAAATACAATCACTTATAAAACTAACTATTTTACATGGACACATGTAAATATGTACTAAATATACCCCGAGGTACTAAATAGAGAGGCTTACAAAAAATACCTGTCAAGTAGAAGATAAAGGGGCGCCCGCGCTTCGTATAGAAGCCGCGGGCGCCGCCGCGCTCGTCTCGAGCGATAAAAGTTCACCAATTATAAAAAAGACTCTCAAAGAGATTCGCGAAATCCGGTAATATTTACACTACGTCTAATCTTGGGTCACAAGATCGTTAAATTAAATATTCTATAAAAGTCCGAGTCCGTCGCTCCGACCGTGAGCGACACGGGAGCGGGGGACACGGGGGGCTAGTGCTGGGCGAGCAGGTCGGAGACGTAGGCGGCGATGTGCGCGGCGGCGTCGCCGGCGAGGATGGTGCGGTGCGTGCCGGCCAGCTGCGCGGTGGTGAGGTCGCCGGCGCAGACCGCCTGGAGGCCGTAGTCGTCGTCGAGCGCCACGTAGTTGTCGCGCGCCTTGAAGAGCGTGACGGGCGCGCGCAGACGGGCGGAGGGCTTGTAGCGGTCGCCGAGCACGAGCTTGCGGTAGAAGCTGTGCGCGGCGCCGCGCAGCGCGTCCGGCGCCGCGCGCGCGCCGCCCGCCACGATGAGCTCCGTCACGCGCCCCACGCGCGCCTCCCAGCTCGGCAGCTTCTCCAGCTCTCCGGCCACCTGTACGAGGGAAAACTACTAAGTGAAACTTGATAACGGCCATCCGTCGGTCCTATTTGTAAAGGAATTCAAATGATAAAATTTAGCTAACATCTTGAACGTACGAACCGTTTAGCGTTGCCAGCTTTAACTTGTATACTAGTAAGTGAGTCACTAGCTGGCACTATAATCGATACTTCCATGCTAATATTATAAATGGGAAAGTGTGTGTGTCTGTTTGTTTGTCCGTCTTTCACGGCAAAACGGAGCGACGAATTGACGTGACTTTTTAAGTGGAGATAATTGAAGGGATGGAGAGTGACATAAGCTACTTTTGTCTCTTTCTAATGCGAGCGAAGCCGCGAGCAAAAGCTAGTAATATTATAAATGGGACGGAGTGTGTGTCCGTTTGTTTATCCGTCTTTCACGGCAAAACGGAGCCACGACTTGACGTAATTTTTTAAGTGTAGATGGTTGAAGGGACGGAGAGTGATATAGGCTGCTTTTTGTCCCTTTGATTACCTACTCTACTTTCCTAAAATGGGGGGTGAAAGTTAACGCGAGCGAAGCCGCTGGCAAAAGCTAGAATAAAATGAAACATTAGACAATTACCTTAGCCGCGTCGAGGTCCTGGAAGACCTGCGCGAAGTACGCCAACGCGTCAGCTTCATCCGACTGCGGCGTCCGCGCGGTGCGCTTCTTCTTGCCGCGCGTCGTGTGCGTCGCCACGAACGCCGGCGACCCGTCCACGAGCACCAGGCGCGTCGCACAGCCTTCCTTCTCCAGCTGTAACGCCATCTCGAAAGCCACGCCGGCGCCGAAGGAGTAGCCTAGCAAAGTGTAGGGGGGTTGCGGTTGCGCGGTGCGCACGTGCTTGACGTAGAAGCGCGCGAGCGCCGCCATGTCGTCGAGCGGCGCGGACGCGGCGCACTGCAGCCCGTACACCGTGCCCTTCACGTTGGCCGCCACGCCGCGCAGCAGGTCCACCACGCCTTCGATCGGGTGCACCTGACACAAAAAACATGGTTAAGACAATTGGTTTAAAAATTATGGTTTCGCACTACGTCCGATCCGAATCCGTATAAATGAAATCCGTCGTAACCATCAAACTATTTGTACGATCATCTACGTACTACATCCGGAGAATGATGAAAAGTAATCGGAGTACAACAATCAGGAGATCCGCGTATCCATATCGAATGATGTTCTTTGGATGTTCTACATATTACATGTTACTTATGGTTTCATATTTATTGTCTAGCTAGATACTCTTAGATAAACGAGTTCACTAGGTACATTAACACTAACAGCTTTCGCATTTTTTACTCCATTCAAAATTTACCTTCAAACAAAATGTACATAATACCATCCCATCATCCAAACTCACCATGAATATCGGCTTGTCGTCGGCGCTGGCGGGCGGCTGCGACGGCAGCTTGACGAGCACCTGCTTGGGCATGAGCTCGCCGAAGCTCGCGAACTGCACCAGCTCGTCTGTGGGGGCCGGGGCGCCGCCGGCCGGGGGCTCCGCGGCGCCGGAGTCGCCGCCCATGTCGCGCAGCTTGGCGAACGTGAGCGCGCGGATCTCTTGCACGCCCAGGAGGACGTCGTAGCCGCGCTCGAGCGTCTGCTTGATCTCGGCGCCCATGAGGGAGTCCATGCCGAGTTCGGCCAGGTTCGCGGTTTCGGAGACCTTGCTCGGGTCCTTGATGCCTGGAAGTGAATGGAATTGTGAGAATTTTTGCAAAAAAGATTAAATAAAGGGCTTCTCGCGATAGTCTACATTTCATTATCTGCGTCATTCACAATCACCGCGGCGACGCACAATATTGTTAACACTAAAGCTTAAAATGTAGGTTCTCGAGACAATGCTTCGATTTTCTAAAGAGATAAGAGCGATAGCGTATGCCTGGATAACGCAAGGAGGATGATGATTAGAGCGATACATATTCTTGTCGAAGTATTTCGACATTTCGAGAATTTTGCCGACCGTTGTTTACACATGATTAGCTATATCAAATACTATGTAAACTCTACGAGTTAATACGTGCAGCTCGGTGCCAAAGTTGGCAACAGGCACACTAGCGCTCCTAGCGGCATGAGTTGATCAAAATAGTTTAGTTTCATACAGCATAAAATTTAAAAAAATTACAAATTCTTATTTTTTTGTTTTATTCCGTCTAAAAATGTTAAAGTAGATCAAGTAATAGCATTTTCTATTTTAATTTACTCAAATAAAAGTCTGAACAACTACTTTGATCAACTCAAACCGCTAGATGGCGCTAGTAAAATTGTTGCCGCTCAATTGTATGGGAAACGTCAGAAGCTGCACGTATTATAGTATATAGTATTTGGCTATATCCCAGAATATTTCATTAAAAAAAATAGTTGTCTGTAAAGTCGATTTACGGACGGTAGTTTGACGTGACAAGGACAACCGTGCCGCGCTCTCGCTTGCGGAGTTATTAGACGTTGTTACGTCAAAATATAATATATGCACATAATAATATACGTACCAAGGATATTAGCCACAGCCTGCACGAGGTCCTGCGTAGGCTTGTCCTGCGCTCTCCTCTTGTCGGCCAACACGACCGAGGAGGCCACCGCGTGCGGCAGCGCCAGCAGCGTGCCCAGCGTGGTCAGACAGCTGGCGATGCGCTGCGGCATGGTGCCTCCCACCTCCGTGTCCTCGCTGCCGTGCATGGCCGTCATGATGAGCCCCACGTCGCCGATGGCGCCCCACTGCACGGCGAGCGCCGGGAGCCCGTGGGCCTGGCGGCGCTCGCACAGGCGCTCCATGGCGCTGTTGGCGAGCCCGTAGTTGGTCTGGCCGGCGTTGCCGCGCCCGCACGACACGGACGAGAACGCCACGAAGTGCTCCAGCTCGGGCGCCAGCTCGCGGGACGCCACGTCCAGCGCGCGGGTACCTGAGGGAACAATTCAACTTTAATAAATACAATACGATCATAATGAAAACAATTTAAAAAGTGACCAATAAAGAATGGGGGACGAATGCAGAATGAATTTAAGAACTTGACAAAAAATAAACAGAACGGATCCTAAACGATACCGTTTCGATCATTCCAGCGATTCCAGCTCTTCGCATTTCTCACGCCATCTATATTTGTGTTTTAGTACTAACCATCAATCTTGGGCTTGGCGCAGATGTGGAAGTCCTCCGAGGTGTGGTTCTCCAGAAATGCGTCACGCAGCATTGCAGCCAGATTGAAGATGCCCCCGACAGGCGCACCACTTTGAAGCCCTTCTTACGTCATCTAAGTGCAAGTTCTGGTACTAACCGTCAATCTTAGGTTTAGCGCAGATGCGGAAGTCCTCCGGGGTCTGGTTCTCCAGGAAGGCGTCCCGCAGCACGGCGGCCAGGTTGAAGATGCCCCCGACCGGCGCGGCGGCCGCGGCCTCCTTCAGGAGCGCGCGGGCGCCGGCTTCCGTGGTGGCGTCGGCGGTCGACACCAGCACTTTGATGCCCTTCTCGCGCCATCTGGGGAACAAAATATATTATTAAAGTCTCACACTGAGCAATCAGCATAGAGCATACGCCTGTATTCTCAAGCAGGCAAGGTAGAACACGTGTTATTGCTCGAGCTTCAGTGCCAGTAATTAAGAGGTTAAAAGAAAACGATATTTTGAAATTGCAGTGACAGACTGCTAGCAGCTCATCGCCCATACTTTCACGATACCCGCGGGAAGAAGGGGGGTGACAAAATTCTGCAGAGATATCTGAAAAGACAGCTGAAATAGTTAAAATTGAAAACGGTGCGTACCTGCGGATGCACCAAGCTTGGTAGCCAGTACGCACGCCACTGCGCGAGTTGAAGACGAGCGTGCGCGCGCCGTTCTTGACGAGCCACTCGCCTAGCTCCAGACCGAAGCCGCCCAGACCACCTGTCGCACGAATATTACTCGTTACACATACGTAAACTCATGTCTGTATTCCCAAAAGGGACTAAAAGGGGCAGGCATATGAAAATGCTCAAGTTTCAGAGGTTTGAAAGAAAAAGAAATTGATATTGCACTGGCTTGCTAGCCCATCCCCCACTTCACAATGAGGAGGCTCACTGACATTTTATCCCGCCAGGCGGCGCCTGTGCAAGTGCCTAAGCATGTCACTGTCGTTCTGTCATGTGAGAGAGATAAAAATATCTCGCTCTCATGTATAAAATGTTTTATCTATGCAATGGATGAATAAGGTGGCGCCATCTGTCATTGAGTGTGCCTTCTCATTGAACCCATACCCTACACTACAGTCGCATCAACGATACCCAGACGAGGCAAGGAGATGGTGAAATTCTTAACTCATCAAACGGGAAATTACTGATTAATTGATCATAACTGTTAATACACGTAAATCGGTGACTACGTTCTTATATCGGTGACTACGCCCCAACCCCCTCATGTGTTTGATAGCCGAGAGGTTGGACTGTCCATATTTAAGGCATTGTGAGGACTTGCATGTTTCTAGAAGTACGTATTATGTTTAACCACTAATTACGTGCTCCTAGAAACATTGCCCTAGTAGTCTAGTATTAATGTAAATAAAATAAGTACTAACATAGCTCTTAAGTGCAGACTAACCATAATACTATGAGTCATACTGTTACTCGAAATAAAGAATTTATTATATTATATTATTATATATCCATACTAATATTATAAATGGGAAAGTGTGTGTGTCTGTTTGTTTGTCCGTCTTTCACGGCTAAACGTAGCGATAAATTGACGTGATTTTTTAGGTGGAGATAGTTGAAGGGATGGAGAGTGATATAGGCTACTTTTTGTCCCTTTCTAATGCGAGCAAAGCAGCAGGCAAAAGCTAGTGTTTTATAAAACAAAAAGTTCCTATGAAGTCCACACTTTTATAAAATTTTTGCGGGTCCTTGTGAGTTAATTGGAAAAGTGAAATAGGTACATACCGACGAGCACGTAGCTCTTGGCGGGGTGCATGTAAGTGCGCGGCATGGCGGACAGCAGCCGGGCGGGCGCGGGCTTGTTGCCGGCCTCCTCCTCGCGCACGCGGATCAGCACCTTGCCGATGTGCTTGCCTGTCGCCATGAACCTGCGGAATTAATGTTCACTCAAATACTGGTAATGTCACAAAGCGGGTTGACTACAGTTTGCTACCGTCAGCTATTGTCGAAACACACAGCGTTTTGCGAGGACGGATTATAGAAGTTCAAAAGACGACGAAAAACATTGTAATTTCAAATTATATTGAGAAAGAATAACATGCACAGCACAGTAAACGGCGATAAAGAAGGCATATTGGTTTTTCGTCTTCATAGAGCGTTGTCTCTTTCTTGCTTATGTGCTCTTTCCAAAGACCGATGTGAATTCTTTATCGGCGTTTATTTTTTTATTTTTTTTATTAGACATGTTTCATGAAAATCGGTCCACTATGTCGCGGTCGGGGGTTTTTTCAAAATTTTAATTATCTGGTTAGGTTATAACAAGTTTTCGCCGGAAAAGTATTCAGTATCAAGTTTCTTTTATCAAACAAGAAAATGTTGGCCATAAAAGTATTAACATTCTATTAGGAAAAGTAAAGTATATGATGTTCGGTTCGGAGACTCACCGGAAGGCCTGCTCGAGCTGCGAGTCGGCGTAGACGGTGGCGGGCAGCGGGCGCACGGCGCCGGCGCGCATGCCCTCCGTCACACACCGCACGACCTCCGCCTTCTCGGGGTGGTCGCCGCGCGCGTCGAACAGCGCGTCCAGCAGGATGCCGTGCACCGTGGTGTTCTTCAGCAGCACGGCCATGCCCAGCGCGCTGTTGGCGCTCAGGTCCAGCTTGCCGATCTCCAGGAAGCGCCCGCCCACCGCCAGGCAGCGCAGCGACGCCTGCAGCTTGTCGCCCGCCAGCGAGTTCAGCACCAGGTCCACGCCGCGCCCGCGGGTCCTGCGGAGTACCAGCTGCTCGAACGAGCAGTCGCGAGAGTTGCCGATGTTGGCTTCGGGTAGTTGCGGGAAGCGCTCGCGGAGGAATGCGCGCTTGTCCGGGGTTCCGACTGTCGTGAACACGGTGCAACCGGCGTGTAGCGCTATAGCGATCGCCGCTTGACCTACACCACCGGTACCCGCGTGTATGAGCACGGCTTCTCCTTTACGCATGCGCCCACGGACAGAGAGAGCGTAGTACGCGGTGGCGTAGGCTACAGGTACAGTCGCGGCCTCTTCTAGCGACCATTCCTTCGGCACCTCCCACATGAAGCCCTCGTCGGCCATGACGGTGGTGGCGAGCCCCTTGGCGGCCACCATGCCCATCACGCGCTTGCCGCTCGACGACCGCCCGCTGAACTCCAGCCCGAGGATACATTCCTGCGGAGGAAACGTTCACCTTAGAACGAGCTTGACTGTGTGCAAAAACTTTCAGCGTTTTAAAATCAATCAATTATATTTCTTATAAGTTTATATTGACACGCAAAGGATCACATCAGGCGGTAGTTATATCCAATGGAACGCCTAATGTCGCCGTCTGAAGTCAGCGTGGGGTTGCTTCGATTCAGCTACGGGAAGAGAGAAGTGTGTAGACATACCTGTCCGGCGAGGTCTCCGGGCAGCGCGTCGGGCGGCAGCTTGCCGGTGGCGAGCATGATGTCCCGGAAGTTGAGCGGCGCGTAGTACACGCGGCACAGGTCGGTGTGCGGCCGCGGCGGCGCGGAGGACGCGTGGCGCAGGTCGCTCTCGATCCAGCGCAGCGAGGACAGGTCGCCGCGGGTCAGCGTGTTCACGTACGCGTGCTCCACCTAAGGGGAATGTCACGGTTAACTATACTGTCACGAGTGTTGGTAGCTTTAGAGCGCCTTTAATCGGTCCTACATCCGATAGTCGGATCGGAAAATGTGTAATCGCACTTAGCATTTGAACCCCAATTTAATTAATGAATTGTTGGAATTTAAATATGTATGGGATAAAAGTTATTTATACTTTAGTTATTCAGCGATATGAGGGAATATTATCGAGTATATCAAATTTTTAAGAGAGCTATAGCAAAATTCCGAGGCAACTTTAGGAAGATGGTGAATTTACTAATTACTACCTACTTCGTAGAGACTGTTTCGAAATATTTTTTGCACATAACAGTAAGTAGTTACAAATAAGTGTGTTATAATTTATGTGGAATAAATTTGAGCTCACTATTCGCCAAGAAACTGTGTTCACTTTGGCGAAAAAATGCTTCAGTTTTTTTTTTTAATGAAATTTAATTACTATTTTTTTATCAATATATAATTTCTAGATTGACAATCATTTTACAATATACATTACATTATTATTGCTTATAAATAATAATAATAAATAAATATAGGACATTCTTACACAGATTGACTGAGGCCCACGGTAAGCTCAAGAAGGCTTGTGTTGTGGGTACTCAGACAACGATATATATAATATATAAATACTTATATACATAAAAAACATCCATGACTCAGGAACAAATATCTGTGCCCATCACACAAATAAATGCCCTTACCGGGATTCGAACCCGGGACCGCGGCGTAGCAGGCAGGGTCACTACCGACTGCGCCAGACCGGTCGTATATTAAATTAAAACAAAATAAAAAGTAAACCTTAACTAAATATTCCTAATTATGCTAGTCAAGTAGCCCGCCCCGCATCACTCCTGACGCAAAGGTACCCATCACGCTTGCTGCGTTTGCGCGCTGAACCGCGATGGACAACCTTTGCGCCAGGAACGACCCGGAGCCGGGGTAGAGACCCCTCCTGCAGGCGGCGCCTCAGCCCCCCCGATTGAATGAAATATAAGTTCGGCACATACCTGCAGCTGCGCCTCGGTGGTGTCGTCGAGCAGCAGATGGCGGAAGCAGCCCCACACGCCGGAGCGCAGCACGTTGAAGGCGAGGTCCTTCTGCACTTGCGTCTTGTACGCCGCCGCGTCGGGGCTGAACGCCTCCTTGGCCCCCGGGAGGTAGTACATGCGGACCTTGTCTCCTCCCGCTTCGCGTCGGAGACATGTGGCGAGCCCTGAACAATTTTATTTACGTGAGTTGTGTAATCGTCTGACTCCCTAGAGGCTATAGAAGTTTCATTTCAATACATTATATTATACTAATATGTCGTTCTTCTTCAGAGAAACATATCAAATTGTTACAGAAGAAAAAGATATAAGATTAATAAAGTATGAAAGTATAATATATAAATCTCAGTCTGTTATTAAATGGGTACTTTACATCTATTTAAAAATATTTTAAACGGATTACTCACGTGTTAAGTCGATATAACGCTCGACATGTTTCGATTCATTTCAGTAGCGACCCTGCCTCTACTCAGTAGCCGCGCGCGCATGGTATGCGCCCGCAGTCTGCGCCGCGCTCGCGACGAGTAAAGGCGGGGTCGCTACGAGTACTATTTAAAAAGATCTTCGGAAATGGATTGAAACATGTCGAGCGTTATATCGACTTAACACGTGAGTAGCATATTTTTAAATATGTTAGTCTCACGTGAGTTTATAGTTAAAATGACTATATACCTTGCACGCCGGAGCCGGCGTCGCGCGACCAGACATATATTCTTATGTCCTCGGTCTCGGCGCGCTTCATGGCGTCCTTGAGGGTCTCGACCCACGCGTAGTCGTCGTCGCGCGCCTCGATGGTGAGCTTGGTGGCCGGCACGGCGGGCTCGCGGCGCAGGAGCACGTACTCGCAGGACGCGGCGCGCGCGCGGGACACCTGTGGGGTAAACACGAATGTTTACTAACATAACTAAACGTTCATGAAGTGTATGAGGTTCGTACGAAGCGATTCTGCACAGGTTTTGAAGAAAAGTATAGCAGTATACCTCCTTATATAGATCGACAAATGTCGACTTAAACTACAGACATTTTGGAGCCTTAACTCAACTAAAATGCTTTAGAGCGCGGACTAGGCGAAATTATGGGTGATTATCTTGATTGATTGTCGCTTGCCATGCGACAATATGTAGAATACTTAACGAGTAGAAATAATAAATCTTCGTAAAAGTCAGCTATTTCATAGGTGGGTTCAGGAATGCTAGCCACGACAACAAAAAATCAGTCATCGCCTCGTTTCATACTTCTGTTATTTTTTTACGTGTTTCCGTGGCTAGCAATCTTGAACCCTGCACCAACACAGTGTCAGCTGACTACTACTGCTTTATTTATGGCCGTTAACCACTATACGAAAGTATCGCGCACGGAGACAAATGGTCACGGAAACCTTTTCGTGGCTTGGGGGTTTCTATTATACATATTTTTGCACTTTACTACAAGCCAGTAGGTATTTTGTTCCGTCTTGTCTCCTTCAGAGTGTCAGAAGTATAAAATACGTACCAGCGTGAGTCCAGCCTGCGTGAGCACAGCTTGCGCGGCGGCGTCGTCCAGGGCGCGCGCGGGCTCCTCCAGCAGCACGAAGCCGGCCGGGCCGGTGGCCGCGGCTAAAGCCGACAGCATCGCGGCGCCGTGACGCGACAACACGTCCGCTCCTAGTACTACGTGGCAGTCGGTTTCAATACCGCTGGTGGCGTCTTTCTTCGTCACCTGGAAAAATAACATTAGAAAATCTGTAGGACCTTAACAGCTAAAGGAAAAATCACGGATGAATTCAGCTCCCCATAATACTGATGTAGTGTGAAAAGAATTACCTTCGTATTGTTACGGACACGTATGAACGTGTCATGCTATTTCAGTCAGTCTCAGTACAAGATGTACTGAGATTGATTGAACTAGCATGATAAATACGAAGGAAACCCTTTTCGCACTATATGTGTAAGCGGTTTCGTTCTAATTTTAAAACGAGTGTGGGGTTGTAATGAAATTTCCACAGGTGCCACTAGTGTTTGATTGCGGATCCTTTTGTTTGACATAATGATTGAAAGTGATTGCAAGATTATCATTACCTAGTCATAATTCTGAAACGGTTAACTTTTCGGGGTTTTTTTAATGGGATAGGAGGCAAACGAGCAGACAGGTCGCCCGATGGTAAGCTATCACTGCCGCCCATGGACACCTGAAACACCAGAAGCTGAAGGTGCGTTGCCGGCATTTAAAACGGGTGTATGCTCTTTTCTTGAAGGTTTGAAAATCGTATAGGTCCGGAAATACTGCAGACGACAGTTCATTCCACAGTTTAGCTGTGCAGTTTAGTGTTTGATTGTCCATAAAATTAGTTGTATTAGTGAGAGTGAGCGCCACTGGTCACGCTGGCAATAGTCCCAGAGAGAAGTATGCGTACCTTGATGCCGAGCGGCTCCATGGCGGCGTTGTAGTGCGCCGCGTCGGCGCCCGCCGCCAGCGTCGCGTCCACGCGCACCGCCGGCTCCGCTTCCAGGACTGTGGACAACGTGCCCACAGTTAGTTAGGAGCTCGAGAGCTTATACGACAAAACAGACACAGAAACGTAATAATAGATGTAAGTCAAACTGAGATACCAACTCCGAAAATAACAAAAATACTTGGTTTAATTTTGGCGATTTTGGGGTCGGTCGCGGTTCAGTATAATCAATAACTTTGTGATTGGTGTAACATCCTGTGTAACAAAATTACTTCAAACTCGTTCAAGTAAGTAAAATTAACTAACCGCTGCAGGGTAGATGTTTCAAACATTGTGGGCGAGTGTGGTACACGGTTCGAGAGATCGAAGGTACTTTTTGAATTAGTAAAAGAGTGCAAGAGCTCAGGGTGTGAGGAGGTTACCCAAGTTGCCCAAGACAAGACCGGAGACAATGGAGGAATATGATTGGAGCCCTACACTCCAGCAGAGAGCAACAGGATATAAAGGAGTGTTACCTTGCATGGCGTGCGGCAGCAGCAGCGCCTCGGCGGGGCGCTGCAGCGCGGGCTCGGCCAGCTTCATCTTCAGCACGTTGCAGTTCTCCAGCGCCAGCTGCAGCGCCGCCGTCAGCGCCTGCCGCTTGCTGCGCCCCGTGTCCTCCGTGCCCACCCGCGCGCCGTCCAGCGGCACCCACACGTACTTCTCCAGCTTGGGCGCCGCCTGCGCGTTGGTGCGACGAGGCGCCAGAGACGTCTTCACGCCACGGAACTCTACCCCACCCGCCACGGTCACGTCCACGTTGCGGTGCAGCTTGATCGGAATAGTGCCGCCGGTCTGCTGCGCGGCCGCCTCGGCGGCCTCACGCTGCGCGATCGGGTCGATCAACGCGCGTTGCAGACGAGTGGGCAAGTAGAGCTCGCGAGTGTCGACGCCGATGATGCCGAACTGCAGCATCGTGTCCATGAACGAGATCCAGTTGTCCTCCCACTTGAGCTGGCCGTTCTTGCCGCGCCCGTCCGAGGATTTGATCCCCTGGAAGATGCCCTGGTAGTTGTAGCCGCGGAGGCGGAGTTCCTTGTAGATGTCCTCGGAGTCGAGAGCGGGGAGGTCTTCTTGCTTTTCTTCCGGGTCGATGAGGTCGGCGGCGGGCAGTCGCTCCGAAGCCGGGTCGTCGGTTAGACGCGCGGTGCCGGTGACGACGACGGCGCCGCCCTCGCAGACCTCGAAGTCGCCGGTGCCGCCGAGCAGCGTGACGAGGAAGCGCAGCGGCGCGTCGCGCGACACGATGGTGGCGCGCCGGAACTGCACGTTCTCCAACACCACCGGCGCCTCCTCGATCTTCAGGTTGTGCACCTTGGCCACCGTGCGCCACACTAGCGTCTGTCGGGAGAAACGAACACATTAGGAATGTGGCCTGTTTGAAATTAGTTTTTCACGATGCACGAAAATAGGTTATATATTATACAAGTTTTGAATGATTCACGATTAATTTGTTAAACTTATATTGACCGGGATACAGACCGTGATTAACTTTTCGATTTTTGTCGAGCTCTATTAAAGAGCGACTATTTAAAGTCCACCGCAGTGGTCTACTGTGGATCGATGAGGTCCAGAAACATCTGTGTGACCCTCAAGTGACCGAGTGGTATCAGATCGAACAGGATAAGAACGAATGGCGGAGTCTAGTGCCGGAAGCCAAGATCCACTTCAGATCTCTGAGCTAGCGCACCGCAGTAAGTACCGCTGTGTAACAAAATAATAACTTACTAGATATCCAGTGGCGGGGAAGAGGATTCTCCCGTCGATGTTGTGTCCGGCGATGAAGGCCTCGTCCGGCTTGCCGAGGTCGTACTCGATGATGTTCTCGCCGGTCCTGTTGGCCTGCTTGAAGTCGGCCACGGACCACTCGATGGAGTGGTCCCAGCCCACGGCCGACGCCAGCGCGGGCGTGCCGCGCGACACCGGGAACGACACGGCCGGGTACAGTCGCGCCACCTGTACAGTTAATAATTAATGTAAGTTTTTTGTACTTTCGAACTTTTATTAGTCGTGTACCTTTAACATCAATATATTCCTCAAAAAGCTATTAAATTTGTACATACACCAGTATCTTTTTGGCGCTTTTCGATACGGCGTATAAAAAGCACTTTTTAATAACATTTCATATAATTCTCCCACCTAGAAAATACATTACTGCCAATGTAACAACTAAATTCACACAATTCACCCGCCCAGAAAAAAAAACAAAAGCAGACAACTTTATTTTAATTATCGTCTTTGTCATATAAGTGAACATTATTAGACAAGTCTTTTTTTGTTTCCCGTTCTTTAGACGACAAACACTGTCGGGCATGCCTCGCTTCAGCTCAGCTGACAGTAGAACTCGACTTTGATCACCCTAGCACGCTCAGACACCACAACACAGGACTATCGGGTGTGAGTAGTAGTTACCTGTGGTTGCGCGCCGGCCGCGTACGCCTTGCCCACGGCACTGAGCAGGTGCACCAGGCAGTCGGGCGCGTCGCGGCGCACGAGCGGCACGTGCGCGGCGTCGGGCAGCGCGCGCTTGAGCACGGCCTGCAGCAGCGCGTGCGGCGCCACCTCCACCACCGCGGCGCGCGAGGGCACCAGCGCCAGCACCGACGCGAACCGCACCGGCGACAGCAGGTTGTTCACGTGGTACGCGGCGTCGCTCATTTTAGCTGGAAAATATTACATCACTTATTTCTTCTCACAACGAGAATATCAAGAGTAAGCTGAAGTACGTGGAAACCGGTGATAATTTGACCCGATATGAGTGATAATATGCAAGGCTCGAATAAAGGCCGGTCTTTTTGAAATCGTGACCGACATTTAGGGCACGCTTATAACTTGGCATCGTTCGGACTGTCTAGAGCCGATATAGAGCATACATATTAGGCATAAATAGGTGTCTATGTATGAAACATCGTAACGTTTTCTAAACAAATGACGGGCGTTCGTCCGAACCTTGCCGAGTGATACTATATGTCTCAAAATAATGTTAATATTGTTAAATGTAATCAGGGTCACTTTAACCGTTTATCGACCAAATAAGAGTCATCTGAACGAGCTTATTTTTTTTTTACTCAGACGTTCTTTGATCAGTGAAAACTCACCAAGATCCGAGCCCCACTGATCCTGAGGGATGGAGGATGAGAGCCAGCGCGCAGTGCGCGGTTTAGGCTTGGGGATGACCTGCAGCAAGCTGGTGCGCAGCTGCGTGGCGGCGGCGGCGATGTACTTGCTGTGGAAGGCCACGCCCGAGCTGTTGACGCGGCGCGCGAACACGCCCTCCGCCGACAGCTCCGCCACGAACTTCTCGATGGAGGCCGGCGGCCCGGAGATCTGCGAAAGACGGGAACGTTAATAGGATCAATTATTATTATTATTTATTAATCAGGCAGGCAGTTATAACAAGTGATAGTTGCATGTATCCAACAATTCTTTCTTAAGATGTGTTCTTTAAATTTGTTAAGTAGTTATCTAGTCGGTTCTTAAACTGGTTAACATTCAGTGCTGAGATCACGTCCTCTGGTAATTTGTTCCATGTTTTGACCACTCTGTTGCTGAGAAAATGTTTGCGAGGGTTGTTTTTAGATAATAGAAAGATAGATCATAGAATTGGGGAGGCAGAACAAGCTAATTATTTTTAAAATCGGGACTTAATCGCGTATGACTACTTATTAAACTGACCTCCAACGTTTCAGGGACGGCGTTGTCCCCGTGGCCTCGGAGAAGACTAAGCAAGCATGTTGCGACGATTTGAATACGTATGAAGTTTAAGGGCCGGTTGCACCAAACCGTTTGTGGCCGTTAAAGCGTTCGTTAAATTTGATTCAATTGTATGGTAAGTTCCATAGACGACTGCTGCGTGACGATGATGTGTCTGTTAAATGTGGTTGATGCAACTGGCCCTAAAAGTTTTGTGCGATCTGTTATACCACAAGTGTCGTTCATTTTGCTTGATGTTACTATAACTTGGTGTGGTAGAGGGTAATAGACCGTTCCTATCGAGCAAGCGACCGTAGGTTTTTTTTAGGAAAATTTAAAGACATATTTGGTTTTAAATTTTTCCAGTTGACAAGCGGGCACAATATCGGCGGAACAGGTGCCGCAACCGAATGGCAAAGGTAGTCTGGCTCTGTCGTGCCAATACGCAAGAGCGATAGGATAGATATCTATTACGAGCGTTTCGTTTCGTGAGCGTTTGTGCCATTCGGCTACGTACCCAGGGTTCCTTGTAGGCCTCTCGCACACGGGCTCGCGAGGCCGGCACCGGCAGTACTCACCGTGACGCTGTCGGCGGAGTTGTGGCAGGCGGGCACGATGTCGGCGGGACAGGTCTCCCTGCAGGCCTCTCGCACACGGGCTGGCGAGTACTCACCGTGACGCTGTCTGCGGAGTTGTGGAAGGCGGGCACGATGTCGGCGGGACAGGTCTCCCTGCAGGCCTCTCGCACACGGGCTGGCGAGTACTCACCGTGACGCTGTCGGCGGAGTTGTGGCAGGCGGGCACGATGTCGGCGGGACAGGTCTCCCTGCAGGCCTCTCGCACACGGGCTGGCGAGTACTCACCGTGACGCTGTCTGCGGAGTTGTGGAAGGCGGGCACGATGTCGGCGGGACAGGTCTCCCTGCAGGCCTCTCGCACACGGGCTGGCGAGTACTCACCGTGACGCTGTCGGCGGAGTTGTGGCAGGCGGGCACGATGTCGGCGGGACAGGTCTCCCTGCAGGCCTCTCGCACACGGGCTGGCGAGTACTCACCGTGACGCTGTCTGCGGAGTTGTGGCAGGCGGGCACGATGTCGGCGGGACAGGTCTCCCTGCAGGCCTCTCGCACACGGGCTGGCGAGTACTCACCGTGACGCTGTCTGCGGAGTTGTGGAAGGCGGGCACGATGTCGGCGGGACAGGTCTCCCTGCAGGCCTCTCGCACACGGGCTGGCGAGTACTCACCGTGACGCTGTCGGCGGAGTTGTGGCAGGCGGGCACGATGTCGGCGGGACAGGTCTCCCTGCAGGCCTCTCGCACACGGGCTGGCGAGTACTCACCGTGACGCTGTCGGCGGAGTTGTGGCAGGCGGGCACGATGTCGGCGGGACAGGTCTCCCTGCAGGCCTCTCGCACACGGGCTGGCGAGTACTCACCGTGACGCTGTCTGCGGAGTTGTGGAAGGCGGGCACGATGTCGGCGGGACAGGTCTCCCTGCAGGCCTCTCGCACACGGGCTGGCGAGTACTCACCGTGACGCTGTCGGCGGAGTTGTGGCAGGCGGGCACGATGTCGGCGGGACAGCGGCGCGCGGCGTCCTCCCAGGAGAGCCCCACAGCGGCCATGGCGCCCGGCGCCAGCTTGGCGTCCACGATGCTGCGCCCGCGCCAGTACGCGCACAGCACCGCCTGCTCGCCCGTCAGCGTCTCATCCGCGTACGCGCAGCCTGACGGGGAAATATACATGAAAACGAGTGAAAAAATGCTGTGATAACCGAGGCACCTAATATACCGGACCGCCTCTTTGTTTTTATGGTTACAAAGGTGTGTTACGATTACGATTTAGGCGTTATAGCCATATAAGATAAGCTGACGCAATACTTTCGATGCTGACAGTATTACTAAAACATATTTTATTAATTTCCAATTCCGTATACTTAGCTCAATACACTCATTTGTAAACGTACGATACGATCTGTTTCCGTTTAGCACATTTAGCGTCGCATTGAAAACGATAATACCCGATTCGTATAGGTTTCGTCATAATTTAATTATCATATCAATAAGAAGTTTCATTTGGTGGGTTTTAATTTTATAACTTTAAGTATGTTTGAAGTATCGACTGTGACTAAATTTAGACAAAAATAACTAAGCAAAAGTATATTAAATTTAATCTTGGCTGTCATCTTATGATTAATATTTCAAGATGTTAAGTTATATGTTCAACCGGAAGTGCTGAATTAACTGTAGGTATGTATCCTCAAAAACTTTTTATGTCGGATGTGATATTCAACTATAGGGTGAATACTGAATTATTAAAGTTTAAATTCCAACTAATAATCAAATCGGAAATCGGACTACTCTCAATAAAAAGAAATGTGCGTGGAGTTTCTTCGCGCGGAAGAAGTGAAACTTCGTAATGTGGAAATCAAAATAGGAAAGGGTATTTTAAATATTGGCAACACCGAGCGTTAAATGTTTAACGCTGTCAGTCAGGAAGCCGCATTAGCGGTTTCACTTCAAAAATGTCGTAAAATAATGTAAGAATACAACTCACCGACTTCTCCGACGGAGTGTCCGATGATGCCGTCGGGGCGCACGCCGAGCTCGCGCAGCACGTCCACCAGCGCCACCTGCACGGCCGCGATCGACACGAACGAGTTGATCACGTTGTCGAACGCCGCGTCCGGCGCCGCCGTGATCACCGTCTGCAGGTCCAGCCCGTGCGGCTTCAGCGCCGCCGCCGAGCGCGCGATGCTCGCCGCGAACGTCGGCAGTCTGAGCAGGGTCTTAGCCATGCCGGCCCACTGGGAGCCCATGCCGCTGAACACGAACCATACAGGCCGTGGCTCGCTCTCGCTTTCTAAAACTTCGATGACGGGTGCGGAGCCGCGCGCCGGGTCTAACACGGCGTACCCGCGACGAGGGTGACCGGGGATAGCTTGCGCGTGAATAGCGTCTAGCAACCCGTGTAGTTCAGCGTCGCGTTGGTGCTCGGCGGCTAACTTGAGCATCTTTTCTACTGCTTCATCGGTTCTTCCTGAGGCTAGCACGAGACGCGGCGCGGGGTACTCGGCGGGAGGGGGGCGCTTGCCGCTCTGGGACTCGAGGATGATGTGCGCGTTGGCGCCGCCGAACCCGAACGAGTTCACGGCCACTAGACCTCCTTGCCAGGGGGTGTTTTTGTCTACGACCTGAGAGAAAATATCCAGTAAGTATTTGCTTCATAGAAAGTTAAATGAAATGAACTATTTATTTTTCCGAGTAGGCATAATCCAATGCGCATATGAACGTCAAATAAAGCTTCTTCGGCTCTAACCCTACGCCTCAGCCTCGAGAAAATTTCAGTCCCCTCTCAGTTGGAGGGGGGTATCCACTATGAGACCGGCAAGAAACTCGGCGGGGCACTTCTTTTCAAAACATTACATCATATAATTAACATGCATTAAAAAACAAGACACAATTTAACATGCAAAAGTATT
This sequence comes from Leguminivora glycinivorella, assembly GCF_023078275.1. Lineage (NCBI taxonomy): Eukaryota > Metazoa > Arthropoda > Insecta > Lepidoptera > Tortricidae > Leguminivora > Leguminivora glycinivorella. The sequence goes on from NC_062982.1 coordinate 24,102,787, forward strand.
CATCAAAAAATATGAATTTGTTGACTTAGTTTTGGAGTGTTTGGTTGTTAGTTACCTTAATGCGGCCGTCGCTGAGCGCAGGGATGTCAGTGTTGGGGCTCTTGAAGTGCAGGTTCCCGGGGATGACGCCGCTCTCCATGGCCACGACCATCTTGGCGATGGAGCAGAGCCCGGAGGCGGGCTCGGAGTGGCCCATGTTGGACTTGACGGAGCCGAGGAGCAGTGGCGTCTGTCGGTCCTTGCAGAACAGGTCCGCGATCGCGTTCACCTCTTCGGGGTCTCCGACCTGGTAATAGAGCAATAGTGTCAAGCATATAGAAATATAAACTAATACAAAGTAGTTTTGTGTTTCACAGTGGCGACGCGTGAAAATTTTTGTTGGTAAAGCCGGAGGGGTTTTTGGGATCTGTTTTGTATGGATTTCTACAGATACTGCAGAATTTTAGGGAACCCGTTGGGAATCGAGTGGTATCGACGCTACGCCACTGGTGTTTCAAAGCTTGAATCTTATAATGTATGCCTTCAAAAAAAAAATATACAAAGTATAATTCATAATATAGTATGAAAATGAAAAAGCGAGCGAACTTTTTTGTTCGAAAGTCCTAAGCGGGAAGAATGTGTCCCTAGATAGTGTTGATATGTCGTGAGATAAAATGAAGTTCTTGTTTATAACTTTATAAGGTTCGCCTTAGTTTGCTTTATAGACAGATGATTTCGCGTAGATTATTATGTTTATTGCATTGTTACGAGTATGTTTGTGATTTATTAGGTATGTGCGTTAATTTCGTGCAAAAATACACGTATAAGTTTAATGGATTATCAGTATTATCACTACTTAAAGCGAAGCTATGCCGGCGTATCATGCTGCCAATTTTATCACTTATCCACGTGGATAAAGCATCCGTCACGCTTTAGCAAGCATGTCAGTGTGAGAGTGACAGATGTCTTATCCACGTGGATAAGTGATAAAATTGGCAGCATGATACGCCGGATGGTTTTGTTTATATTTTTAGCCATAAACGTACACTAAAGTTATATAATAGTTGTTAAGTACCTTGGTGCCGGTGCCGTGCGCCTCGACGTAGACGACGTCCTGCGGGCGCAGGCGCGCCTCCTCGAAGGTCTCCTGCGCGAGACGGCGCTGCATGCGGCCGTCCGGGTACGTGATGCCCTGCGCCTTGTTGCCGTCCGTGTTCATGCGCGCGCCGCGCACCGCGCAGTACACGCGCCGCGCCGCGCCGCGCCGCTGCAGCAGCACCGCCACCGCCGCCTCCGACCGCACGTAGCCGCGCCCGCTCGCGTCGAACGCCGCGCAGCGCCCTTCCGGCGACAGCATGCTCAGTCTGTGGAAGTTCAGCGAGTTGGCGGGCTTCAGACACAGGTTAGTGCCGGCGACGATAGCCGCGTCGCAGTGTCCCGCGCGGATAGCGCTGGCGGCTTGCGCGAGGGCGAACATGGAGCTGGAGCAGGCGGTGTCTATCGCGTACGAGGGTCCCTTCAAGTCGAAGGTGTATGAGAGCCGGTTGGGGAACATGGCGCGGCAGCAGCCGGTGAGCGCGTAGCCGTTGATCTTGTCGACGTCGGCGGTCCACACCTCCTCGGTCTCGGAGTTGGAGACGCCGACGTAGACGCCGGTGCGCGAGCCGCGCAGCTCGGCGGGGCTGAGGCCGGCGTCGACGATGACCTCGTGCGTGAGCTCGAGCAGCAGCCGCAGCTGCGGGTCCATGAGGTGCGCCTGCTTGGCGTGCACGCCGAAGAACGTGGCGTCGAAGTGCGCCAGGTCTTTGAGTTTGCCATTGCGCTCCGGCAGCCCGTGTACTCCTGCAATAAAAACAAATACAAATGTCAATATTGGTTTTACCGGAAATAAAATGGTTGAGCACTGAACAGTGGAATATATAGTACACAAGGTGTGTGTCACAAGGGAACAACTACCATACTGATTTTTTACATCACATATGAAAAAATGTTCACGTTAAGTACATATTTGTTTTCATTACCTATGCAAAAAAACGTGTCCTAGAACAAAATGTCCCTTTCATCGCTTCTAACAGGAAAAATGGTTTTTAATCTAAAGATATTGTAAATTAAATATTTCGCAATTTGTATGGCCCTGGGATTCGCTCGTGTATTACAGGGGAAACACGTGACAATAGGGTATCGAAACGTGATTAACCTATACATAAAAATATGTTGTGAGGAACAAGCGATAAACATATCGTGACATAGCTAGGAATTAATAACTGATCGTAAATTAGGACCGTCGTGCATACATTACTTACATATAACTCTTATTAGGTATTTGTTTTGTTTAGGCATATCCTTATTATTATATCCTTATATAACAGCCTGTCTTCATTGATTTCCCAGTGCGTCATGTGAACTTCATTTTGAATATTTTGACAACATTATCAGCGTAATTGCAAATCATTGTTTATTTAACAATGTAAACTCCTGACAGTAATTTATGTAACAATGTTAATCGTAGGTACCTAAACTTGTCGAGGGTGTTGAAATTAGATAAGATTCAGATTTCTTTGTTTCATGATAAGAATTACACTATAAATTTAAAGAGGCCGTTTCTTTTAAGACTCTTATGAGAGTTATGAGCTATTTGTTAAAAGGCTAGAAGATTCTTTAATTGACGGGGCATTCATCCGGTTCCGGAGTTTTATAGTAAACTGAATATAAAATAATTTATGTAATATTACTTTTTTTTAAATTTTTGTGTTGTATTTTACCTTTGCATAATATTTTTGACATAATTTATTGAATTGAATTGCGGCGATCATCGCAGAGATCGGGCACTGAGATCACATGGCCCTTCGTAACATAATATTTGATTTGGCGAGTTCAGGGTCAATGCCGGCGCGCGCGCATCACGCCACCTAACGGTGAAAGCTGCCGCCGCCCGCGCAGATCGCGAGCCTTATCACGACGGCGCAGAGTTCACGGGCAGGTTGCAGTTGTTATAGTACACCATTCACCATCAGCCGACGCGAACACGCGACCAAAGCTGTATTCCCTTTCTCACGTGGAAAACGCGAGGGACCAATATAAGCCAGTTCGAGTTCTATAGAGCGATATAAAATAGTTGAATTTAAATAACATTTCAGTACAAATTTTCCGTGATAACTTATGATTTGATGTGATTTTTATTAAGTGTTAATAATTAGTTTTATGTATTAGTATTACCTGTGTTCTAAAGTTAGTTTCTAAGCTTCGCTCGGTTTTATTAGGGTTCCGTACCTCAAAAAGGGAAAACGGAACCCTTATAGGATCACTCATGCGTCTGTCTGTCCGTCTGTCACAGCCAATTTTTTTTATTATATCGTGTTTCTCGAAAATCCTCGTTTTCCGGGACCTAAGACTAAGCTAGATCGATTTTTCACATCTGTAATCCCACATAACAAATTTCAGCGAAATCGTTAGAACTGTTTCCGAGATCGCCGGTATACATAAAAAAATCTACAAGAATTGCTCGCTTAAAGGCATTAGTTAGATATAAGGACCAACTAACACTGGTTATCCGGAGCGTTCGATGCTCCCGCGCACAATAACGGCGGACCTACAATTTACCGGAACAATGCGATGACGACACGCTCGCGGTTATGATACAATACAAATTACTCCTCATCAAGATAAAGGAATTTTACCAATTACTTATTTATGCAATCTTATTTTCATTCATATATTACGCAGACTTTTTTTAAGCCAACTTTGGTCACGCTTTTCCCTGGCACTTTATACAAAGTGCAAAAAATATGAATACTCGACCATAATGTGCAGGGACCTCAAGCATGTATATTTTTATTGCCGACTATCCCTGCCTGTTGCTGTGACGTAATATGGATGCTCCCAAAGAATAATTATAATTGGCATACATTCCGCGAGTTGAGAGATTTTGTTCGTGTTATCTCTAGTAACGTATGAGTATGACATAAGAGTGGCGGAAGGTGACCGAGAGAGACCTCGCGGTCGCTCGGCGCCGGCGCGCGAGATAATGGCCAAGAGCACGCGGTCCCTCGCGATAGCCACGATACTCTCACGTTGGCATTTTACGAGTACGCGGTGGTTCCTAATGTCATGTAACTAATCATAATTTAACATTTAGCCCACGGTTCTGATATTAGTACAAATTAATTGTTATTAAATTTGCACAATTCATATGGGAGAGAGATTTTCTTTTGTATTGTTTGATTCGAAACTGAAATAATTCAGTAACATTCATTCAATTTCTATATGTATGTACAATGTACATCACCATGAGATTATGTTGATATACTACTGATGTATGCCACTACATTTTTTATTCATCAATCCCCTTGTCGATATAGTATACAAATACATACCTATAGTATAACTATCATGATACAGTATAACTATATGACATCTTATTGAATTTAACCAAAGAATAAGAAGAGACTTTTAGAGTTTATTATGGAAGTTGTCTATTATAATCGCGGTTCAAACCCGGCGTTTAGGTTTTAGATAAATTACAAATTTAATCTAAATATACACACAGAGCTAAAGAGAAATGCTGCAAAAAGAAATAGAAAAAGACAAGAAATAGTAAAGAAGGAATTGAAAGAAGAAAGACAAAGTTTCCGTACACGTGACAAAATGCCATAAAAGTAAACAAAGAACTACATTACAAATGAATGTATTCCACGTCATTTTGTATTGCATGCCTCTATAGCCACGCCCGCGGAATCCTTACAACTGCGCCCATCTCAAGCCGCACTCCCGACATCATCCAACAACCATTCCATCCATGACATACTTCCGTAACAACTGTATGCAATAAGAGATCTATATAGACTTGACGTGTAACGCGTATCTTCGCGTGGGTGATGATACGTAGCCCTGTAAACAATTTGTTTTTTCCCTTGACCTAATGTTATCTTTCTGTTTATTTACAATACACGTTTGCAAATCTTTGTAACTGTTGCGAGGGACACTAAAGAAAATTCTTGCGAAGACAATATTGTAAAAGTTATTTTTTAACCCCCGACGCAAAACGATGGGGTGTTATAAGTTTGACGTGTCTGTCTGTCTGTGTGTGTGTCTGTCTGTGACATCGTAGCTCCCGAACGGATGAACCGATTTAGATTTAGTTTTTTTGTCTGAAAGCTGAGTTATTTCGTATCGTATTATAAATCAGTATCAAGTTGATTCTGAAAACTTGCATGACTTGTATCCCTTGTGTATGGGGGTGATGTAAAAAGTAGGTTTAGTTTTCTTTAACTTTGCGACGCTCGATATCTATTGGAAAGACGCGAACCTGTATTATACATAAGTATGTATAATATCAATACGAATACTGTTATATCTCATAGATTATATGCACAAGTAGAGCGGTTACAAGTCAGTACAATTACTTTATAACACTTTAAATTCTTGCGTTTTGTACACATTTTTACCACCGACATTTTTACCGACGTTTCGGCCAGATGCACGCTAAAAACAGTCAATGCAACTGCAACCTGGCCGAAATGTCAGAAAAAGGTAAAATACTTAATGTTGTTTTACCGCGTCCGACCCGCGTGTGACTTTAAAAGCAAAAGTACTTTATACCTTCAGAGCATTGTGTTTATTTCTGCCGCAATCCTTGTAAAACTGTGCCAATAATACCGAAATGTTCCGCGAAAATAAGATAACATGCGGGATCAACCGATACCACAACCTGCCAGTTTGCGCTCGTATTGACCCCTAATTACATCATGATATTATTGAGTTAGTAAAATATTTGCTCCAAATTTTCTGCCCATTCAAAGGTTATTACTAGAACCATACCATAGTAAAAAAATAAATAAGAAGGAAATAAATAAATAAATATAATAGGACATTTTTACATAGAGTTTGAGTCCCACGATAAGCTCATGAAGGCTTGTGTTGTGGATACTCAGACAACCATATAGGTACCTACATAAACAAATATACAAATACAATAATACATATAGAAAACATCCATCATCCCATAACAACAAATATCTGTCTATAATGGTTGTCTATTGTTTGCCCGACAGTCATTTAACATAATATTCATTTGCCCGAATCTAACTTGCCTGAATTTCATTTGCCCGAATGATTTGTTTACCATAAAAATCATATGACATACTCGTTGTTTATCCGAATATTACCTTCCATAATCATACAATGCCATACTATTTGTTAGCCATATTATTAAGTGCAATAATATGGTTTCATAGAATATTCAAACGCCATAAGCAATTATTGCCATATTAATTGTTGCCCATATTATTACCTAGCCTAACCTACTTTCTGATAGCAGTTTCATTTTCCAGGGGTCACAGTTCTAACCTAACCTAACCTACTTTTCCAGCAGTTTCATTCTCCAGGGGGTCACAGTTCTCACCTAACCTAACCTACTTTCTGATAGCAGTTTCATTTTCCAGGGGGTCGTAGTTCTAACCTAACCTAACCTACTGTCTGATAGTATTTTCATTTTCCGGGGGGTCACAGTTCTAACCTAACCTAACCTACTTTTTAAGCAGTTTCCTTTTCCAGAGGTTCACAATTCTAACCTAACCTAACCTACTTTCTGATAGCGGTTTCATTTTCCAGGGGGTCACAGTTCTAACCTAACCTAACCTACTTTCTGATAGCAGTTTCATTCTCTAGTCCTTCTAGTACCTATTATAGTAGTTTTCGATTCTGCCAAAGCACATTATGGAAATTGACTTTTCTGGACGCTAATTTGTATGACAAATGATGGTATGGAATGTGGTAATTACGGATTTCGATGATTCTGACAAATGACATTATGGAAACTGACTTTATGGGAAACAAAGTTTCTGGCACTAGATTAATATAGTAAACAATGATTATGGCATAAGATGTTATGAGAAACAATATTATGATTATTGAATAGGATGGCAAATAAAATTATGGCAAATGAAATTCTGGCAAATGGGGGTATCCCGTCTATAATCTATAAGGAACAAATATCTGTGTCGTCCCACAAATAAATGTCGTTAAGGGATTCGAACCCAGAACCATCAGCTTAGCAGGCAGGGTCACTAAGCGCTAATAGGCTAGAATGATCGTCACGATAAGGAGTAAAAAAGAAGTAGGTGAGGCTCTTTTTACACTACACAGCTCTTTGTTATACCTTTGTACTGTGCTCTCTTCCGGACTTTTCCTTCATGATCACCTGACATGACATGTAGTGTCTGATTAAGATCTACATCTGAGACAATAATCTGACTCAATATTCTCACGACTTTGATTCGTTTATCAAAACAAAAGGACACGCAAGTATATTGATGTAAGCAATGAATTATTAATATATTCAATAAAAAGGTTAATTACTCAATGACTCATATTACATATTTCATTACTTATACTTGATGGTGAAGAGCTATTGCAAGTATTTAACCTCTGTGTAATACCCTTAGGTATTGTAGATTTTTATTGTACACAACATAAATTGTCAAGATCTCTATGAGTTGTTATGTAAGTGTCACTAAACAATCGGAAGGTACACGACGTCAACCGCATGCAACGGGCAGTTTCATTAAGTTTTATTAAGCTGTAAATCACGCAACCTATCACTATCACGCTTATATTTTAAGTAGATAGGTGTAAATAACACTCTACATCTATTTCAGGTGTAGGGTTTTTGGGTGCCATGATCTCGAGGGTAAATCCGCGGCAAGAGTAACATGAGTCACGATTTTCTAGCATGTTCCATTTATTCACGATGCAAGTTCAAGTGATAATCTATCTCTAAATAAGTGTTACTTTCCCGATATATGCATAGATCGTTTAATTTACAGCTATAGCTATAGTTCTAATAAACACTCAATGAACTCGTTACTTTTACGTGGATTCACCCTCGATGTGTCTACAAGTTATCTGAATTAAATGGGACTACAAAAACCAAGAATAAGTGGAAAATAAATAAATAAACTATCCTTCATTAATGACCCTCTAATATGATAGGTTCTCTTATAGCATTAATGATTTAGATTTAGATTTCTTTATTTCATGATAAAAATTACACTATAAATTTGCTACATGTCAAAATTATGTTTATCTTCTCATCATGATCGTCAAAAATTACATAATAGATTCCAAATAAAAATAATTGTGTCTCCCAATAAGGATCGTCATTTACAAAGAAAGAAAATACACATGCCAAGCTAAATAAAATTAATAAATTAAGTTACAATATCATGAAATTATCACGAAGCAAGAAAATATTATATAACAGAGAAATATAGGTATAATTATATCATTATTATTAATGTTCTAAGTATTTGTTGTAAGAGGTTTTATTTTATGATATTACTGTGTTCCATAGTTAAAATAGTAAGCATTCAGTGACACTTCCAGAAGATGCAGAAATTTTTGTATAGAAATTGAAACCATAAAATCATAACCCTTGATCGAGTTGAAGTTCTATTACGAATTTCGAAAGTCATAACCATTTAGGTATGTCTTTAGTAACTTTGAGTAACTATTATGATGCTTTTACCAGCTGACAGTTAATCCACTTCTTATCAATTGAAGTTCTGTTACGAAGTCATACCATATACTGTACAAATGTGTCATTAATAAGTACTTATAAGTAGGTTGGTATGAACAGCTGATAGAGGTCAACCACTACCACTACTACCAAACCATATAACTATTTATAAAGTGCGTGCTCACCGGGTGTCCAGCGGCGGTCATCAGCGGTGACCAGGTCCACGCCGTCAAACAGCTGCTGCGCGAACTCCTCGATGTTGTTGGACTCGGGCAGGCGGCCCGACAGCCCCGTCAGCACCACGTCGTCGTCAGCGCCTCCGCGGCCGTTCGCTACGCTCGGCATCTTTCACGAATCTGCAACAAGCACAACCGTTTCACAACTTTCCACAGTCTGCACTGCACCGGAGAAAGAGGGTGTCTCACCTCTATCGGATCAATGAAACACCTGAATGGTCTCCACTAAATCACTTCGCGGATTCGATTGTTGAAATGCGACCGAGCTCGGCTACCTCCCGGGTGAGATTGAGAGGAGTTGGGGACGTGGACAGCGGCGCGAGCACGCGGAGAGTGGAGTCGGGCGCGGGCGGCGCGCGGTTAAAAGGGCCCGATATCGGGGTCGCGACTTGTCAGCTGCGACGCACGTCGAGGCTCTGCCTTATCACGGGCGCAAGGACGAGCAAGGTCGACTGTTTTCCGAGTGACCCGTCCGCTTCGACCTCCACGGGGCTAGCGGGTGCAGCAGCCGTGGCGACGGCGCGGCGCTGGGACGCGATACGAGCTCATGGAACACCAAGCTTGGCAAACGAACACGGACAGTTGGAGAGACGTTTGCCTGTTCTCTTTGGTGTTTGCGTGCCGGGGTGAAAAGCGTGTTCGACAAGCGTGGGGATCCCGTGTTTATGTTCGGTACTGTTTGGTATGTATTTGATATTAGTGTCTAACACCAAGCGTGTGGAGCCATTACTACATTTACCACGACAATCGTACAATAGCGCTTTGTGTGCCAATTGCTGTCATCGGCCGTTCGTGCCAGTAAGTAGTTGAGTACAATCGGGACATTATTAGATTACCCGAGAGAAGTAGCGTTCATCCTTTATAATTTTAGCGTTAGTACTAAAGGACGGGATGAAATATAATGGGCTCAATTTTATACGAATGCTGCGTAGACACTAAAATTCGAAAGTTAGTAAAAGAGAGATTTGAATAGCTCTTATAAAAACTACCTGCTTGAAAATGATATATTAGAAAGACGAAAACATATTCCTTGAGGACTTAGTCTAACGCTGCTGCGTACATTACCTACCTGCGTATTGCACGTGTAAAAATATGTACATGACATAGGTCACATAGGTAAAGTAGGTACCTACACTGAGAGAGATCAAGGCCTGTCGAAACTTATTATTAGCATAAACTTATTTTCGCTATGAAATGAACAGCGGTTTCTACTGCACTTTTCATTCCACCATTTAAAAAAATGTCCCGAAAACACCCCTTCCATTACGTACATCACGTTAAGATTTTGTGTTTGTATGCGCGTGACAAGATAGAAACTAAAATGTCCATACATTTCCAATATTTTCATATACAGCGAGCTCAAGCTAAACGGAAGCACCAGCTGGTGATTCTGAGCTCAACCAATCCAAAAATATCAGGATCTGAGAGATCTTCCGCCTCTATATTCATATAGAAAAATTATAGAGACGAAAAAAGGCGCAGTGTGCAATGTGAATAAGATATCTCTCTTCCCGAGTGATATGCCAGGTCGAGGGTCAACCCCATGCGAATCTCACGTTGTTATCAGAGCAGCAGTACATTCACCGCCACGTGCTGATGATGAGGATTTTCTGCGTGATATACTTAGGTACCTAATTCACCAACAAAAGTTGTACAGATGTTTAACTTGATTTGACGTCACAGTTCATGTTTTAACGCGTGGTTTACTTCTATGTACCTACATTAATTAGTGTCAGGTCAACGGCAAAACCAATACGAATTTGTATGTACGTGCGATAAGTCGATAACATTCAACGCCACATGATAATATGTAATCTGCTGCGTGAAGAGGGCCCGTACCCGTAAAGAGGGCATCACACTTTAGGCACTATAACAACCAGTCACAAAATAAATTAAAGTAGATTCCATCTTTACATTAGAACCCCAAAGAAAGTTCCGTTGACGCGATTTAGAAATCGTCAGCGCCATCTCACGTGATATTCACTAAACTATTCATGGACGCGAAAAGTTGCATATCATGAATTTCTACGCGTGATCTACATTATGTTAGTGATGCGTCAGTTCAAGGGTAAACCTGTTCGAATTTCACGTCGTAGGTACCGTACAATAACATTCGCCGGCACATGGTATATAATGTGTATCATGCGCGAACCAGCTTACCTATCTGTGAGACAATACGTCGCGGGTCACAGGTCAAATACGTCCGTGTTCAAAAAACTGCAAATGTGTACGTAAACAAATTCTTGACGCCACGACCGTTATTTAGTTACCATTAGTTTTTATTTTAGTAAATAAGTCGGACCAAGGTAAGTATGAATTTTGATACCTGGTCGCGGAGAAATTATTATAAAAATGAAACCTTTTAAAACTGATTATATTATCAACGTAAAACTTGCAAAGTTTCGTTATTTTTGTTGATTAAATAAATCTCAAAAATGTATCTAGTTTGTGATGTATTTTTTAATTTAGGTATTTTACCTAAGTATTTTTTAGAGGTGGAACTACAATTTCTTGAAGTGCTGTCTGTACTGACATGTTATACAAACACGTATAGGTAGTGGAAGGGCGATAGTAGTATTACTGAAGTACATGGTAGGGCTTGTAGAGGCGATCGAGCCCTTGAGGGCGTAGGCCGTAGCGCTACGCACGGCGCTACGAACAGTACGAACGGGGCTACAGGCGCGTATGTTTACATTGTTTACTCACGGAAAGTAATGAGTTTTTAAGTTACAATCTCAATTTTAATGAATTTCGTAGAGGTAATTTAATTATAATTAATTGAATAATAACAAATTTAAATACCACCGCAAGTTGAAGTTATATTGTGAAGAATCATTAACTCATATATTCTTGCGAGAAGATGGGTGTTGATACGTGACGAATGTCTGAGGTTTTGTTTTGTGTGAGATTGGATGCTAGGTCTTCATCTGTTGTTTAGTATATTTAGTGTGTTATGTTAGGTTTTATAGTTTAATATTTGTTGTTACTTGTTGTAATGTGTTTTAGTTTTATATACTGTCATACTGTGTAATTTCTTTGTGTAAATAAATAAATAAAACGATAACGGCCAAATCACTAAAGTCTATCTCCCTATTCCATGATGTCACGACAGGAACGCTTTATCTTCTCTGCCACGTGACAGGTCACCGTGTGATATCGAAGTTGTAACCTCCCTACTGTGCGCCTGCGCACCCAGTGATGGCCTGAAACGTCATATCACGTTGGAAGCCATGCTCCAGACATTACACGTCGTTTTGACGTCTACGTACGAATGTAATGTAGGGTCATGTTGTTTTGTTAGGCCTGATTTAGACGGCGTGCGAACTCGCATGCGATTTTAGTTACTTTGCGGGCTGTTGAGGTTACATACCGCAATGTAATAAAACTCGTTTGCGAGTTGTCGTACCGTCTAAATGGGCCTTTATTTTATTTTATTATTTATTTATTAACATGGGTCACTATCAAATTTACCTTATCGCTAAAAGACTATATAGCTGACACGTCTGGATTGTGTTATGTCTTTGTGACTACGTAGACATGAATGCTAAATGTGTCTTTAGCAAAACGTCTGGATCTTAAAACGTAACAATTTAAAATGATCTAACTGCAAAACATCTTCATCTTCGAATGTCTGTATTACAAAACAGACATGAACGCTAAACAGTCAAGGAGCAAAAAATCTGGATTGTTTAATGTTTTTATTGCTAAATAGAATATACGCCAAACGACCCGTTAGCAAAACGTCTGGTTTTAAAATGCTTAAGTGTCTTGAGAATTCAAACCTTCTCGCACTGTTAATAAGAACTGTTCTGTTACATATTTATAAACCATGGCGAAGACACATTATATTTCCGGACGTTTTGCTACTGAATAGTTCTGTGTTGACGTCAATTAACTAACTACACTTTTGGCTTTTTAGATATGCTAATCATACGGACTATGTATATTTCCAGACGTTTGGCTACTCATTCATTCTAAGTCTTAGCCATCCAGTTAAATTTACTTTTTGCTGATTGAGTATTCTACTTTCATGTCATCCCAGCTGAATTGACTTTATACTGACTGTATATTTGAATTTTCTGACATCTAGCCGAAATAGTCGTTTAGCGATAAGGTAAACTTGATAGTGACCCATTAACATAAATGTATACAGCTTATACAAGTACAGTGTCCCACAAAACAGTTTCCACGGTTTGACTGTGGGATCGTGCAGTCTCTACTCTCTTATATTATAAAATAATCTATAGTATTAAATACTTGGGTATGATAAACTATTTCTATACACAATTTATGAGGTAACTACGCAGCTTTTTACCAAATTTAACTTTGTTGGCTTCCTGTCTGATGTCAGTGGGCACTTGGGCAGGCTGTTGAGTATGTAGGGAAGGCGTTTGTGAAGACATCTATCGCCGTAGTAGTTAGTGACCCTGGGCACAACAAACTTGCCCGCAGACACCGACCTGGTTCCACAAACATCGTTAGAGTGTAACTGGGTATGCTCTCGACTGCCATGGTTGTTGTACAAAATTAAATATTTATGCTTATGGCTCACCGGAAGAATATTACATATTTTGAACAAATTTCTGTAGTCTTTTTTATTTTTATCTCTAGTTTTATTACTTACTAACAATTTTAGGAATCTTATTTATTATATATCGTTGTCTGAGTACCCACAACACAAGCCTTCTTGAGCTTACCGTGGGCCTCAGTAAATCTGTGTAAGAATGTCCTATAATATTTATTTATTTATTTGCATACATTCTATCTTGTTTAGATTCGTTTTAGTTGTTAATCCGTAACAGTCTAGAGCATAACCAATTATCGATTCAACTAAGGATACATATAAATATTTTAGAATATGCAGAGGTACTTTGAATCTTAGATAATAAAATTTTCCTAATAATATTTTAAGCTTGCTATAAATAAAGTCAACATGTTGCGTGTTCAACAAGTCAAGTGTTCATCTACTTTAAGGCCTAAATATGTTACACATTGAACACGAGATATTAGGATTACATTGGTAGACTAATATATTATTATGCATACAAGAAAAATTATGGGTTATAATAGGAGTTGACAGGTTAGATACTTCTAGGTAGGGAGATCGAATGAATAATAGCTTAGTTTTATCAGAATTAAGCACAATGCCATTATCATGCGACCAACGAACTACTGCATCGACATCTTGCTGAACCAAGCGGCAGGTGTCGGGCAGCTCGCTCGCACTGCCGGCGCGCAATATGCACAGGTCGTCGGCGAACATGTGCGCCGAGCAGCGCCGCAGCACGCCGCACAGGCTGTTCACGTGCATCAGATAACTGACGGGTCCGGTACAAGAGCCCTGCGGCACTCCACACGACACCTGTCGCTCGTCGCTGAGCGCCGAGCCGACCCGCACACGGTACGAGCGCCCGGTGAGGTAGTCGGTATAACGGCCAAATTATGTATGTTTATTAATTATATTAATTAGGTATGTTTATAAAAAAGATTACTAGGTATGTTTTAGCTCTCCAGTGTTTTTAATGAAGCATGCGTGATCGCACTCGGGGAAAAGCATGATAAAATACAATAATGTAAAATAAACATCACAATCAAAATAAATAAAATGATAACGGTCAATTTTAACTATAAAACTCCCGTGAGACTCATACATATTTAAAAATATTTAAGCGGGTTACTCACGTATTAAGTCGATATAGCGTTCGACATGTTTCGGTTCAATTTCGAGAACCTTTCTCAAGAGTAGCGACACCCCGCCTTCAACGCTACGCTACGCTTCGAACGCTATATCGACTTAATACGTGAGTAACCCGCTTAAAATATTTTTAAATATGATAACGGTCAAGTCTAACATCTATGTCGTGATGTCGTGTCTCGACCACGTGATAGGTCATCAGGTCACATCGAAAATTCCTACTATGCGCCTTAGCCTATTGCTTGATACAAACGCCATATTATCACGTTCAAAGCCATGCTCCAGTCATTACAACGTCATTTGTCATGTTCTTATGTTATTTATTATCAGAGATCGGAAAAATTTGCGTCATTGCTCGCAATAATGTGGACATGTCTCCAAAATTAATCAAATAATTAATCATTTAATTAATTTCTTACTTGACATATAATTTGATTCCTAGTCAACAAATACAATTTTTTCCAAATTTTTAGCAGTCAGTTTATTTTTTTTACATCAAAAACATACTTAAGTGCTGAAAAACTCCGCTCGCAATCCACTGATGTTAAGACAATTCTCCATACAAACGCTCTCGACTATTTCCTCCCTGGTTTTTGAAGATAGAGCAATGATTTTTTCAACACAGATTGTTATTATTTTTATCTGTGTCGGACCGTTTTGATTTTTTTGATTTTCTGCTTTTTTAAAGACTCTAGAGCCAATCAAAAATTTCCAAAAACGGCCTTTTTCATTGTTGCGCAAAAAAAGGTGTGATACTCAAGATTGGTAACAATTAACCAAAAAAGCTAAACGGTCCGACATAGATTATTTCATTGTTATTCAGATTCTCAAATTTCGCTCGATTGATTAAGTTTTGAAGGAGGAAAGAGTCGAGAGCGGAATCTCGATTTTAAAGATTTTTTTGAAATATGTTTTGACTGAGTTGTTCTGACATGTAGTGCGTATTATTATTATTAGTTATTATGTTCTTTCATTAATTTTAATTTTTTTTTTATCATTATTTTTATCATTGTTTTATTTAATAAGTATAATAGCAGACGTTTTTATTGGGGGTTTTTATTGTATAATATGTTTTTGTTTGTATTATTTTACTGTATATATTAGACTTACTAGGTTAATATTTATTGTACATACACATTCAAACACGATGTCAAATTGTTCATGAATAAATAAACTAAACTAAACTAATAGACATTTTTTTTTTCGATAAATCGAGTTAATAACACTTGTATATTTAACTAAAATTCCCAAGTTGAAAGGGGGGCTCCTTTCCATTTTAGCATTTTCGCTACTGAAGTAGTTTTATAGGAATATTATTATTCCAGTATAATTCAGAGTTATTTTCTGTTCTAAGTTGTGGGCGATAACCTCAAAATCGGGATTTAGTATCTGCATAGTTGTTTGAATTTACATCAATATAAGTAGGTCAATCATCAATATAGGTAAATACGCATACGTACCATTTTCACGTCGTATTATATTAAATTCAATTTTCGCCATTAATTCGTTTTTAACCTGGCGATATTAGGTAGGTACTCATCAGTAAAGAAAATGCCATTATTTAATTTTGCTGCCGTTCAGGTAAGGTACGTACGTAATTTAGGTACGGCAAATACGACTGTAATTTGAATACTATCAATGTCAATATATATACAGGGTGTAACATTAATGCTGGTGATCCATTTAAGAGCATAACCGGTATCGAATAGCGGTTACGAATACCACTTCCTTTTTTTTTAAATAAACACCATGAAAATTAAAGGTACTATAGAAGGTAATGTATAAGCCGTAGGATTTATCTTCGGCAATTATGTTACATAGTGTATATTAAGAAAAAGTGAATCCACGGAGGTTTTATATCTAGAGAACTAGACGAACTAGTTTAAAAAAATCTACACTTTAACAAACTTTTGTATTTATTGACTAGGAATCAAATTATATGTCAAGTAAGAAATTAATTAAATGATTAATTTTGGAGACATGTCCACATTATTGCGATTTGCGAGCAATGACGCAAATTTTTCCGATCTCTGTTTATTAAACAATATACATATTTTAGCAGTGTTTTTAAGCGAAGCATGCGTGATCGCGAAAAGTATGACAGTTTACATTGTACAAAGCGGGGCAGAAGTTAAATATTAAACACGAGAGCAAAATACTTGAGTTTGCAATATTCTTACACCCTGAGTTACACACAATGTTTTTCATCACACTGGCAACATAAAAAAAATATTAAATACGGTAGAGATGTAGTGCGAAAAGAATTTCCTTCGTATTTTGACGGTATTTCGTATTCGTACGAACATGTCATGCTAAGTACTAGACGTACTTACCTACACAGATAGAAAATATCTCTTCAACCAAAGAAACCTATTTGAACCAAGAGATATCCAGTTTCCCATATCAGGAAGATTTTAATTACTTGATATAAAACATAAAATGTCTCGATGTTTATTACTTGCACTAACCATTTTATATCTTAACATGATTAGCAAAACAATCTTTTTTTAAAAACTTAATCATTTATTCCAAGAGCGTAAACGTTTTGTTCAGTGATAATTATTACTCAGAAGCAAATCAGCAAGTTCTTAAAAACAAGTATAATATTTCTTGGTTCTAAGTAATAAAATTGTTGTATTAAGAGTTATGACGGTTTTCGGTTAAGAGTTATGCATAATTAAAGTAAAAGTTAATGTTTCTTGGGGTGAAACAATTAGTTACTTACACCAAATATATACATTTTTCATTTTAAAAGTTCTGACGGTATTAGATGAAGATTTACATGTTTGAAGTTAGATTTAATGTTTCTTGGGGTGAAACAGTAAGTATCTTAAACCAAATATACTTACTTCTTGGATGTAGAGATGGGTAGGGGTGAGTAAATACTGAGTATTTACCCGTAATTTACTCAAAGCACCGAGTAAATACTCGTATTTACTCATTTGGGTGAGTAGAAACTGTTACCTAAAAATAATTTAAAAAATGAGATTTAAGTACTTAATCGTGTTTATTTTAACTTTGTGGACATTTTTATATGAGATTTATATTATTAGAAGCTTATGGGAGTCTTAGTTTGTCGAAAAAGAGGTAATCATTGTGAGAAAAAAATAGTGATAATTTTTAGTTAGCAGTTTTGTTTTAAAAAAGCAGGTATTTACAGTAAAAGTATGAGACTTAAATTAAATTGATGTTCTAGATAACGGCATGACGTTCGGAAGTGATTGTTAATGTGGTACTTACGACCTTTTATTAAGGGTTTTCTAAAGAAAACTCAAAAATGGCTCAGCTGGTGACGTTTAAAGTACTAGTTTTGTGTTTTGTATTATATGGGCAATAATTTGACGGTTTCTAGATATTTTTCCAACAACGAATTCGAAAGTTATTAAGGTATAAACATTATTTCGGCCTTAATTATCGGTTTATTCCAAAACTGTTCATATTATTAAAAAACTTTTTTAGAAACATTCAATTAATTTTTAAAGACCTATCAGTACCGTTACCATGGGCTGCCCAAGTGAGAGCCGTATTACTTTACTTAGAAAGTGAGTGAGTTTACGTTTGTTTACATTATATTGTACCTAACTTCACTCCAAAGAAGCTGCTTCTGTCCCTTTCTAAGTTTATGAATAAACGGACAAAGAACTATAGACGAATGCTACGCCTCTGGTGTTTACGCGATGGAACTAAAATCATAAGTAAATGTAATTAACCCAGGGAGAATAGAGGTAAGGAGGAAAATTTGTCGAAGTAGAACAGTCGCAAAAATGACCGGCTGATGCCTTGTAATTGAGGTTACAAATCTCTCATGTCTTGCTCAATGATCAGCGACGTGACATGACATTAGACGTTCTATTCTCTAGGCTGATTTCGTTATACCGAACAAGTCAAGATGTAGTCCCGTGGTAGTGCGCTGACTTCGTATGCAGATGTTCTCAGGTTCGATCCTGACAGCGTTCTTTTTGATTTTAATTTTTTTTTTAATTTTCATTTTGTGTATTTTAATTGTGTTTAATTATTGTTTTATTAATAAAAATGTCAACTTAAGCCCTTTTACATTGTTTGCCCTATCTTAGGATTCTTAGGTAATGTTGTAAGTCTTGCGAATGAAATTTCGAAAAGTTGTAACAAAAAATATTTTTTGATATTAAAATTATAAAATATGCCGTGTGGTGACGGGTTAAGAATTTCATCACCCCCTTTCTTCCCGTGGGTGTCGTAGAAGGCGACAGTGGGATATGGGTTAAATTGTGGCGTAGGCGAGAGGCTGGCAACCTGTCACTGCAATGTCACAATTTCGTTTTCATTCAACCCCTTATTTGCCAAAAGTGGCACTGGAACTTGAGTAGTTTCATGTGCTCTGCCTACCTCTTCATGGGATACTGGCGTGATTGTATGTATGTATGTATGTATGTAAAAATATAACATAATCCAGGAAAAGATATTATGTAGTAGAAAAAAATAAAAAAGCTCTTATCAGGTTTTGCACCCGGGACCTCTTGCTCCGTAGGCGGGGTCACTACCGAGAAGGCTAAGAGATTGTCAAACCCTTATGTACCTGCTATTCCAGTGCCACCTATCTTTTCTTTTATATGTGCACTTCTGATACTTAAAGCTTTCGCTCCTTACCTCTAATCTCCATAAATTTACCTATCGAAATCTGTCAATATAGGGTCTACTGTGAATTCCGAAACATACGCATTGAGGGACTCTTCCTCTTTCACTTCATACTGATAAGAGTAAAAGAGACGCATGTCCACATTTCGATAACTTCGGTAGTAGGCCTCAAACCATAGGCCAAGTCATTCTGACGTGACATTTCTGTCAACTTAATTACGAGTATACAAAAATCACACGGAATTTTCACGATTATTTTTGCAGTTTTAAATAAAATGATGACTAGCATATTGTATTAATTTATAATATTACGTGAAATTCATCATAAACCAGTAAACAAATCAAATAAGGTAATGAGTTATTTTTGGCCATAATTTTGTACTATTTACAGTTGAGATGATTATATTGCTCAAAGCCGTTTTTGGTTTCAGAAAGATGATGGAGGCTATTATCGAAATCAACATTTCCGAACAAACACGTATGGTATTCAGTCAACATGGAAGATAGTTCAATTAATATGAATACAGTGGCACTGTGGCAGATACGCTACTCATTACCTTCGGAAGCAGTACCAATTTATAGGTGTTTTTGTTCCGCGATGCACTTAATGGTATTATTGGCCATGATCATCACAAGTATATGTATAGAAGTGCTCAAATAGAGGAAGGAACCTCAACTCCAAAAAAATTATCCTGTTACTAAAATAAAGTATTTCATTAATTGACTTTGTTTATTTGTGATGTTCTCGAGTAGTAAAGAAATAGAAATATTTTATTTGCAGAAAAAGGGTACATAGCATCATATATAGAATTAGCTTTTGCCGGCGGCTTCGCCCGCGTAATAAAAGAATCCTTATTCAAACATGTACAAAAAATAAAATTTTCATTTGGATCCGTAGGTTTCTATGCATACGTTTGTCTGCGTTTTTTTCGATTACTCATATTACTATTGTCTTTAAAGAAATGCTTGCAATGATTCTAGAAATGTTACACAGCGACCACAGCGTAGGTAGTAGGTACGAGTAGATATGTATTCTATAAGCACTGGTATGGGGAAACTACATACAACAGAACTGTCATAGCCCGTATCTCGACACTATTGTCGGTGGGTAAAAAGTACTTTCTCGCATTATCGCTTACAATTACCGCTTGCCGACAGATTACCCCGATCCCTATCCCTATCCCTATCCCTATCCCTAACCCTATCCCTATTAGAGTTTGCTCCCGGGAAATACCGGTACCTACCGAAAATACCGGGAATTCCCGGGATTTTCAGCCAAGAAAAGAACCGGGAAATCAACTTGAAGGCTCTTTTAAAATATCCACTATTATACCCTGTAATTTATGAATTTATTATGCACACTATTGGCGCTTTGTAAATAATTTAGTAATTGTTCAAAAATACTTCTTTTCAGTCATAAAACATGTTTTGTGTAGTTACTAAATAGTCATAAGTTTAGCATTTCAATATGTGCAATTATTACTTTTATGTTTAACATGGTAATTGTTATTCCTGTTATTTGTATGTTGTATTAAATATTGTATGTTTGAGCTGATGGCCAAGTTGCCAATGCTCCCAATAAATTAAAAAAAATTAGCTTTGACAATTTTGACACAAGGACTTAGCTGAAATGTCAATCGTTGACGCTAGACGCCGATCGAAATTCAGTCTAGCTCTGTCACGTCAATACGGAAAGTGATAGAGATAGCTAAGCTACGATAACGATGTTATCATAATCGTTTGTGCATTTGGCTACGGGCCCCGCCAAAAAATGGGATATAATTTTTACTTGTTTCAAAATTCTTTTCACTATGCTCTCACTTTTGTATCAAATTATAATCTTCATATACAAATACATCACATAATGGCCTTCAAAAGTTCCATACCTTACCTTAGACTTTGTCGTTATGTCGATGTCGTTGTAATTGATGTTTGATATGTACGGAAACGCTGAATTTTAGGATTTAAGTTTTCGTTTCACGTCAATTTATTAAATACTTAGCCTCTTACTTAAGAATATCACAAAATAAACAAAGTCACAGAATGATATACTTTATTTCAGTAATAGGATAATTTTTTTGAAGTTTTTTTCCTTTGGTTCACTTCTAATATGGATGGGTACACGTATTGTGCATTGAGGAACAAAAATGCCTATGAATTGGTACTGCCTGCTGCTGTAGGTAATCAGTTGATTCGTAACTTCCTCAGTCCTTATCAATTTGAACAATCTTCTACGTTGGGTTTGCTGAATACCATACGGCTGGCATGGAAATATTGTTTTCAATAATAACTTCTTTTTCTGAAAGCAAGCAATATAATCATCTCAACTGTAGCTAAACAGTACAAAATGATGAATAAATATAACTCATTACCTTTGTAAAAGTATCAAACACTGGTTTCATCACTGGTTTATCTTTTTATCGAACTACTGATTAACTGCTACATTTAAGCTGTTCTTTAATTTCACGTAATATTATAAATTAATACATATTAGTCATAATTGTATTTAAAATTGCAAATATAATCGTGAAAATGTTGTGGGATTGTTATATAATTTGACAGTAATGACACATCACAGTGAATTGGTGGTTTACTTTTACGCTAGTGACCAAGGCCTATTGACTTCCTTAGAAACGTATGTCTCTTAGTAACGGATCCAAATGTTTCTATGTGTGCTAGTGCTGGATTTTATGTTGCTAGTAATTAACACAATCATATTTTCCTGTAGCAACATTGCTTCTAATGGTTTCGGTTTTGTCTAAGACGAAATTTCGGAAACAAATCAAATTATATTATTTAATATTTTGATTATTATCACACTTCCATTTACAAAAACTATTATTCATAGAACTTGTTTCTATACATAATTATTATTATCTATTCCAGTTTAGTCTTTGGAATATTATGAATTGATGTTTATTGTCAATGTCACTTTCCAACTTATATATTTGCAGTACCTAGGTTGCTGCTTCTGATGGTCATGAATTATAACAATGCTCATAGGAAATGTACGAAATTCGGAGCCACAGCCTCAGAGGACTTTTCCGTAAAATTTCACCGCTTCCCTAAACTGGGAGAGGGAAAAAATATTTTAAGGTAAAGTAGATAAATAAACGAAGGGAAATGAGACGGATCGCCTGATGGTAAGCGATTACCGCTACCCTTAAACCCTCGAAACACCTGACGGGTTGCAGAAGCGTTGCCGGCCTTTAATATGGGAGTATGCTCTTTTCCTGAAGATTTGAAGGTGGTGTTGCTATGGAAATACCTTCGCTGAGACCAAAAAATTGCCTCCGGTAAAAATGGGTCACTTTATGCCCCTGTTGTACAATCTACTATTCACATTATTGGTAAATAGCCTAGGTGGCTGGACGCAAAAATTAAGTTGGCTCGCCGATTGTACGTTATTTAATTATAAGATCATGATTAAAATGACCGAAAAAATTGAGGTGACGACGAAGAACTACTGTTTGTAGGATTAGGTACGTATATTAAAAAGGTACAAAAGGAACCCTTATGGTGCGACTCCGTCAGTCTGTCAGTTTATTTGAGTGTATGATGAGATCACACTTTTTTATGAGATAGGAAGCAAACGAGCAGACAAGTCGCCTGATGGCAAAATATCACCGCCCAGAACCATGAGATATAGAGAAATACTGAAGCTATCGATTTGAAGTCTATGATAGTATGAATAAGGCTAACTCAGTCGCATTGTAAGTGTACTAGATCGTCTATACGAGTATACATACATTCATAATACATATATATACAGGGTGGTCCAGTACTTAATATTATAATTGGGAAAGTGTGTGTGTGTGTGTGTGTGTGTGTGTGTGTGTGTGTGTGTGTGTGTGTGTGTGTGTCTGTTTGTATGTCCGTCTTTCAAGGCAAAACAGAGCCACGAATTTACCTGACTTTTTTAAGTGGAGATAGATGAATGGATGGAGATTGACAGGCTATTTTTTCTTTTTCTAACCCCACACTTCCCTAAAGTGGTCGGTAGAAGTTTGTAAGGACCATTCCGCAATTTTCGAATTTGACGCGAGTGAAGCCGCGGGCAAAAGCTAATAGTTAAATATATAAATGCAAGAGTTCTCCTGACTGACTTAATTATCAATGCAAAGCCGAAACTACAAGGGCTAGGTTGCATTAACATTTATGTGATTTATGAAACGTGCGAGAGGTAAGAATAAGAAGCGAGTTTAGAAAAATCAATTAGTACTAGTATATGATTACGTAGGTCCACTTTTATCACTGTACTTGTATACTGTACGTAGGTCCACTTTTATCACTGCACTATTAGGCACTGAGCTACAGGGGGTCAAAGTGGGTCGAAACGGTTCGTGTAAATAGTGCACGGCATGCTCGCGGCCTCTTGCTGGAACTTGGCCTGCGCACTACCGTGCGTTTAGATCCATAATAAGGCGATTAATAAGCGATTGAAAGTATGTATGTGGAATATTGCTGAATTGCGGATCGAGTTTTACTTTAAGTGACTGGACGCCAAAATAAAATTTCACATTATTTGATCATGACCGAAATAATTGAAGTGACGACGAAAAAAATACCAATTCGGGTTCTGTAAAGTAAAGGTATGGTGCGCCTCCGTCAGTCTGTCTGTCTGTCAATTTATCTGCCTGTCTGTCACAAATCCAACTTTTTATTAGATAGGAGGCAAACGAGCCAGACAAGTCTCCCGATGGGAAAATACACAGCCGAAACTATACAGAGACTAAGGTTGCATTGATTAATAAGGGCCATAAGGGGTTGAAAGTTTCTATTCGGATCAAGTTTTATATTAAGTGAAACTTCATGAAAATATTAGAGTAAGAAGGATTATCAAATTCAGCATTCTAGAAAATCTTACCTGGAATGGAGTGAAAGCTTGTATGAGCAACTAGCTTTATTCGAATCTAGAAATTTGAAAACTTTTAAAATGGGAATGAATGATATATTTCAAACGAAACTTGCAACATCGTCAAAAGGTAGTTCAGACAAGAACATGAAATGTGGGTTCAAAATTCCACCACGTTGGGAGTCAAAAGTTGGATAGAAGTGGAAAATTTGTATGGACATGGGCATTAAGGTTTTTAAGCTAGGAACTTCAAAAGTTTAGTAAAATATAAGAACAGTGTTTTTAAAATTCATCTGCTAAAGAGTTTACAAATGGGATGAATGATAATTATAAGCCTAATGTTGAATGATAATTATAAGCCTAAACTCTGTTAACACTAAATAATGTTGCATTAATCCCAATCCCAATAGAGCCTGCCAAGACCATTTTAGAGAAAAGGTCGTGGTAAGTAGTAAGTAAGTCATTTAGTAGAAGTACGGCACTTGGCGTCCACAAGGTTGTATAGATGAACTAACATGTTGCTGGTGAATATTATGGCGACGAAATTATGCCTGTGCAAAGAACCACTATTAGCATAAGGTGGTAATAACCATAGATGATATGCCTAAATGACCTGACGCCTAATAGCGTAATACGTAGAATTTACGCCTATAGGCGCTAGAAGTGATATGCTCTTAATAATTGTAATGAGTAACATTTTAATCTATGGTAACATATTAACTGAAAGTTTCTACGGAAAATATCGTAGCGCCTGAAATAAATGTCTCGGGCAATTGACACAAGATTTGTGAATTTAATTTTCTCGAGCGTTTATTTAAATGTAAATTTTGTAACCCAGCTCATTAGAATTTTATAGAATTTTAATGACCTATGCAGCTGTGACCCGAATGGCCGAGAGGATACAGGCATAGGCCGCGATTGCAGAGTACGTTGCATCGCTGGTTCCATTCCAGCCTCGGAACTGTAAGCCACTGACCACTGGGGGCCTTGGTAATTTTTTGTCTTCCATAATATGTAATTTATTTCAATTTTAATTTTATATAATTATATCATGTGAATTTAGGTGCGGTAGCGATAGAGAAATTTAGTGGTAAAACTGATAGGGAGTATTATGATTTTTCTTGAAGTACTTAGTAAGTACGAGTACGTAAGCCTAGTCGTATTAAAGCTAAGGTGTGTCTGATAGGGAGCATGACACCCCATTTGGACTGGCCATGATGTTACGTAGAGCGAACTGCCCTAACCCCTCGATCCCAGGCTCTAAGATCATACATAGGATATACATAGGATCATATTTATATATATATCATATAATGGGAAAGTGTGTGTCTGTTAGTTTGTCCGTCTTTCACGGCAAAACGGAGCGACGAATTGACGTGATTTTTTAAGTGGAGATAGTTGAAGGGATGGAGAGTGACATAGGCTACTGTTTGTCTCTTTCTAACGCGAGCGAAGCCGCAGGCAAATGCTAGTAGGATGTAAGTAGGTATCTAAAGACACATCTATAAGTACCACGTACCTAATATTTGAATTTTCCCAATTAACCTGCAGGGCAATTAAATCATGATCGCGCAATAAATGATAAAACATCGGGCCGTCCCTATCAAATAGGGACGGCCTGATGTTTTCTCATTTACCATAATTGTCTGGCTGATATTTCGAAGCCTACTTTGTAAACCTTTAATGAAGTATTTTAATCCTACACAGGTGGAATTTCCGGTAGCTCTTCAGACCCAGCCAGTCTACAGGATGTATCAGAAGCACTGCTAGTTGCTGGTGCTGAACGTAGATAATGGTCTAATAAGTAGGTATGTTTTAATTGTACACCACAATTTAGTAGAAAATGTTGTATTGTAATAGAAGCGATCACTATAGTTCATCAAATGATCGTCGCTAATTTTATTTATCGATATAAGTAGGAAGTTCCCTACCTGTCAAGCTCAAGATAATGTGCCACACAAATACCTTATTTTTTAACCGCCGCCTCAAATCTCTCAAAAGAAGGTGGTTCTCTATTCGTCTGTATTTTTTATATTTTTTTAATGTTTGTTCCTCGATATCTCCGTCGTTACTGGACCGATGTTGAAAATTTTTTTTTATTGAATGTATATGCATACAGATTGGTCCCATTTTTCTCAGAACCCAGTTCTGATGATGGGATCCTGGAAAAATCGAGGGAACTCCTCAAATCTGAAAGGCATACATATGACGATTTTTGTGTTTTTAAAGGAACAGCATGCATTTACGTACGGAACAGTGACATTTGGTGCAGTGGAACTGCTGATGATGGTCAGAACGGAACTCCTCAAATCTGAACGGCACGCTTATAGTGACTTTGGTATTTTTATAAGAACAGCATGCACTTACGTCCAGAAGAGTGATATTTGGTGCAGTGGAACTGCTGATGATGGTCAGAACCAAACTCCTCAAATCTGAACGGCACACTTATAGTGACTTTGGTATTCTTATAAGAACAGCATGCACTTTCGTCCAGAACAGTGATTTTTGGTGCACCGGAACTGCTGATGATGGTCAGAACCGAACTCTTCAAATCTGAACGGCACTGTCATAGTGACTTTGGTATTCTTATAAGAACAGCATGCACGTACGTCCAGAACAGTGATATTTGCTGCAGTGGAACTGCTGATGATGGTTTTTTTTTATACTACGTCGGTGGCAAACAAGCATACGGCCCGCCTGATGTAAAGCGGTCACCATAACCTATGGACGCCTGCAACTCAAACAGTGTCACATGCGCGTTTCCACCCCATTAGAAACTTGTACATTCCCTTTTGCTGCGTTAAGTACACAGCAAAAAGGAGTGTACAAGTTCCAAGGAGGGTTCGGGTTGCCGACGACTCAAAGGACAATAGACGGAACAAGTTAGTTCCGTAAGTCCTCCCGTCATCAGCACACCGCACCCTCGTTGAGCTCTGGCAGCCTTACTCACCGGCAGGAACACAACACTATGAGTAGGGTCTAGTGCTATTTGGCTGCGGTCTTCTGTAACCGAACTCCTCAAATATGAACGGCACACTCATAATGACTTTGGTATTTTTGTAAGAGAAGCAGTATTTAAGTTCAGAACAGTGACATTTATTTAATTATGTTTGTTAAGTATTGAGTTTTCAAGTCAAATTTTGTCAAGATTTGATTTCTTATAATCGGATTCATGAGGAATTGAGGAAACTCCTCAAACCTTAACGTTATACGTATATTCATTTGTGTTGCCATCAAATAATTAAAGCATTAAAAGCAGTTTTAAAAAATACCTACACATTTCTACATAATCCAACATTCGCAAGTAGCTTTCACCAGAAACCCAAAGGCGGCGGTTTTTTTTCTTAAAAATTATTTACAAAGCAATTATTACAAGATCCCACACGAATAGCTTTTAGATTTTTTAGACTCTAAGTATACGGAGCTATTGGGTTGGCACAAAAGTAATGAGACACTTGGTTTACGTTTTATATTTTTTATTTATCTCTTTTCTTAGATTAGGTTTTTTACAATATGAGTATAAAAGTAAAATAAAATAAAACACTTACAAAACAATATAAAACATATAAACACATTATAAAAAACCTAACCTAGGGTGCCGCCAGCAGCGGGGCAGGGCCCAAGCTGCCGGTGGTTAGGGCTGCAGAGAGAGGAACCGTCGGACTATCCGCGCCGTGTCCAAGATCACCGCCTTCTGCATCTGACCCTTGATCCAACCACCTAGCGAGAGTCTCTCGAGATGTTGGTCGAGACTCTTCGCTATGAGACCGTTCGCTGAAACGACTATCGGGACAATGATCGTCGAATCAACATCCCACATGGCGGTCATCTCGTAAGCCAAGTCTAGGTACTTACTGGACTTGTCCTTCTCGGCTTTCACGAGATTCTCATCATGGGTGATGGTGATGTCGACGAGCACGGTCCGGCGTTGCGATCGATCTATTATGACAATGTCAGGCTTATTGGCTACAATAGTCCTGTCAGTGATAATAGATCGATCCCAATAGAGCGTGGCACGACCATTTTCGAGAACTGGCGCAGGTATGTACTTGTAGTACGGTACTTCGCGGTCCACAAGACCGTATTGAAGAGCAAGCTGCTGGTGAATATTTTTTATTATTATTACAATATAAAAAGCTTAGTCGATGATGTAATCACCATTAGCATCTATGACTTCTTGCCTACGATCCGGCAAAGTTTGGATGCCTTTCGCCCAGAACTCTGATGGCTGTGCCTCGAAAAAGTTGTTACATCATGGAAATCATTGAATTGTTTACCCCGCAAATGTCGTTTCAGGGCTCTAAACAAATGAAAGTCTGATGGTGCGATGTCTGATGGAGAATAAGGTGGGTGGGGTATCGTCTCCCAGCCCAAGTTCTGCAGCTGTTGGTGAACGGTAGATGCGACATGAGGTCGAGCGTTATCATGTAGTAAAATTACAGTGGCTCGTCTTCGTCGTTTTTTCTTGATAGCAGGAGATAGTTCGGTGAGCTGTGTTGAATATTTGTTAGCGTTTACAGTTTCATTGTGTAATAGTTCATGAAACAGCATGCTTTGCGAGTCCCAGAAACAACAAAGCAAAACTTTTAAGTGGTTCTTTTGACTCAGCTTCGGTTGAATTGGTGGCGTTTCTTCTCGAGGCAGCCAAAAAGCACGACGTGTAGTATCGTTCTCATAATAAATCCATGATTCATCTCCCGTAACCAGATCAGTCAAAAACTCTTTACGTCGGGGTCGTAGCAAAAGTGATTGACAGATGGCGACACGGACTGCACGACTGGCGTCGGTAAGGATGTGCGGTACCCATCGAGCCAAAACCTTTCGATACCCAAGCTCATGCAGATGGTATTCCACAGCGTGGTAACTGCAGTTAAGTGCTTCCGCTAATTCACGAGTAGTAGCATCAGGATTCGACTGTAGTTCGCGGCTTAAATCGTCATCATTGAATGCAGGTGGTCGTCCTGAGCGTGACTGACTTTCAAGGCTCCTGTCTCCTGATTTAAAACGGTCAAACCATCTGGACACCGTGGCATGGCTTGTACTTCCAGCGCCCAATGCAGTGTTGATATTGTCAACCGCAGCCCGCGCACTGTGGCCTAACAAGTACTCGTATAAGTAAAGTGTTCGAACTTGTCGCTCGTCCATTTTATTTCAATCTAACTAAACCAATCACGATGGCGGCATTATATACCCTCACATTAGAAGTACCTAGAATGTTCTAGAACATACTAGAATATTATCGAAAACAATTAACTTAAGAAAGGAAATGTATAAAGTTTTGTAGAGTGTGTCATTACTTTTGTGCCAACCCAATACTTCTATCCCTTTATCGAGCCGGCTCATAATACATTCAAGTCCATATATAATGAAGGTTGTCTGGAAGAGATCGCTCTTAAGCGATAAGATCGCCTGTTGTTACCTCTGTTTAATATGTTATTATTACTTGTATTTGTATAGGTACTATATATTATTTGTATAGGTACTATAACGTCTATAACTTTGATCATAATATGTAATAGTTATAATTTGTTTCAGAAGAACGGCCGGTAGAAGTTTATAGCCGAGTTTAAAATCGATAACAGACTCAATTTTTTAAAGAATAAAGAGGCAGGCAGAGTACCTTCAGACAGTTGTAATGATATAGAACAAGAAGCGAGGACGATGACGCAGTGATATCAAATAATATGAAAAAGTTTTTTGACGGCGCGTCATGTGCTCAGAACGTAAAAACGTCTATGGATAGAAAATTAATGATGATGGGCAAACTGTGAAGTACCTTCAGATAGTAGTAATGATATAGAACAAGAAGCGAGGAGGATGACGAAGTGATATAAAACAATATGAAAAGTTTTTTCACGACGCGGCATGTGCTCCAAACGTAAACATCTATAAATAAATACTTATTAATGATGATGGGCAGACTGAGGTACCTTCAGATAGGAGTAATGATATAGAACAAGAAGCGAGAACGATAACGCAGAGCTATCAAATAATACAAAAAGTTTTTTGTCGACGCGCCACGTGCTCAGAACGTAAACGTCTATGAATAGAACATCATTGATGATGCTTAGACGCCTTAGACTGAGGTACCTTCATATAGTAGTAATGATATAGAACAAGAAGCGAGGACGATGACGCAGTGATATCAAATAATATAAAAAGTTTTTTTGACGACGCGTCATTTGTGCTCAGAACGTAAAGATGTATGAATAGGACGTTACTGCTGCAAATGCATGCTGAGCAATCTAAGGTACTTTCATATAGTAGTAATAGTATAGAAGCCGTTTCTGGGGCACATGTGTACCTACCTACGTATCTATATAACTCAATTTCTATTGAGTGATTCTGTTATTATACCTTATCAACACTGGAAATTTCAAATGTCGTAGTACGTAACTTTTCAAGAGACCCAATTCATATCTTGGAATCTGCTTACCTATCCTATTAAGACGAATCTTAAAATAATAGTTTCCAAATAAGTTTGTCTATGTTAACATATTAACTAAATATGAATAGTTGCTTGAGTCTATTTTCTCACGCATTTTCCAACGCCCCTTACGCCAAAAATGTTTTAGCTAATCGGTAGGTAAAGATGCCGTCAGAATAAAATCATTATTCTGTTGTTTATACTTGGTACTAACAGTACCTTTAATTGAAAGTAGCATCTCTTTTTGGTGCCAGCAACAACAGTTACAATAAAGGCATTTGAAAATTACTGAGACATATACGAAATCTATAAGTACCTACCTAATATGAACTATTTTATCTAAACCTTAGGAAGTTAATGACAAGGTATTTTCAGCTCATAACTTCATTATAAAACGGGTCTTTATAATGTACTTATATGTAGATTTCGTATATGTCTCAGTAATTTTCAAATGCCTTTATTGTAACTGTTGTTGCTGGCACCAAAAAGACATGCTACTTTCAATTAAAGGTTTCAATAGATCATGTCTAGGCTATATTATATTATAGGCTGATAGAGATTTTTTCTGATTTCTATGCAGTATTTAATGTACTTACGACAAAATGTCCCTTACGACAACATTTGAAATTTTCAGTGTAATATGACCATGGTCGTGGGTACTTAACAACTTTTTTCTACTCCCGTGTTGTTATTCGTCATTTACAGTGTCGTGCATAGATCGTTAAAACCCTACATAAAAGATGCCCGCCCCCACCCGGCGCCCCGCGCACCCACGCATACGATATGTTCTTAAGAGGATACGGTAGCGAAAATGCTAAAATGGAAAGGAGCCCCCTTTTCAACTTGGGAATTTTAGTTAAATATACAAGTGTTATTAACTAGATTTATCGAAAAAAAATTGTCCATTAAGAACAACTCAGTCAAAAGATATTTCAAAAAAATCTTTAAAATCGAGGTTCCGCTCTCGACTCTTTCCTCCTTCAAAACTTAATTAATCGGAACGAAATTTGAGAATCTGAATAACAATGAAATAATCTATGTCGGACCGTTTCGCTTTTTTTGGTTAATTGTTACCAATCTTGAGTATCACACCTTTTTTTGCGCCACAATGAAAAAAGCAGAATATCAAAAAAATCAAAACGGTCCGACACAGATAAAAATAATAACAATCTGTGTTGAAAAAATCATTGCTCTATCTTCAAAAACCAGTAGGCCTAGCACATGATGGCCGCGGGAGTATGTCGCCGCGAGATAGATGACACGTCTTTGTCTAATTGTATTAATGACATAAGGACAGGTAGTCTATCTCGCGGCGACATACTCCCGCGGCCATCATGTGCTAGGCCTGCAGGGAGGAAATAGTCGAGAGCGTTTGTATGGAAAATTGACCCCTACCGTATCGTCTTAATAGCTTGGTCAACGAGTAGATGGAATGGCCGAAACCAGAAAGTTTCACTACGGGATGTTATTAGGGATAGCCAGGAGACATACATACTAAAAGTCCTCGGACTGGACGTGAGCTCGAAGAGGGGGGGATGAAAAAGGTCCCATTTTATTGGTTTTTTGCTCATATTTCAAAAACTATGCGTCATACGAAATTTTGGTTTAGGTACTACACTTTGAAAGTTTATAAAATTCTCTTTAACTTTGATCTAGAAACTTTTTTTCTATTCTTAACCATTGTCTAGGTATGAGCTCCTAAAAACTGTTAATTTTTTTTTAAATCGTCCCCCCCCCCCCCACTTTTTGTTTCATAGATTGCTCCATATCTTGAAAAATATTTATCTTAGACA
Source organism: Leguminivora glycinivorella (assembly GCF_023078275.1). Taxonomy (NCBI): domain Eukaryota; kingdom Metazoa; phylum Arthropoda; class Insecta; order Lepidoptera; family Tortricidae; genus Leguminivora; species Leguminivora glycinivorella. The sequence continues at coordinate 24,134,901 of NC_062982.1, forward strand.
AAAGTTTTCTTAAAAAATCTTGTAGATCAGTCAAATACCTTTCATAATAATTATGTGTACATATGCTTCTGTGTCATGTACCGTTGAATAATTATACGACTTTAAAACGAAATGAAACAACAAATGTATGTGATAAACGTGTAAAATATGTATTTCATGAACATGATTGTATTACGATGCTGTATAAATGCATTCACACAATAGGTAACAATACAATTAGCTGTACATAAAGGCCTTCTCACACCCACATCTATCAGTACTACAATCTCTGGTGCACCGGCAAAATATTAACTTCAGTATTTCTTCCGGAGCAGCTGGTACTTTGGTTTGCACAGGAATCAGTAAGTTGCTTTCGTTCCGTGCCCATCCCCATTCATCATCCTCCTTGCGTTAGATATCCCGGCATTTGCCACGGCTCATGGGAGCCTGGGGTCCACTTTGACAACTAATCCCAAGATTTGGCGTAGGCACTAGTTTTACGAAAGCGACTGCCATTTGACTTTCCAACCCGAAGGGTAACTAGGACTTATTGGTATTAGTCCGGCTTCCTCACGACGTTTTCCTTCACCGAAAAGCGACTGGCAAATATCAAATGACATTTCGCATATAAGTTCCGAATAAAGTCATTGGCACGAGTCGGGTTCGAACCCGCGACCTCCGGATCGAAAGTCAACGACACCGCCAGGATAGAGGAAGACACTGATGATAACGGCGGGGAGGATATTGTCTAAGATACATTTGTCACATCTGATCCAGACGACGTGGAAGAAACAGTTTCAATTTGTTTAATTTATTTGGGACAACAAACACAGTAACACACAAGGTTATAATAGAGAATTGCAGTGTTTGTCAACAGTAGTAAGGTGTGAGACCAACAACATTTCAAACAAACAAAGAAGACCGATTAATACCGTCCCGCCCAAAGAGGCAGCGAGTAAATTAAAACACGTGTAAGTTATATCGATACCTCCTAAGGATACTGAGGCAAGTGCAAAATCATGATTTTACAGGAGAGCCGTTCAAGGGTACAAAGTAACATTTTAACTAACATATTTGTTCACGTAATAACATAAAAATTCGGATTTGTTTTAACGAAATCAATGAGGTTATTTCTGCTTTCATGAGGATTTCAAATTTATAACAGTTTATGATATAGAGTACTTGATCCAGTATACGAGTATTTAGCGCACTTGGTCCAGTATTCGTCAAGTAAAAACCTTTTTTAGGGTTCCGGTGTCAACTAGGAACCCTTATAGTTTCGCCATGTCTGTCTGTCCGTCCGTCCGTCCGTCCGTCCGTCCGTCCGTCCGTCCGCGGATAATCTCAGTAACCGTTAGCACTAGAAAGCTGAAATTTGGTACCAATATGTATATCAATCACGCCAACAAAGTGCAAAAATAAAAAATGGAAAAAAATGTTTTATTAGTGTACCCCCCCTACATGTAAAGTGGGGGCTGATATTTTTTTTCATTCCAACCCCAACATGTGGCATATTGTTGGATAGGTATTTAAAAATGAATAAGAGTTTAATCAGATCGTTTTTTGATAATATTGATATTTTCGGAAATTATCGCTCCTAAAGGAAAAAAAGTGCGCCCCCCCCCCTCTAACTTTTGAACCATATGTTTAATAAAAAATATGAAAAAAATCACAAAAGTAGAACTTTAAAGATGACTTTCTAGGAAAATTGTTTTGAACTTGATGGGTTCAGTAGTTTTTGAGAAAAATATGGAAAACTACGGAACCCTATACTGAGCGTGGCCCGACACGCTCTTGGCCCGTTTTTTACGTTAAAATTTGATTTAAAGTAGAATAGTAGTGTAAAACTTTTAAGAGTTAGGACATAATTGTAACTTAAGCTGTTATTTTCAGTTCTTACCTCCGAAACTATATGTTAGTTAGTTGTATCAGTATTCCACACTTTTTTTACCTCCCTCGCTAATATACCAGTGACTTTTTTCTGAACTTATGTGCGAAATGTCATTTGATATTTGCCAGTCGCTTTTCGATGAAGGAAAACATCGTGAAGAAACCGGACTAATTCCAATAAGTCCTAGTTAGGGTTGGAAAGTCAGATGGCAGTCGCTTTCGTAAAACTAGTGCCTACGCCAAATCTTGGGATTAGTTGTCAAAGTGGACCCCAGGCTCCCATGAGCCGTGGCAAATGCCGGGATATCTAACGCAAGGAGGATGATGAATGGGGATGGGCACGGAACGAAAGCAACTTACTGATTCCTGTGCAAACCAAAGTACCAGCTGCTCCGGAAGAAATACTGAAGTTAATATTTTGCCGGTGCACCAGAGATTGTAGTAGTGGTAGATGTGGGTGTGAGAAGGCCTTTATGTACAGCTAAGGTTAATTCTCAAAAAAGTGGCACCGGCAGGGTAAAGTTAATAGAAAAAAATGAAAATGGTTTTTCATACCTTTTTGGATTTAAATATGTTTTTGAGTGCATCAATGATACGGAATTTGCGGAAGGGAACGAAATAGTCGTAAAAACGTAGAACTTATGGCGAGTTGAAATTTTAAACATACAGGAGAAAGTGAATAGACAGGGTAGCAGGGAAAACGTGGCAGGATAAAGAGAGTTTGAATGAAAAAAACCAGTTTACCACTAATAATTCAACATATATCGACTATTATGATTTTGTTAGGATTCAAATATATATAAATACTTTCTTTAAGTAGAAACAAAAACAAAAAAAAAAATATTTTTAAACAATAATCCATTATTTTTTATTCAAAACAGTTGAAGTATAGTAAGTGATATCTGATTATTGTTTTCTGTCACGATGCCTGCACGTATCAAATGTTTCTTTTTGACCCAGTGGTTGACTGGTAGAGAATGCCTTAAGGCATTATGTCCTCCATTTGTACTTATTTTTTATGTGCAATAACGAATAAATAAATAAGTACCTATAATCACAGTCTTGTAAAACAACAAAGCACATATCATGATTCACAATATGAGTTGTGCTTGTGCATGTAATGCCTGCAATGGCTGCCCCAGTGGAGGAGTCGGTTCATCTCCTTGATGTCCCCTTGGTAACAGATGTCGAGATAATGAGGTCAGCATTTAAAATGAGGGCCACTCTAGGGCCGGACGGTGTGCCTTGGCTCTTTAAACATCTTAGATGTAGATTACGTGGCCACATTGACAACTGCCTCCGTGAGGGTATCAATTTTCGTTGGAAGGTGGGCAGACTGTGCCTTTCGAAAAAAGGGTAGTCCAGCTGACTGTCCCTTAGGATACCGTACCATTGCCCTCCTAGATGAAACTGGCACGATGTTTGAGCGCATCATCGTAAGTCTCATCTACTGCTGTGCACGCATATTGGAAGACACGTGCCCAAACATCAGAGATCGGATTCTGGGAGGAGCGGTAGACGCAATTGATGCGCTGCATAAATACAGCGGTCTGGTAGCAGAGAAAAGGCAGGGAGCCATCGCAGTATCTCTTGACATTGCCAATTACTTCGGCTCTCTTCCTTATGTGGTAATAAAAAAGGCGCATTGCTTCCACGATGCGCCTTTCTATTTGAAGATCATCATTCACTTTGCACATAGAGTAGTGCTCAATGAATCAGGAGGAAGATACCTAGAAAGACGAATGGAGTGTGGTGCTCCAACCGGCTGCGCCATGTAAACGTATAGGGACAGGTCAATGAGACTACGTGCTCAATTCAAGACTAACTTCCTTATTCTTCTTCTTATCCACATGCATATGATCATAATAATCATAACCTACCCACAGTTTTCCACAGGGGTCGGTACTGGGCGTCTGCTCTGGAGCATTGGCTTTGACTTGGCTATCAGAATAGTCCAACTTTTCCGCATGATCACCATTTGTTATGCCGATGACACAATAATAGGCGTGAGGGGAAGAAAGTACCAGTATAATAAGGAGAGCCACAGTGGCAACTGAGCTCACAGTTGGGCGCATTAATTTGTTTGGGCTTGCGGTGTTACTTGCCACGACGATGACGTGACCGATGACGTGGTTTTCGAGGGTAAGGTTGGCTTCTGCCCGAAGAAAGTGATCGCTGCCGACCTAGCCAAAATGACAATCGTTGACGCTATACGCCGATCGAAACGCAATCTGGTTCTGACGTGCCTATATGCAAGAGCGATAGGGATGTTGCCTGTTGGCGGTGAGGCGGTCCCGTTTGCGCCCCAAATTAAATACTTGGACTTAAATTTAAACCAAAATTGGGACTCCGAGGAACATTTAATCAAATTGGTTCCTAGCCTCGTCGGGGCTGCTTCGGCGCTGGGCAGAATATTGCCCAATATCGAAGGACCCAATGCCCCATATCGGCGCTTATATGCGAACGTCATCCGCAGCGTGTATACAAAATTTCAGCTCAGTCGGTTGAAAATTTCTGCTTCAAATTGGGTTGCAAGATTTGACCTCAACATACATACAAATGTACATACATACATACATTGCAAGTTAGTAAAAACCATGTCAAAATAGCTTTTTTTTACTTGTGTTTCTTTATCCTGTCAACAGTCACTTTACCCTGCAGAGTGATGGCAGGATAAAGTTACACAGGGTGTAGTGAAAATCCGATTAACTAGATATTATCTCCGAAACTGTTGATAATACAACTGTCATAACTATAATATAAATAGTTATACTTCAATACAACATTAAAATGTTATTAGTAAAAAAACTGCCGTATTAATATTTTAAAATAATCGTGCCAGAATAAAGTGGACATACCTGTTACAAACTCCGAACGTCACACTTTGAAAACTTCTAACCACAAGACCGCAGCACCTCACACACAAACCTTTACACCGGCGGCTAGAACCGTACTGGCTACGTGTTTTACGTATATTAGGGTCTTAATAAGACTTTCTGTGTGTGAGTAAGGTGCAATACTGCGACGCACAGGATATGGAGAAAATATCGCTGGACAAACTTTGAACGTGAAAATTTGTGTTCAAAAGTAATCGAAACATCCCGTGCAACGTATATTTAAGAATATAGTAGTCTATTCTCTACAAAAAACGATATTTTATTATCATGCAACTGCAATTCAATAATCTATAGAGCGAAAACTTGAGCAGTGTCGCGTTGTGACAAGGCAGGGTACAGTAGAAAACGGTCTTCTTTAATTTTTTTTTACAAAAGTATTATATTTATTGAAAAAATATGTTTTGGCCTCGATGTGTCACGTTAATGTCTCCTTATGAAAATTTTAATTATATGTCAAAATTATATATTTCGCATACTTTCTATTCAAAAACGTGATGGCAGGGTACGATGCCACTATTTTGAGAATTACCCCTAATTGTATTGTTACCTATTGTGTGAATGCATTTATACAGCATCGTAATACAGCTTTCTTCCCGTGGGTGTCGTAGAAGGCGACTATGGGATATGGGTTAAATTGTGGCGTAGGCGAGAGGCTGGCAACCTGTCACTGCAATGCCAGTTTCGTTTTCTTTTAACCCCTTATTTGCCAAGAGTGGCCCTGAAGCTTTAGTAGTTTCATGTGCTCTGCCTACCCCTTTATGGGATACAGGCGTGATTGTATGTATGTTGTATGTATGTAATACAATCATGTTCATGAAATACACATTTTACACGTTTATCACATACATTTGTTGTTTCATTTCGTTTTAAAGTCGTATAATTATTCAACGGTACATGACACAGAAGCATATGTACACATAATTATTATGAAAGGTATTTGACTGATCTACAAGATTTTTTAAGAAAACTTTTGTCTAAGATAAATATTTTTCAAGTGAAACAAAAAGTGGGGGGGGGGGGGGGCGATTTAAAAAAAAAATAACAGTTTTTAGGAGCTCATACCTAGACAATGGTTAAGAATAGAAAAAAAGTTTCTAGATCAAAGTTATAGAGAATTTTATAAGCTTTCAAAGTGTAGTAAATCAAAATTTCTTATGACGCATAGTTTTTAGGGTTCCGTAGTCAACTAGGAACCCTTATAGTTTCGCCATGTCTGTCTGTCCGTCCGTCTGTCCGTCCGTCCGTCCGTCCGTCCGTCCGTCCGTCCGTCCGTCCGTCCGTCCGTCCGTCCGTCCGTCCGTCCGCGGATAATCTCAGTAACCGTAAGCACTAGAAAGCTGAAATTTGGTACCAATACGTATATCAATCACGCCAACAAAGTGCAAAAATAAAAAATGGAAAAAAAATGTTTTATTAGGGTACCCCCTACATGTAAAGTGGGGGCTGATATTTTGTTTCATTCCAACCCCAACGTGTGATATATTGTTGGATAGGTATTTAAAAATGAATAAGGGTTTACTAAGACCGTTTTTTGATAATATTAATATTTTCGGAAATAATCGCTCCTAAAGGAAAAAAAGTGCGTCCCCCCCCCCTCTAACTTTTGAACCATATGTTTAAAAAATATGAAAAAAATCACAAAAGTAGAACTTTATAAATACTTTCTAGGAAAATTGTTTTGAACTTGATAGGTTCAGTAGTTTTTGAGAAAAATACGAAAAACTACGGAACCCTACACTGAGCGTGGCCCGACACGCTCTTGGCCGGTTTTTGAAATATGAGCAAAAAACCAAAAAATGGGACCTTTTTCATTCCCCTCTTCGAGCTCACGTCCAAAGTCCGAGGACTTTTAGTATGTATGTCTCCTGACTATCCCTAACAACATCCCGTAGTGAAACTTTCTGCTTTTGGCCATTCCACCTAGACCCCCCTTTTGAGCATTCATTGACTGATCTATAAAGCATTGTTAGCAAGCCTTTAATGGATATAGCGTGGGTGCGCGGGGCGCCGGGGGATGCCGGCGGCGCGGGGGAGTGCGAGCGACAGGGTGAGGCAGGAACAGAGGGGAGGCCGACGCGTCAAAATACATGAAACAGTGCGAATTTAACGAAAGTTATTCTAGAAAACTATTAAAAAGTAAGTTCATGGTCGCAGAAAAAGTATTGTATGCAACAGTGTTTAACGGAGTCAAAAATACTCCTGGCGTCCTTATTAACAATTTTTGGCTTCGCCTCAAATTATTACTGACGTCTTTTTTGACCTCACTTAAACCACTTAAACGCCAGTTGCATAAAATACTATTATTGTGGATTTAACCCTGAAATGACGACAAAAGATATGCTTTCTCATAAGTTTCGCTTAATCACCTATTTGTTTTTGTTTTCTATTGAGCATGATGAAGATATGATATTCTTACTTTTATTTATTATGTACTGTATTAAAGTATTTTTCTTACACAAGCCATAAATATTTAGGTACTTACAGTCAAAAGCCAAGTAATAAATTAAGTTTCCGACGCAAAAACTTTTGAATTCCAGTAAAACTCTCTTTGTTGAATCAAAAATGTCTTTGTCAAAAATGCATAAGTAATAGATAGATTTATATATTTAAAAAAAGGTGTGCATTACCCACTTGTTCTTCTTATTGCCTATCTACTGATTTTTTTGGCATTATAATGCGCCGCAATCTTGATGAGTCGTTTTACTGTATAAAGTTATTCTTACTTACGAAACCAAAGCAATGCGAATGAGTAAAACTTAATTAAGTATAATAATTATATACGTAGTAATTTATAATGTATCATAAGTGGCCAAGAGCAAGTAGGGAAATTATTTTTCCCTGTAATTTTTGGACATACCTAAGATGGTTTACGTTATTTGTAAGTATTTATTACTTGAAAAAAATGTAATGTGCTCTAAACGCCTGTTTCTTTTATCAGGTAGCATGGTGTATTTTTCAGTGCAGGTTTCCATAAATTCATGCCTACATGGATTTTAAATGTTATGTATTAACAATAAATAAATCAATTTTATGTAAAATTGCATTTTATTTAAATCAAGAGATATTTATTATCACTGATAGGAAATAATAGCTCATAATTATTAATGCTTAATAAATGGCTATTTTTTAAGAAATTAAATTTCCTTACCTAAGCTCTTTCTATTTTAATAGGCCCAAAAATGTGTTACAGTTTATTTATTACTATTTTTTTATATAAAGAACTTCCAAATTTTAAAACATACTGGGCCAAGCTATAGGAACAAAAACAAAAAATACAAAAAGAAACACCCTCGCCGGGGTTCGAACCCAGGATAAATTGGAACAATAAATTGGATTACCTACTACCAAGAACCGCTAGGCTAAACCGGTTGTCTGCTATACATTTAGCGCGCCACTAGTATAAACGAACTTTTTGAAGGGGACATATTTCTGTATGGAGTTATCGTTCTTCTCCTAGTGAGTATTATATTCTTTGCTAGTGACTGTCAATGATTACTCACGTAAAGTATTGAGTTTTCACTAGAGACTGTCAAATAGTTCTGGTTCTATTGACTTCATACAGTTAGAAAGAGAGCGCCTTAGCTGTAAAGTTAGGAACGTATTGAAAACTCGGAGTAAACACGTTAATAACTTATGGTACCGATGAAAATTTTAGTACGTGAGCGTTTCCGCTTGGAGCGCTGTTAAGTTTTTCCATACATTTTCCGTAACTCTCACTGAAAACGTAACGTATTTTTTAACTCAAAAAAGTCATGGTAAGGCTACAGATGATGTATGACACACTGGTAATTTCTGAATTTTATTTTTGTGAAAAATAGTTACATGTATGGAGAGCACGTCTTTAAAATAAAATTCATATAAATTTGATTACTTAGTAGCCGATAACAAAGTACACCAATATTTCTTATTTGTATTTCCATTTCAGCACGCGAAATAGTTTATACCCAACAATTTGAGTAAAAACGAGTAAATACGGGTATTTTGAGTAAATACTGAGTATTTACTCGATATTTACTCTTGAGTATTTACTCACTACCCATCTCTACTTGGATGTAATTTATCTTATTTCATTTAAAATATATAATTTCGAGTTCCCCAGCCAGTTAGAGAGAGAGAGAGAGAACTGGAGCGGAAGCACGTTTAGGATAGTCCTCAATAATAGCGCGTAGTTCCCAGAGGGAAGCAGGGGGCTATTATGTCGGAATTTGTATTCCTATGATTCGATACATATTAAGTTCCAACCGGCGAGCCTAACCAAATCGGGAAAAATCTTAACACCGCGATGTACGAATTCTATGGGCTGGGGTCAGCGCCATCTAGCGGGTTTTTTGGTAACTAAACCGGTGTCGCCGCTCGGCGCGCGAACTAAATCTTGAAGCAAAACTTTATTATTTTTCGATCTAAACGTGTTGATTCTCAAATGGAACTTGTAGGCATTAAATCAAGAATTTGTGATATGAAGCCAAGAATGTAATAAATCTTGACCTAAGTCCGTGTTGATTTTTTATTTAAAACCTGCTCGAATTATGAATGAAGTCTATAAGCATCAAACCAAGAATTATTATAATCAAGCCAAGATTGTTCTAAATCTTGAAGTAAAACCTTGATATTTTTTGATTTGAACTTGTTGATTCTCAAATGGAGCTTGTAGACATTAAATCAAGAATTTGTGACACAAAGCCAAGAACTTAATAAATCTTGACATAAATCTGTGTTTATTTTTGTTTTAAGTTATTCTGGAACTTTGAATGGAGTTGCAAAGCATCAAATCAAGAACTATTAAAATCAAGCCAAGATTGAACTAAATCTTGACGTAAAACCGTGTATTTTTTTTAATTAAACTTTTATGTCTTGACTGTAGAACGTAAAAGTTAAATTAAGAAATTATGATTTCCTATTAAAAACGCAGAATTCTTGTAGTTAAATTGTGGTGAATCTTCTTTTAACAGGTTTTTATTTTTGCTTTGATAAAGGTTACTTGAACCAAAGACGTTTTTTAAGAACTAGCATATTCATACTAAAACGGTGTAATATTTTGTTGCAAATAAATACTTCTTTGATTTAAATCTGTCCTATTTGTACCAAATGTATATAAAGTTACGACTGAACAATTTTGATTCTTCTTTGAAAAAGGAATATCCCTTTAGGTTAAGACCATGTTATTAGACGAAGAATTATATTATTCCTTTTAAATAACAGTGTTTGAGAGAGTTTTCCGTCTTAAATTAAAATATCTTTTCTATCTGTGTACACTGTCTGAACAGGCATGAAAAAATACGAACGTTTCCGGAAAAATACGAAGGAAAAGCTTTTCGCACTACATCTGTACTAGAAATTTCATAAAATGCCTGGGTGCAATTGTAAAGTATGTCAATTATATGTACTATTTTTATAATAATAACTCATTAAAGCTTCAATTCAAAGACTTGTCTTTCGTTGTAAATATAGAAACAGAAACAGCCTGACTGACGCCTGACTTGGATTTCAAGGTCAAGGTTAGTTAAAATAGTTTTAATTTCACTTAATATATCTATGCGTTTCGGATTGGTCCATCAATTCTGACAGAAGGGAAGAGGGCCGCCGCCCGCGCTCCGAATCGTTCCTGGTGCAAAAGCTGTCTGTGTTCTAAAGCCGAAATGCTGCGAGCGTCATGGGCACCTTTGCGTGAATCTGTCACACATATTGCCTTTGGTGACTTTAGGTGTTCTTGGTAACCTTCCTCCCTCTGCCCTCTAGCTCTGTCGCCCCAATCCCAATACGGAAGAGCGGTAGATTTTATGTTGCGTGTGTACTCGGCAATGCCTCGGAGAGACGTATTTATCTTGTCTATCGCGTGACATATCGAAATGACGACCTTTCCACTCCGCGAGTCTTAACCCCTTGATAGCTGAACGTCATATGTCACGTTGAAATGAAACATGGCCGAGAAACAGCATGCAACGTCATTTGAAGAACGGTCATGTTCTTTTCATACAGAGCAAAGCGGTGGTTTCGCAGTTTCGCACTATGCCCGATCCGAACTTGTGAAAATAAGATATCAGTAGGGGGGGGGGGGTAAAATGTAGACAAAAAGCTTATGTCACTCTCCATCCCTTCAACTATCTCCACTTAAAAAATCACGTCAATTCGTCGCTCCGTTTTGGCGTGAAAGACGGACATTACACAATTACACACACACTCCTATTTAAAATATCAGAAACAAAAGTATGGAAGTATGGATTTACGCACTACCTCCGAAAGACGACGGAAAGAAATCGGATGACGGAGATCGGACCTAGATATATACAAACCAATAGTCAACGTATTCAAAAACGTCAAAATCTCTTGGTAGAGTGTCTAAGCTCTATCGTCAACATTGTAATATTTAAAAGTCCTCTTGCGTCATCCTCGGAACCGGTAGCGCCGGTACGAATTAGCATTCACAACTCTACATCTACGTTGCAGAGATCATTTGCTAAACTCGGAGTTCGCTAGTTGAGAATCTAGCATTTTAGATCTCAAGATATCTTGAAGTTTTTGTGGGAATACAACATTATTATTATCCATACTAATATTATAAATGGGAAAGTGTCTGTGTCTGTTTGTTTGAAAAAAGGCAAAACGCGGAGCGACGAATTGACGTGATTTTTTAAGTGGAGATAGTTGAAGGGATGGAGAGTGACATAGGCTACTTTTTGTCTCTTTCTGACGCGAGCGAAGCTGTGGGCAAAAGCTAGTACATAATACTATCCATAGGGTGTTGCTTATTTTTTCGAATTGAAAATGTTCTGTCTCATCCCCTAAAATTGTTCTCTGCCACTAAAAACCTTAGTATTTTTTTTTTGAATTTTCCATTTCAAATTAAGGGGGAACAGGCATCTGGGCGAGCTCACTCCATCGTAGGCCACGCCTTTGCCTTTGGCAGTTTGGCTAGTCTGTGGCGAAGAGTAAGCCCATTGATAATTAAAAAAAAAAACATTTTAGGGGTCGCTACCGCACTTTGAAAAAAAAAGTTCTAAAATGCACCTAACGGAAAATTATGAAATAAATTACAATAGTTTTTTTTGTGACAGAGAACAAGAGGGTGAGCCATAGACTATTTTAACTTCGATAAAATAAGCAACAGCAACACCCTACCCTACTGGATTCCAAAAAGGGGTAGGCAGAGCATATAACACTGTTCACGTTTCAGTGAAATTGACAATCATACAAATATCCTCAACGTACCAGAATAGATATTACCTATATGAACAGTTGTTTGCCGAGTTCAAGGAAGTCACACAATTACGCTAAACGTTCATTAAAGTACAAGACAAGTATGCTGCGTTAAGTGTTTCGTCAAGAATATTTGCCAATGACTTGAATATCGTCAGAGCATATGTAAATAAATAAATGAGGATCTTGAGGAATTTCAGAGAATATCAATATTTAATAAGAAAGAAACATTCAAAATGAAAATAAAATGTTCGTAGCAATAAAATTAAGGCCTTTAGCCAAACGTGCAATTGTTGCCGCACCGTAGCGAACGATACCTACGCAATTGGATCTGGGTATGTTAGCCAAATGCACTAATGCTTACGGTAATATTAATATCGTAGCTATCTCTATCGCTCTACCGTATTGGCGCGACAGAGCCAGACTGCGGTTTTATTAGCGTCTAGTGTCAACGTCTCAACGATTTTCATTTCGGCTACGCCGGCGTTGATGGAGCAAACTAACGAAAACGGAGTGTCAGGGATGGGTTGGTTGGGTATTCTCAGAAAATTACCCTTTTCATAATAAAATGATCCTGTCTCTTATTAAACGATATTTAATTACACGTAGTCACGTACGTGCCAGCTGAAGTCGTCAGGGCGTTTTCCGTTCCCGTAAGTTTATTTTGTTGTTTAACGCGAAATGCTATAATTAATTAATTAAACAGATAGACGTCAATTCTGAGTTGACCTTGTAACAATCATGCGAATTTCGGTTTACGAGTACCTACTTCTTTGATTAAAAAAACCGGCCAAGTGCGATTTGGACTTACCCACCTAATAAGGTTCCGTACAATTTAACTGTTTTTTTATTTATTTATGACATAGTTTTCACATTTCTCCTCCGTGTGGTTCGTCGTTATGAGAACGTTGAGAGACTGTAGAAATATATATATTTTTTTGCATAAACGACCCGTTTTTTCGCGTTTAATTACAATTTTATGTTTTTACAGCTTAAGGGACTATCCACACACAGGCGACGCATGTCTTAAGACGCGGAAAGGACGTCAGCGCCACACCGCCCGAGTGTAATTTAAAAAACCGGCCAAGAGCGTGTCGGGCCACGCTCAGTGTAGGGTTCCGTAGTTTTCCGTATTTTTCTCAAAAACTACTGAACGTATCAAGTTGAAAACAATTTTCCTAGAAAGTCTTTATAAATTTCTACTTTTGTGATTTTTTTCATATTTTTTAAACATACGGTTCAAAAGTTAGAGGGGGGGGACGCACTTTTTTTTCCTTTAGGAGCGATTATTTCCGAAAATACTAATATTATCAAAAAACTATTTTAGTAAACCCTTATTCATTTTTAAATACCTATCCAACAATATATCACACGTTGGGGTTGGAATGAAAAAAAATATCAGCCCCCACTTTACATGTAGGGGGGGTACTCTAATAAAACATTTTTTTCCATTTTTTATTTCTGCACTTTGTCGGCGTGATTGAAATACATATTGATACCAAATTTCAGCTTTCTAGTGCTAACGGTTACTGAGATTATCCGCGGACGGACGGACGGACAGACGGACGGACGGACGGACGGACGGACGGACGGACGGACGGACGGACGGACGGACGGACAGACAGACATGGCGAAACTATAAGGGTTCCTAGTTGACTACGGAACCCTAAAAACGTCTCCTCAGTACCTTTTGTATAGGAAGGACGTAAGACGCGCCCCAGGCGACGCGTCGCTTGGGGCGCGTCGCTTGAGGCGTGTCGCGCGTGTGTATGGGTTGCCGCTAAAGGGACATAATCATGGTTTTAATTTAATCTCGAATACACGGGCAGTAAAGTAGTCCTAAAATAAAAGGTTTCTGTTTTTTCCTTTTTACGTACGAACCAAATTGCTCGAATTTTGGCGCACATTTGGCACATTGCTAGCACTTACTCCTGAAAGATTGCTTAATGTACACCCGCCATTCTGACGCTCACGATTATTTTTATATGAAAACTACTTCAAAAACACGTAATTTTTCGAAGAAATTGTCACTTATTCTCAGGTGATTTCTGAAACAAATTGGATACATCATATCCTCATTTACTCTATTCTAAAGCCTTATAACAAAGAAGTGGTCTTAGAATTTTCAAGTACAGGATATACCTAATGCAAAATTACCACTCGAAACATTCAAGTGTCCAAATTTTACAAATTAGACGGACTAAGTCAGCACTTTACGCGGGTTTTCCTAAACGTGCATCAGAAAAAAAATCATAATTAAGTTAGTTTTTAAAAATACAGTCTTACAAGTTGTAAGTTAAGAAGCTGCCCTAATCGAAATCTTAAACGTAATATATCTGTTAGATGACGGAAAATGTAGCATTTTGCCGACTAAAACTGACAATTTTACATTATTTCGACGTTTTCGTTGAATGGCCTCTTAAGGGACCTTATGATGATTATACATTCTGTTGAAATTTTAAACGAAGACTTCGTTACTACGCAGGAATCTAAGGGTGACGGAAAGCACATCTGTCGCGAGTCATTGGCAAATGTAATACGTTTGTATAAAAGTCAAACACTGCAACACAAAACTGGGCTTAAGAGCGTTATAACATTTCGGCGTCGGGCGAAATTAGGTATTTTACCCGCCGCGCGAGCCCAATATGCCGACCCTTTCTAGCACGTCTTATCACTCGCTCGCACTACAATAATGGACAAAACAATCTTGATCCTTTCTATGGAATTTTGATAACAACCACAATCTACTATCTCGATATAAACTTTTGGTTTCTAATAAACATTATTTTGTACGAAAATACGAGAATATAGCGCGAAATAATATCAATTATGTTAAAATTTATTTAAAAAATTAAAGTAATAATTATAAAAGTAGATCCCATCCCAAATATTTGCTTTTGTTATATGATAAGTATTAGAGTAAAGTATATATTAATATGATGATAAAATAAGACAAATACAATTCTAATTACTTCAAGGTGGTGCTCAGGGTCTGATGATGGAGCCAGATGGTGGTCACCAATACCAATGAACAATATGACTATACAACTTCGTGGTTTACATGTCATTCTAGCATTTTCACTTTCACATTTCAAGTGCATATACCACGAGTATAGGTTTTCGGGTGTGCTGATTTAAAAATTAATGACCGATTTGGAATCTGACATTGCCGACTGTCACTTTGACACAAAAGTCATCATGGGTGTCGTAAAATAGGTTTTAGGGGGTGCTGATTCCAAAATTAATGACCAATGTGGAATCTGACATTGCTGACTGTCACTTTGACACAAAAGTCGTCATGGGTGTCGTCAAATAGGTTTGCGGGGGTGCTGATTCCAAAATTAATGAACAATGTGGAATCTGACATTGCTGACTGTCACTTTGACACAAAAGTCGTCATGGGTGTCGTAAAATTGGTTTTAGGGGGTGCTGATTCCAAAATTAATGACCAATGTGGAATCTGACATTGCTGACTGTCACTTTGACACAAAAGTCGTCATGGGTGTCGTCGAATAGGTTTGCGGGGGTGCTGATTCCAAAATTAATCAACAATGTGGAATCTGACATTGCTGACTGTCACTTTGACACAAAAGTCGTCATGGGTGTCGTAAAATAGGTTTTAGGGGGTGCTGATTCCAAAATTAATGAACAATGTGGAATCTGACATTGCTGACTGTCACTTTGACACAAAAGTCGTCATGGGTGTCGTAAAATTGGTTTTAGGGGGTGCTGATTCCAAAATTAATGACCAATGTGGAATCTGACATTGCTGACTGTCACTTTGACACAAAAGTCGTCATGGGTGTCGTCAAATAGGTTTGCGGGGGTGCTGATTCCAAAATTAATCAACAATGTGGAATCTGACATTGCTGACTGTCACTTTGACACAAAAGTCGTCATGGGTGTCGTAAAATAGGTTTTAGGGGGTGCTGATTCCAAAATTAATGAACAATGTGGAATCTGACATTGCTGACTGTCACTTTGACACAAAAGTCGTCATGGGTGTCGTAAAATTGGTTTTAGGGGGTGCTGATTCCAAAATTAATGACCAATGTGGAATCTGACATTGCTGACTGTCACTTTGACACAAAAGTCGTCATGGGTGTCGTCAAATAGGTTTGCCGGGGTGCTGATTCCAAAATTAATGAACAATGTGGAATCTGACATTGCTGACTGTCACTTTGACACAAAAGTCGTCATGGGTGTCGTAAAATTGGTTTTAGGGGGTGCTGATTCCAAAAATAATGACCAATGTGGAATCTAACATTGCTGACTGCCACTTTGACACAAAAGTCATCATGGGTGTCGTAAAATAGGTTTTAGGGGTGCTGATTCCAAAAATAATGACTAATGTGGAATCTAACATTGCTGACTGTCACTTTGACACAAAAGTCATCATGGGTGTCGTCAAATAGGTTTCCGGAGGTGCTGATTTGAAAATTAATGACCGATTTGGAATCTTGACATTGCTGACTGTCACTTTGACACAAAAGTCGTCATGGGTGTCGTCAAAAAGGTTTCCGGGGGTGCTGATTCCAAAATTAACGACTATTTTGGAATCTCACAGTGCTAATTGTCATTTTGACACAAAAGGAATCATGGGTGTAGTCAAATAGTTTTTAGGGGTACTGATTCCAAAATTAATGAAATGATTTAAAAAGTTATGACCGATTTGGAACCTGACATTGCACAGTACCCCTGGAAACCTATTTGACGACACCCATAACGACTTTTATGTCAAAGTGACAGTCAGCAATGTCAGATTCCAAATTGATCATTAATATTGAGATCAGTACCCATGAAAACCTATTTGAAGACACCCATGATCACTTTTGTGTCAAAGTGACAGTCAACAGTGTCAGATTCCAAATTGGTCATTAGTTTTCAAACACCTCCGGATACCTATTTGACGACACCCATGACGACTTTTGTGCCAAAGTGACAGTCAGCAATGTCAGATTCCAAATTGGTCATTAATTTTGGAATCAGCACCCCCTAAAACCTATTTTACGACACCCATGACGACTTTTGTGTCAGAGTGACAGTCAGCAATGTCAGATTGAACATTGGTCATTAATTTTGGAATCAGCACCTCCTAAAACCTATTTTACGACACCCATGACGACTTTTGTGTCAAAGTGACAGTCAGCAATGTCAGATTCCACATTGGTCATTAATTTTGGAATCAGCACCCCCTAAAACCTATTTTACGCCACCCATGACGACTTTTGTGTCAAAGTGACAGTCAGCACTGTCAGATTCCAAATTGGTCATTCATTTTGTAATCAGCACCCCCTAAAACCTATTTTACGACACCCATGACGACTTTTGTGTCAGAGTGACAGTCAGCAATGTCAGATTGAACATTGGTCATTAATTTTGGAATCAGCACCCCTAAAACCTATTTTACGACACCCATGACGACTTTTGTGTCAAAGTGACAGTCAGCAATGTCAGATTCCACATTGGTCATTAATTTTGGAATCAGCACCCCTAAAACCTATTTTACGACACCCATGATGACTTTTGTGTCAAAGTGACAGTCGGCAATCTGAGGTACTACATATTCGTAATCTGAAAGTAATCAAGTCAATAATTTCAGTTATTTTGAATCGACTATGATTCCGAGTTATTGGTAATAGTAATGATTGTATAGATGATTAGTGATTCCTTTACATGTAATGGTAATTTACCGTTTCACTTGATTACATTACAAGTAATCTGACACCCAGTAGTGTCAGATTACAAAGTAAAATCAAGTAATCGTGTAATCCGGAATCGATTACGATTTCCCCATCTCTGGGTTTAGTTATATGGTTCATTGGTACTGGTGACCACCATCTGGCTCCATCATCAGACCCTGAGTACCACCTCTTGTCAAAGGTCTTGTTGAGACGAACCCAACGAGCCTAAACACGAAGTCGTTTACTTACATGGTTCACTGGTACTGGTGACCACCTTCTGGCTCCATCATCAGATCCCGAGTACCATCTTGATGTGTCTTATCATCTTGACCGTATTGTAATTTTCACATTTTTATCATCACAACGTTGTAATACTTTAACATTCAAACATAACAAAGTATTACAAAAGCAAATATTTACGGATCTAGGATCAAATTCGTTGGTCGCTGTTTACACACACACAATGCGAGGATAGCCCGTGTAGAAACAAGGCGTCCGACCCACACAACAATAAATATTCTCGACGTTTGCGATGAAAACTCGGAGACCAAAGCGACATACGTCTTACCTGCTCGAGCTCCGGCGCGGCACTGAAATCGCAGGCGTCCGTCGCCGGTAAAATAGCGACAGGAAGGCTAGTTTTCAAAAAATTGGCAAAAAATCATGATAAAATATTATAACGACAAATGGATAACAGCAGTTTAAGCACATTGTGCAGATTATTTATATACTAAAATAACTTCGATAACATGTAGATTTTCGGAGAAATGATCACTTGTTTCGATGTATTTTCAAGACAAAATTGAGTTCGTTTTACTTTCAATTTCTCAATTTCAAAGGATTAAATGATAAATATTGTTTAATGGGCCTTAAGTACAAGATATTTGGAACTTAAATTTACCTCATTTATGAGAGTGATCTTATCAAATTGTACATAATAAGAGCTCCGAATTCTGTGCTTCACGCGGTTTTTCCTAAACGAGCATCAGAAAAACAATCATTACTAATTGAAAAAGCTTTTTTTTTCATATGTTTTTTATTTAACCGACAGTTAATAAGATGTTCTAACTGAAACAAGTACTTTCACTGTCTTTTAGTATGAGCAAAGTGTACAATTTTGTCGATAAATATTGTGCATTTTACAATATATCGCCTTTTTTTGTCATAGCGCTCTTAATCGCCTAAAAGGCAGCACCATATTCAATATACTCTATGGGCAGCACAACGACCCCAATGACCACGAGTCCTACTCGGACAAGAGCATACGACTAACGCCGTGTCTTGCGTGGGCGACGGTCGCGCGACCGTCGCCGCCGCGTCTCATCGCATCGTCTACTTCCATATCGATAAGGTTTGATTTCGTATGCGTCGCATCGCCGTCGCGCGACCGTCCGCGTACGTACGTAAGTTAACGTCCGCCTGTTCTTAAATTCAGCATAGTGACAGATTACGTATCGTATTCGTAAGTTTTTGCACATATGTTTTACTGTTATTAAAACATACGAGTATCGTGAAGTGGTTTATTACCGCTCCCCCGATAGGTACGATTTGACACATTGTTATCTTAATGGACGTCGATCAGAACATAAACATTGGGTCAAGTTCGTCATAGAGGTCACCTTCAATCAACTTTCGTGCTTTCGCGTCTTTGCTACTTTAATTGTGGAAAATTTACTTGAGTCTATGTAAGACAGTTTTGCGACTTTGACAGTACCTACAGTGACTTTAATCGTCACATACTCACATAAGTCACATTTATACACAGACGGACTGTAATCTAACTGCAACTTGTATGTGATCTAAAGTTGGTTAACAGTCTGTTTTGTCGGCCCTTATGATAAAAATTGGTAATAGTTTCTGGCGATTCCGCACTTTGTTATTGAAAACGAGTTAAATTTGTTCTCGTGTTATTTGAACAAATTCGCAAGAGCTACCGAGTATGGAGTCGTGAATAAAATATACTTTTTAATCTTTTTATGGCTTCAAATCAACGAGTTTTCGGCTATTTTATATTGATTTAATATGTCACAAGTACAAACTTCCTTATCAAACTAAAAAAAAAATATTTATTAATTTTGGCAATGGTTTATTGAATTTTTTTTGGGATGTAAACCATTGTCCTCAATGTCCCCCTCTTTACAACACTAAGTATTATAACATATTATGACAACAAAGGAAACTGTCAAATTCGCCATTGAGTGGACGGGCTAGCACTCCCACTAAAGTCGGTGATCTAATTCGAGATCAAAAACGGAAACAAACGGATTGCTATCATAAAAATAATAATCCAAAAGATGGTGCTGAAATTGAAAAATTTCCCTTCGAAGGCCGTAAAAAAACGCAAAAATGTGTGATAAGTTCTTATGACTTTACAAATAAGATCCTGTAATGTATATTTGCGTTATTCATTATGTAACATATTATTGAACTTGATTTTATAAAGGAGAATTCTACAAGTAAAAATAGAACATATGAAGGCGGCGTTTTTTCTACCTCCTCATAAGAATTAGCTATCCCAGTAAATTTGGTTTGACGCTATTAATTGTGCAAGGGCAAATGAAAGTTGTCGATATCGATAAACTTAGACATACATTTCGCATCACACTGCTCCGCACTTCAGAGTATTCGACGTTATATATACGTTACTCAATAGCGTAAACAAAACGGAAAACGTAATGTCATTTTTGGTTCTAGTTACTTTGTTAACCGTTTGAGGGCGCTGTTCATTTTTTGCATACATTTACGCTCGGCTATCGAGTAACTCTACTCCTATGAGAGGATTTTTTTATCTTTATACTGCTGCAGTCATAAATTGCATGGCATAGTTTTTATGACGGTTAGTTCGAGAAGTTACATTAAATTATTGCCATTATGATTTTGAATATGCTTCATATCGATATCGATAACATTGAGACGACTACACAATTATTAATTAATCACTAGCAACTGGCTGCAATTTGACCACGACTTTCATTGTATTTATTATTTTATTCTATTTTTTAATTTAATTATTTTTCTAGGTATCTGATCTGATCCTACCCTGAAAGTTTTGAGGCCCTGAAATAGCTTTATTTTAGACTAGCTTTTGCCCGCGGCTTCGATCGCGTTAGAAAGAGACAAAACAAAAAATTGCCTATGTCACTCTCCGTCCTTTCAAGTATCTCCACTTAAAAAATCACGACAATTCGTCGCTCCGTTTTGCCGTGAAGGACGGACAAACAAACAGACACACACACTTTCCCATTTATAACATTAGTATGGATACTTCTTTAGCTGCTACTTAACAAGTAGGTACTACTAATACTAAGTGCAGAATAAAAATAGATTAGATACTAGTCTGTACGGAAAGAGAGGACTCGTAAAATGTATGAGGTGGGGCCCCATACATATATTAATTATGCGATCCTCTCTCTCTGCGCAAACTCTTGGATTGCAATGCACAACACATAATTCCAATTGTCAATGCAAGGTATCAGGACTAAGTGAGTTTTCACATCATCCGTTCCGATATCGGATGTAGGATGGATACATAATACGCACGTCCTTGACATCCTTCCTACATCCGATATCGGGTATCTGTGATGTGAGCGGCCGAGGTGCTCATACATATGTGAACACGCACCAATATCCGATGTCCGATCGGATAATGTGAAAACGCTCTAACGCATACGTAGGTAGAGGCATGTTCAGATATGTGTAAGCAAGTAGGCCGCTCCGAAGCGATTCTACAGTCGAGTTCATAAATGTGTACATTTCTTCACCTTAACTCGTTGCAATAAGGTGAATAAATGTACACATATTTATGAACTCGACTGTACCTTCGTTTCACTGTTTAAAGAACTAATGTTTTAAGAGGGCTTTCGTGTTAAAAATAGTGAAATCGCAACCGAGCGCTCGATCATACCGTGTGTGGTATCAAATTAAAGGGCTTTGCGAGTAGTTTATAAATACGAGTATATATCACATTATAGGACTTTTTCTACTTGGTCTAACAAAATATGAGAAAATGTCCAAAAGTGGTAATAATTGTACCGGTGAAGGCTCGTTTTCAAAAAATTGGCAAAAATCAATAATAGCAATTTATAATCACTAAGGCATAACAGCAATTTAAGTAAACGTTGCAGATTAATTTAGTACAAAACTTACTTCGATGTGATGTAGATTTTCAAAGAAATTGTCACTTAATTTTAGGTAATTTCTGAAAAAAATTGAATTCGCCTTAGGCTAGTTTACTCTTTTTCAAAAACTTAAAATAAAAATCTAGTCTGAAATGATTGTGGTACAGGATATACGAATTATAAATTTACCCGTTTTAATATTCAAAATTGTCCAAATTTTACAAATAAGATCGACTGATTCAGCTCTATACGTGCGTTTTTCTAAACGTGCATTAGAGAAAAATTCATAATTATTTTAGTGAGTTAGTTTTCAAAAATCCAGTCTTATAAAAATCAAGATAATAAGATGCTCTAACTGGAACTTGAATTAAATAAATCTATTGGATAACGGAAAGTGTAGTATTTCACCGACTAAAACTATCAATTTTACATTCTTTTGACGTTTTTTTTGAAAGCAGCCTTAAAAAAAACTCTAATTTGCTAATAATCCCATTGCTATGCAACGGGAAAAATCCACCGAAACGAAAATTATCGTCCTAAGTGTCATAATCGTAACGGAGAAGGATTAATTCCGACTTTCCTAGAATTATTTTAAATTAATTATTTAATGTTTGCACAACTGTACATGGTGTGTTATTAGTTATAAAAATACATAAATGTAATAATTTAATTAAGTAGCGGAGTTCAAATGTGAATTAATCATAGTTCTAATAAGAATTTAATTGAACTAACTTGGCGCGGAAATATGTATAAACATTGACACCAAACAATGTGATGATTGTAAACAATGACCTGCTGAGATGACCGCAGTCATTGTAAACTATTCCTAACTATAAATAAATGAGAGAAATCTAAACACAAAACCAAATTCTAATAGGACCAGGAAAATGACCGAACGGCCACCGTGGCCTTGAACTTGTCAAAAATGCGATTGATCGCAACAGCTTCCCGTGCTCTTGCGGTATAATTCCTAGGTGTAACCTCGATGTAAGTAGCGAAAAGGAAACAATTTAAACCACTCACTTGTTAAGTATTTAGGGAGGAGCACTTTGTAATGTTACAGCTTACTGCAAGCAATATGTCACAGGATTAAATAAGGTTGTACGGCAATATCGACCGACGGGATTGTCGCGTGAGCGTCCGTCGCGCTGGTGGGAACGGGGTGGACTGGAGACGGGTCGCTGCGGCGGGCGCGTCGCGGTGTCTGCCGGCGGCGCGGGGCGGCGTTGCCATGGTGCGAGATCAGGCCACGTGCACGCGGCCAATGGCGAGCCGGCCCGCGCGCGTCACGCGCCGTGCTCGGCACGCGGCGATCAGCTGGCTGCCGTGCGCCGTGCCGTGCTTAGTGCTCAACGCCGTCCCGTCCCGCCAAGTCCCACCAATCTAGACTACTCCACTAGTGTAATTATAATTACTTAATCATTACAGTTTTTGACACGGACTTCACCTTACACAATTTAAACACGGATGTGACCTCTACAATATCAGCAGCGATATATGCACTGATTAATTGCATAATTGGACATTTGTAGAACTTTAAACATTGCCGATAACCAATATCGCAAAACATGGTTAGGTACTTATTTCTGCATGTAAACGTGTACAGTCGATGTCGAAACTAAACTATAAACTTTGCTGCTTGTCATTGCTACGAAAGAATAACCATATATCTCATCTCAACCCTAATGAGCAATAGCGTGTAAAAACAAACAAACAAACAAGGAGGCTAATTCGAACTCAAGATTTTGATAATTATATGATATCATTTTGTTATTCGATCTGCTCTGGTGCCTCATTCGCTTGAATTCGGTCAAGTATGAAAGATTAAAATAAGTATATGTAGGTTCAAATACTTCAAATTGGTTTCAAGTTAACTGTCGTGGTATCTTTTGTACAAACTGTTTACATCGACGACTTGTGTATTGTATTGAGGAACATTCGTCCTAAAATACTACAGATGACTAATACTATAGGTAGGTACTCCATATGACATGACGTGTAGTTTACATACTACGTCATATTTGAGGAAAATCGAACTGAAACATACTTTAGTCATTTCCGATTCTGATAGCTACACGTTGACATTTGAATAGATATCATAAATAGTTTATTGCGAAAAAAGTTTATACAGGGTGTAATTTTTATAACCGGCGATGGCTAGCAACCTAGCTGTCACTGCAATATTACAATTTCGTAAACTTTCAATCCTGTAATGGCGGTAAACTTAGCAGTTGCAGGTGCTCTGTTCTGTCCCTTTTGGGAATACAGGCGTGAGTTTTTCGAGTCGCGCCGGCTTCCTGGGAGTGAAGTGAAGCTGAATCTTGAAAATTTAAACGACACGTTAATGGGCCATTTTTTTTTCAAAGTAGTCCACCCCACTTTTTGTGTAACATGGGTATTTTTTGCGCGATTCACATTACTCAGAATCACGAAGTCTTTCGATCCTGATAGGAGAAAAAAAAAATGTCCCAATATTTCCATACATTCTTCAGACCTTCCATTCCGTTACCGCCATACAAATTGTATGAAAAAATGGTAACGGAATGGGAAAAAACCTTGGGACACTTTTTTTCTCCTATTAGGATTGAAAAAACTCGCGATTCTGAGTGGAAATCACATAAAAATTTCCAAATCCAAAAAAAAAGTGGGAGTGGGGACAACTTTGAAAAAAATGGCCCTAATAATTGTGGCATAATTCAAAATTGCGAGTTGATTTTTGACGTACACGTCTCGAAAGGTTTTAAATCGGGCCTATATCGGGTACATAAAAAATTCATAGACAAATTTTGCACCCTTTGTTTTTGTGTACCTACGGACGAATCACTAAGTAAGTTCACTACACGCACTTTGCGCATGCTACTTGGACATAATGGCATATGCTATGCTTCGTCAGAAGGAACTAGTGCGAATGGTGGCTCCCTTCCACGTTGCTTGAAGGTACCAGTAGAGAGTGCACCATAAACTTATGACGTTTTAGAATACGTAATTTGTGAGCGTAAACTTCACGGAAAAATAACGATCATTGTATGGAGAAAGTCAACAGCGCCCTCCAACGGTTATTTACTACTTAGGTACTACATAATTATAACGTAACGTTTAGGACATTACAAAGTAACGTATTCAAAATCGTTTAAAGCTAATGGTAGAGGCTTAGTAGAGCTAGTAGGCTTTAACATAATTTTCATTCACAGTTCAGTTCATTATTTTCATAGAGAACGAACGTAAAAGGTTCATAAGGTCATTCGCCTCCCTCGAGTGACGTCATCCTGCTACCTGTGGGAGTGGGAATGGGAACTTAATTACACAGAATGGTTCCAAATAACCCGACCAATGTTAACCATTGGTTTCCAGTTCCAAATTGCAGTTTAAAAACGGTTGAGTTTTTTAATGTGTGGGCAGTTCTATTACTGGATGAGTATACTGAGTATAGAGATACGTGGTCTATCGTTAACACTCCGCGGCGAACAAAACGCAACGTCGCATCGATGATTGATAAAGCAATTATATCATTATTACAATAACCTACGGAGTATGAACTATACGCATCAAAAGCTTCACAGTGCTTCACTGTCTTCAGCATTTTACCTCTGACCCTTGACTACTTGGTGAAAGTGTATATAGATCTCAATTCCCTTTTCATGGCAAAGTAAATCATGAGTTCAAGTCTCGGTTGCGCCTAATAAAGCAAAAAATAAATGCCCTACAAAAAAGACGATGATGTGCTAAAATGTGTATACACTCGTACCTAATACCTAACACGATCTTATGTGTAGAGCTTTGAACAAGGGCCCTCTGAGATTAACATACATACAGGTTAGGTACAGTCAGCCGCAGTCACCCCCCTGCATAGAAGTTAAATTGGAGGCGAAGGTGCTAATGCTAAGCTAATAGTTTTGCCGTACAAATACAACGCTCGTCGAACCAGATTTTTTTTTTATCAGGAATATAATTATTCGTGTCAATTCTAATTTTAATCTAGATATCTCGCTCCATCGTGGTTTTAAATTGTATTCCATTTAATTAGTACTTTTACGAATATTGAATACCTATATACATAGTAAATACACACAATATTGGTTTATAACTCCAATATTTTTTTTCTATTAGACCGGTTCTAGAACGTAAGGTTTTATGATTCGCCAATTTTAGGTTTAAACAAGCGACAAACAGAGTTTCGTACGTTTCGTTTTCCATATGCAAATGAGCGCGTGACGCACGCAGGCACCGGATTGCCGATCACCTATATGTTGTCAAACTGCGAGTGTTTGTATAACTAATATGCAAAAATGTGACCTTGGGGATTCGTAACACAGATCACTTACACGATATATGTAGAAGAGTGTATAAAGCTCAAGAAAAAACGCTTTCTACTAGGATTTTGTAAGTAGCCTCCTCATTATAAAACAAGAATGCTCACTCATTCAGTTCAGTGCAGTGAGCAAGTGCCCTCAGGATACTGTTGGTGCTATTCTATAGAGTGCTATTAATTATATATACTCTATGGTGTGTTTTTATGGTCCGTATTGGGGATTTAGATCAGTGCTCTATTTTACTCCACAATATTTTGACACCGGGATATCCAGAAAAAAAAAACAGAAATATCCCTGGGGAAAATGGTGGCACTTACAACCATTCTGGTGTTTCGGGTGTCCATGGGCGGCGGTGATCGCTTACCATGAGCCGACTTGTCTGCTCGTTTGCCTCCTCTCTCATGGCAAAATATAAAAAACCGGCCAAGAGCGTGTCGGGCCACGCTCAGTGTAGGGTTCCGTAGTTTTCCGTATTTTTCTCAAAAACTACTGAACTTATCAAGTTCAAAACAATTTTCCTAGAAAGTCTTTATAAAGTTCTACTTTTGTGATTTGTTTATATTTTTTAAACATATGGTTCAAAAGTTAGAGGGACACACACACACACTTTTTTTTCCTTTAGGAGCGATTATTTCCGAAAATATTATTATTATCAAAAAACGATTTTAGTAAACCCTTATCCATTTTTAAATACCTATCCAACAATATATCACACGTTGGGGTTGGAATGAAAAAAAAAAAAACAGTCCCCACTTTACATGTAGGGGGGGTACCCTAACACTTTTTATTTTACCACTTTGTCGGCGTGATTGATATAAATATTGGTACCAAATTTCAGCTTTCTAGTGCTAACGGTTACTGAGATTATCGGCGGACGGACGGACGGACGGACGGACGGACGGACGGACGGACGGACGGACGGACGGACGGACGGACGGACGGACGGACGGACGGACGGACGGACGGACGGACAGACGGACAGACAGACAGACAGGCATAGTTGACTAGTGACTACGGAACCCTAAAAACTGATGAAGTATCTACTTTACTATGTCACAGTATTTCTAACTGCTCCTTAAGTATTTTGGAGTCTATGAGTGGTAGTCTGATAGTACACAACTAGTAGGTATCCGTTGCTTGAGCTATTATAAATGCGTCAACAGACCTATCATGGCTGCTATTGTAAAAAACTAAGCTTCTTTCCGTCACTTCGAATGATGATGATTTCCTAATTATCTTAAATCCGTCCCGAGACCTGAAACTATCTCTACCTATGTCCAGTTTCATTTAAATTAGGTTAGATCTATATTTTAGGTTTAGTATGTTAAGGTAAGAAACATATGGTCACACGTCACTTGCGCACTTTCACATTAAAATTTTAGTCAGGAATCAGGGTACCCACTTACCCAGTCATCGTCATAATCGCTTACGCTTCTTAAGCGTATCGTAGCTATTTGTCCATATCGCTCTTATGTAATCTCAAATCTATTCAATTTTACATAGATGTCACCCCTTTCATTCTTTCTCAAAAACACTCTAACGTGTGCGCACACGCATAACGGTGACGTCACCTGCGCGGCTAGTTGAAATACCTTAGTTGATCGGGCAATTCGGACGATTTTGTACTCAAATGCACTTTCGCGCACATAAAGTACGGATATTAAAGGTAAAATTAGGGTAATCTTTTTTGAGTATTTTTGATTCTATATCAGTTATGATGACCAGGATCACGGTACCTCTATAGATATTGACGGTTATAAAAATTACACCCTGTAGAGCCTAATACCTTTTATCTCTACATGCACTAACTTCACAAACTATACTAGTACTTAATAAAAATATGTGGCTCTTGGCTGTTTCGTTATGATTTAAACGATGAATCGTTAACATACAAAATAGTAAAGTGATTCAACGTAAAAGTGCCTGGTGAGTGTCTTTCTTAAAAAGGATGAAAAGTCTCCTTTCCAAATGGGTAATGTGAAAATGCCCCTTTCCGGAACAGTGCAATGAAAAAGCGATTTTGCACGTGTCGACAACTTTCTTCTCTTCGTGTCGGCGACCTTGGCATTGATAACAGGTTTACGCGGTTACATCATTACCTACTCGTATTCATTATATTTTACGACATCGCAACCATTTCATATGATAACCAATTAAATATTCACCTAATTATAACCTAACCACAAAATTAAAATTTGGAAAAAACTCCCGACTGCGACATAGTTGACCGATTTTTATGAAACATGGCCAGCGCCGGCCCGTGCACTCGATCAGGGTAGAGCGAGTTTGAGTTTCGGCGCCCCTGGGAAGAAAATTCACTACGTAGGAAATAAAATCGCGAGCGTAGCGAGCGCGAAATTTTTTTCATAGTAGGTAATGCCGTAATTTGAAGATTAACGCAATACAGAATTTATGGATTTCATCATACAGAATACGAAAGGGACAAATGGTTGAACAGGTTGAACTTTCGCAGTCACACCCTAGTATAGTTACGTGTGGCTGAACGTGAATATCATGTACATAAAATAACAAATAAAATGGAGCACTATAGTGGCCAAGTCAGGAAAGCAGATTCAGAATTTTTCCAAACTAAAAGAGAACATATAAATAGTAAGCGCGATTTTTTTTGGCTCAACTCGCCAGCGAGGAATCCGCGAACTTTCAAGCTTTTATCCTCTGCATCCTTATTTTGACTTCACAGGGCTCCCATGTTCCCGACTTTTAGCCCTTATATTTCGCCATCACTATAATTTTTATAATACTAAGAGTTCATTAAGAGATTAGCTGCGGACTTGATCGTCATCGTCGGGATGCCCATTTCGGTATTTTGCACTAAGTGATCTTAGTGCTTTGAAGTTCGCTCACCATCTGATGCTGTGACTTACAAAATTGCGCCTCTCTGAGACATTTTGCGCCTTTGGCTTTATGAGGAACTCCGCTTTGGACTATCGGGTAGACTCATATTTTTGCATTTGGATAGCGACGTAACTTTGTCGTTCGCCGCACAACAATGTGGTTCATCAAGGCAATCCTTTTACGGCGCCCTAGCAACAGCGCCTTATGAATGTTGGTATATGTTAGCAATGTGGTGCAACTTTCCACTTAATCTAAATTACAAATCTAGATTTTCCATAGCTGGATTCATTCCCGACTCCTCTCGCCATTTTGTGATATGTGCACGCCCACGAAACGTATAATTTTTTTGTATGGATTTTTCCGCATTCTCGATTTTGGCGCCCCCTTACCATGTGGCGCCTAGAGCGGCCGCTCCACTCGCTCTACCCTTAATCCGGCCCTGAACATGGCTAAGAACACTCCCGACTAACTCAGCTTTAAAAAAAACGAAATCTAAATCGGTTCATCCGTTCAGGAGCTACGATGCCACAGACAGACACACACACACACACAGACAGACAGACAAACAGACAGACAGACAGACACGTCAAACTTTCGTTTTTGCGTCGGGGGTTAAAAACCATATATCAGTGTGCGTAGCCGAATGCACATCGCTCACGAAATGCTCGCGATAATATCTCTCATACCTTCCTATCTCTATCACTCCTGCGTATTGGCGCGACAGAGCCAGACGCATCGCAGAAATGCCATTCAACTACGGGGCCAGTAGTTTTTAAGCAACATTGGTGACGCATATGAAACGACTGGCGGTAAGCGGTCACGGTATTCAATATGCTCCCAGCTCCATGTTATGAACTTATGAAGGCTTGCAACCCCAGAAGTAAGCACCTACGACTATTTTTTTGTGATGCAGAAACATCTCCGAGCGATACTACATATTTTGAAATTAAAGGAAAAATTCACACCTCCGGCAGAACTCGAACCTGCGACCTTTTTACTGCATTACCGGTGCATAAGCCTTTGTAACTTTGCGTATGCTGAACCTTAACAACCCCTGTTGTACGAATAAGTGATGCATAAATAAGTGATGATTTCTGTACCTTGTCACATTAAGTACTTAACATTTCGTTTGAAATGTCATACGCGCAGTTGTCAAATGGTTAAAAGCGACAAGGTATTACCGAAATCACATCACTTATTTATGCCGGTGACTGTACAGTCAACCAATTGGAACTCTATTAGGCCACCCCATCCCCAGCTTAATAATAATATGACAAAGTTTAAAATGTCATCATTATGTACAGTCGACTACAAAACGATGTATACCTTATTACAATGCAATAAGGTGAAAAAGTGGATACATCTCTGGAGCAAAATTGTATGGAGGAATTATGAATAAAATTGAATGAATTCATTGATAAATTCGCCTTGCACTTTTGCAGCTCATAGTATATGTTTAAGTTGTCAAAGTATAAATAAAACCGGCCAAGAGCGTGTCGGGCCACGCTCAGTGTAGGGTTCCGTAGTTTTCCGTATTTTTCTCAAAAACTACTGAACCTATCAAGTTCAAAACAATTTTCCTAGAAAGTCTTTATAAAGTTCTACTTTTATGATTTTTTTCATATTTTTTAAACTTATGGTTCAAAAGTTAAGGGGGGGGGACGCACTTTTTTTTCCTTTAGGAGCGATTATTTCCGAAAATATTAATATTATAAAAAAACGATCTTAGTAAACCCTTATTAATTTTTAAATACCTATCCAACAATATATCACACGTTGGTGTTAGAATGAAAAAAAAAAATCAGCCCCCACTTTACATGTAGGGGGGGTACCCTAATAAAACATTTTTTTCCATTTTTTATTTTTGCACTTTGTTGGCGTGATTGATATACATATTGGTACCAAATTTCAGCTTTCTAGTGCTAACGGTTACTGAGATTATCCGCGGACGGACGGACGGACGGACGGACGGACGGACGGACGGACGGACGGACGGACGGACGGACGGACAGACAGACATGGCGAAACTATAAGGGTTCCTAGTTGACTACGGAACCCTAAAAACCACTATAGGTAACAAGTTAACAACAGGTGGTATTATCGCTAAAAAGCAAAAATAGCCAGGTTATTTTACATACAATAAGTTTTCAGCACAGAGGCAAGTTCAAGGCTAACGATCACGCTTGCGGGACGTGGGTCCACGGGAAATATTCGCTACATACCGGGAGAACCCTGCTGGGGGTTACGGTTTAGCACTTGTAGCGGTGCAACAGAGCTCAAATCCCGATCGGGCGATTCCGGCAACGTTGACTCACTTTGCTACGTAAAGTACAGTGTGCGTAGCCGAATGCACATCAAACGCGTCAGACGCTCACGATAATAATATGTATATCTCTTTCATAGCTATTATCTATCTCTATCGCTCATGCGTATTGGCGCGACAGAGCCAGAGTACCTTTCTGCGGGGTTTCGATGGCGTTCGCGTCGCAGAAATGCAGGCTACGGGGCTACATGTATGTGATGTATGTACTATGTAATAATGTTTCGATCGTATTTGTCGCGTTATTTCGGTAATGTTAGTACTTCTTGTACTGAGACTGAGTGAAATAGCATGAGATCTGTAAACCTTACCCTTTTGCACTGAAGTTATTGTTGGTTTGAGAATTCTGCTAGGGCTGCGGCGCGGGCGGCGGCGTAGGTACACCTATAGCGATGCACCTGCAACAACAAAGCGGGCACTCGGACCTGTAGTAGGAGATCGGGCTAATCCTACTATTGGATTGGATAGTGTAACATTCTATGGCCTGTCCCGTACAAACCAATCTTATATCTATGGTACACAAACGCATTATATGTATTGTCATGTATTGAGATTAGGGTTGCAAATAGAAAAAAAACCAAATGTTTTTTTTTTTCAGAATTATGAAGAAAAAAACCGAGCACCATTGTTTTTTTTTTCTAAATATGTATTTTTTTTAGATGAACAAATAAAACGACAATAACAGTTTTTCGTGAGACTTAAAGTGTTTCAATAACAATAACGTACATTTTAATTCGAATAACATTCAGTATACTAACGTTTATTGGGGAATCCCCGATGCGGCGTGCAGCGTGGAGAGGCGGTGGTGTTGTCAATAGTAAATAGTGATAACTACCAACTACAGATTTCGTAAATGTTACTTTTATAAGACCAGAAATTAAAGTTATTTGATTAAATTCGTTTAATAGTTAACATTAAGTCTAAAAAAACGTATAAAAGTATTAACTGCTTTGCAAATTTTGAGATTTCGTACTTTAGAAAAAAAAACATACTCCAAAAAAAAAAACTGTTTTTTTTTCAAGCCAGAAAAAATCCGTTTTTTTGCAACCCTAATTGAGATTCACTATTTCAGCTTAAAAGAAGCTGACAAAAAATTCAAATGAAGGCTATCATTTTTCTAGGCATAATTTGACACATTGCCTGAGAAAAATATCCTTTTACCTAAGCCAATTAGCAGAAAATTCGCGTTAGTACAGGACAACGGCACCTAGACCATTTCATGGAATTCTCCACTAAGGAATTGTTTTCTATAGATACCTACCTACCTATTATTTATTTAAAATGGCCCACCTACCTATTATTTCGCCAGTCGGGCCTTTTTCGTAATAACTCGTGTCGGTTTCCCTTTTTTCTGCACTTGTAGAGTAATGTACTATTTTTCAGTCGAGTTCACAGCGATTTCTTTTGTCCACAGACAAATATTCCATACACGACCTTATGGTCATTATCATAGAGACGCGTAAATATATTTGTGAACTCGACCTTATAGTAAAAAAAGGGGAATAATATATTAAGCTCATCAACAATCTACGCTTTGCAGATGACACTACCATTATAGGCACAAACGAATCGGAACTTGCTGAGCTTCTGCAAAGGGTACAAGTAGTGAGCGCGGAATACGGTCTCCATATTAATAGATCCAAGACCAAACTAATGTTTGTGCAGAGGACAGGCTCTGTTGTCCGAACTGGAGAGCTGTCGGATATAGATACCGTACAGGAGTTCATCTACCTCGGTTCACTAATAACTGCGGATGGCGATTGTGAACGTGAGGTGATAAGAAGAGCACAGATCGCAAAATCTGCGGTTAAGCGGTTAGAGAAGATCTGGAGGAACAGAGGAATCAGTAAAGCAACGAAAACCAAGCTAATGCGTACCCTGGTCTTCTCTATATTCCTGTATGGTTCAGAAACCTGGACTCTGAAGGCGAGTACTCGGAGCAGAATCGATGCATTTGAGATGTGGTGTTGGCGTAAGATGTTGGCTATCCCATGGACGGCGCGCCGCACCAATGTGTCGATCCTGGCGGAACTTAAAATTCACGTCCGCTTGTCTGTCATATGCCTCCAGCGAATCCTGTACTACTTTGGACACGTGGCCAGACGGGAGCCGGAAAACCTAGAGAAACGCATTATGGTTGGCATGGTGGATGGAGGACGGGGAAGTGGCCATCCACCGACCCGCTGGGTGGACAGCGTTAAGAAGGCCTGCCAGGGTTTAACACAGGCGCCTATTATGAGGACTGCAGAAGACCGTGCGGAGTGGAGAGCTTTGGTGCGAAAAATAACGACCTCATGTGGTCGCGACCCTCAGCCATGAGGAACCGAGGAAGAAGAAGAATATATTAAGATATACATATACAACAATTATAAATTTGATATTAAATTTTATTCAATATCTTAAATAATACTGACTATCTAAGATGTTGCATGTACATAATATGTACCTACATTATTTATTTCATGACATGACGCATGATCAACAGTCAACTTTAAAGCTAAACAGGTGGTAACAGTTCCTTAAACATACCTTATTAGTTGAAATGTCTAGATGGTGTTGTCTTCCTGACCACATACACATGGTTAAATTCATTTCATCTTTAGTAAGACGTCTGGACCTCCGAATGTTGCAATTTAAAATTTATTATTATTTGCTGACTAATCCCCTTATTCATAAAAAAGTCACTGAATTGATTGGTTAAAAGTATTTAGTCTCTTTCTTACAAATACAAAAGTCAACATGATAGTTAAAGACAAACATTTATAAGCTAACTAGCTTTTGCCCGCGGCTTCGCCCGCATTAGAAAGAGACAAAAAGTAGCCTATGTCACTCTCCATCCCTTCAACTATCTTCACCAAAGCTCCGTTTTGACGTGAAAGACGGACAAACAAACAGACACACACACTTTCCCATTTATAATATTAGTATGGATTCCGGTTTATAAAGCGTTTATCTATCATCATGAGTTTACTTTCATATCATCAAGCTGTATTGACTCTATACTCTATGCTGTGTATTTTACTATTTTACTTTTATGTCATCTAACTGAAATGGTTGTTTATTGATAAGCTACATTTGTATGTTTAGCGATAAGGCTTCTAACAAATGTGCCTTAGATTTGATAGTGAGAAACAGTAAGTATTAAAATAAATATAAGAGTAAGAGGAATCGAGGGATTTTCACATTATCTGATCCGATATCGGATTCAGAAAATATGTCAAAGGAATAATCAAAGATGGCGCCTTTAATATTTATAGGATATCGGTCCTACATATCGGATCGGATAATGTGAAAACGCACTTACGATGCGGTGAAGTCGAGTATGAAATTAAAAATTTCCCGCGCACGGCCACCGAAAACTTTAACACATTTGTATATTATAGAATCACCAAACCACTATCCAACGCGACTATGAATACTATCTACAAGATCACACCCACACTTTTACTTGTTTTCGTGAAGTTATTACGGTGCGGTGAAGTCAATCATGACTGTTATCATTTACCTAAGTTTCCCGCGCGCACAGCCGAGCGTACGCGTCGCTCGGTCACCAAAAACTGCGTCAATTCACATTTTTACATGTTAAAACCACCACACTACAATCCAATACGACTTAGAACACTGTAAACGATCCACCAACACTTTATTTTTTCATATGTCAGGCATTTACGGTGCGGTGAAGTCGATCATGAGTTTCCCGCGCGCGTGTCCCCGCGCCGCGCGCGCGTACGCGTCGCCCGCGTGCCGCCAGCCCCACGCGCGCTCCACGCACACCGTGAAGTGCCCGCGCGACGCGCGCCGCCGCAGCAGCGCGATGTCGTCCGCGCGCGGCGAGAAGAACGCCCAGCGCACGCGCGGCAGCCACGCGGACAGAGACGCTATCTGGACGGAACAAAATGACAATCGCTATAGAAAACGCCAAGCGCAATCAATAAATATCATAGGATTATTTTTCTTATTTTATTATTATTATTATAAATGGGCTTACTCTTGATCACAGACTAGCCGAAGGCAAAGACGTGGCCTACGATTATAGACCACACCCAACGGTGGGTGTTCTGTGCCTACGATGGAGTGAGCTCCCCAAGAAGATGCCAGTTCACCCCTGATTTGAAGGTAGCCGGGTTATTCATACAGATTGACTTACACAGATTGATTAAAGTCTGTTTCTTAGAGGATAAGGCAGAGATCATGGATTTCTATTTGCTACGATCCTGACGAACCAAACTGAATCTAAATATACAAAAATAGTCACGGAACTCTTTAGCAGTAGGTTTTTAGTCTTCCGTTTCCCTCCACAGTCCTCCGAGAATTTCACCGCCCCTTTCCTCCAGTGAGTGTCCTAGAAGTCGACTTTGGGATATGGGTCGTATTTTGGTCGTATTCGGTAGTAGCGGTGACGTCACAAGGGCGGATATATCAATACTTGGTATACTAAAAATACAAGTTCTGCTGTATCAGATCAGCCGCCACCACGGTGCCTGGCAGGATGCCGTCAGTCTTGCGTGGTGACGTCACAGGGAGCTGGTGTCTAGTATGGTGTACCTGCGCAGGTTGTCTGACAGCCAGGTTCTGCTGTATGAGATCAGCCGCCGCCACGGTGCCTGGCAGGATGCCGTCAGTCTTGCGTGGTGACGTCACAGGGAGCTGGTGTCTAGTATGGTGTACCTGCGCAGGTTGTCTGACAGCCAGGTTCTGCTGTATGAGATCAGCCGCCGCCACGGTGCCTGGCAGGATGCCGTCAGTCTTGCGTGGTGACGTCACAGGGAGCTGGTGACTAGTATAGTGTACCTGCGCAGGTTGTCTGACAGCCAGGTTCTGCTGTATGAGATCAGCCGCCGCCACGGTGCCTGGCAGGATGCCGTCAGTCTTGCGTGGTGACATCACAGGGGGCTGGTGTCTAGTATACTGTACCTGCGCAGGTTGTCTGACAGCCAGGTTCTGCTGTATGAGATCAGCCGCCGCCACGGTGCCTGGCAGGATGCCGTCAGTCTTGCGTGGTGACATCACAGGGGGCTGGTGTCTAGTCTGTACCTGCGCAGGTTGTCTGACAGCCAGGTTCTGCTGTATGAGATCAGCCGCCGCGGCCACGGTGCCCGGCAGTATGCCGCTGGCGTCGGTCTGGCGCAGCAGCGGCGACGTCAGCGTGACGTAGACTCCGAACGCGCAGGGAAGCAGCGCGGCGCCGGCGCCGCCCTGCCCTGCGCAGTCTATCACCACGTCGAACCTAACATATTACAAACACATGTCAATAAAATACACATTCTAGTTTTCAGTCCTGATTATTACGATCGATATTTGTGAGGTTTCCATTAAAAAGGTACCAGATTGTTGAACCCGGGTAATTTTAAATAAGGAATTAGAGATAACTTACGGGCCGGCCTGCGCCAGAGATTCGGCGTAACCTTCTTGGCGGCGGTCGAGGGGCTCCGCTCCTAATGCTTGCGCCGCTTCCGCTTGCTCGCTGGCGCAGCTCACCACCACCTCAATTCATATAAAATTATTAGAACCACGAAATTCACATAAGGGATTAATATAATTAGTGTATGAGTATAATTATGGCGTTCGAAATATCACTGAACTTAATAACGATTTTGATACCATAAGTTACGGTGCGGTGAGGCCCGCGCGTACGCGTCTCTCTTGTCGCGCAGTCGCCGTGTCACGTGACTCACATGGTGGGTGTCGCGCACGAGCAGCTGC
The DNA here is from genome assembly GCF_023078275.1 of Leguminivora glycinivorella. Taxonomy (NCBI): domain Eukaryota; kingdom Metazoa; phylum Arthropoda; class Insecta; order Lepidoptera; family Tortricidae; genus Leguminivora; species Leguminivora glycinivorella. Next base: position 24,171,852 of record NC_062982.1, read on the forward strand.
GCGGCCGCGTGGCCGACGCCGCCGAGCCCCAGCAGCAGCACGCGGCGCCCCCCCTCGCCCGCCCCGCCGGGAGCCAGCCCCGCGGCCCGCAGCGCGGCGCACGCGGTGAGCCCGCCGTACAGCGCGCCGCCCGCTTCCAGGTCGTCCAGGTTCTCCGGCGCTTTGCTCACCTGGGTGAAGAGGTTTCATTATTGGACCATAGAACACATTATGAAGCGTACATTTAGGTGAAATTATTCGTACGTGGCATGCGCTCCAATGTTTCACTTCTTTCCTCAATACAGTATGACAATATAATGACTGACCCAGCTGTCCTTGGCGAGCACGTACTCCGCGTGCGCCCCTACTCTATGCGGCGGCAGCACGCCCCACACGCGCTCCCCCGGGGTGAGCGCTGCGCCCGGGGCGGCCCCCGCCACCGTCCCTACGAAGTCTCGCCCCGGTGTCAATGGGAACTCCAAGCCCTCGCTCCCTTCGAGCGCTCGCCAGGCGTTTAGCACGCGTGAGCCGTAACCACCTGAGGGAAATTAAAGAGGTTATTCGAGGGTTTACTGGTGAAACCCGAAAAGTTGAGCATACTGGTTTTTTTAATTCGAACTATGTGAAATTACCACAATGTTGTTATTTCAAGGACAAATTATCTCGATTTATCGGGTTTCACCAGTAGATCCACATTATGTATTAATATGGAATTTATTTATTTATTTATTGGTAAACATGATTACATGACTTTACAGCTAACCATTGCGTCACGTATCTTAGGCTGACATAACAAGAAAAACAAAGTAGACATATACATTTACAATAATAGGCATACACCTAACAGACATTTTATATAGGAACAGTTGAACACCTCGCATCCATCGCCTCAAACAATCTCAAGCATTCACTACATATTGCCGCCCATCGCCACGCAAACAAGTCGCACTCAGGTGTCGAGGTGGAATAGTGGCAAGTCTCTGAAAGTAAGTAACGTACGTTATGACTCGATACGTGTGATCTCTTTGACGTCTTACGCTGCGTAATAGCATTATATTATTACCCATAGTGAATTATTGCATCAGTTTTTATTACAACAATGTAATGCTGTAGGGACACAGCATAAAGTATTAAACGGAACCCTTGATTCGTAAAATAAGGTAACAATTCATTGGCTACAGGGGTGTCGTTGTGTTTGTTTATTAACATTAAATCGATATTGAATAGACTATATCTCGTCAAGCAAGTTTTCTACCAGCTATAGTTTTATGGGACGATAAAGTGTAGCAAATTTTTTTAGTGTTGGCAGGCTTTATATACTCACGGATCATAGCGAGATCGATAGGGTTGATGGAAGAGGCGTGCACCCGCACCAGCAGTTCGGCGGGCGCGCGGCGCACGGGGCGGCGCGCGGCGTCGAGGCGCAGCGCGGCGGCCGCGCCCGCGTCGTCGGCGGCGTACGAGTGCGCGCGCCACGCCGCCATGCGCGCCGCGCCCGCCCACGCCTCCGCCGCTCCTGCCGCTCGTGCCGCCGCCATTACCTGCACATACACATTATTTCAGCATTCACTTGTGACTAGGGATTGCAATCCGGTCTGATATCCAATCCGGCCGGATATTGGTCCCAATCCGGCGGATCCGGCCGGATTGGCCTTGAGGATTAAAAGTACCCAAATAGTAACTTGTTTTATATATTTTCAGCATAATATGAGAAATATGATAGTATTTTGCTTCACTATTAATAAACCAGAAGTTGAAAGTTTAGAAATCAACATTTTTACCAGGTAACAAGTAAATTTTACTAAAATAATCAGTCGCAAATAAAATTCTTTCGTTCTTTTTAAACTTTCATAAGACAACAAAATTAATTTTACTGTATTGTTTTACAGTAATACCTATAGAGCTTTTAAGATACAATTAAGAACGGACATTATAACATTACCTACATGCATATGAGATAACTGTTTAAAAAAAGATAATTATGTTTTGTGTTATTTTACAGTTAACTTTTCTCACACGCAAGGAAGAACTAAAAAAACTACAGTAGCTAAATTAAAGTCATCAAGAGTAATTGACCTTAGTATTATTTGCTATTGCTGAAACCACAATCTTACCGGATACCTTTTAAAAATGTTCATATTTAAGCTTTGAATTGTTTTTTTATGATTCTTGTAGCAATGTGCCCTCATACTTTTTATATCATGCTGAAAACGTTGTTCTTGTAGTCCTACATCACCACAGAGATGCAAAGGGCGTACTCAAGCTCGCGCCATGCCTTCCTATCTTCAGCTACCCTCGTGGCCTCGCTCCAGCTCGACCCGGTCGCTCGTAGTTCATCCTCAACGGACCGCTTCCATGAGTTTCCAGCCGAAAGAAATGGTTGCGTTATTTCGTTAGAGGGAACTCTTGGAATTGTGTGCTACCAATGTACTTTTTGTGTCGCGGTTTCCTCACTAATGGGTATTTGCTGGCATATACTCAATAGGTCTTGATTTCGGATAGTGTTTGGCCAGAAAACGCGAAGGATCGACCTCAGTGACATGTTAACGAAAAGTTTTGTCGTATGGCCCTTTGTCACTCTCCACTATTCCACATTTTGCATCCAAGCAAACAATTGCACAGATTTCACTACAGATTCAAAGACGGAAAGTTTGACGCGTCACTTGAGCACATTATTTTACTTCCAAACGGTCTAGTAATGCAAAAAACGTACGTATTAAATTATTTTTTGATTGGAAATCAGACCGGATTGCAATCCCCTGTTGAGCTACGTTCAAATGTTAGCGTAAATGTAATTTTTTTGCACTATTCAAACATATTAAATGACATTACCAGATCCGGTACCGGATCCGGAGAATTTCACCGGATCCGGTAGCATGAAAAAAGCACAGGATCCGGCCGGATTACCGGATCCGCTGGACCGGATTGCAATCCCTACTTGTGACAGTTTCAACTTGAAAATTTTGCAACTTTTACTGGGGTCATGTTAAGTTGGTTTGGGACCTTTTGGCCTAGTCTACCTCCTCATTTATTCAGGATATGATTTCATTTCGCTATTTTATAGGCTAGGACCAATTGGGAGATGGACCTCAAACTGCGTTGTTGTCTGTGTTGAGGCAGTAAAACAGATATCCTCTGGCTCCAAATCTATAAAATATTTGACCCCTGGCTCAAGGGGTGGACTATTGCCATGTTCACCTATTTAGTCCATACAAAGTAGGTTTTTTTTTTAATTATTATTGCAAGGCCTGAAATTGAACAGCTACATGAAAATGTTCTGGTTCTGAATACGTGAATTAACCCGAGGTAAATTAGCAGAGCCAGTGAGCTATTGACGGGGATGAAAATGCTGGGAGTAAAAGTATATCTACATTACACCTTACAAACCAAGTGCCCGCCACAACTGTAAAATGTAAGTGAAGCCAGAAACTGAAACAATTCTTTTCACATAAATTATTTGAGGAAGTATAAATACACAGTGACCTACTTCAACTGTTTACCTACTAAAATTTCTGCTACATAACCTCAAAAGGAAATATTATATATTCTTTTAGGAAAGGGCACTGGTTAAATATTACTAAACTATACCTTTACCTACCTATTATGAGAAACGAAATACTCTAACTTAATTCCGTCTATTTTTCTTAAATCCGTGAGACGACTTATGTATATTTTGTTTTGACAGTCAAGTTTTTGGTATTTGACATTTTACGGAATTGACAGTCGCCGAAGGAATCGGTCGGAATCTTTATCCTAATCTCTAATTTTGAAAGACAAATTATAATTTGATATGTAATTCTCAAGTAGGTAGTTCATAAATAAATGCACTTCTTGAATTTAAAAGTTTCAAGGGTGATAAGCACACATTTGTAGGATTTTATTTTCTCAGAACATGATCCAAACATCTCTATAGAAATTAAGTCTCCGAACGCTTCTAAAGGTTCAATTGACAATCAGCTGTTAGCATGGTCCGAATTAGACTTTAGTTCCAAAGGCATCGTCCACTTTTTACAACGTTTGATAGGATGCTAAAAATCTTTACTATATTTTGGATCAATTAAACGGTACATGTCAATTTTTTGAGTTCCGAGCCGAGCTGGGATTTGATTTGGGTGCAAGTGAATTTGGAAATGATAGATATTTATTAAAGAAAACTTGTATCTACAATTAATTTAGGCTGATCATGGAGATATTAAAAAGGAGTTTGGTGAATTGTAAACGGTGTTTAGCTTCCAGGGCGGTACACCAGAGTAGCGCTGCCGCAGTTTCCAGCAAGGTTAGTCGAGGGAGGCCTGAAAATAAGATAAAGTATAGCTCTACTATATTATAAGATCTTTAATACATTCATATTCATATATTTATTGATAAAGTTAGTTACAAGTCAAGGATAAGGTACATATAATGGTTTACACTTGTATGTAAATATAAGTCACAAATATTGGTTGGGCACAATATTTTATTTTCAAAGTCAAAATATTCTTTATTCAAATAGGCTTACTATAAACACTTTTTTATTTTAAGTAATTCTAATATCATGTTTAGTGTGGTCCAAAAATCCCTTTTTAAATTTTTTTCAATGAGGTCCCATGAATAATCCTTGAATGGTCCTTGTGGCCGCTGCGCCTCGAGGCCCTCTGGCACAGACATTAGCTGAGCCACCTACCTTTTCAATTAGTTTGTAAGCATGCCTGTGTACTTTTATAATGTACCTGTGTTCAAACTTTTGAATAAACGTCTTTATTATTATTATTATAATAATATGTGCTTAAATTTTTCTCATACAAATGTGGACCCCCCTAGCAGATATATTTTAAACAAAAAAAAAAAAACAATTTTCCAAATGATTGGGAGTTCGCATTTATCCAAAGTAGTGATTATTTAATTTTTATTTAAAAAAATCGTTTGACAGAGTTCCAAAGATGGAGGGCCGTGGGAGCGGCGCGTGGTGTCGGGGCTGCAGCCGACCGGTACGCTGCACGTCGGCAACTACTTCGGAGCCCTGCGCCGCTGCGCGCGCCTGCAGCAGGCCGGGGAAGACCTCACGCTGTTCGTAGCAGACCTGCATTCACTTACCACCAGACATGTAATTCATGTTTTCTTATGCATGTGGGCCACTTACCACTTATCCAAGGGGGTGACCCCTGTAAGAGAAAGTGTAGTACAAATAGGGCTAAATGTAAATAATCAGAAAAGTCAGGGAAGCTCATAGTGGTCATGAAAAGTCAGGGAAAGTCTGGGAAATGATTTGGAGGTCAGAAAAACTCAAAAAGTATTGAAAAAAATAATATGATTTCTTGGGTTGGCCACATATCCATGACAGCAAAGATGGATTCCTAGTAGTGATTGCAAGACAACTCAGAATTGTCTCTTTAGACTTTTTTTGACAAATAGGCCTACATCCCAGTGATTGCTAATGAATTATTATCTTCATGCTCTAGCTGACCTTAATTTGTCCGGCCAAAACGCCACAATGGCGCAAAACGTCACATAAAGGCGCAATTTTGTATGAGTCAAAGGAGCATAGGAGGATAGTAAGCATGACGATGAGAGAACTTCAAAGCACCTGGAAACTTAAAGGCATGTACTTAGTGGCAAAACACCTAAACAGAGAAAATTTCGCTTCGCTCGCGTTTACTATTTCTACATAGGTAATATCTTTTAGTTACTTAGTCAATATTTCGTGCTCACTACGCTCGAAATCTCGTTTTCATTTCAAGACTGCTGTCCTGACTCTGCCCTCGTTACTCCATTTTGTTTGTTACTTTTTGTACATAATAACTATACTATCAGCCCCAGGGACATATAAAAGGGGAAAAAATTTCGCGCTCGCTGCGCTCGCGATATTTTTTTCTAGCCCAGTGTCCTGATAGAGTGCACGGGCCGGCAACTGGTGTAGCTAAAACTAAATAATGATAACTACCAACTACAAATTTCGTTAAGTTTAGTTTTATAAAACCAGAAATTAAAGTATTATAGTTAACATAAAAATAAAAAAAACGTAGGTATAAAAGTACTAGCTTTTTGCCCGCGGATTCGCTTCGTTAGAAAGAGACAAAAAGTAGCCTATGTCACTCTCCATATCTTCAACTATCTCCACTTAAAAACCCACGTCAATTCGTTGCTCCGTTTTGCCGTGAAAGACGGACAAACCAACAGACACACACACTTTATTCCAGAAAAACTGCTTTTTTATCAGGTTTTTTTTGCTAACAACATTTTTTTGCTACCCTAAGCAAAAGTGGTAAAAATGTCATCATAGAGTGAAAATTTGGTCAGGGAAATTTTCTTAAATGGTCATGGAAAGTCAGGGAAAAGTCAGGGAATTTTTTTGGGTTTAGTAAAATTTTCATTCAGGGTGTCCTAGTGGACACCCTGATCATTAAACTGCAGGAAGTATTGAAATCAAATTTTTGAAGCTCTGAGTGTGTGTTAAACTCAATCGGCGGCCGCGTTTTTCAATGTTTTCTAGCGACGGCGTCAAATCAGCGTGATTAAATCAGGGACCGGACAACCCCTTCCGCGCTACAAGCCTTTCATTGGGAATCCCTAACGTAAGGACGACCCAATCGAGAGACTCTCCCTTTCGAACTGCAAGCCCATTCATTTGACTAGCCCTTACAAAAAACTAAGCAAAACAATAAAGCTAGCCCTGTGCATTGGCTTAGCGCTATCCGATACGGCTTGCAATCCTTTAATAAGGGTTACCCTTATTTTAAGCGCTATATATAAGGCTTTCCCTTTTGTTAAAGCGTAGTCGAGCCTTGCGTGAAAGAGACAGGATTATGAATCTAAGCTATTGTAAGAACAGGAAGGATAATGCGCTGTTGCCACTCCGCACTATGCGCCCTATTTTTAATTTTGCAACGAAACATGTTTTCGTTGGATAAAAAGTAGAACACGGCTAGAAATTATTTTTAATGAACTGGGAGACAAGGGACATGACTGGTAAATGATCATCGTCACCCATAGATCAGTATGTATGTTCGTACGTATGAATGTATGTAGGTATGTATGAATGTATGTAGGTATGTATGTATGAATATAATTATGTAAATATGTATGTATGCGTGTAAATATACAGTGTTGGCCGAAAATCAATACAATTAACCATTAACATTACACATTGAAAACGTTAATTGCCAACATAAAAACAAGCCGTTTTCGTCATCCAACTCGCCTTGATTAATTGGGTGAGCAGTTCCTAAGATAGAGCTGATGCTGAACCCTGGGTTTTCCCAGGGGAACGCGGGTTTGGTTTAACATAGGCAAACGCTGTTTTCTTCACTCAATTGAGTGAGCAGTAACCAAGGTAGAGCTGATGCTGAACCCTGGCTATTCCTAAGGGAACTCGGGTTTCGTGCAACATAGGCAAACGCTGTTTTCGTCATCGGACTTGTCTTGATGAGTACTTGAGTGAGCAGTAACCAAGGTAGAGCTGATGCTGAACCCTGGCTATTCCTAGGGGAACGCGGGTTTGGAGTAACATAGGCAAGCGCTGTTTTCTTCACCGGACTTGTCTTGGTGAGTACTTGAGTGAGCAGTAACCAAGGTAGAGCTGATGCTGAACCCTGGCTATTCCTAAGGGAACTCGGGTTTCGTGCAACATAGGCAAACGCTGTTTTCGTCATCGGACTTGTCTTGATGAGTACTTGAGTGAGCAGTAACCAAGGTAGAGCTGATGCTGAACCCTGGCTTTTCCCAGGGGAACGCGGGTTTGGTGTAACATAGGCAAGCGCTGTTTTCGTCATCGGACTTGTTTTGATGAGTACTTTAGTGAGCAGTAATCAGGGTAGAGCTGATGCTGAACCCTGGCTATTCCTAAGGGAACTCGGGTTTCGTGCAACATAGACAAACGCTGTTTTCTTCATCGGACTTGTATTGATGAGTACCTTAGTGAGCAGTAACCAAGGTAGAGCTGATGCTGAACCCTGGCTATTCCTAGGGGAACTCGGGTTTCGTGCAACATACGCAAACGCTGTTTTCGTCATCGGACTTAGAGGTGTGCGCCGACCGGCGTGGCGTACGCCGCCGGTCATTTTTGCCACGCCGACGCCGCCGATCATTTCACCGGCGTGAAATCGGCGTGAGAATTGAGCGGAATTTAATTCCCAATTTCTGTTTTGTTTTTCTGTGCTATTTAAAATGAGGACGTGTGCGCCGATTACAAAAGGATCGGCAGCGGCGTTTTCCAAAAATCGGCGGCGGCGGCGTGTTTTCGGCGTAAATTTGTCGTGACCTTGAACTTCATGTTTCTTACATAAAAATATTTCTTGAAAATTTGATCAATATAGGTGTACTACGTATATTTTTATTTATAAACTGTAAGTTAAGTTAAATAAAACATGTAAATGAACACGTGAATGACGATGTTGGCTTCCATTGAAGGATTTATTTCTAAATGTCCTTGAATCTGCAAGGTACTCTTTCTTTATGAAGGCCTTAGGAAGCTGATAAAGAGGCCTTGGCATCGAAAGAGCACACATCTTCAGCACAACCATAGGGATTCTATCGTGCCCGGTCAATTTATGAGTGTCGAGAAAAAAAAAGCTTTACACACAGAACTGTGGCACTGGAAACGGAGGTCCGGAGCTCTCGTCATATAAATTTGAGTTTGATGCAGATAAGTTATCCAGAAAATTGGTTTTGTTTTTTGTGTCGTGCAGCACTGATTAATTTCCCATGTATTTATATGATACCCGGATCGGCAGGCCAAAGTAGCAACTGAATGGTTACCGTACTATCGCAGCCAGGCCGGCAAAGACCAAAAAACGGGATAAAAGGACACCTCGAAGCCTTACCTAATAGTTCTTAATAGTTCTACACACAGCGGGTATTTTTCGAGGAGTCCTGAAATCTTGAATGGATTACATGGTACTCATGGTAGTCATCCAGATAGATAGAAGATCCAACAGGAAAAGACCTTGGCTCTGGTATTCTCGTAAGCGCTGAAACCAAATGTGTCAAGCCGTATGCCAGAGCAAAGACGTACACCGATCTCCCCTCATGCTGTTTTTTGCATGTCATTAAAAACTTCATACCAAAGTCCCTCATCTTTCTTACTGCTGAATAAATATTTTATTCATAGTTAACTTTATTAGGGAGTTGTAAAAAATATTGCATAAAAAGTCCAAAAATGTATCCAAATACTAAGTTTGAGCAGTTTAGTAACCACCAAGGTCACGCCGTTTAATGACGGGAGGCGGCGGCGGCTTGGCAAAAATGCCTCGGCGCGCCGGCGCGTCGCACATGTTTTTCAAACAAGCCATATACCAAACAGCGCTCTGTAGCCCGAAAGGGTAAATAAAATTGACACAGACGTCATTAACCCAACAAACTAACTTCTGTAAAGCATCACCATGCGAGTTCATATGAAATTAGTGACAAATTTCGAGTCAAAAACATCATAGAAACATGAAATTGCCTCACAGGACCCATGATAAAAAGTTGATTTATGTACTTTGTAACGCAGATTATAAAGGAACCGTTTTTTATTTTATTTTACTTGGTTTTAATTATGACGCCGATCACGCCGATTACGCCGACGCCGCCGGCCATTTTTGACCCAGACGCCGCCGCCGACGACTTAGCCATCGGCGCACACCTCTAATCGGACTTGTCTTGATGAGTACTTGAGTGAGCAGTAACCAAGGTAGAGCTGATGCTGAACCCTGGCTTTTCCCAGGGGAACGCGGGTTTGGAGTAACATAGGCAAGCGCTGTTTTCTTCACCGGACTTGTCTTGGTGAGTACTTGTGTGAGCAGTAACCAAGGTAGAGCTGATGCTGAACCCTGGCTATTCCTAGGGGAACGCGGGTTTGGAGTAACATAGGCAAGCGCTGTTTTCGTCATCGGACTTGTCTTGATGAGTACTTGAGTGAGCAGTAACCAAGGTAGAGCTGATGCTGAACCCTGGCTATTCCTAAGGGAACTCGGGTTTCGTGCAACATAGGCAAACGCTGTTTTCGTCATCGGACTTGTCTTGATGAGTACTTGAGTGAGCAGTAACCAAGATAGAGCTTATGCTGAACCCTGGCTTTTCCCAGGGGAACGCGGGTTTGGTGTAACATAGGCAAGCGCTGTTTTCGTCATCGGACTTGTTTTGATGAGTACTTTAGTGAGCAGTAACCAGAGTAGAGCTGATGCTGAACCCTGGCTATTCCTAGGGGAACTCGGGTCTCGTGCAACATAGGCAAACGCTGTTTTCGTCATCGGATTTTTCTTGATGAGTACTTGAGTAAGCACTAAGCAGTAACCAAGGTAGAGCTGATGCTGAACCCTGGCTATTCCTAGGGGAACTCGGGTTTCGTGCAACATAGGTAAACGCTGTTTTTGTCATCGGACTTGTCTTGATGAGTACTGGTAAAGCTGATATTGAACTCTGGCTGTACCTAGGGGAACTTAGGTTTGGTGCAACATAGACAAACCGGGTTTTCGTTATAGGCCCTACCTTTATGAGGACTTGGGTGCGCAGTACCCAAGCCAGTGCTGTAGCTCAGACCTGGTGGTACCTAGGGGAACTCAGGTTCGGTGCAATATAAATAAACGCTGTTTTCTGTTCATAGTATATTTCGTGTGAAATATCTTAGACTCGTCTTTATGACTGGTACTTGGTTGAGTTGAGTAGTACTATAGAATCTGTCAAACTATTTCTGTTGATTGTTGTGAATTCTATGAAGATCGTTTAAAACAGAAATACTTTTCTGGTGGCAATCAAGCATACAGCCCGTCTGATAGTAAATAGTTACCGCAGTCTATGGACGCTTGGAACTCCAGTATTCTCTTTATTCCCTGTGTTACTATTAGTGAAATCGACTGTACTTAATTTTGATATTCAAATGTATATACATACGTATTTTTTTAGACATAAATAAAGTGTTTTATGTATGGCAAATTAATAAATTTGTTCTAACTACTTGATGTTAATATTCACTTCTGGTAGGATTTTTATTCAGTTAATATTATGTTTTATACCTAACTTGACATTGCATGAAAGATTTCTATATTATAATGCACCGAAACCAGAGTAGCACTAGATACCGCCAGGGCTCAGCTACAGCGCTGTCTTGGCTATTGCGCACCCAAGTCCTCGTCAAGACAAGTCCGATGACGCAAACAGAGTTTGCCTATGTTACACCAAACCCGAGTTCCCCTAGGTACAGCCAGGTTTCAGCATCAGCTCTATCTCGGGTACAGCTCACCCAAATGCTCATTAAGACAAGTCCAATGACGAAAACAGCGTTTGCCTGTGTTACACTAAACCCGAGTTCCCCTAGGTGCAAACAGAGTTCAGCATCAGCTATACTTCGGGTATTGCTCACTCGAGTACTCATCAAGACAAGTCCGATGACGAAAACAGCGTTTGCCTGTGTTACACTAAACCCGAGTTCCCCTAGGTGCAGCCAGGGTTAAGCATCAGCTGGATTTCGGGTACTGCTCACTCGAGTACTCATCAAGACAAGTCCGATGACGAAAACCGCGTTTGCCTGTGTTACACTAAACCCGAGTTCCCCTAGGTGCAGCCAGGGTTCAGCATCAGCTGGACTTTGGATATTGCTCACTCGAGTAGTCATCAAGACAAGTCCGATGACGAAAACAGCGTTTGCCTGTGTTACACTAAACCCGAGTTCCCCTAGGTGCAGTCAGGGTTCAGCATCAACTGGACTTCGGGTACTGCTTACTCGAGTACTCATCAAGACAAGTCCGATGACGAAAACAGCGTTTGCCTGTGTTACACTAAACCCGAGTTCCCATAGGTGCAGCCAGGGTTCAGCATCAGCTGGACTTTGGGTACTGCTCACTCGAGTACTCCTCAAGACAAGTCCGATGACGAAAACAGCGTTTGCCTGTGTTACACTAAACCCGAGTTCCCCTAGATGCAGCCAGGGTTCAGCATCAGCTGGACTTCGGGTACTGCTCACCCGAGTACTCATCAAGACAAGTCCGATGACGAAAACAGCGTTTGCCTGTGTTACACTAATGAAAATGAAAATGAAATGAAAATGAAAATGAAATATTTATTTTTCAAGTAGGCATATTACAATGCGCATATGAACGTCAAATAAAGCTACGCCGGCTCTAACCCTACGCCTCAGCCTCGAGAAGATTTCAGTCCCCCCTCAGTTGGGTGGGGGGTATCCACTATGGGACCGGCAAGAAACTCGGCGGGCAACTTCTTTTCAAAACATTACATCTTATAATTAACATGCATTAAATAACAAGATACAATTTAACATGCAAAAGTATTCATCAAAGAATATGAACAGACTAGGTACTCTATGGAAATTAATTTCAATAAATTATATTATTGCTTAATAATACGTCGTTCTTCTTCAGAGAAAACATATCAAATTGTCACAGAAGAAAAAGATAATATGAATCTCAATATCATTAAATATGTAATTTACCTACACAACATAAAATATAAAATATTTGATGTGCTTTCTTATCTGAACTGTGTCCTCTATACATAATACAATTATTTTAATTGCTATTCGTTTTTTGTAGTTTCTGGTTCGGGCCATGCATGTTTGTCTGTCAAATAGTCCTCGACTCTGTAATAAGCCTTTAACATCAATGTTTTTTTTAAGTAGTTCTTAAGAGCTGGGAGGGGTAATCTCAAAGCAGTGTCAGGTAACTTATTATAAAAATGAATGCATTGCCCAACAAATGACTTCTGTACTTTACGGACACGAAACTTCTTTATGGCAAGCTTATTTTTGTTTCTAGTGTTATAATTATGGATATCAGAATTCTTAGTGAAACAGTCTTAGTGAAATTCTTAACAACATAAATTATACTATCATAAATGTATTGGGAAGCTACAGTTAAGATATTAATTTCTTTGAAGAGTTCTCTTACTGATTCACGTGTTCCTAAGTTGTAAATAGAACGAATGGCTCTCTTTTGTAATACAAAGATAGTCTGTATGTCAGCTGCTTTGCCCCAAACCAGAATACCGTATGACATTACACTGTGAAAATAACTATGATACACTAGGCGAGCTGTCTCAACATTAGTCAGTTGCCTGATTCTCCTAACGGCGTATGCGGCTGAACTTAATTTGCTTGCTAGTTTCTTTATATGAGGACTCCATTGTAGATTTTTGTCCAATGTTAAACCAAGAAACAGTGTTGTATCTACCATCTCTAAGCATTCATCATTCAAAAGTATTTTTGTATCGATTGGTTTAACATTCGGCAGAGAAAATCGAATACATTTGGTTTTCTTAGAATTAAGAAGTAAATTGTTGACAGTAAACCACTGCAGTACATCAGCTAACGTGCTATTAATTACATTGTAATCCGTAGATTTTCGGTCAACATTAAAAAGCAGTGATGTATCATCAGCAAAAAGTACTATTTCACAAAAGTTTTTTACTATATATGGCAAATCATTTATATAAACCAAAAACAGGAATGGACCTAAAATTGAGCCTTGTGGCACTCCTAATTGGACTACAGTCCCGCTAGAGCGAGTTTTGTTAACAACTACTGTTTGTGTTCTATTGCTAAGGTAAGAAGACATAAAGTTTAGGGCATTTATAGACAAACCATAGTGTTCTAATTTCAAAATGAGCGTTCCATGATCCACACAATCAAAGGCTTTTGAAAGATCACAAAATATGCCAATTGCATCACAAGAATTTTCCCAAAAATTATATATATGTTTAATGAGTACCGAAGCAGCATCGGTCGTGGAACGGCCCCTTGTGAAACCGAACTGTTTGCTTGTAAGTAATCTATGTCTGTTGAAGTGTCCCAGTAGATCATTTAACATTAGCTTCTCAAAGACTTTACTTAGTACAGGAAGTATTGATATGGGACGGAAATTGGTTATATCACTCGAATCACCCGATTTAAAAAGCGGTATGACTTTGGTACATTTCATAAGATCTGGAAAGGTGCCTTGTGAAATTGAAATATTATATATTACGGCCAAGTAAGGTGCTATTATATCTATGACATGACTAATTACTTTAACTGATGTTCCCCATAAGTCTTCCGTTTTCTTTAAATTGAGTGACTTGAATGTTTTAACAATATTTACAGAGTCTACTTGACTAAATTCAAATGAATTATTACATTTCTTAACATTAGCACAAAGTAATGAATGGGCTTGAGCCGCAGAAGAATGTAAACATTTTGTGGTGTTAACGGCTATATTTGAGAAATAATCTTCGAATGCCGAGGCAACATCGCTGTTCGACACTATTTGTTGATTATCTGATACAATGTTGACTTGACAATCGCGTGATTTACATTTACCAGCTTCTTTATTTATAATACTCCAAGTTGTTTTCACTTTGTTGTCCGACACTTTCAATTTAGAACTAATAAAGTTTTTCTTAGCAGTTAAACACACTTTCTTGAAGATTCTTGAGTAGTTTCTTACATAGTCCAGGAATTCTGAATTCTTGTTCAGCTCTCTCTCACCATAAAGTTCATAAAGTCTTTTTCTACTTTTGTGAATACCTACAGTAGCCCATTCACTAAACTTTGTTTTAACTTTTGACCCACTAATAGATTTCACTTTGAAATTGTTATTAAATTGATTAAGAATTACATTGAAAACATCTTGATACAAATGATTACAGTCATAATGCGAAAATGGTATTATAGACAAACTATGTTGAATTTCATTTTTGAATGATTCCAAGCGAGATCCAGTAATGGGTCTATATGTTATTGTTTGTGGAGTATCATGAATAACGTTTAAGAAAGCTGCCCTTTGGCCGCTGTGATCGGAATGAAAACAGTTAAATAATTTCTTATCTGTACATTCACAGTTACAAAAAATATTATCTAGGCATGTTGCACTAGTCACACCTACCCGAGTAGGTTCAAGAAATAAATTAAATAAATTAAATGATTTAAACAAACAGAACATTTTAACAGTATTACTAGATGACTCGAGCAAGTTAACATTAAAATCTCCACATACAATAACATGTTTTTGGCCCTTGCATACTAAACCGGAGTTCCCCTAGATGCAGTCAGGGTTCAGCATCAGCTGGACTTCGGGTACTACTCACTCGAGTACTCATCAAGACAAGTCCGATGACGAAAACAGCGTTTGCCTGTGTTACACTAAACCCGAGTTCCCCTAGGTGCAGCCAGGGTTCAGCATCAGCTGGACTTCGGGTACTGCTCACTCGAGTACTCATCAAGACAAGTCCGATGACGAAAACAGCGTTTGCCTGTGTTACACTAAACCCGAGTTCCCCTAGGTGCAGCCAGGGTTCAGCATCAGCTGAACTTCGGGTACTGCTCACTCGAGTACTCATCAAGACAAGTCCGATGACGAAACCAGCGTTTGCTTGTGTTACACTAAACCCGAGTTCCCCTAGGTACAGCCAGGGTTCAGCATCAGCTGGACTTCGGGTACTGCTCACTCAAGTACTCATCAAGACAAGTCCGATGACGAAAACAGCGTTTGCCTGTATTACACTAAACCCGAGTTCCCCTAGGTGCAGCCAGGGTTCAGCATCAGCTAGACTTCGGGTACTCATCAAGACAAGTCCGATAAAAAAAACCGGCCAAGAGCGTGTCGGGCCACGCTCAGTGTAGGGTTCCGAAGTTTTCCATATTTTTCTCAAAAACTACTGAACCTATCAAGTTCAAAACAATTTTCCTAGAAAGTCTTTACAAAGTTCTACTTTTGTGATTTTTTTCATATTTTTTAAACTTGTGGTTCAAAAGTTAGAGGGGGGGGGGGGACGCACTTTTTTTTCCTTTAGGAGCGATTATTTCCGAAAATATTAATATTATCAAAAAGCAATCTTAGTAAACCCTTTATTCATTCTTAAATACCTATCCAACAATATATCACACGTTGGGGTTGGAATGAAAAATATTATCAGCCCCCACTTCACATGTAGGGGGGGTACCCTAATAAAACATTTTTTTCATGTTTTATTTTTGCACTCTGTTGGCGTGATTGATATACATATTGGGACCAAATTTCAGCTTTCTAGTGCTAACGGTTACTGAAATTATCCGCGGACGGACGGACGGACGGACAGACAGACATGGCGAAACTATAAGGGTTCCTAGTTGACTATGGAACCCTAAAAAGCAGCGTTTGCCTGTGTTACACCTGAGCAAAGCAAGAGCCTATCATAACTATAAGTATTTGGTATTGAAAATTGAACCTTATTTTATCTACAGCCGTTTCCATCAAACAGAAACGCGCAAATGTCACACACAGTGCCGCCGTAGGTAACGATCGTATGCAGTTATTTCGTTCGGAGTAATCATTAAATAAACTTTCCCTTTCATCTGTTTGGGCCTATGGTTGACTTGTAAAAATAGCATTTGTGTTTATTTTTAACCCCCGACGCAAAAACGACGGGGTGTTATAAGTTTGACGTGTCTGTCTGTCTGTCTGTCTGTCTGTGTGTGTGTCTGTCTGTGGCATCGTAGCTCCCGAACGGATGAACCGATTTAGATTTAGTTTTTGTTTGTCTGAAAGCTGAGTTAGTCGGGAGTATTTTTAGCCATGTTTCATCAAAATCGGTCTACTTATCGCGGTCTGGGGTTTTTACAAAATTTTAATGTTGTGGTTAGGTTATTTTATTTGTGACAAAGATGGTCTTACCTTCTTAGAAATAAAACAACTTATGTTTGTGAGGGAGTTTAGTAAAACATCCTACTTTGTCGATTGATATAAACATATAAAGCCGCTTTGTCAGTTTATTCATATAAAGGTATACAAGCAAATATTGTGTTTAGGGTAAGCGATGAAGTGGGACGTCTTACTAAAAACTAACACATTTTTTGTTTTCAGGACGCGAAAGCGTTGCGTGAAGACACTTTAGAACTAGCAGCGTTGGCTTTGGCGTCCGGCGTGTGTCCGGAGCGAGGGACGCTGTTCGTGCAGTCGGCCGTGCCGCGCCACGCCGAGCTCTGCTGGCTGCTCTCCTGCCTCGCCACCATGGTAACTATAACTTGAGACATACAGGTCTGAAGGCAGCTGTGTGAGGACACTCTAGAGCTGGCAGTGTTGGCGCTGGCGGCGGGCGTGTGCAGTCGGCCGTGCCGCGCCACGCCGAGCTCTGCTGGCTGCTCTCCTGCCTCGCCACCATGGTAACTATAACTTGAGACATACAGGTCTGAAGGCAGCTGTGTGAGGACACTCTAGAGCTGGCAGTGTTGGCGCTGGCGGCGGGCGTGTGCAGTCGGCCGTGCCGCGCCACGCCGAGCTCTGCTGGCTGCTCTCCTGCCTCGCCACCATGGTAACTATAACTTGAGACATACAGGTCTGAAGGCAGCTGTGTGAGGACACTCTAGAGCTGGCAGTGTTGGCGCTGGCGGCGGGCGTGTGCAGTCGGCCGTGCCGCGCCACGCCGAGCTCTGCTGGCTGCTCTCCTGCCTCGCCACCATGGTAACTATAACTTTGAGACATACAGGTCTGAAGGCAGCTGTGTGAGGACACTCTAGAGCTGGCAGTGTTGGCGCTGGCGGCGGGCGTGTGCAGTCGGCCGTGCCGCGCCACGCCGAGCTCTGCTGGCTGCTCTCCTGCCTCGCCACCATGGTAACTATAACTTGAGACATACAGGTCTGAAGGCAGCTGTGTGAGGACACTCTAGAGCTGGCAGTGTTGGCGCTGGCGGCGGGCGTGTGCAGTCGGCCGTGCCGCGCCACGCCGAGCTCTGCTGGCTGCTCTCCTGCCTCGCCACCATGGTAAACCCTATCTACTTGAAATATACCTATCTCCAATTTTAACGGCAGGTCAAGTCTGAAGGCAGTGTGTAAATAATTCAGTTGTTGAATTATAAACTGTAGGCCTAGCACATGATGGCCGCGGGAGTATGTCGCCGCGAGATAGACTACCCGTCCTTGTCATTAATACAGTTAGAAGAAGACGTGGCATCTATCTCGCGGCGACATACTCCCGCGGCCATCATGTGCTAGGCCTACTGAAATAGATACCACTAAAGAAAAATCGATCAAGCCCACTGGTGGCGAAGCCGGGAATCGAACCCGGGTCTCCAGCTCTCGCAGCGACCTGCCAAACCGTTACACCACCTCGACCGCCGAGGTACCCGTCGAAATTTCTCTAGTGTATCTTATCTTTGCAGGCTAGACGCCTTTGACCAACTCTAAGGGCGAGCAATTTATGCTTGCAACTCCTATATGAATCCTTTGCTGGATTACGATATAGCGAGAGAGGTAGTGCTGCCATGTATTGAAGAATGTAGAAAAATTTGGTGTCTGGTTCCAGGCGCGTTTGTCCGCGCTGCCGCAGTTCCGCGAGAAGTCCGCCACACTGCGCGACGTGCCGCTCGGGCTGCTGCTGTACCCGGTGCTGCAGGCCGCCGACGTGCTGGTGTACCGCGCCACGCACGTGCCCGTGGGCGCCGACCAGCTGCAGCACCTGCAGGTGGCCTCGGCGCTGGCGCGCCAGTTCGCGCACCGCTACGGGCCCGCCTTCCCTACACCCGCGCCTTTATTACCAGGTCACTTAGCTTTGACCCCCTGCTATTTTCTGACAAGTTACTATTGGTACACTCAACAACCAAGCTGTGAATACAGACAAAAAGTGCCAAAAAATTTATACACACCATAATGGACAGCCGGCGTATCATGCTTCCAATTTTATCACTTATCCACGTAGATAAAGCATCCGTCACGCTTTGGCAAGTATGTCAGTGCCAGTGACGGTTGTCTTATCCGCGTGGATAAGTGATAAAATTGGAAGCATGTTAGACCGGCAGGCAATAAAGTTCTGTATACATATTCAGAGCTTTGCTGCTGACTGTACCGCGTTTCCTACACCCTATTTAATTTTTATGACGTTTACCTACTTGTACAGGCGGGGCTAATAAATTAGTTGCCAACTTGGAATAACTCTGATTAGGCAACAACTGTCGCTGTATATTAATTACTAATTCATTCGACAGATGACGGCAGCGACCGTATTCGTAACCTCCGCGACCCGGCCAAGAAGATGTCCAAGTCGGACCCCGAGGGGAAATCAAGAATCTTATTGACAGACGACGACGCCGCCATCGCGCTCAAGCTCAGGAAAGCCGTCACCGACTTCACCCCGGAGGTAAGCAGGTTGCAGATAAACCCAGGTAGGATGTAAGATGATAGAAAATACACTGATAACAGGAAATGGTAAATAAACATCATAATTTAATCGAACGCGAATGCGCTTGGGGATATAGGAACAGACGCCTATGGAGGGACCTAGTCTTGAACAGAATGACATGATGTCATGTGACATGAAGATTGACGCCTAAAATAACGTTTGTACTGGCGAGGCTGACAAAATGGTTTTGCGTCACGTTCCTAAATTTGTCCGATTCTGCTTTCGTCAGCCATTCTTCATTCGTCAACTTAGTCTGCAGTCATTATCGTCTTTGACCATAATGAGTTGTTGGCTTTTTTCTTATTTCGACTCAATCGATTTTCGTATTTGGTCATATTCTAAGTTGGTACCGACCTAAGAATACGAAAAAACACGAAAAATATAGATTTAACAGCGAACATGCCGAAAGAAGATTATGACGAGTACAGAACGAAACGAATTAAGATAAAGATGAACAACGAAATCGACCGTAGTTGAGAAAGACCATCGATGATCGTGACGAATAAAGAATGGCTGACGAAAGCAGAATCGGACAAATTTAGGAACGTGACGAAAAACGAACGTGTCGACCCAAGAGTATACCGACAAAATCGTTGCCAACTTATACTGTACGGTGAAAAGGTGACAAATATTTTGAACCAAATTAAAACATTAAATAAAGATTCACTACAACTATTTCGGATTAGGATACCTCTAATTTTCCTTCAAGTTCACTGATAGTTTAATTAGTTATTAGTTACATTTTCGATTTATCCAACTGTTTTAAAGCACTCGTATCTTCTACAGGTGACATTTGACCCTGAAAATCGGTTAGGCGTGTCGAACCTCATACAGCTGCACTGCTTGTCGACGGGCATGACTACCGACGAAGCGGTCGACGCAGCCAAAGGACTGACGACGGCGCAATACAAGGTAAGGTCAATCTTTAAACAGCTCTTTAAAATTTTCATCATATTTAAAGATTAGTATTTAGAGACCTAACAAAAAAATATTTCGCGGTACTAAGACACATTGCAATTTTATGTAAAAAAAGACAACACGTTTACATTTTTTAGTAGAGAAGCGTAAGAAGCACAAGTATTTAAATGAATATTTAAAAATATGAAATAAAGAACTAAAAATATGTCGTACAAAAAGGAACGTTTCATTTATACGCCATTAACCTTTATAGCTTCATACGTGTCAAAATTGTTAAATATTAATGTTAGAGCCGTCTAACCGAATATGAATCGCGTTCCTCGTACTTTATTTTCTTCATCTTATCTTCGGTATTTTATGTTTACTAGGGCGTGGTGGCAGCCGCAGTGTCGGCCGAGCTGCGCCCCGTGCGCACGCGCTACCTGGAGCTGCGGTCGCGGCCGCGCGTGCTGCGCGACGTGCTGGCGCGCGGCGCGGAGGCGGCGCGGCGCCGCGCCGACGAGACCTATGCCGACGTGGCCGCGTGTGTCGGCGTCGCCGCGCCGGCGTTACCGCCTCGCGCCGTGCTGCACGCCGCCGCCGAGTAGATAGCGCAACACTAGTTCACCCGATGACTATCGTCTGTGACAAAAGCTAATAGACAAAAAAAAGGTCTAATACGAAAGAGTTCGAGTAGAGTTAATTTAAGTAGATCGAGTTATGATATTTTATTTTAAATAAAAAAGTTAAGTTGTAAATGTTGTAGCTCTTATTTGCAATAAAAAAAAAGGTTATATTCAACCAAGCGACCGACGATTGCATATATCCCTTCGACGTTCCCGAAGGCGACAAATTAGAAATTTACTGAGGGTCGAATTATTTTGTATGAATAAAATTTAATTTAAATTCTAAGTGAGTTACCTATCTAATTACATTTCTTATGTCTAATACTAGATTTAGATTTCTTTATTGGTAAATTTATAACAAAATTTACAGGTCAACAAAAATTAGTACATTACAATGTGTAATACAATTCATAATATAACTACTAACGAAAGGACTCCTGAACGATTGTTATGGCCTACCGCTTGCGCTGCGGGTTGATTACCTTGCTTGAATAGACGGTCCATAGACGGTCAAGTAAATATTGTCACTAATAAAAAGGCGCAAAATTCAAGTTTTCTATGGACGATAAACCTTCACGGCCCAGCCACGACATTGGTCTAAGCGCGACAGCGATGAGCGGCTGGCATACGTGCGAATGAAAAGTCCCATCGCTGTGTCTCGCTCTAATGTATGACCGCCGCGCTTAGACCAATGTCGTGGCTGAGCCGTCACCGCTACATTACAATCATTTTTAAGCGTTAAGCTCGGTCACGATTCCACCAACATCAAGGTTTAAGATGGCATACATTTTGTGTCGGCAAATGATCGGTGAGCCCTACATTTATCAGATTTGTCGCCTTTTTTTAAGTGCCAAGATTTGGTTGACCGTCTATCCCGTTATTTCCGTTTATGTAACCGATATACCAGACTAACGGTTATTTTTCGGACATAACCGTTATTGAAAGCGGTTTTAATGGTCGGATTTTTTGGAATGGTAACACAGCTGATAACTTTTTTTGTTGTTTGTTGCTGTTTGACAGCCACTTGACAGCTGATTGTCTCGCGAGCGAGGCTTGCTTCTAGAGTTCTACAAAGAAAGTTATTGCAAAACTTTACGTGCAAGTGTTTTAGTTTGTAAGCAGACGGAATAATGGAAAAGCCGACAGTTACCGTGACTGACCAGCCTCCACCGTACTCCGCCGCGGTGCCAGGTAAGCGCAGAGTTTATGAAGCCCTATAATTTTCGATTAGTGATTCATATGAGATAAGCGTTTATGTATCTCCAAACTGCGCAACGATTGAGAAATTACATATATTTATTCATAGTCAAAATTATTTCAACCTTTTTGATGCATCAGTATAGTAAAATAGTTAGTAATGACATGAATTTTCAGCTTGCAATGAGTTCGTCAGAAATGTGCGGCTGTGGAGATACACAATTCGTTTATCAATGTATTTGTCAGCGTGACGAGAGCTCTTATCGAAACCGGTGTCAATTAACATAGAATAACTATTATTGCGGTTTTGTGCTCTTTGTGAATGTGGAATCTATCAAACAATAACAATACAGACAAAACAAATATAACATAAGAAGCCTTACACAGATTAACCTGTACCTTTTAACAAGGACCATCAATGTTTTCCTTTGATTCCTATTTTTTATTTGTTATAGAGTGATTGTTATTAAGAAACATTAAAATATTGAATATGGATTGAATGGGACATTAATTGTTTCTTTGCATTGTTATGTGGATGAGAGTTTTTAAACAATACAAATTAAAGAACTTGTTTTTTACATATTCTAATTAGTTTAACCACCAAAGTAATTAGTGTTACAACCATTAATTGACAAACAAAAGATTTATTCTCTCATTGTTGCTAGTTTTGATTATTATGTAGTTTTACCAATTAGTACAGAAAGTGTAACCAACCAAATGGGAAGAAATTGAAAGCAGTCACTCTGAGGTTGCCGTAGGCTTTGTGGCAGTTTTCTAATGTGTAGGTGCTATAGTGTACAGTTGCACACCAAACCATTAAACTCACTCAGCTCTGCTGGCTCTGCATTGCTACAGCCAGTTCTTAGGGTGTTTTTTTATGGGATAGGAGGCAAACGAGCAGACAGGTCGCCTGATGGTAAGCAATCACTGCTGCCCGTGGACGCCCAAAACACCAGAAGTGTTGGAGGTGCGTTGCTGGCCTTTAAGATGGGTTGTCAAAATGTTATGTACTTTTAACCTATACCTTGTCTAAAATATAATATATTTTAATTAATTTAACACTTTCTTATTTTTAAATTAAAGGAAAAATGGAAAAATTCACACCTCCGGCAGGACTCGAACCTGCAACCTCTGGCCTTGCCGGGCCCGGCAAGAGGTCGCCTGTTTCTGCATGATAAAAAACAAATTTAGTATGGGTTAGCACATTGTTACTGGCGAATTCTCAATGTAAATTGAGACTCCAGTGCCTGTTAAGATCTATTCTTACCGGTAGACGTTTGCTATAACGCCACCCTAAGGCAGTTGGGAATTGAGGGAAGACATGGATAAATTCGCGCACATCCAGCAGGCCTTGGTGGCGCACCCGGCAAGGCCAGAGGTCGCAGGTTCGAGTCCTGCTGGAGGTGTGAATTTTTCCATTTTTTTTAAATTTAAAAATATGTAATATCGCTCGCAGACGTTTCTGCATGATAAAAAACAAATTTAACACTTTCTTGTTTATTAACCATATGTTGTAAAACGGTCATTCTCAAGATGTAAGGCAGCGTTCCCACTTATGCGTCGCGTGTCTCGGGGCGCGCAAAGGGCGTCCGCGCCACGCCACCTGAATGTAATTCAAAAAGCGTCTCCTCAGTACATTTTGTATAGGAAGGACGTAAGGCGCGCCGCCAAGCGGCGCGGCGCGCGCCCCGCCGCCGCCACGCCACCTGGGGCGCGTCTTACGTCTTTCCTATACAAAATGTACTGAGGAGACGTTTTTTGAATTACACTGAAGCGGCGTGGCGCGGACGCCCGTTGCGCGCCCCGAGACACGCGACGCATAAGTGGGAACGCTGCCTAAGGGCAAATTCTAATTACTGAGACTCATTTGTTTTCTGTAAAATTTCAGTTCTAATTCTAATTTATCAGAATTCAAATTCCACTGAAAATAGAAGCATCGCAGCAATATTGAGAATTACGGAAAAGGTGTTTTAACACAGTACCCCAGTGCCTGTCTAAGTATAAGGGAATTATTTATATCTTGATTGATCATGAGTCAGTTTTTGTTTGGAATCTGTATCACAGTTATCTTTAACAATGACATTTCAATATTTAATTTTATCAGCTGCCTGTCACATATTGTTTTTATCTGTATGAGTCACCTTTTCTGAGATATGTTAGTTATTTTTCATATCAGATATCACGGAGTCCGCGGCAAAGTCTAAGCACACAAAGTACTCCGCGTTGGAAACCGCTTATGACTTTGTGCCGGTGGCAATTGAGACAGCGGGGCCTTGGGGTTCAGAGGCTCGCTCCTTTTTCAGGGAATTAGGGCGTCGTTTGCGGGAGAGGGGCTGCGATCCTCGTTCTGGGTCGTATCTGGTCCAACAGGTCTCCATTGCAGTTCAGCGGGGAAATGCGGCGGGTATAATGGGGACGTTTGAGCCAGGTACGATCCAGGGAGGGTTATTTTAGATTTAGGTGTATGTTGTGTTCCTTTTTATATATATATATATATGTTAATAACCTACTTGACATGACATAGATACTATATTTGACGAAGCCTGTGCTGTGGATTTTTGTTTGTACTTATTATTTACTTTATTTGCTTATTTATTCAATAAAAATGTTATCAGATATTGAATGACAAGGCAACGAAAATATTGACAGCTTATTCATAGTAATCTTCAGCCACTCTTCTAAATGTTTTGGAATCAATCATGCCTACTGTGAATATGAACTATGAATAATACGAGTACTAATAAAAATACTAAAGTTTATGAAATTGTTTCTGCATACTTATAGGTAGGTACTATGAACTATCCATTGAGGTAAGGCGTAGCTGCAACCTGTTAGTCACCGTTTGTCGGATGCTGCGGGGTGAATCAGACTGCCCAGATCTGGTGAATTGCGTTCTCAGATTGTATGTGCCTGATATTCCCAGAATTAGTCTGAGACCGCGTGTGCGCCCACTGTTGGCGGTGCCGACGGCGCGCACAGTGTCACGCAAAAACTCACCGCTTCCTCGAGCTTTGATACTTCTCAATGCGCTACTGACGTCAGCACCTGATTGCGATTTGTTTGCATGGAGATGGAAGACAGTGTATCTTGAGTGTCTGAGGTATTGCGAGACGATGGATGATAGGCCTTCCACGGTCGGTGTATGATATTTTTAAGTAATTGTGTGTCG
Organism: Leguminivora glycinivorella; assembly: GCF_023078275.1. Taxonomy (NCBI): domain Eukaryota; kingdom Metazoa; phylum Arthropoda; class Insecta; order Lepidoptera; family Tortricidae; genus Leguminivora; species Leguminivora glycinivorella. The sequence goes on from NC_062982.1 coordinate 24,196,814, forward strand.
TTATAATACTTTTTTGTAAATTGTATTTTTTGTCTATGTTAGTTTATTCGGTGTATTGGTGTTTATGCTGTAATGCCGTGTAAACTTATTAAATAAATAAATAAATAAATAATAATTGTGACTGCTAAATAAAGTCCTTGATCATACATAGAAAAAGAAACATGAGAGAAACAGTTATTTAAAAAAATCTATTACATGTGTACACAACTAAACCAATGGCTTTATTCTCAGGATCTGTTCCATGACTGACAAAAACATGCAAAAAACTGAAATGAATGCCAAAAATAATGTTGGATAACAAGTAACTATAATACTTGTAACAGTAACAAAGAAGATTTTAGCACAAAGTAATATTTGATGTTTAATTTATGCAAATCGTTTTGGCTGTTGTACTTTGCCCCAGACAGGGAAACTTGAACAGTTAGAATTGATTTGATTTACTTTGTAATTGACCTGCTAAAGTAACCACAGAAATTCCATTGAAGAAATGTTGTTGATGGCTTCAATCATTTCTCCATTATTTTCTCCTTTCTACACTTGTATCTCGATCCGTATGTTAACAAGTAAGTTCATTATATAATTAGAATTGGACTTTATCTTATCGCTGATGAGGTTTATTTTTAATTGCTTGTTGATATAATAATGACTAATATACGATAATATACCATTTGTATACACATCAAACATTATGTTTACGATGATGTTGCCTTAGTTTTGTAAGTATAATTTAATATCTCGTGGATAATAAGTAGTGTGTGTAGTGTAGCCGAATGTGCGAAACACTCACGGATCGTGAGCGAATCGCGAAGCGTCTGGGCATTCGGCTACGCACACGGGTCCCACGTCACGGTAATAGTTCATTCATAGCCATCTGTAATAGTATTGACGAAACTTCTCGAAAATTCTCGTGTAGAGGTGAGCTCGTCAGCCGCGATAGCTGGAGACCCAGGTTCGATTCCCGGCTTCGCCACCAGTTTGCTTAATCGTTTTTTCTTTGGTGTATGGTATCTATTTCTGTTTATAATTCTTCATTCTAGTGTCGTTTTATAGAAGAATCTTAACGGAATAATGGTTTTTCCGCCTGGTTTCCATTGGCTGGCCAGTGGAACTGGCTGGAGCACTGTGCGTAGTACATAAGGAACTAACAGCCCCCCCACTTCCAGGCGCCCCCCCGCAGCCGCAGCCGGCCGGCGCGCCGTACCCGCCGCCGCCGCCCGGCTACACGCCGTACGGCGCCGCGCCCCCCAACACCACGTACCTGCCCAACTATGGCGCCACCACGGTTATCATACCGCCACAGGTAATTATTAACATATTTTTTCTACTCCCGTACTGTTATTCGTGAGTTACAAGGTGGTGCATATAGAACTTCAAAACCCTACATAAAAGATGTCAGGACAAGTCTATCTAGTCTATACCCTGAAAACATTTTGTAGCAGTAGCTCGTTATAGCTGTTAAAGTTCTGTAATACATTGCTACCAACTTAACAAACCACGCACTTCATCGTAGAAAATGAAAATATTGTTTGAAATACATTGTTGCCAACCTTAGAATGTCAGATAAAGCCTGGCATTCGCAGAGTCGAGTCTCGTTCGTTTTCTGCTGCGTTCATTGGCGACGCGTCGAATCGCATTCAAATATATGAAAACTCGATTCGACGCGGCTCGATTCGTCTTAGTGGCCAGGCTTCAGAGAACCATACCATAGACAGTTTTATTTTCATGTTTGCACTCAAATTGCATATTCAAAATGGTAGGTGGTCCACTAGATAACTAAGATGACTGAAAGTAGGTATTTGTTGAATTTATAATTTTCTTTCAAAGTAATTGCTTGGTCGTAGAAAAAGTATTGTATGCAACGGTGTTTAACTGAGTCAAAAAATGCTCGTGGCGTCTTTATTAACAATTTTCGGCTTCGCCTCAAATTGTTACCCACGCCACTCACCTTTTTTGACCTCTTTTAATCACCAGTTGCATAAAATACTATTATCTACATCCATATTATAAGTTCTCTAAATGAGATTTGGTATCTTCTTTCTTGTCAAAGGGACGTTAAGCTGTACCAACCCTAATATATGTATGCTACGGAGCATATGCGAGCCGACCGTTGGCGTTGCCGGAATCCCCCTAATGGATAAAAGTCCGTCCTGTGCCAAAACGTCCTTGTATTTGGGTGAAGCAACTTTTTCTTGCTTTTTGCAAGAGTTGCCCTTATTATTAGCTCTAATTTTGTGAGTTTTAACCTGGCCATCGTGAATAAAAATCCTTATTCTACATAAGCCAGCGTTCCCACTTAAACGTCGCGTGTCTCGGGGCGCGCAACGGACGTCCGCGCCACGCCACCTGAGTGTAATTCAAAAAACCGGCCAAGAGCGTGTCGGGCCACGCTCAGTGTAGGGTTCTGTAGTTTTTCGTATTTTTCTCAAAAACTACTAAACCTATCAAGTTCAAAACAATTTTCCTAGAAAGTCTTTATAAAGTTCTACTTTTGTGATTTTTTTCATATTTTTTAAACATATGGTTCAAAAGTTAGAGGGGGGGGGGGGGGACGCACTTTTTTTTTCCTTTAGGAGCGATTATTTCCGAAAATATTAATATTATCAAAAAACGGTCTTAGTAAACCCTTATTCATTTTTAAATACCTATCCAACAATATATCACACGTTGGGGTTGGAATGAAAAAAAATATCAGCTCCCACTTTACATGTAGAGGGGGTACCCTAATAAAACATTTTTTTTCATTTTTTATTTTTGCACTTTGTTGGCGTGATTGATATACATATTGGTACCAAATTTCAGCTTTCTAGTGCTTACGGTTACTGAGATTATCCGCGGACGGACGGACGGATGGACGGACGGACGGACGGATGGACGGACGGACGGACGGACAGACAGACATGGCGAAACTATAAGGGTTCCTAGTTGACTACGGAACCCTAAAAACGTCTCCTCAGTACATTTTGTATAGGAAGGACGTAAGACGCGCCCCAGGTGGCGTGGCGGCGGTGTGGCGCGCGCCGCGCCGCTAAAGCGGCGCGTCTTACGTCCTTCCTATACAAAATGTACTGAGGAGACGTTTTTTGAATTACACTCAGGTGGCGTGGCGCGGACGTCCGTTGCGCGCCCCGAGACACGCGACGCTCTGATGTGGCCGGTCCCTAAGGGAAAAATTAAAAAACGATCCATTTTAATTAAAACAATATGTGACCCAGTGTAAGAGACACTTTTTACAAAAGTGAGGGACAGCTATGTCCACTGGGTCACTGGCGTCACTGCTCTAAACCAAATTATACCATAGCAAATCCTATAAAAACATGTGTTGTATTGCGTAGCTAGTAAGTATATCTGTCTTTAATTTAACGAGTCTAAATTAATTACACTAAATACAAATTAAATTTTCTGATCACATGTAGTATGCGAAATTTTGCTGGCAAAGAAAAGTTGATTCACCCATTTATTACATTCTTAGTTAGTATGTTTCCAAAACTGTTATTGACCCATAACTATGTGCATAATGTGCAGATAATCGCGGTGAACGCGTGCCCGGCGTGCCGCGTGGGCATCCTGGAGGACGACTTCACGTGCCTCGGCATCCTGTGCGCCATCTTCTTCTTCCCGCTCGGCATCCTCTGCTGCCTGGCGCTCAAGAACCGCCGCTGCTCCAACTGCGGGGCCATATTCGGCTAATGGGGTTCCCACTGAGGGGTCTGCCGAGAGAACAAAAATTGGTTTATCTGCCACTTGAATGCTTTAATAAGGCGTAATAAAAATAGTTGGGAATCTTTTTAAGGGCATATTGGGTCTCGTTCAGATTAGGAAACAGTACAAATATTTTTTTGCCGGTGATTAAGGGTGTCCCCAAACCTATCGACGCAGCGACCTAGCATCTTCTCAGACACGCGACGTCTTCATACTAACGAGGGACTTTTGGTCGACTAGAGCCGATTCCGCGTCGATAAGTTTGGGAAAACCCTGAGTCTCCTTACAAAGGTAAAGAGTTCGTCAACTTTTTCCTAATCAGTAAACGGAACTGAATATTTACTGAGTCCTCACTATTTTTGTTACATCTTAAGTATAAAGTGAAGGCAGGCAAAGAAATTTTGATTTTCGCGGGGGGCCTCTGGTTTGGAAATTTGACAACGACGAATGTAGTTAAAGAATTTCGGAGTAGGTATAGTCCGTCAATCAAGTTTGTCAGTAGAAAAGTCGCTTTTTTCTTCTGACAAATATGATTTGACAGACTATAAATACGTAGTGAATTTGCTAAAAAAGTTAAAATCGGATCGAGATATGCAGGCAATTCGAAAATAAGGCCTGAAATTATACAACCAAACACGATCCGTCCAGTGTCCCTGCGATTAAAATATTCATCTTTTTTGCCAACTGTACCAACATAATTAATTTGACATTTTAATATTTTCCATCACCTTTTTTGCATAAAGGGACAACATGTAAACTAGAATTGCATTCCACGATTTATTTAACTGAATTTTCAACATGACGTACAAAATTGGAATGAAAAATGAAAGCCTTGCTGCAAGTAGGTGCCTGCCTACTTACTTGTAGCTTGTAGGCTGACTTACTTGCAAAGTATACAAAAAATGAAGTCTGTGACTTGTAATATAGAATGAGAAAACTGAGCAATTAATTTTGTGATATTGATGGTTAGGCGAGGTTGAAGTTTTTGAGGCGGCTTTATGCCATTACTGACAGGTATTGGGGTACCTTCAAAGCGGGGAAAAGCTAAGCCAATTTTGGTATGCAATAAACGTAGAGAAAGAGTTGCGTAAAGGCAGTTTTAATGAAACCAGCTTTACGCAATGTCTTACAGGCTCCTAAAGTAGGGCTTGATCTGCCCCTCCAGCACAACTTGCCTTGTCGCGCGCTATTCCATACTTGAAGTCGCGCTGGATGTATGGACTCGCGCGCGACAAGGCAAGTTGTGCTAAAGGGTCTGTTGGTAACTGAAAATACTTCAGCGTAACCTACTCTACAAATATTTTCATGTATTCTGTCAAGTTTAGTTGTAAGTCTTTGAATTATTTTAATATGGATAATTTAGACGTGTGAGCAATATCTTCAATTAGTCGTAATTAAATTGGTTTGCTACTTTCTAAGTGTATTAAATAATTTGTGTATTAAAAGTTATATTTGATTCCAGTTTTAAAAGAACTTGATGGCCAGTATCATCGTTAATAATTCATACAGGTTTAAGACAGACAGGGGAATAATAAGAACAGCTATAGTAAATACAAATTAGTGTGACGCCTACTCCATACAGGTTACCCTGGCATTGTACGGTGTATGGGGTTATGGGTAAATATTTGAACAAACAGGCGATGAGACTGGATCTCAGAAGCGATTTCAACGACATAGTGTGTTTGTATTGTATATTCCCCTGTCGCTGACAGTGTTAAGTATGGTTACATAAATATACCTATGTTCGAGGAGCGGAGGACCTTTTTTAAAGTTTCCAGAAAGTTTAAAAATTTTGATCAATTCAGAAATGAAAAATTTCGTCTACTATTACCACGAATATTTGTATTTTGTTTTGTTGCTGTATCTGAAGGGTATCCTGCCGTTTCGCCGAAAAACGTTTCGTCAAATTTCATTTCCCAATAATCATATCGCAAAAGTTTCATTTCCCAAATTATTGTTTGGCAAAGGTATGTTTCGCAATGAATTTGTTTGGTCAAATTATCATTTGGCACAATTTTACTTAGTCAAATTTTATTTAGACAAAACTTTATTTCGCAAACGTTTTTAATGGCAAAACTTATATCCCAAAAACGTGTTTGGTCAAAATATCACATCGCAAATTTCGAAAATATTTAGGCATTTGCATTTTCATTTCTACGGAATCCATTTAATTTACCGAAGATTTTTTTGTCAAATTTCTCAAACAAATTTTGCCAACTACCCATATTAACATTTGACAAACTTAAAATCTGTCAAATGATAATTTCCCAAACTTTTTTACTGTTTAATTCCCAAGTGCTTCAGCTGGACAAGAAAAGTTTTCTCAACTTTATTTTTGTCAAATTATAATTACTGGACAAAATTATTTTGTCAACAATTTTTTGTCAAAAAATGTTATTTGTCAAATTAATTTTTTTTGTCAAATTATACCATGCAAAACCACGTTTGACAATAAATATAAGGCATAAATGTAATGTAATGATTTTATTAGTATTGTAACATTAAACTCGTGTCTGACAGAGTCAGTTTAGGTGCGACGACGAGCGAAGCGAGGAGGAGCGTGTTAGGTTGACAGTGAGCAAACCGGAAATTACTTTTTAATGTAATTAAAAATTAATAGAACAAAATGGTCTTGAAAACATCAGGTTTCTTTTTAATAAAATGTATCCGGACATGTAAGTGAAAATGTCATCTGCATCACATTTGCAGCAGGACGAAAAAAAGTACGACATACACATTATTTCACACAAATCTTGGACACAAAGTATAAAATCAACAAACAAATTTCTAGTGCGCCATTTAACTACAATATATTGGGAAATGGAAATTTTGCCTAAGAATACATTTGACTAAATAATATTTGGTAAAATGAGATTTGACCAAGTAAATATTTTGGGAAACAAATACTTGCCAAAAAAAGTTTTGCTAAATGTCAATTTGCGATAAGTTGTTTTGCCAAACGTTTATTTGGGAAATGATAATTTGGGAATAATAGTTTGGGATGTGAAACTTTGGGAAACGTTTTTTGGCGAATCGTCAGTAAACCGTATCTGAAGAGCTATTTTGGAAGCTTTCCGTGAGATGTCAGTAATTATACAATCAAACCGTCATTTATTCTGGTCAGATAGACCTGTAGAGTTTGTTAGTTATTGGAATATGGCAGTGGTTTATAGTTTTAAGATGGTTCGTGCTGTGTTATATTGCACTTATTTCTGGTTTTCTATCATTATTTTCAAGTGCAATAAGGGCCATTACATCTAAAATTACAACAGGATTCCTGATACAATCCTTCAGTATAGCACTTGAAGCGTAAGGATCCTTCTGTAAGTGGAAGCCAAATGTTGCCATAAACGTGCCTTCTACATCACCCACCAAATTGTATTGCCATAGGTATGTCTTAACATTGTCTTAATATTTTCAGTATATGTTTTAACATATTCTACACTAATTATTTGTTTGTTCTTTTGACATTTTTCATCATCTTTAACACAACTTTCTTTCACATTGATACAATCTGTCTGTTTTTGTCCTAATGCTTGTGCGAATATTTTGACACATGTTTGACAAATACCAACTCTCAAATATCGTGTTTCTAAACAGCCAATATTCTTCGGCGACTAAGAAGTCCATCTCTTGGTAGTGACAGGTGTTAGTCAAAAAGCCTTTTGAGTTTTGGTTGGCGACGATAAAATAATATATCTTATTTTTCAACTATTTTTCACCTTCAATTTATTATACAGTAATCGTTCGATTAGGTATCATTTAAATGATTTTTTCCCTTTAAATGTTCGTGTTCGTTTGTATCGTTTTACTTTATTTCGAAGTTAGTATACGGAGCCCTAGTTACAGTTACGTAGGCACTAAGTATGTACTGGTATCTATTATTTGAAACAGATAGTTTAAGATTATTGAATTTGTAAAGATTTATACAATAAAAGTTGAAATTCAATATTATTTAATTTGTTTTCATTGTAAGTCCGTTTTCACATTATCCGATCCGATATCGGATGTCGGACCGATATCTCATACATTACAGGCGCCATCTTGAATTTTTTCCATTGAAATCCTTCCGACATCCGATATCGGATCGGATAATGTGAAAACGGACTTAGGACTATAAACAATTCAATATAACCCTTATTGCAAACTCACAAGGTCCACCATGTTCGCGTGTATTTCTGTGTATTATTTGCAACAAAGCCGTAAATTGGAAATTGGATCCGGTAAATTGTTGAGTGTGTGTGTGGATTGAGTGAGCACCTTCCGAAAATAAAAAAAAATATGCTGATCATTTAGTAAAAGTTCTAAAACAATTGTAAAACGAATCTCTGAATTTGTAAAAAGATAAATCAAAAGATACAGCCATTAACATGTGCTCACTCAGTTCTCACAAACTACCAACGAAAACAGTGAATATATTCATTTAACATATAATATTTATATACTAACATTTAGTAAAAAATAGGCCAACCTACCTCTATAAATATTAGATCACCTAGTGACGTATTAAATTTTTTACAAATAGTTTCTTATGCTCACTCAATCCACACACTTTTGAAAAGCAGAATTTTGATGAAAAACATAAGATTTAGACCGCTATTATATGTGTATAGTTTAGTAAAAGTGAAATGGGAATTTGTAAAATACAAAACGAACCACTAACGTGCCAGGTTTTTTTATAATATATTTTTTTAAGTGCTCACTCAGTCCACACGTTTTGAGAAAGTTAAAAATGTAAATATCTTACGATTTGTAGCACCTAAGACACTCGAAAGTACTTCAACATTTAGTAAAAATTTTTACTAAATATCCACCATCTAATATTTTATATTCGTTGTCTGGTTTTAAAGATATTCAGACATAACTTTTCTCATACAAATGTATCAAGTAGGGTGACCACACTATGTCGGCTCCTGATTTTCCCCACCTTCCCATTGTCATATTGAGATTGGGGAGTTTCGTTCGTTCAATTTTGATAATATTAAACTAATACCATATAAATATCCATCTGCAAACTGTTTTTAGGTTATGTTCTTGACCTAGTGATGATGTGTATTGTGTAATTTTTATCGACGTCAGGATAATAACCATATCGACATGCATGCATTAAAAAGGACATGAATGATAATTGGTAAGAAACAAAGAATATAATACTTCACTAGTAAGAAACCAGAACCTGGTAATCTAATCGCGCTAACAGATGAGCGTACCGGATTTGTAAGTGGGAGCGAGAAATAGTTATTCTTTTCTCGCTCCCACTTACAAATCCGGTAAACTATTATCAAAATTGAACGAAACTCCCAATCTCAATATGACAATGGGAAGGTGGGGAAAATCAGGAGCCGACATAGTGTGGTCACCCTACTTGATACATTTGTATGAGAAAAGTTATGTCTGAATATCTTTAAAACCAGACAACGAATATAAAATATTAGATGGTGGATATTTAGTAAAAATTTTTACTAAATGTTGAAGTACTTTCGAGTGTCTTAGGTGCTACAAATCGTAAGATATTTACATTTTTAACTTTCTCAAAACGTGTGGACTGAGTGAGCACTTACAAAAATATATTATAAAAAAACCTGACACGTTAGTGGTTCGTTTTGTATTTTACAAATTCCCATTTCACTTTTACTAAACTATACACATATAATAGCGGTCTAAATCTTATGTTTTTCATCAAAATTCGGCTTTTCAAAAGTGTGTGGATTGAGTGAGCATAAGAAACTATTTGTAAAAAATTTAATACGTCACTAGGTGATCTAATATTTATAGAGGTAGGTTGGCCTATTTTTTACTAAATGTTAGTATATAAATATTATATGTTAAATGAATATATTCACTGTTTTCGTTGGTAGTTTGTGAGAACTGAGTGAGCACATGTTAATAGCTGTATCTTTTGATTTATCTTTTTACAAATTCAGAGATTCGTTTTACAATTGTTTTAGAACTTTTACTAAATGATCAGCATATTTTTTTTTATTTTCGGAAGGTGCTCACTCAATCCACACACACACAATTGTTGATTGGTTTGTTTCAAACAGGAAACAATGATATAGATCAAGAGCCCAGGCCCTGGTCTGGCTGCTTACAAATGGTCTAGTTACGGGTCCCTGCGTATCATATATCAAAATCAGGCTTGAGAAAATGAGGTAAGTTAGAGTCGTTTTTTGCCAACTTTGTCGCGTCTGGTAAAAGTTATATTTATAATAAAATACACATGTACTTACGCAGTGTAAATAAAATTCATAGCTTAAAATTAATCTTGCACTACATATAAACTTTCATTTTTTTATTTCCTTAGAAGTAACATATTTGAAAGTCGCTTATTACGTCAAGTATACAATATACACGTAGCTTAATGTAGAAAATTCTAGTTTTTAGCTTTTATAGACCCGGAATATTTCAATTCTACTAATGCTCATATCGAAACTTTAAGTCGGTCTGGCGGATGGTTGGGTCCAGGGCCGGATTAAGGGTAGAGCGAGTGGAGCGGCCGCTCTAGGCGCTACATGGCAAGGGGGCGCCAAAATCGAGAATGTGGAAAAATTCATACAAAAAAATGATACGTTGCGTGGGCGCGCACATATCACAAAATGGCGAGAGGAGTCGGGAATGAATCCACTATTGAAAATTCAGATTAAGTGGAAAGTTGCACCACATTGCCAACATATACCAACATTTATAAGGGCGCTGTAAAAGGAGGATTCTAGCCCTTGACGAACCACATTGTTGTGCGGCGAACGACAAAGTTACGTCGCTATCCAAATGCAAAAGTATGAGTCTACCCGGCAGTCCAAAGCGGAGTTCCTCATAAAGCCAAAGGCGCAAACGTTTCAGAGAGGCGCAATTTTTTTTTTTCAACATCAACATCAATTTATTGCATAAAATTAACACTGACAGTTAAACCTTACGTGCTAATTAGTTTTGTATTTCTTAGGATCTAACATGCAATATACAATATCAAGTACAGTGAAGTGAAACAGTTCATTGTTCATTAATGAAACAAATATTAAATTAAATTTAAATAGAACACATTACATTAGGTACATTCAAATTTAGATGTCATTTAGGTACATTAAACAGGTTGTGAGAATAAAATTGATCATTGATATAAATGTGAGGGAAGTGAAATAAATTTATTAAATTCATAGCAATACAATATCGTTCGGAAAAGTCAAAATGTTCAAATAAAAATAATTGAGAAACATATAAAATAAAAACAAAAGTTAATTCAAATTATGTCAAAATAGCGAAAATGGGTCCTAATAATTTAAAGAAGTCAAATTTTAAAACTTAATTTTATTTAAAACAATTCAGGTAATGGAACTAGTGGTAACCGTTGTTTCGATGTAACAATTTGATGCGGCTAGGAATTTAGCTTCCGTCGTTAAAAATATATCTAGTTCTCTGTCGCTGTCCAGGATGGCGTTTAGTAACGTCAGTGCCAGGTGGAGAGGGGAGGCGGCGAGCAGGCGCGTGCGGCCCGCAGGCACGGCAAACCACAGAACACCCCACTAGAAGCCAAATGCAAGCGACATTGTTCGAGACGCAAATCACCAATCCTTGCGGGGTGAGGCGGGCGCGCACGGTGCTGCCATTGGTCGTTTCAAATAATGGCGCGCCTTTATGATTAGCAGTAGGGATGGGAATGGGACATGTCTATTATAGACAATGGTACCGGTACCAGTACTGTGGTGAATTTGTTTTGCAACAAATTATAATATTATAATTAAATTATAATAAGGCCTAGTTACCCTTCGGGTTGGAAGGTCAGATGGCAGTCGCTTTCATAAAACTAGTGCCTACGCCAAATCTTGGTAGTAGTTTCCAAAGCGGACCCCAGGCTCCCATGAGCCGTGGCGAATGCCGATGCCGGGATAACGCAAGGAGGATGATAATTGTGATAGCATCTCAATAAAAATCATTCTAGTAACTAATAACTAAACTGTGCATTTTTACTTACGTTTACTAAGTTAAATAACCAACTAAATATTCTAAACTAATCAATGAACTAAATACCACTACAGACTCTACAGATTCTAAATAATTATTCACTATTACAAATCTGCTTTCTTTTATATTTCATAAAATGGTAGCACATGGTACGAACGGCAGTACGAAGTTCCCGCAACAGACATAAACTAACATGGCCCCATGCCTAGTCGTTTACGTGAAAGGGATAGCATATCACATTGTTAACTCGGTAAAGAGGGATGGACGCGCCTCGGCGCCGCTCAGCACAACCATATTGACCAGTATAAATGAACTCCGCGGACAATAAACAATATTCAACAAAATAATTAATTTGACTTAACTGTGGAATGTTATTCCATCTTTTTTACATGTAGAAGTGTTAGAAGACTTGCCACACCACTTTATGCTGTAAGAGACCATTGTTTGCAACCAAAATTGATTATTTAAGATTTTTTCCCGAGCGGACACGGACACTGTTAGCGGGTCGTATACTTGGGCGCTACTGATCGGTGTCGTACGCGTTCAAACTTTTATAAACCTGATTTGTCGTATGCTTGGTGACCGCGAGTCGCCCTGTAAGGGCCATCTTGTTGTATTGATCTGTGCGGCAAACAGACCACGGCTACGAGGCCGTAGCTGTTTTGCGGTGAGACGGGGGACTCGCAGTGATATTTGTACCAGTAAAGATGGGTTCGTTACTTTTCCGCGAATCAATTGAAAAATATATTTTACTAAGTACATATTTCTGCGTGACTCTAAAGATGTATAATCTACCATACCTAAAACAAATAGGGTGGGATAGAGAAGGGGGTAAAAGCCGTATAACTTCTTATAGAGGAACCTTATAAAAGTCTTTTGTACTCTCTCTAATAGAACCGTGTAGTGTTTTTCGTGGGGATTCCAGACAACAGCATTAGTTTCCAGTTTACTTCGAACGAATGCGTTATAGAGAGTAGTCATGGCATGTTTATTGTTAAATTGTTTTGCTTGGCGCATGACAAATCCCAGGCATCTACGGGCCTCGTTACATGTTTTTGTAATGTGCTGATTAAATGTGAGCTGAGAATCAAACCACGTTCCTAAATCCTTGATAATCTCAGTGCGTTTTAACGGTTTGCCCTCTATGACATATGGGTGGGTTGTAGGGAACCGAGCACGCGTGTATGTGATAACTGAGCATTTTTCATTGTTGAGGGATAAGCTATTGTCGCGCGCCCAGGCGCAAACGCTATCTATGTCGAGTTGCAATAAGGAAAAGTCTTGGAGGCTGTTAATTGGCTTAGCTAATTTGAGATCATCCGCGAAAAGGAGGCATGATGAATGACTAAGTGCCGTTGGTAGGTCGTTAATTAGGATTAGAAACAGAAGGGGCCCGAGACTACTTCCCTGTCCGATGCCCGATGTTACCAAAAATGGTGTAGATCGCGCGTCCTGGTACTGAACATATTGGTGTCTTTCCGAGAGATAGCTGGCCACAAACTCAAGTAGATCAGCACCAAAACCCGCAACCGATAGCTTCTTAAGCAGCACATCGTTATCAACTCTATCGAAAGCCTTCTGAAAGTCAAAGTAGGCAATATCTACTTGCCTACGTTGATCGAATTTTGTGAGTCCCAGCAGATGGGGAGCGAACTTTAAAGCACTAAGATCACTTAGTGGCAAAATAACGAAATGGGTATCCCGACGGTGACGATCGAGTCCGCAGTTAATCTCTTAATTAACTCTTAGTATTATAAAAATAATAGTGATGGGGAAATATTAGGCCTAAAAGTCGGGAACATAGGCGCCCTGTGAAGTCAAGATATCCCAAAATATGTCAAAGACCGCAGCTCTGCAGAACATAAAAGCTTGAAAGTTCGCGGATTCCCCGGTGGCGGGTTGACTTATAATAAATCCAGTAAAAAAAATCGCGCTCGCTTCGCTCGCGCTTACTATTTATATGTTCTCTTTTAGTTACTTAGGAAAAAATCCGAATCTGCTTTCCTAACTTAGCCACTATAGTGCTCCATTTTCTTTGTTATTTTATGTATTTACATGATTATCCACGTTCAGCCCCACGTAACTATACTAGGGTGCGACTACGAAAGTTCAACCGTTTGTCCCTTTCGTACTCTGTATCTGTATGATGAAATCCATAAATTCTGTATTACGTTAATCTTCAAATTACGGCATTAATATGAAAAAAATTTCGCGCTCGCTCCGCTCGCGATTTATTTTCCTACGTGGTGAGACCTTACCAAGGGGCGCCGAAACTCAACCTCGCTCTACCCTGATCGAGTGCACGGGCCGGCGCTGGTTGGGTCCATCCGATTGGTCTGGCTGCTTACAAACGGTCTGGTTACAGGTCCCTGCGTATCATATACCAAAATCAGGCTTGAGAAAATGAGGTAAGTTAGAGTCGTTTTTTGCCAACTTTGTCGCGTCTGGTAAAAATTATATTTATAATAAAATACACATGTACTTACGCAGTGTAAATAAAATTCATAGCTTAAAATTAATCTTGCACTACATATAAACTTTCATTTTTTTATTTCCTTAGAAGTAAAATTTTTGAAAGTCGCTTATTACGTCAAGTATACAATATACACGTAGCTTAATGTAGAAAATTCAAGTTTTTAGCTTTTATAGACCCGGAATATTTCAATTCTACTAATGCTCATATCGAAACTTTAAGTCGGTCTGGCGGATGGTTGGGTCCATCCGATTGGTCTGGCTGCTTACAAACGGTCTGGTTATAGGTCCCTGCGTATCATATACCAAAATCAGGCTTGAGAAAATGAGGTAAGTTAGAGTCGTTTTTTGCCAACTTTGTCGCGTCTGGTAAAAGTTATGTTTATAATAAAATACACATGTACTTACGCAGTGTAAATAAAATTCATAGCTTAAAATTAATCTTGCACCACATATAAACTTTCATTTTTCTATTTCCTTCGAAGTAAAATTTTTGAAAGTCGCTTATTACGTCAAGTATACAATATACACGTAGCTTAATGTAGAAAATTCAAGTTTTTAGCTTTTATAGACCCGGAATATTTCAATTCTACTAATGCTCATATCGAAACTTTAAGTCGGTCTGGCAGATGGTTGGGTCCATCCGATTGGTCTGGCTGCTTACAAACGGTCTGGTTACAGGTCCCTGCGTATCATATATCAAAATCAGGCTTGAGAAAATGAGGTAAGTTAGAGTCGTTTTTTGCCAACTTTGTCGCGTCTGGTAAAAGTTATGGCCGGCGGAAACGGTCTGGCATTGATGATAACCAATTTCTAACAACGTGCTCTAACACATATATAAAAATCAGCCTTGAGAATTTAAGGAAAGTAAGCCCTTTTTTTTTCACCTTCATCACTTGATAGCAAAAAATTGGCCGATGGGCCGAACTAGAAAATATGCACACATTAAACGCCGATATGAACTCTACATTGTCCCAAAGTTTCATCCTTGAGAATTTGAGGAAGGTCTGGCGGGCCTGGGCTCTGGGTCTAATACAGAAGACACAACACAAGTTAAATTGAATCATTGTACAGTCACGGACTTTAATTGTTGATCTACTAGCTCATTTTATACTGGAGACGTCATAGCTTAACTATGCTTAACTATGAATGTCCAGTATAAGATGAGCTAGAAGTGGATCAACAATTAAAGTCCGTGACCGTACCTACGACTGTACAGTGTATTCATTTTGAACCTTAGTGCGTTTTCACATTATCCGATCCGACATCGGATGTAGGACCGTTATCCCATACATTACAGGCGCTATCTTGGATTTTCTCCATTGAAATCCTTCCGACATCCGATATCGGATCGGATAATGTGAAAATGGACTTACAAGTTTTCCTCCTCGGAGACTCCTGGCAGCTTAGCCATCGTACTGTCCATTACTTAACACTTTCGAAACCGGGCTCTACGCGGCGCTACGACATTTTCGCTACATACGGGTTTCCCCATGTAATCGGCTACGCTTCTACGAGCGGTGTGCCCGACAGTCGGGTTCTTGGTAGCGAAAGTGTTAAGCCTCGTGGCGATTTAAACTAATACTTTCTCTCTGTAATACTGAAGAGCGATAGACGGGTGCGGTGCGATACGCTACGAAGCCTGAACGACTGGCATCTTGCCTACGCGCCCTGCCCGTTTAAGCGCACAGTTTGCCTGCGTCTGAGAGATAGCAGCAGCAAATCTCGTAGAAAACTAGCGCCCAGTCTGTTCATGGGCCATGACTACCATGAGACATGAGATGATAGGTTTCTAGTAAGCTGCAGAGACAAATCCACCCGGTATAGGCATTTGTTAACAACCCCACGCAAAAACGACGGAGTGTTTCAAGTTTGACGTGCCTATCTTACAATTGTAATCCAGTGACGTTGAGTGTATATATGCCATACGATAAATAAATAATAAATCTGCCTGTGTGTGTCTGTCTGTGGCATCGTAGCTCCCGAACATATGAACCGATTTAGATTTAGTTTTTTTTTGTTTGAAGGCTGAATTAGTCGGGAGTGTTCTTAGCCATGTTTCATGAAGATTGCTCCACTATGTCGCGGTCGGGGTTTTTCTCAACATTTAATTTTTTTGTCAGTGTCTCTGTTGTTTGCAGTACAGTGCACTCTTTAGTGGATATAGATGTAGAGTTACAAACACATACATTTGTACTTTGCATTGCTTGATTGTAGCTGAAAACTTGTACCTAGTTAGATATTAACTCTAACTTGAAAATATTCTCGTTTCTTTAATTAAATTAATTATAAACCTGTTCGTTACAGTTTTGATGTCGGCAACTGCTCTAAATTAAATTTACTACGATTTCTCAACCGGCAATGATACTTGAAGCGGTTTCCGAAACAAAGAAATCTGATTTGGAAAATGTTATAGAGTCATTCACGAAAGCATTTGTCTTGACTCGTAGGTAATATCATGTTATTGGTTAAATTTGACAAAGCGCGTGATCGTGAAGGACACAAACTATACCTACTCGCAGTGACATGGAAGAAGACCAAGAAATACTCCTGCACTGCCATGCATCGGCCTTATCCCGGCATTCGTCACGGTTCATGGGAGCCATGGGGTCCGCTAGGCCACCAGTGCTTCCCGACCGACCGCTGTTGAATGAATATCAATATTTAATCAAGTCAAGATCCCATCGGAGAAGCGCGAATGCGTCTCCTGAGTCTACAACGCTCACAAAGGTAAGTGGAAATTCGGCAAACTTCGTACCGAAAATTTGGAGAAGTTCTCGAATATTAAATTGTTGTTTGGTCTATCTAGTCTTTTAGTCTAAGTAAGGATGGATATGATTGGATAATGTGAAAACGCTCTTATCGTAACTGTCCCATGAGTCATCCCTATGATTGTTTGCTTCGATTCTCATAAATAAAAACTACTTAGTATCTATCTAGCTTAAGCTCATGTATGTATGTATGTATGTAAACACTTTATTGTACATAAGACAAGTTAGGACATAGAACATTTTGCGAGAGTCAGGATCAGACGGGGCATATTACTTATTTATAGTGTGTCAGGTCAGGCTGTGACAGGGAAGGTGTGGGCGGACCTGCCACCTTGTGAACTTTGACACACTCACATCACCACAGGTGTAAACTTATTCATATCACTTAACCGGAGGATTATTCAGAAATTGAAACATGATGTTTAAACCTACTGCTGCAATATCACAATTTATTTTTCTGTTAACCCTTTCAATGCTAAGAGTGGCACTAAAGTTTGAGCAGTTTCAAGTGCTGTGTGTACCCCTTAGTGCGTTTTCACATTATCCGATCCGGTATCGGATGTAGGACCGATATCCCATACATTGAAGTCGCCATCTTTGATTTTTGCCTTTGAAATCCTTCCGACATCCGATATCGGATCGGATAAAGTGAAAATGGACTTAGAGTTAACAATGATTGTTCTTAGTACTTTAGATATATATAGGGAGTCCTAAAATGCACCATCAGCTCTGTTAAAAGTTCCTGTTGACCTAGACGAAACGACAATCGTTGACGCTAAGTACTCGCCGATCAAATCACAGTCTGGCTCTGTCGCGTCAATACGGAAGAGCGATAGAGATGGCCAGCTAAGGTGACGATACTTATTATCGTAAGCGTTTATCCGTTTCGCTAGGTACCCTGTTCTGTTAAAAGTTCCTGCTCTGCACTTTGCCCGTTAATCGAGTTTACGACTCCCTCGCCATTTACAAGTAGGTCCGATGCAGTCGAGAAAAAGACCGAGATAGTTAATTTATTCATTAAACTGTGAGTTAACTGGAACTTCATGCGCTGTTAATTAAGCCTGTGTCCAGTGCTGCAATCATTTCTTGCACGGCGAATTCATGGTAATGTTTGTCTTGATTAAAAACAGAACTTTACAAATTTAGATGCGTTAAAAAGTCAAAAATACATTACCTAAATACTTAACGTTGCGATACACATATATTAGGTGCGTATAACATGAAATACTTACAACTTAACTTGAAAGTAAGCTATTAAAATTACCTTACCTAGTATAGGTACCTACTTGTAATATGTTCCAAAGCACCCGGGCGACTTTCAAATAGAACGGTGTGTTTAATTTGCTGAGCTCAACAGTGGCATACCTATTACCTACTGTTTCATATTTAAAATTGGACTACCTATGTATGTATATTGCAACTAGCTTTTGCCCGCGGCTTCGCTCGCGATAAAAAGAGACAAAAAGTAGCCTATGTCACTCTCCATCCCTTCAACTATCTCCACTTAAAAAATCACGTCAATTCGTAGCTCCGCTTTGCCGTGAAAGACGGACAAACAAACAGACACACACACTTTCCCATTTATAATATTAGTATGGATTATAGTAGATACATAATCTGTAATGTAACAATATCAAGACAAAAAGATTGAGTGCTCCTTCTTGAACGACTTTTTTTTTTACGTATCGTTACTATTTATTGTAAATACAAATTATTTTATCCCGTCACATGACTTATCAAAATACATGCAGCTTATATAAATTCTACGTTTGCCCGGGGCATCGTCCCTAGGACGCTTGCCGCGTTTCCTCGCTGTATTGCTAGGCTCAGCCGTTGTGAAAGGAAATTGGCCGTGCGTAGGTCACCAGACACCCAGACAAGTTTGGTGGAAACCTCCTTCACGAACTGTTTGGTGTCTGATGACCATGGTCCAAATGTTTCAAATGCAAGTGCCGCAAATATGTAGTTGTTTTTCAAAAATGCATATTTGCGGCACTTGTTAAACTGGGCATTTTCAGCAGCAGTCCCCGGTTTCTGGGCCGAGCGTTGGACGTTGGACGGAGCCAAGGTATCCACGCAGGTCACGTCAGGTTAATTTGACTTCACTCGCATGGCGTCGACTCGAATTTACTTTGTATAAACGATTAATGGTAATAATGAGTAATGAGTGCTGAAATTAATTGTTTATGTTCAAGCCAAACGAAACTATAGGTAACGGAGCCGTAGGTGCTAATTCTCTCCGGCTTGCTTTATTTTCATGCTTCTGTTATTTTTCTTTTATGAAGTCATAGCGCAAGCTTGCTCATGAGCATTTTTGAAGCGCCAAAACAGATAAGTAGTGAATAAAAGCGCATTTTTATTAGTGAATAAAACACGTTTTATGAGCAGTAAAGTTCACTAGTCGCTTATCAAGCAGATGGATTGGGGAAGCGTTGAATCCCATTTATCTTGCTGCTTTAAAACCTAGTTCCGAGATTGTCACGTAAAAGTTTCTGGCACGTGATACATTGGATTTAAATTCTGTTTCTAAATTTTTTTTTTAAATTTCTTTCAAGATGTTGGTCTCCGTAGATAGATTTTCTTATAAGAATTATGTAATATTTATTTTTATAAGTTCTTCGGAAGAGAAGAATTAAGACAAAACTTATTGTGGCGTGCACCTACAATTTTAGCTCATCAAAAGAAAGTCTCTCATCTTTAAATCTTTGTACATTTTAATTACCACTTCAACCTTTTCAAAGACCTAAGAGACTTGTTTGTTGCTTGGCTTAAAATAAGAAAACTCAGCTTCAAATATCTTTTCAATTTACCTCGTCCAAGATTTAACGTAACAAATACCTATACTATTCGTAACATTTGAGAAATAGTGTAAGTAATAGATTTTTACTTGTACCTATCTACTACTTGTTACGTTTTATCTAGAGACTTTTTATAAATTGACTTAAGCGAAACTGAATATGGAATTCCGTAAATCTTATGTAGGTATATACTCGTACAAGCCAGGGTATAGTCACGTAGTCCGGTAAGGCTCGGGTTTGTTAGCTAAAACACACTTCTTGGGCAAACAAATTAGCGGACTTGTTCATCTGCATAATTTTATGCTATTTGCAAATCTCGACACTGTGTTTGCCTACCTACTTTATGTACCCGTTTAAAAAGGTTTTCCATACATATTTTTTTACTGTATGTTTCATGAAAAGAGGTCGTAATTTTAAAACATTTAATCCATCACAAAACGAAGTGGTGTCTCAGCAAGGCTTAAGTGTACGGCTTAAGTCGTCAGGGAGCAAAGGGCTCGAGCTAATCTGACCGGGCGGAGTCACCCAAATGCACTGATGCTCACGATAATGTCGTTATCGTAGCTACCTATCTCTATCGCTCTTCCGTATTGGTGCGACAGAGCCAGACTGCATATCGGTCGGCGTCGAGCGTCAACAATTGTCATGACGGCGTTTGCTGAGACGCTGCTAGCCCCGCGGTAAGTGCCTCCTGCCTAAGTGCGTTTTCACATTATTCGATCCGATATCGGAAACGGACCGATTTCCCATACATTACAGGCGCCATCTTGAATTTTGTTTATTGAAAGTCTTCCGACATCCGATATCGCATCGGATAATGTGAAATCGGACTAGGGATTTATTATTAAAAAAACTCGTCATTTAAAAATGTTTCTTTCCTCCATTAAAAAGCAAGTGCTGGATTAGCAGGCTTAAGCATCACGGTTTTGTCGTAAGCGTGTAACGGGCGAAGTTACAGGAAGCGCAGACAAACATCTCGGCTCATTAAACTTAGGTGTGGGGTTTACGCGTATTCCAGGATGAATTTGAGGTAAAAGGATATTTTTTTAAATCCCGGTTATTTAAAACAGTTCCACCACGTGGTCTCTTAGCAAGATTTTATCAAGTCTTACGGGCTCGAGCGAAGTCAGGCAGCGTAGATAGAGATCGTGGTCTGGCTCGTTAAACCTAGGGCTGGGATTTACTGGGGGTATTTCCCGGATGGGTAACCTCTGGGATCTCTTGCTCGTGAAAAAATAAGGTACTTACCTAAATATACGTTTTTAAAATGATACAGTTTAAAAACGTATATTGTATTGTATTTACATGCATGCCGTGTTTGCCTGTAATTGGGTGAATACTCGAGCAAGCTTATCTTAGAACAGATATTTGTTCCTGAGTCATGGATGTTTTCTATGTAATTATATAAGTATTTATATATTATATATAGGTATCGTTGTCTGAGTACCCACAACACAAGCCTTCTTGAGCTGAGGCCCACGGCTCAGTCAATCTGTGTAAGAATGTCCTATAATAGTTATTTATTTATTTATAAGTACATTTAATGTATAAGTATCTTTGTATTACACCTGTTGGCAAGCCTAAATAAATAAATAAATTTAAGTATTCTTTCAATCTCGTTCAGCGTTTTGTCGTATTTAATCCGGGGAAACAAAACCTATCATATAAAGCCTTGGTACTTTTTTACGAATGACTGACAATTCTTTCATGCTTTTCAATGGGTCCTAAAGAAAGCAATCCAAAATTTACAGCAGCGGGTTTCTTGATGCGATATTTACGAAAAGAATGTGAAAAAATATTGTGATGGCTTCATTCCTGAAAATTGCATTCCTCAGTCCCGTCCCTTCCCTAGCTCAACCCTTAAACGGTGGAGTTAATGGTCCGGCCTCCATCTTGTATGCATGCGGACGCGGGCCTTATGAGCCGCGAATATTATATTCATATGTGATGTATACACATGAGGTTAAACATAGTATAAAAAGTAAAGAGCGTAGAGACATTGTTGACTTGTCTGTAGAACGCGTTATAGAACTTTCTTGTGTCGAGTTGGAACGATTTATTGTTGTATGCGTGTACAGGCCCCCATCGGCGGACTATAATGTATTTGAATCGGTTATAGATGAAGTCCTTAGTCGTGTTTTTAGAAGTCAGAAAACTATAGTTGTATGTGGCGATTTTAATATTAATTTGCTAGAAAATTCGCCTTTGTGTGGAAGGTTACTAAATACCTTTAAATCTTTTAATTTAGTAAATTTATTTTGTGAACCAACTAGAATCACGGCAACCAGTGCAACATGTATAGACAACATCTTCAGTAACGATATTGCGATTAGTAAATCTGTAATAAACACCTTGAGTTCTGACCACTGTGGACTAAAAGCCTCTTTTGGCGGGAAGATAGAGGATATTCCACAAGACACTGTGTGCAGACTGATTTCCGAAAGGCGCTTACAGTCATTCAATCGTAATATTAGGAACAACTTACCTTTTCTTTCATGTAACCGAGAGAACCCTGACTGTCTGAGTTCTGAGTTGTTTAACTGTATAAAAAAGGAATTTGATGCCTGCTTCATCCCCAAGAAGATGCAGGGCAAGGTCAAGGTTAAATTTAGCGACTGGGCTACGCCGGATATTCACGATAAGAGACGCCGGCTCTATGATTTGTATGATCTGCGAACAACTGATAAAAGGCCGGAATTTATAGAGTACGTAAAGAATTTCTCGAAATCTTTTAAAAGGATGTGTGTCGCCGCTAAAGCTGATTATTTATCCAAAAAGATCTTAAATTCCAGCGATAAAGTTAAAACTACATGGCAAGTGATCAGCAGTGAAACAGGAAAGCGTAAAATAAAAGAACGGCACTACAACCTACGAGTTGCTGATACTTTAGTAAGTTCCGACCGTGAAGTGGCAGATCACTTCGAGCGATTTTCTCGAATATACCGGCAGAGACAACAAAGTCTCTTAACTCATCGCCAATTGTCGCTGAAGAAATGCTGCAAGCTAATGTAGAAGAATGTTCAGAAATATTCACATTTTCTTATGTTACTCCGACCATAGTTATTAAAACGTTCAGATCTTTAAATTTAAAGAAAACTGAAGATCTATGGGGCTTGTCAGTTAAAGTATTACACTCAATAGTAGAATCAATCGCACCCTATTTAGCTGAGATTTTCAACAGATGTATTGAAACTGGCATTTTTCCTGATATTATGAAACACAGCAAAATTATCCCGCTGTTTAAATCAGGAACGAAATCAGACCCGACCAACTTTAGACCTATTTCAATATTACCAGCGCTAAGTAAGGTCTTTGAGAAGCTTATTCTTAATCAACTGTTGTCTCACTTTAACAGAAATAAATTGCTTGACAATAATCAATTTGGTTTTACCAGAGGTCGTTCAACTACTGATGCCGGTGTGGTACTTCTAAAACACATCTTTGACGCCTGGGAAAGAGCTCAAGATGCTGTTGGAATTTTCTGTGATCTATCAAAGGCCTTTGATTGCGTTGATCACGAGAATTTAAAGAGAAAATTGAGCCACTATGGGGTTAAAGCTGCTGCCCTTGACCTTGTTTCATCGTACCTTTCCGACAGAACTCAGCGAGTTGTTATCAATGGGACTCAATCAGCAGGTTCACCGGTAGCACTTGGAGTGCCTCAAGGTTCAATTCTCGGTCCCTTCCTGTTCTTAGTATACATTAATGATCTACCGAAACTAGTGCAAGATAAACATGATATAGTGTTATTTGCTGACGACACTTCTCTTATATTCAAAGTTGACAGAAAGGAAAGCAGCTTCGATAACATCAACGATGCACTGTCTAGCATAACAGACTGGTTTACGGCGAATAACTTACTTCTAAACGCCAAGAAAACCAAGTGCATCAGATTTGCGCTTCCGAACGTTAAGCAGGTAAATAACAGTAAGATCCAAATGAAAGGTGAAACGCTGGAATTTGAAGATCGAACGGTTTTCCTTGTGGTCACTTTGGATTCAAAACTGCAATGGCATGCACATATAGCCACTTTAGCTGGCAAACTTAGTTCTGCAGCTTACGCCGTAAGGCGAATCAGACAACTAACAAACGTAGAGACGGCCAGGCTGGTATACTTTAGCTACTTCCACAGTGTTATGTCATATGGGATCCTGTTATGGGGAAAAGCTGCAGACATTCAGGCTATTTTTGTGCTGCAAAAACGAGCAGTCCGTTCAATCTACGGATTGGGCGGTCGAGCATCTTTAAGAGAAAAATTCAAAGAGGTGAACATTCTTACCGTTGCCTCTCAATACATATACGAAAATATTATGTATGTTCGGAAAAATATCCACGAATTCAAGCTTAACAGTGACATCCATAACTATAACACAAGGAACAAACATAAACTTGCTGTGACCGCCCACCGTCTCCGTAAGGTTGGTACGTCTTTCGTCGGGAACTGTACACGTTTTTATAACAAAGTACCAACCGATATAGTGGATTTGCCATTTGACAAATTTAAGGCACGCATTAAGCGTTTGTTGTTATGTAAGGCGTACTACACTGTGAAGGATTTTATAGATGATAGGGATGCCTTTAAGGTGGTTGCTTGTCAATAGATGAATGAAGTCGTATATATTTTTTCATTTTCTCTGCATTGTGTAATTAAGCATACTAGTGTTCAATTGACGTATGAGAACATATTCTCGTCTGATTATATTGTTTTTATTTAAGTTTAGTTGTGGACACTTGGAGACCTTATACATCTTCAAGATTATGTGTTTAATGTTTAATGTTTATCTTACTTTAATTTTATTGTATAAATCTATATTTCCTTCCTTTGTAACATACGAGCACAGAATATAGTGTCTTACAGCTATGTTTTATTATTTGAATATTTAATTTAGCCTGGCAGCTTGAACATGTCATGCACACTTAAAAGTCTTTGCTGCGGTGGCGTCGTTGATCGGGTCGCCACCTTCCCGAATAAAGGTTGAGGAGGCGATGGCTGAGATACGCGTCATACTCGTGAACGGGTGCCGTCTGTGAAGACCGGTCTGTTTAAGCTTACTGGGGCTGTTATAACTTAGTAACTTTAATTCTAATTTTTATTAAATTAGGACACTTTGTTCGGTTGTCGTTTGTTTCCTTTCTTTTAGTGAATATTTTAAATATTTATTTATTTTATTTATTTATTTATTTATTTTTTTAGTGAATATTTTATTTTATTTTGACTCATGGAGACCATATACATCTCTAAGGAGAATTAGATTAAGTAGATATACATTTTATTTTTAGTTGTGACATTTAGAGTCATTTGCACCTCTAAAGTAATTTTAGACTTTTTTTTTTGTATTTGTACTTTTTATATTAAAATTTAGTGTAGTTCTTGGTTGTAATTCGACATTTAGAGACCTTCTACATCTCTAATTAATTGTATAGAGTTAACTTTAGTTAGAACTTAGAATTAGTATATAATAGTATCAATTGTAATTTCAACTCAATTTTAAATATTTTTTTAAATACCTATGTACTTACATGTGACGTGTAAAAGTGCCCCTGTGGCCTATTTGCTGAATAAATTATTTTGATTTTTTGATTTGATTTGATTTGAGACGGTCCCCTGTTTATCGTGGAAAAGTTGAAAGAAAACTCAGTAGCACATAATGTCGTTTGTAGTATGTTGTACCTATAACATTACGAGCTCTTAAGCTCCAACAAGTAGTTATGGTTTTAATTTAATTTAGATACAACCTTAAAAATACTATCATCAATTCATCATAATGGTTACTGCTTATAAAATATATGTTCGGCATTACTAACTATTGTATATGATTTGACAGTGAGTATTAAAGTATGTTCTACGATTTCATAGTTTGAGATAAAATACCGAAGGCGCTGCTAAAAGAAATTTTATGAAATTAGGACAAATTCCTAATTTGGATGCCTATATACCTACTGTCGCAGCGCTTTTGTGCTGACCTTCTACGGATTCATTTTATTTTCAAGGACAGTGTAATATCACCCGTTAAGTAATATTATGCATGGCCCGAAATCCCCAATTTTTCCCTCGGTTTCTCGCGCCGACATGTAAACATGCCATTTTCACAGGATTAGGGATTCTGAAACAATTCCTAGAATCTAAGTAAAATCCTTGTAACTTGATCGTAAATTCGGAAACTTATCGAGTTTGATTTTAACATCATTATTTTAAGTACGTATCCAAGAAAACTTCCAATTTTATATTGATCAAAGCGTCTGAATATTATAAAAGCTGAAAAATCCTTAGATTTAGCGTAATAAATTTTCCAATTGTTTTTTATGTTACTTAGGATAGGTAATGAGGTAGATAGATAATGTGCCCATTCTAAAAGCTTGAACAAACTTAGACCACGAGTAACTAGTACCTACACATAATAATACCAGTCAATTTACGATTTTACGTTCCACCTAAGATCACTATCTTCTGCAAATACCTATTGAGCGAACTAATGGATAATGATGATAGCGATTCCATCGTTAGTGCCTGCCTGTTGGAAGCGGGCTACATATAATATATTAAAATATAACACGATATACGACATAATCAAATCACCTCATTCAGGTGAATCAGGTGCAACCATTTTACTAGAAGGCGTTTTGGCAGACAGAAATGAAACATTTTAGCAGTCTTGAAATTGGCGAAATTCACTAGTTTAACCGTAGAAAACCCGGCACTTGCATCCTTACATGTAAATAACCTAGAAGTGGGGCTCGGAGCCCCCGGGACTCCAAACCTGTCCCGGTCCCGGGTCATTTCGTTTTACGGCTACGGGAGGCTGAAAGCTTACTTAGCTTATTGATATATTCGAGCCGTGTTTATTATTCATACTTGTTATGGAGGATTTTTGGCCAAAAGCTGCACTTTTAGAAGGAAGCAAGCCGCTTTGCATGGTGATAGACATCATAGTAAACGATTTTTTCCGAAGATATTGAAATTTCATCCCTTAGGAAGCCGAGCGTAGCGAGGTGTTTTATGAAAATGAAAAAAAAAATGTGCCTGTGTGGTGATGGGTAAAGAATTTCACCACCCCCTTTCTTCCCGTGGGTGTCGTAGAAGGCGACTATGGGATATGGGTTAAATTGTGGCGTAGGCGAGAGGCTGGCAACCTGTCACTGCAATGTCACAGTTTAGTTTTCTTTCAACCCCTTATTTGCCAAGAGTGGCACTGAAGCTTTAGTAGTTTCATGTGTTCTGCCTACCCCTTTATGGGATACAGGCGTGATTTTATGTATGTTTTATGTATGTATGTAAAAAAATGCATCTTTTTATCATATCGTCCGATTTTAACAAAACGTATCTCAAATTAAAGGTATTGATTTATGTAATTTAAAAAAAATTAGAAAAAAATATGTTATAAAAAAAGGAAGAAAAGAATAAAAAAATAAAATTTACGTATCGCACTGAACAACTTCAAAGAATGACTGACAAAATGTACAATGTCGATTATGAGTTTTTTAAAATCAAAGACAGATAAATTCATAGTTGAAAACTAAAGACCGCATCGAAATCGGATTAGCATTTTTTAAGATAAAAGTTAACTTTGGTAACTTGTATCTTAAAAACTACTGATCCGATTTCGATCCGGTTTTTAGTTTATAATCATGAATTTATTTGTCATAATATTGTACATCTTGTCTACCGTTCTTTGCAGTTATTCAGTGTGATACCTACGTAAAATTTAGGTTTTTTTTTTAAAATCTTACATGTTTTTCAATTTTTTTTTAAGTGACATAAATCAATACCATAATAATTGAGATATGTTTTGTCAAAATCGGACGACGTACAAAACAATTCGATTTTTTTTCGGTTTTCTTAACAGACCTCGCTACGTTCGTCGTCCTAAGGGATGAAATTATGATATCCTCGGAATTTTTTTTTTTTTATGTGTACTGTCACTATGTACTTTTCTGTGTAAGAAAAATATATTATTTCTGACTTTCTGGCAAAGGAATTTCAAAGTGGCCATATAAAGCAAACTTTGGCAACTTGTATCTTAAAAAATGTTAATCCGATTTCGATGCGGTCTTTAGTTTTCAACTATGAATTTATCTGTATTTAATTTAAAAAACTCATATATCGACATTGTACATTTTATCTGTCATTCTTTGAAGTTAATTCAGTGCGATACGTAAATTTACTTTTTTTGAACTTTGTTGGCGTGATTGATATTGGTACTAAATTTCAGCTTTCTAGTGCTTACGGTTACTGAGATTATCCGCGGACGGACGGACGGACGGACAGACAGACATGGCGAAACTATAAGGGTTCCTAGTTGACTACGGAACCCTAAAAAGATAGACTTTTTTTCATTTTCATAAAACGCCTCGTTACGCTCGGCTTCCTAAGGGATGAAATTTCGATATCCTCGGAAAAAATCGTTTCCTACGATGTCTACTATCACCATGCAAAGCGGCTTGCTTCCATCTAAAAGTGCAGCTTTTTTTTCATAACTAGCATCATCATGTTTTTACGTTTACGCGTAAGATCAGAATAAGGAAATATTTGTGAAGTCCCATCTATCTACATTAAAGAACGCTAAGAATTAAACAATCGTATCCTTTTATCTCATATTGATAAAACCTGAGTTGAATATTGGTTCTTATTACTGTATACGTAGATCAATTGATTATAACATGCGCGTTGCGCGCTCCCGAGAGTCCAAAGACTATCCAACAAAATCCTAACAAAACCAGTTCAAAACAAAAATAAGGTTATAAAAATGCAAACGAATATTCATTTTCTTTAAAATTGGAATTACGTCTAGAGACTCTAGAGTAGCACCAAAACTCGAAGGACCATTTAGGTATTTAAATAAAAACCTTCTTAGGTCTGCTATCTTGATAAGTAAGTAATGCAAGTATGTAGGTAGTTTGCATGAAAAACAATAATAATAATAATAATAACGAGATAACCGCCATGTGGGATGTTGATTCAACGATCATTGTTCCGATAGTCGTTTCAGCGAACGGTCTCATAGCGAAGAGTCTCGACCAACATCTTAAGAGACTCTCGCTAGGTGGCTGGATCAAGGGCCAGATGCAGAAGGCGGTGATCTTGGACACGGCGCGGATAGTCCGACGGTTCCTCTCTCTGCAGCCCTAACCACCGGCAGCTTGGGCCCTGCCCCGCTGCTGGCGGCACCCTAGGTTAGGTTTTTTATAATGTGTTTATATGTTTTTTTTATATTGTTTTGTATGTGTTTTTGTATTTTACTTTTATATCCATATTATAAACAGCCTAGCCTAAGATAGAAAATAAATACTGGGAATAATAATAAAAAAAAAAAAAAAAAAAAGACGCTGTCAACTTCAAACGTGTTTTTCTAA
This sequence comes from Leguminivora glycinivorella, assembly GCF_023078275.1. Classification (NCBI taxonomy): domain Eukaryota; kingdom Metazoa; phylum Arthropoda; class Insecta; order Lepidoptera; family Tortricidae; genus Leguminivora; species Leguminivora glycinivorella. The sequence continues at coordinate 24,225,861 of NC_062982.1, forward strand.
TCTCTCTAAAATTTTTTTGTATATTTTGTATTTACATGTTGATTTTTGAGTTACTTTTTGTGGAAACCAGAACCCAAGCCAGTTCTACATGTGACCAAACTTATATTGGGTATATTTCACCATAAAAATGATCGACATGTACAAGACAAATATCACGGAATGATTACGAGAAGTAAAGCACGCGGACAATCAGCGGTTCTACAAAGCGCACGCCCACCACCCTCGCCCGCCTCGTCCGTCTCCTCGCAACCGCCGTCGAGCGACGAGTTCGCCACCGCCGCGGCCGACACCAGCGAGTCGAGCGACGAGAGCGGGCCGCCGCCGCCGCCGCCACGACCACCTGCGCGACGAGGGCGGCCACCGCTGCCGGCACGCTTGGGGCCTGCGGGACATCCTGCCCCGCCCACGGCTCCCGCTGCCGGTGGTGTAGTGCGCCGCATGAGATGGTCTCAGTTGATGAACGAGAACGTCATGCGAGCGTACTATGGGGCTACAGAGGGGGGAACTAGGCTGTCAGCGTATCGTCCAAGAATGCTGCTTCTGTTTCAGACGCTTGAACCCACCACCACCGTATCGGAGCAGCGACTATCGGATCAGGTGCGCGTCATTCAGCGGTCAAGGCGGTTGGATGACGCCACACTTGATCGGCTTCGCCAGGAGGCTCTCGCTGCTCGCGCGGACCCCGCCTCGGGGCGGAATTTGCCCGCCATGTCGCCGGACCCGGTGCCCGAACCCGACCTGGCACCGGATGCGCCGCGGGTTGATTCCGGTAACGACGGCGGGGACTTCGCGAGTCAGAGCGTGAGTGAGCCTGCTAATGAGCAACTGAGGAGGTCTTTGGAAGAGGCGATTACGCAGTATCGCTCCACAAACAATCCTAGGCCACGATTACCACGTCTGCCTATGAATAGACGCAATCTAGCGTTAATGGGAGCCTTAAACGCTTTACTAGAGCCATTTATACGGACTAGTAAAGATCTAGATGATACACACTCGATCATGTACTGCGGAGCCATCGCGGCGTGCCGTGTTGCTCGAGTCAAGTTTCCGGACGCTGACCGTGCAACTAGGACCGCCGGAGGTGTCCCTGCATGGCAAGTACGGATCGAGCGTCGTATCAACTCGTTTAGGACTCTCATTGCAAAGCTGATCTGCTTCAGAGGGGTAATAATCGCCCTCGAGTAATGCGTTTTGTGAACCAGGCATTCGCGGGGACGGACATCAGGCCCCGCGACTATTTGGCCAATGTCACAGAGCGCATCGACTTCCTGAAGCAGAAAGTCTATGCATGGGCAAGCCGTATTCGCCGCTACAGAAAGCGTGTGGACCGATTCCAGCAGAATCGTCTTTTTCAAAGCGACCAAAGGAAAGTATACCGAAGGTGGGAGGAAACCGACCCTCGTGTGTCTGACGTGCAGCTGCCGGATGCTACTGCCATGTCTGATTTCTGGCGTAGCATCTGGTCGGTGCCCGTCGAACACACGGAGAGTGAGTGGATGACCGTTGTCGAACGCGAGTGCGAGAACATCGAACCTATGGGGGCTATCACCATCAGCCCCGACGACGTAAGTTGTGCTACCCGTACGACCCAGAACTGGAAAAGTCCTGGACCGGACGGATTGCACAACTTCTGGCTAAAATGGTTTCGATGCTCGCACTCGCGTTTGGCAACGCAATTTCAACAAGCCCTCGATCTTGGTTCTCTCCCACCTTCCCTAACAACTGGTGTTACTTTCCTGCTCTATAAGTCCGGTAGTACCACGGAAGCAAAAAACTACAGACCCATTACGTGCTTGCCTACACTTTACAAGCTCCTTACATCCATTTTGAGAGCAAAAATTAACGCGCATATTGTCGCTAACAACATTCTGGCTCCCGCTCAAAATGGATGTAGGGTTGGGTCCCGTGGTACTAAAGAGCTCCTCCTCATAGACATGACCATCTGCCAACAAGTTCGGCGGAACAAGGGAGCCATCTCGGCCGCTTGGATTGACTATAAGAAGGCCTATGATTCGGTGCCTCATTCATGGCTGAGAAGGGTATTGGAGCTGTATAAACTTGATGCAGCTTTAATATCCTTCCTGGCTGCATGTATGAGGCAGTGGATCACAGTCCTTCGTCAACCAGGAGGCAGGGATGGCCCCCTGGCCCGCAGGACTTCATAAGGATTGAGCGAGGAATATTCCAGGGTGACAGTTTGAGTCCATTATGGTTCTGCCTAGCTCTGAATCCCCTCAGCACGCTGCTGAAGGATTCTGGGCTAGGTTGCCGGCTTCGGAGAGAGGGTGAAGTCATCTCTCACCTTCTGTACATGGACGATCTCAAACTATTTGCACCGAACACCCAAGACCTGATGGTGCTATTGAAAACCACAGAAGTTTTCAGTACCGCCATCAGAATGGAGTTTGGTGTCGATAAGTGTGCGGTCATGCATGTACAGCGGGGGGAGGTTGTAAATTCAGAAAATTTACAACTTTCTGAGACGATGTCGTTCAGATCTATCTCTGAATCAGAAACCTATAAGTACCTTGGTATGTCACAGTCGTTGGGTATTGAGGATGTTGGCATTAGACGGTCGGTGAAGGAGCGCTTTTTCAGTCGGCTCACAAAAGTCCTTAACAGTCTTTTGTCAGGAGGCAACAAAGTGCGCGCCTTTAACGCCTGGGTAATGCCTCTACTCACATACTCCTTTGGCATACTACGGTGGACCCAGACTGAGCTGGACGCCCTGGATCGGAGGGTCCGTTCACTGCTTACCACACATCGTATGTTACACCCGCGCTCGTCTGTTATGAGATTGTACATCCCACGGAAGTGCGGAGGTCGAGGCTTCCTAAACGCCAAAGATCTCCACAACCGTGAGGTGTACAATCTCAGGAATTACTTCCTTAACAACGAGTGTGGGATGCATCGTGATGTGGTGGCAGTTGACGGAAACCTCACGCCGCTCTCCTTGGCGAAAGAGAACTGGCGCAAACCTGCGGTACTAAGTACTGCGGACCGCAAGGCGGTATGGGAGAGCAAGCAGCTACACGGGCGGTTCTACAAGGCCCTCACGGGACCCGATGTAGACCTGCTCGCATCGGTGAACTGGTTACGATTCGGGGACCTCTTCGGAGAAACCGAGGGTTTTGCCTGTGCAATTGCGGACGAAGTTATGATGACGAACAACTACCGGAAATATATCCTGAAGGACGGTACGGTCGACATTTGTCGGGCATGCCGCCGTCCCGGAGAGTCACTCAGGCATATCATTTCCGGTTGTTCTCATCTTGCTAACGGCGAGTACTTGCACAGACATAATCTCGTAGCCAGGATTATTCACCAGCAACTTGCTCTTCAATACGGCCTTGTGGACCGCGAAGTACCGTACTACAAGTACTTGCCTGCGCCAGTTCTTGAAAATGGTCGTGCCACGCTCTATTGGGATCGATCTATTATCACTGACAGGACTATTGTAGCCAATAAGCCTGACATTGTGATAATAGATCGACCGCAACGCCGGGCCGTGCTCGTTGACATCACCATCCCCCATGATGAGAATCTCGTGAAAGCCGAGAAGGACAAGTCCAGTAAGTACCTAGACTTGGCTCACGAGATAACCGCCATGTGGGATGTTGATTCAACGATCATTGTTCCGATAGTCGTTTCAGCGAACGGTCTCATAGCGAAGAGTCTCGACCAACATCTTAAGAGACTCTCGCTTGGTGGCTGGATCAAGGGCCAGATGCAGAAGGCGGTGATCTTGGACACGGCGCGGATAGTCCGACGGTTCCTCTCTCTGCAGCCCTAACCACCGGCAGCTTGGGCCCTGCCCCGCTGCTGGCGGCACCCTAGGTTAGGTTTTTTATAATATGTTTATATGTTTTTATATTGTTTTGTAAATGTTTTTATATTTTATTTTTATATACATATTGTAAAAAACCTAGTAGCCTAGAGAATGAAAATAAATACTGAGATAATAATAATAATAATCATTTATTTCAGACCAGGTCCATATACATTTAAAATATACAAAAAAAAATTCACAAAATTTACAAAACAAAACATGTGTTAGTAATTAGTAATAAATAATTATAGCAGCTATGGTTAGTAGATATAAAACAGGACAGGACATAACATAAAAGACACATTTATGTACAGTATATAGGCTTGCCTGTCAGTACATGAATCATATGGCAATGATTGACAATAAGCCGCTGTCGTCCGCATCCGCACGCAGCTCTCGGCGGAGAATGGTTCTTGATACAGTGCAACAGATGCCGGCACAATGACTCCCAACAGACATTACTGCCCTAACAGACATTCGAGAGATGATTTCAATTCTCTATCTTATTTTTTGAGCAACTGAATTTATTTTTGAACTGATTTTTCAAGTGAGGCTGAATGGAAAGGCTGCTACATCGTGACATAAACTAGAGGAACAGAATGTACTCTTAATACAGACGTCAAAAGTAATAGCTAGATTATAAAAAGTTCTTGATACTTAGTAAGTATCAAGGACGTACATATTACTTACTCTTGCAACAGATGCTGCTACAAAGCAGCTACAATGAACTGATCAGGAAAAAACTTGGTTGGTTGTTCATGAGATTGAGTAAGAAAGCGTACCATTGCAACACTAGACATTGGTTTGATTTTATGATGTTGAAAGCAAACAAGCAGATGAATTTACCATCCACAATATCACAATGGTCGACACTCGACAGCTGGTTTGATTCATATTTGGTACGACCGCACACAAAAATCTAACAATGCCTGTCGGGACGATGCTGTCATCGAACGGCTTTGTAATCTTGGTGTGATTATTGAACTGGCTGGGGTTAAGTAAGCTGTGGCGAACATTGCAAACATTACATAATCGGCTTAAACAGTGGAATGTTAAAGAAACGGGAATTCTCTAGTTATCGTAATAGTTGGCTGATAAGAGCAAAAAGCTGGAAAGAGATTCAAAGATTAGGTAAATACTTCTTCCTTACATTATTATATACATAATTATATAGTTATCGATGACTCATCGACCGTCTTAAGCTATCATGACGAGTAATACTGTGGTTAAGTGTAATGGTTGTAATGTGGTGGTTAATGAGCTTCTGACATTTGTTAAAAATCAAATTAATATAATGAATGAAGACTGTATAATCCGTTTGTGTGTAACAACATTTTCTGTGAAAGACATTGAAGAGGCAAAGTGTTTGTTGTATCAATCTGTTACGACAAAGAAGAGAATGATTTTACGGAAAGGCAAAGCTGAGGATAAGGTGCGGAGAGACATGCAGGATATTATTTCGCTAATGAAATGTACACCCACTGACTTAGTGCCTATATTTGTAGCGAGAGATCTGCGCAAACTACCCGCGGTCAGCTTTGATCATATTGATGTCTCACGGCTACTTAAAGATATCCTTGTAGTAAGAGAGGAGTTAAGAGTAGTCCAGGAAAAATATGTGACCAGTGAGCAGTTAGAATTGGTGAAAGCGGAGTTAGTGAATTTAAAACGAGCCTCTTTGGTTAACGTTTTTGACGCCAATAATTTTGTTAATACAATAAGAGGTAGTCAGAGAAATCACCTAAATTATCAAACATTAGATATGGACAGCGGGCCAAACGGTATGGTAAATTGGTCTCAGGATTTGATAGAAGACCAGTCACAAATGCCGAAGCGTTTTAATTTGGATGCTACTCATAGTATGTCTCCGAAGAACTCACTAAATCAGGCAGTTTCACCTGGGCGGCAGAATGTAAACATTGATGGTTTGGGGGCCAATACGGGTGATGTTTCGATAATGAGTAAATTGGCAGAGTCTGGTTTTAATGTATCGAACAATAACACACAAGTTAGTACTGAAGGGACTCCTAGGCCTGAAATTTGCGTTGACTTGGGTGCAGCTCAGTCGCTGGCGCGTCCGAGCCCTAGTAATAATAATAAAGGCACTCCTGAGATAACAAATAACCCGGAGGCGACGAGTGTTAGTGTCTCGAAACGTTACACACAAGACAGTTCTCGGCCTGAAAATAAAAAAAGGGTTGACTTGTTGACGACTCAATTGCAGTCGCAGCCGAGTTCTAGTAATAATGGCGGTCCACCTGAGACAAATACGCCTACGCGATCGTTTTCGTATGTCGCTCGGAGCGGAGGCGCGTTTAAAACTGGGTCAACTGATAAGGAAAACAGCTGGAGATTAGCGGAGTCGAAGAGATACCGGAACCAGTTTATAGGCGTGAAAGGGCAGGCGACAGATCCGTCGGGTAAATTTAAGGCGGCAGATATAAACGTTCCGATTTTTATTACGAATGTGGATAGTGGCGTTTCTACAGCTGATATTTCGGAATACCTAATGGAAAAAACGCAGGTGTCCGTTAACTTAGTGTCTATAAAAATGAGGCGGCAAACGGGATATAAAGCTTACAAAATGTTTATACCTAAAAGTAAGTTAAACACGTTTCTTGATGAGAACCTGTGGCCGGAGGACATTAGATGCCGTCGTTTCGTGGAAAATAAATTAAGGAAAGGATGTGGAACTCCTGAGGCAAATCAAAAAAGGACATAATCAAAAAAGGTCATAATTGTGTTATATGGATATAATAACAAAAATAGTAAGTTTTAATTGTAAGTCTGTTAAAAGATCTGTAGACGGAGTGAGGCAACTGTGTAAAACTGCGCACATAGTAGCTCTTCAAGAATCGTGGTTATTACCTCACGAAGAGAGCTTCATCGGAACGATAGACAAGGACTTTGAATTTATCAGCAAGTCTGCCGTTGATACATCGTTGGGAGTATTCCGAGGGCGTCCTTATGGCGGTGTTGCGTTAATGTGGCGGAAAGGTGTTTTTACGTCAGTCTCCAGTATTTCCTGTAAGAGTGATCGATTGGTGCCAAATTAAGGGTTGCCAAAGTAAGTGTGCGCGGGAGACCGTAGTGCGTTGTTTTTCTCGGTATATATGCCTACAAATGGTATGGATAATTTACCGGAATTTACGGAGGTGCTAAGCGAGTTAAGTGCAATAATTGACAGTTGTGAAGTTGAATCTGTTTTTATGCTCGGTGATTTTAACGCGCATCCAAACGAGTTATTTTATAATGAATTAATAAGTTTTTGTGATGAGCGAAGGTGGCTCTGTGCCGATGTGGTTAAGCTGGTTTCGAATACTTACACGTTTGTCAGCGAAAGTCATGGTTCCAGGAGGTGGCTTGATCACTGTGTGGTAACAGAGGCGGCGTCGCAATGTATTACAGATATAAAGGTATGTCATGATGTATTTTGGTCAGATCACTTTCCGCTTGAAATTCAGTGTAGAATGGGTTGCCTAACTCCTAAAGTTGTTTATCAGGAAAACGTAGTAAACAAAGTAAGATGGGGCGAAAGAGACAATTTTCAAATTAGTACTTATCATACAGCATGTGAGGAGAACCTAAGACTCATTGAGTTTCCAGCGGAGTGTTCACAATGTGCAGATGTGATGTGCAATGATACTGAGCATAGACTAGTCATTGATAGACTGTACTGTTCTATTATTAAAATCTTAAGCCGGTCAGCTGAAATCAGTTATGATGCTAAAAGGTCACGTGCGGGGCGTAGGAAGATAATAGGATGGAATAGACATGTAAAGGAGGCGCACGGGCAGGCTAGACTTAGTTTTAAGAACTGGGTATTGCACGGAAGACCTAGATACGGTAATGTGTATGATAGGATGTGTGACACTAGAAGGCTCTTTAAGTCCAAGTTGAAATGGTGTCAGGATAACGAAGAGCAAATAAAGATGGATATATTAGCGACTCGGCACTCAACTAAGGACTTTAAGGGTTTCTGGAATCATACTAAGAGCCTGGGAACAGGGACATGCGTGCCTGCTAGTGTGGAAGGGCAATGTGAGCCTAAATGCATAGCTGAGCTCTTTAAAGAACATTTTAAGGTGAAGTCTCCTTTGGGTGTGAGGACAGCAGAGTCGTTCGATGCTGGGGCTGTGGTGGGAGGTGCTTACACTCTTGTGAGTCCCAAGCAAGTCGCTACGGTAATAAGAGACATGACTAAAGGTAAGTCACCTGGTCATGACGGCCTCAGTGTTGAGCACCTGCGGTTCGCGGGTGCGCATCTGCCCAGAGTGTTAGCAATGTTATACAACTTGTGTATTGGCCATAGTTACCTTCCTCAGGAGCTTATGAAAACCATAGTTGTTCCGATACCAAAGAACAGGACAGGTGATGCCTCCGACAAGAACAATTATCGGCCAATTTCGTTAGCGACGGTGGTGGCGAAGGTATTGGACCGTCTGCTTGATCTGCAATTTGCTCGTCATATACATTTGAATGAGGCGCAATTCGGTTTTAGGCCAGGACTGTCCACGGAAACGGCAATTTTGCGGCTTAAGCACACGGTTCAATATTATACTTCGCGAAGTACGCCAGTATACTCGTGTTTTTTGGACTTGTCGAAGGCGTTTGACCTTGTTTCGTACAATGTACTGTGGGATAAGCTCTTGAGGGAAACGTCTGCACCCAGAGAGTTAATCCACATCATGAAGTATTGGTATCAGAACCAGAATAACAGTGTAAGATGGGCTGGTGCATACTCAGAGGGGTACAGGTTGGAATGCGGAGTAAGACAAGGAGGTTTGACATCTCCGCGGCTTTTCAATCTGTACATTAACAACCTGATTGAGGAGCTCAGTGGCGCCGGCATTGGGTGCTCAATTGGTGGTAAAGTTATGAATAATATCAGCTACGCCGATGACATGGCTCTGCTGAGCCCGTCGATCGGAGGTCTTGAGATTCTGATTGGTATTTGTGAGAGGTACGCGGGGGCCCATGGTCTCAGATACAACTCAAAAAAAAGTGAGCTTCTTGTCTTTAAGGCCGGTTCTAAAAAACCGAAACACGTACCACCACTCAAACTTGGAGGAGCTGAGTTGAAAACTGTCACTCAGTTCAAGTATCTGGGACACTGGATTACCGAAGACCTCTCTGACGACTTGGACGTGGAACGGGAGCGTAGGGCATTGGCGGTGAGAAGCAACATGTTGGCACGCAGGTTTGTCCGTTGTACGAGGAGTGTCAAAATAACCCTTTTAAGGCATTTTGTCAGTCTTTTTATACGTGCAGCCTGTGGGTCAAGTGTACGCAGAGATCTCTCAATGCCTTACGCATTCAGTATAATAACGGTTTCAGGGTGCTGTTGGGACTGTCTAGATTTTGTAGCGCATCGGGGATGTTTACCGAGGCCCGAGTGGATGGCTTTCACGCCATAATGCGCAAAAGAGTGGCCTCCATGATGCGCCGTGTTAGGGACAGCCCCAGCAGCCTTCTGAACACTATTATTGACGATTTCCATAGTCCAATAGTTGTTAAGTGGAATGCCATGCACATGGACAATACGAGTGCTAGTAAATTTTATTGAATTTTATTGAATTGATATTGCATGTATTTACAAATCGTGACATTTTAAATTGGGACATCATAGTATTAAAATATTTATTTTATTTGATTTTTATTTTTATTTGATTTTATTTCTTTCTTTTTAATTTATATGTAGAAAGTGATGTTTTAATTTATATGTTATGGTTTGATGATGTGTGTTATTAAGGTATGTTAGAATTAAGAAATTAGTTTTTAGTTTTTTTTTTTTTTTTTTCTCTTTTCAATGTAAATATTGTTATTGTAATGTATGGATCATGATATTCGAAAATAAACAAATTATTATTATTATTATTATTATTATATAATTAAGGGTTTACTGGTGAAACCCGATAAGTTGAGCAAACTGGTTTTTGAAATTAGAACTGTGTGTAATTTCCACAATGTTGTTATTTCAAGGACAAATTATCTCGATTTATCGGGTTTCACCAGTAAACCCTTCAAGTTGTATCAATAACACTCAGAACGGAGACTACGGTAAAGCATCTCGTCAAGTTAGATTTCATTCGCAACACTCGGCAAGTTGGAAGTTGTAATCGAGTTGGTAACTCGCCGATATAAATTATCGTGTTTACAGATTGCACAGCGCTCGCGGCCGCAGCGGGGGTACTTCTATTTTTGTGTGATTACTATTACTATCCATACTAGTTATAATACTTGAATTTTTAAAATTTGTTTTCATCATACAGGAAATGTGCAATTGCACGAAGGCGGAGCGGAAGTAATATGTAGAAAAATCTTTCTCCCAGAGCGCTATGACAAAAAAAGGCGATATATTGTAAAATGCACAATATTTATCGACAAAATTGTACACTTTACTCATACTAAAAGACAGTGAAAGTACTTGTTTCAGTTAGAACATCTTATTAACTGTCGGTTAAATAAAAAACATATGAAAAAAAAAGCTTTTTCAATTAGTAATGATTGTTTTTCTGATGCTCGTTTAGGAAAAACCGCGTGAAGCACAGAATTCGGAGCTCTTATTATGTACAATTTGATAAGATCACTCTCATAAATGAGGTAAATTTAAGTTCCAAATATCTTGTACTTAAGGCCCATTAAACAATATTTATCATTTAATCCTTTGAAATTGAGAAATTGAAAGTAAAACGAACTCAATTTTGTCTTGAAAATACATCGAAACAAGTGATCATTTCTCCGAAAATCTACATGTTATCAAAGTTATTTTAGTATATAAATAATCTGCACAATGTGCTTAAACTGCTGTTATCCATTTGTCGTTATAATATTTTATCATGATTTTTTGCCAATTTTTTGAAAACTAGCCTTCCTGTCGCTATTTTACCGGCGACGGACGCCTGCGATTTCAGTGCCGCGCCGGAGCTCGAGGAGGTAAGACGTATGTCGCTTTGGTCTCCGAGTTTTCATCGCAAACGTCGAGAATATTTATTGTTGTGTGGGTCGGACGCCTTGTTTCTACACGGGCTATCCTCGCATTGTGTGTGTGTAAACAGCGACCAACGAATTTGATCCTAGATCCGTAAATATTTGCTTTTGTAATACTTTGTTATGTTTAAATGTTAAAGTATTACAACGTTGTGATGATAAAAATGTGAAAATTACAATACGGTCAAGATGATAAGACACATCAAGATGGTACTCGGGATCTGATGATGGAGCCAGAAGGTGGTCACCAGTACCAGTGAACCATGTAAGTAAACGACTTCGTGTTTAGGCTCGTTGGGTTCGTCTCAACAAGACCTTTGACAAGAGGTGGTACTCAGGGTCTGATGATGGAGCCAGATGGTGGTCACCAGTACCAACCAACCAATCGTAATCGATTCCGGATTACACGATTACTTGATTTTACTTTGTAATCTGACACTACTGGGTGTCAGATTACTTGTAATGTAATCAAGTGAAACGGTAAATTACCATTACATGTAAAGGAATCACTAATCATCTATACAATCATTACTATTACCAATAATTCGGAATCATAGTCGATTCAAAATAACTGAAATTATTGACTTGATTACTTTCAGATTACGAATATGTAGTACCTCAGATTGCTGACTGTCACTTTGACACAAAAGTCGTCATGGGTGTCGTAAAATAGGTTTTAGGAGGTGCTGATTCCAAAATTAATGACTAATGTTCAATCTGACATTGCTGACTGTCACTCTGACACAAAAGTCGTCAGGGGTGTCGTAAAATAGGTTTTAGGGGGTCCTGATTCCAAAATGAATGACCAATTTGGAATCTGACATTGCTGACTGTCACTTTGACACAAAAGTCGTCATGGGTGTCGTAAAATAGGTTTTAGGGGGTGCTGATTCCAAAATTAATGACCAATGTGGAATCTGACATTGCTGACTGTCAATCTGACACAAAAGTCGTCATGGGTGTCGTAAAATAGGTTTTAGGGGGTGCTGATTCCAAAATTAATGACCAATTTGGAATCTGACATTGCTGACTGTCACGTTGACACAAAAGTCGTCATGGGTGTCGTAAAATAGGTTTTAGGGGGTGCTGATTCCAAAATTAATGACCAATTTGGAATCTGACATTGCTGACTGTCACTTTGACACAAAAGTCGTCATGGGTGTCGTAAAATAGGTTTTAGGGGGTGCTGATTCCAAAATTAATGACTAATGTTCAATCTGACATTGCTGACTGTCACTCTGACACAAAAGTCGTCATGGGTGTCGTAAAATAGGTTTTAGGGGGTGCTGATTCCAAAATTAATGACCAATGTTCAATCTGACATTGCTGACTGTCACTTTGACACAAAAGTCGTCATGGGTGTCGTAAAATAGGTTTTAGGGGGTGCTGATTCCAAAATTAGTGACCAATTTGGAATCTGACATTGCTGACTGTCACTTTGACACAAAAGTCGTCATGGGTGTCGTCAAATAGGTATCCGGAGGTGTTTGAAAACTAATGACCAATTTGGAATCTGACACTGTTGACTGTCACTTTGAGACAAAAGCGATCATGGGTGTCTTCAAATAGGTTTTCATGGGTACTGAACTCAATATTAATGATCAATTTGGAATCTGACATTGCTGACTGTCACTTTGACATAAAAGTCGTTATGGGTGTCGTCAAATAGGTTTCCTTTCCAGGGGTACTGTGCAATGTCAGGTTCCAAATCGGTCATTACTTTTTAAATCATTTCATTAATTTTGGAATCAGTGCACCCTAAAAACTATTTGACTACACCCATGATTCCTTTTGTGTCAAAAATACAATTAGCACTGTGAGATTCCAAAATAGTCGTTAATTTTGGAATCAGCACCCCCGGAAACCTTTTTGAAGACACCCATGACGACTTTTGTGTCAAAGTGACAGTCAGCAATGTCAAGATTCCAAATCGGTCATTAATTTTCAAATCAGCACCTCCGGAAACCTATTTGACGACACCCATGACGACTTTTGTGTCAAAGTGACAGTCAGCAATGTTAGATTCCACATTAGTCATTATTTTTGGAATCAGCACCCCCTAAAACCTATTTTACGACACCCATGATGACTTTTGTGTCAAAGTGGCAGTCAGCAATGTTAGATTCCACATTGGTCATTAATTTTGGAATCAGCACCCCCTAAAACCAATTTTACGACACCCATGACGACTTTTGTGTCAAAGTGACAGTCAGCAATGTCAGATTCCACATTGTTCATTAATTTTGGAATCAGCACCCCCGCAAACCTATTTGACGACACCCATGACGACTTTTGTGTCAAAGTGACAGTCAGCAATGTCAGATTCCACATTGGTCATTAATTTTGGAATCAGCACCCCTAAAACCTGTTTTACGACACCCATGACGACTTTTGTGTCAAAGTGACAGTCAGCAATGTCAGATTCCACATTGTTCATTAATTTTGGAATCAGCACCCCCGCAAACCTATTTGACGACACCCATGACGACTTTTGTGTCAAAGTGACAGTCAGCAATGTCAGATTCCACATTGGCCATTAATTTTGGAATCAGCACCTCCTAAAACCTATTTTACGACACCCATGACGACTTTTGTGTCAAAGTGACAGTCAGCAATGTCAGATTCCAAATCGGTCATTAATTTTTAAATCAGCACACCCGAAAACCTATACTCGTGGTATATGCACTTGAAATGTGAAAGTGAAAATGCTAGAATGACATGTAAACCACGAAGTTGTATACTCATACTCGTATTGTTCATTGGTATTGGTGACCACCATCTGGCTCCATCATCAGACCCTGAGCACCACCTTGAAGTAATTAGAATTGTATTTGTCTTATTTTATCATCATATTAATATAATTATACTTTACTCTAATACTTATCATATAACAAAAGCAAATATTTGGGATGGGATCTACTTTTATAATTATTACTTTAATTTTTTAAATAAATTTTAACATAATTGGTATTATTTCGCGCTATATTCTCGTATTTTCGTACAAAATAATGTTTATTAGAAACCAAAAGTTTATATCGAGATAGTAGATTGTGGTTGTTATCAAAATTCCATAGAAAGGATCAAGATTGTTTTGTCCATTATTGTAGTGCGAGCGAGTGATAAGACGTGCTAGAAAGGGTCGGCATATTGGGCTCGCGCGGCGGGTAAAATACCTAATTTCGCCCGACGCCGAAATGTTATAACGCTCTTAAGGAGTTATGAAATTTCTAGTATCGTATTATTATTTTTTCTTTTGTACATATTTGTGTTGAAACATTGAGTGTTACTCCGGGCATAAGAAACTTGAGTCTTTCAATCGCTTCAGCAAGTCGATTTGCGATTTAACTTACTCTCGTTAGAAATATTCCACCTCCGCCCACGTTGCATAATGTACTTTTTCCCCTCACTAGCTCGGAAACACGTGTTTTGTCCTTTAATACCAGCGGGTAAAAACGCATTTTATCCACTAGTGGGTAAAGTAATTTGACCTTGAATAAAGTCAAATTAACTGCTTTAAAATTGATAAAAGTAGGTGAATCTAGTAATAAAGATGATTTACCACCTGTGGAACTACTGGAAGCAGTGATAAATGCATTTTTTGCGTTGTAGTTTCCTCCCTATAGTGAGAGGAAAAGTTTTGTGTTACACTCGGGTGCAAATGTATTTTACTTCTCGTGTGTTAAAAAAACTCGCAAGTTCAGGATTCTATTCTCGAACCACTCGCTTCGCTCGTGGTTCAACTATAGAATCCTTTCACTTGCTCGTTTTTCAATTCCACACTCGGCGTTAAAATACAACTTTGCCCCCTTGTATAACAAATAACTATTATCGTGTGCTATCCATTACTAGGGTAATTCGTCGCAGCGCAGATGAAGTCACGGGCAAAAGCTAGAGATTCATACATAGGTACATACCTTAGTAACGCGTGTCTGGAATGGACGCGTTTCAATAATGTATTAGCCCCTCTGTTCTTTATATATCCCTATCGAGCGATGTTTGCCTTCGTGAGTTGGCATCTTGTACAACAGAGTACTAGTACCTACTTACGGTGCTCATATAAGTATTAAATAGATTTTTCACCACACCAACTGTTAAAGGCTTACTTTGCTTTCGAAAACAGATAGCAAAATTGCATTCTATCCACAAGAGTGCAAAGTACCTAATTTCATACAAATTTTAACTTGATGTCTTAAGCTAGAATTTTCCTATAATTGATGATTTTGAATATTAGATAAATTAATGGGATTTGATTTAGTTTCATGTTTTATAGTCAGTATTTTGTTCGTGTTGGTGTGGTGAAAAATGTTGTGTTTCACTCGGAGGCAAAGTTTGTTTAACCTTCGTGCCTTGAAACCCTCGCAACGCTCAAGATTCCACTTTTTGAACCATTCGCTACGCTCGCGGTTCAATATTGGAGTCTTTCGCTTGCTCGGGTATCAATATTGGCACGTGCGGTTAAACAACAACTTTGCCCCCTTGTAAAACAAATAACTATTTTTAGTAAATCCGTGGTAAACAAGCACACAATTTAACCAGCTGCGGTGTTGTGTATGATTGTGGTAACTACTGCATGCCTACTGCCCCAGTTTAAAACCCTCTTGTCAAACAATTTTATGGCAGAAAAATTAAAAAAAGGAAATAAGTACTTTGTCCGAAACGAAAATGTGGCTTTAATTTGCAGTAATTTATCCGCAATGTCCCCAAATTAGAGCGCAACATCTAAGGTGGCAAGTTACACGCGATAATCAAGTATCATCCCGCGACCACACCATAACTCATTCTGATTTATCACGGACAAGAGATGGCTAGATCTACGAGAGTAGTAGATGCGTCGCCCACTACAAGAACTGAAACTTGAAGAAAATAGCGTAGGTATTCTATCTTAAGGGCCGGCAACGAACCTACAATGCGTCTGATGTTTCTGGTGTCCGGCTGTCCATGGCGGACGGTGTTCTCCCTCATTTGCCTTCTATCTCACTAAAAAAATATTTTAATTAGTTGCTGTTTCCTAACTTTTCGTTTAACGTATCTATAATATTGTTATCATTGTCTTTAGGCATAATATATTTGCGCGACGGCGTATCCAATGAGGAATGCAATTAACCATCAAATATCCTAATGGCTGACAGACTATTATTGCTCAAATTCGAGAATTAAAATTATAAATAAATACTAAGCAACTGTGCGAAATTGATCTATATTTTTACGCATGTGGTAAGACTGGTAAGCAGTCACCGTAGTTTATACTTAGATGGGATTGAAAATATAAGGATGTTGAATAAGAAAAACCTGTAAAATACTAATTAAATCCACTGTGGTTTATTTGTAGTTGTATTTATCTATTGTCAGGTTTTGTACGCGACCTGTCTCCATCTGCCAGCGGGCTGGAGGCTGGAGGCTGGAGGCTGGAGGCTGGAGGCTGGAGGCACGTGTCTTATTAAAAAACTTGGACGACTCGACTTCGCTCAACTTTCTTAGCGGCTTGGATTGCGCCGGCCCGGCCCGCATTCCCTCTGTGCGGCGACCACGAGCTTGCCACTAAAGTGACATACTCGTTGACGTCTGCGTACCTAATAATCTATTCTCTTTATTCATAAAAAGTCACTAAACTGATTAGTTAAAAAGCATTTTGTAATTTTATGTAAGTCTTACGAGTATATACCAAATACATAAGTCTTATACACCAAACATGTCAAAGTAGCTAAAACTATTGGGGGACCGATTCACATTTAACGATTTGTTACGAGTTTGATGTTATTTTGATACATGTAATGGAATATTGCGCATACCAACATTGTAGATGTCAGGTCAATATATTGAGCGCTACGCCGTAGCTCGTAGCTCTTAGCGCGCTACGGAGCAGCAAGTGTGTCGTGTCGTAGTCTACATGGTCCGTAGAAATATTATGTTAAACAGAACCATCATTTTTGTTTGCATGAATAAAACAACACAACAACAACAATTTTGTAACAAAATGTCTTGAAATGCAAAAATACCTATAACACATTTAGAAAATAAATTAAAAATAAGTTACATTGCATTTTTAAATTGCACCCTACAATGGAATTTATTAAATTATGCAAGACTACTTTCAATCATAATTGATAAGTTAAATATTATGTGGATAGGTAAGTAAATAATAAGCTAGCCGAATAATACAAGTAACTGGTCCCTCTGCCTTTGTGTTTGGCGTTCTTTTGTAAGGCTGTGAGCGTGTGTCTTCAAACAATCTTTGGCATCATTGCACACCCTTGTTTGAAGGATGCTATCTCTGAAGTTCCACGTATTTTTGTATGCTATTCGAGGGAATGGACTTCATTTTCCTAATTTTTTTTGATATTTTGTGCTACTGTGTAATCGTTGCCGTAATCGAACAATGCTTCGAACAATAATATCATTTTTGCAATTGAAGTCCGATATATATATCGTATCGAAAACGCTCTATTTACATGAAAATATTTACGTAATTATACTTATTACAATTATGTAAATATGTGTACTTTTATTTTGTAAATATTTACATGTATAAGAAACTAAGACTAAACTTAAAAGCTAGCTAATGTCTAAAATATATATAGTATCGTATGTATATCTATTATTTGACTTATATCAACATTAAGATCTTAAATAAATACAATACAATACAATACAATACAATACAACTTACTTAACTACAGGCTTATTCAAACTTTGATTGTTTTTACCAAAAATTACACAATGTATTTTGAATTAAAACATCAAATAGGTAGAGACTTCGTTCGTTACAAAAGTGTTTGCGTGGCATGTGGCGTGTGGCATGTGGCATGCGGCATGCGGCATGCGGCACGCCTCCGCATATGATAACGGTGTCCCGTCATACCTACATGTGCAATTCGTGCTTATCTCGTGTTTGCTGCTCAGACCTATTCACTAACCATTCACTGCTCGGCGGCTGGGTTTTGTATGACAAATTATAGAAGAGAATTAAACACACTAGTTATAATGAGAAGAAAAAATCGTGTGCAAGGAGTTTGTTTGTGTAGCGACTTTGGTTATGTTTATATACAGACAAGTAGATAACTTTAGTTACTTATATAATAATATGAATAATGAAATTACATGCAGTAGGTACTCAAATGAAATTATAAAATAATAGGAAGTAATACATAATATTTGTTGAAGTTGATTGAACAATTACAACCGTTTGAAAAATATAATCTAGTTTTTAATTATTTTCCTGTCTAAGATTTAATTTTACCATCTTTGGTCGAATGAATTGCTTGATGGTCATAAAATCATCAACGATGAGTAGGACACTAGTCAGCCTAGCTAGGGTGAATGGCTCTAATAAAAGAAAAGCCTAGGTATGTTGGGCCCTTGCCTAACTCTTTGGATAAAAAGTGCTATGAATTTCTCTAGTTAATTAGGTCAAAGGTTAATTTTACATAACAGTTGGTTACCTTTTCTTTACATGACAATCCACATACAGCTACATGGAAAATTTGAACTCTATGTATCACAAAATATAATTGTTTTTCCGGTAAAATAAGAATTAATGAAGTTTAATATTTACTCAAACTAAACAACGTTTCGTTTGAAAATGAGGTGCACATCCTGGAATGATATGACTTTTTAAGTAGGTTTATTTTGGCTAGGAAAGGCAACAAGAGTTTGTATAACGCTGTGTCATGTAATGGAATGAAAAAACGATAAAAATTATATTTGGGATACTATTTTCTGTTGGAACTTGGAACTAATCAAAAGAAACCTTATTTTCTCATTACCCTCTTTGTCAGTTCTAAGTTTTAAAGAGAGTCTACAGCCAGTTCTTTAAAACAAGTCATTTTTCATGAAGATTGAATGCGTATTATCATGGCTTCCTCTAATTAAATTTGGTCTCATGGTAAGGTCATTCCAAATGAGATAACATCAATAACCGATATAAATAAGTTTCGTCGTGTGGTGACGGGTTAAGAATTTCACCACCCCCTTTTCCTTCCTGTGGGTGTCGTAGAAGGCGACTATGGGATATGGCTTAAATTGTGGCGTAGGCGGGAGGCTGGCAACCTGTCACTGCAATGTCACAGTTTCGTTTTCTTTCAACCCCTTGTTTGCCAAGAGTGGCACCAGGGGCGGCTCACTCCGCGATCCTTTCACCGCGCTACAAGTACATGCCGGCGGCCGCGAGTTCGCGGCCCATTCACTGGCGACGACCTTCGCGCGGCGCAATAGAATTCAATGTCGTCTGCACGCGTGCGGTCCGTTTGTTAATGTAGGTAAGAATTTAGAATGGCGGCGTTTTGTGAACATCAAATTGTACTATTATATATTCTGTGGTGGCACTGAAGCTTTAGTGGTTTCATGTGTTCTGCCTGCCCCTTTGTGGGATACAGGCGTGATTATATATGTATGTATGTAATAAGTTTCAGAAAAGATTATTTCATGGGTTACTTGATATGTGCTTTTATTCGGTTAAGGCATTTCTACGCCGATATCCATTAGGCAGAATATGACGCACGTATTTGACCACCTTTTGTACCAATATTCTAAGAAATACCCTTTTTAGGGTTCCGTAGTCAACTAGGAACCCTTATAGTTTCGCCATGTCTGTCTGTCCGTCCGTCCGTCCGTCCGTCCGTCCGTCCGTCCGTCCGTCCGTCCGTCCGTCCGTCCGTCCGTCCGTCCGTCCGTCCGTCCGTCCGTCCGTCCGTCCGTCCGTCCGTCCGTCCGTCCGTCCGTCCGTCCGTCCGCGGATAATCTCAGTAACCGTTAGCACTAGAAAGCTGAAATTTGGTACCAATATGTATATCAATCACGCCGACAAAGTGCAAAAATAAAAAATGGAAAAAAATGTTTTATTAGGGTACCCCCCCTACATGTAAAGTGGGGGCTGATATTTTTTTTCATTCCAACCCCAACGTGTGATATATTGTTGGATAGGTATTTAAAAATGAATAAGGGTTTACTAAGATCGTTTTTTGATAATATTAATATTTTCGGAAATAATCGCTCCTAAAGGAAAAAAAGTGCGTCCCCCCCCCCCCTCTAACTTTTGAACCATATGGTTAAAAAATATGAAAAAAATCACAAAAGTAGAACTTTATAAAGACTTTTTAGGAAAATTGTTTTGAACTTGATAGGTTCAGTAGTTTTTGAGAAAAATACGGAAAACTACGGAACCCTACACTGAGCGTGGCCCGACACGCTCTTGGCCGGTTTTTTTTAAAGTACCAGTGCTCCACAATGTTAATAAATCTGTCAGAAAGGGGTCATCATGTCATTTAGGTAGATGACTGTGTTGGGCCTTTGTGTGTCGAGTATTGGTACTTTTACCTAAAAAGTCATTCAGTATGGCATATAATAATGGGAATAACAACTATCTACGTAGTTATTTACGTTAGGTACCTATACAAATAATGTAGAGCGTCTCTTTTGTTGTCTCTGCGGCCGCGCGTCCGGCTGTGTAGTTTAAATATGAATGTCGTCATTAAAAGTGTTTTCCCAGTAATGGATGTGGTCGCCATAGTGGAAAATGCGCAGTAAACTGAGAGCCTCATGACTGACTGACTGTGATATACAACATATATGTAGATAACAACACAATTTATTGGGTTTTATTTTATAGGTAGATATAGTTTAGTTATAGTTTAATTTATTAGTTCATAGTGTAGTTTTATTTGTGTTAGTTTAATATGTATTTATTGAAGGAGTTAAAAGAAACGTTGACGGTGCTGGGCCTGCACTGCAGGCACTCTGTTCATGATCACGGGGACCGGAGGCGTTACCAGGTGGTCATGATGCATGTAATTGCATCGACATCGAGAGCCCCAGAAAAAACTAAAAGGTAAGTGCTTACGAGTAATTACCTTTTTGCTTTTTATCCCAGTAGTTGTCAAGTAGACCATCCGTCCGTAACACCGTACTGGAATACCTATGTGCTGTTTTATTATAATGCCGCGGTATAGAAAGGGCATCTAGGGTAACTATTATTTTTTATTATAATACTCTAATAACATTGTACGATGGGCACAAAGTTACCAGACTGTGTGCATTGACTGTGGCACGCATCATCTATTCATAGAAGCGGTCACTACACAAATGGAACAAGTGTTGCTTATACCCGCGGTGTGCAGTGCGAGCGGTTATACTATACCTACTATCTATTACGAGTTACGAGTACCGAGTAGTTTATTTATTCATTTTAGAATATGAAAAATAAGTGAAGGTTTTTAAGAAGGTTCAACTGGTATAAATTCTAATAAGCTATCGGCAAATTCAAAGCGAAACTTAGTCATCGTACCTACATAACCTACATGATAATACATGCTTGGGGAATTATTCAGACTTACATGGTAGCATCAAAATATTTTAATTTTGATCTTTTTTGTTCGTGCGTCTCAGCACTCTCGTTACATTTTACGTATATTACGCGCGAAACACACGCAAGATTGAGACATAAATGACACGATTCAGATATATGTACGTTCGAATTGGCACCCATGTCACAAGTCGATTATCGCCGCGCGACGCCGGGTAATCACTCGCCAATGAGATTGCGCGCAAACATGAAACGATACTTTAAAATACACTAAGCATGAGGGACCCGATTTTGATCATCAGAATCAACCTTAACAAATTAACCTTATTTTGATATCCTTGAAGATCGTTCTCGCTGATAATAGGGTGCAAAATGAAGTGGAAGTCGTGCGCGACAATCAACAACTATAGCTTTTAGGTTTCATCAAAAACAGTGAAAAACAATAACAAATAATTGTGGAGTCGGAATTCACTTCAAGGTCAAAATATTTAGTGATATGAACCTGACTTCTAAAATAGTCTATCTATTAAATAAACTTACCTCAACTAAGAAAAAAGGTCCTCGTTTTTAGTCCATTTGTGCTGCGTTTCTTCCAGTTTGTATGCCTCGTTACTCCAGATAATCAGTCGTAACTTTTGTAAAAAATAAGGTAAAAGTTTCTAGAAAAACCTTTGTAAGGCTCCAAAATATGAGCAATATTAAAATAAGGGAATTTTCACATCATTTACTTTTTCACCTGATTTAGAGAATTTAAAATTTAATTTGTTCCTGGTATTATTGTTTTTACTTTAAGAGTGTTGTTGATTAATAAAGAAGTAGGTTTTTCTTTGCTCCTTTTACTCCTATGGGTATCGTATAAGTCGACTGTGGGATATGGATTCAATAGTGGTGTGGGCGATGCATGGCCTAGTAATCTGTCACTTCAACCTACTTACGATGTTTTTTCGACACCCATAAACCCTTTTAGAGCCTGCTACCATCCAAATGCATTGTAAAAACCCCTTAAGCTTTCAAAACTTAGAACATTAAAGAGTCACTCCGTAGAAGCCCATAAAATGCAAGGAGTCTCTGATATAGCAAATTGTTACGGTTTTGAAACTACTTTGTAAATCGCTCTCACTAGTTGGCGCATGGCCGTATGCGAAACGAAGTGAAAGTAATGCGAGATGCTCGCCTAAGTGCGTTCACATTATCCGATCCGATATCGGATGTATGACCAATTTCCCATATACAGAGTGTAACAAAAATGGTGGTGATCCGTTTAAGGGCATACTCAGTATCGTATTCTTATCAGGAAAAAGTAGAAGAAATTTTTTTTTTTTTGCTAAAAAAATTTCCATTTTTGTATGAGCCGGGCCGCGCGAATCGGTCGAATCTCCATACAAAGATAAAAAAATTTTTTGCGAAAAAAAAATTTTTATCCTACTTTTTCCTGATGAGAATACGATACTGAATACGCCCTTAAACGGATCACCACCATTTTTGTTACACCCTGTATTAAAGCCGCCATCTTTGATTTTTGCTTTTGAAATCCTTCCTATGTGAGATATCGGATCGGATAATGTGAAAACGCACTTACACCTTGAAGATCGAAGTGTTTGTATCAAAACCTAATGAATCAGAAAGAATTGGATGCTGTATCAAAACCAGTTCAACGGTGTGACAAATATCTTAGTTAGAATCGACCTCTTGTAGCTGTTTCTTTTATAGTTTCTTAGCGTTAATGGTCTTTTCTTGTTTTTATGAACTTTGCTAATGTATGTCTCGTTTATATATTCGTTATACACATGCATACGAAATAAAAAGATATAAAGCTTTAGTAAAAAAAAAACAACGAATAAAAATCTATGAGTCTGAGTTTATATTAAGTAATTACTGTAAAAAATTGAAGGTCCTATCAAAAATCAGTTATAAAACGATCGTGTGGCACGGCCCTGAGGGTGACAAAACGAACCAACTGAATGAAGGGGTAACGAACAAAATTAAAGTAATAATTTACATAGTATTGTCTACGGTTTTCAATAGGGTTTTTCGTGAATTAAATTTGAGTTTAAGGAGTTAAGGGGTTTTCAATTTATGGTAAAAGTGGCGGACCGCGGCTTTTGACCAAATTTGGGAAATAGTTAAGTATTATAAAGATTTTTAAGGCATAGAGTGTCATTTAAAGACTGACCAGATGACTATTGTCAGGAGGGCGCTGTTATTCTGATGTATGGGGTGACAGTTCAGTATAAGAAGAAAATAGTTGTAATGAAATTCCGGAACATGGCGCGTAGTCATATATTTCTGGTGAGGCTTTAGATTTTTGTGTTTTGACAGGAGGTCTAAACTATCAAGTACAGTAAATACAAGCACATAGGAGTACCTACCACTTCCACAGCGCAAGAATAATAAGTTTAGCTGTACTCCGCCGAACAAACAAAGCCTCCCGATTCAATTTGTAGGCTTTTACCGCCTAATGCATTCTCCGGGAGGTCTCGGGGACAGTCCCCGGCATCCGGCACCACGTGCGGCGTGTCAGTGTCCATGCGATGACAGATGTCTATAAAAGCAGAGGTGATCGAGTATATCAGACAATTACTGTTAAAGTAAAATGTGTAGTCTCAGTCCCTTAACACAGGATTAAAACTTTTGAACCTCCGTTTTGACTCGCATAACTTAACTCGCAAAAGGAAAGGCAAGAGCCAGCGGGAATTAGAGGATATAATCCTGGTCATTAAGGAAGTCGACCCAGAAGAATTACCAGTCTTCGTCGCCCGCGACCTGCAAAAACTACCCCCTGTTACTTTTGACCACCTGGATGCGACCAGATTATTGAGGGATTTAGTCGCCATGAAAAACGAAATTGAGACGATTAAGGAAACATATGTACCTATGGATCAGTTTCTGGAGTTAAAAAATGAGGTCACTAATTTGCAGCAATCGTCGGTAGTCGACAGTTCCCAATTTGATAACGTAAATAAGAAACGGGGTTCTAACAGGGCCCCAGCCAGCTACGAGTGTAATAACGACAGTGGCCCTGTTGGGTTCTTGCATATTTCTCAAGATTTATCGTCTCGTGACGGTGTCAAAAATAATTTGGTCATAACGGACGAAAACTCGACAATGCAGCGGGCACAGGCGCAACAGTCAACGTTTACCACGCATGAATCACCGCCGCCGCACGATAATGAACCCTATGAACCGCGGCCGCTCTGTGTTGAACTAGGAGCGCAACCGCAAAAAGACTTCACCGTACCGGCCGCGCCGATAACAAGTTATGCCGGGCGTGTAGGTACAGCGAGTTCGACGGCGGCAAATAATCAGCTGTTTTCAACTACTCAGCGCGCATTGAATGTAAACAATGTTGAGGAGGAGGGTGATTGGGAAATTGCGCAAAGAAAGAGGAATAAAAGTCGTCGTCTTATAGGCAAACATGGTACTTGTACTGAGGCGATCGGAAAGTTTAAAGCGGCGGACACATGTATACCTCTTTTTATTGATAATGTACATAAGGACACCTGTGAAATGGATATAGTATCGTACATAAAGAATAAAACGAGCGTAGAAGTGACTTTGTATAAAATAAATTCCAAGCAGCAGAAAAAACATAACTGTTATAAAATGTTTGTACCTAAACATAAATTGAGCCTATTTATGAATTGTAATATATGGCCCGATGGTATAACTTTCCGCCGGTTTATCGATTTTCGCAATCTCGAAGAAGTCAAAATAAAATCTGATAGTGTGCAGCCTAACAAAAACTTTAATGGATAGTACAAACAATACAGCAAAATTGATTAGTTTTAATTGTAAGTCCTTCAGGAGGTCTATAGATTGTGTAAGAATGCTAAGTCAAAATGCTGACCTCATTGCCCTCCAGGAAACCTGGATGCTGGAGTCGGAAATCCCGGAGCTTGGTGCGGTAAATAGTGACTACAGGTTTTGCGGAAAATCAGCGGTGGATACCTCAAGTGGCATTTTAAGAGGCCGAAAATATGGTGGTGTCGCATTACTGTGGAGAACTAGTAAGTTTCATAATGTATCAGTAATTCAATGTGAAAGTGATCGGATTATAGCAATAAAAGCTAGTTTGCCGGGTCAGACAATATTGTTCTTTTCGCTATATATGCCTACGGACTCATCGGATAACTTAATCGAATACGTTCAGTGCTTAAGTGAAATTGTGGCTATAATTGAAAATAACAATATCGAAACAGCTTATATTTTAGGAGACTTGAACTCACACCCCGGAGAACTTTTCGGTAATGAAATGCTGGACTTTTGTGCGGAGCAAAACTGGAACTGTATCGATTTTACGATGTTAGGGTTAAATTCCGGTACATATACATTTGTTAGCGAAGCGCACGGCAGCCGTAGGTGGCTTGATCACTGTCTGGTTACCCAGGCGGCAGTGAAGTCGGTATTAGCGGTCAAAGTGCACTATGACGTATACTGGTCAGACCACTTCCCGTTAGAGGTACTTTGTAACTTAAACTCTGTCTGTGTAACTACTAACACTCCGCGCGTTATGACAAATAAAGTCCTATGGGGCGAAAGGGGCTTAGAACAAATAGAAATGTATACTAATTACTGTAGTGATAAGTTACGAAATATTGAGTTTCCGCAGGAATTCCATTTATGTGCTGATAGCATGTGTAGTAATAAAAGTTTAGCACACACGGCTGTAATTGATACCCTATATGAGACGATTATAACCACCATGCAGGGGGCCGCTGTGTATAGTCACGCTGGGCGTGACAGAGCCCGTATACCTAGCCGTGGCCGGCATGTGGCTGGCTGGAATAGGTATGTTAGTGACGCTCACCGGGAGGCTAGGCACAAGTTCTTGACCTGGGTGTGGTACGGCCGGCCCAGAAGCGGGAATATTTATAATGATATGTTTGAGTCTAGAAAAGTGTTTAAACAGAAATTAAAATATTGTCAAAATAACCAAGAGTTAATTAAAATGAATATTTTAGCGTCAAAACATAAGAATAAAGACTTTAAAGGTTTTTGGCGGGAAACAAAAAAGTTGAGTCCAAAACCTAGCGTTCCGGTGAGTGTCGATGGTATCAGTGACCCCAAACGTATAGCGGATATGTTTAAATGCCATTTTCAAGTGGACTCTCCGCTTAAAAATGTTCACAGGGATGTCGAGGTCGTGGTGTCCGGGGTGCCCGAGCGTGTATCCTCAAAACAAGTTGCTCTTATAATAAAAGGTATGACGAGAGGCAAGTCGCCTGGACACGACGACCTGAGCATCGAACACTTTCAGCATGCGGGTCCACACCTTCCGAGGTTGTTAGGGCTACTATTTACATTGTGTATTCGTCATTCTTACCTGCCCAGTGAGCTAATGATGACGGTCGTGGTACCTATAACTAAAAATAAAACCGGAGATGTTACAGATAAATGCAACTACCGACCGATCTCATTGGCGACAACAGCGGCCAAGGTTCTTGACGCCATGCTGGAGAGACAACTTAAAAAACATCTAAATTTCCATGATGCGCAGTTCGGGTTTAGACCTGGATTATCGACGGAAAGTGCCATCTTGTCCCTCAAGCATGTCGCCAGGTATTACACCGACAGAAATACGCCTGTTTACGCTGCGTTTCTTGATTTGTCCAGAGCGTTTGACTTAGTTAGGTATGATATTCTGTGGACTAAACTAATTAACACCGGAGTACCGGGTGAGCTGGTAAATGTTTTTAGGTATTGGTACGCGCATCAAACTAACCGAGTTAAATGGCTGGGCGAATTTTCTGATCAGTATGGGTTGGAATGCGGAGTGAGACAAGGCGGGTTGACGTCTCCTTCGCTTTTCAACCTGTATGTGAACCAGCTGATCGATGAGCTGGGTAGCACTAGGGTCGGCTGTTCGATTGGCGGACATATTGTCAACAGTATTAGTTACGCCGACGACATGGTGCTGCTCAGTCCATCGGTCGCAGCGCTCAGAAGATTGCTAGCAACTTGTGAAGAGTATGCTAAGTCACATGGTCTCATATATAATGGAAAGAAAAGTGAACTGTTGGTATTTCAACCAAAGAGTCGTAAAGTGACTACTCTGCCACCTGTGCTGCTCAATGGTGTTGACCTTGTTAGGGTTAGTCAATTTAAGTATCTCGGCCATGTGGTAACCGAGAACCTAAAAGATGACAGCGACATTGAGAGGGAAAGGAGGGCGATGGCAGTTCGCTGTAACATGCTGGCCCGCAGGTTCGCAAGATCTAGCGTTGAAGTGAAAATTACTCTTTTTAAAGCCTTCTGCCAAAATTTGTACACTTGCAACCTGTGGGTCAATTACACGCAGAGAGCCTTCAACGCCCTCCGAGTACAGTATAATAATGCCTTTAGGATGTTGTTGGGGCTCCCGCGTTATTGCAGTGCCTCGGCCATGTTTGCGCACGCGCGAACGGAGGGATTCGGCGCGGTGATCCGTCACCGCATCGCATCACTCCAGCGCAGAGTACGCGGGAGCCGCAACAACATCCTGAGGGTCATCAGTGACAGGGTGGACTGCCCCATTCAGGGTCACTGGATACGAACGCACACGCACGTACCGGGTGTCCCTGAGGGCGGCAGATATTTAAATTAAAATAATAATAATAAATGAGCAACTGAGGAGGTCTTTGGAAGAGGCGATTACGCAGTATCGCTCCACAAACAATCCTAGGCCACGATTACCACGTCTGCCTATGAATAGACGCAATCTAGCGTTAATGGGAGCCTTAAACGCTTTACTAGAGCCATTTATACGGACTAGTAAAGATCTAGATGATACACACTCGATCATGTACTGCGGAGCCATCGCGGCGTGCCGTGTTGCTCGAGTCAAGTTTCCGGACGCTGACCGTGCAACTAGGACCGTCGGAGGTGTCCCTGCATGGCAAGTACGGATCGAGCGTCGTATCAACTCGTTTAGGACTCTCATTGCAAAGCTGATCTGCTTCAGAGGGGGTAATAATCGCCCCCGAGTAATGCGCTTTGTGAACCAGGCGTTCGCGGGGACGGACATCAGGCCCCGCGACTATTTGGCCAATGTCACAGAGCGCATCGACTTCCTGAAGCAGAAAGTCTATGCATGGGCAAGCCGTATTCGCCGCTACAGAAAGCGTGTGGACCGATTCCAGCAGAATCGTCTTTTTCAAAGCGACCAAAGGAAAGTATACCGGAGGTGGGAGGAAACCGACCCTCGTGTGTCTGACGTGCGGCTGCCGGATGCTACTGCCATGTCTGATTTCTGGCGTAGCATCTGGTCGGTGCCCGTCGAACACACGGAGGGTGAGTGGATGACCGTTGTCGAACGCGAGTGCGAGAACATCGAACCTATGGGGGCTATCACCATCAGCCCCGACGACGTAAGTTGTGCTACCCGTACGGCCCAGAACTGGAAAAGTCCTGGACCTGACGGATTGCACAACTTCTGGCTAAAATGGTTTCGATACTCGCACTCGCGTTTGGCAACGCAATTTCAACAAGCCCTCGATCTTGGTTCTCTCCCACCTTCCTTAACAACTGGTGTTACATTCCTGCTCTACAAGTCCGGTAGTACCACGGAAGCAAAAAACTACAGACCCATCACGTGCTTGCCTACACTCTACAAGCTCCTTACATCCATTTTGAGAGCAAAAATTAACGCGCATATTGTCGCTAACAACATTCTGGCCCCCGCTCAAAATGGATGTAGGGTTGGGTCCCGTGGTACTAAAGAGCTCCTCCTCATAGACATGACCATTTGCCAACAAGTTCGGCGGAACAAGGGGGCCATCTCGGCCGCTTGGATTGACTATAAGAAGGCCTATGATTCGGTGCCTCATTCATGGCTGAGAAGGGTATTGGAGCTGTATAAACTTGATGCAGCTTTAATATCCTTCCTGGCTGCATGTATGAGGCAGTGGACCACAGTCCTTCGTCAACCAGGAGGCAGGGATGACCCCACTGGCCCGCAGGACTTCATAAGGATTGAGCGAGGAATATTCCAGGGTGACAGTCTGAGTCCATTATGGTTCTGCCTAGCTCTGAATCCCCTCAGCACCCTGCTGAAGGATTCTGGGCTAGGTTGCCGGCTTCGGAGAGAGGGTGAAGTCATCTCTCACCTTCTGTACATGGACGATCTCAAACTATTTGCACCGAACACCCAAGACCTGATGGTGCTATTGAAAACCACAGAAGTTTTCAGTACCGCCATCAGAATGGAGTTTGGTGTTGATAAGTGTGCGGTTATGCATGTACAGCGGGGGGAGGTTGTAAATTCAGAAAATTTACAACTTTCTGAGACGATGTCGTTCAGATCTATCTCTGAATCAGAAACCTATAAGTACCTTGGTATGTCACAGTCGTTGGGTATTGAGGATGTTGGCATTAGACGGTCGGTGAAGGAGCGCTTTTTCAGTCGGCTCACAAAAGTCCTTAACAGTCTTTTGTCAGGAGGCAATAAAGTGCGCGCCTTTAACGCCTGGGTAATGCCTCTACTCACATACTCCTTTGGCATACTAAGGTGGACCCAGACCGAGCTGGACGCCCTGGATCGGAGGGTCCGGTCACTGCTTACCACACACCGTATGTTACACCCGCGCTCGTCTGTTATGAGATTGTACATCCCACGGAAGTGCGGAGGTCGAGGCTTCCTAAACGCCAAAAATCTCCACAACCGTGAGGTGTACAATCTCAGGAATTACTTCCTTAACAACGAGTGTGGGATGCATCGTGATGTGGTGGCAGTGGACGGAAACCTCACGCCGCTCTCCTTGGCGAAAGAGAACTGGCGCAAACCTGTGGTACTAAGTACTGCGGACCGCAGGGCGGTATGGGAGAGCAAGCAGCTACACGGGCGGTTCTACAAGGCCCTCACGGGACCCGATGTAGACCTGCTCGCATCGGTGAACTGGTTACGATTCGGGGACCTCTTCGGAGAAACTGAGGGTTTTGCCTGTGCAATTGCGGACGAAGTTATGATGACGAACAACTACCGGAAATATATCCTGAAGGACGGCACGGTCGACATTTGTCGGGCATGCCGCCGTCCCGGAGAATCACTCAGGCATATCATTTCCGGTTGTTCTCATCTTGCTAACGGTGAGTACTTGCACAGGCATAATCTCGTAGCCCGGATCATTCACCAGCAGCTTGCTCTTCAATACGGCCTTGTGGACCGCGAAGTACCGTACTACAAGTACTTACCTGCGCCAGTTCTTGAAAATGGCCGTGCCACGCTCTATTGGGATCGATCTATTATCACTGACAGGACTATTGTAGCCAATAAGCCTGACATTGTGATAATAGATCGACCGCAACGCCGGGCCGTGCTCGTTGACATCACCATCCCCCATGATGAGAATCTCGTGAAAGCCGAGAAGGACAAGTCCAGTAAGTACCTAGACTTGGCTCACGAGATAACCACCATGTGGGATGTTGATTCAACGATCATTGTCCCGATAGTCGTTTCAGCGAACGGTCTCATAGCGAAGAGTCTCGACCAACATCTTAAGAGACTCTCGCTCGGTGGTTGGATCAAGGGCCAGATGCAGAAGGCGGTGATTTTGGACACAGCGCGGATAGTCCGACGGTTCCTCTCTCTGCAGCCCTAACCACCGGCAGCTTGGGCCCTGCCCCGCTGCTGGCGGCACCCTAGGTTAGGTTTTTTATAATGTGTTTATATGTTTTATATTGTTTTGTAAGTGTTTTATTTTATTTTACTTTTATACTCATATTGTAAAAAACCTAATCTAAGAAAAGAAATAAATAAAGGAAATAATAATTTAAGTCACTAATATAGCTTAAGTGTTATATGTAATATGTTACTAATAATATTATATGGGCCCTGCCTGAAATAAACACATTTTATTTTATTTTATTTTATTTTATTTTTTATTTTATTTTTGACAATTTGGCCCATATTTCTTAACTTGATATGTGTTAAAATAGTCAAATATTCCGAGAAATTGTGTCAGATATTTTTAAGTCTTCTTTTCGTGCGCTGTTATTGCCGGTGACGGTACTTGTAACTTACAGGTTGTAAGTACCTGACGTACGTCTTACGTAAGTGATTGTGTTTTGGCCGGAACTCTTCATCTCAGATATCTCTCATCGATTAGATGAGGATCATCTTCCACAATCATTTGGTTACTCTTAAACGTTATCGCATAGACAATATGGTCCAACTCTAGTCAACTCAGGGTGTTGCTAACTACACGAGGCAAATTCCGCTCCGCTAATTCGTCAATTAATATCAAGTGTTAACGAGCCCAAGTGTGTTTTAATTCGTTAATGATAAAGTTGAAACTGGTTTGCGAGTGTAAATAATTGTAGTCGAATTTAGATCGACACGAGTAAACATAGTAAAGCGTTTGAGGCTGAAGTGCTTTGGGGTCATTTCATGTTCTACAATTATTATATATTTTCGTTTAGGCATTAAATATTTCACAGTGTCAGATAAAACTCTGGTGTGTTAAACTACTTTCAACAAATTATTAAAGTAAATGTGTGGAAGTGAAGACTCTAAAGTCGGCATGGGTTACCCTCATCTGGCAGAATAATTTTGGTCAGAAACACACTTCACATAACATGTTTCGCAGAAACACTTTCGGTCGAATAGTAATTTAGCAGAAAACTTAGTTGGCATTATTACTACCAGGCATACGACACATTTGGCAGAATATTGTTTTACAGAACATTACTTTGGTGGACTTTGATTTAGCGCTATTTTATGTACCATAATAATCGTATAGCCACGTATAGCATACTATTACAAGAGCAGAATTATGACACTCTATGGAAAAGGAAATACAGCCCCAGAGGTCCCGTTAGGTACGACGACGAGCGAAGCGAGGACGAGTGTTAGGTATCTTCCATCCCCAAAACAACCGACTCGCTATCAAAAAATACTATTATGCTCATCAACATTATGCCAAACTAGATTCGGTATTATAAAAATCTGCGAAATGATTTATGCTATAAGCATATTCTACGTACCTAAGGTGTTTCTGCCAAACGTGACTTCTGCCATGAACTATTATAAAAATCAAATATACTTATGCGAAAGAAGAGTCTGCAAGACAATAGTGAACCGTAGGTAATACAGAAGACAAGCTCTTTCTAACTACTCTTGTAATTCTTGCCTTTCTCCACACTATTCTGACGGAAGCTCCGTTCACAGTGGTTCGGCAGAACATTTTAAAACTTACAGACCGAGTCTGAGCATAATACCTACATAGTTAATCTTCTATGCTTAACTTTTGGTCTTCCCAACCAGGCCCCGCAGGTCCCATAATAAACATGTGACCGGCAATAATGTCGCTCAAAACGAAAGCTGATAAAATCAGACACAACCTTATTTTTAGAGCCATAATCAAGCGTGTTAGATATTAATGCAGCCTTTCATTTTGTAGGTATACTATTAGTACATTACATCAGAGGCCGGGAAAATGAACATTTCCGGCCAAGTGGGTATATACGGCCGAGCGAGCGTGCGAGCGAGGCCGGATAGGGATACGAGGCCGGGAATCCGTTTTCACGCCGAGGCATGTATAGTGCTTTTCTCAAACATACAATGAAATAAAAAAAAAATGCTCTAAAGGACAATATTTTATAAAAAAAAGTTACTTTGCAGGCCTAGGCCTGAAAAATAATATGAAATCCCTTTACAGTTCTCTCGAGTTGTTGCGCCCAAAAAGCGATACTTCCCAGCCCATTTTAAGGAACGTAAAGACAATATTTCATTGCATGTTTGAGAAAAGCATATTGGTAGTAACTTGTAAAGCGAAGTGTGATTTCCATTTACCCCTAAGCACCTCGGCTGGCGGTGTCGTGTCGCTCGGTTCGCTCGCCGTGAACATAGGTGCTTGTTTAATTAACACTTCACGCATTTTCTCACTTGATGACACGTCGGTTTAAACGTTTTGTTAGCTTATCAATTGAACCTCTACAATGCAACGTACATTACATTTTAAAATTCGTTGACTAATTACTCGGCAGCGCAAAAGTCATGGAAAATTATGTTTACTTTCTCCGTACAATTTTCCGTGACGATTATATATGAATAGGGATTATGCGACGTTCTTGCCAATGTCACTTCTTCCTATTCGCAGTTCTGGACAATCTGCATTCTACGCAATTAGTATTTCACCACATTCGCTATTGTGCACAGTTATTACTTGTGAACAGTGGCGATTCTTCCTGTTCGCAATTCTGCACTTTCTGAATTGCACACAGTAGTTTTTGACCTCATGCGCTATTGTGTGCAGTCATTATTTGTGTACAATAGCGATTCTTTCTGTTCGCAATTCTGCACAATCTAAGTTCCACACAACAGGTATTTCGCCTCATTCGCTACTGTTCACAGCCATTATTTGTGTACAGAATAGTTTCTTCCTATTCGCAATTCTACGCAATCCGAATTCGACGCAATTCGTTATTGTGCACAGTCATTATTTGTATACAGTTTAGTTTCTTCCTATTCGCAATTCTACGCAATTCGAATTCCACACAATAGGTATTTCGCCTCATGCGCTTTTGTGCACAGTCATTATTTGTGTACTTTCTTCCTATTCGCAATTCTACGCAATTCGAATTCGACCCAATAGTATTTCACCTCATTCGATTTTATGCACAGTCATTACTTGTGTACAATCTCGTTTTGCATTATCTCAGCTTCCTCAATCCCCGCAAACACGCACACATAGAAACGCAGAAAGTGCCTTCCGCGGCGCACTAGAGTAGACAAAGCTCCAAATAGCATTATTAATATTAACTATACCGTTATACATATTCAGCAAAAATAATATTTAGGTGTCAGATGGCGTTGTTACAGGCACTGTATTCAATTTTGACACCCAATTTCAAAATAAAATAAATCTAACCAGTCACCATATCAATATCTTGTAAACAAAATGTTAAAATCAAACCTTTGCTGACTATAGGTATAGGCCAATATTTACTAAATAATTACAGATGTAGTGCGAAAAGCGTTTCCTTCGTATTTTTCGTGAAATGTTCGTATTTGTCATGCTATAATAGTTCACATTGTGACATTTGATGAAGTAAAACTGCTGATAATAGATCAGAACGAAACTCCTCAGCGACGTACTGCTCATGTAAGGAGATTTCTGCGTTTCTATGTGTGCGTGTTTGCGGGGATTGAGGAAG
Source organism: Leguminivora glycinivorella (assembly GCF_023078275.1). NCBI lineage: Eukaryota > Metazoa > Arthropoda > Insecta > Lepidoptera > Tortricidae > Leguminivora > Leguminivora glycinivorella. The sequence continues at coordinate 24,260,108 of NC_062982.1, forward strand.
CTGAGATTGTGCAAAACGAGATTGTATACAAGTAATGCCTGTGCATAAAATCGAATGAGGTGAAATACTACTGAGTCGAATTCAGATTGTGTAGAATTGCGGATAGGAAGAAACTATACTGTACACAAATAATGACTGTACACAATAGCGCATGAGGCGAAATACCTATTGTGTGGAAATCGAATTGCGTAGAATTGCGAATAGGAATAAACTATACTGTATACAAATAATGACTGTGCACAATAACGAATGAGGTGAAATACCCCATACAACCATTTCGGTCGCAAAATCTTCAAATCAGTAACTAACTATCAAATGTGACATAACGCGTGGTAATATCGTGCAATCAATGCGACCGTATTGATACAATAACAAAATGTAGTCGGCGTGTGCACTTGTTACGGTAACAAAATGTGTACGAATCTGTGGCTGTCAATGTCACTGTCAGAATGATTTTTAACGACACCTTATTAGTCGACGTATGCACACATAACGGTAACAACATGTGGACGAATGTGGCTGTCATTGTCACTGTCAGAACGGCTTCTGACAGTGACATTGACAGAATTTGTACACACATGTGTAGGTCTGATTACCGAACTGCTCCTAAACCACTGTACCCGCAAATGACAATCTGAAATACGAAGGTTTCTCAAACTGTCTTGTGAAGTTGTGGACTGGTTGCTTTGAATCATTTAAATATGAGCGAATTAAATAATAATAAACAACGACGACCATTTAAGCACTCTTCGACATTTTATAGAAATGTGGGAAAGTTAAGAAAAGTACAGAACGATAATACAAATAGATAAAGTAGGTATCAAATGAAATAGAGTATTTACTGTGATATTAATAGATGTCTTGTGAAGTGCATACTAGAGTAAATTCCTATACATAACGTAGTTAGTATTATTCTAACCTTCATTATTTTTAGGCAGGTCCAGATTCAATATATTCAATATATGTACACAAACACCGAGTAGTCAATAATATTATTGATGGTTAAACTGAGATAAATTGATGGCGCGTTGATAAATTGACACTTATTTTATGAAATCACTCGAGCAATTTAATTGGCCATAGTAATTAGCCCACATTATATTACAAATGCAAACAATATTTATCTTTAACAAATTCTTACGCCATTACATTTTAATGTCAAATGTTTTTATTTCTTTTTTTTGACTATTTACTTTGACGTCTCTGACAGTCGCCATTTGAAAAGAATGAAATGAACGAATGATTTTGGTAAAGTAGTCGCCAAACGGTAACAATGTGTGCACGCGTAGTGCACACTTCTGTCACTTCTGTGACCATTTGTGCCTGTTACCAATCGTCCCCATTTGGGTCGCCTCGACTAAACGTCGACCGTACTGCGACTAAGCATTGAGACCCGACGACCTGTGTGTACACAAAATAGGACGATTTGCGTAGGAACGACTACCGATTATGGTTATATGGGACCTACTGCGTCGAATTGGGATTGCGTAGAATTGCGAATAGGAAGAAACTATTCTGTACACAAATAATGGCTGTGCACTACTGCGAATGAGGCGAAATACCTGTTGTGTGGAACTTAGATTGTGCAGAATTGCGAACAGAAAGAATCGCTATTGTACACAAATAATGACTGCGCATGAGGTCAAAAACTACTGTGTGCAATTCAGAATGTGCAGAATTGCGAACAGGAAGAATCGCCACTGTTCACAAGTAATAACTGTGCACAATAGCGAAAGTAGTAGGGTACCCCCGTTACCAGCCCGGGTCTGGGGCCTGCCCCCAGGACCCCACCACCGCCCATCCATGGTCTTACTGAACCTAAAAAAAAAAAAAAAAAAAAAAAAAAAAAAAAAAAAAAAAAAAAAAACTAATAGCCCCCCCTTTAGATTCATTGCGCTGGGTCTCGACGCTCTCAGAAGCCTCCTTCTAGTATTTACAGAATACGTAACAATAAACCTTGTGCACGACGGTCACAAAAGGATTACCGACCCTTTCTATTGTTCGATCTGGACTCGGCGCTAGACCATTGTTACCCTACCCAGCTACCTGGCAGTGTCATGCACACCTTTTCCTTGTGTCTCATACTGATAGGTATTTTATAATTAATTTTTAGTATAACTTTGTAATCATATGGATTGCGATTCTAACCTAACCTAATTAAAATACCTAACTTTTCCATTCGTAACCTAACCAAATTTAATTAAAACCTACTCTTAGTTAACCTAAGTAGTCTAGACTTACCTTTATGAAACCTAACTGAGTTTCACCTACTTTTACTTTTATTTCTATAAATGTAGGTATTTATGAAATGTATTATAATTACGTTTTATCTTAAGAACTTCTGAGTTACATTTAAGTTTATCCAAATACCTAAACTTAACGATCCTATCTAGCGTATCTTTCTTTTTCTCGAATATTTATGATATCTTATACCTATTTCTATCATACATCTCTTTGTTGTATTACCAAATTTGTACATATGATTAATAAGTCAATTTTTTGATTACGTCTTAATAAAAGTTAATTTCCCATCTTATCAAACTTTTTTTTATTTACATATATTTCAATGCTTTGTATCTGAATAAACCTCGGTAATTTTGTGAAGTTGCGTTTTTGCTTAATTGCTTTATTTATTGTACCTTCTTTGAATAATTTACTTACCTATGTCTATTATTATTTTTTATGACTTGTGTATTGTTTAAGAGAATGCATACTTTCAATAAACTTGTTACGACGTGAGAAACTGAGAACCGGTTAAAACATGTTTAAGGCTAATTCTATGTGAATAAAAATGTCTTTTGTGCATTTTTAAAGATAATATATATTTATTGTTTCCGCTTATTTGAATAATTCGGGTTTTGGGTAAAGAGATCCTTCGACGAACATGTCAAGGCATGATACTTTCTATTCATATTTAACAAAGAGCATTAACTGGTGTAAACATGTTTTAGACTAACGCACCGGTAATTCTTGTGACTTGAATTTATTATTGTAACAACTTAGTTGCTTTATTATAGATGTTTATTGTATTGTAAAATGACAAAAAGTTTATTGTTTGCGTTCAGGTATAAGATGAACTGGTTGAAACAAGATTTATGGTACGTTCCCCTGCTCTCTACCATATTACGAGTATAAAAGCCAAAGAGAGTCGAGGCTGAATAAGTATTCCTGTAGAGGCAGCCTTCTGTACCAGAGCTCCTTGTATCTAGTGTGGTATATAGAGAAGTGGAGTGTGCGTTCAAAAGTGAAGTGTTTATAGACAGATCCAACAATGGACGTGAGTATGTTTTTCTTTTTAAATTACTGTAACCCATATTGCCTTTTTATAATATTGTTTCGTCTAGTGTTCTTTGTATTTAATTAATAGAATTGTTAATAGTGTTTAAAATATTGTCTTTCATTGTTTCAGTTCTCTGAAAATACTTTCAAGAACTATTACTACCCGGAAAATCAGGGTAATTCAACCGATGAGGAAGGTACAGCTGGTTTCAAAGTTAAGCAAGCCCTCGCAAAGAAACGTCCTGGAAATAATATTGACAGCTTCTTTGAACGACCTAAAAAGCAGTGTAAAACCTTGAAACGGTCTTCGAATGTAAGCAAAAGTTCGCCAGAAGGCGTGGCTAATTTATCATCTGGACAAGATGATGGGGCGTATTCATCTCACTTAATTAAAATAGAGATATATGATATGCAAACAATCAAAAACATCCCATCCACGGAACACTGGAAGCACGCGGACGTCAGACTGAAGTATTTTGCGTTGGAAGACGACTTGGAATTACAAAATACGCGAAATATTGTATATAATATTACAAAACAATTAGCTTCTAAGGACACATGTGTAAAATATTTTATAGATAATAAGAAACAGTGATAAATATAATTTTTAACGATAGCAGTAGGATAGTGTTAAAGTGTTTCACATTTCTTATCTTTCCTTTTTATGATTTAAGTAAATTTCCTTGTAAGATATTCTTTTGCATTGTTTCACATTCCAAACAAAATAAATAAGAAATAAAATGGTGTCAAATGTCTGTAGTTTTATAAAGGTTACTATGTGAGAATTCAAAATAAAAATCATTATTACCAGTACACGTATTTTTATTTATTTCACAAAAAAGGTCTTAAACATGTTTCGTAATACTAGATCATTACATAAAGAATTATCAGAAAACAAGTTAAGCATATGTTTCATAGATTTTCCATGAAACTTAAAATACAAATAAACTAAACAATATTCACCACAAACAGAAGTGAAATGGTTTTGAAGTGATTTATTATTGTAAAACCACCGTCTCGTATTTCTATCTAGAAATGACTTATGATAACCGGAAGGTTTCCTGCCAAAGGAGTCAAAATATTCACCTACACCATTTACATCAATGTGTATAGCAACCCAATGGGAACCCGGTTTTGAATCAGGGTCCAAATTACTGACAATAAAGGTAGGTAGATTAACCCGAATAGGTATTTTGTTGGCAGCAAAAACATTTGAATTAAACAATGGGTTTAGTTTCCTCATACAAAATTGAATTTCTTTAGTATCCATAGTTAAGTAACATATACAAATTATTGATGATCATGCAAACAATGGTGAATTCCAAATAAAATAAATTAAAGAGAACGGGGTATTTATATGTTTCTTAACTATTGTAATCTACAGATACATCACGATTTTTATTTATTTCAATTATATTATCAAATTCTGCATACACAATACAATTAATGGTACTAGTTAGAGCGGAATCAAAACGTACTTCTATCCGAACGCTACCATGTCTAACAAGATTCCAGTGTGAAGTTGAATTAGCAGATAAATCAGGAGTTAAATCAAAACACAATAAACAATAACCTTGACCAAAATCTGTTCTGCTTATTCCATTACCCTCGTTATGGAAATGAATACCAGTTCCAGAAAATAGAGTGTGATATGCTGCTGCTATTGTACCAGAACTAAATGAAGGTTGTAATGTTTTAGAAGGAACTTCATGACCATCTACGAACAAACTAAATGAATTCATATTATAATGTTGAAAATTAAACGGATTTAATGCTAAATTACCATTAAAACCTGAATTTGATACAAATCCAATAATACATCTTTTAGGAATTTGTCCGAGAAATATATTATCTAATGTTTTACCCTGAACCCCCGTTGGTATTGTGAGAACCTTAACTTCTGCCCTCGTAATGGGGTACTTCGCAGTTGTTGTGGCTAATACTTTTTGATGGGCTAACAAAACACTAGGATTGATTCTCGTTCTCCTTACAATGAGGCTGGCATCCATTATTTGTACTTTGAATTTTTTATCTTGGTGGCAAATAAGATTGAATGATTCTTTTGAGCGAACTAACTTAATACGTAGTTCTACACCATTTATTAAGAATTTCTCTTGATTAAATATATCACCATGTAAATGACCAATCATTTCTACTTCCTTACTCTCCTTGATAAATTCCAGCCTTTTGTTAAACCCTTTGTTGTTAACGTCAACAGTATCCATATAGCCCGGCGTATCTTCATACCACAATCCACAAGTAAGATGAGTTGTTTTGGCTGCTGGTCCGTAGTTGAGAAGATTTTCCATATAAGCACGGTAGGCATATGTATTGTTTGGTGGTGATATGAGTTTTTGATTTAAATATACATCAAGTTGATTAAAAGAGAATGTAACCAGTTATTGGTGGGTCCAACTGCAGCATCTGCTTTTAATTTAGTACCATCTTGGTTCAACACTTTAGCAGTAATGTGTATCATTGTGTGTGATAGATCTATGTAGTCATCACCTGATCCAGGTACTTGAAATTCGATTGGACCGTCATCGCTTAAAGATGAAATTGGTTTATAATGAATCCACTGTCCGCTTTCAATGCTTGTTTGAGTTGATGGAAGGGCAAATATATCTAATTCAGATTTCGCACACTCACATGAATGATTATGTAAAAATGACATTATTTAGTTTGAAAATATATCGTTATTTATATCTTTTTTATTTTTTTTACTTCCTCTTCGTCGCGATGCTTTTAGAGCAATGAGCGGTTCCCTTCTTTTATTGGACATTTTATACCCAGATCCTGACATAAGGGAATCAATTTTTTCATCGGCCTTTCTTTTCAGGTTTGCACTTGCTTCCTTGAATCGTGATCGTATGGAACTGTCTATAGGGCGAGCATTTACCATATCAGATAAGAGTCCAACTCCTGCTCCTAAAGTTTCTTTTCCAATGGTTCTTAAACCACTAGATAATAAAGGGAGTACGGATCTAAATAGTCCTCCCAAAAAACTGCCTATACCATGTCCTCTTTGATATGGAACTCCCTTATAGACAATTCCTACACCAGAGCCGGCTTGGTGTGAATAATAATGTTCGTAAGGACAAGAGGTTGATAATCTGTTATACATCATTTTACACGTTGAAAGTGTAGTTTCACGCAAGAAGACCCAAATTGAAATGGTACTCTGACACCGGTTGTTGTTCTTATATCTATTTCAATTGTATCAAACTCTCTTCGTAAAACTGGTACATAGTGAGCAGGTGAGAAAATATGTGTTTTATAAGCTCCATAAATGAACTTAGTTGGATCTAAAGGTATTATTCTAAGTAACGATGTTATAACATCTCCAACTACTTGTGGATGAATGATATCTGTATAAACAAATATTTGAGATGGTAAACCTAAATATAAATTTGCTGGGTTTTTTCCCAATGTGATTTGTTTCAAATTTGTTCTTGGTTTAAAACCCATTTGAAGACTTAGTATTGGAGTTGTTATGATAGAAGTGATATCTTTATTTGATGTTGTTACTCCTATCATTTTTGTTAGTTCATCATAACGAAATTTAACATTATTTTTTAACTGAGGGTTTTCATTAAACGCTTGAAGAAAGTGATCTATATTATCGTAAGTAGTGGCTGGTATATGAGCTTTTATATCCACAATTTTTGAAGTCTTGTCAGCAGGCGAAAACACTTTTTTCTTTATATAAATTATGTTTTCATGCTCTTGTACATTATACATAGAACAAGGGTATTGAAATTCCACCAAACCAACTACCCATTCTCCATCCAATTTAATGGTCTTTGGTAATTTTGTTAAAAAATGTGCAGTCGTATTATCTGTGTAATAATCGGATGAACTATTACTTAACAAAGTTAAATAAAAGCTATTATCACTCATATTTTCTTTAAGCTTGATTCAGGTATCCAAGAATTAAATTTATTAGGATAACCTTGCCACTTCACTAGTATTTCCTTTCTGCCAGCAACTCGACGTGAACGTAATATTTTATCAATTTTATACTCGTTGGAGGGGAGGTAAGTTACTTTTTGTATTTCTTTTGAATAAAACGTCCCAATTATGCGTTCGCCTTCCAAATCCCTTAGTGTATAAACAATCCGAGGAGATCTTTTAATAATTGAATTAATTATAAATATTTCATCACTCCAATTACTTTCGTAACCTTTTTGAAATATATGTTTGTATTTAGTGATTCTAACATGATCTCCTACGTTTAGTTTTGCAGTTTCTGGTGAGATTTGTCTATCTGTATTGCGATCATATAAATTACACCAAACAGTCATAATATTATTAGAGTTAACATCAACTGGACACATTTTTATGCTTGAATGATAGCTGTGGTTGTAAGAATAAAGAAGATCTTGTAGAACATTTATGTAATTATATGTATTCTTATGAGTGAAGTAACGCCACATTTTCGTTTTAAGAGTTCTCTGGAACCTTTCTACTATACTTGCTTTAATATCAGGGTTATTAGTGGTATAATAATTAATATTTTTACTTTTGAAATAATCTCTTACCACCTTTGAAACGAATTCCGTACCTTTATCAGATTGGATATGACGAGGAACTGAGTTGGCTTCAGTAAATATGCTTTCAAAACAATGTTTAACTGTTGCTGAATCCTTCTTCTTCATGGCTCTTGCAAAAGCATATTTACTGAATACATCGATAACACAAAGAATATATTTGTAACCATCATTAAATTGACTATATGTACTCATGTCACTCAAATCAGCTTGCCAAAGTTCATTAAAGTTAGATAGAATGTATCTATTTCTAGTAAACCGCCTATGAACAGGTTTATGTAGTGTATACGTGTCTTGAGATTGTAACCATTTTTTTACATCTTCTTTATTCATTTGACCTTTCATTTCCTTTGTTAAATTATTTAAACTGCTATAACCAGCGGGATGAGAGATATCATAGTAGATTCTGTTAATATCTAATAAGGAGTCCATCTTTCCCAATTTATAGTTTTTGCAGATGATTTTTGTACTCGTGTAGTAAGAGGAGTAGATGTGTTGTTTTCTTTATCTAACGAGGCTCGTGTTCTTATAGAAGTAGAGGGGGTAAAGGGCTCAATCAAAGGAGTGTCATTAATAAATGCTAAATTTGTAGGATTACCTATGCATGACTTAGGAACTTTGATATCTTTTAAAAGTAAAGCAAACACTTCCCAGCCAATTGGTTTAGGACGTTTAAGACATCTAACCGTGTCGCTCACCAAATCAGTAATATTGCTATTTTGAATAGTCTGGTTGTTTATAACAACTTCACCAGTCTGCTTCCACCAAATTTTAGGTTTACTTAAAACAATGTAATCTAATAGCGTTCTAGCTTTTTTTTCATAAGATTTAGGTAATATCTCTATTATTTTTGATGGACTGATCGGCATTGATTCTTGATTTATTTCACCAGGTGTCGTGTTAAACAAAGATGGTGCAGCTATCTCAGTTACATCACCTTTCGCTGATTCCTTATATTCTGTCTCCTCCTTTTTGGGTATCTTTGAATTTATGATATCATTACTTTCTTTGTTGAATTGATCGAACCCCTCCATTACTATAGGTATCTTAAACGGTTTTCGATCTGTTTCAATAAAATGTAGAAACCGCTGCAATGCTTGAGAATAAAGCATCCATTTTTCACGATCGTTCATTTTACTTTTGAGAATTTTTTGCATCTCTTCATCTAGCCGAGATGAGGAATTTTCAGGAGGGTTCTCATTGCGTTTCAACTTTTCAATAAAGTCCGATTCAACTAATAACATTTTTTTCGTGTTTTCCATTTTGTTTATTTATGATAAAGAGTTAACTAAGGCACTTAGAACTGCTCCTAAAATAATAGGTAAAAAGGCACCTCCTTTTTGAATTATAACCGTTTTTCTTAATTTATGTTTACCTTTTGAAACTAATTTCCTTAATATGTCTTTGTACTTTTTTAACTTTGTTTTTTCCTTTTTTCTAAAGGAATTTTCCCATTCAGAACGTTATAAATGCACTCGCATATAATGTTGATCTCTTCATCATCACAAGATTTAAGTAATGCAGTACGATATTTGGGTTTAAGCAAGTGCAATGCTTCTAATAAATGTTTATATGTGTTTACTCTTGCATGCATCATGTAGAACTGACTAAAATTTGTTGATTTTTATCATATTTAAATCCTTTTTTGGGTACATACACTGTGCAATGTCCATCAAATGGAAATATTTTTGTTTTAAAACGACATATGTCATTTGTATTTTGTTTCAGATCAATCATAAGGTAACCATGAGCATCCTTTGTAGCATCTTTGTAGGCTTCATCCACGAATTTTGAGTTTTCAGGACAAACTTGTCGTGACAGGTATCGTATTTGAGTTTTATCTCTAGGGTTCTTAAAAAATACAATGTAGCTTGTGTTCAGTGAAATATCACGTTGACCTCTTCCTTGATGAAATATGTTTTGTGTTATATAAAAAACACTTAAATTTCTATGATGACTTCCTTTAGTAAAAATATCAACAACTCGTCCATCTGATTCTCTCATTAAATCATCTATTATTAGAAGTTTAGGTTTTTTCCCATCGAAAGTTGAAAAATCTGGTATTCCTTGACTATAATTTACATTTTCTAGATTATAAAGAGGTTGCATTTCATCATAACACCAAATAATTTCATCAAATTCTATGTTACATATCTCTTTAGTATTATTCAAAAAATTTGTAACAAATTGAGTTTTGCCACACCCACTGGGACCTGCGACAATGGTAGTGAAAGGATGATAAAAATGAATCATCTTTGAATGCTGTAATATGTTTAACAGTGTTGATATGAATGCGGATAGACATTAAATGGTGCTATTCAATAAACATATTACTATTTAAACTAAAGTAGAGTAAAAAAAAAACTGATAAAAAATATGTATATTTATTCTGATATTAACACTTTTCTTTATAATCTATTGTTACATTTTATATACCCAACCACCAATTTAAATTTAAACATAAAAAACAATAAATCTATGTTTACAATATTCTTATGCCAAAACACGAATAAATGTTAAATTAAACAATTAATTAAAATATAATTTACAATTAAATTTAAGTTAACTATTCAAATTTACATACAAAATATATATTACAAACAATAATTCGAATTTGAATGTTCTGTCGTTTACATGACAAAATTTAAATTATTTTTTTATTTTACAATGTCCCCACGCAAGGGTGTCACAAGTGTTTTCTAATAAGTAACGTTTTGTATCATCATGAGATAATGATATTTTATTAATTTTTTGAGTGAATATTACATGTTTTATAGATTTAAATCTTAGCATTTGAGCACGTTGCACATTTTTGTTAAATAAACATGTTTTGAAATTATTTAGAGTAAATTTCTTTGTAACACATACATTGACTCCTTTAGCTTTTGATAAAACACCATATTTACCTTTTTTGTCATCATTCTCATCATATTTTTCAACATCTAAGGCATACATTTTAGATTTTAGACCAACGAACTCTTTTAAAATTCTACCATTATTTTCATCTTTGAAAAATCCTAATCGCTTTTTATTTATAAGTGGGAAATTATATTTATTGATAGGAGGATAGTCAGATGTATCAAAATAGAAATTAAGATCTTTTTTTATATCTGCATAAAAATTTTCAGTGAAAATTTGATAAATTAAACTATCCGTATCTGTATAAAGAAGTTTGAGTTTGTTAGGATATTTGATTTTCATGTAGTTGTAGTGAAAGTCATACATTAAAGTTTTTGATATATCTAATACACAAAACCCCAAATAAATCGGTTTATTATAAAAGACTTTAGTTTTTTTCAATTGAACAGCTACTAAATTCTCTGAGAATATGGATAGACTGTGGAACTCAGGTCTAGCTATCAAAGACTGAACCCCTTGCGATTTCCCTCGATTTTCCCAGTGATTTAATAATTTGACGTTTACACGTTTTGCAACATTTTCCATAGTCTTACCGAACACTGAATTGTTCATTAGTTTAAAAAAATCTTTTTCAAAATCAGATGATGCCAGCGATCTCATGTGGGTATTTAAATCTATGTAACTTTTTAACCACATAGACTGCTGAAATTTAAGAATGCGATGTATTTTACTTAATACCAAACCATTCTTCAAACACTGTTTTAGATTTCGATAATGAATTACATAATTAGTTTTTCTATTTAAATTAGGAATCAGTTTTTTTTCTTTACAATTACCCAAACAAACGTTTTCAGGACAGAATGGTAAATCTGAATGTGAGTCATGAATTTCGTTAGGGTATTCGAGGTCAACTTCTAATATGAAACCATGATCAGCGTCATCGGCTATATTGAAGTCTGTATCTACATGAACCCATTCAAATTTACCTGTAGGGAGACATTGAGACATAGCCCATCCGTAAAGGTTGTTTGCATCAAAATACATAAGATAGGACGATGGTATGTTTGAATCAAAATCACCCATAAATTTATTATTAGCTTTCGCATATCTGTTACTACATTGCGATATGCCACCTCGAATATTTTTTGCAATGAATGATATTTTATCTATATCAGTTAGGAGTTCTAATTTTATTTTTGTAGTAAATAACATTGCATCCCAACTTAATCCTGGAGCAGTATAATAATGAGCGGGATCTAAACCATACGTCTTAAGACAAAGGTTTCTAAAATTTTCAAATACGTCAGCCAGTAACAAAACATCTGTTTTTAGGTATAAATCGGAGTATTCACCCATATTTTTGCAACGAAAATGGGACCAAACATCTTTTGCATGATTATAATCATCTTCTGAGATGTGACTATCAGTCAAAGAACTAAAAAAATTGTCTTTAGAGGGAAGATCAGTTAACTTTAAAGAATCGTATGATGTCATGTATTCATACGGATACACACCCTTTCGTAATAAGCGTTTAAAATCGTCCTCACAAGTGAAATTCAATTTTAATTCATGAAATTGTTTAGGAAACAAGTTTTTTGCTAGTTTATCAAGACTGCTGGGCATAAATTTAAGTGAATCTACAAACCTCAATTTGATTGTGCGATTATTTATTTGTAACTTCTTAGAAAATGAAATGTATTTTTCTTTGTTCTGTGGAATCAATTCAATGTCCCCTTCCACCATACCAAGTCCATGTACTATGAAATGACTATCATAGTTACTCAAATTATGAAAAAATACAGGTATAAATTGAGGTGCTTTGTATTTTTCAGAACAAAATGTATGTGCTACGCCTTCGTAAAGACCAGTATGGAAATTGTAGGAAATGATAGAATCACTATTTAAATTTCTATCACAAATGTAACATGTCCTACTCTGAGCAATATGTTTATTATTTTCAATGGATAAAGGCAATGGAGTTTTTTCGAAAGTATTCCTCTTACAAATGCTTTTTAAATCTTTTTCTATGTACTTCATAAATACCTGGGTGCAATCTTTACCTTTGTATGTTCTATACACAGACAATTTATCATTATAAGAACACTTAATATAATATCCAAAACTATATACCTCATGTTTTTGAATATTTGTAGTAGAAGATGTTGTAGGGTTATTTGACTGTGTTGCTATTGGGTTTAAAAAGGCTTCAAAATCAGCATAAACAACAAAAGGCACCCTTAATTTACGTTCGTAATTATCGAAGGTAACTTCATTGGTGGGAACGTTTTCATTGAACCAGTTTTTCTTTTTATCTTGTTCTGAAGGTAAATGTGTGCAAACATGGAAACAATCGTTTTTTTGATGTTTCATTAAATTTTCGTGAGTTGTGAAGTTGGATAAGCATCCATCGCAAATATGAACAGCATGCTGTGTATTTGATAATTGCTTAGATACTAATCTAGATAAGTTTTTGATAAAGCAATAATGTCCGTTACTATTTTTGGATATATACAATAAGTTCAAATGGATATCTTTTCTACACTTTGTTAAATGCAATGGTCCTACTATATCATGTTTTTTATTTTGCGAATTGTATTCAATTCCAAAAACGTTTATGCTCATATTATTATTATTTTCAAATTTTGGAATATCCCCCAATTTTATTGGAAAAGTTAAATCTCTAAAATTCAATTTATTTTTATGAACAATATACGATTTAGTACAGTTTGAACGATGGTTTGTTGGGGGTATAATCCTGACAATACTGCCCATCTAAAACATTCTTGATCACTATTTTTTACATTAATAACTGCTTTTTTATTTTGAATATCTCGTGGTAACTCAATATAAGAAGAACCGCGCAACGGATTAAATTTGTTAACATTAACATCTAGATAGTTAAATTTTACTAAACCCCACCCACTGTCTTTTCTTTCAAAGTTAGATAATTTTGTTAATATATCCTTAATCACGGACTCGAAAATTTCATCCTTGTCGCTACTAGTATCAATAATATTGTTACATAATTGGAAATCAAAAGTATTATTGATTTGTTTGCTCTCTTGTGTAAAATCGGCATTTAGAATAAAGTTAACTTTCAATGCAAAATGATTACTAAGGGAACGATCCAATAATGCAAAGATTTTATCTCTATTCTTTTGTAAAATAGTTTCAGGTGTAAAAGGTTGGTAAACTTTTTCATTAAGTAGTATTCTATAAGTGGCCACCCTATTCTTAAACGCATTCTCAATTAATTGAACATCAATCCATTCTAAGTCAGATCTTATAACATTATTTTTATGAAGATTACTGTTTAAATGATTTTTAAAATATCTTTTAGACACTAACTTTTTACATACAGACACATTCAATTTCAGCATTATTATTTGTACTTACAATGACAGAAGGGGTTGGTTTAGATGACGTTGATGATGTAGGCTCAACAGCTAGGCGACTTTTCTTAACAGATACTTCTTCTTCTGTCTCTAAAACTGTAGCCGACCTTTTCAATCCACCTCCTATTTGAGAAGATCTAAAACAACGAAAACATATACATTTATAAATACTCTGATGCGAGATATAATTAAAAATATTTAAATGTTACTTCATTTATACTAACTCAAATCTTTTCGACACTGCTGACAATAGGCTTGCATCATTAAAACACCGTCAATTACATCTTCAGATACAGTTTTCTTCTTGGAATCGTTGATATAATGACCACTACATGGTGTAAAGTATGGTTTAATATCAAAATCTTCCACTAATGTAGAAGGTAACTTATTTTCTGTGTACCAGAGCCTTATACTGTTATGGAAACATTTTAAAATAAATTCTTTACTTAATTGTGCAATCTTGTCACGAGGTAAAGTGGGACCAATATGATAGTAAGTAAAAACCATTTTGGAAATGAACGTCACAAATAAGTATTACAATTATTGAAGCACGGTGGTAAAACACTGAATGATAACAATCTCAGATACCCCGTTTATATATGTGGGCTCTCCCACCTCACCATCAACGTAACAATAAGATCAAGTATCGCCTCGTTAAAAAACTATCCTATTGTTCAGCAGGTAATGGAATAATCGCTACAAGTAGAAACAAGATCCGGTCATAACAAGTTAAAACTCAACATGAACAGGTATTCGTTAAATGGTTTGAACATGCAGGAACATGAATATTTTAAGTGGAAATAACTTACGTCTCTCCGTGACATTGGCTCACAAGTCGGGCGGCTTCATATAACTCTTCATCTAGTTCGATTACTTCACAGAGTCTTATAAGTTCCGCATCATAAACATCACAGTTCAGAGAATCCATTGTCAAACGAAGCCGCCTCCCCACATTGAGTTTCTGCGTTAAGTAATTCAATAAAGAGTATACATTTTATAAAACAAAGAGGGTTATTACATATTAACAAATGTAGTGGACCGACTTAACACTTTTCGTCATTTTTAATGTGAAACAATGCAAAAGAATATCTTACAAGGAAATTTACTTAAATCATAAAAAGGAAAGATAAGAAATGTGAAACACTTTAACACTATCCTACTGCTATCGTTAAAAATTATATTTATCACTGTTTCTTATTATCTATAAAATATTTTACACATGTGTCCTTAGAAGCTAATTGTTTTGTAATATTATATACAATATTTCGCGTATTTTGTAATTCCAAGTCGTCTTCCAACGCAAAATACTTCAGTCTGACGTCCGCGTGCTTCCAGTGTTCCGTGGATGGGATGTTTTTGATTGTTTGCATATCATATATCTCTATTTTAATTAAGTGAGATGAATACGCCCCATCATCTTGTCCAGATGATAAATTAGCCACGCCTTCTGGCGAACTTTTGCTTACATTCGAAGACCGTTTCAAGGTTTTACACTGCTTTTTAGGTCGTTCAAAGAAGCTGTCAATATTATTTCCAGGACGTTTCTTTGCGAGGGCTTGCTTAACTTTGAAACCAGCTGTACCTTCCTCATCGGTTGAATCACCCTGATTTTCCGGGTAGTAATAGTTCTTGAAAGTATTTTCAGAGAACTGAAACAATGAAAGACAATATTTTAAACACTATTAACAATTCTATTAATTAAATACAAAGAACACTAGACGAAACAATATTATAAAAAGGCAATATGGGTTACAGTAATTTAAAAAGAAAAACATACTCACGTCCATTGTTGGATCTGTCTATAAACACTTCACTTTTGAACGCACACTCCACTTCTCTATATACCACACTAGATACAAGGAGCTCTGGTACAGAAGGCTGCCTCTACAGGAATACTTATTCAGCCTCGACTCTCTTTGGCTTTTATACTCGTAATATGTAGAGAGCAGGGGAACGTACCATAAATCTTGTTTCAACCAGTTCATCTTATACCTGAACGCAAACAATAAACTTTTTGTCATTTTACAATACAATAAACATCTATAATAAAGCAACTAAGTTGTTACAATAATAAATTCAAGTCACAAGAATTACCGGTGCGTTAGTCTAAAACATGTTTACACCAGTTAATGCTCTTTGTTAAATATGAATAGAAAGTATCATGCCTTGACATGTTCGTCGAAGGATCTCTTTACCCAAAACCCGAATTATTCAAATAAGCGGAAACAATAAATATATATTATCTTTAAAAATGCACAAAAGACATTTTTATTCACATAGAATTAGCCTTAAACATGTTTTAACCGGTTCTCAGTTTCTCACGTCGTAACAAGTTTATTGAAAGTATGCATTCTCTTAAACAATACACAAGTCATAAAAAATAATAATAGACATAGGTAAGTAAATTATTCAAAGAAGGTACAATAAATAAAGCAATTAAGCAAAAACGCAACTTCACAAAATTACCGAGGTTTATTCAGATACAAAGCATTGAAATATATGTAAATAAAAAAAAGTTTGATAAGATGGGAAATTAACTTTTATTAAGACGTAATCAAAAAATTGACTTATTAATCATATGTACAAATTTGGTAATACAACAAAGAGATGTATGATAGAAATAGGTATAAGATATCATAAATATTCGAGAAAAAGAAAGATACGCTAGATAGGATCGTTAAGTTTAGGTATTTGGATAAACTTAAATGTAACTCAGAAGTTCTTAAGATAAAACGTAATTATAATACATTTCATAAATACCTACATTTATAGAAATAAAAGTAAAAGTAGGTGAAACTCAGTTAGGTTTCATAAAGGTAAGTCTAGACTACTTAGGTTAACTAAGAGTAGGTTTTAATTAAATTTGGTTAGGTTACGAATGGAAAAGTTAGGTATTTTAATTAGGTTAGGTTAGAATCGCAATCCATATGATTACAAAGTTATACTAAAAATTAATTATAAAATACCTATCAGTATGAGACACAAGGAAAAGGTGTGCATGACACTGCCAGGTAGCTGGGTAGGGTAACAATGGTCTAGCGCCGAGTCCAGATCGAACAATAGAAAGGGTCGGTAATCCTTTTGTGACCGTCGTGCACAAGGTTTATTGTGTAAAGAACGTATTCTGTAAATACTAGAAGGAGGCTTCTGAGAGCGTCGAGACCCAGCGCAATGAATCTAAATGGGGGGCTATTAGTTTTTTTTTTTTTTTTTTTTTTTTTTTTTTTTTTTTTTTTTTAGGTTCAGTAAGACCATGGATGGGCGGTGGTGGGGTCCTGGGGGCAGGCCCCAGACCCGGGCTGGTAACGGGGGTACCCTACTACTAGCGAATGAGGTGAAATACTAATTGCGTAGAATTCAGATTGTCCAGAATTGCGAATAGGAAGAAGTGAAATTGGCAAGAACGTCGCATAATCCAGGAATGAAGTGCAACAAAATGGCCTCATCTCAGCGTATGCTATTGAGTATACTCGCAAAAAGCAATAATTACCTTGTTAAAAACCAAATTGCAGCACTTGCAGCTAAAATCAATCACTGAATTCGAACCCATATCAAATTCAACATTTGAGTAAGTACAATCTTAATTAAGTTGCCCGAGCCAGTGATTCAACAAGTAGCACTTCACTAAAGAGAGACCCAGCTGAGTAAATACACTACTTCAATTTCAATATTTAATGGAGTTTGTTTGATTTCGTTGCGTTACTTAAGTTATGAGTTCAATTCGGATTTATATTTTGAAATTAAAATGGAGCCAGCGGTGCTTAGCTATGGAAAAATGATAACACAATGTTATGTCTTTGAAGTGAAAATGTAAGTTTAAATCGATTCCTGTGTAGGTTACATCGTTATAAGTTTCGCCCGCGTCAAAAGGTCTTATTCCGAGTTTCGTCTGTTCGTTGAAGGGTCTCATTTTCGCACCGCTGCTTTTAATGGCGATTCAATTTGATTGCTTCAATCTGCGCACCACTGGAACTCAATAGTATAATATTGTAATAATATTCTTAGAAGAGAATAATGAGAATAAAGGATTTTTATTATATTACGGGCACATTTCTAAAGTTAATCTTATTATAATACGAGTAAATGCCTACGCAGTAGGTACACATTAAAAATATAATTCCATTTGACTTTATGAAAAGAATCACAGTGCATATTAAATAAGTGGCGGTTCGAAGAAAAAGGAATATTTGTAGATCTTTATGGCTCACTTCAAAGAATTTCCATGAAAATCTGCTCCGGAGGGGTCATGAGGATATCTTGCAATAGGCAAACATATTTTACTTAACCACAGCTATTTTACAGTGAAATTAGTTTAGTATAAGCACAAGTATAAGGCATTGTTCATCGTATATTTTAAATATTAGGTTTGTCAGTCATGTAAAATTCATGCTTGCGTGTGAAAATTAATTCCCTCCTGCTTAAAAAGAAACGATCTGTGTTTCCACGCGACCCAAGTACCTAACCCCATCAAGTGAAGTGCAATTCTGAATAGCCTGTTTCCTGGTAGACTACAGACTAGATATATTGATATCTGAAAACTTATATCGGTGCGAATAAGTACCAAATAAGACGGTAAGCAAGCAGAGGTCAAGTAGCGATGAGTGTTTTATATATGTTAGATACAAGCCAGAGGCTCGCTCACTGGACTGGCGTCATTTATTCCGGGATGAGCGCGTGTCGATTCCGACGCGTTTTTACGTGGTGATTGATGGTTCTAGTTACGTCGAGTAACGTTTACGTTTGAAACGTCGGACTGTAACATCCCTAAGTAGAAAAATAATCCTACTAGAGCAGGGCTAGGCATTTACTCAGTCCAAATCTGTAGCCGCATTTATAAAATATGTAAATTACAATTAAAAATAACTATCAGATTACTTAGGTGCGTGTTTAGTAAGACAGTCTTCAACTTTGCAAGGAAATCATAACTTAATTATTTTAAAGGCCGACAACACAGACAAACAAGCAACGCAAATATTTAATCATAAATCGAAATACGTCTAATCTCACGAGTTATGTAATTTGTCAGTAGGCGTAACTGGCGGTTGACACTAAACAGGAAGCTTCAAACGGCTCACCTGATATTATTCGGAAGTCCCTTTGAAATCTAACTCATTCCGAAGTTTCGGAGAAAGCCCAGCCGGGCCGGGTCAGCCGACTTCGGAGTTTTGAGGTATTCATTTTCTATTCGAATCTGTATATAATAAAATGTTAGTTTCATTTCAACTTGTTGCTTGTCTTGATACGTAAGATTACAATTCTCAGCTTGAAATAAGTTAATGACCATTAAACATGTTTTCTTTTTCATCAAGGTCTTGCCTAAAATACATAAAGGGTTTTTCCCTTGACTGAAATGTGTCAAGTCCAACTTAAAGTTAAAATGATGATCCTTATACCGTGGGTCTAGTGAAAAAAAACCGGCCACGTGCGAGTCGGACTCGCGCACCGAGGGTTCCGTACAAACCTGCATTTGATATGAATTTCAACTTGATAGCTCTACGCGTTCATGAGGAAAAAAGTAATAAGTTTATATTTATTAAAAAATATATATTTTGTAATGTAACTAAAAATTTAAGGTTTTCGGAATTTTTCCTTTATGTGTGCTATAAAACGTTGCTTCATGCCAAATTTCAAGATTCTAGGTCGACTGGAAGTACCCTTTAGGTTTTGATTCCCTTGCGAGTACTTGCGAGTTTCAAAATATGCAGCTTAAATTGCTGTTTCTTTTGATTACGTTGAAGTTTGATTTTGTTACAGCTTAAAGGTATTATAGACCTGAGTATTTGGTATGAATTTCAATTTAATACCTCTACGCGTTTATGAGGAAATGGGTAGTAAGGTTAAAATTATTAAAAAAAAATATATTATGTGATGTAACTAAAAATTTATGGTTTTCGTAATTTTTCCTTTATCTATGCTATAAGACGTTGCTTCGTACCAAATTTCAAGATTCTGAGTTCACGGGAAGCACCCTGTAGGTTTTGATTCCCTTGCAAGTGTCGAAAATTTGCGGCATAAACGGCTGTATCTTTTGATTGCGTTGGCTTAGAAGTTTGATTTTTTCACAGCTTCAAGGGACAGTAGACCTGAGTAATTGATATAAATTTCAGCTTCATACCTCCACGCGTTCCTGAGAAAAAGGGTCTTGACAGACGGACGGACGGACGGACAGACGGACAACAAAGTGATCCTATAAGGGTTCCGTTTTTTCCTTTTGAGGTACGGAACCCTAAAAGGAAATATTTAGGTGGGACTTGTGCCCTTTTTCACCGAGTTAATTTGAGTTATACCCTTTTTCACTAGACCCACAGTATTTATATGTCGGAGAATGACCAAAATGCGGTTTAAGATACGTTTTATGACGCTATATTTGACAAATAGAGCAAACAAGGGTTTTACAACTTTGTACAACCTGGCTGGTATTCGACTGAGTTCTGCCAAAACGTCACAGAGGACGCTACTGTCTAAAAGAATACAATCGAAAAACAGATGATGAACAGATGGTTGGAGGCTGTCAATCGATCTGCAGGAGAAAATGGTTGAGGAGTGCTGGCGTTGTTGGAGATTCTTCACAGAGACAACGGTTCTGGTATGATACGCCCACGATCCGACATATATTTAAACGCACTACTTTGTGCTAAGCCTCATAGGCTTTAAGAGCAGAGCTGTGTAACATTTATCCAGGCAGCGTAATCTCGTCGACAAATCAGCCGTGTCAACATAACGCAGAACATAAAATTAAGCCAATTAAGCCGTGATCAAGAGGCTGAGCCTTATGACTTATAAATTTCTTCGTAAGGACGTGGCAGGCGGGCATCGAAAATGGCAAAGTGGTGTCAGTGACAAATTAGTGAACGGATACGAGCCTAGAGCGCGTGATACAAACTCTTTAACAGATCGAGTCGTAGTGTTTCACCGAGGCGCATCAAACGCTATTCAGTCGAATTTATATGTCGCCTTATCCTTAACTTTAAAATCTTCGGTTGTGCCCTAATGCCGATTAATTACCTAATTACAGCAGATAAGGGCGCGATCCTGACGCTTTCGGGGGCGGGGTGGGGGATTAGTGTGAGGTAAACTCGCACCACATTCACATCACTATGATATCCTTAGTGATGTACTCAAGCGGCGGACAAGTAATGAAAGGCAGCCAGTTAATTTACTTTAACCGCTCTAATATATACTTGTGTACTACAGGATTATTCTGCAGCTACTGTGTAAAAAGTTGAATCCTTAATGGACTGATTTAACCACACTCCAAAATCCATGGCAATTGAAAAAAATAAGAGACAGTCGGTGGGTTTTCAAAACGATGCGGTACGACTCGTACCAGTATACCGACGCATTATGATGACCCCGGGACACGGATCGGATCTAACTTCTTGTAACGGCTTTGAACCTGTACTTATACGATCTTGACAATCTTTATTCATCAAGGAGATCGTCAAGATCGTATCAATACCAGTTTAAAATGACCAAGAATCGGGCCCCGAGATGCCTTAAATATGAAACCGTTCAATTTATTAGTGAAATTTATGGCGAAGTCCTTAACCAAGCCCGAGCCAGATAACGAACCCGCGGAAGTGCCGGATTAATCAACGTCATTTTACCCGACGAAGTGATGAATCTTTAGAATGAATCGATATCCTAAATAGGCTACTAGACTCATATCGAATTTGGCCCAACAAATGATTGTCTTCTGTAGTATTTGACATAAATAACAATATTTATAGATTTTGGGTATTAAAAGCGTATGATGACTACGTATTTTCGATTAAAAATGTGTGTAATTTTTTTATTACACCGAAAACGCTTGCAGCGATGTAGTGACGTCATCGAATTCGAACCTTACTGCATGTCAAAACCACGTCAAAACAAACACTGACATATTGAACTTTCTGCCTTCATATTTAAAAAGTCAGAAAATGTTGTTTTCGAGTAGAATGACCTGATACACAGATAATGTATAGATTAACAGGACTGTGTTGTTTTCGCCTGATTACGTAAAAGTATACTTTAAAAATATTTTTTGCTGTTTTTAAGTCATAATAAAATATTATAATATATATATTTAATCATTAAAATGAAATAGGGTATAAATTAAATATTACACTATTGAGAATAAAAAATCTTAAACTATACTTATATAAATAAATAAAAAAAAAACCTAAAAACTACCCTCAAGGCCCTGGCCTCATATGATATTTTTTTATTTCGGTTAATTGGACAGTACTTAATCATATAAGACAGACTTTAAAAAAAGGTCAAGTAGCCTATTATTTAAATGTATTAGTTTTTGCTCACAGTTTGGAGAAAAAATTAAAGTACCTATAAGGTAACAATGTGAAGTGAGAATCAAACAAATCAACTCATAACAAGCAGCCGGCGTATTATGATTCCAATTTTATCACTTATCCACGTGGATAAGACATCTGTCACTCTCACACTGACATACTTGCTAAAGCGTGACGGATGCTTTATCCACATAGATAAGTGATAAAATTGGAAGCATAATACGCCTGCTGCTCGAAAAATAACAATTTGTCTGGGAATGGCAAGGAGCGCTACAAAAGAAATATTCATATAGTTTTTATTGTTTTAACTTTATTATAAAATATGTGTATTTAAGTTTGTAGTTTTTTAAGCATTCGTCAGTTTTTGTTTGACTTGTAAACATTATATTTAATTAAGTTGAATAAAAAATAGTAAGCACCAAATAGGTACTTGTAATAAACAAATACATGTTATTTTTGCTGAATCAAATAAACGAAAAAAGAAATTGAAATCCTCCATAACATTTAATTTGTTTGTAGCAATGTTTGTTTCCCATTTGTGCCATTACGCGTACATGACGCTGCATGTTCGATATGGCACCGTTAATTGGGGAACAATGCAGCGCCGCTGCGAGCGGCTCGCTCCACATTTGAATCTAAATTAGGACGGATTTGGACCATCAATTTTGCCAACAATGTTGCTGATGCACGTATTTAACATTTTAAAAACCTAATTATAAACTGTCGACCAAGTCCTTGCACTGAAAAAGGCGGCTATTTGAAAAATGTAGGGCTCACAGGCATTAATGTCAATAATTAACATGAGTGTTGTTACGGGTTACTACTACCTGTAGAAGTCGACTATGGAACATTTGGGAAATCGGTTAAATTGTGGCGTAAGCGTCGTCCGCTGATAAAGAATATCTAAATGGTAAAAAAATACATTCTAAAAGCTACTTATCGAGAAAAAAATAAATGCTAAAAATGGAATGGGAGAAATATGCAATTGGACAAACCGATTCCAGAAAATAAGTACGGTACACGCTGAAGGAAACAACGATATTTTCATATTTTTGCCCTGGTCACTGGTTCGTAAATAATTATAAAGCCATAATTGGCCGGATTCTCCAGTAAAACGAAGCATTCAACGTAACTTAAAATGAATAATTATCGAGCTTTTGATCCACCCGAATCTGAATAAGTTTTGAAAAACTCATCGGTGTCTGTCAAAATTTTACCCTGAGGACTTTGAATTGAACATCCGGGGCCACCACAGCTTAAAAACCGTAGAGATTTATGATTTTAATTTCATACTCATATTGGTTTCATTTAATATTGTCTGTATCTCTCTAAACCCAAACGTGAGAAAACTTACGAGACGCGAAAATGGCCGGCCCGCCGGCCTAAAGCCGGCTTCACCAATATAATAAAACGATCACTTGTGATTGGTTGTGAAACTAAACCAATTACAACCTTTATAGCTTCATGTATGAGCTGAAGTTAGTGCTGGCCACGTCGAGTCTTTGGAGTCTAACTTCTTTTTTTTTTTAATCTGTTTTTTAGCTTATATGGAGCCTTGGTCCATGGGACTATGCCGGCTCCGTTAGGCCACTTCATATTATTACATATTCATGTTGGTACAAACTCATTATAAAAAACAGGTCAAAACAAAAGTAGAAAAAAAAACAACCGAATTTGTATATTTATCTATAAAAGAAACTATAATACAAATTCTAGTCTAACTTCAAGACTTAAATAAGACTCGATTCGGTAACCGGATCTCCGGCAGTTGACTTGACATTTACTTATATATGAACTCCATTCTAAGTAGGTATTCGTATATTTTTAAGTTTTAGGAATCATTTTTCAAACATTCATTAAATACAACCAAACGGCCATATTTTTAATGATGTTTATTAAAAAACTTACATTCATAATTTCCTATACAAAACTCTAATGGGATGGTTGCGATGTTATACTAATGGTTGTCTTGTTAATATTAGCCATGATATATTAGTCAGATTGCGCTCGATGATCTTTTTTCTTTTCTCTAGTGTAGAATCAGACGAACTTTAATTTAGTTTATGTATCCAAGACTCGTAAAACAGTCCTTGAAATCTTGTGAGTTGTGAAGCTCAAGCGTTGCCCAACACTAGCAAACGTATCTCCCAGGTGAAAGTTTTTATGACGACACTAGTATAACCGATCAGACTCATCTGATACATTTATACTGAGAAAATCTATACAATAGTGCACGGTACATTTAAAACACTCTTCTGGTTTTTATGGCAATCTACAACGCGTTTTTGAGAAATACCAAATTGTAACTAACGACAATACATAATACCTAACTTAAAAAAGTTAAAGTCTATGAGAAAAATTTGCTACTTATGAACAAGTGTCGCATTCATGAGTTGCCTAGTTTATCTCCTAACGGTACTTTACACGGGCCAACACAATTGCCAGCAATCCACATACCATTGCCGCGTTTGTTCAATACGCACCATTAACTATGGAGCAAACGCGGCAATAGTATGTGAATTGCTGGCAATTGTGTTGGCCCATGTAACAGCACCTTAAGGGTGTCCAAATAATAAGCTCCCTAATATTGTATGTAGAGGTACATATGTGCATGTAGGTCAGTGCCTACGCGGGGTTATGCGGCCTAAGCGACGACGAAGCAAACCGAGTTAGCTATCAATGAATAAATTTCCCGAGCGCTCGACGCGACACCGGCACCGCTCCTCGACGTCACGAGCAACCGATCGCGATATGGGAAGAGTGTTAATTGCATGTTAATATGCCGTGTTAATAAACTGGAGCTAATTACGAACACATTAAGTTACGAATGTAGTGCGAAAAGGGTTTCTTTCGTAATTTTTCGGAAACATTTGTATTTGTCATACTAGTTCATAATCATAATCATAAATATTTTATTTGTAAACATAGGTACATACAGATCTTACATGGAGTTGTGTCAGTGTCGCTATGCTTTGCCTCTAGGCATACAAATATTTTTTTGTGGCGATTGAGCATGCAGCAAATATTAAACAAATAAGACCTGAGACTAAACCTAATCTTAATGATATTCTACAATTCAGAATCGGAGAGAAATTCTTTAATAGAATAGTAGGCTTTCCTTGCCAAAAATTTAAATAGACTTTTTTTAAAATCTACTATGTCACCTAATTCTAGTATGTTGTTTGGTAATTTATTGTAAATCTTAGGTGCCATACCGAAAATACTTTTCGCAAATACGTTCAGTCAATCTTGTACTGAGACTCTTACATCTTGTACATCTTGTGTCTTGTACATCTTGTACTGAGACTGACTGAAATAGCATGACACGTTCGTACGTTTCCGTAACAATACGAAGGCAAATCTTTGCGCACTACATCTGTATTGCGTAAAATATACTTTTTAGAAAAAATATTCCCTTACATTCGCAAAACTGAGAAATGTGTGTAGATGAGATGGTCTCTACACATTGTAAGAATCAGTGAAAGAAGGCTGACAAAGAGGGAGGGAGTTAGAGGTAATGAGTTAGAAGTAGAAGCCGGAGTAGGAACGGGTAGACCTCGGTGGACTTTCTCTAATCTAATCGGGGAAATCTTGAAGGCAAGGCTGTCAGGAACACCTTTCTTCGGCGTGCGTGTATGAAAGAAGCAAGAGAGGTAGGCGCTGGATCGAAGCAAGTAGAAATTCGAGGTCGATGTTCGAGGCATTGCCCTCCGCGAAATAGGTGTGATATACGTACACATTGTATATAACTTTATAATATATATGAAAGATGACAAAAAAAATCACCAAGTAATAACCTAATTTAAATATACAAATCTAAAATCCAAGTCACTTGACAGCAATCTAGCTCCAGTATCGCTAATGCAGCTCCAAGTTTGATGGATCACCGGCGGGCTGGTCTAGGCTCCATCATTACTCATTCCGACTTGGATTTCATTCAATTATAAACTGCGCAATGTGACAAACAAGATTTGTTATGATGATTATAAATACTTAGGCAAACCGATTAGTATTTTATAAATATTAATTGTTACAAAATTCCAGCTCCTGTCTCACTCAAACAAAAACATTAAATATCCATCAATATACGTTTATATGTTTCAAATATTTTTTTATCTAGATTAAGTTGAATTGATTAATCATAGAGTTTTTACAAGCCCTGTAGCCACCCCCTGTGTCCATCAGTCCATTGCATTGTCATCTGACATACACACTTATATGTGATTACTGTTCAGGCAAATCGAATTGAAAAGTGGGCTTAATTTTGATTAAAAAGATTGTACTAACATTGCAAG
Organism: Leguminivora glycinivorella; assembly: GCF_023078275.1. Lineage (NCBI taxonomy): Eukaryota > Metazoa > Arthropoda > Insecta > Lepidoptera > Tortricidae > Leguminivora > Leguminivora glycinivorella. The sequence goes on from NC_062982.1 coordinate 24,286,777, forward strand.
TTATAATTAAAAATAAATATTCCAAATTTCAAAGCGATAGCATAAGTAGTTCTCGAGATATTTAGTAATGTGACAGACAGACAGACAGATATACGGACAGAGCGGCACCATAAGGGTAAACCCTAAAAAACTCAACGAGGATGCGGAGTTTAAGCGGCAACGCGCATGTAACACGTTTGGAGTTGCAAGCGTCCATAAGCTACGAAGACTATTTACCACCAGGTGGACAGTATGCTTGTTTACCAACGTAGTATTAACAAGGTACTGAAATAAATAAAAAACCCATAATCCCAACGCAGCAAATTGAAAATGAATAGGAGACTCGGTTAAAAACTCAATTTTTCAGTTTCCTGAGCAGAAGTAGTATCCCGGTATAAATGGGTATCATTAATCACAGTCGCTGATCGCCGTCTGGAGCCCGTCTCCTTATTCCGACAGCTTTCCAGACATTTACTCAAACAAACCGATATAAAATAAAATTGCAAATCTATCACGTTCCGTAGCATTTCGCAGCTTTCTCTCTTTCTCGCTCTTCCGTGTTGGTGCGACAGAGCCATTTTAGTTTCATTCGCCACGGAGCGGTAACGATTGAGCCTTTAGTTTGATGCGTAGACCGGATCCAATTCATATCCTATAATCCTATAATCAAAGTTTCTTACTTACTTACTTATACGCGTTGGTTTATTGAAACTTGTTCTTGGTAAGCGGCACCGTAACAACCATGTAAATAGGGATCAGGATAGCGCAGCCGCAGATCTTCGAGACAGGCGAAAGCAAGATTGTATGCTGCAGTTTGTTCCAATCTGTATATTTCAGTTGTAGAATGAGCTAGGTACCTTCCAACGTAAACTGCGCTATTGACATGGGGTTCTTCAAGAAGCAGTAATTTAGGATTCTCAAAGGTCGGGAATGTATAAGTGGCTCACCTGATGTTGCCTATGTCCATGGGCGGTGACGTCTGCTTCCCATCAGACGGCTCGTCTACTTGTTTGCTGCCTATATCATAAGAAAAAAGAGATCCAAGAAATGGTCTGGAGCCCATTTTTCAAAACTAAAAGTTACAAGTTACAAGCGGGAGTCTCCTTCCAACTTGTCATATTTAGACACTAGCTTTTACCCGCGGCTTCGCCCGCGTAATAAAAGTATTCTTATTGAAACGTTTACAAAAAATAAGATTTTCATTTGGATCCGTAGGTTTCTTTGTAGGTACAGATGTCCGCGATTATTTTGATTAAGGTAAAGCGGGGCAATTCTCGACTGGAGGGCCATTGTAACTGATCTATTTGCTGTACGGTCCGGTTTTGGCTGACTGTACCTTACACATATTACTATTGCTTTAAAATAAATTCTTGCAATGATTGTAGAATTGTTACAAAGCGACCACAGCGTAGGTAGTAGGTACGAATATGTATGTATTTTACCTATTTAAATATTTATACTGGGGAAACTTCATACAACCCACATAGCCAGTATCTCGACGCTATTGTCGGTAGGGTAGAAAGTACTTCCTTGCATTATCGCTTACAATTTTTTCCATTTTGCTTATACTTATTGCAAACGTAAACATATAAAAGGCAAGCAAACAACGATCTTCTTACAGCACATTGAATGTAATAGTTATTACGGATGCAGGATACTCGCCGATGCCTACTTACTAATACCTTCCCACTGAGCCACCTGTATTTTATCCCCGTCCCCGTCCCCTATTTCTATCCCTATCCCTATCCCTAACCCTATCCCGTTCCGTCCCTGTCCCTGTCCCTGTCCCTGTCCCTGTCCCTGTCCCTGTCCCTGTCCCTGTCCCTGTCCCTGTCCCTGTCCCTGTCCCTGTCCCTGTCCCTGTCCCTGTCCCTGTCCCTGTCCCTGTCCCTGTCCCTGTCCTGTCCCTGTCCCTGTCCCTGTCCCTGTCCCTGTCCCTGTCCCTGTCCCTGTCCCTGTCCCTGTCCCTGTCCCTGTCCCTGTCCCTGTCCCTGTCCCTGTCCCTGTCCCTGTCCCTGTCCCTGTCCCTGTCCCTGTCCCTGTCCCTGTCCCTGTCCCTGTCCCTGTCCCTGTCCCTGTCCCTGTCCCTGTCCCTGTCCCTGTCCCTGTCCCTGTCCCTGTCCCTGTCCCTGTCCCTGTCCCTGTCCCTGTCCCTGTCCCTGTCCCTGTCCCTGTCCCTGTCCCTGTCCCTGTCCCTGTCCCTGTCCCTGTCCCTGTCCCTGTCCCTGTCCCTGTCCCTGTCCCTGTCCCTGTCCCTGTCCCTGTCCCTGTCCCTGTCCCTGTCCCTGTCCCTGTCCCTGTCCCTGTCCCTGTCCCTGTCCCTGTCCCTGTCCCTGTCCCTGTCCCTGTCCCTGTCCCTGTCCCTGTCCCTGTCCCTGTCCCTGTCCCTGTCCCTGTCCCTGTCCCTGTCCCTGTCCCTGTCCCTGTCCCTGTCCCTGTCCCTGTCCCTGTCCCTGTCCCTGTCCCTGTCCCTGTCCCTGTCCCTGTCCCTGTCCCTGTCCCTGTCCCTGTCCCTGTCCCTGTCCCTGTCCCTGTCCCTGTCCCTGTCCCTGTCCCTGTCCCTGTCCCTGTCCCTGTCCCTGTCCCTGTCCCTGTCCCTGTCCCTGTCCCTGTCCCTGTCCCTGTCCCTGTCCCTGTCCCTGTCCCTGTCCCTGTCCCTGTCCCTGTCCCTGTCCCTGTCCCTGTCCCTGTCCCTGTCCCTGTCCCTGTCCCTGTCCCTGTCCCTGTCCCTGTCCCTGTCCCTGTCCCTGTCCCTGTCCCTGTCTCTATCCCTATCCCTATCCCTAACCCTATCCCGTTCCTGTCCCTGTCCTTGCCCCTGTCAAATTATCATGTTAGGAGGTGAACTATAAAAAATCCTTTCTTAGTGCTCCTCTAAGGAACTTCCGTGTTAATTTGAAATCTCTTGAACCAGAAGTAAAGATAAAAACTAAAGCTATACTTATGGCTATTTTGGATATTTTAACCTCATTGCACAACAACAGGGGAGAAAATTTCTTTTCCACCTCATTAAATTTTAAAATCGTTGTATTTATCGTGATCAGCGACCCGATAAACCATAAAAACGATACCCATATTGTGCTTTTGACTTTACCCCCTTTGCACCCCTTTAGGGGTCAAATTTCTTTAGAAATCCTCCTATGAAGTTTCGAATAAAATAGTCAAACTAATCTTGTTTCCCCATACAAACTTTGAACCCCCTTTTCACCCTTTTAAGAGGAGAATTTTGAAAAATCCTTTCTTAGTGCTCCTCTACGCCATATAAGGAACCTATGTACCAAATTTGAAATCTCTAGGACCAACAGTTTCGGCTGTGTGTTGATATGTCAATCAGTCAGTCAATATCTTCTTTTATATATTTAAACCCCATTGCACCACAACAGGGGAGAAGGTATTTCACTTCCGCCTCGTTAGATATTAAAAACGTTGTATTTATCGTGATCAGCGACCCGATAAACCATAAAAACGATACCCATATTGATTTTTTGACTTTATCACCCCCTTTTCACCCTTTTAGGGGTTAAATTTTCAAAAAACCTGAAACACGTATTCAGTCATATGTCTTAAGGAATCTTCCTGTGAAGTTTCGAATAAATTAGTCAAACTAATCTTGTTTCCCCATACAAACTTTGAACCCCCATTTGACCCCCTTTGGAGGTGAATTTTGGAAAATCCTTTCTTAGTGCTCCTCTACACTATATAGGGAACCTACGTGCCAAATTTGAAATCTCTAGGACCAGCGGTTTCGGCTGTGCGTTGATATGTCAGTCAGTCAGTCAGTCAGTCAGTCAGTCAGTCAGTCAGTCAGTCAGCTTCTTCTTTTATATATTTAGAAGATTGACAACCGTGTATATAGTAACTTACCTTCGAGAAATGGGCCCCGGGACCAGAGCGACAAACACTTCGTTTTCTATGACGATTGATAAGAATAGATGATCACGTGTTGATTCTATTAGTAAGCTGCAAGATTGGAGCTGTCCACACTTTGTAGGCTATTCTGTCTTATAGAATCAAGATAAGTAGTTCTAACAGCCGTTAGCATTTATGTCCGACATGTCCACATGTCACGTTTCACACTATCCTATCCGATATACGAGTAGGTAGGATGTCAAAGACGTCGCCTTTAGAATAGAATATAATTAATTTCTTCGCAAACGCACAAATAAAAGGAAAATTATAAAAGCAAAAAAAAATATTTTTATGTATATTTACTATATTTATATATGTATATATATATATATTACTATATGTATATTTATACTAGCTAAATTGTATTACCGAAAGACAAGTTGTTCGAAAACTAACGAAGTGCGGGAAGTTCGCAGTATCGAGTCACAAGAACTCTTAATTAAGCCAAGTTCCAAGTTCAATCCGCGCCCACGCGGGACGGAACTACCTAACAAGATACTGTTTTAAACAGGCTTTCCTTTGGGTAGCTGCTAGGTTGTTTACCAAACTATACATATAACGGGTTAAGAATTTCACTACCTTTCCTTTTGTGTGTGTCTTAGAAAACAACTTAGGCCTGTAAGTTCCGGTGGCGGCTGGTGAAAATTTCTGCTAGGCAACACTGAGCATAAATAAGTCTTAACATTAAGGTACTTTACTAGTAATTAATTTTAGGCAAGCCGGTGGGAATCGGCTTGTATGGACCAGCCGCTGCTGGTAGGTTCACTAGTTGATGTGGGCGATGGGCGATGGGATGGTTTTCGCTCCTTACGCTTTCCTAGCATTCTTCATACATGCTCTTTGGTTGAAGTTGATGTTTTGAAAAGAAGTGGCCCGCCGAGTTTCTTGCCGGTCCCATAGTGGATACCCCCCTCCCAACTGAGGGGGGACTGAAATCTTCTCGAGGCTGAGGCGTAGGGTTAGAGCCGGCGTAATTTTATTTGACGTTCATATGCGCATTGTAATATGCCTACTTGAAAAATAAATATTTCAATTTCATTTTTTTTCATTTCATTTTTCATTTGTGGATTTGGGCCTGTAGTAGTCAACAGTACAATCCATCGAATCGATCACGTTTCATGACGAACGATATGCAGCTGTCTGTGTCGCACTAATACAAAAGAGCGTCAGAGGTAGATAAATACGATTCGGTGCAGTCTGAATCATTGTAGTTACTATTAGCTACGTGCCACCATGATGTGAGCAGACATATTAAAGCGCAAACGGGTTTAAACACCGCAATACGGGAAGGAATGATGTAACACCGGAACTGAGGTGCACAGGAAGACGTGTCACATTCACACGGATGTGTGCGAGTATAAGTGCGCCGATTATTTTCTGCTGTCAACTTGTCAGAAACCGCCGCAGTCGCAGTAGTCAGACTAGGAAGCTGTTGAGGAGACTTGTCACACCGAGGCGAAAGTGTAACCTCAATATTATGTAGAACAATATTTTGATTGTAGGGATCGAAGGGAAGCATTATGCACCTATCCATACTAATACGAGTATTATAAATGGGCAAGTGTGTGTGTCTGTTTGTTTGTCCGTCTTTTACGGCTAAACGGAGCGACGAATAGACGTGATTATTTGAATGAACATAGTTGAAGGGACGGAGAGTAACATACTCGTAAGCTACTTTGTTACTCTTTCTAACCCCCCACTTCCCTAAAATGGAGGGAGGAAGTTTATATGGAGCATTCCGCAATTATCGGTTTTAACGCGGGCGAAGCCGCGGGAAAAGCTAGTATTTCATAAATGCGAAAAGGATTGAATACAACCTAAAATACGTGGCTACTTTGGATTTAAGTTGAATAGTAGGTACCCAATTATAATATTAAAAACAGTATAAATTATTTATGACGGTCTAAATAATAATTATATAGTAGGGAAAATAATGAATTCGACCGTAGCGTTACCTAGCTAATAAAATCTTGGTTGCGATACTTGTGATTAGGTTTAGGACATAATTGAGCATAGAATATAGATAAGATTTATTTTAAATGATAGCATTATACCCCATATGGGGTAAAATGCCAGTAAATTAACTCTATAATATTGATAACCCTAATTTATTTTGGGTTTTAGCAGTTACTGAGAGTTAGCTATAAATATAAAAATACCATGATTTATATGATTTCTGTTTCTAGGTAAAGAGAATTAATTTCGACTGAGTAGCGCATAAACTCGTATACGATTCTCGCATACGTGTTTTGTTTCCACGGAGACATATACAAACATCAAAGGCGAGGCGATTATCGCCTCCTCCCGTGCGATATCGTATGCATATACTCCAATTGCTAATTCGAGTCCAAAAAAACTACTACGATGTTGCCACTGCAATAAAATGTTTGTAAAATAGTATAATCCTTTTTTATAAAAACACACGCCAAGATAAATTATTTACTATTTATTTCAATCCTTTGATTTATATATTTAATAGTCTTTTATTATTTACATAAATACTAGGACGCTCGATTTTTTTTCTTTTTTTCCGTGATTTTTAGTTGTAAAGTTGGTATTGCGCTTGTATCACTTCAGGTATCAATAACATTTGGTGCTATATTTTGCGGTATAGAACAAACTATTGATGATATAGATATTGTGACCAATTTTTTATACATATATTTTACAATCAGCGAAATAGTGTATAGTGGGCTTTATGGTTGCCACGGCCGCCATTGTTTTGGAAGCGGCCATGACACCATGGTCTGTCAAACTTTATTTGAATTTATTATTATGTATGATACACAGATATACAGACTACATCTCTGATATATGATAGACAGACGTTAATATGCAAGTAGCGCTTTATTGACAACGGACACTTATGAACCTATAGATAAAAAATGGCACATGTAATGATCTATTGTTTTACCTTAAAGAGAGTATTTGTAAGTATGTAAGTAAGTTTGAGTAATGTTCTTCAATTAATGGTTCCAAATCTCCTGAGGAGTCTCAGAGATACATTGGGCACTCGTTCAATACGCTAAGGAAATACCTTTCGTGAGCCCCTGACTTCGCCACGCGCCATTCTGAGAGCCAGTTCAGGTACTACCCTTCAGCAATAACATTCTAATATTGGTAATGGGTTGTTAGACTCCAATGACTAATTTAATAAACATTGGCGAAAATTGCACCTGACTGAGACAGGGCATCTTTAGTGCATACATTTGTCTGGTTTAAGTTTTAATTAGCAACGTGAATGAAGGTGATGTTGATTGTCACAAATACACATAATATAATGTGAATTACTAACATTTATCAGTAGTGGCGACCGGTGGAACTAATTTGACGTATGAGAATTAAAACAAAAAAACTAAAACGAATTTTCTTCACAATTTTATCATCAAGTATTCTTGGATTTCTTACGTGCCAAATAAAGAATGTAGAAGGTTGGCGAAACCTGAAAAGTATTTTGACAGTGACATAAGTGACATTGACAGCTGTGACATTGACGTATCTGTCGTAGTTTTTTTGGACTCGAATTAGCAATTGGAGTATAGTTTACATGATACGATATTTTTTCTCGTACTTCGATAATCGTACGTTCGAGGCGAGAAACTCGTGCCATCTAAATGGGGCTTAAATGAGGACTTAGTATAAGAGTTTTTTTTAGCTACTGTAGTGTTTTTTTTTAACCTGCATTAGTGTCCTACTGTGTTTTTTTAGCCTGCATTAGTGTCCCACTGCTGGGTAAAGGCCTCCCCTCTCTTCCTCCACTCGACCCTATCACTCGCATGTTGTTTTACTATTAAATATTTGGAACGGTGTAAAAGCGTCCTCTGAAGTCACAGTTTAATTCCCCGGAACGCTCTACGTACCAAATACACTACGCCTAAGATGAAACAAGAGCTAAATAGATACTAGATAGACAGGTACACCATACTATAAGCCTGAGATGGCGCCTGCCCCACGTCACTCCATTGCTCCCGGGCTCCCGATTACATCAAAAGGGATACTCAGGAGGCCTGGATCATGAATTTTGATCTTGTGAATAGTTAATACGATGATGCTATCATTACTATCTTGTTCGAAGATATTACTTTAGTTTTCTGGGTATACCTACTACCCAGAAAACTAGTAATATCTTCGAAAGAGGAAATCGTTTTTCTGGTCCTGCCGATGCCAATATAGGTTTTTGTATTTATTATGAAGTCCTAAATAATAAATAAATTCTGCGTAATAGATGGTTATGTTTTACCTCCCTCTGTGGTCATATTTTAGTTGTGAAATGATATGATTTTGCTCCGAAACGAATGCGCAATAATTTAGTTCCATGTGTATTTATTTAACAATGTTCACGGAGCTTTACATTTGGGTCGGGGTGACAATCTCGTGTTGATTAATTAAATTAATGTTTGCTCTGTTTAATAAGATTTAATGTATGCCCATACACTATCCGTGAAATAAATAGCAGCAGAAATAGATATGTACCTACAAATATTGTCTTCCCAATCAACTTTATTTTTGTAGGTAGTTTGTTAATAATATATAATATTTAAAAAAATTCACATGTCCCCTTTTTCAGGGCTTCTATCATAAATCACAGGAAGCGATAGGAGGCAAAGGAGCAGACAAGTCGCCTGATGGTAAGCGATCACTGCCGCTCATGGACACTCCAAAATATTAAGGGCGTTGGGGGAGGGGAAGGTGAGTTTTCTTTAAGGTTTGAAGGTACCTATAGTTTTAACAATATTACCCCAAACAACCACAACCAAACCAACAATCAAACAACCAGAACAACTAAATTCCGTCCTAATCCGTTTTGAGATGGTTAAGAGATCGAATCGTATGGATTAATAGACCATCAGACCGACATACTTTCCATTTACAATATTACGATAGTAAGCATAATATTATTAGGTATTTCGTAACTTAGGCCTAACCAACCCGGGCTGTCAGCGGGTATGAAAAAGGTCTACAATAAGGTTTACGCGCGCAAACTCAAACACACGGGTCAATTGGGTGTGCCCTCGGGTTTATCAATCTTCTTATGAAAAGGGTTTCAGCTACTTGTGTTTTAATAACTTCTGAACCTTCAACGGATCTCAAGGACGAAAAATGATTAGGAAACAATATAGGTACAGTCAGCCAAAAAAGTGGTTTACCACTTTTCGACCTATATGTTTTAAAATAGAGTCGAAAAGTGGTAGACCATTTTCTTGGCTGACTGTACCTATTTATAATAGGTATTATTTATATTGTATCTACATACAAAATTAATTTATTTTTATTCCACGTCGTTGATAAATAGATATTATCATATTACTGTATACTTGTGGCATAACACTGTCTCCTTCGCGATCGGTGTGGGCACGAAGCGCTCTTCTCTGGATGGTGCTCGCTGCATGCGACCGTCCCATTGGAGGCTGCTTGACCTATCGACACTCAGCCGCGAGAGTAACTGACAAGAGCCAGGAAGGTCAGGTTACAGTGATGCACGTTCAACTCTGATATTACTGTATACTTGTGGCATCACCATCCCCTCCACGGCCTCCCTTCTCAGCTCTGAAACAAACAAATATGCTGACACGCAATAATGTGTTATCCCATATGAATTTTGCAATAAAATGTCAACTTTAATCGTAAAATTTTTGATGGCACATTATTGCGTATCAGCATCCAAATGTCAGGCTTATTATTGATCTTTGCCGAAGCGCTGTCAACTGAATGGCGCTCGTTGCATGCGACCGTCCCATTGGAGGCTGCTTGACCTGGTACTCGACACTTTGAGCTCGGAGAGGTAACAAGAGTCCGGAAACTCCGGAAGGTCCGGTAACAGTGCTTTACATTTATTGGGATTGTGATGATAAAATGTTTTTTTTTTTTATTATTTAAACTACCTAATATGTAATTGCCTCTCTTAACTGGCTATGATTTCCTGTGAACGTAACTGAGGGTCAAAATCTACCATCTCTGTCTCAGGATTTAATGTTTAGTTTGGGATAAGTACATGTGCATTGCTTGTCATAAAATCGCCTTAAAATTTGTAAGGTACAGCGGGACAAATCTCTACTGGGGGGCAAATGTAACTGGTCCATGTTTTGCATGTTTTACAATGTTTGCATTATTCCACCGGTTATAATTATGGTGTGGATACTTACTTGTATATCTCAACATCATAGTGTCATAATGGAAAAAATGGATTAGTTACAATTGCCCCCCAGTCGAGATTTGTCCCGCTGTACCTTATTTATAGCTTAATCAATATGTATTAGGAATAATTTGATTCAAGTTAGGTTATAAAATTTGACCGGCAACCATTACAAGTTAATAATAACAACTTCAAAAAGTCGTTTTTCAATCTTTAACCATAATCGTTTTGGAAACTCTCGAAGTACGAAGTTGATCTTATATTGCATGAACCCGACCAGTTGTGAGAGGCTGAGAGGTCACCCGAACCCTAACTTGAAAAGCACTTCACTCTATCGATGAATATGCAACAGAACTGACAAGGCAGATCAGATCTGATAGAAAACATACCAGTAGGTATTGATTTTATTTTGTTTATCCAATATAATTATGTAATATAAGGTACACCGTAGGGCAACCTGCTATGGTATTAAACTAGTTTGATACAAGTTATTTAATACCATGTAATATTCAAGCACGTAACACTAATATACCTAAGGTATCTATTAGATAACGAAACGAGTACCTCTATCTCACGGCTAACTTCAACTATGATTAGACTTTAAGCCTCTCTGCATACTTATTATATCAACATATTTACAGGAGAACCAACCTGGTGGCTTCGAGCGCTTATATGTATGTCCCTAAGGCTCACTTGCACCACCCGCTGAACTCAAGGGAGGCTGTCAATGTCAACTGTCACATTCCATATAAAATGGTGGGTTAACCTCGGTTTACCTCTGGGCCTCGATGGTGCAAGTTACCTTAAATATTACTAATAATATCAGTAAGAAAATTGTACCTAAGCGACATTTGTTTTGAATCGATTTTATGTAGGAACTTTATGGGTCTGCGTATGAAAAAGTAAAATCGAAGTGCTTTCGGTATGAAAATAACATATCCTACCTTTTTTCCCAAAACTCTATGCTATCAATTTAGGCGTTAAGAAGTAAAGAAAGACACGCAAGCGCATGGTTATTGCATCAAACCGTCCGTCATCGTTAAAGCGTTCGTAAAATTTTATTGTACGGGAAGTTCCATACACATCTGCTGCGTGACGATGATGTATGTGTCTGTCAAATGTGTTTGATGCAACTGGCCCTTAAAGTAAGAATAAATAACTGAACCTAACTGATGTTGAGTAACAAACATGTTTTATTCTCATCACGTCCTCAAGTAGCGCTACATTTTCCAATTACCAGTGCCATTAACCCTTTGCTTCGACGCGCCGCATTCAATCTACTTCCACAACTTGAAATCACTCACGGTCGTACCTACGGATTATCTACTTACGTTAGGGTAGGTAGAAGGTACTGATTTATTTCTAACTTATAGTTTTACTAGCTTCTGCGACTTCTGCTTCGAATGATCACAAAGTATCCTTTTTGAATATAATTAATATCTTTGCATCTTTATTAATTACCTAGTAATAGGCGCCTGACGTCCGTGAGTGAATCACATCCGAAAACTCACGGGGCCCTCCTGGATGACTAGGACTAGGACTGAGATAAGTGGCGTACATGAAGAGAAAAGCTATTGCTGAGCAGTGGTCGATTAAAGGGAAAAATAATAATGATGATCAGTCGAATTATCCTACGCCCTTTCCCAAAATATTCATAATAATTTTGTATAATTTATCTCATCCAAAGTTCAAACTGAAAGAAGCCTAAGTATGCAAGTGATCGAGTGTTAAGTTGTTAACCTGCCCTCTTGTCGGCTGAAGGGCCAGGCAGTGGTCGCGGAACAAGGGCGAGCCCGCGACAGTCGCCGTGTCAGCTCGAGGGCCCCGGCTGTGGAGGGTTAATGAGAAGTTAACTGACGTCGAGTGGTACAAGCAGGTTGGGGAGCTTTTTATCTTTATTAAGCCATATAAGACTTGGTTCTCAAAGATCTCTAAGATCTCGCAAAAAACAAGCTAGAAAATAAGTAGGTTTTAAGAACAACGCCATGACGTTAGTCAGGCAGTTAGTATTATTTAGTGAGCCTAAGGTACAACCTCAAAACAATCTCCAATTGTTTCCTTGTGTTATGATCAGATATCAAAAAAACAGTCAACTTGTGTTGCCAATGCCTAGCATTAAACACGTACAATATTCTATCACCAATGAATGAGCATTATATTTCGCTCACTCATAATCATAAAAGTCGTGTTCAATACATTACGCCTTAACCAGTGGCTGGAAAATGAGAGTTGCTCGAAACTGTATTCGATATCTGGCGCAGCCGAGTGTAAACCTTGTTACGCCACGCCAGCTGTACGGGAAATCGGTTCGAGGAAACATCTCGTGTGAGTACGAACAAGTAGCTTGTTTACTTCAAAAGGTTTCAATTGGTGTTTATAACTTGTGAAATATTCAAAACATGTCAACAATATGAGTATTTCGTAAGTTACTGGTTCAATATGTATCGAAAGATTTTAAATTTCTTATTTCTACATAAAAACCAGCGATTTTTAAGAACCTAGTATTATAACATTTGAAACTACGATTCGCAGTTATCACAATAAGCTTTCTCGTTACAATTTAGGTTTCAAAATCAGACTTTCATTCATTCAACACACGTGAATGGTAGAGTCTTCAACAACACTTGTTGATGAGAGGAGGGGAGAGATGACAACACAGTTAAGTTTACAATAGCGGATTCTAACACAGACAGGTACTTCTAACTACAGAAGACACATCTTCCCATACTACTTTACTAATATTTTAAAATAAACCCTAAAATATGAAAGGTAAAGTTGATTTTTGCAGTATATAATAGCTGAAAGTTAAGCCGGTCTGCAAAGTGACTACGATAAGTTTTCAGTACAATGCTACCTGACACACAACCGCATACAAATGCTTGAATACGACTCGCGGCTGCGAGATCTTTATTCCACTATCGGAAATATGCAAAGCACTGACCCGAGAGCTTTGTATCCGGAGTATTGGAAAATTTTATGATGCCATCAAAGATCTACAACCATGTTGAATTACTTATCGACTTTTCGCTAATTTCCATTGAAATATTACATTCGATTGTAAGTAACTACTTATGAGTAATTAAGCTAAATATGATTGGGACATGGGGCATACCTTGCTTAAACGGAAAACTCAAAACGTTTGCATTGAAGCATCTTTGGCCTAGCAATTTTGACAATGAAATGAAACGCTTTGTGCTCTCTATCATTACATCATATTAATTAGTAAAGTCTATCAAGTACTCTAATATCCCAGCCGGACGCACACTCTGACCAATATGTTGTCAACTCTTGCTAGTTGGTAGGCTACAGAGTGCTACAGAGTAGCCAGGTGGTATCAAGTGCTACTTACGTTACGCGCTGCGTTCAATGGAAGCTATGAAAACATCCGGCCCGGGTATCTAGCCAACATCGCTACCGCTTAAGCTTCGTAAGCGTATCGTGGTCTTCCGATCGCTGTTGTGTATGTAGTAGCGCGACAGAGCCAGACGAACGCCACGACGAGCACTTCGGGCAGGCCGCTGGCGCTGGCCGGCTGATCCACACTTCCAGGCTTTTAACTCTGATGTCAAGTGCATCGCTACCGCTACCGGTAACACCATAATATCCCCTGCATGTTATTTGTAATTGTTTAGTCTTTTATTGTATACCGTGTAAGCGTTTTGGTGAAACACTGTTAGCTTATATGTGAGAAATAAATAAATGAAATGAAATAATACAAACTAATCCCAACTTTACCACAACGGTGCCACAACGTGACAAGTTCACATTTGAAATAAAAGCTACATTTCCAAAAATATCACTGCTGCTGCGTTCGATTTTTAATTTTATCGACAACGCGTAAAGTCGGTTTTTGTAGAAAGGGAAGGCGGAAAGAAATTAATGAAAGTACTTGATCTATCTGTGGGAAGGATGCTCGAGAAATGGGTTCAAGGTATGTTTCAGTTTAAACGCTGTATACATTTTTATAGTTCCTGCAATGTATCGTCTGTCACAATCAAAAGGAATTACATCTACGATCTCATATGATTTTTCTGAATCTTCCGCGTAGTGTTTGTTTGGTTTCGCCAATGAATTGTTGTTACTTTTGGGAAATGCTTATCTCTTCAAATTTATAATTATTAAAACCATTTTAGATGAAATGTACGGAGATATATTATCAATGCAATCGGGAAAAATATAATTTTAAAACAAAGTCACGGGCAGTCCTCTTAGTCTTACATAAATAAAATCCGTTCGTTCCAGTAATGTCGGCAAGTTATTACTTTTTAAATCGTCGTGAAGGTCAGAGGCACTGAACTTTGGGGTAGCCTTTTGGCTTATCCGATGTTTTTAAGCGGGTAGCCAAGAGTGGTTTAAGGAAATTGAAATCCGTAAAGATGTCTGAGAAGGGCACTTTGCGAAATATGTACACGACAAAGTAGATCTATTACTACAAGTTCGATTTTGGTAGAAATAATTCATATTCGATAAATTTTATTAAAAAATACTTATTAATAATAAAACATTATAAGAAACGACCATTTAGAGTTACAAGAGTGGTTAACAGGATAAAGGTAGGTACCCCTAATATTTGTATGCAGAACAGACGTTTATTCAAGTAATCAAGTAATTTATTTGCTTTCATGTAGTACATTGGGTCTTATACAAAGACCCAATTCTTAATATCTATTCTATGCTTTTGGAATTTCTGGTTATGTTATATTAATTTATAAACAAGTTTAGAACAAAATGAATCACTGGTTCACTCGGGGATAATTTACTCGGCTACTGAGATGAGATGGAAACTTGTAATTAGACCCATTGGGTTCATTCGCTAACAAGTTGGATGCATCAATATCTTGTAAATAAACAGGCGCTACAGAAACGTTGTATAACAATTTAAACTACCTTATCCAATATTTGATGTTTTCGTTGTAGGTATAAGTTGTAGCTAATAAATACACATTTGTAAAAGTATAAAATATACGTAGGTAGTTCGTTTTAACCAGACTGCTGCTTAATGTATTTAATTCGGTATATTCATATGTGAGAGTCCGTGTATAATAAAATGCATTTTTATATAAAATATTGAGATTCAAACTCACGTATTTAAATGAGTAATGAGTATACGTATATTTCCTGTTCATTGAGTTTTATGTTCACAATGATCAGGCAGTCATTATCTGCCGCATTGTTCGGAGACCGAACAGCATCATACCATATTATTGTTGGACAACGGCCACTTACTCGTTAATGTAACGACAACAATGTCGTTAACACTGACTACCCCGAGGTGCAAGCTTTGCATCAAACAGCTTTGCATAATAGCACACTTCAGTTTGCCATCGGACCTTAGGCGTTTGCACATTGTCCAGTCTGTTAAATTATGATTATACAACCAAAATGTCCGTTAATAACTAGTCGCGAACCAAACAATAGCAATGCTGTTTTTCGATCTACTTAGTTTTCAATTTTGAATTCGACACACTTTTGACCCATATTAATATAAAAGCTTATTTACTTACAAGGCTGAAAGTACCTTCTACTGGCTAAGATTGATTAAGTTTTAAAGGAGGAAACAGTCGAGAGTCGAGAGCGGAACCTCGATTTTTAAAGATTTTTTCGCATTATCTTTTAACTGAGTTGTTCTTAATGGACAATTTTTTTTCGATAAATCTAGTTAATAATACTAGTATATATTTAAGTAAAATTCCCAAATTGAAAGGAGGGCTGAAAGGAGACCCCATTCAGCATTCTATTTTAGCATCTTCGCTCCTGTATCGTCTACATATTAGTCCAGTGCGGTCCGCTCCGCGCGGCCGGTCCGCGTGACACTAAAACCAGCCTTATACATTTTACTTCTATCCGATATGCGATGTGAAAAGCTTTAATAACTTTATAACAACGGTAACGAGCTGTCGGTTAACAGTATGGACGAGGCTAACAGAAACTCTGACCATCCTTATTAGTCTCTATGACTTCGCAATAAGGCTCCCAACCCAAGCGACCAGTAATTTGGTCGATGATATACGGTAACTTTGTAAAGTAATATTGGCGATGAAGAGTGGAGTGTAGCAATATCGCTGTTGTTGTTGTTGTTGTGGGCTGTTGTAGAAGCAATTAGTTCGAGCCAAAGTTGAGGGCAAAGTTCAGGAACTATAAGTTTTAGTAGATTTAAACTCTACCTGCATTTGCATGTTTAGACCCTATTTTTCTGTTTCAATTGTGAGGCGGACATGTAACTTCGTCCATTTTCGCCATTTAACAACCTTAAGGTTCGGCAAATAATTTAAGAAAATATACGCTTTAGGAAATTGAGAGGAAGTAGATTAGCATGGTATGGACATGTAATGCGGAGGGATGAAAGCAATGTTATAAAACGAGTGGTAAATATGAAAGTGGATGGATACAATGGTAGTGGAAGGCCTAAGAAAAGATGGATGGAATGTGTGAACAACGATATGAGAGTGAAAGGTATTAGTATGGAAATGACGGCTGATAGAGAGAAATGGAGGAAGATGATCTGCTGCGCCGACCCCAAATAATGGGAAAAGGGCAAGGGAATGATGATGATGATGATGATACGCTTTAGGAAGGAGGATTACGACATAGGTACGAGTATAGTATACGAATAGTATTTTGTCCAACCATATTGAAGCATTTATTCGCTTATATGTATATAAGTCCTGTAAGGACTGATACTGAGCATTCTGTATTTAATATCGTTCGAAGAACTGGGTCCTTGTTAAGTTAATCCTATAGAGAGAGGATTCTACGGCTGAGAGACAGGTATCAGCCGGCAGCGCCCACAAACTTTGAATGACCAAAGTTCGTAAATAACCAATATCCAATTATCCAGCCCAGCCGAACTATTCTAAAACATGATGTCGCTGCCAGTCAGCTAGCCTCTACTGTAGTTTGACCCATAGAGCGGTAGGGATACTTGTCATTATTTTGTATTTATTCTGTCTGTTACCCTCCGTGAGTCTTTCTCACTCGATGGTCTCATCGGAAGATCAGCGCTGGAAGTCACCAGCAACACGCTGAGATGAGGCCATTTCGTGGCATTTCATTCCTTTCTGTCTTGTTGTTATTATGTATGTGTATATATGTTTATTCTATTCTATTCTATTATGAGACATTTAATGACTTCTCCTAAATATAATATGCCAGCTCTCTGACCATCACGTGAACTGGGCCATTTTTTTTTTTCAAAGTTGTCCACCCCTTTTTTTGTAACATGGGTATTTTTTACGCGATTAATACTCAGAATCACGAGGTCTTACGATCCTGATAGGGGAAAAAAAATGTCCCAAAATTTCCATACATTATTTCGAACCTTCCATTCCGTTACCGCCATACAAAATGTATGAAAAAATGGTAACGGAACGGGAAAAAAACCTTGGGACACTTTTTTTCTCCTATTAGAATTGAAACCACATAAAAATTTCCAAATCCAAAAAAAAAGTAGGGTGGACAACTTTGGCCAAAAAATGGCCAGAGTAGTGTAGTAATGAGTCATTTCGAGTAAGTTTATGAATAGCACCGTCAGTGCAGCCATTGTCGCCTCTCAGCCAGGAAGCTACATTGTTTTACGAAGTAATCCCGAACGTAACCGAGTTAGTTCCGAGCTTGTACAGGCTTATGTGCCAATAACTAAGTTATTTTGTGCGCTAAAGGCAGAGGAGTATTACTTTTACGTGCACAAAGGCCACGCACTCTTACAGCTGAATGGAATTATCTGCCACAGAAATGTCTTCTTCTTTGTCGTATCCTCATGGCTGAGCCCTACGCGTGCCCATGCTTCCACTTTTTCGCTTCCTTGCCATGCGTCCCGTGATTGTGAGCTTCTCTAGACTATCTGGTGCGGTCCTGCTCAGGAAGGTACTCACGGAGTGAGGAGAGAATACCGAGAAAATTCGCAATGTTAAAAAAATCTCTTCCGTTCATTACTAAGAATTATCTCACCGTGCGTAAGCAAAATCTTTCTCAGGTGCAGAAAATGAACCATGCAAATGGTAGAGTTTTGTTTTCAGTATAAGATCTTGTGTAGGTCCTATGGAATGGTGGTGCAACAAAGGGCCGATCGTCGGGTGGACAGCCCTTCCGGTTCCCCGTCGCGATTGTGTGGAGCGTCAGTGTCAGTGCTATCGGACTCCGCGCCCTTGGAGTCTTCAATGAATCGGCGCGAGGATGAGAAACTTACATACTCGTAGGTACACAACACATATACGATATAATAATATGCACGATTGCATATGTCTGATGGTAATTAGCTAATAGTGAGTAACAATTTCTCTTTATCTTAAGTTTTGAGAATATTAAATAGCTATTTCGAAACCACACCAACTCCTAAATAGGACTAAAGTTAAATGAATGTCAAGCTGGTATAGAGGTAGGTTTCCGCTTTGATTATTTGCTTTGACGCCTGCCAACTCTGATTCAAGCAATATAATTTCAATTTCGAATATAAATTTAATTCTCGATCCTGTATTTAATATTAAAATAATTCTGGTACGTACCAATTTGCTTTTTTGTTCTTTGTTATTTAACGAATACACAGAATTTTTTTTTAAAAGGAACAATATTAATTAATTTCAATATTTCTGTGGATAACAGCACTTCCCATTCGGGGAGCGAAATGAGATTACTTATTTGATTTATTATTACACTCAATGGCGCTTAATTTATATACTTATGAAAATTCCCGGGTTACTTACATTTTACAAGAAAAGGAATACATAACCGAAGAAAGACTGTAGGTAAGTGTTTTAGTAAGAAACACGTTTATTGCTAAGAAAATAAACCCGCAAACGGAGCGTTCCATTTAAATGAACCCTAGTGTTTATTACCCCAGGTGTTACTGCTGATAGTGTTGATACAGTCGAGCCTCGATAACTCGCGCTTCGGAAATTAACTATATTCATTTGGCCTAAGTATTTGTAGTAGTATTTGTTAGTGATCCTACAATAGGCATGGGCATTTGTTTGATGTAAAAGCATAATTCTAATATTTGTTTAATAGCTAGATCAGTTTTCCAAACTCGTTAGTTCCTCGTAGAATTTTTCCATTCGCATTTTTACCCATTAAAGTTATTTTCCTTTTATGTACCTACGTCCCCATTTGTACAGTTTAACAGGCGTTATTTTCTCAAATACCTACTCTAATGTTTTATTCCAATTGTATCTTTTCCAAATATATTTCCTTAGCAACGGAACTAGACGGAGCCCCTCTTCGCGGGGCTCTTATTTCCGGGAAGTTTGCCCTTCAGCCATTTAAAACTACCTATTGAGCCTAACCTACCTAGTACTTAACTACTTACCTACTCAATTAGTATGACTGCCGTGAGAATATTACCTTTTGGAAAAAAGCGACTAGGATTTACACGTGTATTCAAAGATACTACTGCGAAAGAAAACGATTGATTAACATACAAAGTGGGGAAAATGCGATTGGAAATTTCTTAACGAGAAACGAACGCGTTCCGGGAGTAGATCGAACTACGCGTTCGAAAACTAACTAAATAACATGGGTTTTTTTGAGAGTTTCCTTCAATTCGTGTTGCTGAGGTTCCACTGTCGTATTGCCCGCGCTGTTTACTCGGGCCGTAAACTGTAATTGGAGAGGTGTTGAGCAAAGTGCATTTTATTGCATCCCGCGCAGTAAACTGGCATTATACTCGTCACCGCAATCCTCTTTACTAGATTTGACACTAAACTAGCGCGGCGACTACGCACTGTCTGCGTAGCCAACGTGTCAATCGTTACGCTCCGTAAGAAACGCAACTAAACAAGATTCTACAATTATGATGAGTTTTTTGACATTCCACTTACAATTTAATGTTGTATTTTAACGATTTGGATATGTATGTAGTAAGTAATAATACAATAAAATTGTATTAGGTAGATTGATTAATTTATAAATGATGATAAACGCATGACATATACATAGAGACATAAATATTATGGAACAAAATATGGACATATAACAATTGTTATCAATAAAGATTTTTCTTTTCTTTTTCTTTTTTTTCAAGTGAATGTGGCGTCAGAGATTGACTAATAGGCACTCATGTGTTATTTTGTGAAAAAGTAGTTCAAACATGAACACTGTTTAAATAACTTACCATCAGCGTCGCTTTAGCCCATTCGATACTAGGAATTTGATTGGCAACTAATCAAAATATTTCGTGACTATTATTAGTTTTTATGCAAAATCGACCATTAAAGAGAAAACTAGCTTTAGTTTAGATTAGTCTGGTTTCCTTATGATATTTTGCTTTTTCTCGACGAGCCTGTAAAATGAACTCTCACTTGACCGGTTTTTAATACTTTTGCGCTACAGTCCATAATAGGTATTTCATACATTAAGTATTTGGCGACGAAAGCTTTGATTAAACCACTACAATTACAAAGTAAAATATTCTCATGATAGTGCACATAACGATCCCTATCTCTCGGGTTGTAATTATGTCACCTTTGTCGGTGTAATGGTCGCTTTGCTAACTTTTCATGCCATTCCATTAAACTGGGTCTGCATTCCGCACTCACTATATTATTATAGTTAGTAAACTCTTTTATGTAGGATTGTAGATCATATCGGTCCGGAAATACAGCAGGCGACAGTTCAAGTAGGTATTAGGTAAACTATCTTTAAATTAATACCAATGTGGTTAGGTTAGTTACTGACATTTTATCCAAGAAAGTTGGACAATGCAAATGGACACAAATCAATCAATCAAATAACCATATAGGTAGTCCTACCCTACACTAAATACTACGTACTTCACGTAAAATAAAGCCTCAGCATTATATGACAGATAAAACTAGTATCATGAGCGTAAAGCTGTGATCTGGGTCAACAATACTTTAACTCCGCTTGTTGCATGCGGCGGCGCCGAACGTCGTATGTGTGCAAGGGTGCTGTAGGAACTTGTGTCGTTTTGGTTCTGAGGCGTTTGGTATGACTACAGATCCGGGTTTATCACTAGATAAAGTATGTGCCAAACATGTATAAAAGATGCTACTAATACAAAAGGTGGAAAAACATCACTGTTTCGGGAGCGACTTGAAATCCGGAATCGATAGCGCACGATGTGGCAACTGACCTCACTGCTGCACTAGGACTCTGTTCTCGGGTAGTCTCAATAACAAACTTGTTGCCTCGTAGAACTGCCAAGCCATACCAGGCTAACTTGAGCCGTGGCAAAGAGATGACGATAGAATGAAGTCGCCAGTGGTATTTCAGAAAATAATGTTGCGGATTGCGGATGTACCTAATGTTACTGCATCGTTTACAGTTAAGCGATTCGTCTTCTGTTTAGCTCCTATAAGACTTGGGAGATCTAGCAGACAGTAGTCAATGGCGACGAGCCCGCTGGATAATGACGAGCCCGCCTCCCTGTTTTGTAAAAGGTCAGACTTGACTGCTCCACTGTAGGGACTTATGACCGTTCTCCGACCTTTTTAGAGTACTTGTGGACGCGGTCAGGTCATCGCGCGGTTTTTGCAGCGATGGGACTTTTTGCTTGAAATAAACCTATGGTTAATTAGGAAGTAAACGAATGAAAGGCCCGATTTAAATTTTTTTTATAATAGTCGTCACACTAATAAGAGTGTATGACATTATTCAGTTTTGACATTGTTTCAGGTCCCATTTCTAAACCAAATACGTCAGTTTTGAGAGTGCCAGCTCAGTATCGTATCGGTGTGACATCTCATAATGCTTATATTATTAAAATGAGTGGTGGGCAAAGTACGGCCCGCGAAAGAATTTCATCGAGTTCTCTACCGATCAGGAACTTTTTCATGAATGAAGGGGTAATAACATCACACAGAAGCCTTATTTCACAATAAATAGCGCAAACCGATTAAATGAGTTTAAAATGCGGAATTCCACTGATTCGCGAGTAATTGCCGAACGGCTGCCAACCGGAATTCTTGCGGAATTCAATTCCGGGCTGACGGAACTCTTTGTTACACCATTACCGCTAACTATTTTAGTATCGATATTCAACTGTGTATTAATCCATCCCACCGGCTGCGCCATATAGCATTAGCACATATGAGTATCAGTGCACAGATCCAGAATAGCCAACTCAGAAAGAGGAGTTCCACAAGGATCGATCCTGGGTCCCATCTTCTTTATCATTTTTATTAATGACCTAGTATCATACATAGAGAAATCAGTTCCGTATGTAAAGCTTGTAGTCTACGCGGATGACACCAATGCTATAGTATCTGCTGAAAATATGACGCAGCTGAATAACAGGGTTAACATTACTCTACAAGCTCTAAACAACTGGTTCAGCGCAAACAACCTTAAACTAAATAGCGCCAAGACTAATGCTTTGTTGTTTAAAACCACCTCGAGAAATAAAGACAGTCTACAGGTTTCATCAAATGGAGTTATAATTCAACAAGTTGATTCTGTTAAATTTCTTGGAGTCAAGATTGATTCAAGTTTGTGCTGGAAAGAGGAACTTTCATCACTAGTTAACTCTGTAAGTTCGGCTTGTTATGCACTACGAAGTCTCAGAGAAGTGGTGAATTTGCCTCAATTAAAAATGGTGTACCACGCATTGGTAGAATCTAAAATTAGATATAGCGTCAAGTTCTGGGGTAACAGTTATCTATACAATATCCAGGCAGCTTTTGTGGCCCAAAAGAGAGCCATCAGAACTATAGCCAGAGTATCTCAGATGACGTCATGTAAACCTCATTTCATAAAGTTCCATATCCTTACAGTACCCAGTCTATACATTCTTGTTATTCTTAGTGACCTCATAAAGTACCTAAACTGCATTGAAACTTTGGATGAAAGAAAAAAACGGCTGGAAACGAGAAGGAAAGACTTACCACAAATAATAACCACTAAACTGCAGGTGGTTAAACACTCTTCAGCTTACCAAGCAGTTACTCTGTTTAACAGATTGCCAACGGAGTTGAAGTCGGTCACAAATTTAAATTTGTTTAAAAAATGCCTAAAATCGTATCTGGTGGAGAAGTGTTTTTATTCTGTGGACGAGTTTATAGGCTCAAAATAGTTTTATTAATGATTTTTTTTTTTCTCTTTCTGACATAGGTACCTAATATAATGAATGAATAATATTAATGAATAATTTCGATGTTGACTTAGATTTATGTATTATCAGTTAAATTACATTTATTTTTACATTTGTAGACATTTAGTTATATTGTAATTGTAATATTATTAATTGTGAGATTTAATTGTAGGTACCTATCATAATAATTATGTATATTGTTAAATGAAAAAATTCAAACACAATGTATATTGTTAAATGAATAAAAAAAAAAAAAAAAATATTAGGCCGTTTTCACATTATCCGATCCGATATCGGATGTCGGACCGACATCCTACATCCGATAAACGCTTCCGATAGTGTCGGATGTCGGTCCGATAAAACGCATTGTTCCAAATCAATGAATTATGATTTTGTGTCAAAAAATATTTAAAAAATGTTTTATATTTAATAATTAATTATAAGCACTATATCCTAAATATTATATTGTAAAATTAAAATAACGAGCATAAAAATACTCAGGGTGTCAGGCAAAATAAATAATTTTACATTCAACTATATCTACAAAAAGATGAAAAAACTACTATCCGCAATTCGGACCGATGCATTACAACCTTTTTTTTTTTCAATGGAAATTGTCAACTAATTTGAATTTCGATCATTAGCAGCTGTTTAATAGACGCCATTTTTGTCACGCACAATACTACAAACGTATACATACATTATATACGCACACAAACAAATATTATCGGCCGACAACTGACGGGGGGTCCGGCATGCCAAAAAATGTCGGAAGCGTCCTGCCGATATCGGCAGTTCGATGGTGCCTCGGACAAAAACTGTTGTAGGAGAGTGCCATCGGCATTAAATCCGCAATTCTTGCGTTTTATATCGTTTTTAGGGTTCCGTAGTCAACTAGGAACCCTTATAGTTTCGCCATGTCTGTCCGTCCGTCCGTCCGTCCGTCCGCGGATAATCTCAGTAACCGTTAGCACTAGAAAGCTGAAATTTGGTACTAATATGTATATCAATCACGCCAACAAAGTGCAAAAATAAAAAATGGAAAAAAATGTTTTATTAGGGTACCCCCCCTACATGTAAAGTGGGGGCTGATATTTTTATTCATTCCAACCCCAACATGTGATATATTGTTGGATAGGTATTTAAAAATGAATAAGGGTATACTAAGATCGTTTTTTGATAATATTAATATTTTCGGAAATAATCGCTCCTAAAGGAAAAAAAAGTGCGTCCCCCCCCCTCTAACTTTTGAACCATATGTTTAAAAAATATGAAAAATATCACAAAAGTAGAACTTTATAAAGACTTTCTAGGAAAATTGTTTTGAACTTGATAGGTTCAGTAGTTTTTGAGAAAAATACTGAAAACTACGGAACCCTACACTGAGCGTGGCCCGACACGCTCTTGGCCGGTTTTTTAGTAATAATGATCTATTAAATACATAAATGAAGACCTGGAAGCGCATAAATCTTACATTTTACATCCTTCCTACATCCGATATCGGATCGGATAATGTGAAAACGGCCGATAACACTAAAATATTATGAATTAGTTCAAGTAATCAGATAGGAGACCCAACCTTTTTGTGGGTCGTATATCATATCAATGTTGAAAAGTAAGTTAAATTTCTATTGAAACGATATTTGACATATCTTAATTAGCATTAAGAACTACGCCGCAGGTCAATCTTAAAAGCCTAGATTTGATTTGATGCTTTGATTGGTATCAATCAGGAGTAGTGTAGCGTACCTTCGGACAATGGTTATTTTGATGTAACTGTGCTTAAATGTAATTTGTATTTTTATCATGAAATAAAGGCACTATGTTGTTGTTTATTTATTTTGATTCATTCTTAACGTTGTTGAACTACGTTTTCAGTTAACGAGTCTGCGACTTTACGGTTGTACAGTCAGCCAAAAAAGTGGTTTACCACTTTTCGACTCTATTTAAAACACGTAAGGTCGAAAACTGGTAAACCACTTTTTTGGCTGACTGTACTTATATTAAAGGTCTTTTTTGTTCTGTATATAAAACAACACGACTCGTATCGTGTTCGATGCAAATTACAACGTACGGATTTATTATCCTCAGCATCAAACAGAACTCCATATCTCCTTTCTTTTTTGATATTGTGAGCTTTATTGTCACGCTGTAAAATAACTTTTACAATGGATGCAGACGAGATTATGGAATCCGATATATTTTGCCAGTTAGGACTGAACGAATAATTAGCTTTTTGTAAAGCTCGCTTTTCCGGTGTGTTACTCAGCGTTTCTATAGTCAGTGGATACATTCAATTCATATTTTACCGTATAACATATATATTGTAATGTTCAAAAATATTCAATTTTGTAGGGCAATTTTTAGACTTATATTTACAAGAGCGTGTGATTGATCTGATGATTATGTTAACATTTTGTAAGTATATGCTGTTTGTTGATTCACGACAGAGCGTAAATAACCTAACCACAAAATTAAAATTTTGAAAAAACCCCCGACCGCGACATAGTGGACTAACTCAGCTTTCAAACAAAAAAAAAAACTACCTAAATCTAAATCGGTTCATCCGTTCGGGAGCTACGATGCCACAGACAGACGCACACACAGACAGACACATCAAACGTTTAACACCCCGTCGTTTTTGCGTCGGGGGTTAAGAAACCTTTGTACAGTCTAGCAACTGCACACTTTTCCGTTTACGTGCAACCTACTTAAGGCCGAGCCGTAATTTATTATTTTAAGTAAAGGTAAAGTTAGTGCGTACCTAACTCTCTTACGATAATCATTCACTACTTAAAGGAACTGTCAATTAAATTGCCTGGTGTAACCATTTTAAGGTGAAATAAACCAGTATAGCACAACTCCATCTTTTCATCATCCCTCAGCGCACTCAACCATCTCAAGCAAGTGTGCGGGATAACTGGGCCGTACAACCTTGTTCTTAATCTTGCAGCATTTTGGTATCACTTGTAGATAGTTTCCCTTAATACCATTTTAACACGCTGAATAATAGTTAACGTTTCCAGGTTTAGCGATGAAAGCTGCTGGCATGTTTTTATCTGCGGTTTGTGCTTGTGGGTACAGCCTGCTCGCGGTCGCGGCGCGGACATCAGCCTGTGTGCACACATAATCGGCCTTTTTCAATCTATTGTTCTAATTTTATGTAATGGTTTTTGATGAAGTGAAGTGATGCAATAACAACATATTGCATTCTGTCTTGTTTGGTTGACTAGTGTTAGCAAACTCATTACGTTGTATTTTTTCTAATGGGTTCAATGAGTACTAGTATGTTAAGTAAACGTTGCTTTTCTTAAAATATTTTTTACAATAATTCCAAAGTATATTTATTTTTAACAAGCAGAAACACATTGTTACTGGTGAATTCTCAATATAACTTGAGACTCCAGTGCCGTTACAAGATGTAATAGTCTGTCGGTAGATGGCGCTAGACGTCACCCCAAGACGTGTGTACATAAGGAAAGGCATGGAAGGATTTGCGACACAGAGAACCTCCTATAGAGTGGCAGTCTTGTATATTTGGTTCGCGATACGAGTCACCAGTGTTTGGGGTGCGAGGAGCGGGCGGGGAATGTGTTAAGCGCGCTGTGATTGGCCGTTTCAAGGACGGCGGGCAGTCGCGCCAGATGAAAAGGGACAGAAGTATGACTGTCCCTCTACTGACGCGTAAGTGGCCAATGTAAGTTGACCTATGCCGGCTCTGAATCTTATACTATTAAACGAGCAATTCTTGTATATTTATTTATTTATTTATTTATTTATTTATTTATTTATTTATATATACCGACGATCTCGGAAACCGCTCTAACGATTTCGCTGAAATTTGTTTTGTGGGGGTTTTCGGGGGTGAAAAATCGATCTAGCGTAGCCTTAGATCCCGGAAAACGCGAATTTTCGAGTTTTCTTGAGTTTTTCTTTCGCATTTGTAAACGTAAAATATGGTCCTTAATTTCGCCGCGCGCGCATCGATTCCGCGTAGCTCAGTCGCACGAGGTCGGTCTAATGTACGCAGATAGATCGTAGGTGTCAGGGTTTCGAATCCCGGCCAGAAATTAAGTTTTTGTTTTTTGTCTTTTTTTTTGTTTTTGTATTTATAAGAGTTTTTTTTTTATCTAAAGACGTGATATATTAAAATAGAACCGAGCGAAGCTCGGTCGCCCAGATATTAAATTATAAATATGACTTATTTGTGGAATGTAATGCCGTCTGTTTTTAAATTTGAGCTTCTTGTTACCTTTCCACACCATTTCACACTACAGGTGGACATCTTTAAGGCATCAAAATACCCTTTTCCAATTTTTTTGTGCGAAAAACACGCGCTGCTTTCGGGTCTGTTACTTGGTCGATACTGATCGGGCACGGCGAGCGCCCGCGCTTATATCAGTGCAAATACTAGGAAGGCTGGCGACCGCGAGTCGTCTTGTAATAGATGTCTATAGGGGTTGGTCTGTGATTTGCGATGTCCGGCGCGGCTTCCGTAGCTCAATTGGTAAAGAGCATTGCACGGATTGCAAAGGATGCGGGTTCAAGTCCCGCCGGAAGCGTACATTTTTCCATTTTTTCCTTTAATATAAAAAATTCCAAAGTAGTTTTACGTGATTCATATACTACTTTTAGAGGTAGTCCTTGAGTTGTAGACAGGTTTATCTAGTTTCAGGGAAAATTTCCAAACACAGCACTAAAACACACAATCGAACGTTGAACGCCAGTTGTCGCAACATGAATATTTAATAATAAATATCACGTGATATTTACTAGAAGTTATGTCACTGTAGCATCGAATTATATAATTTATTATTGATAACAGCGGCGGTGTCATGCGCGATGACAATCTAAATGACGCGCCACTCCACACGTTATCACGCCATCGCTGGGAAACCGTACAGTCACAGGCAATAATATTGTATGTACCTACAGAAAGAAGGCTGCATAAATATCTGACACGCTCTTATGGCTAAATATTGTGTCAGATATTTTTGCTGCCTTTTTTTTGTGCGATATTATTGCCGGTGACTTTACATGTACAGTCGCAATCATTATACATATGTATTGTAGTGGTAGAGCTACTCACAAATACCTGAATAAAGTTCACCCTTTCGTTGTTTATTATATAAATATTTATCGAGCTTAAAATAACAATGCATGCATGTTTTGTAAAGTAGCAGGTGTTTTATTCCACAACGGAATTGTTTGATAGGTACTCAAATATTTTACATGGAACGTGGAAAGCTATCTACTTTACCTTTACATCTTGTAGGCACCCAACGAATTCTTTGCATTATTTTATAATTCCCAAAAAGGGAAAGAGTATCCGTTTGTAATTAAAATTATACTCATGCAAATAAAGCCTAAATGTTCCGACCCTAAATTCCGCTTTGTAAAGGACGATTGACTCTGGACGCCGAGCATTGATACGAAACTGTTTCAGGAGATTGTTTCCTAGAGACTACTTATTCCGATTTTGTTAAATCCAACCAATTGGTTATGGTTTTGACACGGCGTTGAGGTAGCTATCGCTATTTGTTTGTCAAATTAGTATCAAACTGCTCCTATTGCTCTAATTTGACGAACTAACAGTGTTCATGTTGTTATTGTCAATTTCTTTGATAACAAATTAATCAGAGAAATAAACTAATTATAACATCAAAGTATCTCAAAGAGGAATATAAATATATTATTTTACAAAACAAAGCCTTCCTAATAAACCTGAGCTTATTAAAGGGGTCCTCGAAGTGTGAGCCGTCCTTAACGGAGTCCTGACCAAACATCACCCATGCGTACAAACGGCTCGCAATCTCGACGCTCGACACGAGAAGGGATATCCAGAGCTGCTTCAAAGATCAACACACATTGCAAGTATTTGTTTATTTAAACTTTATTGCACAAATTATCAATAAAAAGTACAAATGGCGGACTTAACGCCTTAAGGCATTCTCTACCAGTCAACCATTGGGCAAAACAGAAATAGTTAGTTTGGTGCACAATATTATAGAGCCAGTATGAGATTGTAATGATTAAATACAAGTCGATACCTAATATTATAAAATAAACATACACAAATACAATAAATTAACCTACATATACATATATTAGTATAATACAAATATATAAATAAAATACACATACATAAATAAATAAATGTACCTAGTGCGAGACATCAAGTAGACTTTAATTTCGAATGTTTGCAAATAGTATCACCTTTGTGTTTATGGTAATGAAAAATGTGTAAAGAATATACGACTTTTCGTATTAAATTATTTCAAGACTCTCATTTTTTAAGTTTTCACTTACCTACATGATTATTTTGGTCGAATTATAATTGTCAAGGTTTGCCTTAATAATTATGTTTAGGATAGGACAAATAATATTTTTCAAAGCTTCTTTTACCTACCTGTTAGGATACTCGATCACGCTTGGCCGGAAGCTGTCTACTAATTTAGGCATCATTATACTAATTCATCCAGTTGTAGGAGGTTTTCTAATGAAACAAGCAGATACAAACATTGTTTATTAGCAATATACTATTAGGTAAAAGGTGGTTACAAAAGATTATAATGTATTAGATAAATACAATGACAGATACCTTTGCAAGGCATGACATGAATCAAATTTAGTATTTAGGTATAGTAAGTAAGCTTACATATTTAATTTAGGTACAAGTCAATAGTATTACGTCAGGGATACACTGACACTGTTCGGTTACAAAAATAATCCGAGTCACGTGTCGCCAGCAACGTTGGTTAAGGTGAAAAGGTGCGGTGATGTCTTTGACTAAGGTACAGCGGGGCAAATCTCTCTATGATGTTGAGTTCTACATGTATCCACTGAACACGCCTACCATATACCTATAACTGGTGGACAATCTATTTAATAATGCAAACGTTAGACTTATATTGACCGGGATATAGACCGTGATTACCTTTTTGATTTTTGTCGAGCTCCCGATATTTCGACGCAGTTGCATGCATCATGATCACGGAAAACTGACGAAGGCGGGTGGATGTTAAAGTTGTATAGACAGCGCGCGATCTACCCTCCTTCGCGCGCGTCGGCTGCGTTCACTTTCAGCGTTACCACTGACAATAACAATTGTTATCAATAAAGTTATCAATAACAATTGTTATCAATAAAGATTTTTATTTTTTTCATTTTCATTTTGACAAAAAGCTCCACGAAAATCAAAAAGGTAATCACGGTCTATATCCCGGTCAATATAAGTCTAATGAAAATAACCGTGAATCATTCAAAACTCTTAATGCAAACATTGTAAAACATGGAAAAAGTGGACCAGTTACAATTGGTCCCACAGTCGAGATTTGTCCCGCTGTACCTTATTTTCATTTGTACCAGAAAATAAACTTTCCATAAAAAGCCTGTTATTTTGAAAAATTTGAAAAATGTATGGACATTTTGGGATTATTTTTTTCTAATATTACGGCCGGAAGAGCGTTAGGTACTGCGTAGTAGTCTCATAAAAACACCCATGTTACCAATCCAATTTGTCAAAAGTCCCCTAGTGTATCCCTGGCTTTACAAAACATTCATAGACAAAGAGATTCAATCTCCAAATTGAAGGAAAAAATAAGCAAAAAATGTAGGAAGATTACGTTTATTCTATATCAAAGAGATTGGTTCTCTAAGAGGTCTCAAGGAAATGAGCGCAATTGTTATTTGGTCCCATTTCAACAATAAGTTTAAATTTTGACAGAAAAATAATAACGATAATAATTACTTTGTTAACGTTAATGATATGGGATGGAACAGTCTGAAGAGAAAAATAACTCTGTATTAGAAGTAGGATAAACGTTAAATATTGTATTTAGATTTTTTAATATTTACTATAACTAGGGTTGTCAAGGGCAGAAGAGACTTCCTAATTTAAACATACCATATTTTATGACGTAGGTTAACAAGCACTTTATAATCATGTCCACTTTGCAAAAACAGCGTCGACTGACACTTTGAAGATTCTCTTCTGCTCGGACGACCTTCATTTGTCCCAAAATTTGTTTAAAATTCTATTCTAATCTCATATCCAAAATTGCTAAGAGTAAATTGACACAATGAGTAAGGGTTATCGCCCTAGGCCAGCAATATTGTTGGAGAATTCTTTGCCGGCAGGTTTCATTCAAATATCATGAGATAATACTTTTCCCATATTTGGGAATAAATACTTTTATTTAGATTCCATACCGCTTCCTTCATATTTTGTTCTGAGATAGCCAGCAGTTTACTCTTCACAATTCTGGACCTCATCACTTATAGCACATTTGAAGCTCGACAACGATCAGTAATAAACACACCGGCGCATACCTTACTTTTATTATCCAACAGCATTAAAGCAACAAGGCATTCACTCCTGTCCTTACCTTAACTTTTATTATACGTAACAATACTTAGTATCAACTCGGGTAATATGTCATCGTTTACAGAATTACTTACCGGGAGACTGAAACGGAATGCATAAATCCAGTTCATTGACTTCCGAATCTTACTGAAGCTTTGGGTGACATAAAACTCTAATCGCCTTTACGTACGCCATGGTTTACGATGACAAGCAACAGATGGCGTGCACTTAATATTGCAAACGGGTCTTAAACATAAACGGGTCAGCTCCGATACCATGGGACAACGCCGTCCTTGAAACGTCGGAACGTAGGAGGTTAGTTTAAAAATGTAGTTATACGCGATTAAGTCCCTTTTGCAATTTTATGTAGAGAGGTGCAGGTCAATTTAACATATGTACAGTGTATCACCATCGCATCCGAAAACTCGTACCGTCTAAAATGAGCCTTCTCCGCGCACAGCGTCTTCAAATTTACGATCGACAGTATTTGCTGACGTTGCTCGCAGCGTAAAGCGATATTGAAAGGGTTAACTCGAAGGCAATGCATTGAAAATGCCCTGTACCGCGACACGGAGCCAATTTGCCTCTCATCAATATAAAGGGGTTATTCAGCTAATGGGGTTTGTACAGGCTATTCCGGTTCGCACGAAACCTCGTGTGGCGCGATTTGTTGGAACCATTTTTATTCTAATTAAAAAGAATTTGATCGATTACGTGTAGGTTTTTGATTTCTCCCCGATCAAATCACCTTTACTTAAAATAATGTGCCAAAAAGATAGATGTTAGTAATCACTTTTTTTTAGAGCAACTTCAGTGAGACAGTCTTTAATTTTTACATTGATGTTTGAATCCAGTTAAAGCGATATGTGTATCTGATTTTGATTTATTTCTTGCTGAAAATTGATATGATGAGTTGAATTCACTATTTGTTGTCTTAAAAATGTTGATTGAAATATGTAGCTACAACAACAGACACATTACAAATATCACTGAAGGACGCACGAGCGCTTGTCGCTCTGTCCGGCCGAGCGCACCAGCCGGTTGAGCGTGAGCTTGGGGCTCCCGCCCGCGCTGTCGCTGTCTCCTTTGGCACAAGTCTTGGTTCTCATGATCATCAGGTCCGTCCTGATGCTCGGCCTCCGCACGTTGGGGGCCACCACGCCGCACGCGTCCGACAGCCTCCTCTTGATGGAGAGCGTGCATTTCTTACTCCTACTACTCTGGCTGCTGGTTGGCGGGAGAGTGCAGGGGCTGCCGAAGGTGGTGTTGACCCGTTTGTGGTGGTTGGGGGCCATCTCCAGGGGCAAGTTGGCGACGACGAACAGCTCGTAGAAGAGGTCGTCCACGTGGAAGTTCTTCTTGGCGGAGGTCTCCACGAACACGCAGGAGCCGTCCTGGGTGGCGCAGTACGCGGCTGCCTCCTCTGGTTGTACAGTCCTGCAAGAAAGTTACTTTCTCATTTTAAAGCCATCTATTTTTTGTTTTCTAATTTTGCGAAAACGAAATGGTCAGATAACGTGAAAAGCACTACATAGTAGAAATGCTGACGGCTATAACAATCTTAAAATTTGCAGTTTAAAGATAAAAGAAAAACATGTTTAAACTCACTTGAGCTCTCGGTCGCACTTGTTGCCCGCGATGGCCATGGGCACCCTGGGCACCTGCCGCCTGCCGCGGCTGCCGCCGCTGACGGCGCTGGCCTTGGTGTCGAGGATCTGCTCCCGCAGGCGGATCACCTCCTCGAACGACTCCCGGCTGTCCATGGCGAACACCAGCACGAACAGGTCACCTGGGGAACAAACATTTCACTTTCCATGAATATGTAGTGGTGAGCCACCGTTTGTTTCGTAAATGATTTAGGTACTTCGTAAAAAAAAACGAGACCTAGACGAAACGACGCCGAGGGCTGAAAGCTCTGCAGCAAAGAGCAAAAACATATCAATCATAATGTTGTCTGTTTGTCGCTCCACGACAGTCATGTTAGTAACTAGGAGGACATAATTTCGTGTATGTATTATTATCACTTTAGCAAATGTAGCACAGAAAGAAATTTGGGTCCCATTTGGTTTAGTCCCGAAACAAGAACTGATAAAAGTACATATTATTACTTGCAAGTGTCTCTTACCAAACGATTGGTACGTAACCACTCGTCGCAAATTTCTCTTTCTTATCGTCGGTGAGATTGCCAATTCCGCTATGTGCATTTTAGCTACTTTTCAGGAGAGACAAAAAATCGATTTACTAGAGAAGTAGGTACAAACATCATTTCAATTTGTATCCAAAATGTGTCAAAAATAGCAAGAAATATGCTGTGTGAAAAAACATGGGAAATAATAAATCACAAATTAAGATATACTCGTTTTTCTTAATTTTGTGCACATATGGGTATTGGTTTTGAGCTTACTAAATACATATGTGTAAGTCATGCACATAGGAATCATAAATACTGTTCATTTGAGGTTTATCAGAGTAAGTTATGTGCGTTTAGGGTAATAAAAACAAAATAACATGATATACAATCACTTGTATCAGAAATAAATGATATTATCCAAAGGAAAATGTCAATATCTGACAAAACTAAAGACCTTCCTTGTCAATTACTAATAATATATATTTACGTACATACATACATACAATCACGCCCGTATCCCATAAAGGGGTAGGCAGAGCACATGAACTACTCAAGTTTCAGTGCCACTCTTGGCAAAAAGGGGTTGAAAGAAAACGAAATTAAAAAAAGAACTTAAAACTCGTTCTGACTAAATTCAACGTAATTATAGCGACAACCTATGCGATAGCGACATACTTTGTCACATAGCTGACAAGGGAAGCTTGCAACCAATTGAGACGGTTTGCAACGTTACCTTGTTTCCCTTTTGTCTGCAAGTGCCGCAAACCAGGTCCATGGACGAACTTGCGACCATCTTCAATGCACTTGCGCCACTCCCACCGTTTCTTAGCAAGCGTGTCCTAGTTTCGGTAGCCGATCTTAAAGGCAGCCATGTCCTATCAGTTGCAAAAGTGCATGGTGAATTTATCAATGAATTCATTCCTAACTTCTCCGTGCACTTTTGCAGCTGATAGTACCTCTTGGCACAGTCTTTGAAGCGAAGCAATGACCTCCCAACATATTTTTTGGCATTCGCTACTATGCCCAGAAGAACACGGCGTGGTAAACGAGAGGGTTCCATGAGGTTCCATCCTATGCATATACCCATCAACGCAGTTGCCTCTGTTTGAGAAGCATGGTCAGACTGGGCAGCGATTTCTAGAACTCTCTGGTTTGACGACCTGTGATGATATGCCCAACATCTTACGCAGGCATCGCTTATAGAAGGAGATGCCACGGCGTTTGACTTTGGCATACGTCTCGGCTTCGTACAAGAGTATGGTCTATACACAAGCCTGAAAGACTAACACCTTGGTCTTAGTAGTCAGGAGTCTGTTTTGCCATACTCGAGCACTAAGCTTTCCAAAAGTGGTAGCTGCCTTACCGATGAAAATATCAACCTCTGCCTAGAGCGAAAGATTGTCGGTTATTGTCGTAAGGTTGTCTCCAATAGCGTGCCATCGAGTGGAATTTCTGCCTTAGAGATTGGACCCATCATTAGCTGAAGCTCACAGAGGTAGCAACAAAGGCTGCGTCATCGGCATAAAGTATTGGCATTAAGGCTGTCAATTAAAAGTTTATGCGTTTCTTCTGTGATTTGAGGAGTGATGTGTTCCACAACTTTAAACTTTCTATCGGCTCTTGTATGCAGATGAATATCAAAGCAGCAAAGACACACACGGTACACGGTAGGAGCCAAAACGCAGCCCTATCGCACACCTCGGTAGACACACCACCAGGGACTGAGGAGTCAAGGAAATCGCTGTGATTCCCCGCACCTGCACCACCCTCTTGGAAACTGGCCGTCGGAGGCCGAGGAGTTTACCACATATTTCAGCTTGGACCTTACTCGCGCCTAACGGGGATTCCATCCCGGGCTTGAGTTTGTAGTTTTCCTTCTCGAAGACAAGTGGCTTATCTCCCCTATAGCTATTAGCTGCTTCGTTTGTGAACTTAGTCGCCTTTTACAACACCCTCGTTTTTCTTACCAGGGTTGGTGCTACTCTTACGCAGGATATACTACACAGTAGATGATGCCCAACTACACCAATAAACGATTACTACTGAATGTGTGTCTGTGTTAAAATATGTCAGATATGAAGTTATCATAATTCATATCAGTATCAAGAACGTTAGAATGGAGTATAATTGCTACCCTCTTACTGTGTTAGAAAATGTGAAAAACTTGCCGAATAATCGACGACAAAAAGGTACTTTACAATATTAAACACAATAAGTTATACTTTACGGTTAAAATATTTAGCTTTGAATACCAGAAAAAATAATAATTGAAAAATCAAGATATATGACCGAAACTCATAAGCACACCAAGCAACAATCCATACTGAATCCACACATGTGCAGTAGTAATTATCAATTTCGTTTTTTTTACTTGGTTACCAAAACCTATATGTGCTTGGAAGTACATGTGTATTTATTTTTGGGGCTAAAATCACAAATGTGTTTAGTTAAAACATGATCCAAGGAGAATTTGCGTATGCTGGTTTTTGCATTAGACGTGGAATACAATTTTAAAGGCAAATCTGCAAAAAACGAAAAATCGAAAAAATGCACATAACGGAATTGGCAATCTCAACGACGTTATTCTAGCTGTAATGTGCAGGGCTTAAAATAATATACCAATACCTAAGTCAACTCGCGCAGATGCGGATACAACCCAAAGAGACAGCTAACTGACTCAAGTCCTTTAGTAAGTATTCTAGCGCTGCCACGGGGCTTTGCTTTACCGACCATAATGCATTTACATCGCAGGGGACCAGCTACTAGGTACAAAAGATGTCGTTTTAAAAGTCGAATAATTTATTTGTACCAAATATATAAGCTTATTTTTTGTCATCACATTTGAGGTAAAGAACATTTTTACAAAATAGATAGAAGGAAAGTAATGAAAATTTTGTATACCGCTCGTTTTATGACTTTATTTATGCAAATAAATGTTCCGAAATAGAAATAAAAATTGATGTCTTTATGTGACGGATGAATAAAAAGGATGGAATTAGGGTGTGCAAACCGGTTAACCGGTTAACCGAAAAACCGGTTAACCGAGACTTTTTGGCCTCTGTTAAAAACCGGTTTTTATAGTCACTAACCGGTTAATAACCGAAACTGTATTTATTTCTCAAAATTTGGAAAGTTAGGCATTAAAAGGTTCAAAAATACGTAATTATTTAATGTTTTGTAATAATAAAGATTTATTCATTAGTTTTCATTGACAACATTATTATCTGTAATGATTTTATTTTAAAAATTAGTCCCGAGTCTACTCAATTATACATTTTATACAATACAGTAGAGTCCGGCTAGTATATTACGACTCCGCATAGACCTAACGTCCAACCTCTTACAACGACATAAGCACAGGTATTTATTTGGTTTTCGTATGTGATAGTATGAAAGTACATCCGTTTATTACGACTCCGATTTTAACGACCAGCCGCTTTTTACGACACATTTTACACAGAATCCGTCCGTCAAGTCCGGTTGCAACGACGAGCGACAACGTTTTTAGTTTTACTAGTAAATTGAGGAAACAAAGCTACTTCCACCCAAGCAAGGCCCCCTGTCTTGCCTACAAGTAGCAAGATTACATTGTGGCCACGTAACTTTTTGGAGTATTGCTTTTAAAATTTTAACAATTTGTTCGCCTCGGGTCTAATCTTATAAGCTAAATAGAACCCTATTTGTATTTTTCGATTGCGTATAAACTAGCTTTACTTAAAAATGATGAGCAAGCACGCATACTAAAAAGGACTTTTCTAACTAAACAAGTCACAGCTAGGGAACAAATCAAATTATTTTATTGAATATTTTTCGATTTGTTCTTTTTAGGGTTCCGTACCTCAAAAGGAAAAAACGGAACCCTTATAGGATCACTTTGTTGTCCGTCTGTCCGTCCGTCCGTCCGTCTGTCAAGACCCTTTTTCTCAGGAACGCGTGGAGGTATGAAGCTGAAATTTATATCAATTACTCAGGTCTACTGTCCCTTGAAGCTGTGAAAAAATCAAACTTCTAAGCCAACGCAATCAAAAGATACAGCCGTTTATGCCGCAAATTTTCGACACTTGCAAGGGAATCAAAACCTACAGGGTGCTTCCCGTGAACTCAGAATCTTGAAATTTGGTACGAAGCAACGTCTTATAGCATAGATAAAGGAAAAATTACGAAAACCATAAATTTTTAATTTTGTACGGAACCCTCGGTGCGCGAGTCCGACTCGCACTTGGCCGGTTTTTTTCAAGTAGTCACACTACTATATATAAATTATAAATTTAAATAGATATCACACACGAAAGAAAAAACGACAGGGCCCAGCTGAAGACCCGGGTTCGATTCCCGGCTCGGCCACCAGTGGGCCCTGTCGTTTTTTCTTTCGTGTATGATATCCAGTGATCGGGGATTTGGATGCCACACGGGGTGAATGACCTCAAACATTATGCTAGTATGGATATGCCGCGGGATTCCTGGCTTTATATGGTTAGAAAAAGGACAGTTTTTTTTTTCATAATATTATGTACCTACCTTTAAATTATCAATTTATTTCTATGGTCGGCGGGTCAGCGTTTTAAATACCACATCAAATCATCATTGTTATTACCTACTGCTCGTATGACATAAATAAATTATCACGGGCCGGACGGCATATCCATAACACTGTTTCTACTTGACATCCCGCAGTGTGGCATCCAAATCCCCGATCACTGATGATATCTATTTAAATTTATAAACAAGTAACAATAAAATAAGGTATTAATATGACGATAATAATACCCTGTAAATAAACCTATTGATTGAAATGTTTTAGTAATAGATATGTAGATATTACTTTTAATTAAAAGAAATGAAATTCGTTTATTAAATTCGTTCGTTCCGGTTAGTACGACGTAATATCAGCGGTCCCTTGAGCGTCGTTGTAACCGGAGTCTACCGTATATTTCAAACTATATTTTTTAAAAGAAAGGTAAAATGGAGATCTTGGTTTTCTTACATCAATTGCTTGTATTACTAGGGGCTCTGGGAGCTGTAGACCTTCGCGACATGCCTAGAAAACGCAAAACTGACGAATCATATTCAAACCACACAAGCCTTTTTTAGCAATTTCCGCATTTACCAAATTTCCAAAAACTGGATAAAAATGATCTTCATCGTGCAAGTAATACCTGCTACGATATCATCAACATCAGAATTCTTAAAGGTAATGGTAATTATTGCGTAGTACGGCCATTTACTAAAAATCCTCAAAACCGGTTAATAACCGGTTAACCGGTTTTGAAGGAAAAGTCTCGGTTATTAACCGGTTTTTTAAGTTAACCGGTTTTTGCATACCCTAGATGGAATAAAGGTTCTAGCAATTTTTATGTACTATTATGTGAGAATATGTATATATTTACTGAATGATAAAAGTGAGATGATATAATTTTTCGCCCTCAAAACAAGCGAATCAAATCACAGGCAATCTGAATACAGCGCCGCACAAACGGAATGGTTTGGCCCAATTCCACACTTTTTAACCAAATTCTCATTTCCTGATGCAATTACGTTTCCGAGGCTTTTAAGTTAAATAATAGCTTGGTGTGCGATGGCCCCTTGATGGCGAAATCGTCGTTCTCGTTTGAATAACTCAATTTTAAGGAACGACCCATTCAAATCCACTAAGTATGAATATGCTGGGAATTCTTTAACAGCGTAGATTCAATGACTTTCTAATTTGAACATGACATTCGCATAACTTGTAATTTTATCTCAATGAAATTTAGATAGTATATCGTACTATGTCGGTGTACGCTCAAATTACCAGCCTGAATAACAGCTGATACATAACGCTGCGTCTATAATAGTATATTATATATCAGCAGCGGCTGGTCCATACAAGCCGATTCCCACCGGCTTGCCTAAAAATGGATACTAGTAAAGTACCTAATGTTAAGGCAGGTTTCCTTTTGCTTTGGTGTTGCCTAGCAGAAATTTTCACCAGCCGCCACTGTTATATATACCAACACGTCACACGTGTAACCGGAAATAACGTTATGTGTAACCCAATAATGTGCTCGATAATTTGAGCTCCGTGGAACATGTTCGAACACGCGCAAATGGGACACCTGCACAATAATGTCTGATTACAGTCCGACAAGCCGCTCGCCCGACTATTTACCGATAACTATATTACTATTTGGGATTCGAAGGCGTATTCTGGTTATGAATTTGAAAATTAAAACTTGGTATATGAATCCAACTCTGTCAGTATCTAAAGTGACATTTCTGGTTGATGATGATGTACAGTGAGCTGCAAAATTGGATGGAAAAATTATGAATGCCACTTTTGCAGCTGATAGTACATGCATAATACCAACAAATTGTAACAAAACATAACATTCCATTGGATATTTGAATGGAGCACAAAATGTGACAAGTTTCCTTATGTTTCTGATTTGTAAAGTACAAAGGGTACCTACGAGTTGCAAAGTTTTTCTCGTTTTCGGCAACCTGTGGTACAACAGAGTCAATAACAATACGTTCTGATTTGTAAAGTACAAAGGGTACCTACGAGTTGCAAAGTTTTTCTCGATTTCGGCAACCTGTGGTACAACAAAGTGAATAACAATACGTCAGGGATTTTGTGTATTATAATTTGATTTCCGTCGCTTACGAGTGTAATCGGGTCTGCGGGGCGGAAGGGCCGCGCGGCCAGTCCCGCCGTCCGCCGTCCCGCCGTCCCGCCGGGCCCGACTGGCCCGACTTGCCCGAGGGACACCTGACCCGCGTGTCCACACGGAGCACGGTGCAAGGATATTTCTTCGACTGGTTCCTTAAAACTGGGAAAGGTCAAAGGTAATCGATCCAATGAAGCAGAAAAGGTAAGAATCAAAGAAAGTAAATGACTGAACAATTTTTATTAACATTTGGTATGTTTTTGTATCTTGTATAAAATCTGTTCGACATAACATAAGGTTTTTCTAAAGTTAAGCTTATGAAATTAAATATCTACTCGATATTTTCCAACAATTTAACTTGAGTTTTACTACCTTGCCGATTGAATATCTCTCTAACTACCTATTGTTGTGAATTGTGATATTATAATAATGCAGCTACGACTAGAAGCCAGAATCTTAAGATGTACATACATACATAATCACGCCTGTATCTGTGGGGTTGGGGGGCTTATTAAGATGTAGGTATTATATAATCTTTTGGAGCACAATTACCCAGTGAAGAGCAAGTGAGCAATATCGAAGTACATGAGGCGTTACATTGGTCCCGCCGTGGCACTGGACAAGTGGACATGGCCACCCTACGCCGCGCCGGAGGACTAAGCCATTCGGCGTGTTGGGAAGTTTTTGCTCGGACAAGCTTTACTTTCCCATTTATACCTTCCGCTCTGATTTTATTGGATCTTTAGAAATAAACTATTTGCGGAGGTCCAAAGGATACTTTTTATTAATTTGTTCATATTATTGAAAAGAAAAACTATTTTACTTTATCTTATCTCTCCTCACTGAAGTAGTAATACCACCTGAACCACTGAAGTAATTCAATATACATGATCCTCCACATCGAAATCGTTGACGGCGACATCAGAAATTAAACTTTTTTTTTTCATAATTATGAGCTCTTATAATGTCTGGCCAGGCCAAATTTACTCTTAAATACTCGCTCACAATCATGGCAGTATAATTGACCATCGTATACACGTAGGAGGGCTTTGGTCTTTCCTTGCGTAATTGGCGTTGTAAGTCTAACGTCGCGAGGCGGTTTTCCTTAAACGACCTGACGGATTCAAAGATGGTAGACCGCCAAGATGACCGGTTAGCAGCGAGCTCCTCCAAATGCTATAGATAATGTATTGAAGTCCAGTAAGTTGCCTAAATGCAGGCGCTCTGCGCTACTGATCCACCATTAGGTACAGTCAGCTGCAGAGAGAAGTATACCGCCTACATAGGAATTTGTATGCAAGGGGGTATCATTTTCTCGGCAGCTGCATGACTGTACAATTTACTGAATGTTGCCTGAAGCTCGATTGAGTAAATTATCGCGCACGCTGATTGATGCATACAATCTGAAATTCGTCCTTGAAGTGTATTACTGTATATTATTGTCTTCAATAACATTCCGATTGGATTTACTCTATGTTTGTACCTATTTACTTCACCTCTAATAGGCTTAAATCAATACATAATATATCGTAGCGACTCGGTTAAGTACATTTTATTTTAACAAGGAATGTTAGAAATAAAAGTATAATCCAATAAATTAACTTATAAATGAAAAAAATTCGCTCTAGTCTTACTTTGTCTTGAAAGTTCATACTTATCTTTACCACGATTTGCGTATTTCAATCCACGTAAGTAAGTAGGTGCCTGTTAAATTTCACAGCTATGCTAGTTTAAAACTTTAGCTTGAACCTTGCCGGCGTTCGGCAGCCTAGTGAAAGTGAAAATGATAATCGTTCATTGAAATACGCAAATCGTGGTAAAGATAAGTATGAACTTTCAAGACAAAGTAAGACTAGAGCGAATTTTTTTCATTTATGGATTACCATTATCTTGCATATT
The DNA here is from genome assembly GCF_023078275.1 of Leguminivora glycinivorella. NCBI lineage: Eukaryota > Metazoa > Arthropoda > Insecta > Lepidoptera > Tortricidae > Leguminivora > Leguminivora glycinivorella. The sequence continues at coordinate 24,328,882 of NC_062982.1, forward strand.
TTTTTTTGTCATATTTTACCTTCGCATAACAACAACACTTGGCAGAATCCTATTTTCGCAGAACAACATTTTGCATAAATTTCTTGGCATACTGTCTTTTTGCAGAATTATTTAAGGCAGTGTAATACAATGGCGTAATGGTAAATTGTATAATAGTCGCATAATCGATTAATTGTTTTGTCTAAAATTGTGTCGCATTGGCACTTGGCATACTGTCATTTCGCACAATTCTCTTAGACAGAATAAATAATACATTGGCATAATGTTGATGCGCAGAATAATGTCACTTATGTTTTATTTATTTTTTACACTTAAAAGGGTTTTCTGGTTTACTCACTGTCAACCTAACACGCTCCTCCTCGCTTCGCTCGTAGTCGCACCTAAACCGACTCTGTGACATATAAGATTTCCGTGTCGTGTGAGTATTTTGCCTGGATGGGGGTTCTAACCTAATGTACATTTCTGGCAACATGACAAAATAAATTCGGCGGAACATCTTTTCGGTGCAAAATTACAGTCAGAAACATGAGTATTATGCGACATAAAATGCTGCAAAATTAAAGTCGACGATATTAGCAGTATGCTATTGCTAATTCGTTGAAATAAAATGTATATTATATACAATTCTGCTATATTAAAATCGACAATATTAGTATTCTGCTATCCAGAATTCTGCCAAATGAATGATATGCGATATGACAGTTATGCTATTAAATAGCATAACTGTCATATCGCATATCATTCATTTTGCTTGACAGGACAATGTGATCTTCGATCGGAGTGTTGAAACACTCCGATCGAAGATCACATTGTCCTGTCAAGCAAAAGACCGCATTCTAGTCGGTTCACTCGTTAAATAGGTACCCTTACACATCAGTCAAACTTAATCACATCACGTCGGAGGTTAAAAGTAGCTACGCCTCCAGAATAAAATAATTTAAAAGGTTAACCAGATTTTCCCCCCGTCTTCACACGACATGTACTTGCTTGTACATTTTCTTCTTTTTTTGAATGAATGGTTTGAAGTTTTTCCTTCAATCATAAGTGGGCCAATAATCTTCGTACCCTTCCCTAAACATGATCCGAGTCATTAAGGCGGCGAACCAGACTAATGAGTGGAGGTCATCTTGCAGCCCCGGGCATTATCACATTTGAAGGGGGTCACCTTGAAGCCCCGGCATTATCGCATGAAGGGGTCATCTTGAAGCTCCCGGAGCCTATTAACACATGATATTCACGATAGCGTCACGAACACTCCTATTTGTGCTGCAATACATTAAACGAGCAAGGATTGCTCCGAGGTAGTTATTCTTATTCTAACTTCATTCGATTCACTGAATTGTTTGATAATGGTGACGCTGACGAATATATCGGCAGATAAGATGGCCCGGTGCTTGTATACCGGCGAACGGGCGGCGCCGGCGGCGGGCGGGCGCAAGCTGCACTTTGATGCGGTTTGCTGCCCCGAGCGCTCAAGCGGAAGGTCATCCGCCTGCAGTTCCTGCTTCCTCCATCACTAATATTCCTAAAGTGACACAGACTTCCAGCTACATTAGCAACCGCTCGGTTTTTACAAAGGAACTTACAATCCAAGCTTGTTTTCATTACAGTAGATTCATTTCATTTCATATGTAAAAGTAGCAGAGTTGTTAACTTTTATCGTATCCAAAAAAGAGGCCTTTGAAATGCCTTGCCCTCTAAAATGAGTTTGACCGTGACAAAACGCCTTGTATTTTTTGTATTCTAAGCACGCTCCAAGCATGCCCGAAATAGGACCCGAGAAAGGACCGACGCGCACGCTGGACATTCAACTGACGGGAGCCCATTGGACCATGTCACACACAGTTGCATTTTATATTTCAAAGGGTTGGAAGAAACCGAAATTGTGATGTCATATTACATTGCACACACCACAGTTGAACCCATATCTCACAGTCGACTTTTACGACACTCACGGAAGGAAGGGGGTGGTTAAATTTTTAACCCGTCATAACACGATGTTAAGTTGTTGTGGGTATTTCACATTGATGATTTGTAAATAAGTGTCTAAATACACAGGCAGTATTCATAGCTAGGCTTGGGACTTTTGGATGCTCGCTATGGTTCTGGCATCCGCAGAGTCGCCATTATGTTTAGTGGGGACGTTTATCGACAAAAAGAAACCAAACCTTTTTTTTCTTGACCAAAGCATGAAACTTGGCACAGTTGTTCCTTATATCAAAATAAGCCGATTAAGATCGGGAGCCTTCGGGAGCCTCCCCCCTGGGGCTCGGGAGGGGGGGTCAAAGTACCGCTTCACCCGGCCTGCTTTGAAAAATTCTAACATAGCCCGTTTAGTTCATAGGTCATGTTTGGTATCGTTTTGGAGTAAATCAATAACGTAGAATTCATTTTTGGTACTAAAATTATAATTTAATGGTAAATAAAATAAAAAAAAATTAAAAGTTTGAAATTTTCATCTACGATTTACAAATTCAAGTCATCATAAATATCAAACTGTTTGCTTTTTCTACAAATAAAAAATATGACATGAAAGCCTATTTAATATAGATTATGAATAATATAACTTTTACCCACCTTTACTAACGTTAAGTTTCATAAAAAAAACTTTAAGCCGCGCGGCGTTCGGACGCCGCGAGCGTAATTTTAAAATACCTTTATTTTAAAAAACTCTATTAGAAGTAGAACCCGTTTAGCTATTAGGTCATGTTTAGTATCGTTTTCGAGTAAATTAATAACGTAGAATTTAGTTTTGGTACTAAAATGACCATTTAATGTTAAATGAAATAAAAATAAAAATAAATAATTTTCTGTGAGTTGCAAATTCAAGTCACGATAAATGTCAAACGGTTTGCTTTTTCTATAAATATAAAAATATAATATTAAAGCCTATTCACAAAGGATAGTACGCGTTCACCTACGCGAGCTTAGACTGTGTGCGGGGAACGCGCCTCTTTCATATATTTGATCGCCAGTGTCAGAGGTGTGTTAATGCATAAATAGAAAAAGATTCATTATTATTGACTCTGGTGTCGACAACGGCAACACTCGGGTCGGACCACACGATCTAAAGACCGACTGTACCTGTTATTTATTCATTGTAGTGAATCCTAAAAGAAATTTATATAATAGTATTTTGATTTACATTTACATCTTGTAACTTCTAAGCATATACTGGCCACTTCAGTGTTGTCTGACCAGTGTGGTACCCATTCGTCTCCTTCTTCCTTCCATCCCCAAGAAGACGGACTTGGCAAATTTTGGTGTGGCACCAACGCCTGACTCCAAACAAGAACGCCCTGAGTCCCATTTCTCAAAACTGAAAGTTACAAGTTACAAGCGGAAGTCTCTTTCCAACTTGTCATATTAGACATTGACAACCAGTTGAAAATTGTAACTTGTAGCTTCGAAAAATGGGCCCCTGGTACACTGTGCGCAGTATATGCTGATCCAAGGCAGCCTCTGAAGGAGGTATGTTCTCCAATTGTCGATCTTTTCTGGTACCTAAAGAGGTAGGTATTTCGACCACTCATTCACCGTTGCGCAACGACTTGGTCTGAAACAATATGTGCATTATCATTTTAGAGTCTACAACTATCAAATTACAACTTTTTAGTGGATCACGTAACCTTCAGTATTACCCACTTACGTTACGTATCATAGAAAATTATTACAAACTTTAGTAGAATCTGATTTGCCTCTGATATTGCTCCATCTTGTAATAGTTTGACACCTTGAGTGGCCTGGTTAAGCTTCAAAGCCAAAAGAAAACGTTTCTAGATTAGACATAGTATGGGATTGGTACGATAAACGCAGCTTGAAACGATCAACAAGGGAAAAACATGGCCACCCAAAGCTTCAAACTATTACGAGATGGAGCAATATCATAGATAGGCTAATCAGATTCTACTAAAGTTTGTAATTATTTTGTATGATAGGTCAGTGTGTAATAGTGAATGATCCACCAAAATGTTGTAATTTGATAGTTGCAGAATCTGTTTAAATAAAATGACAATGCACATATTGTTTCAGATCAAGGGTCCTTACGCAACAGTGAATGAGTGCCGGAAGAACCTCTTTACTAGAAAAGATCGACACTTGGAGAACATACCTCCTTCCGAGGCTGCCTTACTTCATCATATACTGCCATTTGTCTAAGACTGGGGCTAAAGACATGCTAACCACACCCTTGCTGCCGACGCATTAGGACACCACGGACTCCACTGCCAGTCTATTGCTGGCCGAATTTTGTGACACACTGCACTTAACGATTTAATCCGCAAGGCTCTCGGCACAGCGAACATACCGACAACCCTCGAACCTGTCGGCTTGTCAGCAGCAGACGGAAAGCGGCCTGATGGTTGCTTGCTTTTGCCTTGGTTTCTGGGACGACCCTTGGCGTGGGGCGTGACCTGTGTGGATACCTTGGCTCCGTCCAATGTCTAACGCTCGGCCCAGAAACCAGGGACTGCTGCTGCAAAACGCCCAGTTTAAACGCGCAAATATGCATTTTTAAAAAACAACTACATATTTGCGGCAATTGCATTTGAAACATTTGGACCATGGTTATCAGACACCAAGCAGTTCGTGAAGGAAGTTTCCACCAAACTTGTCTGGGTGTTTAGTGACATACGCATAGGCTTTTACATCATATTTTTTATTTAAAGAAAAAGCAAACGGTTGACATTTTTGTTGACTTGAATTTGCAAATTATAGATGAATTTTTTTTTTAATTTATTTACCATTAAATTATAATTGTAGTACCAAAAATAAATTCTTTGTTATTAATTTACTCGAAAACTATATCAAACATGACCTAATAGCTAAAGCGGGTCTAATAGAGTTTTTAAAATAGAGGTATTTTAAAATTACGCTCGCGGCGTCCCGACGCCGCGCGTCTTAAAGTAATTTTTTTGTGGAACTTAACGTTTGTGAAGGTGAATAAAAGTTATATTTTTTATAATCTATATTAAATAGGCTTTCATATCATATTTTTTATTTATAGAAAAAGCAAATTGTTTGTCATTTATGATGACTTGAATTTGTAAATCATGGATAAAAATTTCAAATTTTTTAATTTTTTTAAATTTTACTTACCATTAAATTATAATTTTAGTACCAAAAATGAATTCTACGTTATTGATTTACTCGAAAACGATATCAAACATGACCTAATAGCTAAACGGGGTCTAATAGAGTTTCTAAAATAAAGGCATTTTAAAATTACGCTCGCGGCGTACCGACGCCGCGCGTCTTAAAGTAATTTTTTTGTGGAACTTAACGTTAGTGAAGGTGGATAAAAGTTATATTTTTTATAATCTATATTAAATAGGCTATCATGTCATATTTTTTATTTGTAGAAAAAGCAAACAGTTTGTCATTTATGATGACTTGAATTTGTATATCATGGATGAAAATTTCAAATTTTTTATTTTTTTTTATTTTATTTACCATTAATTGATAATTTTAGTACTGAAAACGAATTCTACGTTATTGATTTACTCGAAAACGATACCAAACATGACCTATTGACTAAACGGGGTAAGTTAGAATTTTTCAAACCAAGCCGGGTGAAGCGGTACTTTGACCCCCCCTCCCGGGCCCCAGGGGGGAGGCTCCCGAAGGCTCCCGATCTTAATCGGCTTATTTTGATATAAGGAACAACTGTGCCAAGTTTCATGCTTTGGTCAAAAAATTTAAGGTTTTTCAATAAACTCCCCAACGTGGCGAACCTCTTTTGAATCTTTGGGTTAGCTTACTTCCGCCTACGAACGCAGGCCGCTAAGATAATTTTATATACCTCGATGTCAAAACTGACTTATGTTATTATAGATTTTTGATTTGTCAATAAAATACGTTCAAGTTATTTTGCTATTTATTTAATATAAATAGTAGTCCCACAACTGGTGACCCGAACGTAAATCAAATAAAAATAATACTAGAGTTTACTATATTTTAAACATTTAATCGTGAAGTATACAGAATGCCAGATATAGCAAGTAACTGCGATTCAGCAGTTTGTCGTGTTAGCGTGAAAATTCCACCGTTTTGGCCAGACAACGCAACATTATGGTTTTCACAAATAGAAGGCCAATTTGCAGTCGCAGGAATAACTACGGATTCTACTAAGTATTACCACGTTATTTCAGTTTTGGAAGCCAAATATGCCACTGAAGTCCAAGATATAATCGTAAGTCCGCCGGCAGAAAACAAGTATGTAACTTTGAAAAAAGAGCTAATTGCCCGTACTTCGGCATCGCGTAGTGAAAAACTGAAGCAGATTATGACTTCGGAGGAACTCGGAGATAGAAAGCCGAGCCAGTTCCTGCGCCATCTCCGTAACCTCGCCGGCTCTGGGTAACCAGACAAATTTTTACGCCAGGTATGGTCAAAACGTCTACCATCTTTGTTGCAAAGTCTGATTTCCATTCAAGACGATAATGTATCTTTAGATAAATTAGCTCAAATGGCAGATAAAGCTTACGAAACTAACTCAATGACGCCGACACCACAAGTGTCAGTTGCTTCGACGTCTTCGGTGCCACCTTCAGTGGTAGATGAGTTAAGCCAGAAAATTGATGCCTTAACTTCGAAGGTTGAAGCGATGTCCGCATCTACACGACGCCGCGACGCTACGAAACCGAGATCTTATTGGTCCCGTTCCCGTCCTGCTCAACGCAACCAGTCTAGAAGTCGATATAATGCAGACAACGACAGACAACATTGCTGGTACCACTCCAACTTCGGCAATAGAGCAGATAAGTGCATCCCTCCATGTAGCTATCCAAAAAACTAGACGACCAGTTGCTTCGTGCAACTGGTAAGATTAGTGACAATAGTGGTGAGTGTAATGCATTATCTATCCGATTGTTTGTCACAGATGTTAAAACTAAACTTCAATTTTTGATTGATACAGGATCGGATTTGTGTGTTTTTCCAATGAGTTTTTTGCGTGGTCAAAAACGTTGTCGAACGGACTACGAACTTTTTGCGGCGAATAATACGGTTATTTCAACTTACGGTTTTTTAAGTTTGTCTCTTGATTTTGGTTTACGGCGCCTTTTTGTTTGGCGTTTCGTAGTTGCGGACGTAAGCAAACCAATTATAGGAGTAGATTTTTTATCTTTTTACAATTTGTTGGTAGATATACGAAACTCACGTTTAATAGACAATACAACTTCTCTTGCATCAGCCGGTGTTGCTACATCTGTTACATGTCCAGAGATTAAAGTCATCACGGGCAATTCTGCCTACCATAAACTTTTGGCGGAGTACCCTGATATTTTGCGACCGGTTGGTAGCCCTCAAGAACGAATTTGTAAACACACCACTGAGCATTATATCAGGACAACTCCTGGCCCTCCGGTGTACTCTCGACCTAGACGACTAGCACCGGATCGTTTGAAAATTGCGCGACAAGAATTTGAAGACATTGTTACGAAACGTTCGAAAACCACCCTGGTTTTCGATCCTTTCTTCGTTTAGGTTAAGGCATTTATTTTCTATAATTAAAATCAATTTTTCCAATTTTTATCAATTTAATAATAATAATTCAATTTAATTTTTAATGAATAATCATGTATCTGTTGACATTTCAATTTGTATATTCTTTGACTAAAATATTCAGTATTGTTCGAGTCGACATTATGCATTTTATAAATCTTCAGTATTAATTTATTCAATTTTTAATTTCATGTTATTGGTAATGTTTTAATTCATTCACATACTACTTGACTATTTTTTAAATAAAATATTCATTGAATTGTATAAGTATAATAATATTTCAAATCTCTAGTTAAATCTAAATTTACAAATGGCAATGTGATAAGTTCAAATCTGACAGCTTTTAGAGCTTTTTAAAAAACTTACGGTTATTCCGCCTCCAACGACATTCACTGTACCACTTTTTTTTGTCCTCACAATTTGCATTTATTCACATTTTTTACAATTTCAAATCCATATCCATGTAATTTGGATTTTACATGGTCCTTACGAAGCCTCTGGATTGTGAGAGGACAGGACTGTGGCACCGAGTCAGGCTCCACCTATGCAACGGGTCTTCATCATCGAAGCCGTGGGTCGACCAGGTTGGCGCAGGGCGCATTCAGCTGCGTGCAGGTTCCAGGGCTTCCACTCATCGAGTCCCATCCCATCAGCCAGGATCCAGGACGGGTGAAAGTCGCGACGAGCACACGCAGCATCCCATTGCAGTGGGCATCCATCCGTGACCAGCAGTCAGTCGCGGAATCCAGCCAATTCAGCGCCAACTAGACCAGTCCAGGAGTACTCAGTGGAGATCAGCGGGAGCCAGCATTCAAAACCAAGCAGCAGCCAGCACAGGAGGGAAAACGAACAAAGTGAGATCGTTCCATTCCTTTCTTTTTTTATCCACATTCCTTTGTTTTCTTCATTTTCTGTGTAGCTGCAATATTCATTAGGTATATAATTCAGTACCAAATTCATACCTATTCAAATACCAAATTCATTGCTTTCCCATTCAGTGCAGAAAGTTAATTCATTGCCATAGTTTGGATTAGAAGCCAGTAGGCATTTCGATAGGATTATTCACTAGAGGTATTCATTTTAGTAGGTATAACCTCTTGACCCAGTTCACAGTAATACATAAGATTTTAATATTAACTATCACTTTCACATAATTCCTATACAATACGATAACAATAATTCAATAATTTTGTAACTTTATTACGCTAATTTCAATTAAAAACTTCAAAAACAATAGGCAAACACGTTCTTAAAACAATCTTGATAACTAACTGCAGTGCAAATAAGTCGTAAACAAGATTACGTAATACAAGTGCATAACTTGATTCTCATAGCAAATAGTTTTAGCGCCTGGAGATTTTTTAAGAGCAAAGTTTTTATTTAAGGTCATAATTTGTACCAATATTTATAGGCTCATTTTTTAGCATTTTATTATGCCACAATGTCATCGACACAGGATTTACATCAACTTAATTACAAACGTGACCTTATCAAAGGTAAACTTACTGTTTTCCACAATTTTGTGTCGCATTTAGCTGCTGACCCGCAATTAAATGAATTACAGCTTGCAGAGTTGCAGTTACGATATGACAAAACATTGCCGCTTTATGATGAATTTGACACATTGCAGACGAATATTGGTATATTATCAGAATTCACAAGCGAAGAGTGTATAGAAGATGAGCGGGTACTATTCGAAGACATTTACTTCGCTAGCATGTCGCTAGCGAAAGTACTAATTCATAAGTATGCAAAACTTAATTCAGCAGTAAAAGTGTCCCCTCAGGCTCTTAAAAATACATTAGATATGAGGATAAATAACCTACAGTCTACGACAAACACAAAGGTGTGCATATCTGCACGCGACATTTCTTTAAATTCAAATATTCATGTCCCGGTGTTTAGGGAGTTCAATTCAATTGTTCCCAGGCACAGATTGGCGCCAGAACAGAACTCTCGTGACCAGTTTCCAAAAGTTGACCCTAGCGACCAATACGTACAATTCAATGAGTCGCCGTCAGTCCAGGGGTACTCATATCAGTATACATCGGCTGCGTCTCTTCACATGGAGCGTAGTTTGGAAGCCAAACATGGCTATACAGTTCACAGATGCAATGACAGTCGTGTGGCGGGAGCACCGATCAACTCCATGTACGGTCACGTCATTGATAATTCAGAGTTGCTCAGTTTCAATCATCATCATTATTGTCATGTGCACATCTTAATATACAAATATTACCGCCTTACGTTCTTACATGCAGGGCCTCTTTTGAATAACGAAACGATACAGCTCTTGATAGGTAACGTATCAAGAGAGCGTGAGGCGTTTCATTTATACTGTTATCACGTTATTTATTACACACTTTCACATAGGTACATTACACCTACTGATTCAAATTATGGTAATTTTCACCCAAACATATTTCAGTCCTTTCGTTCCTTTCCACTTCCTGATGGGCGATCCACACATTTCGTTCCACATGCACAGATTGCAGCCTCCAAGACATCACCGGTTCGTGGCACTCAGCAGCAGGACAACTTGGAAGGCATCCATGGCAGCGACGGTATCTCACGGTCTGCAACAACGTCTACCCTCCCCCTCGGCATACAGTTGAAGTCACAGACTTCAAGGCGGGAGCATGTTACGAAACGTTCGAAAACCACCCTGGTTTTCGATCCTTTCTTCGTTTAGGTTAAGGCATTTATTTTCTATAATTAAAATCAATTTTTCCAATTTTTATCAATTTAATAATAATAATTCAATTTAATTTTTAATGAATAATCATGTATCTGTTGACATTTCAATTTGTATATTCTTTGACTAAAATATTCAGTATTGTTCGAGTCGACATTATGCATTTTATAAATCTTCAGTATTAATTTATTCAATTTTTAATTTCATGTTATTGGTAATGTTTTAATTCATTCACATACTACTTGACTATTTTTTAAATAAAATATTCATTGAATTGTATAAGTATAATAATATTTCAAATCTCTAGTTAAATCTAAATTTACAAATGGCAATGTGATAAGTTCAAATCTGACAGCTTTTAGAGCTTTTTAAAAAACTTACGGTTATTCCGCCTCCAACGACATTCACTGTACCACTTTTCTTTGTCTTTTCACAATTTGGATTAAAACCAGCACCAAACTACAGTCCGCTTATTATTTCACCATCAATACGAAGACCTGAGACCAGCGAAGATTTTACAGACATGGAGCGTACCGGTATCGCGAGGCGATCTGAGAGCGCGTGGTCATCTCCTCTTCATTTAGTACCCAAGAAAGACAGGGGTTGGCGTCCTTGTGGCGATTACCGCGCACTCAACGCACGTACGATACCAGATCGATACCCGGTACGTAACATTGCAGATTTTTCACACAATCTTTACAATTGTAAAGTGTTGTGTCGCGCCCAAAGACATTCCTAAAACGGCCATAACAACACCTTTCGGGCTCTTCGAATTCCCGTTCATGAGTTTTGGATTACGTAATGCGGCTCAAACATTTCAACGTTTCATGGACGAGGTTTTGCAAGGGCTCAATTTTTGTTTTTCGTACATTGACGACGTTTTGGTAGCTTCCGCGAATGAAAAAGAGCATGAGGAACACTTGCGTTTAATCTTTAAGCGTTTTAGTGACCACGGGATTCTGCTTAACCCTAATAAATGTTTATTCGCTGTACCGGAAATAGAGTTTCTAGGCTATCTGGTTTCTTCTAAAGGTTCGAAACCCATTACCGAAAGAGTTAGGGCAATCCAAGATTTCTCAAAACCAAGAACATTTAGAGATCTAAGACGTTTTCTGGGTGCAATCAATTTTTATAGGCGTTTTATGCCCAATGCTGCAAAAGTACAGGCTCCTTTGCATGCGTTATTTTGTGGGACTTCCGTCAAAAGCAATAACGCTATAAATTGGACTCCTGAGCTGGAAAAAGCATTCGACGCATGTAAACAGATCATTGCTCGTGCAGCTCTGTTAGCCCATCCAGATCCCCGGGCTCCTTTAGCCATTGTCACTGACGCATCTGATTTTGCTATTGGGTCGGTTCTTCAACAGAAAGTTCAAGGTCACTGGCAACCGCTAGGTTTCTTTTCTAGGAAATTAAATGTAGCTCAAACTAAATACAGCGCCTATGACCGGGAACTATTGTCAATTTACGAATCAGTCAAGTATTTCCGTCACATGATAGAATTGAAACCATTTTTTATCATGACCGACCATAAACCTATAATATCAGCTTTTAAAAAATCATATGACTCATGCTCGCCTCGTCAGTTTAGGTACTTAGATTTTATTTCACAATTTACCACTGACATCAGGTACATCGCTGGCGAAGACAATGTCGTAGCCGACGCGCTCTCGAGAACCGACGCTATAACTAATACTACTAATGGTCTAGATTTAGATGTTTTAGCGGAATCTCAAGGCACGGATACAGAACTCCAAAAATTAATCGAAACCCGTTCATCTCTTAAACTTAAACAAATAATTTTTGGTAAAACTAAACTGTTCTGCGACGTATCCGGGCCCGTTAAACGACCGTACATAACGCCCGAACTTCGAAAAACAGTATTTGACTCTCTTCATCAGCTGAGTCACCCTAGTGCAAGAGCCACTATTAAGTTGGTAACTGAACGTTACGTTTGGCCGGGGGTCAGGAAAGACTGTCGCACATGGGCGCGAACTTGCATAGCTTGTCAAAAATCTAAAGTTTCTCGACACGTACATGCACCAGTTCATGAATTCAAGACACCTTCAGCGCGGTTTTCACATGTCCACTTGGATTTAATAGGTCCGTTGCCTAGCTCAGACGGATACAGGTACTGTTTTACCGCAGTTGATAGATTTCCTCGCTGGCCAGAAGCAGTACCGATAGTAGATATCACAGCGGAAAGCGTGGCTAAAGCGTTTATCACCTCATGGATAGCACGATTCGGTTGCCCTGATAGAGTGACTACGGACAGAGGCAGACAGTTTGAATCTCACTTGTTCCGTCAGATTTCGGCATTAACCGGCTTTAATCATTTGAAAACGACTGCATACCATCCAGCGGCGAACGGATTGGTTGAACGTTTTCATCGTCAGCTCAAAGGAGCAATAATGTGTCACGCAAACGATACATGGACGGAATCTCTTCCACTTGTACTGTTAGGAATTCGCAGTGCCTGGAAGGATGATTTATCCGCTTCTACCGCCGAACTCGTTTACGGGGAAACCCTTAAACTCCCTGGGGACTTTTTCAGCAGTAATCCAGCTGACGGTTCGGTTGACTATACAGACTTCTTATCAAGGTTACGCCTACATATTAGGAAATTGCAGCCGTCCGCTGTGACTCGCCATGGTACTGCAAAAGTTTTTATATTTAAGGATCTGTCGACTGTTTCGCACGTATTTGTGAGACAAGATCTAGTGCGCAGATCATTAGAGCCTCCTTACGCTGGTCCTTACCTAGTGTTGCAAAGAAATGATAAATATTTTGTCATAGACATTTTAGGAAAGGCCGTTTCTGTTTCTGTTGATAGAATAAAACCAGCGTACGTCTTGTCAGACGAACCAGGTAGTTCTAGTACTCCTCCAGTACCAGTTTCAACATCAGCACCCGCAATAGTTCCTCCTGCTCCTCCCGTCACCGAGCCTAGGAAGACTCGTTCTGGTCGTCAGGTTTGGTTTCCGTTACGTTATCGACCGTAAAGGTCTGGGGGAGGCTGATGTGGCGAACCTCTTTTGAATCTTTGGGTTAGCTTACCTCCGCCTACGAACGCAGGCCGCTAAGATAATTTTATATACCTCGATGTCAAAACTGACTTATGTTATTATAGATTTTTGATTTGTCAATAAAATACGTTCAAGTTATTTTGCTATTTATTTAATATAAATAGTAGTCCCACAATGTTAAAATATTTTTTTCGAAGTCAAAGTCAAAGCCTGGAAATAAAACATGTTAGATGTCATGATCTATACGTATACCTATAACAATATGCAATTAATTTTATCACAAATCTATTACACACACCTGTCGAAGTTCACAGTTGACGCGATATGCATAATATATACTATATACGTATATACTACCTACGATTTACTTTACTATGCATCCTCTTTGATACTTGTGTTTTGTTTGACAGACGACTGACATCTATTTCAAATAAAAACACTTGAGTAATAAGTTGTCAGTTCAGATGAAATATTACGCAATTTGTAACAAAATTTTAAAAGTGAAAGTGCGTGTGAAAGAATTAGTTAAAAGAAAGAAAGATGAACTTAATGATCAAATGGATGAAAGATTGTCGCAAGATTTTCAGACGAACATAAAGTTCTTCTGGAAATCCGTTCGCCTAGCCAGAGGTAAGAGTTCAGACTCTGAGCTAAAATCGGTGAAAGATTCGAATGGAAGTTTGCTGAATGGGGAAGAATGTATTCTAAAGAGATGGCAGGAGTATTTTGAAAGCTTGTTTGAAAGGGAGGAAGCAAATATGCTAACCTCAGGTTTGAATGGAAACTTATCAATGGATGAAATTAGCATGGATGAGATTGTGAAAGCATTGAAAGGTATGAAATCAGGTAAGGCTGCAGGATATGACAAGGTCTCCGCCGAGATGCTGAAGGCTGGACAGGGCATTGTAGCGAGTCAGTTGTATCGCCTTTTCAATTTGTGCTTCAGTACCGGCCGGGTACCTAAGGACTGGTGCAAGGCCGTCATCGTTCCTCTTTACAAGGGAAAAGGCTCACGACTGGACTGCAAAAACTACAGGGGCATTAGCTTACTCAGCATCGTCGGAAAACTGTATGCGAAAGTGTTGATTGAGAGAGTAGTGAGAGTAACCGACGAGAAAGTATGGGATGCACAGGCGGGATTTAGAAAGGGTATGGGATGTTCGGATCAAGTCTTTTCCTTACGATGCATAGCCGAAAAGTTTTTGGCCAAAGGTCAAAAGGTCTATTGCGCTTTCGTGGACTTGGAAAAGGCGTATGATAGAGTGATGAGGAATGAATTGTGGTCGGTAGTGTCCATGTATGGAGTAGGCAGTCAACTCGTTCAAGCACTGAAATCTCTTTATGAGGATTCCAGTGCTTGCGTGAGAATAAACGGGTCATACACTGAGTGGTTTAGCATCGAAAAGGGTGTTAGACAGGGATGTGTAGCGCCGCCGTGGCTGTTTAATTTATTCATGGATAGTTGTTTGCAAGATCTGAAAGATTATGATTGTGGGTTGAGAATGGAAGGGTTACTGGTCAAATGTCTCCTATATGCCGATGACCTAGTATTACTTGCGTCGTCGGCCGAGGAGTTACAACTGATGGTAACAAGAGTGCATGCATCCTTCGAGAGGAAAGGAATGAGAATGAATGTCAGTAAGACGAAAGTAATGGTATTTGAAAGAGATGAGATTATGACAGATTGCGAAATTGAGATCGATAATGAAAGTTTGGAACAAGTGAAAGAGTTTGTGTATTTGGGAACGTTGTTTACAAGGGACGGTAAACATGGAAAAGATATTGAAAGGAGAGTGAATGCTGGGAATAGAGTGAATGGAGCACTAAACGCTTTTATGGGCAGCCAGAAAGTGTCGCAAAAAGCACGTCTGGCGGTGCATAGAGGAGTTTTGGTGCCTACACTTATGTATGGTAGTGAAAGTTGGGTGTGGGAGAAAAGACTTCAAAGTCAAGTGAATGCCGTAGAAATGAGAGCGTTAAGAAGCATGGCTGGTGTAAAGTTGAGTGATAGGATCAGAAATAGCGTGATAAGAGAGAAGTGTGGAGTGGATGTAGATGTGGTGACAAAGATTGAGATAGGTATGTTAAGGTGGTTTGGGCATGTAGAGAGGATGGATGAGAGGAGATTAACGAAGAAAGTATATGAAAAAGGAGTGGAAGGGTCAGTTGGTAGTGGAAGACCTAGGCGAACTTTTCTTGATCAAATCGGGGAAATATTGCAAAGAGGCCAGGTCAGAAGTACTCGAAACCGACGAGCGTGTATGAGAAATGTTATGAAAGTGTGTGAAGCGAAAGTGGTTTGTCAGGATCGTAGTAAATGGAAATCCGTGATCTCTGCCTACCCCTCTGGGAAACAGGCGTGATTGTATGTATGTATGTATGTATTTTAAAATGAATAATTTTACGACTTGCGAAATTAAATCCTGGTTAGAGCCGTATCAGGAATTAAAATATGATGAATAAAAGTCTAGTATATTTTGCTCTTTATGTGATGTTCATTTCTAAGCCGGAAAAAAGTATTTATTGCTAACCATATTAAAAGTGTATCCCATCAAAAAAACTGTGGTGAATATAGCTTGTTGTTGGATTGGATAGAGATATTGTTGTTAGATATTTTATTTCCAGGCTTTGACTTTGACTTCGAAAAAAATTGTTTAACATAATGGCGACTCTGCGGATGACAGAACCATAGCGAGCATCCAAAAGTCCCAAGCCTATTCATAGCCCATTAGGTAACTATGAATTGAGCTGAATACATCTGGAATTTGGACCCGTGATCTACTGGTTTGTCACTACCGACAGGGTAGGAAGTAGAAAAAATACTAGTTTGAGCAGTTTACCTGTGTCCCGCCCAGATCGCCAGTTCAAGCGCCCGTGTCTGTGTTTATATGCCCTCGCTCGCTTGGTCCGGATTTTTCACTGCACTCCAATGGCGCGCTTTAAATGTGATCGCAGTTCGAACCGGGAAACACATCAACGCGGTTTGCTGTTGACACCCAGTTATCAGTGAGATAACGCTTTACATTATGACAGATTCTTTCACAGGTACTACATTTGAAAAGCTTTTCATTTTGGGCTAAAAAGATTTACAATAAACACAACGATATAATGCTTATTGTGTCCGTAGTTGAAAACTAGACCTATTTGGCCATTTTTGTCAAAATCTGACACCATGAATCGTCGTGAAAGTAAATCGGCTCATAAGCCTGGTTAAATAGACAGCGTCCTCGTTGCGTCAGCTTCGTTAAGGCTTATTGAGGACGTTGTCGCGCGTGTAGAGTGTCATTATGCTAACTATGCGCCGTAAAACTCAACTAACGCCGTCAATAGCGGGAAATAGGGAAATAGGACGCGGACGAGGGCGAAATGACGGGCAAATGGCTCCTAATACTGGTGATAGGCAAGACACGAGACATTAGCTCACTATTGGTAAATAATATGGTACGGGTATGTGTCTTTACTTTTTCTTTAAAACCGGCCAAGAGCGTATCGGGCTACGCTCAATGTAGGGTTCCGTAGTTTTCCGTATTTTTCTCAAAAACTACTGAACCTATCAAGTTCAAAACAATTTTCCTAGAAAGTCTTTATAAAGTTCTACTTTTGTGATTTTTTTCATATTTTTTAAACATATGGTTCAAAAGTTAGAGAGGAGTAGGGGACGCACTTTTTTTTCCTTTAGGAGCGATTATTTCCGAAAATAGTAATATTATCAAAAAACGATCTTAGTAAACCCTTATTCATTTTTAAATACCTATCAAACAATATATCACACGTTGGGGTTGAAATGAAAAAAAATATCAGCCCCCACTTTACATGTAGGGGGGGTACCCTAATAAAACATTTTTTTTCCATTTTTTATTTTTGCACTTTGTTGGCGTGATTGATATACATATTCGTACAAAATTTCATCTTTCTAGTGCTAACGGTTACTGAGATTATCCGCGGACGGACGGACGGACGGACAGACAGACATGGCGAAACTATAAGGGTTCCTAGTTGACTACGGAACCCTAAAAATGGTTGGTTCATAAAAGTATCTAGTACAAAATAAATGTTTTGAATTTAAAGTGATAGAGCCAATTGTTTTATTTTAAAATGTGATAAAACGTGCTGTAATCAAAAATGCGGTTGTTTCAGTCGATCCCCAATCGGTAATAGAGTGCACATCAAAAAGGTCATTATACAAAAAGGTCGACGTGACACGTTGCCAGCTACTTTAGCAACCTATACAAATGTAATATACTTATGTATTTCATTATAATATTTTATTTTATTTTATTTTATTGATTCAAAAAAATTACACAGCATTACAGCGGACTAATACACTGTGAAATTGATAACAGACAGTATTTATACAACTAGGTACATAATACAATCTAAAAAGGTAAAAAAAGAAAAACACAGATAAACTAATACAAGACAGAAGATTTACGTTTATCCATTATCTCACAAAACTTCATGCATTCTGTACACAGATCCAACCAACCACTTGCAAATACATCACATTCCGGTGCTGATGCGAGTAGCGCATTAATATACCGTAGAGCGCGGACAAGTGGTGATTGGCCATGGGATACAGTACGGGTTTTAGGCACTTCTAAAAGTTGACTACTTCGTGGTCTGAAATTCAATTGGGCCTTAGCTATAGATGGAACGAACAGGCGTACAACCTGTGCAACCAATTCCGGGCAGTCCGAGTTTCCTCGTAAGACATTACACGCAGTAGTCAAGAGTCCATAGTTGCGCCTTACCTCTAAGGAATTAAACCCTAATACTCCAAGTAGGAATTTTGATGGGTACAAATATTCCTTCTTGTATAAAAATCGCAGAAAGGCTTTCTGAATTTTTTCCAGCAAGAGTATGTACTTCTCCTCATGCGGGCTCCAGATAACCGATGATGCCTCGAGTTTACTCCGGACTAACGCAGTGTACACTAATTTGATAATTCTAACCTGATCAAAATCTCGTGCATTTCGAACCACAAACCCTAACCTCCGGTAGACATTAGTTGCCAGCGTTTTCATATGTTCATGAAAGTTAAGCTGCATGTCAAGAATGACTCCTAAGTCCCGAACAGACTGGACTCGAGTAATGGGATCAGGACCTAGTAGGTATTGAGCGAAAATAGGGCTATTGGCACGGCTGAAAGTCATCACGGAGCACTTGGAGTTATTGAAAAGGAACTTGTTCTTAATGCTCCACTGATGAACACGATCAATATCTTCCTGTAACGATGCGCAGTCGGACAATTGTTGCACTCCATAAATTAGCTTTAAGTCGTCTGCGTAAAGTAAACATCTCGCATGTTTAGGGATAGCAGCTAAGTCCGTTATCTGTTCCCTGACTGACTCCGGAACGCGTGTGGTAGGGTTTCGATACGAAGCATCCGTGCTGCACATACTGCTGTCGATCGCGCAGATAATTGGCAAATAACCGGAGCAGCTTCGGCGAGAAACCAATACTACACAGCTTGCTCAATAATATGTCGTTATCTACGCGATCGAAAGCCTTCCTGAAGTCAAAGTACAGCACGTCAACTTGAATTCCCATATCTAAATGCTCAGAGACGGAGTCAACCAGAGTTAATAGGTTCGTCTCTACAGATCGCTTGGGCCTGAAACCGTGATGAGAATCGCAAAGGTAAGGCTTCACTTGAGGAGCGACAAGTCTGTTTACAATTGACTCAAACACCTTTGCAATTGAACATAGGATGGCTATGGGGCGGTAATTCTCAACATTGGACGTCTCACTCGATTTAGGAATAGGGCGCACTCGTGTGATTTTCCATTGACACGGATACTCTCCAGAGCTGAGAATCAAGTTAAAAATATGAAGTAGTGGACCAGTTAGCCATTCCCTACACCCCTTAATGACAAACGCGGGTATGCCATCAGGGCCAGGAGAACTCTGAGGTTTTAAGTGAGCTATACCAATTTGTAAGTCATGTAGTGATATTTCATTTATGTTCACAAAGTTTGCATTACATGTTAAGTCATTTTGGATGATGTTTTTATAGTCGAGGAGAGGTTCAGATGGAAGAAAAACACTTGAAAAAAAGTTTGAAAAGGCCTGGGCTGCTTCAGCCCCTTCGTGCATCTATATAGGTACACAGAAGTTTCAATTCTACATGACCATATTGTAAAGAGCAGTGCTCATCTCTTATGTTCATAGCATTTCATTTACATCCACCTAATACACTTAGAAAGATCTCATTGCGTTTTAACGATAAGAAAATGCTTGAACTAAATGGTTTTTGTCGCTAATCTCGCAAAGGAGTCTGGAATACTAAGAAGACTAAAATACTAAAAGGCTGAACTGGTAAAAAGGCTCCGAGTTGAACGTGGCAATTATTGAGAGCGGTCCTTTGAATATAGATCTAATGAAGTTAATGCTAATGCATTTTTATGCAGCTGTAATGCGACTGCAGAAAGTCTTTTTATTTGGATTACCTTTTCTTCTTCAGTATTTATAATGTAGGAAGTGCATGTGAAAGTCCGTCAGCACGGAACATATATGTAAGTATTAGTAATAGAGCTAGCTGTCTAAAAGCATTATGTTGTAATAAGTGTAGTTGTAGGAGAGTTTTTCGTAGTTGAAATTTGGCGTCAAGTTTTTCAAGTAAAATTCAAGTAATAGACATAATATTATAATGAAGACTTTAAACGTAATGCCAACAGTCATTATTTCCTCTAATGAGTACACGACTGTAAGCCCAGCAACATCCCTAAAGCCTAATCTGATCCGACTCGTCGGCGACTCGCGTCTCTTTCGTTACTAACTTATCGTAAAAATTGGACATTTCGGGAATTCGTTATGAAAGCCAGAGAAGTTCGGCATTAAGAGGCCATCGAGCGAAGCCGGTTTACGCAAACTTAAATTAACCAAAGCCACTTAGGATCCGTGCCGCTGCTGTAAGGCCCGATAAAAATTCTAAATGCGTAAAAGTTATATTCTCCTCTGTTTTTCTAATTTACATCTTCATCAACAGGCAAATCATTTGACTATACAATCTCACCCGATGGAAAGTGCCTATGCAGTCTACAATACAATTTGATTGTTAAATGATTACTTTCCAGCAAAAGGTGCTTATTTGTATGTTTTGTACGAATTATGATTGCATAGAGTGTAGAGGAATTGACTAATTCTTAACTATTTAAATGTAGTATTGGAACTATATGTACACGAGTAGTCAAATTTTATTTGTTTCTATACAGTCGTAGAGGAAATCCGCAATGTGCCTTGTATCATTCGACACAGAGCGTGAACGATTCAACTCTTGGCTCAAGGCCTAGTTCTGTTTACAGTAGTTTAATACAAAGTGTACCAATTTTCGTAACTGGATCGGGCCACATACGGAATGGAGAATAAGCTCTCAATCTTTTATATGTATTTGCGGAGAGTTATCGATTTTCACTCAAGCGTTCAAATTGAATTGCTGAAAGTAGGTAATTATTCATTTTATTCTGAAATAGATCTGAAATTCAGTAAAACATTCAATTCAGGAATTCGTATTTTAATTCATCGCCACCCGTTTCAAATTTCCTTTTTTCCGCACTTGTACCGTAATGTCCTATTATGATGTGATACGTTATTGTCAGCTTAGTATCAAAAGCAAATTTTAAAGACTAGAAGGCCGCAAGTGACTCAGATAGACAATAAATAAGACAAAGGAACACCCGCGACCTCGCCACCATTAATTAGTATCGCTCGACGATAACTCGACGCCTCTTGTGTCTGCTTGACGACGGTCGGCGCTGGCTTCCTAGCGACATGATATACTCCCTCTTAATTAACCATATATTGGCTTAAGGACGTGTCGCTAAGGGCGAAGGGTCTTGCTTCTGAGATGTGTAACGGTTTTGAGTGTCGCATTCATTCCAAAGAAAAGCGACAGGCGAGAATAGTATTTTAATGTAGGTACCATTTCCTTAAACAAGCTATTTAATTACCAATGCTTGATCATTGCAGGATTTCTGGGGTTTCTAGAGTTATAACATAGATCCTGGTTATATGAAAGGACAACTTTAGAAATAGAAATAGAAATGTTTATTTGCTAGAATACGTCACAATTTAGGTCTTAAAAAATAGATACAGAATCAGTATTCTGTCGACATAAAGCCAACATGCAAAGTGTTTGTATATTACATTCCGTAATAACGGTACATCAGTAGCCTTACCATGACTTTTTTGAATTAAAAAATACGTTACGTTTTCAGTGAGAGTTACAGAAAATGTATGGAAAAACTGAATAGCGCTCCAAGCGGAAACGCTCACGTACTAAAATTTTCATTTTATTAACGTGTTTACTCCGAGTTTTCAATACGTTCCTAACTTTACAGCTTAGGCGCTCTCTTTCTGATTGTATGAAGTCAATAGAACCAGAACTATTTGACAGTCTCTAGTGAAAACTCAATACTTTACGTGAGTAATTATTGACAGTCACTAGCGTAAAAGTAAACCACCAATTCACTGTGATGTGTCATTACTGTCAAATTGTATAACAATCCCACAACATTTTCTCGATTATATTTGCAATTTTAAATACAATTATGACTAATATGTATTAATTTATAATATTACGTGAAATTCAAGAACAGCTTAAATGTAGCAGTTAGTCAGTAGTTCGATAAAAAGATAAACCAGTGATGAAACCAGTGTTTGATACTTTTACAAAGGTAATGAGTTATATTTATTCATCATTTTGTACTGTTTAGCTACAGTTGTGATGATTATATTGGTTGCTTTCAGAAAAAGAAGATATTATTGAAAACAATATTTCCATGCCAGCCGTATGGTATTCAGCAAACCCAACGTAGAAGATTGTTCAAATTGATAAGGAATGAGGCAGTTAAGAATCAACTGATTACCTACAGCAGCAGGCAGTACCAATTCATGGGCATGTTAGTTCCTCAATGCACAATACTTGTACCTGTAGTCACCATAACACCATATCTCGTGGGTATATATTAGAAGTGAACCAAAGGAAAAAACTTCAAAAAAATTATCCTATTACTGAAATAAAGTATCTCATTCTGTGACTTTGTTTATTTTGTAATATTCTTGAGTAACAGGCTAAGTATTTAATAAATTGATGTGAAACGAAAACTAAAAACCTAAAATTCAGCGTTTTCGTACATATCAAACATCAATTACAACGACATCGACATAGGTAACGACAAAGTCTAAGGTAAGGTATAGAACTTTTGAAGGCGATAAGCCATTATGGGGTGTATATGAAGATTATAATTTGGTACAAAAGTGAGTAGAAAAAGCATTTTGAAACAAGTAAAAATTGTATCTAATTTTTTGGCAGGGCACGTAGCCAAATGCACAAACGATTATGATAACATCGTTATCGTAGCTTAGCTATCTCTATCACTTTTCCGTATTGACATGACAGAGCTAGACTGAATTTCGATCGGCGTTTAGCGCATAGATTTAAAGTCCATGGTTCAGCGTCAACGATTGACATTTCAGCTAAGTCCTAGTGTCAAAGTTGACAAAGCTAATTTTTATTTGTATTTATTAGGAGCATTGGCAACTTGGCAATCAGCACAAACATACAATATTTAATACAACATACAGCAGAAGAAACAATTACAGGAATAAAAATTACTTTGTTAATCATAAAAGTAATATTGCACATATTGAAATGCTAAACTTATGACTATTTAGTAACTACACAATACAATGTTTTATGAATGAAAAGAAGTATTTTTGAACAATTACAAATTATTTACAAAGCGCCAATAGTGTGCATAATAAATTCATAAATTATAGGGTTTATGCCTACAGCCTTCAAGTTCATTTCCCGGTTCTTTGCTTGGCGGAAAATCCCAACAAACCCTAATAGGGATAGGGGTAGGGTTAGGGATAGGGATAGGGGTAATCGGTCGGCAATCGGTAATTGTAAGCGATAATGCGAGAAAGTACTTTTTACCCACCGACAATAGTGCTCAGATACGGAGCTATGTGAGTTCTGTTGTACAATATGTAATTTCCTCAGTGTATATAGAATACATACCTACTCGTACCTACTACCTACGCTGTGGTTGCTGTGTAACATTTGTACAACCACTGCAAGCATTTCTTTTTTAAAAACAATAGTAATATGAGTAATTGAAAAAAACGCAGACAAACGTCTGCATAGAAACCTACGGATCCAAATGAAAATTTTATTATTTGTATATGTTTGAAAAAGAATTCTTTTAGTAAGCGAGCGAAACCGCGGGCAAAAGCTAATTCTATGTACCCTTTTTCTGTAAAAAATATTCCTATTTCTTTACTACTCAAGAACATCACAAATAAACAAAGTCAATTAATGAAATACTTTATTTTAGTAACAGGATTATTTTTTGGAGTTGAGGTTTTTTCCTTTATTGGAGCACTTCTATACATATACCTGTGATGATCATGGCCAATAATACCATTAAGTGCATCGCGGAACAAAAACACCTATAAATTGGTACTGCTCCCCTCTTCTGCTGCCCTAAGGTTTTGAGTAGCGTAACTGCCAGAGTGCCACAGTATTAATATCAATTGAACCATCTTCCATGTTGACTGAATACCATACGAGTTTGTTCGGAAATATTGATTTCAATCATAGCTTCCGTGATCTTTCTGAAACCAAAAACTGATTTGAGCATTATAATCATCTCAATTGTAAATAGTACAATATGATGGCCAAAAATAACTCATTACCTTATTTGATTTGTTCACTGGTTTATCTTTTTATTCAATTTTAGCTAATCTTGAATTTCACGTAATATTATAAATTAATGCAATATGTTAGTCATAATTTTATTTAAAACTGCAAATATAATTGTGAAAATTCCGTGTGATTTTTGTATAACTTGACAGAAATGTCACGTCAGAATGACTTTGCCTATGGTTTGAGGCCTACTACCGAATACCGAAGTTATCGACATGTGGACATGAGTCTCTTTTACTCTTATCAGTATAAAGTGAAAGAGGAAGAATCCCTCAGTGCGTATGTTTCGAAATTTGCAGTAGACCCTATATTGACAGATTTCGATAGGTAAATTACATTTACTTATGATTTTAGTTCCATCGCGTAAACACCAGAGGCGTAGCATTCGCCTATAGTTCTTTCTCCGTTTATTGATAAACTTAGAAAGGGATAGAAGCAGCTTCTTTGGCGTGAAGTTAGGCACAATATATTGTAAGCAAACGTAAACTCACTTACTTTCTGAGTAAAGTAATACGGCTCTCACTTGGGCAGCCCATGGTAACGGTACAGGTACATGCATATCATGCATATTTAGGAATGGAACATTGGAAATGGTGGGGAAGGGGTTGAGGTGGTACAAGTCTCCTGTAAGGTACAGCTTGCGGTGGCAGTCCTTTATGTACCTGTCAGATAGGAGAGCCTCCTCATGGCGGGGAAGGGATGGTTGCCCGAGGTGTCAAGCTGGTAGACCTCGCCCCGGATGCGATACAACTAGAGGTGGCAGTCCTGTGTGTACCTGTCAGGAAGGAGAGCCTCCTCATGGCGGGGAAGGGATGGTTGCCCGAGGTGTCAAGCTGGTAGACCTCGCCCCGGATGCGATACAGCTAGCGGTGGCAGTCCTGTGTGTACCTGTCAGGAAGGAGAGCCTCCTCATGGCGGGGAAGGGATGGTTGCCCGAGGTGTCAAGCTGGTAGACCTCGCCTCGGATGCGATACAGCTAGCGGTGGCAGTCCTGTGTGTACCTGTCAGGAAGGAGAGCCTCCTCATGGCGGGGAAGGGATGGTTGCCCGAGGTGTCAAGCTGGTAGACCTCGCCCCGGATGCGATACAGCTAGCGGTGGCAGTCCTGTGTGTACCTGTCAGGAAGGAGAGCCTCCTCATGGCGGGGAAGGGATGGTTGCCCGAGGTGTCGAGCAGGTCCAGCTGGTAGACCTCGCCGCGGATGCGGTACAGCTTGCGGTGGAAGTCCTCGATGGTGGGCGTGTACGAGTCCTCGAACTTGGTGCCGAGGAAGCGCGCCACCAGCGACGTTTTGCCTACGCGGGCTGATCTGGGGAAGAGCGAATTTAATGAGAAAATTATAAATAAAAGCTTCTGAAATAAAAATGACAGTTTTATTTTGCATCTCCTTTTTTTTGAAAGTTCCATTATCAGGTTAACTGGTTCGTTTTAAATATGTTTGAAACTATGCTTGTGTAACATAGGTCGTGTCATTAAAAGTGTCACGCAAATTTTTCAAATATGTAACCTCTAGGTATTTACATGTACGACCACACACGCGTCTTCACGAACGATAAGTATCCATAAAGCCACAGTCATCTGCTTACATTTTCATCATACATGCACATCCCACTTTAAAGGCCATTAAGGATTACGTCGTCGCCGATAAAGGCACGAACATAGTTGCCGCAACCTACACTGAACACAGAAGCCAATTCAGGCACTCTCATTCTTCAACTACTTATTATTTTGATCTTTTTCCTGAAGGTCGCTTACGCGGATTGGTTCATACAAAATGAAATGAAAGTCGTAAGCTCGTAAGTTAAGCGCGCAGATAGCAATTAAAATGGTTTTATAAGATGAACATAATTTAACTGAATAATAGAAACATACACTGCGGGATTTAATTATTCTAAATCATTAAAAATGCTAACCCTGGAAAGTTGCTTTAAAATAACTAGCAGCTTTTAGTATTCTTGACACCATAAATTTACATCACAAACATCGCCTCTTATCAAAACCAATTCTATACCACAATTTATATCACCATAACCGGGCTATACTAGTTGCCGCCAGCAACACTGTAGACACCTGGGGCTTCGCATTGAATAGCAGAGGCTCCCCGCTCTCCCCAGTGTATTGCTGGTTTTAGCTTCCAGGATCAAGGCATACTAAGTAGTCGACATTTCGGTTGAGCTGACTCTTTCCGATGCCACTTATGCAAAGCCTTTTTATAAATAAAATAAATAAAATAAAAATTATTTATTTTCAGATAACTATGATCCATATATTGTTAGTTAAAAAGAACACTAAAAAACTATATTAGTAAACTACTAACTAAAATTAAAATTAAATTAAAATTACAATTAAATTATTTTTGGGCGTGAGACATGTAGGTCGGTATATCGGCGAAGAATATCCGAATCCCACCTCTCTGCTATCATTTTCAGAATACTATTTGAGCTCGTCCTCATCCGTAACACCACTGATGCCGTCTTCTTCCGCACTATAGCATAAAAGTCATCTACACTAGCATCGGCAAACATTCCAGAGGCACTACAGAATCGAGGAAGCCCAAACAGCATTCTGAAAATGTTATTATATTGGATACGCAGGGCGCTATAGGTCTTCAGCCTGAAACTGGCCCACACAGCCACAGCCACAGCCTTATAGCACGGAGATTGAAAAGAATAAAGGTTTTTGTCGAAACTACTACAAAGGTTGTAGGTAAATGTAGGTACTTTTCATATCCGTGCCAAATGTGTATCTGAGTAGGCAACCTTTTAGAAGAACCTTTTGATAATCATCATTTACTTACCATTTGCGCCGGCCGTAGCTTGAGAAATTAGGGTAAGTTAGAGAGACTTTCAAGCGTCTGGTAAAAGTTACGGCCGGCGGAAGTGGTCAGGAAATGATGATTATCCAATCCTTACATTCTTTTCTAACAAATATATAAAAAATCAGCCTTGAGAATTTATGGAAAGTTAGTGTTTTAATGAATTGGCCGCGGTTAATATGCAAACATTAAATGCCGATACGTAACTCTACTTTATCCCAAAGTTTCATCCTTGAGAAAATCCTCCGGGCTCTTAGTACAATACTAGGCTAGCCATGTAGATATTTGTGTAAAATTACGTAAGAAAATTTAAAAGATCTTTAATTTTCCCAAAAGATAAGCGCAGACTTTTTAATACTACTTCAAAAGAAGCAACACAAACATCCTTTTAATATGAATTTAGAATCTGGGAGCGAGCGAGGTCCTCCCCAAGTCGGCCCGGCATCAACGCGCAATTAAACATCTCATCGAATTAAGGTGTTCTGTCAACAACTGGCCCCTTACCACGAGCACCCCGGAGCTATTTCCTTGAATTTATATTAGTTGATTGATTGGCTGGTTTGAAGTTAGGATTTCAGGATGAATACGACAATAAATAAAATGTGGGGAAATTACGCTAATAATTTATAATAAGTATATTAGTACCTGTACCTATACTTTGTGCCTATTTGCTAAACTTTATGACTATGATTGTAAAATATTTCGCTTACATTCGCTAAAGGAACCACATTCAAATGTGGGGATTGGCAAGCAAGTAATGCTCAAGAACACTTTTTAATGAATCGACTGTCACGTAAAATGAAACTATTAAGATTAAAGTTGTCTTTCTGTCGCCTATCATTATGTCTTCACGGAAAACCGACGGCCAAAGTGATATTTTGTGCACATTACCGCACAGCGCGCAAGCTGCGAGACGCAAGTGAGTTTGTGAGGTCGTTCTCGTTAGCGGACCGGCCGGAAACTCGTGGTAAGGGCACTAAACTTGTGCACTATTTGTTTAGGATCCGCCAAGTTTTTAGCACCGGCTGAATGTTTACAGGAAAAACCGGCCAAGAGCGTGTCGGGCCACGCTCAGTGTAGGGTTCCGTAGTTTTCCGTATTTGTCTCAAAAACCACTAAACCTATCAAGTTCAAAACAATTTTCCTAGAAAGTCTTTATAATGTTCTACTTTTGTGATTTTTTCATATTTTTTAAACATATGGTTCAAAAGTTAGAGGGGGGGGACGCACTTTTTTTTTCTTTAGGAGCGATTATTTCCGAAAATATTAATATTATCAAAAAACGATCTTAGTAAACCCTTATTCATTTTTAAATACCTATCCAACAATATATCATACGTTGGGGTTGGAATGAAAAAAAATATCAGCCCCCACTTTACATGTAGGGGGGGTACCCTAATAAAACATTTTTTTCCATTTTTTATTTTTGCACTTTGTTGGCGTGATTGATATACATATTGGTACCAAATTTCAGCTTTCTAGTGCTAACGGTTACTGAGATTATCCGCGGACGGACGGACGGACGGACGGACGGACGGACGGACGGACGGACAGACAGACAGACTTGGCGAAACTATAAGGGTTCCTAGTTGACTACAGAACCCTAAAAACAGGAATCTCAATAAGTTTTGTCAAATGTGATTTAATATGGGAATTATATAGTCTTTTAGCTAAGTAATTAATGCATATTTTGCACAGTTTGCTGAGTTTGCGCTCTCTCGCAGATAGGTACCAGACGTAATAACCTGTGTAGTGTAGGTACAATGATGTGCTTACCACTTTAAAAATATAAATATTTTTAAAGAACCATAATTATGTATTGTACTCGTAATCTGTTGAGAACACCTGTAGCCTGTAGTCAAGGTCTCTGAGAAATTCTAATTATAGCTTTTAATAAGGAACCCTTCACGTTCGCGTCGGTATCGTTAAATATTGATTCATCCGATAATCCGATCCGGACCGAATCAGCTCACGATATTAATTTCGCTATTTAAGTACAAACTTATTAATAATTGAGAAGGTATACAAATCATACATTTACGACTATGAATGGAAGAATTAAACGTAAGTAATACACACGTATCTTGCGTCTCGATCAAATTTCTCAATCACGGTGAAATAACCTGATTTAAATACAGAAAATAAACAATTTCATCATCCCTTTGAGCTTCTAAACTTCTCATACAATTATTAGAGTTGCAGCTGTTGCAGGTGCAAAGTGTTCCAAAGTAACCCGAAGGAGATGCAAATGTCCTGCAAATATTTGTAGTCGTGCCGCCGCGGGGGCGCGGGCGGGGGCGGGGGAGGGAGAGCGGGGGCGGAACCCAACAGTGGGGTAAACTTTTCCCACCGGATATTACGGACTGTACGGACTGTACCTGACTGTACTCATGGTACTCCCTATACAGGGTGGCCCATTCAAATCGGTCAGTATGGGAAAGTCTAAAACTGTAAGACATACGAAGATTTGTTCTTAGGAACCATGTCACCGATTTTGATAAAAAGAAAAACTGCATTCATACAATTAAAAAAAAAAGTGTACCCAGCTGGGGAATCGAACCCGGTTGTTTTGAAAAAATAAACTTACACTATTTCTATTCAGATATCGTTTGTGTAGGTCTTAAGCAGTAAATATCTCTAAGAAACATAATGTCTAAAATGAATAAAATGCATTTTTTTCACATACTTTAATTTATCATAGTAGGTGTTCAAAGTGACCACCGTCTTTTTCAATACAATATTCAACACGTCTAGGTAACGATCTTACTATTGCATTTTGTATCTTCATGTGGTGAATCTGCGTTAAAGTTGACTCTATGGCTACTTTTAGGTCTTCAACGGTGTTATAGCTATTTTTGTACACTGTTCTAAAGTGAACTTGCTTAATATTGTAACGGTGGTCACTTTGAACACCTACTATGATAAATTAAAGTATGTGAAAAAAAATGCATTTTATTCATTTTAGACATTATGTTTTACACACTACACACACACACTTTTTTTTTTAATTGTATGAATGCAGTTTTTCTTTTTATCAAAATCGGTGACATGGTTCCTAAGAACAAATCTTCGTATGTCTTACAGTTTCAGACTTTCCCATACTGACCGATTTGAATGGGCCACCCTGTATAATGTATATTGGCTTTACCAAAAACTAATAATTATTGAATATGTTTGGTTGCAAATGAACAATTCTACAACAAATTAGGTCATACTTTTTTCAATAAAAGGTGTTATCTCGGCATTGACTTCGTTGAATTGAACAAGTAAGCTGTCTCGCGGAATGTTTAAGTAATAAATATGTATACGCTGTGTACGTCAAGATATTGTTTATTAAATTTGTTTTAGAAGATTTAGACTTTAAACTGCAATAAATGATTTCCTTCATTCATTACAAATAAATCGAAAATTTCACAACATGCTAGCGGAGCGTATGAATACACAGTCAATTTCCCTCTAAACTTCATTACGTGCAAACCAAGTCATTAACTGAAGCGTCCTATTACAAACAGACCTCTTCTAAATTCAGCCAATCTAACCGACCAGTGCACTTTGACCCCACTACCTTACTCGTATTTTTTTTTCAGCGTAAGCCCCTCCTTCCCTCCTCTTAAAAGTACCTATTGTTTATTTTATGCAGAGGTTAGGTAGATAGTGTAGGTACTATTATTGTCATTATTCATCAACTTTTTACAAAAATTATATTAAATTAAAATTACATTTCTTCTGCAAATTTGAGCCACAGACGTGGACTGACCGCTCTAAATAACAGAAACAAAGAAGACTTTTGTCTAATAGACTGGGTTTTAAGCCGAGCAAAATCACCTCAATTTTGCCTTAATGCCACGGTTATTATCTACTTATGTATACAGGATGGCTAGGTGGTGTGTACCTACGCGACGGCAATTAGCCCGCATCTCGAGGCGAGGGCTGCAGGCTGCAGCGCTGGCGGCGGAGGCAGCGGCGAAATTGCCGCGCTCCGCAACACAAATTAGACGCCAACAACCGAGCCCTCACTACGCTCGCCACCATTACTGACGCGAGTGACGCGCCCAAGGACATTTTACTACATTCCCAATTGGCACTTTTCATATACAGGATGTAACATTAATGCTGGTGATCCATTTAAGAGCATAACCGCGGTATCGAATAGCGGTTACGAATACCACTTCCTTTTTTTAAAATAAACACCATGAAAATTAAAGGTACTATAGAAGGTAATGTATAAGCCGTAGGATCTTCGGCAATTATGTTACATAGTGTATTATTATATTTTATTGTCCCTGTATTTAAGTAATCAAATTTCTCTATGCGTTTCACGAATAGAAGCTTCTTTTGAACACCCGTGTCTATGAAGAATTTCGTCAATTTCGTTTAAAATTTCAACAACTTGCACATCTGTACTCTGTAGCCAAAATAAGTCTACTATCTTGAGATTCAAAATAAAATAATAGAT
This sequence comes from Leguminivora glycinivorella, assembly GCF_023078275.1. Taxonomy (NCBI): domain Eukaryota; kingdom Metazoa; phylum Arthropoda; class Insecta; order Lepidoptera; family Tortricidae; genus Leguminivora; species Leguminivora glycinivorella. The sequence continues at coordinate 24,360,087 of NC_062982.1, forward strand.
TCTTACAGTGACTCCTAATTATTACTATTTGGAATAGTAAGTAATTACGAGTCCTGCAAAATAAGAATATCTACATCTACAGTAACTGTACGACTATGTATTCTACAATATGTTTTTAATAAATAAATAAACTTAATAAAACAATCATTTTTATATCATATTTGACGATGTCGCCCAATTAATAAAACACAGATTTTCAAATAAGAGTAGATAATTTTATATCATGCAAACCAAAACCGCTGTACTACTAATATGTATTCTGTGGCTGTATCGTATCGTATACTCTAGGTACTCGTACGAGTAGGTATGTTAACATCAAAAGCCGACTTTGACCGTGTAATGTTTATTTTCATCAAATATTATCTGTGACTAGAGTTGTGTAATAAACATATCGGTACCAATTCAATATTTGGTTTTTCATATCGCTACTTTGATTGCAGTATTTTAAATTATAATTATTGTTTGATTAAATAAACTTGATTATTAAAAACATTAAATCCTCATATTATGTGCAGGTTTTCATAAGTGAAATCACAATGAAGTAAAAGGGGGATAAAAACTGGCTTAGGGAGATCCTAAACAAGTTGGGATAGCTGGTGTTTCTAGTGTTACCCGATGCTTGGTATTGGTACTGCTTCGAGAGCCTAAAACCATGGACTTTCAATAGGGACTGAGCTCACACTTTTTTTGCCATACTAAATTGAACTTTATCACTGGTGCAGAAAGGCGTTCTTGTCAGACTAGCAAAAGTTTGTCCACATGAGAGGGTCAAAGTTGGGGCTGGTGTCCCTCTCGCACGTGTGACCATGACCAGTGTTAAAGAGATTACTATAGTAGTAGTATTTTTACCTGTATAATAACAAAGTTTGCAAACTTCTTAAATTATTATTGAATAGAATAGAATAGAATAGAGAATTTATTTGCATACCACATACGATACATATGTATTACATACATGGACCCTGATAAGGGCATAGCAAAGTACAAATGTGTCACTTAGGTACTAACTAATACTAATAATTATACAGTTTGCTTATTTATAATATTTATGATCAGGGGCCTGTTGCATAACAATTTACAACTCATATTACAAGCGGTAGTCCCCCTCCAATTCATTTTATAAGAAAGAGAGTTCCGCTTGTAATACAAGTTGTAAATTGTTATGCAACAGGCCCCAGATGTACTATAAAATTACATTGCATCATCATCTAATTTTGCCCAGAACATGCAAGTTGTGGAATGAGCTACCTTCTGAGGTGTTCCCCTTGCGCTATGACATGGGGTTCTTCAAGAAGCAGGTATTTAGGGTTCTTAAAGGTCGGCAACGCATAGGTGACTCCCCTGATGTTGCTTATGTCCATGGGCGGCGATGACTGCTTTCCATCAGGCGGCTCGTCTGCTCGTTTGCTGCCTATTTCATAAAAAAATAAAAAAAATAAAAATCTGCTATTTTGTAGTAACATTTATCCACCAGTATAGATTTAAGTCGGCTTATAAAGACTGAGTCTAGTTTTTCAGTTTTTAAGTGTGTGGGGATTTTATTATAAATATTGATAGCTCTGTACCTAATATGTTCCGTTTTTAAATATTTCTAATTTAGGTTCTGGT